>NC_080561.1:27688563-30088563 GCF_030253575.1 Rhododendron vialii
AATCTAATTCTTTGGTTCTAGACAATGTAGTGTTTGTAAAACCTACAGAAGGAAGAGATAATTATGAGAAAATTTACAAACAAAATAATTTTACTAATTTACATCTTGGTACTATTGGATCACAATTAATTTACATGGAGGAACAAATAGCCCATATCTGTGAAGATCTTAAAGATCTCAAGCCTAAGGATAAGGAGCAAGAGACTAAAACCTATCCTACTAATATTAGGCCTCCTGTATCAATAATAGGATTTAATTTAAGAAATCCGACTAAGAATTCTGAATTACTAGATGAATTGGGAAAGGGACTTAAAGGTCTCTCTTTAAATGTTATTTCTGAGGAATTAGAACCAGAAATTCATAATCAGGAAATAGCAAAAATGGAAGCTTCTTTCCTTCAATCCCAACCTGAAGCTATTAATAAAATCCTGTATCTTGCTCAGAAATTTCCTTATGCAGGAGCTGATAGATATTACCACCCTTGTCCTAGTCCCCGGGATATTCTATATGAGGAAGCTGGTTTCTATCGCCAAAATTCATATAGTGGTAAAATATAGATGGAATGATAGAATACCAAATCTTTGACATGGTTCATCAAATGATGATGTATAGTACTGTTTGTAAACATAATAGTAATACTGACCACCAAATAGCTAGTTTTATAATTGCTGGTTTTGTTGGTATGATTAAAGGATGGTGGGATAATGTTTTGAATGTAGCCCAACGCCATGAAATCTTAAACGCGATAAAGCAAGAAAATGGTACCCTACAGCAAGATGCTGTTTACACTCTTGTCCAATCTACCATCCTTCATTTTGTTGGTCAATGGCATAACCAATGAGAAAGAAGTAGGGAATTATTACAAAATTTGAAGCGTTTTACTAATCGCCCCCACCCCCCCGGTGTCAGGCCCCCCCCCCCTCCCCCCCCGACACTGCCCCTCCTTCCCCCTTTTACCTTGCGCGCGCGCTCTCTCTCTCTCTCTCTCTCTCTCTCTCTCTCTCTCTTTCTCATTTTATTTTTTTGTTATAAAATTTTAAATGCTAACAACTTTTTTTTCACATATTTTTTTAATAAATTTTATATATTTGAAATCTACTCAACGGAACCTATCAAATGAGCCTAATATTGATGGTGAAATAATGTCAAACGGAAAAATTATATTTTTTCTGTAGTTTAAACTGTCTAAAGAGGTTGAAAAATTAAGTGTTCCAAATTTCAATCTGTTTGAACCGGTGTAAATATTTTAGTTTTCTGATCATTTTATCCTAAATAGTCATAATTAAATTTTGACTCTAGGGCTGTCGTTGATTAACCCTAAGAAAGTCGTAGAATCAAATGCCTCTTAGGGTTAATCAACGAGAGCCCTAGAGTCAAAATTTAATTATGACCATTTAGGATAAAATGATCAAATAACTAAAATCTTTCTACCGGTTCAAACCGATTGAAATTTGGAACACTTAATTTCGTAACCATATTTTTTAATACATATTGTCTAGAAAGCAAAATTGAGATTTTGTATCCCAATTTTCTAGGTGTTACACGTATCAAAGGTAGGAAGTTTTTAGCTGCCACATGTGTCCACATGTCCCATAAGGTAAGAATGACTAAGAGGTATTTCACCTCTAAAAATATCTAATACATATATATATGCTGGTAAGAGAAAATAAAAAATAAATAAAAGATTGACTACCCCCTCTTTGGGGTAAGCTCACTTTATATTGTAAAGCTTTTTAAATTTTTAAGGCTCTGACAGTATTTTTATGTCAATTATGTTTCCGTATTATTAAATTTTTACAGTCTTTGCATCTCTTGGACTGGCCCGTCACGATAATCCTATCATTTTAACAACTTTTGAGATAGGGCCGTGACATATTGGCTCACAATTTGGACCAATTTTTTGCCTTCTAGAAGCTGTTGAGAACCAGAGCCAAGAGCTAGCAACTGCAAATTTTGAGATGCAGCAACTTGCAGAGCATTGAATATGCCCATGGTTGAGCACCTTATCAACAATTGCCCGTTTCTCAACGTTAATTTTCCTTGGCTATATAATTTGATGATGTACTCTTGCATTAGTGGGCTTGTCTGGGCTTGTGTAATTCGGGGCTTGTATACATTGAGATTGAGAGCAATTTTTGAGTAATCACATCCTCACAATTTTTCTCAACTTACATTTCATTTTCGTAATTCATAGAAGAACATTATGGATCAATACAATTTTTCATTTTCGGATAGTTGGTCAGTTGGGAACGATGTTGCGAATGATGTTCCTTATGGGGAGAGCAACTCCTACGTTGGGCGTGATTACACAGCCGAATTTACAACTGACCAGGTTAGTTATTACTGTTGTTATTATACATATTTGTTACTTATTTTGAAAGTAGGTTGCATAATGTTGTGCTTATACGTATTCATTTTTTTTGTTATAGATATTTGAAACTAGAGCTGTCATGTTAGATTGGGTGCGGAGAGTTGGTAAAGAAAATGGTTTTGTGATTGTCATAAGTAAATATGCTAGTATAAAGGGCAAGAAGATGCCGAAGTGCATTCAAATTTGTGAAATGGGATGATTGTACAAACCACCACCAGAAGGGCATTCAATGCAAAGGATTACTGGAACTAAAAAATGTGAATGCCCATTTAAGCTGCGAGGTGTAGCACAACTTCCAGACGGTGTCATGTGGAGTTTGAAGGTTGTTACAGGTTTTCATAACCATGAACCAGCTGAAAGTTTTGAGGAACATTAGTATCCGTCAAGGCTGACCCCAATCCAGCAGCAATTAGTTCGTGACATGTCTACCAGCATCGCGCCTCGAGAAATTCTTAGTTTCATGAGACAACAAGACTCATCAATTAGTACAGGAATCAGGAGTATTTACAATGTGAAGGCATTGTATAAGAAAAAGCAACTGGGGGGTCTATCTCCTATTGGGTACATCTTGAAAGAATTAAATGAAAAAAATACATTTATGACTATCTTATAAATGAACACACCAAAAAAATCACAGATATTCTTTGGGTTCATCCTAGAAGCCTAAAGCTATTTGTCAACTTTCCGTTCGTGTTGATTATTGATGCGACGTACAAGAGTAATGAGTATCGAATACCACTCTTGGAAGTTGTGAGTATCACATCCACAATGAAAACTTACTCTCTTATGTTTGCATATTTGAGTAATGAGACGAAAGAGCAACTGATATGAGCGTTGGATACCTTAAAGAGATGGATGGTTGAAAAAGGGGCAACTTTGCCATCGTCGTTGTTTCAGATAGGGATCTGGCGCATCTTGGCGCCATTGGAATATGTTTTCCCTTCGCACAACACATTCTTTGTATTTGGCACATAAACCAATGTGTAATGAAGAAGTGCAACCCTATGCTTGGTACGAGGTGGGATGAGTTTTCTAATGCATGGCAGTTGCTTATTTATTCATCGACACCGATGTCTTTGCAACATAGGTGGAATGCCATGTGCGGGGAGTTTGAGCAATACTCCAATGCCATACAATACCTTTGGGATACATGGTTAGGTCCTTACAAAGAGCGGTTTGTTGCAGCATTTATAAACTAGTTTATGCACCTTAGGAGCAATTCAAGCCAAAGGTAACTTTCCTATAGTCATTGTATATTCACTGTGCTGCACTAAAGAATACTTTATGTAACTTTCCTATTTAACGCAGTGTATTATTAAATTGCAGGGCGGAGTCTGCGCATGCGAGGCTCAAACGATACTTGGGAGATACCATGTCCTCGCTTCAAACATCTTTTTAGAAAATAGAAAAGATGTTGACCAGTCAGTACGGGGATATTCAAGAGTCGTTCCAGAAATCTCTTAACATTCCATGACACATACATCTACATGAAGGCATTTATAGTGAAATCAGAGGTCGCATGTCATTACAGGCAATGAACTTGATCCATAAGCGGGCACAACGCACTGATAACGAAGCCGGCCTTTGCTTTTGTAAGATCAAAAGGACACACGGATTGCCATGCTTTCACGATATTGTACTTTTCCGTTTTGTGGACAGGCCAATTCCATTAAGCGCTATCCACCCTCACTGGAGTACGTTGTCCATGCACGCCCAGAGGCATATTGACGAGGGAGCACGATCCGGCAGGGCAGCGCTGATTGAAAGATTAAATGAAATGGATTCCGACAGTCGAGAGTCTATGATGGATAGGTTTCTCTATATGGCGGATCCATCTCATTACACAGTTCGACCCCTAACATACAACACAGAACACAGGGGTCGACCTACAAGCAGAGATAAGCATAATAGAGGTCGCATACCTTCTGTAACAGTATCCACTTCAGAATCTTGGGCCTCACGTATTCCAACATCGCGAAGGAGCAATGGGAGGGATCACCTCGTTCTGAAATTTTCTGATCAGTATCAGCGTTATATTTCCCACTGTGTTGACGTTCGATCCGACTGTCATTGTGGCTTCAGGGCGATAGCCGCGCAACTCTATGGTTCTGAAGATGAATGGGCTCAAGTACGACAGGACCTTATCCAAGAGATTGAACAAAATTGGGTCCTGTATGATCAGCTTTATCCATAACGTGATTATGTATACCAGGTGCTACAAAGACTTCGTTGCTTTTAGCCATCTACACCAGATGATCATTGGATGGATTCTATACCATTGGGACTTGTCATCGCATCAACGCACAATGTTGTATTGCATACATTTGATATGATTGCTTCAAGTTGTCTCACTCAATTGCCATTGAGCTCCCATCCAGTTTCATTCGCAGTGCGCAAACATATAGCTATTGGCCATGTTAATGGCAATCACTTCGTGCAAGTTTTCCTACACCCTCATTACCCTGTACCACCCATCATCATATGGTGGAGGCCAAATGCATCAGATGAAGCACGCGGATGGGCTCATCCTTATAAAGCACGCCTCTAATTATGGTACGAAGTAATGCAGATAGATCCGCCGAGACAACAACCACAATTTGGCGGAAATATTGACTAAATTTGTGTATTTATTTATGTTCATGTATTGGTTCTACATACTCAAGTATAATTAAATGAAGTTTGATTTCAGTTTGCATTATTGACTATTCAAAGAAATATAAAGTAAATTTAAGTGGATTCAACATACATAATTTACTTGAAAACTCAAATATAGAAGTTTAAAAAAAATAGGCTCAAAGAGATAATATATTGGGCCCAAAAAAATAATTTAATTTAAACACATTATTTCATATTCAATATTAGACTTGTTTGATAGGTTTCGTTGAGTATATTTCAAAGATATAAAATTTATTTAAAAAAATACGTGATTTCAACCTCTTTAGATAGTTTATATATTAAAAAATATGGTTAAAAAATTAATTGTTCCAAATTTCAATCCATTTGAACCGGTGGAAAGATTTTATTTTTCTGATCCTTTTATCCTAAATGGTCATAATTAAATTTTGACTCTAGGGCTCTCGTTGATTAACCCTAAGAGATATTTGATTCTATGATTTTCTTAGGGTTAATCAACGACAGCCCTAGAGTCAAAATTTCATTATGACCATTTAGGATAAAATGATCAGAAAACTAAAATCGTTCCACCGGTTCAAACGGATTGAAATTTGGAACACTTAATTTTTTAACCTCTTTAGACAGTTTAAACTACCACAAAAATATAGTTTTTCTGTTTTACATTATTTCACCATCAAAATTAGGCTCGTTTGATACGTTTCGATGAGTAGATTTCAAAAATATAAAATTTATTAAAAAAAATATGTGAAAAAAAAGTTATTAGCGTTTAAAATTTTATAACAAAAAATAAAATGAGAGAGAGAGAGAGAGAGAGAGAGAGAGAGAGAGAGAGAGAGAGAGAGAGAGAGAGAGAGAGAGAGAGAGAGCATATGGAGGCAGGGGTAATCGGGGAAAATGAAGGGGGCCCGTGTCAGGGGGGGCCTGACACGGGAGGTCCGATTAACATGACTCAATGTGAAGTGCCCAACATTAACTCATTTTCGTTGGTACAAAGATGTCTTTTTGGCTAAAATAATGCAGAGGCATGATGATAATAATGAGTATTAGAAATCAAAGTTTATTGATGGCTTACCTCACTTTTTTGTTGAAAAAATTAGTAAAAAACTGAGAGATCAACATAATGGTTTAACCATTGTTTATGATAATTACACTAATGGATAATTAGTTTCCATAATCATCCAAGAAGGATTAACTTTATCTAATGAAATAAAGTTACATAACCAGTTGAAGAAACAACACTTAACTGGTAAACAAGAATTAGGCAAATTCTGTGATCAATTTGCTTATGATATGAATACTTATCTGAAAAGTCATAAGAAGAGAAGCAGTAATAATAAGACTATGAAAAAGAATTCTAAGAGAAAACCTTTCAAGAAAAGAAAACCAGAGCAATTTGGCTCTAAAGAAACTACTTCTAAAGAGAAGCATAGTGACAAGCCAAAAAAGAAGGTTACAACAAAATATTTAAAATGCGGAAAAATAGGGCATTACGCTAATAAGTGTAAGACAAAGAAAAGGCTTAATGAGCTTCAAATAAATGAAGGGTTAAAACAATAGCTCTTCAAACTAATGATAGATTCTAGTGACTTGGAATCGGATAATGATTCAGAAGATCAAGTTAATGAAATTTCTGAAAATGATGCTTCTTCCAGTCTAGAAGAAGAAGAGATCCCTAATAATTGTAATTGCAATAATCTTAAATGTTCTACTTCTGATAATTATTGGAAGGCCATAGTAGAAATGAACGGTCTTAGTGTTAATGTTCTCACCGATAAACAGGAAGGTCTTTTAGATATCATTGATCAAATTCAAGATCCCCAATTAAAAATTAAGATCATAGAAACTTGCATTTCCTCTACCAAGGAGGAGGGGGAAGAGAATGAAAAACCTCAGGTTTCTGATGGAACTTATAATCTAAAAAATGTTTTAGATAGATTAGAACAAGGTGATAACTATAAACCTGTAACAATCTCAGATCTAAAAGGAGAAATTAATATTTAAAAAACAGAAGTTAAAATATTAAAGTCATTTCAAGTTAAAGCTACTCAAGAGCTTTTTGATGTGAAGCAGAGATTGAATACTTTAGAGAAGAAAGGTAGCCCTGATGGGGATAATAATCCAGATTATTTGAATATCATTAATAATGTGGTTTAACAGAAATGACATATAAGAATAAACTTAGTCATTCAAAAAGAATACAAGAAGGTTTAGTTCTGACCTAATATTTTCAGAAAACTTCTCAAAGTCTCACTAATGCCAGTGGATCTAAAATGATAATCAAGTATAAGCTCAATAATGTTTACGTTTGTAATCAAGGAGTTTGTTTGGAAACAACTTTTCTTTGCATAAGAAACCTCCAGCATTAATTAATCTTGGGCACCCATTTTTAGCCATATTAATGCCTATGCAAACCAGTACTACTGGAATAATGGCCCATATTGATGGCCATGAAATATTTTTTGAATTTGTTTCCTCCCCTACTTATAAGGAGATTAATGATATCATGAGAAAAATCTCTAATAAGGACAAGCAAATAAATTTCCTGCAAAAAGAAATCCAAATTATGGGTATTGAAGAAACTTTACAAAAACCATTCATGAAGGAGAAAATATCTCTAATAGAGCGAGATTTCAATAAAGAAATCTGTAGTGATATCCCTAATGCTTTTTTGGGATAGAAAGAAATATATTGTTTCATTACCTTATGAGAAGGATTTTGATGAAAAGAAAATCCCTACTAAGGCGAGGCCTTCTCAAATGAAACAAGATTTTAACAATGTGTCAAAATGAAATTGACAGTTTACTCAAAAAATAATTGATTAGGAAAAGTTACTCTCCTTGGAGTTGTACAACTTTTTATGTTAATAAGAATGCTAAAAGGGAAAGAGGTGTTCCTAAGCTAGTAATAAATTACAAGCCTCTTAATGAGGTATTAATGTGGATTAGATATTCAATCCCTAATAAAAAGAATTTATTAGAGAGACTGAATAAAGCAGTTATTTTTTCTAAATTTGATTTGAAGTCAGGATATTGGCAAATTCAAATTAAGGAATCTGATCGCTACAAAATAGCTTTCACTGTACCATTTGGATGTAATGCCTTTCGGTCTGAAGAATGCACCTTCGAAATTCCAAAATATTATGAATGATATTTTTTTTATTCTTATGCTGAATTTACCATTTGTTACATAGATGATGTTTTGATTTTCTCTCAAAACATAAACCAGCATGTTAAACATCTTCGAATTTTTAAAGATGTTATTAAAAGAAATGGTTTAGTGATTTCTGCTCCTAAAATGAAATTATTCCAAACTAATGTTAGGTTCTTAGGACATAATATTCACCCAGGGAAAATTATCCCTTTTGACAGAAGCATAGAATTTGCTTCCAAAATTCCAGATGAAATAAGAGAGAAAACCCAGTTGCAAAGGCTTTTAGGATGTCTCAATTATATAGGAGATTATTATAAGAAATTAGCCCAAGATTCTGCTCCTTTATATAAAAGACTTAAAAAGAATCATCCACCTTGGACAGAGCATCATACTAAGGCTGTCCAAAAATTCAAGTTGAAAGCCAAGCAACTACCCTGTTTAGCTATTGCTAATCCAGAATGACAGAAAATAGTAGAAATTGATGCTTCTAATGTAGGTTATGGAGGCATCTTAAAACAATATAATCCAAATACTTCCAAGGAGAAATTAGTTCGATTCACTTCTGAACTTTTTAAGAATGCCCAAGCTAATTATAGTACCATAAAGAAAGAAATTCCTTCTATTGTTAAATGTATTAATAAATTCCAAGATGATTCGTTGAATCAACATTTTATTCTTAAAGTTAATTGCAGTGCAACAAAACAGGTTTTAAAATAGGATATCAAAAACCTAGCTTCAAAGTAAATTTTTGCCACATGGCAGTCAGAATTATCTACATTTGATTTAGATATTGAATATATATATAAGGAAAAAATAATTTTCTCTCTGATTTTCTTACTCGTGAATTTTTATAGGGATAAAATGGAAATAATTAGGAGACTTGAGATAATTCAACAAATTAGATTTTGGGAAGATCGTATAAGATATCTTCGAGCAATTCCTAATTTACCGTCAAATTCTTACAAGGTTAATTTGGCCATTTATCGGCGAAAAATTGCTGAATTACAAGAGCAATTGAATACCTTGGTAGCATAAATGGAGTCTAATAAAATGGTTTTTATAAGAACTGTTTTCCAACAATGGATGAAATTGCAAAGAGACATATTTGAGGCAGACATGGAGATGAATATTCTCAAATTACCACATAATAGGTCTAATCTAATAAGATGGTTCCGTGTTAAGACAACAATGATTGATCATTACAAAAAATATGGAACAGACGATGATCTGGATTCGGAAATTGAGTTCCTGATTCTATCAATCAATGTATTCAAAATAAATTGAATATTTTATCTGGTGCCTAATTTTACAGTATGAACAAACCTCCTGACAGAGGCAGAGGCAGAGGCAGAGGACATATTTCTCGTGGCCAAGGTAACAAACCAAGAGTTACCCAAACATATATTGAAGCCTACTTAAAGGCACAGAAGGTCCAATTTCCTTCTCTCTAGGATGCGGCATCAGTATCCTCATCATCACAAATACCTTCAATGAAGGAGGTAGTTCAATCAGAGGTTGTATTTAAAACTTCAAACACAACTGAGATAATTATGGTCTTGGAAGCTCTGGATGAACAATGGAAGGAAGATCCTTGGGAAATGAAGTCCCAATATTTGGACACAATGAGCTATCTTGTTCCTGAGGGAAAATGCAGATATATTTATGAAGCATTGCTTACTGAATCTGGATCAGTGGAAATTACCCACACATATGATGGCAAATATGGCCAAAAAAATAGCCCAATCAGTTACAATTAAACCATAATCAAAATGGTAATCCCAGTTCACAAGTGGAGAATACATCCACAGAAGTCAAAATCTTTACCAATCAGGAATGGGAATGGAACTACCATAATTAAGTATAATTACTGGGATTATATTGAAGCATGGACATATGCCTTCTATTGCCAAAATCAGAAGAGGAAACACTCATGGTTTTTCAAATTATGTCCAAACTTGATTGGACAAAATGATTTCCCAAATTGATTTATTACTCGGTGGACCAAATTCGTGCCACAGTCGGACTATCTTCCTTCAGATATTCAAAAGGAAATTGGGATTTTTACTCAGTTACATCCTCAATTAAGGGGAAAGTTTATCCCAGAAGGAAAATCTTTTCTATTTTTTATAACCACGTCCAGGATTCCCTGGATATGGAAATGGGATGTTCAATATGGACAAAATCAATTGGGACTCCCAATTCTCCAAAGAATTTTCTAATACCGATGGTGGTCATAGATCTCAATTGAGGAAATAGTCTTGACAATCAAGGTCAAAAACCAGGAATACAAGCAGCAGTTAAAACAACAAGAAAAATCTTCTATCAAGAATCCATTTTTGGATATCTCAGCTCAAATCTGGGCAAAAGATCCATCCTTAACTGATGAGAAAATTGTAATTAAAAAACCATAGACTATATGAAGAGCAATTTCTTGGAAATAGTTAATAAAGTAACTAATGATGAATCAATGACCTTTGCAAAGAGTGCAGAAGAAGATAATAATTCGTTCACATGTCTAGCAGGGGAATCTCAAGACCCCTATGAAGATGAAGGCAATGGAGCTGGCGAACCTACTTTAGGTGACTTTTGGGACAACATGACCGAAATTATTGCTGGACAACTGTCCTCAAGAAAGGGAAAAGAATCCATGAAGTAATAATGTGTTCGGATAAATCCAAATTCACTTTTGGTGGCCAATCCCAATTTCAACTACTAAAGTTCAGACGGGAAGACAAAGGCATGTGACGATGGGTCCCATGAAGTGAAGCTGACATCTTTTATCTTTCATTAGGTCTGAATTTAAGTGTAATTTGAATTTCATTTCAAGTTGGAATCCCCTATATAAGGGATGCGTCTTTAGTTTAGCAGGCAGGTTTTGGATTCCCTCTCTCTCAAAAGTCCTCGATATTGCTCTCTCTCCCTCTTGTGTCACTGTAATATTGGCTTCGGTCTTCTTAAATAAAAGGTTAGTCTGTCTATATAATTCCTTCTTTTTATTACGATCCTTACTAGTGAAATATTTCCTCTGCCTCTGCCTCTATCAAGAGGTCTGTTCATATTGCAAAATTACGCACCAAATAAATTATTCAATTTATTTTGAATACGTTGATTTTATAGAATCAGAAACTCAATTTCCCAATCCTGGTCGTTTGTTCCAATTTTTTTTGTAATGATCAATCATTGTTGTCTTAACGCGAAACATTTTTATGGTGGGATGTCATCCAAGTCACACCATAAAAATGGATGAGACAGTGCCGTAGCCAATGGATGAGATCCATTGGCTATGGTACTGTCTCATCGGTAATCTTCCTCGATGATGCATTGGTGTTCCCTTCGGGGGATGCCTCCTTGTGGTCCCTTTGGTAATCTCCTTTGATGACGCATTGGTGTTCCCTTTGGGGGATGCCTCCTTGCCAAGAGGTAAGCTTGTTGCCTATTTCAATGAGATGGGCAACGAGCACCAGCCGATGGATCACCATCCATTGGCTATGGCACTGTCCCTTTGGTAACCTTCCTCGATGACGATTTGGTGTTCCCTTCGGGGGATGCCTTCTTGATGAGAGGTAAGCTCGTCGCCTATTTCAATGAGATGGGCGGTGAGCGCCAGCCGATGGATCTCCATCCATTGGCTATGGCACTGTCGCTTCGGTATCCTTCCTCGATGACGCATTGGTTTTCCCTTCGGGGGATGCCTCCTTGTTGAGAGGTAAGCTCGTCGCCTATTTCAATGAGATGGGTGGTGAGCGCCAGCCGATGGATGTTATCCATTGGCTACGACACTGTCCCTTCAGTATTCTTCTTCGATGATGCATTGGTGTTCCTTTCGAGGGATGCCTCTTTGTTGAGAGGTAGGCTCATCGCCTAGGTGGCGAGTGCCGGAAAATGGATAGCCATTGGCTATGGCATTGTTGCTTCGGAAAGCTTGGCACCTTGCTGTGTTAAGCGGGCATCCTCGATGACGCATTGGTGTTCCCCTTGGGGCATGCCTCCTTGTTGAGAGGTAAGCTCGTTGCTCTGGTCCCTTCGGTAATCTTCATCGATGATGCATTGGTGTTCCCTTCGTGGGATGCCTCCTTGCTGAGAGGTAAGCTTGTCGCCTATTTCTTTGAGATGGGCGGGGAACGCTAGCCGATGGATCTCATCCATTGGCTACGACATCTTTAGTTTAGCAGATAGGTTTTGGATTTCCCTCTCTCTCAAAAATCCTCGGTATTGTTCTCTCTCCCTTTTGTGTCGTTGTAATATTGGCTTTGGTCTTCTTAAATAAAAGCTTAGTCTGTCTATATAATCCCTTCTTTTTATTACGATCCTTACTAGTTGGTATCAGAGCCAATATGGCTTAATTAACTTGTTAGTGCGAATACAAGTTATACTTACATGATGATGCCTTAAATAAATGACAATACAAAATTATTGAATGTAAGGGAACATTGTAGATGGTGGGATGTCATCCAAGTCGCGTTCGGGTTTTGTAAGCCATGAGGACCCGAGAAGGGTAATTTGGCCTTGATCGGTAATTCGTTGACAGACTCAAAACCTAGTTCACATAGTCCTCCAATAAGATTCTCCTAGAGCTCTCAATAATTGCTATATGCTCTTATTCACAATCGTCGCTCTCAAGAATTTTTGTGCTATGAAATGTTCTGGGAAGACACTTAACACGATGTCGCTCTCGGCAATTTTAGTGCTATGAAATGTTCTAGGAAGACACTTAACACGATTTCGCTCTTGCTTAGGCTCATACATGCATTATGTGACTTGGTTTCAACATAAGAAGGAATCAAGTTACTTTGGAAATCAATGCCAATACCCCAGCTAATAGTTTCCCAGATGAGCATGGACAGTGTAGTGTGGCTATAAGAAAGGGTTAATTTTAGAAATAGTCCCTCTAGTTTGCATGCAATCTCAATTTTGTCCCTTTAGTATTAATTATATCATTTTTAACCCTATAGTTTATATTTTTTATCAATTTGGTCCCTCTCACTGAAGGTGTTATTAGAACTAACGGAACTCTGGGGCAAAATTGACATTTCACTCGTAGAGGGACGAAATTGAGACAAAATGCAAACTAGAGAGACTGTTTTACAAATTTTACATTTTATTTTTTATTTTGCAAAGAGAAACTCATACCTAATATATTTCTCACCTTAACTATTTTTCTTTGATTGAATAATCAAAATATATTTGGGCAAAAAAAAATTATTATTTTAGAATATAATACAAATAATATTATGAAATTTGAAAAGAATTCCTTAGTTAAATAATTTTGCATTGGGTTTTTTCTTTCAACGGATTTATCTTGATTTTTACAATCCCATTATGTTCTTTTTTACGCTATTAGAAAAAAGAAAAATATTTCATAACAAAATATTTCATCACAACTTTTTCCTTATTCACCAAAAAAAATAATCTTTATTTTCGCTATTAGAAAGAAAGAAAAATGTTTCATATAGAGATTAACAAAGTGTTTCACAACTTCTTTTTTTTGTAATCGCATAGAAAAGAACATATATAACGGGATTGTAAAAATTAAGATAAATCCATTGAAAAAAAATCGATGCAAAGATATTTAACTAAGGGATGCTTATCGAATTTCATAATATTATCAGTAATATATTTGAAAATAATTTTTTTAATTTCCTCAATACATTTTGATTATTCAATTAGAGAAAGATTGTAGGTGTGAGTTTGTCTTTGCAAAATAAAAAAATGTAAATTTTCTAAAATAGTCCCTCTTGTTTGTATTTTGTCTCAATTTCGTCCCTCTAAGAGCGAAATGTCAATTTTACCCACGAGTTCCGTTAGTTTTACTAACGCCGTCAGTGAGAGGGACCAAATTGAGACAAAATATAAACTTTAAGGTTAAAAATGACACAATTAATTCTATAGGGGTGAAATTGAAAATTGCACGAAAACTAGAGGGACTATTTCTAAAATTAACCCTATAAGAAAAGGCAGACCTAGGGTACCTGTCCCTCATCTGGTATAAAAACCATGTACCAAGATGATATTTCATACCGTGGATGGCAATGCAGGTTAGGCTTAGCACTTACTAAAAAATAAGAACTTTAGCGGAACGGGGCCTAAATGAATGCTTCAAATTGGTAAGGTGAGCCCAAAAAAGGCCATGAGACGACCAAACTGCACCCCTCTAGTTTTTCTCCCCACCTGCCTGGAAGCCATCTCCAATTTTGAAGTACTTCTTGTGGCTTTTGCACAAGTACTATTCCCATAGGAGCTTGAAATCGATCAGTGCATTGTTTTTTAACTAATGGATCGAAATGAAACGACAATGGTTTCATTTTTCAGCTTGAAAGGTTTCGGAAAAAGCTTGTATGATTTTCAGAACAATAGAATGAATTGGACGATTTTCTTCACATAATTAAATTGGTTTCATTTTAGGCTTCCTTGAAATGTTGGCTAACTTTGTTTGGGCTTACATGATCGAAGAATAAAAAATGCTACCGACACAGCGGACATTGATCCAAACATATATAGATGTGTTTTGAACCATTTTGATGTGTGTCGGTCATGCATATGTATCGGATGGTTCCTACACAGATCTGTGTCACTCTATCCATGTCTGTTGCATTACTCTCGAATAATAAGAATTGTTGCTTCTTCTTTTTTTTGGCTAAGAGAAAGGGCAGAGCATGGAATGGTCACACATAATAGTCCTTCTATGAGTGTGATCATAGGAACTCCAAACTTGCTTCAGCCCCTAGAAGGAATTAATTAAGAACCATAGCTTCTCCCGCCCCACCGAGGGCTAGCTAATGGAACGCAGCCTAGCTTCGCAAGAGGGCAAAATTTGTGGAGGCGTTAATCGTACGACTCAAACCTTGAACCTTTTGACCACCCAAATTACTCGGGAGTGGGCCATGAACCACTAGGCTACGGTCATTGTTCTTTGCTTCTATTTTTCCATATGACAAGTTTAGCCTCGACAAAGGATAAGGAAAAGTAAAGCAAAAAAAAGAGAGAGAGGATCAAACCAAAACCTCGAGCAAATGCATGCATGATATATGAAATAAATAATGTATTACAAGGAGTATCTCAAAATTAAACTCATTGTCAATCAATTCGATTAACACTTCTCAATGTAAAATCCCTAAACAAAATACAACCAAAAGAATGCTTACAATGGATATATATTGTCAAAATTATGTTTAATTTTTAGAATTCCTTTTGAAGAAGTATTTTCTATCTGCAGATATATATATATATATATATATATATATATATATATATATATATATATATATATATATATATATATATATATATTGACCATTTCGAGGTCAATTTTTCCCATCTGCCACAAGTTTGGTGAGGGCCAAGGCATTGCTACAAAGCTGCATAACCACATTGTTCATGCTCGTCACGGGCGAGGTGTACCCCGGGATGTCCTTGAAGTAATCCTCACACGTCTGCGGGTCCACCATTGCGGCCGCCACCCACGTGATGATGTCGCTGTACCCTTTCGTGTCGAATGCCCCGTAGGACTCCTCGAGGTTGGCGACCGCGTCGTCGTAAGTGGCGTCACAGTCCATGAGGCACTGCTGTATGTAGGGCAGGGACGCGGTGTCGAGCATCTTCTTCATCTGGTCCTGGGCCTCCGAGGTGTTTATCCACGCGATCTTGACCGCGATCTGGGCCACGTCGTGGAGGTCGGATCCGGGGTTCTCATCGTCGTCCTTGATGGACGATATGCATAGGTCCGTGTAGGGCGTTTTTCCGCAAGCTTCAGTCAGTACGTCAGTGTGGTTATTTTTATTTCTGCCATGAGTTAGGATTCGACGAGGCCAGATCGCGAGGATGAGTACGAGGAAGAAGAGACATGAAACCGATTTCATTTTTTGGTGTTTTAGTTTGGGAGTGGGGTGATATATATATTTTTTTGAGTACTAGTTTCTTGTTTTTGTTATGGTTGTGTTTGATCAAGTGTTTATATATGTTGTGTGGTTGCTAATTTGAGAAGGATTATTTGAATAGGAATGCGCATGGCCAATGGAAAGTAGTGTTCACACGAATTTGTAGCAAGGATAAAAGGTTAATCGCGCCCCCCTGAATGTCCTCGAAAGTCCTCTCTCTATTTTGGGCATAAAATTGTTTTAGCTAGATACCCAAAAAAACTTATCCGAAAGTACGTAGAATTATTGAAATTATTTATACATTTTTGATGCACGTCAGTTATTACTAATAGAACCGGAAACAAGTGATATGCCCCACATGAATGGCTAATATGAATAGTATTTCATAACTAATGAAATTGCACGAAATTGATTTATGTACGAAAAAATGAGCCTTAATATAGGCTTCATTCTTATAAACTCATTTTTCTTTTTTTGTTTAGTGTGTTTTATTCTTTTATTCTAAATTTTTGTTAGATTCGCATGATATTTTTTGGATTAATTATCCGCCTTGATGAGACGAGTCTAAAAAGTACAATATTATGATCGGAAGTAAAAAAAAGTTCACTAAAAATGAAAAAAGTATCAAACAGTTGTCTTATTCTTATTTGAATTTTTTCAACATCAGTCTATATTTTTATATTTTTTCGATTCGTCTTGTGAAGACAGAACCTCAAAAATTACGACGAAAAGCTAAACAAAAAATTACATTATTAGGATTCACAAATGCCTTGAGGCACCACTGGACAAAGGGTACCAATACTGGCATAAAAGGGGTATCGGTACAGATCTGGAGTTCTTTTCTAACTTTTCCAATTTTCAACGAATTAACCCCCGACCACTACCAACACACCCACAACACCCCCAATTACACCCTCACAATGACAAAACACATATTTCAACTATCCACCAAACTTTTGATGCACAACAGAACACGTATATCCATACCACCACCTTAATAAACACATAACTTAATCCGAAATACGATCCTTCACATATTAAATAATTAATTAAAATAGAAATAATCTACAGGTCTTTACATTTTGTTTAATTTTTTCCCCCTAACTTACTTTTCTTCATAGACGCATTAGCCTTATTCTTAGTTGTTTGTGTTGCAATTGAATGGGATTGGTTCGTTTGTAAGGCTGTTGGCTTTAACCCGTTCAATTCACTACATGTGAAAGTTTTGAGATCTCACCATTCTATGCATTGCATGCAACAAGGAAACTAAATAAATGATTGAAATGTGTTTGTTCATGTGCAATCACTCTTCCATCATTTCTATGTTTAAATATTTTTATTAAAGTGCAGTATCCAATTGTCCAATTAGTTACGGGTACATAATAACATCATTGACAATAGGCATGTTGCATTTGAAAAATTAAGGTGGTGCTTGTTGTGGTTTGGTTGGGAAAGAGAATTTTGATGCATATATTATTTGAGGAGAGTATATGTGTGAGAATCAAAAAAGTAAAAAAATTATGATCGAAACTCGATTTGCTCCAACAACCTTGTTCTTCATTTCCACCAAGAGAGCCACTCTTCTACTCAAACCATCGGTCACTTTGTTGAGAATCTCCGATTTGTGCCTCAAAGAGAACGTGAATTGTTGTAGATAAGCCACCCACTTGACATGCCGTTTATTGAGGTGTTGTTGGCTATTGATGTACTTAAGAGCTTCATGATCGGTGTTGAGGACAAATTCCTTGTAGGCAAGGTAGTAACTCCAATGCTTGATGGCTTGGATAATGGCATAGAATTCCAAGTCATAAGTAGAGTACTTGAGTTTAGCACAGTTCAACTTCTCGCTAAAGAAAGCAATAGGTTGACCACCTTGGCTTAAGACTCCACCAATTCCCACTCCCGAAGCATCACAATCAAGTTCAAAAGTTTTTTCAAAGTCGGGTAAGGCCAAGATAGAAGCTTCCATAAGCTTGGACTTGAACAATTTAAAACTCTCGGCGGCTTCTTGGGACCATATAAACACCCTTTGCTTAAGGCAATCGGTAAGAGGAGCCGCGATACTACTAAAGTTGGCAATGAACCTCCGGTAGAAGGTAGCTAACCCATGAAAACTCCTCACTTCATGAACACTTGTAGGCGTTGGCCATTCCACAATGGCCTTAATTTTGTCTTCATCCATGTGAACCCCCTTTGAAGACACAACATACCCCAAAAATACTACCTTATCAATAGCAAAATTACACTTCTTCAAGTTCCCATAAGACTTCTCTTTTCTTAAGATTTCAAAGACTTATTGGAGGTGGGATGAGTGATCTTCAAAACACCGACTATACACCAATATATCATCAAAGTACACAACTACACATATACCCAAGAGAGGTTGAAGCATTTGAGTTATTACCCGCATAAAAGTGCTTGGAGCATTAGTAAGACCAAAAGGCATCACAAGCCATTCAAAGAGGCCATGAGAGGTCTTGAAAGCCGTTTTCCATTCATCTCCCGGGCGAAGTCGAATTTGATGATAACCACTTCTTAAATCAATCTTTGAGAAGACCTTTGAACCGGCAAGGCAATCCAACATATCATCTAGCCTTGGAATGGGAAAGCGGTACTTGATAGTGATCTTGTTGATAGCTCTACTATCCACACACATCCTCCACGAACCATCCTTCTTCAGAGTCAAAAGAGCCGGCACCGCACCGCACAAGGGCTAAGGCTTGCCCTTATGTAGTCTTTCTCTAGAAGATCCTTAACTTGCCTTTGAATCTCTTTCCTCTTCCTTGGAGACATTCTATATGCAGGCTTGTTCGGAAGGGGCGCCGCGGGTACCAAGTCGATACAATGTTGAATATCTCGCAAAGGAGGCAAGTCGGGAGGCAACTCTTGAGGAAACACATCAACATACTCCTTCAAAAGTTTAGAAATCGCCTTGGGAACATCCGACACACCCATATCCGCCATAGGAACCAACACTAGAACATACCCGGTTTCATGACTTTCTTTGAGAAATCCTTTAGAAGCAAGCAACATAGTGGGAGGAGGCTTCGTAGTCACATTCTCCTTCATAGGTAACAAAGTGAATTGTCGCTTCTCCCTAAGGACGGTGTAGGTATTCTTCTTTCCATCATGGATGGAATGCCTATCATATTGCCACGGGCGACCAAGTAGTATATGACAAGCATCCATAGGTACCACATCGCACCAAACTTCATCAAAGTACTTTTGTCGAATGGAGAAAGATACCAAGCACCTTTTAGTCACCTTGATTTCATTACCCTTCTTGAACCAAGAAAGGGTATAAGGATGGGGATGCTCCTCCACTTTGAGTTGTAACTTGTCACCACCTCTTGAGAGACTACATTCTCACAACTTCCGCTATCAATAATCATGTTGCAAACTCTACCACCAACATTGCAAGTGGTGTAAAAGATATTGGTACGCAACCAATCTTCATTACCAACATCCTTAGGAGTAAGGAGAGTCTTTTTTATCATCAACGCATAGCCTTCTTCTTCCTCATTATCACCTCCAATTTCTTCACATATTTCTTCGTCATAAACGGGAATATCATTCTCACAACCTTGTTCCATAACCTCCTCAATGAAAAGTGCCTTGTTATGACCTCCGAAAGTCTTACGACAATCCGAAGACTTGTGACCCAGTTCCCCACACTTGAAGCACTTGAAACCCCCACTTTGGAATTGATTTCGAGCCCCTGAAGCACCGGATTGAGATTGATTTTGAGCGAGTGTTGAAACTTTATCCGCTCGGTTTTGAGTACCAACTCCGGAAGAAGCACCTTGGCCACCACTAGAGGAAGAACCATCTCTAGCATAAGAGTAAAAGGGCTGCCCAGACTTGGAACCGCCTTGATATTGTTGCCCGGATCTCGAAAACTTCCTCTTTTCTTGCTTTTCGGCCACCAATGCCTGATTGTAAGCTTCCAAAACCGTCCACAAAGTTTGCATAGCTAGGGCATCTTGGATTGTGATCGTCAACCCACTTATGTACCTTGCAACCATTTGATCTTCACTTTCATTCAAATCAACTCTAGCAACAAGTTGATGGAAAGCCTCCGTGTACTCATTAACACTTCCAACTTGTTTGAGATTATGCAAATTCTTGTAGAGATTTTGCATATAGTTGAAAGACAAGAATTGTTCATTGAGTTTCTTCTTCATTTTCTCCCATTCTCTAATCTTTCCCTTTCCTCTTCGTAGCCTAGTTCCTTGCAATTGCTCCCACCAAGCGGAAGCTCTTCCTTTGAGGCGGATAGCCACTAACTTCACCTTCTTCTCCTCGGAGACGTCTCCATAATCAAACACTCTTTCAACCGTATTAATCCAATCAACAAACTCATCCGGGTTAAGACTTCCATTGAACTCGGGAAGTTCAATCTTGATGTTCTTCTCCCACCTATAAGGAGAGTGAGTGGAAGGTGGCCTACGCAAATTCGGATCACCAAAAGGATTGTCAAAGTGACTTTGAGAGTCCTCGGACCCTTCACTACCCGCACGCGACACTTGCAAGCCTTGCACCATCGCCGTTAGGGTAGCAACTTGTTGTCTCAAATCTTGAATCTCATGGTTTTGGTTGCCAAACTCATTCTCCTCACCATTGTTCACCACAAAGCCTCTACCTCTACCTCCTCTTCTACCTCTAGCCTGATAAGCCATTACAATACCCAAATTCAACTCCAAACAAGTAAATCCACCCCAAATAATGAAAACCCAGTCAATTCAGCCACCAATTTCAACAGAACAACCCCAAAAACACATAATCACCAATAATCATACTCGAATCGACAACTACGGAGCAATCTAACAACAACCCAGCAAAGAAAATAAGGAATTGACACTTACCCACCTTAGATCTTGTCTGAAATCAGCAAAAATCAATCTGAAAACTCTCAAAACCCACGGATCTGACTTGAAATCACTGTAGCAAGCTCTGAAATCACTGTAGTAGTCTCGAAATCACTGTAGCTGTGCTCGAAATCACTGTAGCAGTTTTGAAATCACTGTAGCAGACTCGGAATCACTGTAGCAGCTCCGAAACAGCTCCGAAATGGTCCGAAACAATCAGATCTGGGTTTGAAACTTCGATTTAAGTTTCGAAATTGCAAATTTGAGCTCGAACAAGGCTGGGTCTTGTTCAAACAGGTCCGAACAGCGCCGAAATGGGTAGATCGAGCTTGAACAGTGCCGAAATGGCTGATTCAAGTTCGAACAGGTCAGATCCGAAGGGTTTTGGGTTCAATTCAGGGCTAAATATGGTCGAAATTGAAGTATAGGGTGTTGGGTTGGATAGATCTGAGGATTTGGAGTGATTTGGGGGTCCGACGAGATTTTTCGGCTCCGTTTTAGGTTTCTGGTGAGATTTAGGTTTCCGGTGAAGTCTTCGGCGAGATGAACGGTGGGGATCGAGCCTAGAAGCTCTGATACCAAATGATGCAACCAAAGATACCCATAGATAATGTAGAGAGAGAAACTCCCAAATGGGATACAAAAGAGACTAGCTCTTGATAATATTTGTTCAAAATGATAAAAAGTTGCAAAAGAAAGGACTCCAACACCTATATATAGACTCAATACAAAAGACATAAATACCCTTCCTACATACTACATCAGTTATGCGGTGACTGTATGTCGTGGAACTGTTTGGTATGTGACGGGGCGACTAGGCTAATAAGCTATGTCAAAAGACAAGTTGGCCAATGGGCTGTGGTGGGCTAGTGAGGTGGTAACGTCACCCATCATATACTGAGGAGGACCGGATATGTGGTTCCATTTATGTGGAATGTGTTATATTCGTGGTTGGTGTTATACGTGGTGGTTGACGTTGTGCAGTTTATTTGGTGTTAATATTGTACACGTTATTATGTCTTACACACTCCTGGGGTCCTTTTAGACTCCAGCTTGCTGGTTGGTTAGCGGGTCAGGTGCCGGTGGTGTGGACTTGTCCGAGTTGCTGCGAGAGTGGATTGTTAATTTACTATAAAGATCAATAGTTGTAAATTATATAATTTTTGGAATAAAAGACAGATTGTGGTCTTTTAAATATCATGGTGCTTGAGAAACCAGGTTGTTACAGACACACTACATCCAACATGATACCTAACTCTCTGGTTGACCAATCTCTCCACTACCACCCTCTCTCTCTATACGACCGCCCTGAGCTATATCCTCCTCCACCTCCCGTGGTTCCAGTGATCGCCATATACCGGGATGGCAACCTTAGGTACTCTTCCTGCCACTCACCTTCACAACTATTATCCTAAATGAATATAGTTTTTGGCATTGCACTACAGACTTGCTAATCTAAATGTGTTTTAAAACCAAAAGTTTGGTATGCGTCATATGCTACGTTGTAAGTTTTTGAAAGTACGTAAAACTAGGAAATTGTGTAGTGTCCTAGTCAACATTATTGCATTTGAAGTCAAACTATCAAAAGATCTTACTCCTTGGAAAATATCATTGTACATGCTTGTTCTTCATGCAATAACTATTTTCCATTTCCTCATTATTGCTTTTACATATATTAGTACAAGTTTTGATCATTTCCAGCGTGTTTATGCTTATTTGTTAAGGAGTAAATACGGATGACTTGAATTTTTCTTTTTTCTTTCATAATTTCAGGTTATGTTTGACATTACTTGTATTTAGAGTTTTTAGCAACCTATGTTCGGAATCAGAATTGTTATGCATATGTATGTCAACTTTGTATTCATTTTAGTTGCAACTAATGAAAAACTATTTCAAAACACTTAACATAAAGAAAGAAGAGTGGAAAGCCAAACCATGAACATTTTTTCGTTTTTATCTTTAGTCTTGGTTAGTGCTCCACTTATGTACAAGGGTGAAATGCTCTTTTTATATCAATACACTTCGAGAAACTATACTATAAGAAAGAGTTTGTACTTTGGAATGGCTTGCTTTTTCGCACAACTTGACGAAAATGCCTTCTGTATTTTTAAGGGTTTGTGTTCTGCTGGTACGGGGTAGATTGTCTTTTCTCGTGTGCTATTTTCCCGGCATATCGCGTGGCTAGGCGTATGTTGTGAGATTTTTGCATATTTTCCCAAACCATTTTGTGCTTGTTTGCTGTCTCAAGACTCTTCCTTTTTTGTACTTTGTGAGGAAATGTACTCTTAGACCATCTCACAGCATCGGATTAGAGAAAAGTAACCATCTTCCCTAGAACGTCTCCAACACCTCTTCGCAACAGCTCCAAACTGCTCTCTCTCTCTCTCTCTCTCTCTCTCTCTCATCTGCTTCAGATGCTCATGAACAATCCAAATCATGTAAGGATTTTCACTTCAGATTGACGATGGCCGTAAATTTCAAGTCTTCACTTTCCCTTTCGATTTCATCTCAAATTTAGGTATTTTGTGGTGGTGTTTTTTATTTGATCTCAAAGGCTAGGGTTTTCTCTTCCTTTGAAATTTCTATTTAGTATTGTGATTTTTGAACTTTTAAATTGGGTTTCTGTTGGTGACTTGTTGGATTTTTGTGTTTGATGAATTGTGGCTGGAGATATTATATGCAGCTAATAGTTTGTTGTCCCTGTAGTTTAAAGCAAAGAGATTCATTTGATGAATATGATGATTGATGATAATTAGGTTGTCAGTCCCAAAAGCATTGCTCTTTTTTTTAGCACCTAGATATCAAATACTAATTAACCTGGTTGTCACCCTTTTTAGTGCAGGGAAATGGATAGGAAATCCTGCAACTTGAATACAATTCTGGATCCTCTAGATAGTTGAGTCACATGAGTTCTTTATCCAGGGTATGTAATCAATATTTCTCGTCCCACAAATGAAGACAATTAATATTTCATTTCATTCTAAAACATCTGCACACAGATTTGAATTGTTGTTTGTCTGAGGCAGCCATTTCTGGAGAGGTTTGTATATCTGATTCCTCTCTTTCCTTTTCCAAATAGATCCTCTTTTTTTTTACTATTTTGTTTCTTGTAGTTGATAGTCACAAGAGTTCTCTATTGGTATAAAAACATGTAATTTAAGAATTTTTTCTTCCTTCTGAAGTAAAAGTTTTGCTATGATAGTCCTACTAATTGAGAAATTGTAAAGAGGAAAAAAAATCAAAATTTTCAAATGCTTAGAAACATATTTATATAGGCAGCTCAAGTGCTTTCCCTACCAAAAGGTAACATTTTAAACTTGTCTTTCTTTTTTGGTTCTTATGAGTACAGATCATTCCTTTGTGCAATAATTTAACCTGTTGTGTGTATTTTCAGGTTTTGGAGTTCTTCAGTAGGTTGATACAGAGTCTCTCCAAAGAGCTATCAACAAGCTATTGCTAAAGTTTACCTTACTTGACAATTTGTTAAAAATTTATGTGGTGAGCAGGTACAAGGAGATATATCTTACCAAATGATATGGAGAAATTTTCTCCTACCAGAATTCATGTAAGCTATAAAGTGGCCTGTAATATTTTGATACTTATTTTGATGCTTAAGTTATTAATAAATAATTCTTCCTATGTTTTCCTGCATCAAATTTCATGACGGTCATGAGTTTTCCTCTGCTCTTCTTGTATCTTTTGTTACCTCAAAACTAAAATTTTGAATCCAATCGATATTTTTTAAACATGTAAAGAAATCAAATTGCATATTTTTAGCATTTCGTCCTCTTACTTTTTGTAATCTGGCAGGTTCGTTTCTTGGCTCGTTCTTTTGCGATACTTGGGAATTATCTTGGGGCAACAAAGTCATTGTTTTTGTTGGCTTTATAGTCCCATAATACTTTATTTTTGAGGCTTCCTATCTCCTGGTCTAACTTGCATGCACAAACAATTAGGATGATGTTTTCATAAATTATTTAGACCATAAGGGAAATTGAAGATCTTTTGTGAAGGATTGAAAAAAGATCGTTATATGTGAGAAAACATTCCACCTTATAAGTAAAAATAGTTTGTTTATCTGTTCATAACATTCAACAAGCAAAAAGGCTTGTATGTTATGGTTAGATGGAATGACTATATTAAGGATTGGTTAGAATGTTCTAAAATAGAATCAGATAAGCTAAACTTACAGTGGAGTCTATCTTATTTGATGGTTTATTACTTGTTACTCGAGATCTTCTTCAATTTCTCAGATTTAGTTGATTATTTCTAGTTATATGTCCTTGCAAAACTTTGATTTTGGAAAATACAATAAAATCGGTTTAACAATTTTGGGATTGATTACATCTTTAAGTGGTTTTCATCTATGCACCTAAGGCCCTTTAAAGGGTTTTTAATACTTTCCGTTGGTTGATTTTCTTTATCAGTCTTCCAATTGTTAGATTGATTTTGCTGTATAGTCCCACCAATCACTCATTGGATGAGTTGATTTAGTTAAGTGAGATACCTATTCGAGGTTTCGTATCAATGCTTGTATGCTGTTGATTGTTATGCGATTGCCTTATCAAAGCCTTAAGTTTTGGTTGTTTCAATTGAAAACTATGTCTGAATCTTCTAACATTTGATAATTGGATTGTACACTGTGACTTCACAGCTTCTAAAAAATGGCAAAAAAGGAGTCCTTTGTGGCTAAAATTGGTTGATTTTCAAATATAATAATGCTTTAGTACGTTTTGTTCAATTTGATCTACTAATCACATGCCAATATCTGTTGTGCTTTGAGTTTTCTTGTTGCATTTGTATAAGTTATATACTTTTTTGGGATTATTGGCTCAATGTTTATACTATGATCTTTTGGATATAATGTAAATCAGGCCTACTTCTATTGCATACAACTGTAGAGGAGGATTACAAATACAATGGGTGGATTTGATGACCATGTTGCTTGCATGCTCCCTAATCCAAGCCCCAGAGCTTTTTTCCTCAATCGCGTGGGGTGATGATATTAAATCAAGATCAATTTTTGAACCTCCAATAGGAAAAAAAACTGACGAAAAAGATTGGATTCCAATTGGTGCAGTAAGCGATCAACTAACTATCTGTTTGGAATGGATGGTGGCTAGAGCTGGGTTGAATGTAGAAAGCATCAGACCGGATGACCTGTCACTAAGCCTAGATGTTCGGTCGCCTTACCTCACAATTCCACTTGGTCTCAAACACACGTCTCCAGTTTTCATTTCGAAACCACTGGTAAGCTTAAAATTTTCTAATAGTAGGTTGTTAGTCGTTGTCAGATTTTATATTGTTTCTTTTTGTATTTTTCATAGACAGACCTAATGATTTCCCTTGTGATGAAGGTTGGTGATTCTTAATATCAGCAATTCCCGTGACAATTCTATTTGCGGCTTCTATTTTCTTTTAACCTTTTATTGGATTTAGGGCAATTCTGGGTTTCTTTATGGGTCATGGCTGGGAAGATTCACTGCTCGCTATTACGTTTTTGGTATTTTTTTTCCTTTTAAGGTTCTTTTTTCCTTTCTTTTTTAATTACAGATTTTCTTTTCAGAGAGACAACGATGGTAGTGAATGCAACTGTTGTTTCAAATTACAGATGGACCATCCCTCTGAAGAACATAAGGAGAGCTTCCGGTCAATTTTATGGACGTATTGTGTTAATAATCGAGTATGAGGATGCTAATTTATTTTTGGAGATCACCTTCCTATCTCTTGGCTAGGCTAAATTTTAGATAGTACTGTTTTCTCCCACGTTAATTTGAATGGTATGAAGTTTGGGTTCCATTGATTAATGTCCTGAAACTGAACATAACTTGCGAGGGCTGTAAGCTCGATCATGGGTAACACTTAGAGAGGACTTTTTGTTTAAGATTGACGGCGTCATTATGTTCACATTTTTCTGCTTTTTTGCGCCATTCGATTTGGATATCAAGAAAACAAAAAAAGAACCATTGAAATATGAGAATATTACAGACTTGAATATGTTCTTATCTTAATATTGTTTGTTCTAATAATAGGGTTTCTTGTATTTGACTACTTTTTCCTGGTCCTTTTTTCCCCTAATTGTTTGAATTGTGAAAAACTGTTTTGGGCAAAGTTAAAATATAGAGCTACATGTTTCGGTTTATCTCTCTATTGGTGAGGAAATAGCCATATCTGTATGCGTTTGTTATTTTAGAGCTTCAAATATGTCTCTTTTGTCGGACTTTGTAGAGTTTTTTGGGAAGTCTTTAGAGTTCTCAAGTGGGGCATTTCCCTTCGATGGGTTTCACATAGCATAGAGTTTACCAAGTGAGTAACTTATCACGAAAGAAGAAGCAATCACATGCTTTTTATCTATGCAAGTGAGCTAGTGATGATTTTGCTGAAGCAAAATCATTCTGTGAATATGGGTCGATTTACCTAAGGAAAGCCACAGTTGAGGAGTTAGTATCATTTTTTGAGTGAAAAGAATATTTTTCCTTAGCTTGATTTCTAATTTGCCATTTGTCTCACTTCACTTTTTCTTCTTGTCCTTATAGTGGATTGACTCCTTGCTGCAAATTTGTTGAATGCAATGTGTAGCATACCATGTTTTCTGTTAGTGCTATCGTTCAAGCATTTTACAACTGTGATGTGGCCTTCTTGCCTCTCTTGTTTGTTTTGTCATTTGGTCCTACTTAATTATTTCCTTTATTAGCTGACCATCATTTATTTGTTTGGATTTGAAGTTCTCATTTTCGTTAACAGTGATTCAACATTTAACGGATTTGGAATCATAAGTTGTTCGGATCACTAATTAATTAGATTTCAAAATCTATCAAGAAAAACATTATGATGAAATAGTGATTTTTCTGGTGCATTAGACTCTTCCGGTATGTTTGACCGTAGAATTTAGGTTGCTTAATTTTCTGGTGCATTAGGTTGGATTTAAAGTCACATTGAACCATGGACTTTCAAAAGATCTTACTCCTCGGAAAATATCATTTTACATGCTTGTCCTTCATC
Source organism: Rhododendron vialii (assembly GCF_030253575.1). NCBI lineage: Eukaryota > Viridiplantae > Streptophyta > Magnoliopsida > Ericales > Ericaceae > Rhododendron > Rhododendron vialii. Next base: position 27,716,463 of record NC_080561.1, read on the forward strand.
CATTAACTAATTTCGCTTTCCTCGTTATTGCTTTTACATATATTAGTACAAGTTTTGAGCATTTTAGGGGTGTTGATGCTTATTTGTTAAGGAATAAATATGGATAACTAGAATTATTCTCTCTTTTAAAATGATTTCAGGTTATGTTTGACGTTATTTATGTTCATAGTTTTTAGCAACCTGTATTTGGAATTCTAATTTTTATGCATAAGTATGTCAGCTTTGTATTAATTTAAGTTGCAATTAATGATCTATGATAACTGCACTAGGTAAAATGGGATAACTAGTTTGTTTATCTTGTAATAAGTGTTGAAAAAATGCCATTCTCGCAATATAGACGTCTCCCCCCACCCCCCCACCCCTCTCTTGCCAATTTTCAGGTCGCCTCCTCTCTGGATTCTAATTAGAATTTCTTCCATTGGTGCTCAAATTGGCAGTAAGATATACAGTTTTGGCCCACTTCCTTCCCTATACATAAAGCATGAAGATGCATAGATAATAACTTTTCACCCTTTGCGAGTTTACTATTTTGACCATCTCCATCGTTTTGTTTTCTGGTTGTTTGAGGGTATGTTTCGGATTGTCCCATATGTTTGACTACTAAATCGTACTTTTATATTTTACCGCTTGGTACATGCAATTCTAATTGGCTTTTATATTTGAATACTGGCTTTTATATCTTACCGCTTCGTACAAGCAATTCTAATTGGTCTCTTTGCAATGTCTTTTCGTTTTCCGTTTAGACCAAAATAACCTTCAATAGTGCAATTGAAGACATGTACAAGCCAGTTTTAGGTAAATTTTTGTGCAATAGTTTAAATTTGTAGGGTTTTGTTTGGAATGGAAAATTAGACTAGTCCTACTTTGATGTTCTCTTGTATCTCTATCTATTTCTCTAAATGGTTTCAGTTCTAAGCTAGAGCTTAAATGATGGTCTGCTAATTCAAGACCCCTTTCCTCGTGTGAAAAAGGTAGTCCAGTGTCTCGTGTGTGAGGGCACTTGAAGGGAATGGTTTATAAAAGCAATATTTGTTCCTATAGGGGTTTCAAAATACAGTTTGAAGATTGTTCTAAATGCAGTCATACCAAACTACTTTTATTTCCTACTTATACTCTGTGAATCTGTGATGCCTAACCCAATTCTCCTCTTCTACTTGATGCCTCAAACTCTTGCTTATAGCAAGCATGTAAGGTGTAGTTGATTGACAGTCTTTTTCCTAACTCGACAAAGAAAAACAAAATTGAATTAACAAAAGAATTGGGGCAAATAGACTGTCCTTTCAAGAAAATTTACAGTTTTTCTATCATCTTTTTCACTAACACATAAGTTTCTCTTCATTATATATATTGTAAATATGCTTCGAATGTGATGTCTAATTGTTTCCTAAAATTATGATGGTAACATGTCTTATCAAATGTAGGTGGTAACTCGTGTTCAATATCAATATCGTGAAGACAATGAAATGGTAGTCTATTCTGACAATCTGTCACGTGATTTTTTTACATCTGGCTGGGGCAACCTCTTGATCGATTCTAAAATCCTCGGGATGTTATTTCAAATAAATTAAATAATTAAGTTCTTGAAAGTGTTTTCTTGAATCGGGTGTATCTGAGTATGTAATTAGTAATTACCTACTATATTACATCGATGCTTGTGCATTTAAGATGGATCAGGTGAATTCAAATGTCTAATTGGTATGATGTCTCTTATGGACCTTAGCAATAGTACTGAGTATCTATGTGGATCCCAATTCTTCATTTTAGTGGTTCTTTCCATCGTTCGATAGTGGGTTTATCATTCCTTCATTCACTAGGATTAGGCAAATTGATTGTTTAAAGTTCATTTATCCTTGCTAATTTTCCCACACGCTAGGTAATTGTCTTGACCTTTTGTGAATTGTAGTTTTCAGGCACGAAGTGGGTACAAACACGAAGTAGGTTAGGATCAAAGAGAGAGAATACAAGACACAGGATATATTAGGAAGACACTGGCTTTCATTAACTTAACTTTTACAGAGGTGATGTTCTCCTTTTATAGACGGAGTAAGGAGGCTGATTACATCATCAAACAGTACCTATACATAATTGGTACATGCCATTTTTCTATTGCATAGTACATCACCTAAGACTTTGCTACTGGGCATTTACTACTCTTATTTGAATATACTATTCACAAGACTTTACTTCACAGTATTTACTACTCTACAAGACTTTCACCCCTCTGAAAAGGAATGAAAAGACCATTACATACATAGCACACCTATTAATATTTCTTTACAACAGTACACAACAATAAATTCTAATAATTTCACTCCCTCCCGGAAATGGAAGGAGAAAACAGGTGGCATGAGCACGTGATTGTCACTCTGAATTATCTGAACCACTGCTTCCAGAATAGTCTTCAGTTCTGTCAGTCAAGTAATACTGTTTCAAAAGATAGCGGATATTTTGGCGCCATTCTTCCGGATAAGTATCATTGAATTTCCCGTTTGCAGTTTCATAATGGAGGAGAGATGAAGGGACTTCTGTAGGTGTCAATCCATTGAGTGAACACAGTGTTTGAGTCATGACCAGATAATTTCCATTGTGAGTCTGGATGTCCTGAGACTCCTGATATGCAGAGAGGAATATAGTATGATACTCCTTTCTCCATGTGATAGACCCATCTGGATTGGGATGACTCATGTTGTTGCGACTTGTCCAAAAAGCAAATTGGAGATCTCCGCTTGCACTGTTGGGAATTTGTCTAATCTTCTGTTGCCAGTAGGGTATATTTTCAAAAAGCAGGAGAAATTTCAAAAAGAAATCTTCTGGAGGTTGAACTTGATTGAACATCGCATGAGCCAGATAGACCAATACTGCTGATTTATTAAAATAGAGATTTATAGTATACACATCGACTAAATACCATAAGAGGAGATAGACTTCTTTTTTGAAATAAAAAATATTGTGGTAAGACACTTCAAACTGGGTGAGAAAGGGATAGGAAGGATGGAAAGGTAGACCTTTTATGGGACCTTCATCAAGACCATATTTGAAAATACAAAGATGTTGAAGGTTTTGACACATTTGAACACACCTGGAAAGAAGGGTTAACTCTAAAATATGACACTGGAGGTGGACAGGAAAATTGACTAGATGGAAATAGGAAATCTTGGGAAAACAACCAAGAACAAAGGAATGTGGTTTTGTTTTTGAAAACTGGTTGATTTCTTTTTTGAGCCTTGACAAAAAATCAGGGAGGACATTTGTTTTTCCTTTTATGTAAACAACATCAAAACTCCAATTGGAAAACCAATTTGTCCATCTGAGTAACTGTGCCTTTAGGAGGTGCTTCCGTTTGAACTTGAGCATGCTGGGAAAACTCATCATATCAGTCTCAATCAGAAAATCAAAAAATGGTGACCGATTAGATGAAATTCAAATTTCTCAATGCTCGTTTTGATTGCTAGAATTTCTTTGTAAGTAGAGTGGTAATGAAGTTCTGCTGGAGAGAATGCACCACTCTTGTATCCACAAATTCTGCGCTTTTGATCTGTGTTTTCTTCCAAAAGAACTGCTCCCCAATATAGATCAGAGGCATCTGTCTGAAGGACTCTCTTCCCATCTGAAGGTATGGTTAATGGAGGAAGAGTTTTGGCTATGGCTTTGAGGTCTTTTATAACTTTGGTAAAAAGGGCTGACCAAGGAGGAGGGATTTTCTTTAGTAGAGCTGAGAGAAGAGTTCGGTATTGGGCGAGGTTGGGAATAAAATCAGCCATATAGTTAACAATTCCAAGGAACTGTTGAACTTGTTTGACTGTGAGATTTTCATCTGAAAAATGGTCAAGTTGGGAGGCTATATGAGGCTGGATGGTATATTGACCTTTAGAGATATACATCCCTACAAAATCAATTTCTGGTTGGGCAAGAAGCATCTTTTTCTCTGAGAGCACGATACCATGGGTTTGGATTAGGGAATGGAAAATTTGTAGTAAGACAACATGAGACTCAGTATCTGGGGAAAAGAGTAGGATATCATCAATATAGACAAGGCATGACTGACTACTGGAAGTGGTGATCTGGAATGCAAAAACCAGTTTTGGGACAATCATCTGGATGGATGCCCAACTGCCAAAAACCTGCTTTCAAGTCAAACTTGGAGAAAATTTGAGCTTTAGGCAAGTTTGCAAAAAGAACACTTCTCCGAGGAAGAGAAAATTTGTTATCCTGCAAAAAATGATTAAGAGGCTAGTAATTGATAACCAGGCGAAGCTTTCCTCTTATTTGCTATGTCCTTTTATTGACATAAAATGGTTCACATGCCCACTGAGAGGTTGTGGGCTCAATCAAACCTTCTGACTGAAGTTGCTGGAGCTCTTGAAGAGCAAGCTGGTAGTGGTCTGGGTTCATTCCATGATGGGTAGCTTTGGTGGGGTTGATGTCTTCATTTTTCTTAAAGGGAACAGAAATGAAGAAATCTGGATTTTTCCAAAGTGGGTTGGAGCATTTGGTGAGGAATTGGGAATGAGATTCAGCACAAGAAGTTTGGATTATGGCTTCTTTGATGGAGGAGAAATTTTCTATGGAAAAGAGATTTGGTTGGGTGGTCCAGGGTAATGTGGGCAGCATGCCCTTTGGAATTTTCGGATTCCAAAAAATGCGAGGGCCCGAAATCGAGAGAGCGCTTTTTAGCTGGACATCAAGCGCTCGCAAAATACAGAGTCGCCACTTGGGTTTTGAAGGTCCGACACCCAAGGAACCGTATTTCGAAGCACTTGCTGCGCTAATTTTGATTTGAAAAAGTTAAGGAACCAGTCCGTCATAACCATATCTGGGTTCGGGAGCTAGGTTACAAGAGGGGAAGGGTTTTAAGGCACCCCTCGCCCAATCCGGAGATTGGTCTCTACTTAAGCATTTTGTGGAAAAGTTCGCGATTCTTCTTTTATTAAACAATTTTTAGCCAATTAGGGCGGGGAAATAGTTTAATGGGGATTAAAGCTGTAACATGTTTGCAGGATGTGATTAAAGACAAAATGAATGGATGGCATGCTTGAAAGATAAACGAGATAAAATCCAACACCATTATCGGGCATCAAAATAGCGCGTTGGCATGAATTAGGCACGAACAGCAGCCAACTTGCATGCATGGCTCTGCCTGCATGCAAGTACACTGTCGCGCGACTAACTCACACCATCGCGCGATGGTTGCATCCCTCCAACCAGGTTGAATTTCATCTCCTTCTGGGCTCTGGAAGGACCAGTGCACACCCAGGATTCAAACCAAGCAGATTATATATACTGAAAAGAAATAATTATTACAAACAGGATGGATAGGAGATAAGTGCAAGCCCCTAAACAGTGGGGGCATCAAATAATGGCCATGGACCAAGCTGCCTATGCAAGGGCAACTTTTGGAAACAGATAGACCATCGCGCGATGGAGTCAATCCATCGCGCGAGTGTCATGACTGGACTTTTAGGAATTGCTTTGCATGCCTAGGCTCTGAGACATGTTCAAGAGCAACCCAGGGGCATTCCACAGTAACTTACTAAACTAATTAAGCCAAGCCACGGATTTTTAACATGCAAAACTGGGGAGGTTAATTTTAATCATGCCTTAACACAAATTCTATACTATAACAAAACAGACAGGAACCAAAATCCTATCCCCGCGAGGACTGTTGCGCGATTGCTAGAAGCATCACGCAATGTAGAAGCATCGCGCGATTATGTGAGTCCATCGCGCGTAGGAGAATTGGTATACGATTCTTGTAACTCTGTTGACTTTAGGCCAGAGCTGGTATTGATTACCAGCCTTGACTCTGCCAGCCCCCCTCAGGGGTCAAAACAGTAAACAGTAAAGGAGTTATACCTTTGCTTGTGTGCTACGGAAATGGATTGAACTAAGTGGTACGGCTTGGTAGATGAGTGTATGGAGATGACTTTAGTTAGGAAGTATGAGGTGTATTTGAAAGTGGTGTTTCCTTTCTTCTTGATTTTTTTTGGTAACCCTTTGCAAGATGAACAATGGGGGCTATATATAGGAGATGAGAGAGTGCTTGGTGGGTGAAAGACTTGGTCTAATGACCAGCCAACAAGGCTGGCCAGCCCTCCTTGGTGGAGGAGGTGGCCAACAAGGTGATGGGAGTGGTTGTGAGGGTGGTGCAACCCATGCACCTGCAAATGTTGTTCAGCCCACGAAAATGGGGTTCCCAGGTCAGTAGCCCCCTGATCATCACAATATCTAGCTGGAAAAAGGTGAAAACGACAAGAGTTGACCATCGCGCGAGGGACTGGGTTTATCGCGCGATGGTTTTATCACCCACGCGATGGTCAACAGTCAAGGTTTGACTTTGACCAACACCTGGCAAGAAGAGCATCGCGCGGGAGAATCAATGGGTCGCGCGACGGTTGACCCCTGTGGTCAGAGTTCTGACTTAGGGTTTTAGGGTTCAAGATGAACCTTAGCCTACTCCGAGCTCAAACCATTTCACACTCAATACTGTTTTGACCTGATTCATCATCGGGGAAACAAGAAACCGAAAAGGAAAGTAAATCAATTAGAAAAACCAGATTGGGGTGTCTACAGTAGTCCCTCTTTGACGGCATGCGAAGCACCATTGGCTGGTACGGGTAACGTCAATGATTTCTAGACACCCATCCAATTTACCCAAAAGCCGATAAAATGGAAAGTGCAAACAAATATATAAAAATATCGCGCACCGATGAATTGGAGAGCTGATCAACCGTTCGAAACAATTCTTCTGGGGAACTAGTTGAACGGACGGATGGACGTCGTTGATTGATAATCGGATGGATAGATCGTCGCTGATTTTGAATTTGGACGGATGGATCGTCGCTGATTGATAATCGAACGGATAGATCGTCGCTGATTTTGAATTTGGACGGATGGATCGTCACTGATTGATAATCGGACGGATAGATCGTCGCTGATTTTGAATTTGGACAAATGGATCGTCGCTGATTGATAATCGGACGGATAAATCGTCGTTGATTTTGAATTTGGACGGATGGATCGTCGTTTGATTGATAATCGGACGTATAGATCGTCGCTGATTTTGAATTTGGACGAATGGATCGTCGTTGATTGATAATCGGACGGATAGATTTTTGAATTTTAACGGATGGATCGTCGTTGATTTTGGCGCGGGCGGACCACTGCTGGGGATATAAATGCACTTTGGGCTTTAAAAAGTCATCCACTCACAATAAATCTTGAAATTGTTGCAGCGCCTAAGTGAGAACTCATGGGCTCTTAAGGGTGGATAAGCATGATTGGGCCTGTCCAGAAGCTGCATTGGGTCTGGAGGCCCAAACAAACCATCGCGCGACAAAGGCACACCGTCGCGCGAGGGTGCCATGTTTGGGCTTGGGTCTAGAAAGAGCCCAGACCCGACCCAAACCTGCTTTCTTCCATACAATCGACGGGGACGTTCTGAAACCGCTCACCATCAGTTTCAAACTCTCCCAAACTCTCCTCTCCCTTAAAAAACTCTTCCAAACCCTTGATTCTCTTCCAAAATCAAAAGCCCCAAACTCACCCATTCATCCATGGCGGACCACGGCAAAGGCGGTAATGAGGGAGGAGTGGTTGATCGTCCGAAGACGAAGGAGGACCAATGGTGGTTGAAGCAGGAGACCAACAGCCAGTGGAGACTGTCTTGGGTACCGGTGTAGTGGTAACAGACGGGGGCGATGGAGTACAAAGCCGCGTGCAGGAGGTAGGTGGCGAAGGCGATCGTCGCGCGACGGAATCAGATCGTCGCGCGATGGAGGGGCCGAGGGCAGTTGGGCCCGGAGTCGAGCCATTAGACCTGAGCATGGCCGTGAGCAGCTCAGTGGTGATTGGTAGCGGCTCTGGAGATGCCGGTAGCAGTGGCGCTGGTGGTGATGGCAAGGGCCGAGTGGGTCTCCGCCGAGGGATCCGGCGAGAGGCAAGGGTGTGGCATCCGAGGATGTAGAGAGTACGGGGATCCCCTTTGCGTACAGAGAAGATGTACTCTTTCGGTCGGCGGCCACATCGTCGGGTCACAGGCCGATCACAAAACAGGATGTTGCCGAGCTTCTGAGCGACGAGCAACTTGCTCAACTATTAGAGGACAACCCCGCAATTGGGGCTGCTGTTTTAGAGGCCCGGGAGGAGCGTGAGAGAGTGATAGCAGCTTCAGAGGCTGCAGTGAGGGCCGAAAGGGAGAGAGCCGCTGAGGAGGAGGTTTTGAGAGGCTTGGAGGCCGAGGAAAGGGCCGGAGTTAAGGGTGTACGGGCCGAGAGTGATGGCGGTGACAGAGGTGGAGGGGCTGACCCGAGCTCCTTTTACAGCAAAGGGATACATGCCACCCACACCACACTTGTTTGTGCCATCGGGTTTTGCAGCGTACAGGCCACGGCGGACGGAGTACGACTCCGAGCTTGTCTTGAGAGATCCCGAGACCCACATTTCAAGCAACTGAACAGAGGTAACTTTCTAAAATCCCCCTTTGTAGCTTCACATTTGAATTTGCCCACTGGTGCTTGGTTGTTGAACGTAAATGGTAATTCTTAAAATAAAAGATCAACGTTGTAAAATCATGAACTCAACCTTGAATGCCATGCATGCAACGTAATAACTTGAACCAACCATCTGCAGCCAAACTGTATTCATTATCTAGAACTTGAGAATGAAAGCCTCGCATGCTAACATACCCTCTTATTGCTCGTATTATATTTTGTGTCTGACACAGGAAAGAGCAAGGTAGAGGGATATCCGTGGCTTTGGAGGTGCATGCAGCTCCTTGGCACTGTACCAGGGTTTGCCTGCCAGGGTGAGGCAGTTAGTAGATGAGGTGGGCTTTGGCGAGTTCATTCAGACACTTACGCCGGTCAGAAACGATCACATTGTCTTGGTAGCACTTGCAGAGAGATGGAGGGACACCACCAACACCTTTCACTTACCCATAGGGGAGTTGACTGTGACACCGGCTGACTTTGCAGCGATCACCGGCCTGAGAATTGGAGGCGAGCCTATACCGTTTGACTCGGGCATTCACAAGGACTTAATGGCCCTGGAGTGGTTGTTGGGAGAGATGCCCAAAGTTGAGGAGGGGATGGCAAGATATGGTCAGTTCACCAGGTATCTTAAGAGGAAGGCGACGACTGAAGAGGAGGTGGAGCAGATGGCCCGGGCATACCTGTTGTACCTTTTCGGCGCGACCTTGTACCCGAATAGGCGCAGCAAGGTTCACTTGTCGTACTTGCCCGCGCTGAGGGACTTGAGGACGGCCTCGCGGTTCGACTGGGGAGGAGTGGCACTGGGCACGGCCAATGGCTTCTTGGGTGACTCATCGAGGACAGAGGTGAGCACAGCCGGATATTGGAGAATCTGGGAGGTATGATTTCAATAGAGTAAAGCACAATTTCATATTATACTTATTCACTTGATTGCACGGCCTGCTTGATCGTTAGAGCAAATCGACGCCGGGCCTGTAAGGCGGTGTCCTCTGTGTTTCCTTCAGGCCCGTACCACTCCATCAGACGCATGATGTTGATTTGCCTCCCGGTTAACAGACTTTCAGCTGCTCCCCTCGAGATGTCGAGACATGATTGCAGCAATTTTGGCATGCTCTTCCTATAGGCCGGTATGACAATCACGCTCGAACCAAACCCCTGGAGGTATGCTTGGAATTCTTCCATGGTGGGGCACAGCTCGTTGTCCCCGAACCTGAAAACATGAACCTCTGGGTCCCAGAACTGTAGTGCTGCCATCAGAATTTCGGGCCGAACCCTCACGTTGTGAAGAAAATGAAAAGCGGCCAGCCCGTGGGAGCGAAAGCATAGCCAGTCTTCAGCTACAAAAGCCGTTAGCCACGGGCTGATCAAGGCTGGGAGGTTATTCGCCATTTTGAGGAAGTTGGAAGTGTTTGCTCTGGGGAGTGCCTCACATCTCTAGAGGCAGGCTCTTTTATAGCCAAGGCTTCATGAAAAATCTCCTTTTTATCAAAGCAAATATCTAAGCAAGGTGGCATTGCCCCCTTCAATACAAGGGCACACCTGTGAACTGCCCCAGGTGTATTCTGGACGGCCAATGACAGTGACAAGGCATTCAACGTCTTAGATTCAAGTTTGGTCAAACAAAGGTGGCTTAGCAGGGATTGTCCATCGCGCGATGGTCTTACTTCATCGCGCAATGGTCCTTCCATCGCGCGATCTTTCCATTCCATCGTGCGATGGTTCAGTCTGCAATTTGACAGTTTGCAGCAGCTACTGACCAACTTTGGTCATTTTTCGTTCCAAGGGTTGTTTTGCAGTTTTAATGGTTCCAATAAGTCATTATCATTATATGAGGCTGTGTTCAAGTGTTGGATTAGGAATATTGCGTTTAACGAAGATTTTGGACCTTCGGTCGTCCATTTCAAGTGTAAATTGGGACTTTGGGTGGTCGGAATGTGTTTTAGAGGTTCTCCCCCCTTTCTCTTATACCGTGTAGGTCATGGGAGCCTAAAGTGACTATACGGAGGTGTCGGTTTTAGTCCGGGACATAATCGAGTCATGTTTTGCATTTCGTGTCCATTTTTGTGTCTTTTTAGCACTTTCGGGTCTAAATTTTACTCTAGAATGTATTTTTCAATTCCGTCGATTTATACGAGTCATGTTGAACATAATTGACCTCATGGGAACACCGGTTTCATCAAGATTAGAGTATTTTGAGTTCTGGATAGTTATTACTCAAAATTTCGTTATATTCTCTGTATCCTCGTATCCCGGTCGTGTCCTAGGTCGTATCCTTGATTTCTCTTCGGATTTGGTCATATTTATACATGTTTTTGTGTCAATGAACAGTCTCAGCATGTCGTCAATGCAAGTTCGGTATTAGTGGAGGGGTTCAATTACTCTAATCTATTCTAAGAGTAAATAAACCATGAAAATGCAAATTTTATAGCTAAGTTATGATCTATCCATGTTGAAGCAAAGAGAACTACTGCATGTTTGGCACTTCGGCCTATCAAAATCACCAGACTTCAGCACAGAGCTCATGCATCGATACAAAGCATGGCTAAAAAGGGAAATTGCAAGAAGACAACGCGACAACTGACTCCTAACAGACTCCAATGATCTAGAATAAACTGTGAGCCTATTAAGGCCTTTAGCATTTTATTCTGTTTTTATGCTTAACTGTTTTAAAGACTTTGCTTAGCTGTGTAATAGAAGTAGTAGTTTGAATAAAATCGAAAGATTTAAAACTTTCCCTTGTTGACCCAAATGTTGAACACCACGCCGCTTTGAATATTGAAGATGATTTCACAATGGTAAACCACGGATCATGTTGATGGAATGTGACCGAATCTCACGAAGAGATTGCCTATGTATCCCTTTTCAAGGAATCAGGTCAGAACGTAGTTCAAGCTAAGGTTCGCTCGAGTATTTTACTTCTCCTTTTACGCTCTAACTTTTGTCTAGTGCCGCCACTTCGGGTTTTCAGCCTAGCGAGCCTTTTGAGTATTGCCTACTTATTTTTTCCTGAATCGCCTTTACAGGTTTTCGATCCAGCGGGCTTGCTCTAACTTTTGCTTGGAACCGCCCACCTTTGTGGTTTTCGGCCCAACGAGCTTCTCTCAGGGGTAGTAACGTTTGAGTTGATCCAGGTTTACCAAAGTGGAGAATTCATTGTCGTCGAGATCTATAAGCTGAGCTGCTCCCCCAGACAGGATGGTCTTGATGATGTAAGGCCCTGAACGCTTCGGACGGAACTTGCCACGGGGATCAAACACAGGCGCCCGAATCTCCTTTGTGACCATGTCTCTTTCAACCAAGTCCCTCGATTTTACCTTCTTGTTGAAAGCCCGTGCGATCCTTCGCTGATATCCTTGAACATGGTATAAAGCGCGGAGTCTCCTTTCATCAAAAAACATTAGTTCAACAAACCTCCCGCTGAGCCATTCAGATTCTGTGAGTCCACACTCCGCCAAAATTCTCAATGACGACACCTTAAGTTCAATAGGGAGTACTGCTTCCATCCCGTAAACCAAGGAATAGGGTGTCGCTCCTGTCGATGTACGAATTGACGTCCGATACCCCCATAGTGCTAGAGGTAGTTGCTCATGCCAGTCCCGGGTGGATTCAGCAGACTTTTTGATAATCGTCTCAATATTCTTATTTGCTGCTTCAACAGCTCCATTTGTTTGAGGGCGATAAACAGTCGAATGGTGGATTTGGATTCCGAACTCTTCGAACAACTCCAAAACCCTACCTTTGAAATGAGTTCCATTATTTGATACAAACGCTTGAGGCACACCATATCGATAGATAATGTTCTTTCTGATAAAATGGGCTGTGGGCAGCGTGCCCTTCGGAATTTCCGGATTTCGAAACGCAAGGGCCCGGATCGAGGGAGCGCGAGCGGGGAAGCAAGCGCTCGCAAAATACAGAGTCGCCACTCGGGTTTTGAAGGTCCGACACCCAAGGAACCGTATTTCGAAGCACTCGTTGCGCTGTTTGATTTGAAAAAGTTAAGGAACCAGTCCGTCATAACCATATCTGGGTTCGGGAGCCAAGTTACGAGAGGGGAAGGGTTTTATGGCACCCCTCTCGCCCGATCCGGAGATCGGTCTCTACTTAGGCATTTGCGAAAAGTGTTTGTTTGCGATTCTGTTTCATTAATCAATTTTTAGCCAATTAGGGCGGGGGAACAGTTAATCGGGGATTAAAACTGTAACAGTTTGCAGGATGTGAAAAGATATGGCATGGACGGGTGAGATAACAAGTAATAAACGGAATGAAGTTCAAAACATCGATCATACATCAAGGCAGTGCTGTGTATGATTTTGGCACGAACAAACAGCCAGCTTGCATGCGTGAATCCATCTGCATGCAAGCAAACCGTCGCGCGACAATACCATATACTCGCGCGAGTGTTGATGCTTCACCAATGGTTTGAATTTCACCCCCTTCTGAGCTCTGGAAGGACCAGTGCTCACCCAGGTGCAAACCAAGCAGTTTATAAGTACTTGAAAGTAAACAATATTACAACAGACAGATGGAAATATTATGAAAACTCGACCCCTAAACAGTGGGGGTATCTAAACAGAGGCCAAGGCCAAGCTGCTCATGCAAGGGCAGTCCCTGGAAAACACAGAACCGTCGCGCGACAGTGTGATACAGGCGCGCGATTGTTCAGACTGGACTTCCAGGAATTGCTTTGCATATTTAGGGCTCTGAGACATGTTCAAGAGCATCCCAAGAGCGTTTCGAACCAAGTGAAGTTATAAACTAAGCTGAACGATGATTTTTAACATGCAAAACAGTGAACTAATACTTTTAAAAGACTTGAAAGTGACTATGAACAGAACAAGAAACTTAAAGACCAGCATCCCTTCCCCACGTGGTCCAATCTCACGCAGACAGAACTGTCGTGCGAGTGTGTGGGACCATCGCGCGAGGGATTGCTTGGTAACGGCTCTTGAAACCTTGCTAGCTTTAGGGCCAGAACTGGTATTGATTACCAGCCTTGACCCTGCCAGCCCCCCTCAGGGGTTCGAACAGTGAGCAGAAAGGTATTATACCTTTGCTTGAGTGTCTTGGAGATGGCTTGAATGAGGTGGTGAGGCTTGGAAGGTGATTATGTGGGAGTGAGTGTGGTATGGGATGTTTGTGCTTGAGCTTTCCTTCTTCTTTCTTGGAGAGAAATTGGTAACCCCTTGAAATGAAGCATGGGGGGGGGGGGGGGGGGGGGGGGTTATAGAAGAATGGGTTGGTTGGTGGCTAGACAAGGCCATGTAACCAGCCAACAAGGCTGGTCACAATTGCTTGGTGGAGAAGTGGGGTGGCAAAGGTGATGGGAGAATGGGGGGTGAGGTGGTGCAAAGGGAGCCCCCCCAGAACGCTGTTCAGTCGACGAAACGGGGTCATATAGGCCTGTAGCCCCCTGACCACCACGCAATCCGGGTGAAAATGACAGGTGTTGACCATCGCGCGAGACAGTGAGACCATCGCGCGAGGGTCCAGCTAACCCCGCGAGGGTCAATAGTCAAAACTTTGACTTTGACCACCACCTGGCAAATGAATCATCGCCGAAGGTCCCAGTGTGTCGCGCGACTGTCAAACCCAAGGTCCAGGTTTTGATTCAAGGGTTTTAGGGCAAAGGATGGGTTCCGCGTACACCAAACTCAAGCCATTCCAAGTTCTCGAGACTGTTTTCGACCTGATTCATCATCGAGGAAACAAGAAACCGAAGAACAAAGTAAAATGATCGAGAAATCAGATTGGGGTGTCTACAGTAGTCCCTCTTTGACGGCACACGGAGCACCATTGGCTGGTACGGGTAACATTAAAGATTTCTAGACACCCATCCAATTCACCCAAAATCCGATTTGAACGAGAAATGCAAGCAAGTATATACAAATACTGTGCACCAATGGATGGGTGAGCAAATTGATTGCTGTTTTGGATTCAGACGGATAGATCGGCGCTGATTGATAATCGGACGGATAGATCGTCGCTGATTTGATAATCGGACGGATGGATCGTCGCTGATCTGATGATCGGACGGATGGATCGTCGCTGATTGATAATTGGACGGATAGATCGTCGCTGACTTGATAATCGGACGGATGGATCGTCGCTGATTGATAATTGGGACGGATGGATCGTCGCTGACTTGATAATTGGACGGATGGATCGTCGCTGATTGATAATCGGACGGATGGAGATCGTGACTGATTGATAATTGGACGGATGGATCGTCGCTGATTGATAATTGGGACGGATGGATCGTCGTTGACTTGATAATTGGACGGATGGATCGTCGCTGATTGATAATCGGACGGATGGATCGTCGCTGATTGATAATTGGACGGATGGATCGTCGCTGATTGAAATTGGACGGATGGATCGTCGCTGACTTGATAATCGGACGGATGGATCGTCGCTGATTGATAATTGGGACGGATGGAACGTCGCTGACTTGATAATTGGACGGATGGATCGTCGTTGATTGATAATCGGACGGATGGATCGTCGCTGATTTGAAATAAAGGACATATCGAATGGATCCTAAAATCAATCGCGAGGCCCGGGCCAGACTCCTGGGTCATCATTAAAGCGATACACATGATCAGTCTTGAACCAGAGGCTAAACTTAGTGAACGGCCCGACACGACTATCGCGCGAGGATGTCAAACCATCGCGCGATGGTTTTTCATCAGGGTCTTGGTTTGCAACCAGCCCAGACCCGGCCCATGGCGTCCTTTTTCCTTTTAATCGACGGGGACTTTCCGAAACCGCTCACAGCAGTTTCGAATTCCCCCTAACTCTATTCTCTCTCAAACTCTTCCTCTCCAAACCCCTGATTTCGTTCCAAAAGCAAGTAAACCACCACGTGTACCATCATCCATGGCGGACCACAGCACTAATCCGGGTAGTGGAGAAGTAGTTGGTCGTCCGGAGGACGAAGGAAGACCAATGGTGGTCAAAACAGAGGATCGGCCGCCAGCGGGGGCAACTGTAGATGCCAGTGCAGAGGTAACGGGCGGCGGCGATGGCGAACAGGGCCGCATGCAGGAGACTGGTGGCGAAGGCGACCATCGCGCGACGCAGTCAGACCGTCGCGCGACGGAAGAGGTCAGGGCCGTGGGTCTTGTCGTTCAGCCGTTGGATCCGAGCATGGCAGTAGAAGGCTCGGTGGTGATTGGTGGTGGTTTTGGTAGAGATACCGGCAGTAGTGGCGCCGGTGGTGACGGTGTCGGGTCAAGCGAGACTCCGTTGAGGGATCCGGCAAAGGGCAAGGGTGTAGCAACCGAGGAGGAGGGTGCCACAGAGGTTCCTGAAGAGGAGGTACTGTTTCGGCCAGCGGCAACATCGTCGGGCCACAGACCGATCACGAGACAGGACCTTGCGGAGTTCCTGAGTGACGAGAGACTAGCCCGGCTTCTCGAGGAGGATCCCATGATTGGGGCCGCTGTTTTAGAGGCTCGAGAGGAGCGAGAGCGAGTGATAGCCGCTTCAGAGGTTGCGGCGAGGGCCGAAAGGGTGAGAGCCACTGAGGAGGAGGTTCTGAGGGATGCGGAGGCCGAGGAGCGAGTTGGAGCGAGGGGACGTGGGCCCAGAGTGACAGCGGTGTCGGAGGCAGAGGGTTTGACTCGTGCTCCATTTTCAGCAGAGGGGTACAGGCCACCGGTTCTTCATTTGTTTGTACCATCGGGTCTTGCGGCATACCGGCCACGGCAGGCGGAGTACGACCCCGAGCTTGTTCTAAGAGATCCCGATACCCACATTTCGAGCAGCTGGGCTGAGGTAAATTTCTGAGAATCCCTCATTTCCTTTTGTGATTGCAAATTTACTGCAATGTATGTGCTTAAATACCGAGGAACGTAGTGTAATCCTTTGAAGTAGTTTCGAATAGTGACACTATAGTTTCACGTTGAATGCCATGCATGAGACATAATAACTTGAACCAACCATCTACTGCCAGGTTACATTGATTACCTAGAACTTGAGAATGGAAGCTTCACATGTTGATATATCCCTGTTGCTTGTTTCCATGTCTAATGCAGGAGAGAGCGAGGTAGAGAGACATTCGAGGTTTTGGGGGCGCTTGCAGTTCCTTGGCGTTGTACCAGCGTTTGCCGGAGAGGGTGAGGCAGTTGGTGGATATGGCAGGCTTCGGGGAGTTCATACAGACCCTCACTCCGGCCAGAAATGACCATGCGGTCTTGGTTGCACTTGCAGAGAGGTGGAGGGATACCACCAACACCTTCCACCTACCGCTCGGGGAGATGACAGTGACGCCCACCGACTTTGCGGCGATCACTGGTTTGAGGGTTGGAGGTGACCCTATCCCGTTTGATTCGGGCATTCAAGAGGACGAGGCGGCCCTGGAATGGTTCTTGGGAGAGGTGCCCAAGGTTGAGGAGGGGATGGCGAGATACGGACAGTTCACGAGATACCTTGCAAAGGAGGTGGCGACTGAGCAAGAAGCGGAGCAGATGGCCCGGGCGTACTTGCTGTATCTCTTTGGTGCTACTTTGTACCCAAATAGGCGTAGTAAGGTTCACTTATCGTACTTGCCTGCATTGAGAGACCTGAGGACGGCCTCGCGCTTTGATTGGGGAGGAGCTGCGCTTGGCGCAGCTTATGGCTTCATGGGGGACTCGTCGAGGACTGAGATGAGCACTGCTGGATACTGGCGGATTTGGGAGGTATGATCATAATTGAGTAAAGCACATTTCCAATTTGCACTTATCAATTTGAATACATGAACTGCTCAAAAATATTCCTGTATTGCACTAATGATTTGAACTTTTTGTAGGGAGGTATTCCCGAGCAGATACATTTAGTTACCGAACACGTGATGTTTGGGAACACGTGGTAAATACGACTGGACTTATCGCCGGGCAGTATGATGAACAGCGATATGGAACAATGACACGTGAAGTCCTTGGTCCATGTAATCTGTTCGGCTGAATAAAGGCCAATGACATGACAAGTCACTGGTGTAAATTATCTGTTCGGCAGATAAGAGACATTCTAATTACATTTGGACCAAGTTACATGTGAAGTCCTTGGTCCAGGTAGTCTGTTCGGCCATGAGACAGCCGAACAAAGAAGGAGCTCCAATCGAGAGTAGGAGCAGAGGGAATACTCTGGAAGATTCCAGAATAGTCATGTCCCATATAGGGATAAAGATCCCAAGAATATAGGATCTGAGAAAGATACCCAACAAGTATGGGATGTTCGGCTCTTAATGGAAAAGAATCCTAAAAGGACTCTTTTCCATAAACTGATAAAGGAAACGAGACTCCTTGATATCCTGGGTTTCCTATACGAGTTAGGAATCCTATGGCAACAAGGATACTTGGACAGCAAGCATCCGTAAATCTATAAATATGAGGTAAACCTAGAGGTAAATGGTACGCAATACATTGCATTATTATTGCTTTCCTACTGAAAATTAGGGTTGAGTTTTCTAGTACGTGATACTAACAAAGGCATCGGAGGGCCTTTGCCACGAGAGGCAAAGGTGCACTCACCCCCTGTCTATTTTGCAGATTAGGGTTCAGACGTCGAGCTAGGGTTCCGGTGAAGAGGCACGAATAAGCCGTTGCAATCCAGTTGATCCGAAGTATCAATTGTTCTCATCCCCCTACAATTGGCGCCGTCTGTGGGAAACGAAAGAATTCCCTTTTGAAATACGACCATGGTGGAAGTAACTCCAGCAACACCACATGAGCCAAAAGATGTGTTAGATGGAGGAAGGGACAAATCACCACCTGGGGCTCCGAGAAAGCCCCAGGGTGGGCACAGGAGGAACACGAGTAAGGACCGCCCCC
The DNA here is from genome assembly GCF_030253575.1 of Rhododendron vialii. Classification (NCBI taxonomy): domain Eukaryota; kingdom Viridiplantae; phylum Streptophyta; class Magnoliopsida; order Ericales; family Ericaceae; genus Rhododendron; species Rhododendron vialii. The sequence continues at coordinate 27,734,764 of NC_080561.1, forward strand.
TTACCGTGCATCATAACTCCAAAAATAGAGGAGATGGAGAGACGGCTTCGAGATCCACGAGAAGGAGTAAATCCCATCAAAGGGATGAATCGATCGCGCACTCCAGGAGTGTGCACCATAGCGACGACGTTCTTGATAAGAAGAGGCAAGAAGTCGAGGAGTATGCTCGTCTGATTAAAAAATGAGAGCATGAGATCAGAGAATTGGAAAGAATTAGGGAGCATCCGGAGGATTCTGGACTATCTCGAAGAAATTCTAGAGGCAGTAGGTATGCTGTGGTACAATACAGAAAAGCTCCTTCATGAGGAAGAAGGAGCAGAAGCAGGAGCAGAAGTCCTGTTATAGGGCGTCATGAGGCTTCTCCACGAAAAAGGGGAAGAAAAAGTAGAAGCCGAACACCAGAGAGAAGGACTTCTTCACGAAAAAGGAGGAGCAGAGACCGAAGTTCTACCCCCGAGGAAGAGGATACGAGAAAGCATCATCGAGACAGGTACGAGAGACCTGATGCTGATTGGGTCAAGGCTTCGGCCCACAAGTCAAAGGAGCAAGAGGATGGGACAGTAACTGCACGAGAAGCAGCGCGCAAGGCCCTGAGTAATATTGCAGCCTCCCCCTTTACAAAAAGGCTACAAGAAGCGAGATTGCCGAGCAGAGTAAAGCACGGAGCGTTCGTACTTTATGAGACAAATACGGATCCCGTGGCTCACATACAGCATTATCAACAGGCCATGTTTATGCATGAAGGGGATGATTCCATCTTGTGCAAGATGTTTCCCTCCAGTCTTGGCAAGGTGGCTTTGTCCTGGTTTCATAAGTTGGCCCCACGATCCATACGAGGATGGAGGCAGTTGGCCGAGGAATTCACTGCTTGGTTCTTGACGAGCAGAAAGGCCCCAAAAATATTTGAGAGTCTTTCCACCATGAAACAGGAGGAGAACGAGCAAATCAGAGATTATGCAAAGAAGTACTGGGAAACTTTCAACGAGATTGAAAGTTGCAGTGAGGAGTACGCGATTGCTACCTTCAAGACTGGTTTACCTGTTCGGGGAGAGCTACGCCGTTCATTGAATAAACATCCGGTAGCCACCTTGGCTAAATTGATGGAACGGATAGAGCAACACGCCAGAATGGAGGATGACATACTCCGTGAGGATGGCAGGACGGTTGCCGAACAGCCGAAGGCACTTGCCAAAAAAGTGGATAAGCCAGAGCCCAAGACTTACAAAGAGAGAAGGGAGTACGGGCAGGCTAAGAAAGAGCCATACAAGAACAAGCAAGCTCCTGACCCCAAGTCCTTCTTTTCTATTACTACGGTTTGGAAGGAACCAATTTACAGGATTCTTTATCGAATAAAGAATCAGCCATATTTTAAATGGCCCCCAAGTCTAGGCGGAGACAAAGATGCAAAACGTGCTACGAATCAGCACTGCAGTTATCATAAGGATTGGGGCCATATGACTGAGGACTGTGAGACATACAAGAGGCACCTTGACGATTTGGTCTCTCGGGGCTATCTCAAGGAATTTATCCAGGAGGACCCTAAAGAGAAAGGGAAGGCTATGGAGGTGGGTTACGAACAAAACCCTAAAGGCGTCATCCATATGATACATGGATTGGCCACACCTTACACGAGAAGTGAGATTAGGCTATTTCAAAGGCAAGTTAAGCATGATCAGCACGTGATGCGGTTGGGAAACAAGAGGGGGCGAGAGACTGATGTATGCAAAGAAAGCATGGCATTCAGTGATAATGATTTGGCGGAGGTCCAAATACCCCACAATGATGCATTGGTCGTAACCCTACGAGTTGGGGAATACGACATCGAAAGAATTCTAGTGGACTCGGGGAGTTGTACAGAGGTATTGTACTATGATGCATTCAAAAAGATGGGGCTGGCCCAATCAGACTTAGAACAGTCAACAACACCTCTTATTGGGTTCGGTGCAGGAACAGTCTGGCCCCTCGGAAAGGTTACGTTACCTGTTCGGGCTGGATCAGTGGTGTTGAGAACAGACTTTTTGGTAGTCGATGTCCCATCTTCCTATAACGCGATTATAGGGAGGACGTGGTTGCACAAAATGAGAGCAGTCTCCTCGACTTATCACCAGATGGTGAAATTCCCAGGTTCAAATGGGATTGAAGTCCTTAAAGGCAATCAGAAAGTGGCTCAACAGTGTTTGATCTCCATCATCAAAACAGCCCCAAAGGTCCACCATGTTCATACGTTGGAAGCACCAGATCAACCAACTATCGAGGATGTTGGAAGAAGCCCGGATGAAAAGGTGGTTGAAGGATTGGAAAAGATTCAGATCAATGAGACTGATCCTGAAAGATATTTTTTAATTGGGGAATCACTACCAGCAAACGAAAAGGCTGAGTCAATAAAATTTCTAAAAGAGTATATTGATGTTTTTGCATGGGTGCCAGAGGAAATGCCCGGGGTGGATGCAGATGTGATCTGTCATCATTTAAACATTGACCCTCAACACAAGCCGATCATTCAGAAAAAACGAAGGGCAGTCGTACAGCATGTAGACGCAGTAATTGAGGAGGTCGATCGTTTATTGGAGGCCAAGGCAATACGTGAAGTCTATTACCCAGAGTGGTTATCCAACACTGTTGTGGTAAAAAAGAAGAATGGGAAGTGGCGTGTCTGTGTGGACTTTACAGACCTGAACAAAGCATGTCCTAAGGACAGTTTTCCTTTGCCCAGGATTGACCAATTGGTTGATGCAACCTCTGGTTACGAGCGAATGAGTTTTCTCGATGCATATCGAGGATATCATCAGATTGCTATGTTTGAACCTGATCAAGAGAAGACTTCGTTCATCACACCACGAGGGTTATATTGTTACAGTGTCATGCCGTTTGGGCTGAGGAATGCTGGGGCTACATACCAAAGACTTGCAACCATTATGTTCAAAAAGCTCATCGGGAAGACTTTGGAAGTTTACATAGATGATATGGTGGTAAAGAGTCGAGAAAAAGGAGGGCACATTTCTGACCTAAAAGAAGTGTTCGAAATCCTTAGGAAGTATAAACTAAAATTCAACGCCTCGAAGTGTGCGTTTGGAGTTGGTTCAGGAAAATTCCTGGGCCATTTGGTAACTATGAGAGGGATAGAGGCAAACCCCGATCAGATTGATGCCTTACAGAGACTACAGAGTCCTAAAACTACCAAGGAAGTCCAGAGACTGACTGGGATGGCAGCGGCACTTAACAGATTCATCAGCAGGTCAAGCGACAAATGCAGACCCTTTTTTCAGCTATTGAAAAAGAGGGAGGGGTTTGAATGGGGAGCAGAATGTGAGCAAGCTTTCCAGGATCTGAAGAAATACCTGGCTGAACCCCCACTATTGTCAACTCCACAGCCAGGTGAGTCTTTAATTCTGTACTTAGCTGTTTCCGAGCACGCAGTAAATGCAGTCTTGTTGAGGGATTTGGGGATCGAGCAAATCCCCATTTATTATGTTAGCAAGACATTGTTGGATGCAGAGACGAGATATCTGCCTTTAGAAAAACTTGTCCTGGCACTTAGGACAGCAACCAGGAAATTGCCACACTACTTCCAAAGCCATAAGGTTGTGGTTTATACTGAGTATCCATTAAAATCACTGCTTCGAAAGGCAGATTTCTCGGGAAGGATCTCGACGTGGTCCGTGGAGTTAAGTCAGTATGATCTCGAGTATCAGCCACGCACAGCAATTAAAGGCCAGGTGTTGGCTGATTTTGTGGCAGAATTTTCCCCCACTGTTGCTCCCTTGCCTCCTACGAAAAAGGAACAGGCAGCTAAGACATCATCCTTGAAGGATCAACTCGTAGCCGAACAGGATCCCAAAGAATGGAAGTTATTCGTTGATGGATCAGCGTGTAATACTGGTTCTGGAATTGGAGTTGTCCTCTTTCCTCCTCAAGGAGTTCTGATTGAACTCTCTGTTCGGCTTGGATTCAGTGCATCGAATAAAGTGGCTGAATATGAAGCACTCTTGGCAGGATTGAGAAGTGCGAAGACCCTTAAAGCAGAACGGGTCAGGGTGTATTGTGATTCCCAGCTTGTTGTGAATCAACTGTCCGGCGAATACGAGACTCGGAATGAAAATATGGTAGCCTACGTGCAGGCAGCAAAAGACTTGCTTGATACCTTCGAGAGGGTATATATTGAGCAAATAAGTTCTGGACAGAATGCTCATGCAGATTCTTTAGCTTGGTTGGCTGCAGCAGTACCAACAGAGTTCAAAAGAAGGGTGGCAGTAGAATACCTAAATGAGCCGAGCATTGGGAGGAGTGTAGACTTGGTCTTGGACGTGAACCAAGGACCAAGTTGGATGGACCCAATAATGGAGTTCTTACGAGACGAGATACTCCTTTCTGATAAAAAGGAGGCCCACAAGATAAGAGTCAAATCTGCTAGGTTTTGGCTGTCCCCAGATGGTAAGTTGTATAGGAAATCCTTTACAGGCCCCTATTTGCTATGCGTACATCCTGAGATGGTACAGAAGTTCCTTCATGAGATCCACGAGGGAACATGTGGGAGCCATGCTGGAGGGAGATCCATTGCCCACCGAGCAATTACTCAAGGCTACTGGTGGCCACACATGCAAGAAGATGCAAAGGTGTATGTAAAGATTTGTGAGAAGTGTCAAAAGTTCTCGCCAATGATTCGAACACCCGCCGAAGATCTGGTGCCTTTGACAAGTCCCTGGCCTTTTGCTCAATGGGGAATGGATATCGTGGGTCCATTGCACAAAGCAACTGGGAATCGAAAATTCCTGCTTGTAGCAACTGATTATTTTACGAAGTGGATCGAGGCAGAACCATCGGCCAAAATCACTGAACCTATGATAGAAAGGTTCGTGTGGAAAAGCATCATCACTCGCTTTGGGGTCCCTTATTCATTGATTACAGACAATGGATCCCAATTTCAGAAGAAATTCAAGGCTTTTTGTGCCCAGTATGGAATACGAAATTATTACTCCACCCCGGCCTACCCTCAGAGTAATGGGCAAGCAGAGGCATCCAATAAAACTATCCTAGATGGGATAAAGAAGAGGCTGGACAAAGCAAAGGGAAAATGGCCTGATGAGTTACCGTTAGTTTTGTGGGCTCACCGAACAACGCCAAGGAGATCTACGGGAGAGACCCCCTATTTGTTGGCATTTGGAACAGAGGCTGTCATACCTCTGGAAATGGGTCTGCCGACCAACAGGACAGCTTTGGTTGAAAGTGGAGGCAATGACAGGGCCCTTGAAATTGAGCTTGATCTTGCCGAGGAGAAGAGAGAAAAGGCCTTGGTACATCTTGCTTCTTACCAAGAACAGCTGATGAAAAGCTACAACAAACATGTTCATCCTAGAGAATTTGGTGTTGGGGACCTTGTGCTACGAAAAGTGCTCGGCAACACCAAGGTGGCAAATGAAGGCAAGCTGGGGGCCAACTGGGAAGGCCCGTATAGAGTAACTGAGATTGTGGGCATAGGAGCCTATAGATTGGCAGATCTGAATGGTGATCCAATTCCGAGGCCTTGGAATGTTCATAATTTACGAAAGTTCTTTGTTTAGAAGTATTAAATTCTGTTTTGGATTTACACTACGTGATTGTGTGGGAATTACGAATATAATTCCTTTGTTCTAGTTTTGATTATTTTTGCAAAGGGTACGGGTAACGCCCTCTTGCGTTTTACAGATTATGAATAAAATCACTTCTTTCGAATAACTGTTGTGGTATTTAAATACGAACTACGAGTTTGGTTCTCCTTATTCGTATTGGGGAGCAGGGTATACCTTTTGAGTATGTGAAACTTAAAAGTTTTATACATTTTTAAGTACGTGACACTTAGCGAATACAAGTACGAAACACTTGTATAGAATTTCAAGTATGTGAAACTTGGGTATACATTTGAACGCAAGTATGAAAACACTTGTATGTATTTTCTTAAGTACGTGATACTTAGCAAGTATGAAAACACTTGTATGTTTTCTTTTAAACAATACAAGTACGAAATACTTGTATGGACGTTCACAGTACGAGATACTTATATGGTATTTTAAGTACGTGATACTTGAGAAAAACCTTTATGATCAAGTATTTGTATGACAAACACTTGAAAGACTTTTACAAACATTTATTTTCGAGAAACTTAAAAAATAACTAAGTACGTGAAACTTAGACGAATTACAAAGTACGAAAAACACTTGTATGTTCTGTTGCAAATTATATGTTTGCTCTTAAGTACGTGAGACTTAAGGAACAAATTGTATGTTTGTTCTGGCTCTTAAAGTATGTGAAACTTGCACAACATAAGACAATCAACAGTACGAAATACTTGAGATTAAAACAGTGCATCCAAACAGATGCAACAAACAGAGGAGAGCCGAGCAAGTGCCACGAAGGGCCGAATACCTGTATTATCCAGAGTATTACCAAAAGAAAGTACGGGTACCACGCAGGGTTTGAAAGCCACGGTCACGCAGGACCAGCTCAACTGTTCTAAAGAAAGTTTTTTTTTTTTCAAACCTACCAAAGGTTTAGTCCAGGTTTTGGACATCTGAGTTTGCCCTGTCTGGTTCTTCAGTTGTGACATCTCCTTCAGTCGCATTTTCCTCCAAGTTAATAGGTTCAGGATTTGAATCCCGAACAGGAGACTGGACAGCCTGAGATCCAGAGGGAATATCTTCTTCCATTCCAGTAAAGTCTTCAATTTGTTGTTCAAAGTCATCTTCCAGAGGAACTTCTTGCTCTTGGGAAGCTGCAGCACGGCTGCTCGGTAGTTCATTGTCAGTCCAGAGAGGAGAGTCCTCTGCAACGCCAACCTTCGTAAGACAAGTTTCCCAGCAAGCAATCCAAATCTGATCCTGGATAGCAGGAATCTGTTCAACATAGTTAGCAGTTGTGGTGTCGAATCCCTTCTGGTACCCTTCTTCATATGCAGCTTTCTTGGCATTGTCAATCTCTGATAAAGCTTGGTTGAGGCTCTCTTCGGCAACTTCAAGTTTTTCTTTAGTCTGGTTGAAATCAGATTTGGCTTTGTCTCTTTCTCTTTCCAACCTGGCGATTGTTCGGAGCAATCTGGTGTTATCGTTCATCAGCCTCACCCTCTCAGCATCTGCTTCTTGGTACTTCTTACCCAGAGTAACCATCTTTTGAATAAACTGACAAAAATATCAAATAGTCAGAAACAGGTGCAGCAATACAAGTTTGATAGCAAATATACGTATAGACCTTACAAAGGAAAATCAAGTAACAAATACCTTGATACCGCTGACAAGTCCAATAGAAACAAGCCGATCAGGTGCAGATGCATTTTCTTTTTGCATATCTACTGGGAGCAGCAATCCTTGAGCTAAGGCAAGTGCGGTTTCAGATGAACCAGCACTATCCCCGACGTGAACGGGACAGTCCCCCCTAGTGAAAGGAGGAGTCCACGTCTGAGGGAGGACTTGAGTGGTTGGTGAGATGGGATGATGAGTTTCGGTATCTGCTTGTGTGGTAGTACCATCTTGATTATCTACCCTTGGGCGTTTGTCTCTATGAAGGTCAGCAGCCTCTGTAGTAGTGTCCACTTTTCGAGGAGAAGATGATGACCGTGCGGACCCCCCCCCCCTATTACGACGAGATCGTGGGGGAGGGGCCCCAGTTGAGGCCACCCGCCCAGTCCCACGTCCCCGAGAAGAGACGGTGACGAGGGAGCTGAGATTTAGGGGCTGGCGTGTCATAATGCTAGAGATAGGAGGAGATGTAGAATAACCTGAAGACGAGGATTGGCTAGTCACACAGATCGGAGCTGGCTGTTCGGGTAATGGTTGAGAGGAGGCCTGACTTCGTAAGGATCTTCGAACTCTCACTCGTGGTAATGGAATTCCTTCAGAGATTGGGATTTCACCCAATTGACCAGCTACAGTAACTCCTGCGTTAGCTCTTGTGCTCCTAGGCTGAGGAGCAGTTGATGTAGAGGCAGCACTGGTGCTAGGATGAGCAAGCCGCCTGTCGATGACACCTCTGTACGCGGGATCGTATCCCAGAAGCACGTCAGCGTCACGACCCCGACCAGCTGTTCGGGTACCAGGCACGCCTTTATATTTTAGGACTTTGTTTATGTCCTCTGTTCGGATGTTGCTTGGTGTACGTCTGGGACGATGATTAACGTTTTCAGCTGCAAAATTCAAATTGAAAAACCAAATTTAGTTCATGAGAAAGCTACGAGAAAGCAGTAAATGAAGAATTGTAAAAGAGGAAAATCAAGAGCATATGTGGATAGCCCCATATGTGGGGGCAATGGAGCCCCAGCACTTGGCCATCTTCCCCTAAAGGCTCGAATGCTCCAGTCACATAGAGGAAGTCGATTTCATGGTCACGAGCAGAATCCGGCAGATTGAGCACGAAGCGCTTCTCTGCCCTCCTAACTTTGAAGTAGTAAGTATTGTACTCAGGGTTTAGTACTATACTATACCACCACTGGATGTCCCAGATTCCTAAATTGGTCTCTAGAATCCCGTTTAGGGCTATAGTCCCCATTATCAGTCTAAAAACGTTCGTAGAAACTTGCATGGGTGCAAGACGGTACCGGCTCAAAATCTGGCGAAGTAATGGATGAAGGGGGAAACGGACCCCGCCTTCGACAATGGACACAATTGGGATACACATTCTATCCCACGATCCAGCATCCCTATCCGCTCCTAATGGGGCGAGTTCAAGCCCTACGTTTTCAGGAATGTTGTATTTCTCTCTAAATACCGCCATGGCAGCAGGGGTATCACAAAGCTTCCTAAACTTACTGGGTCTAGGAGGGTTGTCATCCGCCATGAGTATATTCAGAAAAGGAGAAACAATGGAAATGGGTACGAATTGAAACCCTAGAAACGACCCACGAATCTGAGAAAAGAGATCTCAGATAGAAATCTAAGCAGATGAAATGAAGTGAGAACGAGAAATCTTACAAGAGTACTGTGACGATTCCCTGGGTTGCAATCAAGTTTGCAGATGGCGGCGATGGCGGAAAGCTTAGAGAGAAAGACTGAAAGTTCGAATGTTTTGGGTAAAAAACCAAAAAGAGCCCTTTCAGGGGTTTAAGGTTGGGAGACGGAGACGAAACGTTTCCTCTCACGCCGTTACAGGTAAAAGTAACGGAAAGAAGAAACCGTTCTGACGCCGTTTCATAGAACGTCAGTTCGAATTTAATGCTAGGCATATGAAACATGCCACGTGGAGTCATTACCTCGAGATGGTATAATGACAGAAGCGCCAAAAGGCATCAATGAGATATTGAAATTATGACTGCACGGGATCAGAAGAGTTTGGTCTAGATAGAATTCTGTTTCTAAGCATCATATATTGCCCCCGAACAGTGGTAAATACATGAAGCTGGGGAGCAATTGTAGGGAGGTATTCCCGAGCAGATACATTTAGTTACCGAACACGTGATGTTTGGGAACACGTGGTAAATACGACTGGACTTATCGCCGGGCAGTATGATGAACAGCGATATGGAACAATGACACGTGAAGTCCTTGGTCCATGTAATCTGTTCGGCTGAATAAAGGCCAATGACATGACAAGTCACTGGTGTAAATTATCTGTTCGGCAAATAAGAGACATTCTAATTACATTTGGACCAAGTTACATGTGAAGTCCTTGGTCCAGGTAGTCTGTTCGGCCATGAGACAACCGAACAAAGAAGGAGCTCCAATCGAGAGTAGGAGCAGAGGGAATACTCTGGAAGATTCCAGAATAGTCATGTCCCATATAGGGATAAAGATCCCAAGAATATAGGATCTGAGAAAGATACCCAACAAGTATGGGATGTTCGGCTCTTAATGGAAAAGAATCCTAAAAGGACTATTTTCCATAAACTGATAAAGGAAACGAGACTCCTTGATATCCTGGGTTTCCTATACGAGTTAGGAATCCTATGGCAACAAGGATACTTGGACAGCAAGCATCCGTAAATCTATAAATATGAGGTAAACCTAGAGGTAAATGGTACGCAATACATTGCATTATTATTGCTTTCCTACTGAAAATTAGGGTTGAGTTTTCTAGTACGTGATACTAACAAAGGCATCGGAGGGCCTTTGCCACGAGAGGCAAAGGTGCACTCACCCCCTGTCTATTTTGCAGATTAGGGTTCAGACGTCGAGCTAGGGTTCCGGTGAAGAGGCACGAATAAGCCGTTGCAATCCAGTTGATCCGAAGTATCAATTGTTCTCATCCCCCTACACTTTTGATGACTGTGCTGCTCTGGGCCTATGAGGTTTTGAACATGTGCCGTCCAGTGACGAAGGGCCTAGACTTGGGGATCCTCCCGCGTGCTCATATCTGGAGCAAGAAGAACATGGGAGAGAAAAGAGGGAGAGGCAACTTGAACGGCTTCAGGATATACTTAGACGAGCTCCGACCCTCACAGGTATGACATGACTTTATCAAATAGAAATATGCACCCCTTTTTATTGCTTTAATGCTGTCGCTGACCGACACTTGCATTGCTTGCTTGTGCAGGTAGAGTGGGACCCTTGGAGAGTGGCAGAGCCAGAGCCTGAATACTTGGCCAGGAGCAGGGCCGTGACAGCGAGCAGAGTGTTGTTGGAGTCGGCCTTCGGTTGGCAGTGGTACTTGGGTGACCGAGTAACACGCCAGTCACTTGGCCACGCAGGGTTCCAGGTGCCCGGACCGCTTCCACCACGGGCCTCACACACAGGGGAGTACACGTTGGCCGAGCTAGAGATCTTCACGCGGCCTGACACCGACTTGACACGCTACCTGCGTCCCGGCATGGACTATGCAGTTTACCAGAGAGAGCGCTTGGCGGGGCCGCTGAGAGTGCGGGAATTCAGGGAGGTCCGGAGTCAGGCCCGTGGAGCTGCTGAGGAGAGGAGAGCCATCACCGTGAGGCAGAGTAGCAGTGAGAGTCGTGCGAGACGTGGTCCGAGTGGACCCGTGAGAGGTGGGCCACCAGAGTTGACATGGCATATAGCAGTGGTGGACTCTCAGGGCAACCCGGCCGAGCTATACCTAGTTCTTGCCAGAGTTGAGCCAGCGCCCGTCACCGTGCCGGTAAGAAATTGTATCTTTCATCATTGTACTTCCATAAAATCTTGAAACATTGCTCCATTGCTCATATTCAAATTATTCTTGCAGGTGCCCAATGAGTGGGCGAATGAGGCCGTTCGGCGTATGCTTGCACTGGAGAACGTGATAAGGCGGGCGGCAAGTGGCCTGCCTTTGGACTTGCGCTACCCACCACCAGCAGCTCAGAGATCTCAGGTGTATCCTTCAGAGAAACGATACATTCCTGCATTCGATACTTGACATATGCATGCTTTGCTCGATACATAGTATACTATAATTGCCGTCAACTTTGAAATTGATTGTACCTGCTTGCAAACATATAATGCATAGAATGTATACTAAATGTGCAAAATTTTACAATGCAGACACAGGGACGGGCGGCTCCTAGGAGAAAAAGTGCCAGAGATCCTCCACAAAAGAAGCTAGCAAGCAGGACTCCTGCTCATCCACCTACTACTAGACCACAGACACGGGGCGTACAGCCACCAGTTGCGAGCGAGGAGGCGGCCCGAGAGGCCGTGGCGCGCGCCGAGGAGAGGTATCAATTGAAGATGCGCCAAAGGCCCTCGCAAGACGAGCCGGTCCGCAAGAAGCGGCTGATCCTGCCCGAGGATTCTGAGGAGGAAGAGGAAGAGGAGGGAGAAGAAGAAAAGGAAGACGAGGAGGCGCCTGACAGCAGCGGTTCTGACGACTCAGCGGACGATCCTGGTTTTAGACAGGATCCTAGAGAGAGAGACGACGACGACGGAGATGGTGATTGGTTCGGAGAGGGCTGAGGGCTACTAAGAAGCCTCATTTCTCTTTCCACATCTTTGATTTTTGCTTTTTGGGCCTGCGCGCCCGCGTAGATAGATGGAAGGCCGGAGTGCCTTAGTTGATACTTGATACATGTTTTTGGGGCCTGTGTGCCTTTTTGACTTGATGGGCGAGTGTGCCCGCGTTGACATGATGACTTTGAGCGGCCGAAGCGCCGCACGCATAGTAGTCTTCCTTACTTTGACATGGATAGATTATGGATTAGCTACAAAATTTGCATTTTCGGTTTATTTTACTCTTGTAATAAACTTAGAATAAATAAACGCTTGCCACTAATACCATGCTTGCATTGATAATGTACCGAGACTGTTCACCAACGCACACATACGCACAGACAGAACTAACTCAGAGAAAAACGAAAATGTACCCCAGGATACGGTCAGGATACGAGGATACGAGGGAATGAAATATTGGACATTCACAAGTCAAAACCTAAAACACCCCATCTTGGATAAAAGGGACGCTTCCGTGAGGTCATGTATATACAGAATGACCTACGAGAGTTGACAGATTCGAGAAACACATCCCGAAACGCAAAATTGCCCGAAAACCTTACGAAGGACACAAAACGGACACGAGATGGAAAAACATGACTCTATTATGTCCCGGACTGAAACCGACACCTCCGTACAGTCATACTAGGTCACCATGACTTGTACGGCCTGAGAGAAAAGGACACGAACCTTCGGACCGAGTTTCGAACTCCCGAAATGCTCATTTGGCCTTGAAACAAGCCACCGAGGGTTCAAAAACCTCATTAAACGCAATATCTCGAATCCGATGCTTGGATATGGTTGCATATGCTCATAGTGACTTGCCGGAACCATAAAAGTTACAAAAGTACCCTTGGAACAGGAAGCAACCAAAATTGGACAGTAGCTGGTGCAATCTGTCAAAATGCAGGCTGAACCGTCGCGCGAGGCATTGAGTCCATCGCGCGATGAAGTGGATAAGGGTCATTCGCGCGATGAAATGATACCATCGCGCGATGGTCGGCCCATGCCAGGCCATCCCTCTTTGACCATTTCAGATTTTTAGGACGACCCAGCCTTGTCATCACCCTTCATTTGCTCAGAGTACTTCAGGGGACAGTGCAGAGATGTCTTTACTTTGGAGAAGAGAATGCCACGTTGTATGGATATTTACACTGGGAAAGGACAACACTCTATGCATTTTGTCTATAAAGAGGCCAACACTCTTGCAAATGGAAAGCATCCCTCCCACAGTTTAAGAATCCCACGAGAAGCAGAATGGCAAATAATCTTCCGGGCTTGATTAGCCCATGGCTCATGGCCTTTGTTGCTGGAGATTGGCTGTCATTTCGGTTTCACGAGCTGGCCGCATTCCGTTTCCTTCGCAATGCGAGGGTCCGTCTTGAGTTTCTGAGGGCAGCCCTACAATTCTGGGACCCAGAGGTTCACGTGTTCAGGTTTGGGGTTAACGAGCTGTGCCCAACCGTGGAGGAATTCCAAGCATACCTCCAAGGAGTCGCCTCGAGCGTGATTGTCATGCCGCCTTATAGGAAAAGCATGCCAAAGCTCTTACAGTCAAGTCTTGGCATCACCCGGGGAGCGGCCGAAAGTTTGCTAACCGGAGGGCAGATCAACATCATGCGCCTAATGGAGTGGTATGGGCCAGAAGGGGACGTAGAGAATATAGCCGTGCAGGCTCGACGTCGATTTGCTCTGGCAATCGGCGTGCTGGCCGCCTATTTACTGGTATCTCCGAATGGGCAAGTCAACCCCATGCTGGTGAGCGTCGCCGCTCAAATGGGTGCCCGAAGAAACGTGGTACCACTGGTTCTGGCAGAGACACTCATAGGTTTGGATTTGGTTTCTTCTGGCCAAACAGACATGTTCGGTGGTAGTCCACTACTACTGCAGGTTAGCTTAGTTCTCACTCAGCTCACCTTTTTTCGGCTTTCGCACGTTCTGTTTTTATCTCATCTCTCAGCTAAGGCTATATCGAAGTTCCTCACTTGTCTTTTCTCTCAAGCTTTATGGAACTTCTCACTTGTTTTTCCACTCATGCAGCTCTGGTTATCCAACAAATTGGGATTGCTTACAGCACCGGAAGCAAACTGGCCTCATTTGCCCGGCCGAATGCATCAGCGGGGTATGATCTATCCGGAAATGTCTGTGCATCAATGGTGCGCATTTATGAGAGAAATGCTGCCGAACGAGATCACATGGCGGCATGAAGCCTTAAACATTCCAGACATGACCCTGAGTTCTGCAGGTTTCAAGAGAATAGTGATAGCCGGGCTGACCGCTTTCACGTTCTACATCCCCGGACGCATCCTTCGTCAACTAGGCATGAGCCAAGGACTCCACCGAGCTGGGACTGAAGATTTCCAAGTCCCTGCTTTCACTGCCCGGAATCTGAGAGGATATGAGCACAATTGGGGCCTGCGGCAACTCGGAGGAGCTGATCCAGACTTCAGTACGGAACTTACGCACCGATATCAAACATGGCTAAGAAGGGAAATCGCAAGCAGGCAAAACAACAATTGACTTCTGACGAACCCTGATGATCTAGAATAAACCGTGAGCCTGTTAAGGCCTCGAGCACTTTATTCTGTTTTTATGCTTTACTCTTTTTAAGACTACTCAGCCTGTGTAATAGAAGTTATAATTTGAATAAAAATGAAATTTCGAGAGTTTTCCCCTTTTGATCCAAGTGTTGAACCGCCGTGTCACCTAAGTATCAAGTCAACTTCTGGTAACGGGAAACCATGGATCAAGTTGATGGATTGTGACCGAATCTCACAGAGAGATTGCCTACGTATCCCTTTTCAGGGAATCAGGTCAGCACGTAGTTCAGGCTAGGGTTCACTCGAGTATTTTAGCTCTCCTTTTACGCTCTAAATTTTGCCTAGTGCTGCCACTTCGGGTTTTCAGCCTAGCGAGCTTTGATTGATGCCTATTTATTTTTGCCTAAACCGCCTTCTCAGGTTTTCGGTCTAGCAGGCTTGCTCTAATTTTTGCTTGGAACCGCCCACCCTTGTGGTTTTCGGCCCAACGAGCTTCTCTCAGGGATAGTATCGTTTGAGTTGATCCAGGTTAACCAGAGAGCTGAATTCGTTGCCGTCGAGATCGATGAGCTGAGCCGCTCCCCCAGAAAGGATGGTCTTGATGATGTAAGGTCCGGAACGCTTGGGTCGAAATTTGCCGCTGGGGTCAAAGACTGGTGCCCGAATCTCTTTCGTGACCATGTCTCCTTCGACCAAGTCTCTAGACTTCACTTTTTTGTTGAATGCCCGGGCGATTCTCCGCTGATACCCCTGAACATGATATAAAGCCCGGAGCCTCGTCTCATCAAAAAGCATGAGTTCAACAAATCTCCCACTGAGCCATTCAGATTCCGAGAGTTCCGATTCTACCATGATCCTCAAAGATGGTACCTCAAGCTCTATAGGGAGAACTGCTTCCATCCCGTAGACCAAGGAATAGGGGGTTGCCCCCGTTGATGTTCGAATCGACATTCGATAACCCCAAAGAGCTAACGGCAGTTGCTCATGCCAGTCCCTGGCGGACTCTGCAGACTTCTTGATGATTGTCTCGACATTTTTGTTGGCCGCTTCAACTGCTCCATTTGTTTGGGGACGATAGACCGTTGAGTGATGGATTTGGATCTTGAATTCTTCAAAGAGTTCCAGGACCCTGCCTTTGAAATGACTCCCGTTGTCTGATACAAACGCTTGCGGAACCCCATATCGGTAGATGATGTTTTTCCTAATGAAGTGAGCGACTTGAACCGCGGTTAGGGTTTTATAAGATTCGGCCTCCACCCATTTGGTAAAATAATCTATCGCCACGAGGATAAACCTATGACCATTTGAAGCAGACGGTCTAACCATGCCGATGACGTCGATGCCCCATACAGAGAAAGGCCAAGGCGAAGCCATGCCAAATAGGTTAGAGGGTGGAACATGCATTAGATTAGCATGAATTTGGCATTTGTGACATCGCCGCACATAATCCACACACTGAGATTCCATAGTAGACCAGAAATAGCCTTGGCGCAAGATTTTCCTAGCCAGCATGACGCCGCTCATGTGAGGGCCACAGACCCCCTCGTGGATCTCTTCCATGATTCTGAGGGCCTCGGTCCCGTTGACACAGAGCTTGTGCATTCCGCAATGAGACCTCCTATATAACTTTCCCCCACAAATGATGTACTGGGCGGCTATCCTTCGCAATGCAGTCTGATCCTTTTTAGAGGCCTCAGCCAGATACATGCCATTCTCGACGAAGTTCCATATGTCATGGTACCAGGGTAGGCCATCATCGACATCATCGATGGCGTTGATATATTGATAAGCGGGGCGGTCCTGCTGTTCAATTAAGACTGGGCGAAGTTTGACCCCGAAGGGTAGTTCGACCATGGAAGCCAAGGTCGCGAGTGCATCGGCAAACCGGTTCTTCAAACGGGTGATGTGGGTGAAAGTCACTTTGTTAAAGCGATGAATTAGCCCCTCCAAATCCTGATGATAAGGTTTCAACCCCTCTTCACGCACCTTCCAGTCCCCATTGGCCTGAGATACAACGAGATTGGAGTCCCCGATGACTTCGAGCCGTTCAACGCCAAGCGTAAGGGCAGCCTCCATACCCACGATACATGCCTCATATTCAGCTTGGTTGTTTGTAACATCAAAGTTGAGTTTGAATGCAAGCGGAATATGAGAACCATCGGGGGCGACTAGCAAGACCCCGATCCCAAATCCTTTCTGATTGGCCGCCCCATCGAAGTAAAGAGTCCAAACGTCTTCGACAACTGTTAGCACTTCCTCATCTGGGAACACAAAATCTGCATCTTCCGGTCCATCCACAGGGTGATCAGCCAAAAATTCAGCAATTGCTCGTCCCTTCACCGACTTTCTCGTGACGTATTCGAGATCGAATTCTGCTTGGAGGAGCAACCAACGTGCTAACTTACCAGTGAGGGTTGGTTTCTCATACAGATACTTGAGTGGATCCATTTGAGAAATCAACTTCACTGGGTAAGCCAGCATGTAGTGTCTCAACTTCTTAGAGGCCCATACCAAAGCCCAGCACGTTTTTTCCAAGGCGGTGTAGCGCTCTTCAGACCCAACCATTTTCTTACTTAAGTAGTAAACGGCCTTCTCAACTCCTTGGTCCCCCTCTTGAGCTAGCAAGCATCCCATGGATGTAGAACTCACGGATAAGTATAGGATCAAGGGCTTTCCGGGCACCAGTGGCATCAAGACAGGCGGGATTTGCAGATAGTTCTGAATGGACATAAAGGCCGCCTGACATTTGTTCGACCATACAAACGGGGTGTCCTTCTTGAGTAGACGAAACATCGGCTCGCAAGTTAAGGTTAACTCGGCGATGAATCTGCTGATGAACTGAACCTTCCCCAAAAAGCTTCGCACTCCCTTTTCAGTCTCTGGTGGCTTCATTTCAAGCACTGCTTTGATCTTTGATGGATCGACCTCAATCCCACGCGAAGTGATCATGAAACCGAGCATCTTGCCCGCTGTGACCCCGAAGGTGCATTTTTGTGGATTGAGACGCATGTGGAACTTTCGGAGCCTCTCGAAAAACTTCCTCAATACAGGAACGTGCCCCTCCCGAGTTTTTGATTTAGCAATCATGTCGTCCACGTAGACCTCAACCTCTTTGTGCATCATGTCGTGCATAATGGTCGTAGCGGCTCTCTGGTAGGTAGGACCAGCATTCTTCAAACCAAACGGCATGACCAAGTAACAATAAGTCCCCCATTCAGTGATGAAAGTCGTCTTCTCACGGTCTTCCGGCGCCACAAGAATCTGGTTGTATCCGGAGAAACCATCCATAAACGAAAGCAGGGCGTGGCCCGCCGTATTGTCGACCAGTACATCGATATGTGGCAGGGGAAAATCGTCCTTGGGGCTTGCCTTGTTCAAATCCCTGAAGTCCACGCACACTCGAATTTGTCCATTCTTTTTAGGAACTGGAACAATGTTGGCAACCCATGTGGGGTATTGAGAGACCATAAGAAAACCGGCGTCGATCTGCTTAGTGACCTCTTCCTTGATCTTCTGCACCCAATCCGGCCTCATTCGCCTCAATTTCTGCTTCACGGGTTTGGCATTTGGCAGTAAGGGGATTCGATGCTCCACTATTTCTGGGTCGATGCCGGGCATGTCTTGATGGGACCACGCAAAAATGTCTCTGAATTCTGAGAGCAGTTCTTTGAAATCATGATGTTCCTTTGGGGATAAAGTGGAGCCCACCTGAACCATTCGGGGATCATTCTCGTCTTTCAAGTTTATTAAGACCATTTCTTCTTTTAACGGCTGAGCATGCCTTTCATCTTCCCTTTCGATGAGGGCACGGATTTCCTTGGGAATGTCCCCATCGAAATCTATCCCTTCATCGTCAGGGTCGACACAGTTTATATAAAGATCATTCAAGTAGTCAGAAGAGGATTCCTTCATTTCATAAGACCCTGCAGGGTCGCCAAGTACAAGGGAATCAAACTCAAAGTAAAAGCCATGACGTGGAGGGCCAAGAGGCACAAACTCCGACTCAGAGCTAGACTTAGACTCGGACGACTCAACAGACTCAGTGTCAGACTCCGATACATCATCAATGCAAGTAAGGCGTGGTTTAAAAATGCAATTTTTGAGGCTACCCTTTGCTTCTGTGATGAGGGAGAGGGGATCCTTGAGGTCATCGGAACCGAGCATGAACACCTCGGCTTCTTCAGCTTCCTTGGCCAAACCCACTTGGGAGAACTCATAAAACAGCTGCTTCAAGCTCCCTTGATCAAAAGACATCAGCCAATCAGTCTTCAGCTTAGGTTGGCTAAGCTTCCTTTTGAACCCTGCCCTTGCTGGTTTTTCATCACTAGAGGACCAAGTGTCATCAGCGAAAACCTCAAACCCTGGCAGCAATTCCCTAGTGACTGAATCGACGAAAGGCTCAGGCTGCCCGGTATAGACATCATTCCCCACCTCGCGCACAAAGTAGCTGTCGGGTTCACCATAGAGAGATCGAGGTTTTCCCGTGCATTTCCTTCTTTTGGCATCCTTGGTAGAGGAAGAGTACCCCAGACCAAAGTGGCCCTCGCAGGAAGGAAAGGCAGGGAACTCCGGGATCCCTTGTTGGTGAATCCTAAGACCAAGACCAGGTAGATAGGACATCCTCCTCATGATATCTAAAGCGACAGAGCTTATGATGAAGTCCCCATCCACATTGATGGCCAAAACTGAACCAGAAGTATCAAAAGAGAAACCCCCGAGATCAACATCTTCGTCGCCATGCGCAATCCCCAAAACAGGTGTGCCATCTTCCTTAAGCGGGCGAATGCCCGAGTCCCCGCAGATAGTCAAAGTTCCGATAGAGAGTCCCAACATAACCTTTTGGTGAAGAGTAGACGGTACAGCCATGATGTCAGATCGGTGAAGCCATGGCCTTCCTAGCAGGAGATTAAAGGTGGCAGGGATATCAACCACATGGAATTCGACGTCCATCTCAAAACCCTCAGCGTCAAGCTTAAGCACAAGCGTGCCCTCGACCACGCGACGAGTGCTGTCGTATGCCTTAACGGCCAGATTGGAAGGTGCAAAGTCTTTCTTGGCTAGTCCCAAGCGATAAGCCATTCTCAACAGGCAAACATTGATTGCCAATCCGTTGTCGATCAGAACAGTTGGAATCCAGAGTCCCTTACACTTAACAGTGATGTGCAAGGGGCGATTGTGATCAACCCCTTCGATCGGTAGACCCTTGTCAATGAAGACCACGGTGTGCTTAGAAGTAGGCGGGAGAATTATAGATATCATTGCTTCAGGCGTGACATCCGGTTGAATCTCAAGACGAGAGAGAGTGTGGCAAAACTTCCGACGATGCTCGCGGGAAGAACAGATTAGTCCCCAGAGTGATATAGCAGCAGGAATTCGCTCCAGTTGCCTCTGAATCATGTCATCATTCGGGGAGCTAGGAGGTACCTCAAACGGTGCAGACCTTGAGAAAGCAGAAGGTTCGTTCCTTTGGTTAGAAGAATTGGACGAGCTCCCGGCCTGCAGATTGGTAGGCTGAAAAATTCGTCCACTACTCGTAACGTTGAGAACGTTCTCTAGAGAGGGTATCACTTGAAGGTCTTGACTGTCATCCCAAAGATCAGCAGGGAGTTCCCCCAATTTGCGTTTTCCTTTGTCAGAAGGCGGTGGGGCTATAGGTACTTCCACGCCTAGATCGAGGTCTTCAGCCAAATCGTTCAACAGCAGCGACTCCCAGAAATCTAGATCCTTAACAGCTACAGCCTCCCCAATGGGCTCCGTGTTAGCAATAAATGGGACGTCCCAGAGTCCCCCATCGGCAAGAGAGCGGTTGACAGTCCAAATCTCGGACCCAACTTGGATATTAACCACATCATCAACGTCCCAGAGATCAGCCGGCGGAACAAGGTCCGTAACCATAATGCTGCGATCTTCCTCGGCCAGATAAGGCGGTGTGGGGCGCGAGAGTTCCTCGCTAACGATGTAAAATGTAGGGTCGTACTCAGTGTTAGTTACAGAGTCAACCAGCCTGTCAAGAGTAGAAGGGAGAAAGCATTCCCCCAAGACGCGAGTTTCCTCCTGAATGAGACCCTCTTCTATGAACTGAATCTCATGATTGGGCAGAGCGTATCCTTGAAGAGGATTGAGGTCAAACTCCAATGGAAACTGCCACGCGGGCTCGGGATCCCAATGGTACTCCTCCTCAGGCAGAACGGGTTCAGGCTGTTGAAATAGCATGCTCAAAGAGAATCCATCCAAAGGGTCAAGCATGTCTGCCTCATAATTAGCCATCCAGACGTCATACCAAGCATGGTTAAATGGGACATATTCGGGGTTCTGGGGGAAGCCGTCTAATTCTAGCTCTGTCCATTCATTGATTATGGGGGCTGCATAGTCATCATTATCGGCAATAGCCCACCCCACTGCTTGCATATCAACCTGCTGTTCTGGTAGAAGAAGGACAGCAGACCTAAAATGGCTTATCAAATTCGGAGAGGAGTCTGGATCCGTCACATCAAAATACGGGCTGTCCAAGGAAGAAGCAGAGTTGAGCTGCACGGAAGGGATGGACTGGTGAAACAGGTCGCTGATGGAAGCGTTGAACACAAACGTTCCATTCTGCAGGCGTGCGAGGGGCACATTGGGATTGGACGACTGTCCTTCTTCAAGATGGATATAGAAGATCTCGGCTTCGGGCTGAGAAGGCATGGGCACAACTGGCTTGGGTTGGTCTGTTGAGGTTATATGGTCGGTGGGGTTGAATATAGTGGAGCTAGGGTTGATATAAGTGGAGCTGATGGATATTTGGTTGATGCGGGGAGCAACATTGTGCTTTGGCAGGGAGTTGGAAAGGATGTTTGGTTTTTGGGTTGGTGGAGGTGGAGCGTGAAGAGTCCCTTCATCTATGAGATCCTGAATCGCATGTCAGAGACGGAAACAGGAGTCTGTAAGATGTCCAGCCCCTTGGTGATAGGCACAATAAAGGTTGGCTTTGAAGTTGGGTGAAGGGTTCTTAGGCAGAGGAGTTGGGTCAAGGGGTTTCAGATGCCCTGACTGGATTAACTTCTCCATGACAGATGACAGTGGAGCTTCAAATGCAGAGAAACTGCGGGGCTGACTGCGGGGCCGATTATTTTGAGGGGTTTGCACCTGGTTAATCTCAGCGATGCGATTGGCTGCATTGGAAGAAGAGGCGTTAGTGCCGCTGGTTGCTGTGTTAGAAGATGTCCCACTGCCAAACAACGCATTGGTGTTTCCTGAGTAGACCCGAGGCTTTGATTTCGGAGGGTTGGAGGACTCCCCTCTTGACAGAATCCCACTTTGTAGCGCATCCTCGATAGCCAAACCAGATTCGAAGAAAGTATCAAAGTTTGAGGAGGCCTGGACAAGAACCAAATGCCTAGCATAATCAGGCTGAAGATTGCGAGAGATGATTCGGAGCTGATCTCTCTCACTCGGGCGATCGGTCATTTGAGCAGCCTTCGTCCTCCATCTTTTGACAAAATCTGCGAAGGATTCCTTAGCTTCCATTTTCGTGGACTCAAGCTCTCGGGTTGTCATCTTGAGCTGGGAGTTGTAACTATACTGCGAAATAAACGCAGCACCGATGTCTTCCCACGTCCTCCTTTTAGCGATGTCAAGCGACAAAAACCAGTGAAAAGCGGGTCCCGAGAGAGTCTGAGGGAACAGCTGGGACATGGCCTCGGGTTCAATAGCCAAGAGTTTCATGGCGGCATGATAGCCATAGAGATGAGTCTTCGGGTCACCACTCCCATCAAACTTGGCGAGATCAGGCATTTTGAACTTGTCAGGGAGCTTAGCATTGGGATATAAGCAGAGGCGATCTAAATCAATTCCCCCGGCGCTGATCTTTTCGGATTTGGACACAGATTCCTCCAGCTTGACGATCTTCGCCATGAGAGCAATCATGTTAGGATCCATAACGGGTCTTGCCACAGCGAGATTCAGATTCGCTGTCTCCGGGTGAGCCTCTCTCGGGTTGGGCTGAATTATGATCCGCCCTGCATGGTTGGGGTCTTCAACAAAGATTGGCTCCGCATGGTCGTCCTCATCGACCTCGCCTCCCACTTCTGCAGTTGGCGGAAGACGAGTGTTGATAAGGTCATTGAGCCTAGTGAGATTTGCATCAGTCTGAGCACCCCTTTGCTGCATGGTGGCGATGCTGTTCTGGATGTTCATGAGTATGGTTTCGAGACTCAGTGGTTGCGGATGTTCTGCCATAATGGAGGTTCCGGATGAACTTGACGAAGATGGGGAGGTTGGTGACGCCGGAGATTCAATTTCCTGGATGACTGACGGTGATCCTGATCGTAAAGCGGCCAACAGGGAACACGGAGAGTCTTCCGTTGTGACTGACTGAGCTTGCAACCTGACTAGCCTTTGAACGGAATTCTGATGCAGACGTTCCCAAGTGGGTTTGGCTTTCCGCCTCGATACTTTCCTTGGCGGCGCAATGGTTCAAAATTCTGCTTTGCTTTGCTGTAAGAAAAGGTTCGATAAGGACCCTGCAGCAACCTTACTCTAAACAAAAGACTTAAAGTGATAACACAGCCATCGTCGTCAGTGTCGCCCCTAGACTCTAAGACTACAGACGAGTCTGTCTCATGATGCTCGGACGCTGCCAAAATCCTCGGATTTCTTTTCGAGGGTGTATCCTCGTTTGAATCGAATAATACTAAGAGATGTCAAAAATAGTCTAAGCCTTTGACTTTTCCGTTCTTGAAGCTTCAACTTTGAACTCGGAATAACTCGGGGTGGATGACGTGATACCTTAACCGGGGCGGCGTAGGCGACACAGTGCCATAGCCTGAGCGGTGTACGTGCTGCGCACGATAACCAGGGTGGTATAAGCATCACGGCATTCTCTCCGTCGTTCCTTGTTTTCTGTTTGAAACTTCAATTGGGATATAGACAAGGACCTAGAGAGTTTTGGTTTCCCAAAGTCTTGCTGATCCTAGGACTTTTGAAAATCTGATAACACGCACCACAAAGATGCATGACTCTTCATCGGGCCTAGCAGTGTCCTAATAAACATAAGACAGACTCGAAAGAGAGACAACCTTGAAGCCGCCCTAAACATGCCCCTACGCAAAACGGTATGTATGTACAGTGCATGCGATAGGGAAAGCAGTAACACGTAGACAGTATATGGGGGTTAGATGCAAGTAGATCTTACCCTGCAGGTACCTGTCCTATTTTGGAGAGTTCTAATGCTTTGTACATGCAAAGGCTGGTTTTGGCTTGTAACGGGTTCCTCGGACTAAGGCCAAAGATATACTTCCCGTTGCCCGCGTAATCGCAGAGCAATAGTCGAACGGTAGAATGACCTATCATCGTCGGAGGTTGTTGGTCATTCGGGGTCCCCGGGCTCCGGTAAACCGTGCCGGATTGCCAAAACGATCCAACGAGGCTCATCCCACATCGATGCAAATGAGAATGCTAAAAATTGATTTAATGGAACAGAATCACAAATTCGCAAATGTCTTTTCAAATTTGGCTCACTTTATTTAGTCAATGTTTAGAAGAAACTACACGAGAGAACGATCGGAAAAGCCCCAGATTGGATTGGCCGGACACAAGGTCCTGTTTAAATCACCATTCCAACCTTCGGCAACGCGAAGCTTACTGTTTTGACAAGCTTTTGGGGGATTGTTCTTCAAGTGTATTAAAATCTAAATATAGACCAATATTGGTTCGATCCCCAGCAGAGTCGCCACTGTGGGCAGCGTGCCCTTCGGAATTTCCGGATTTCGAAACGCAAGGGCTCGGATCGAGGGAGCGAGCAAGGAAGCAAGCGCTCGCAAAATACAGAGTCACCACTCGGGTTTTGAAGGTCCGACACCCAAGGAACCGTATTTCGAAGCACTCGTCGCGCTGTTTGATTTGAAAAAGTTAAGGAACCAGTCCGTCATAACCATATCTGGGTTCGGGAGCCAGGTTACGAGAGGGGAAGGGTTTTATGGCACCCTTCTCGCCCGATCCGGAGATCGGTCTCTACTTAGGCATTTGCGAAACGTGTTTGTTTGCGATTCTGTTTCATTAATCATTTTTTAGCCAATTAGGGCGGGGGAACAGTTAATCGGGGATTAAAACTGTAACAGTTTGCAGGATGTGAAAAGATATGGCATGGACGGGTGAGATAACAAGTAATAATAAACGGAATGAAGTTCAAAACATCGATCATACATCAAGGCAGTGTTGTGTATGATTTTGGCACGAACAAACAGCCAGCTTGCATGCGTGAATCCATCTGCATGCAAGCAAACCGTCGCGCGACAATACCATACACTCGCGCAAGTGTTGATGCTTCACCAATGGTTTGAATTTCACCCCCTTCTAGACTCTGGAAGGACCAGTGCTCACCCAGGTGCAAACCAAGCAGTTTATAAGTACTTGAAAGTAAACAATATTACAACAGGCAGATGGAAATATTATGAAAACACGACCCCTAAACAGTGGGGGTATCTAAACAGAGGCCAAGGCCAAGCTGCTCATGCAAGGGCAGTCCCTGGAAAACACAGAACCGTCGCGCGACAGTGTGATATAGGCGCGCGATTGTTCAGACTGGACTTCCAGGAACTGCTTTGCATATTTAGGGCTCTGAGACATGTTCAAGAGCATCCCAAGAGCATTCCGAACCAAGTGAAGTTATAAACTAAGCTGAACGATGATTTTTAACATGCAAAACAGTGAACTAATACTTTTAAAAGACTTGAAAGTGACTATGAACAGAACAAGAAACTTAAAGACCAGCATCCCTTCCCCACGTGGTCCAATCTCACGCAGACAGAACTGTCGCGCGAGTGTGTTGGACCATCGCGCAAGGGATTGCTTGGTAACGGCTCTTGAAACCTTGCTAGCTTTAGGGCCAGAACTGGTATTGATTACCAGCCTTGACCCTGCCAGCCCCCCTTAGGGGTTCGAACAGTGAGCAGAAAGGTATTATACCATTACTTGAGTGTTTTGGAGATGGCTTGAATGAGGTGGTGAGGCTTGGAAGGTGATTATGTGGGAGTGAGTGTGGTATGGGATGTTTGTGCTTGAGCTTTCCTTCTTCTTTCTTGTAGAGAAATTGGTAACCCCTTGAAATGAAGCATGGGGGGGTTTTTTTTATAGAAGAATGGGTTGGTTGGTGGCTAGACAAGGCCATGTAACCAGCCAACAAGGCTGGTCACAATTGCTTGATGGAGAAGTGGGGTGGCAAAGGTGATGGGAGAATGGGGGTGAGGTGGTGCAAGGGTAGCCCCCCCAGAAAGCTGTTCAGTCGACGAAACGGGGTCACATAGGCCTGTAGCCCCCTGACCACCACGCAATCCGGGTGAAAATGACAGGTGTTGACCATCGCGCGAGACAGTGAGACCATCGCGCGAGGGTCCAGCTAACCCCGCGAGGGTCAATAGTCAAAACTTTGACTTTGACCACCACCTGGCAAATGAATCATCGCGCGAGGGTCCCAGTGTGTCACGCGACTGTCAAACCCAAGGTCCAGGTTTTGATTCAAGGGTTTTAGGGCTAAGGATGGGTTCCGCGTACACCAAACTCAAGCCATTCCAAGTTCTCGAGACTGTTTTCGACCTGATTCATCATCGGGGAAACAAGAAACCGAAGAACAAAGTAAAACGATCGGGAAATCAGATTGGGGTGTCTACATGGGCCACCTGAACTGCAGTTAGGGTTTTGTAGGATTCAGCTTCCACCCACTTGGTAAAGTAATCTATTGCCACCAAAATGAACCGGTGACCATTCGAAACAGATGGTCTGACCATACCAATGACATCAATGCCCCACACAGAGAAAGGCCAAGGAGAAGTCATGCCAAATAGGTTAGAAGGGGGAACATGCATTAAGTTGGCATGGATTTGGCACTTATGACAACGTCGTACATAATCTATACACTGAGACTCCATCATGGACTAGAAGTAACCCTGTCGTAGGATTTTCCTAGCAAGCATGGCACCACTCATATGAGGACCACAGATTCCCTCATGAACTTCCTCCATAATCCTTGTGGCCTCAGAGCCATTGACACAGAGCTTGTGCATCCCACAATGGGATCTCTTGTATAATTTTCCTCCACAAAGGACGTATTGGGCCGCTATCCTTCGTAATGCAAGTTGATCCTTCTTAGAAGCTTCAGCCGGATACTCCCCACTTTCAACAAAATTCCATATATCGTGGTACCAGGGTAGGCCATCATCCACATCATTGATGGCGTTGACGTACTGATAGGCAGGACAGTCCCATTGTTCGATCAGAATAGGGCGGAGTTTGATACCCAAAGGAAGTTCGACCATGGAAGCCAAGGTTGCCAAGGCATCAGCGAATTGATTCTTCAAGTGGGGAATATGAGTGAAAGTAACCCTATTGAAACGAGGGATGAGATCCTCCAAGTCCTGATGGTAAAGCTTCAACTTTTCTTCACGAACCTTCCAGTCCCCGTTGGCTTGAGATACGACAAGGTTGGAATCACCAATGACCTCAAGTTTTTCCACACCGAGGGTGAGAGTGTCCTCCATGCCAACAATACAGGCCTCATACTCCGCTTGATTGTTCATGACATCGAAGTTGAGCTTGAACGCAAGCGGAATGTGAGAACCATCAGGTGTGATCAACAGCACTCCGATCCCGTATCCCTTCTGGTTGGCTGCTCCGTCGAAGTAAAGTGTCCATGCGTCTTCGATAACTGTTAGCACTTCCTCATCTGAGAATACAAAATCTGAGTCCTCCGGTCCATCAACACGATGATCGGCTAAGAATTCTGCGACTGCTCGCCCTTTGATAGATTTTCTCGTAACGTACTCGAGATCGAACTCTGCCAACAAGAGCAACCAACGTGCTAACTTACCAGTAAGAGCTGGCTTCTCAAACAGATACTTGAGAGGATCCATCCGAGAAATCAACTTCACTAGATAAGCCAGCATGTAGTGTCTCAACTTTTTAGAGGCCCAAACAAGAGCCCAACATGTCTTTTCCAAAACCGTGTAGCGTTCTTCACACCCTACCATCTTCTTACTTAAATAATAAATGGCCTTCTCGACACCCTTATCTCCTTCTTGAGCTAGTAAACACCCCATGGACGAAGGATTCACAGATAAATAAAGTATCAAGGGCTTCCCAGGAATCGGCGGCATGAGAACCGGAGGGTTCTACAAGTATTTCTGAATGGACGTGAAAGCCGCTTGGCACCTGTCTGTCCATACAAACGGAGTATCCTTTTTCAGAAGACGAAACATCGGCTCGCAAGTCAAAGTTAACTTGGCGATGAATCTGCTGATGAACTGAACCTTCCCCAAAAAGCTCCGCACTCCCTTTTCAGATTCTGGTGGCTTCATCTCAAGTACAGCCTCTATCTTTGACGGGTCGACTTCAATTCCACGAGTAGTGATCAGAAAACTGAGCATCTTACCTGCCGTGACCCCAAAAGTGCACTTCTGCGGATTGAGACGCGTTCTGTACTTGCGGAGTCGGTCGAAGAACATGTACATGCCCCTCACGAGTTTTCGACTTGGCAATCATGTCATCGACGTAGACCTCAACTTCTTTGTGCATCATGTCGTGCAAAATAGTTGTAGCAACGCGCTGATAAGTAGGACCGGCATGACCAAATAACAATAAGTCCCCCATTCAGTGATGAATGTCGTCTTCTCACGGTCTTCTGGTGCCATGAGAATCTGGTTGTATTCGGAGAATCCATCCATAAATGAAAGCATGGCATGGCCTGCCGTATTGTCAACAAGTACATCAATATGCGGTAGGGAAAAATCGTCTTTGGGGCTCGCCTTGTTCAAATCTCTAAAATCAACACACACCTAAATTTGCCCATTCTTTTTAGGAACCGGGACAATGTTGGCAACCCAGGTGGGGTATTGAGAAACCATAAGAAAACTGGCGTCGATCTGCTTAGTGACCTCTTCCTTGATCTTCTGTACCCAATCCGGCCTCATTCGCCTTAGTTTCTGCTTTACGGGTTTGGCATTCGGTAGTAAGGGGATTCAATGCTCCACTATCTCTGGGTCAATGTCAAGCATATCTTGATGGGACCATGCAAAAATGTCACTGAACTCTGAGAGCAGTTCTTTGAAATCATGATGTTCCTCTGGAGATAAAGTGGAGCCCACTTGAACCATTCGGGGATCGTTTTCATCTTTAAAATTTAAAGAAACTACTTCTTCTTTTAACGGCTGAGCATGCCTTTGATCTTCCCTTTGGATGAAGGCACGGACTTCCTTGGGAATATCCCCATCGAAATCTATCCCTTCATCGTCAGGGTCGACACAGTTTATGTATAAATCATCAAATTAGTTAAAAGTGGATTCTTTCATTCCAAAAGGCCCTTCGGGGCAACCAAGTACAACAGAATCAAACTCAAAGTAAAAGCTATGACGTGGAGGGCCAAAAGGCACAAACTCCGACTCAAAGCTAAACCCAGAAGACTCCGTGTCAGACTCAGACTCAGACGCATCATCAATGCAAGTTAAGCGTGGTTTGAAAATGCAATTTTTAAGACTACCCTTGGCTTCTGTAATAAGAGAGATGGGATCCTCAGAGGTGTCCTGCTCGAGCATGAGCACTTCGGCTTCTCCGACTTCCTCGGCCAAACCCACTTGGGAGAACTCATGGAATAATTGCCCCAAGCTTCCCTGGTTGAAAGATCCCAGCCAGTCAGTCTTGATCTTGGGCTAATTGAGCTTCTTCTTGAATTCCACCCTTGCTGGCTCCTCATCACTATCCGACCAGGTGTCATTAGCAAAAATCTCAAAACCTTGGAGCAGTTCCCCCGTCTTTGGGTCAACAAAGGGCTCAGCCTGCCATGCGTAAACGGTATTTCCCTTTTCACGGACGAAGTAGCTGCAGGGATCACCATAGAGGGTTCGAGGTTTTCCCGTACATTTCCTCCTTTTGGCATCATCGGCTGAGGCGATATACCCCAAACCAAAGCAGCCCTCGCAGGAAGGAAAGGTAGGGAACTCCGGGATCCCTTGTTGGTGAATCCCTAAACCCAAACCAGGTAGGTAGGACATCCTCCTCATGATGTCTAAAGCAACAGAGCTTATGACGAAGTCTCCATCCACATTGATGGTCAAAACCGAGCCAGACGTATCAAAGGAAAAGCCCCCAAGATCCACGTCTTTTTCACCATGCATGATTCCCAAAATCGGGGTACCATCCTCCTTGAGCGGGCGAATGCCTGAGTCTTCGCAAATTGTTAACGTGCTAGTAGGAAGTCCCAGCATGACCTTTTGATGGAGAGTAGACGGGACGGCCATGATGTCAGATCTGTGGAGCCATGGTCTACCGAGCAGAAGATTGAAAGTAGCAGGGATGTCAACAACGTGGAACTCAACATCCATCTTGAAACCCTCAGCATCGAGCTTAAGCATTAGTGTGCCCTCAACCACGCGACGAGTGCTGTCGTATGCCTTAACTGCCATATTGGAAGCCGCAAAATCCTTTTTGGTCAAACCTAGATGGTAAGCTACCCTCAAAGGGCAGACATTAATTGCTGAACCATTGTCGATGAGAACGGTCGGAACCCAGAGCCCTTGGCACTTGACAGTGATGTGCAAGGGGCGATTATGGTCAACCCCTTTAACTGGCAGGTCCTTATCGGTGAAGATCACGGTGTGCTTGGAGGTAGGTGGGAGGATGAGAGATATCATCGCTTTTGGAGTGATATCAGCCGGGATCTCAAGACGGGCGAGAGCGTGGCAGAGTTTCTGACGATGCTCACGGGAAGAACAAATCAGTGCCCAGATTGACATAGCAACGGGAATCCGCTCAAGTTGTTTCTGAATCATGTCTGCGTCAAAGGTGCTAGCGGGTACCTCAAGTGGTGCAGACCTTGGGAAGGTAGAGGGTTCGTTCCTTTGGTTAGAAGGGTTGGACGAGCTTCCAGCCTGCAAATTAGCCGGCTGAAAAATTCGTCCACTCCTCGTAACATTGTGAATGTTTCCCAAAGAGGGCACGACTTAAGGGTCTTGATCAATATCCCAGAGATCGGCGGGAATCTCGCCTAGCTTGCGCTTCCCTTTGTCGAGCGCCGTTGCCATCGTAGGAACTTCCAAGTTTAAACCCAAATCTTCAGCCAAGTCCTTCACTAAAAGCGTATCCCAAAAGTCCAAGTCCTTGACTGTCGCAACCTCTGCAACAGGTTTTGCATTGGCGATGAATGGAACATCCCAAAGTCCACCATCGGCCAAAGAGCGATTGACCGTCCAAACTTCTGCCCCAACTTGAACATTAACTATGTCATCGACATCCCAAAGATCGGTTGGAGGGACAAGGTCTGTCATCATAATACTGCAATCTTCCATGGCCGGAGAATGAACGATAGGACGTGGCAATCCTTCGTCAACAATGTAGAAAGTGGGGTCATGCTCGATGTCAGATATCGAATTGCTGAGCCTGTCGAGGGTAGAAGGGCGGAAGCATTCCCCCAAGACCCGAGGCTCTTCTTGAATGAAATCATCCTCCACAAAGTGAGTCATGTAATCTGGTAAAGCATAGCCTTGAAGAGGATTAGTGTTGAAATCCAACAGAAACTACCAGGCAGGTTCGGGATCCCAATAGTATTCTTCTTCGGGAAGCATAGGTTTAGGTTGTTGGAATAGCATGTATAAGGAAATATCATCCAAAGGATCGAGCATCGCCTGGTCATGTCCGTCTTGCCATTCCTCGTCCCAAGCCTGGTCATGCTAAGGGAGTGGGAGATACTCGGGGTGTAACGGGAAGCCTTCTAGCTCAAGCTGGTCCCATTCCTGGATAATAGGAGCGGCGTAATCATCACCGTCGGCTATGGACCAACCCACGGCTTGCATGCTGAGCTCAGGCTCTCGCTCAAAGTGTGACGGCAGCGCAGTCCTGAACTGGCCTTCAAAATCCTGAGAAGAACTTGGATCTCCTATGACCGGGATAGGATCACGGCGAGTCGAGGAAGGGCCAAGTCGCACAGGCTGAATGGGGTTATCATGGAGATCACCCATGATTTCGTTAAAGAGCTCGAAGCCTGATTGGAGGAGTTGAAGGCTCGGATTAGCACAATAAGGTTCTCCGATGTACATGAGTTCTGCTTCTGACTCCAAAGGCATGGATACAACTGGTTTGGGCTGGTTGACTGAGATTATATGGTTAGTGGGGTTGAATATGGTGGAGCAAGGGTCGATTTGAGTGGAGCTGGAGGATATATGGTTGATATGTGGAGCAGCATTGTGCTTTGGCATAGAGTTAGAGAGGATGTTTGGTTTTTGAGATGGTGGAGGTGGAGCCTGAAGTGTCCCTTCATCTATAAGATCCCGAATCGCGTGACGGAGGCGGAAGCAGGAATCTGTAAGATGACCAGCCCCTTGGTGATAGGCGCAGTAGAGATTGGCTTTGAAACTGGGTGACGGATTTTTGGGTAGAGGAGTTGGATCAAGGGGTTTCAAATGTCCTGACTTGATTAATTTCTCCATAATAGAGGACAAGGGAGCCTCAAATGCGGAGAAACTGCGGGGTTGGTTACGAGGACGGTTGTTCTGTGGAGTCTGTACTTGATTGACATCGGCAATGTGATTGGCGGTGTTGGACGAGGCATTAGTGCCGCTGGTTGCTATGTTGGAGAAAGTACCACCCCCGAATAATGCATTGGTGTTGCCAGAGTATGCCCGAGGTTTTGATTTCGGAGGGTTAGAAGATTCTCCTTTCGATAGGATGCCACTTTGCAACGCATCCTCGATGGCCAGGCCAGAGTTGAAGAAGGTTTCAAAGTTTGCTGAAGCTTGAACAAGGACCAGATGCTTAGCATAATCTGGCTGAAGATTGCGGGTAATGATGCGGAGTTGATCTCTCTCGCTCGGACGATCGGCCATTAGGGCAGCCTTAGCCCTCCACCTCTTGACAAAGTCTACGAAGGACTCTTTGGCTTCCATCTTGGTGGATTCAAGCTCCCGTGTTGTGACTTTCAGCAAGGAATTATAACTGTACTGCGAAATAAACGCAGCGGCAATATCCCCCCAGGTTCTCCTCTTGTCAATGTCGAGTGACAAGAACCAATGAAAAGCTGGACCGGAGAGAGTCTGAGGGAACAACTGTGACATGGCTTCGGGTTCGACTGATAAGAGCTTCATGGCAGCGTGATAACTATAGAGATGAGTTTTAGGGTCACCACTGCCGTCAAACTTGGCTAGATCTGGCATTTTGAACTTGTCGGGAAGCTTGGCGTTGGGGTACAGGCAGAGACGATCCAGGTCAATTTCACCGGCGCTGATTCTTTCAGACTTGGAAACAGCTTCCTCCAGTTTGGTGATTTTGGCCATAGAGCAGCCAAATCAGGATTTTAAGTAGGCCTAACAACAGCAGGGTCAAAGTTTGCAGCTATTGGACGAGCTTCTCTCGGATTGGGCTGAACTATGAGTCGTCCAGCATGATTCGGATCCTCGACAAAGACGGTTCTGCATGAACATCCTCATCGACCTCGCCTCCCACTTCTGCTACTGGTGGAGGACGAGTGTTGAAGAGATCATTCAAACGGGTAACATTAGCATCTGTCTGAGCAGCCCTCTGTTGTATGGTGGCGATGCTATTCTGAAGGCTTATGAACATTGCTTCCACAGTGAGCGGTTGAGGTTGGTCTGCCATGACTGGTGTTTCAAAGGAACTTGATGAAGATGAAAGGGTTGGCGATATCGGGGGTTTAACTTCCTGAAGAACCGAAGGCGAACCTGACTGAAGAGTAGCCAACAGTGAACGTGGAGAGTCTTCCGTTGTGACTGACTGGGATTGCAACCTGACTAGCCTTTGAACCGGATTCTAACGCAGACGTTCCCAAGTGGGTTTGCCTTTCTGCTTCGATACTCTGCATGGTGGTGCAATGATTCAGAACTTTGCTTGCAGTAAAGTAAGAAAAGGCTTAAGCAAGGTCCTGCAATAACTTTAATCTAAATAAAAGACTAAAGCGAAAGCGCAATCACCGTCGTCTGTGTCATCCTAGACTCTAAATCTAGAAGAGGAGTCTGTCTCAAATGTGTTCGGACATTGCCAAAACCCTCGGAAATCTTTTCGAGAGCGCACCCTTTGAACAATTCAATAAGGGTAAAGGATATCAAAGTAGTCTGAGCTTTTGACTTATTCCATTCTCGAAGTTTCAACTTTGAACTCGGAACAAGTTGGTGTAAGATGGCGTGATACCTTAACCTTGGCGGCGTAGGTGGCACAGCACCATAGCCTAAATAGTGTACGTGCTTCGCATGATAACCAAAGCGGTGCAAGCATCACGGCATTCTCTCCGTTTGTTCCTTGTTTTCTGTTTGACACCTCGATTTGGCATTTAGACGAAGGTTCAGAAAAGTTTGATATCCCAAAGCCTCGCCAATCTAAGGGCTTTGAAAAACTGATAACATGCACCATCAAGATACATGACTCTTCATCGGGTCCGAATCAGTGTCCCTACAATTTAAGACAGACTCGAAGACTTGAGAACCTAAAAGTCGCCCTAAACATGCTCCTACGCAAGCGGTATGTATGTACAGTGCATGCGATAAGGAAAGCAGTAACACAAAGACAGTATATGGGGGTTAGATGCAAGTAAATCTTACCCTGCGGGTACCTGTCCTAGTTTGGAGAGTGCTAGTGCTTTGTTTATGCAAAGGCTGGTTTTGGCTTGTAACGGGTTCCTCGGACTAAAGCCAAGATATACCTCCCGCTGCCCACGTAACCGCAGAGCAACAGTCGAATGGTAGCATGACTTATCATCGTCGAAGGTTGATGGTCATTCGGGGTCCCCGGGCTCCGGTAAATCGTGCCGAATTGCCAAAACGATCCAACGAGTCTTATCCCACATCGATGCAAGTGAAGAATGCTAAAAATTGATTTAAGAAAAGAAGAATCACAAAATCACAAAATGCTCTTTCAAATTTGGCTCACTTTATTTAGTCCATTTTAAAAGGAAAAATACACAAATGATCAATCGGAAAAGTCCCAGATTGGATTGGCCGGACACGAGGTCCTGTTAAATCACCATTCCAACCTTCGTCAGCGCGAAGCTCACTGTTTTGACAGACTTTTGAGGGATGGTTCATAGGTGTATTTAAACTTTCAAGTATGGATTAATATTGGTTCGATCCTCAGCAGAGTTGCCACTATGGGCAGCATGCCCTTTGGAATTTTCGAATTCCAAAAAATGCGAGGGCCCGAAATCGAGGGAGTGCTTTTTAGCTGGACATCAAGCGCTCGCAAAATACAGAGTCGCCACTTGGGTTTTGAAGGTCCGACACCCAAGGAACCGTATTTCGAAGCACTTGCTGCGCTAATTTTGATTTGAAAAAGTTAATGAACCAGTCTGTCATAACCATATCTGGGTTTGAGAGTCAGGTTACGAGAGGGGAAGGGTTTTAAGGCACCCCTCTCGCCCAATTCGGAGATTGGTCTCTACTTAAGCATTTTGAGGAAAAGTTTGTGATTCTTCTTTTATTAAACAATTTTTAGCCAATTAGGGCGGGGAAACAGTTTAATGGGGATTAAAGCTGTAACATGTTTGCAGGACGTGATTAAAGACAAAATAAATGGATGGCATGCTTGAAAGATAAATGAGATAAAATCCAACACCATTATCGGGTATCAAAACAGCGCGTTGGCATGAATTAGGCACAAACAGCAGCCAACTTGCATGCATGGCTATGCCTGCATGCAAGTACACTGTCGCGCGACTAACTCACACCATCGCGCGATGGTTGTATCCCTCCAACCAGGTTGAATTTCATCTCCTTCTGGGCTCTGGAAGGACCAGTGCACACCCAGGATTCAAACCAAGCAGATTATATATACTGAAAAGAAATAATTATTACAAACAGGATGGATAGGAGATAAGTGCAAGCCCCTAAACAGTGGGGGCATCAAATAATGGCCATGGACCAAGCTGCCTATGCAAGGGCAACTTCTGGAAACAGATAGACCATCGCGCGATAGAGTCAATCCATCGCGCGAGTGTCATGACTGGACTTCCAGGAATTGCTTTGCATGCCTGGGCTCTGAGACATGTTCAAGAGCAACCCAGGGGCATTCCACAGTAACTAACTAAACTAATTAAGCCAAGCCACGGATTTTTAACATGCAAAACTGGGGAGGTTAATTTTAATCATGCCTTAACACAAATTCTATACTATAACAAAACAGACAAGAACCAAAATCCTATCCTCGCGAGGACTGTCGCGCGATTGCTAGAAGCATCGCGCGATTATGTGAGTCCATCACACGTAGGAGAATTGGTATACGATTCTTGTAACTCTGCTGACTTTAGGGCCAGAGCTGGTATTGATTACTAGCCTTGACTCTGCCAGCCCCCCTCAGGGGTCAAAACAGTAAACCGTAAAGGAGTTATACCTTTGCTTATGTGCTACGGAAATGGATTAAACTAAGTAGTACGGCTTGGTAGATGAGTGTATGGAGATGACTTTAGTTAGGAAGTAGGAGGTGTATTTGAAAGTGGTGTTTCCTTTCTTCTTGATTTTTTTTGGTAACCCTTTGCAAGATGAACAATGGGGGGTATATGTAGGAGATGAAAGAGTGCTTGGTGGGTGAAAGACTTGGCCTAATGACCAGCCAACAAGGCTGGCTAACCCTCCTTGGTAGAGGAGGTGGCCAACAAGGTGATGGGAGTGGTTGTGAGGGTGGTGCAACCCATGCACCTGCAAACGCTGTTCAGCCCACGAAAACGGGGTTCCCAGGTCAGTAGCCCCCTGATCATCATAATATCCAACTGGAAAAAGGTGAAAACGACAGGAGTTGACCATCGCGCGAGGGACTGGGTTTAACGCGCGATGGTTTTATCACCCACGCGATGGTCAACAGTCAAGGTTTGACTTTGACCAACACCTGGCAAGAAGAGCATCGCGTGGGGGAATCAATGGGTCGCGCGACGGTTGACCCCTGTGGTCAGGGTTCTGACTTAGGGTTTTAGGGTTCAAGATGGACCTTAGCTTACTCCGAGCTCAAACCATTTCACACTCAATACTGTTTTGACCTGATTCATCATCGGGGAAACAAGAAACTGAAAAAGAAAGTAAATCAATTAGGAAACCAGATTGGGGTGTCTACAGGTAACAAGTAGTTTTTGTATTTCAAACCTTTTTTGAGCCAAAAAACTTTGCTAAGATTTTGGGGAATTGACAGGCACTTCATCAAGGAAAAGCCTAACAATAAATCTTTTCCCAGGAGATCAGAACCATAGACTTGGTGTTTTATGGTGTATCCAGGAAAAAGTTGGATGGTAATAGGCTTACTGATCAAAGTGATAACAAAAGTTTCTCCATTGGCTGTTGTAAAGGGTCTAAAACATGATTGCCAAAAGGACCTAGGAAGGATTGCTGGGTTGAGAATGGAGGCTGCTGCACCAGTATCAAAGAAAGCGATGACTAGTATGGGTTTCTCATATTTTCCAAGCAAGATTTTGACCTTGGCTAAAGGTTGAGCCAGCATGATATTGGAAAACCCAAATGTTTGGACTTCGTAAGGGAATGAGTCAGGATCATTAGAAGAGTCATCTGATTCTGATGAATCATCTGAATCATCAAAAGTGAATGCAAGGACTGCTTCATCTGTTGCTTCATTGTCAATAGAAAACAGAGATTCGACATCAGCATCTTCAAGATCATCATCAATGAGAGCCAAAGAGCTCACCATTTTGTCCCTTGCTGCTTTATTTGGACACTGTTTTGCATAGTGCCCCTTCTTTCTGCATATGTAGCAGCGATCAGACTTTCGCTGCCCTCTGAACTTCTTCTTTTTGAAAAATTTCCATTTTTTCCGGCGTGGGAACTTGCCAGATTTTGGAAACTTTGAAAACTTGCCAGGAGATTGAAACTTCCATTTCTGAAAGTGTTTGGACTTCCGATATGATGGGCGGCAAGTGCACTTCTTGTCTTTGCACTTTATGGATAAGTCTGGTCGGTCACATGCTTTACTAAGAAGTTTTCCCTATTCTTCAAGAGTTCTGAGGAATTTCTGGTGATTGCACAATTTTTCCAAGGCAATCAAAGAGTGCTGGTAAATACCGCCAAGAGATGTTGCATTCGGTGTCAATCCTTTTGTTTGGAGTAACCTTGTTGTCTCATTTCCCAATGGTTCAGGAAGGGAATTGAGAAAGGCTTGCTTGAGATTGACATCATCCATGCCGTTGAGAAGATAAAATCTCTGAGACATACGGTCATAATGAATCTCGAGATCTTTCCTTTTGAATGAACAGCACTTCATGCTGAGATATTCCTCTCGAATAAACTCTTTTGTGTTGTTGTGGTCACCAAGAAACTCAGTATGCAGGACTGAGATGAATTGATCAAGGGTTGGCAATTGTTTAAGTTATAGCTGTCGGTACTCACCCAGAGCTAAGTACCATTGACGGAGACAGCCAAGGAATTTCGCTGTACACTTAGTAATGACAATACTTAGTGTAGCATTGGGAGAGAGCATAGCAGCAGTGCACCAAGCATGAATCTCATAAAGTTTGTCCAACTATTTTGATGGGGGAATGTTATCAAAGGATAAACCTTGGGTATGGATATTGGAATATGAGAAGGAATCAAAAGTTGGGATTTCTGGAGGTGGAGGTGTATCAAACTCAGGACCTTCTTCTATAATAGGATCATCAACATGTTTCTCTGGAGTATTTTCTGGATTCATCATGAAAACATGAGGAATGGGCATCGAGTCAATGGATTCAGTATCCGATTCAAACTAAATGGTTGATTCAGGAAATGGGGCTTCTGGTATAGTGGCTAAGGTATGTAGGAGAGTGGAGATTAGATTTTTGGAAGAGTTAGATGTTGGCTGAACCATTAACTGGGGTGACTTTGAATTTGGGTCAGATGGTTTGAAAGGAGTAGAGGTAGTTGGAGTAGATGTAGATGGTGGAGACGGAATTGTTGGAGGCTGGATAGGTTTTATCTGGGGCTTTGGGAAAGGAAGTTTTGGTGGAGATGGTCTTTTTGGTGGAGGAAGAAAAGTTGATGAGCTCCCAAAGATATTGGACTCACCAAATCCTGAAGTAGGATTTATAGGTAAAGGTTGAGACATTTGAGGATACCCAGAAAAACATTCTTGAGAGGAAGAAGGAAACATGTCAAATGGGCTTTTTTGCTGAGAATACTGCTGAGCTTGAAGTGAGTGAAGCTGGTTTTTTTGGTGCTTCATTTCAGCATCCTTTTG
Source organism: Rhododendron vialii (assembly GCF_030253575.1). Taxonomy (NCBI): domain Eukaryota; kingdom Viridiplantae; phylum Streptophyta; class Magnoliopsida; order Ericales; family Ericaceae; genus Rhododendron; species Rhododendron vialii. The sequence goes on from NC_080561.1 coordinate 27,773,345, forward strand.
AGAAAAAGCTGCTGAAAATGCTTGGTTGGCATATGCCATCTGGAGAAGTTCCTGGTGAACATTTTGAATTTTCTGTTGCAAATCTCTGATAAGAAGTTCCAAAGTTGAGCTAGAGAATTTTGCTGGGAGTTAGCAATTCTCTGAAGAATTTTGTTTTGAGCTAGAGAATTTGCTGACTGCCAATTTATTGTCGCTTCTATTGCTGACACTGCTTTGGTACTACCATCACGGAGAATGGTAGTAGAGTTTAGAATTTTATGCCGATGGGTCGTCCTTTCTTGGGAATTATGAAATTTCAAAGGAGGAAAATCTGCTTCAGTCCAAGAAGAAGATGAGGTGAACATAAAACATTCACTCAGTTGACTTGATGAACCATCATCAGATGGGGGTTGAGAAGGAGGTGGAGATTTACAAGGAGTGGTTGGTGACGAAGGACATATGGAACATGGACATGGATCTTCAAAGTCCTCGTCATCTTCTAGGAGACTATCTTCTAGACACTCATCACAGTCACAGGCATCAAAATAACAATGACCTGTTTCTGGATTTTTGAAATAGAAGACTGGAAGACCTCTGGGATCAAAATATTTAATTGGAGGGCCAGGTCTAGAACCATCCACAAACATGTCAATTCTTGAGGGAAAAATGACAAGATGGGTGGAAGATGAGGCAGAAGTTTCTTTTGGGAAAGAAATCTCCACTGTACCATCAGGTTTTGAAATGAAAGTTGGATTTGAGGATTAGACAGGTATGGGCTTGTTTTGATTTTTCTCATAAGCTGTAACCCAAGATTCTGGGAGAAGTTTGAAAAGCTCAGGACGAGAAATCTGTCGTGGAACATGGACACAGGAAGCTTGGTGAGGTGCGTTGACAGTTAGGAAAAGGGCTTCATTTGTGGAGGACAGTAAGGACATGTCAAAGGCATGGTTTTGAAGGCGATAGGCCATTTGGTAATGACGGGTTGTTGCATATGTGGTAGAAATTTGGGAGGCTCCACCAATTTGAACTTGGACCTTTAAGGCGGATAGCAGATGAGGATCTGCTAATGGCATGTTGAAATTGGGGTAGAAGGTAAAGATCACAGTTCCAGCATTTAAAGTAGTTTGGACTATAGCAATACATGCGTGTTGGTATTGGATAAACCTGGTGTTTACCAGAGCAAGTCTGGAAGTCACAGGTAAACCTTTCCTGCCATGGAAAGTGACAGCCAATCTGATTGCTCCAAAGTGAAGATGGGTAAATCCTTGTTGTTGCCAAAGGCGAGGCAAATCAACCGGGATTTCCAAAGGTAAAAGTTGTTCAGCTTCTATAGCTGCTATGAAGCATTGGTCAAATTTAGAGGCTTGAACATATTCTTTTACGGAGTTTGGTCGTTTTGTGGAGAAAAGTTGGGTGACAGTCTTTTTTACAGAAGTTTGTGGTCTGACAAAAGCATTATAGGGATTTAGGAAAGGGAGATCAATAAGAGGAACCTTACTATCATCAGGAAGGTATTCAAACTCATACAAGTACTCAAGGTTAGAAGAAGAGGTGGAGGAATTTTTACTGGTGGAGGAGCACGAAGGAACTAAAGATGACATAGCAGAGGAGTGGGTGGTAAAAAGATGATTCATTTTTCTTAAGGTAAAATTCTGGGTTCTTCTTTTCCCTCATACAGCAAGTATTCTCTTTTCTTTTTCTTTTTTCAACTTAAAATCTTCAACCAATTTTGATTAATAAAATTCTATATACCAGGGTAGATAAACCGAGACACACCGCTCAATAGTCAAAAGTCTCAAGGTACTTTAACCCACTGATACAAAATTCTTTTAACCAAAATAGTTGATGAAGTTTCTGATGTGGAGGATCCTTAGAAGGCAACCACCGAGCATACACTTCAAGTTTTTCTCTTAGAAAAGATTTGAAGTAGTTTTGGAAAAGAAGTTCCCAGAAGAGGGTTTAAGCTAGAATGGAAGACATGGCTCTGATACCAAGTTTTCAGACACGAAGTAGGTTAGGATCAAAGAGAGAGAGAATACAAGACACTGGATATATTAGGAAGACACTGGCTTTCATTAACTTAACTTTTACAGATGTGATGTTCTCCTTTTATAGACGGAGTAAGGAGGCTGATTACATCATCAAACAGTACCTATACATAATTGGTACATGCCATTTTTCTACTGCATAGTACATCACCTAAGACTTTGCTACTGGGCATTTACTACTCTTATTTGAATATACTATTCACAAGACTTTACTTCACAGTATTTACTACTCTACAAGACTTTGTATCATCATGAATGATGGTTTCTTGCCACTCTCCTTTGGAATCATCCTTTTTGAAAGTTGTTTTTGCCCTTCGCATTTTTCTTTCCATGTACTTTTGGTCCATTTTTGTGTGCTTATCAGAAATTGTTGGATGAGGCATTTTATATGGCTGTGAAGACTTAATATTTTCATCACATTGAGCACCATAATATCCTGCTTGTCATTTGCCTTTTCATATTGTTTACGTATATTTTGATGTGAAGTCTGACTGTAAAAATGAAATCCTTGTGCTTATACATTTCCTTATTGATAAAGACTTATGTGTTATTTCAGGTTGTTAGGAATGTTTAATATGAGATATTGATCCTGTTAAATATGAAATACTTGTGCTTATACAATTCCTGTATTGATAAAGAGTTGTGTTATCATAATTTTAGTGCCTTAACGTTTACTTTCATTTGAAGTCTTTAGTTTTATTTTGCTTCCATTTGATAATTGGTCGGTGTTACAACAATATAATGTATACACGCAATAGGGGTTGGGCTCAGAACCAAAGTTTGAGCAATGTTGATCCAAGACTTGCTAGTGAAACTAAGACCAAATCTTAAAACCCGGAGGCGGGGGAGGGGGGAAAACGCTTGAAGCTAGCCAAATCATAAAACTTAAAATAAAAAAATAAAAAAAAACAACAACTACAAAAATTACCTTTTTGCGTCCTTGATCTCAGTCACCCAAATCAGAACAAAGTTTATGCGTGACAGAGGGCAAGAGAACATCCGACCAATGGGAAAATACAAAATCCACCCAAATCACAACTCATTCCACCGAAAATCAAGGAGCACGAACCACAAAAAATTACGCCTAGGGAGCCTAAATACTCGATCTACATCGCCCAAACTGCAACAGAGCTATTGAAAAAGACACAGCAGGAGAGAGACAAAAGGCGATTCCTAATATGTATTTCCCGGACAAAAATCTATTGCGAGATCGAATGCACCCAAAAATTTAACCGATTCCCAGCTATTCAATTCTTGCAGAGAGATGTGATCGATTACCTGATTTTAATGGCATCGGAAGCATGGAAAAAATACCTAGGCGGACAGTCATAGCGTTGTCGAGAAGAATCGCTGATGAATAGAAAGAAAGAGAGGGAAAGAGATAGAGCAAAATATGTCTCACTCCCGTTTTCAAGACCTGAGATACCTGATTCCATTTGTTCCACGGGGAAAAATATACGGTTCAGATGAGAACAACATTCATCCGTAAACTTTGACACAAATAACCCAAAAGGCAAACCAGGGGCTAATTGGAAAAATCAGACCAAATATCCCCACCCATTCAATGTTCTTTTATTAACAGGTTAGATACCTCACGCAATTGTCCAACCTACAATGAATGAAGGGGTATTCAAAGCCACACTGGTTTTGGTCAAGTTAAATTCACTCCGGCAACATATAAATGAACAGATGCATAAGAGATGTCATTCTAGTGTACAAAGAAAGTGCCAGAAAATGGAACAAGTACCAACTCTGAGATGCAAGGGCATCACAGTCAATTACAGAGAAACAAGGGTGGAGTGTGTTATTAGCTCCCTTATTTACCCGATAAATCTAGTCGACACTCAAAAACTGAATTATTTATGGAGAAGTAAAGACTACACAACAACTTTTTCAAACTAAATAATAGAAAAATAGATGACCTTATGCACTACATGCCAGCATACACCCCAGTGTCCCCACATCCACAATGCAACCATAGATGGCAAGGAGAACAGTAACTCATCCAGACAAAGGGGATGTACATTCAAGAACTCAAGTTTAATCATTCCTTAAGACAACCCGTGAGATTTGGGAACTCAACTGGAATATAATCCAACCTTTCCACTTGAACATACATGTTAACCAGATTATCCTAACAATTCCTGTGGCGTAAGTGCGCACGTCTTTTTAAAAAAATGATGGGGCTTGCAATTTCTGTTTCTATGGAAACAACTCATAAATTTCTATCCAGCTATAATTTCTCACGTATGAAAAATGACCAGCTTTTTAAATGCGGAAAACTTGAATTCAAGTTTGTGGCGGAGGGGAAAAAAAATATTCAAAGTAATCAGCCTTTAGTAAAAGTAGTCTTAAGACCTTCGACTGACCCAAGAACAAAAGTCCACTAAAACACGTAACCCAACCAAGTACATTACAGAAATTTGTGTTGAAGGCATTAAATGCGTGATTAAGCACCTAATGTCAAACCTTTAGGCTCCTTTGCGAATTAGACCATATATATAAGCACAAAGGACAACAAAGAGACTTGGAAAGGAAAAGATGTGAAACAATACAACCAACTATACATATTCTTCCAGAAGCTTTTAAAGGTGAAAGCATTAGGTGAACCATTTTGCTCCCAAGAAAGCAGGCATAAGTATCAACAATAGTTTTTTAGATTGGGAGACCTAATGCAGTATAATTGAGGGTATTTATTTTATTTTAGCATCCTCTTGAGTCTATAAATAGGTATAACGGCCTCTTTGTAATTTTTATCACTTTTAAGGAAATGATTTTAGATTTTAGACTCTTTGTATTCCCATTTAGGGATTTCACTCTCTTAATAAATTTATCTTTTAATTTGGTTGCATTACAATATCAAGTCATAACCCATTCCACACCCAAGCAATACAGGGCCTCACGTATTTGTCGCTTTCACAGTCAGTCAAGTGTAGCTTTCTTGGGTCTACCATCATACGACTTCTTTTTGGGTCTTTCACCGAGGGGTGAAGGGTTATACTCATCTTCCACCAGGAACAAACTTTCTATCCAACGCAAATTAATCAACACAAAATCGAGAAGCACACAATGTAAATAATCAAATAACATTTATACCAACGTTTAAGTAAAAAAAAAAAAACCTAATAGAAGTAGACAATATGTGAGAATATTTATAGCCTTGTGCAGGGACGTGGGCATCCGGGTCTCCTTGTGTCAGCCCCTGCCAAGAACAATCACCGTCTATAACATTTGTGTGGGTACAGAAACGAAGAAGTATTGCTTGATATGGACAGAGAAGATAAACAAACCAAATCAACAAGTGCAACCGCTTTCTGAAAAGGTGAGCCGTGAGAGATGGCGTCTGATCTTCAAAGGAAGTGTGCCGACTCATCTCTCCACCCGTCACTGCTTCTACAGCCGCCGATATGAATTCGTTGCGCGTTTGGTAGGAAGATGAATCGATGGATCAGAACTACAGATAGAGAGAGAGAGAGTTGCGAGTTGAGATGGGAAATTGAGAGAATTTGCGTTTAAGTCAGGAAAAAAAAAAAACCCTAGTAGATAAAGTGAAGATTGTGGTGTGCGGTGGATGGAAGTTTGGAATGGTAGTCTTGAGTAAGTGGTTTCCATGGGAGAGGGAGAGAGGAGGGGGTTTCGTCTGCAGGGGGTTTCGTCTGCAGAGGGTTTCGTGTGTGGGGATTGCCGTTGGGGGTTTGTGGGAAGAGTTTGTGGGTGTGGCTGAGAGAGAGAGAGAGAGAGTGAGTGTGGGTAAGAGATGACTATAAGTAATGGTTTTCAAATTTTTGTTCGGCATACTACTAAGTAATGGTTTTTCAAATTTTTAATGCTTAGGGTTGTGTTTTTGCGAGTATTCAAACGCGAATCTAACCGTTAAAAATTACTACTACTAAAATGCCCGAAATTTAGGGGTTTATCGCGTTGATGGAACCTTTAGGTATTTACACATTCTTGACTTGTCCTAAATTTTTCGAGCAATGACCTTTTTCGAGTCCCTTATTTCGCCGAATACAATTAAGGGGATAAAGAATTGATATCAAGAATATGGGGAACCGAGAAGAAGGAAGGTACAAGAAAGGGTGCAATTTGACCATCTTCGTTTCTTTGTGCTGTTTTTCTTCCTTAATTTTCTTTCAGTGTTGTTTTATTCTCAAGAATTCCCCGTTTTACTTTACCCTAATTCCTAGCAATTCGGGACAAAGGGAGTAGTTCTCAATCGACTTCGGGTTGGTGTTGTGCACCGTGCTGCACAGCACCGTGCTACGCATCTCCAAGCCGTCAGATCGTGCATTCGACAGCTCGGATCTCATCTTGACAACCAACGATCGAGAGCCGTTTATTGCTGAGATGAGATCCGAGCCATCAGATGCACAATCCGACAACTCGGATGTGCGCACACCACTGCACAGCAGTATCCCCCAATTGAGTTCTTAATGGGGAGGTTGAATCGGTATGGAATGATTATGCCCGGTTTTTGGCTTGTTATTGTCATATTTTTCTAGCATTTTGCGCAATAAACTATAAACTTTTTTTCTTTACAGCATCAGAACCGTTTGATCACTTTGAACATCTCTACAAAACTTTACCATACATATCCAAAGGTTAGTAACTCATTCCCGTTTTACTCTTTGTGCACGGTTCTTAATAAATGTAACTGTATTGGTGATACGGCTATATGTCAGACCACATCGGCCGATACACAAGCAATGAACTGTTTCGGATGTCTGAAAATCCCATTACGTAATGATACGTAACGGCCTTTATTTAAAACCCTGCATGTACCTGTAATTCTCTCGCCAAAAGTACATTTCAATGACCATTTCTCCTATCTATTCCAGAAACTGGGAGCTCACAGCAGCATGGACAGGTGCACAAGTGAAAATATCTGTTAAGTTCATAGTGGGGGATCTGGACATGGTTTATACCACACCTGGGATGAAGGAATATGTACACAATGGAGGGTTCAAGGAAGATGTTTCACTGCTGGAGGAAACTGTTGTAATGGAAAGAGTTGGTCACTTAATCAACCAAGAAAGAGGAGAGGAAATTAACTCCCACATTCGTGATTTCATCAAAAAGTTTTGAATTCCTTATTCTGGTTTCTAAGTCCCAGGGATTTCAGATTCCACATGTTATAAAAATGCCACTGCCACGTACGTTTCAAGTTTGTTGAATTACAATTCATTTGTTGTATATTTTCTCCGTTTCATTTTGTTTGTTGAATTCTTCCCTTTATGTTCATGACATTCAACATCAAATCCATTTTTAGGCATGTACAAAATTCTATGAGATTCCTTTTTGCCATTCTTTATAAACTGATGAAGTAACAAGTCCAACAAAACAGAGAGTATTTTTGAAAGGACACAAATAACATCCATGCAATGACTATTTTAAAGCATACAAGCCAAATTTGGAAGTGGGGGCTCTGTTGTACCACCATAACAGGGCTCGTCTCAAGTCCTAAAATTTGATTCGCATGGTTCAATTTTGTAAAGCTTAATGAGTAGATCATACATGCGAAAAATCAATTTATTGGACACCAATAATTCAATGATGGAAAAGCATTGTCTTTGAAAAAATGAACGAAATATGATTTCAGAGATGCACTTCAAAAAATAATACAAAGTAAACTGTTTAGATTACTCTTCATAGCTTGGATGAACCCCGTATTGATGGCACAACAAGCGACAACATGCCCCCTAGTCCGCAAAAATGGTGTTCCAAGCACAGGTGGTGCAATGATTACCCTCACTTCTACTTAACTAAAGCAATGTAGGATCCTAACTAAAGTATTTGATCACGTTGTTTTAACCTTAGGACTCTAAACGTTAACCTCTTTTGTGTAATTTTTTTATATAAAAGAGCCAGGGTAATACTCAATATTCAATCAATAAAGAGGGTTACTTTCACAACTGGGGACTATGAATTACTCCTAAGAGAGAACAATTTTGTTTACCCTCAATGAGGGTGCTCATTTAGTGTCTTACTTCGATGATCAAAACTGTTCATTTTGTAAAGATTTACTCCTATTTTTTGAAAGACCATGCAAGAATTCAACTCAATCTGATATCATTTTTTCTTTAAAATTCTCGACAAAAAGAATTATACTTCTCAATTAAACACTTACCAATAACCGATTGTACTCAATTTCTCCATTGTCTTCTAACAAATGAATTTGGATGAATAAACAGTTTTGACCATTGAAGTGAAACCCAAAATGAGCAATACCCTCGCGAGGGTGAACAAAATTGCACCCAAATGACGGGGGCTTGAAAACAAACTCACATAATTAGTGTATAAGGTTCGTCAAAAAAATAATAATGCGCAAGTATGGTCACTTGGATGGAATACAGGACCCAAAAACCATCCTTCTAGTGACCCCACTCCTAAGTTAACAAACATGTATCCACGTTCCATTTGAACAAATACATGGGCATTCGGTTTTAGTACTTGGGAAGGGCCAATACATACGGAAATGCACAAACTCGAAAGGTAAAGTGCTTGAAAAGTTGGTTAAATATCGATACATACAGCCGAATATTATTTTCAGCTGCATAATGTAAGTACAGAAATAGCTTAAGAACTGCTTTATCTTGTTCACCCCCATCAAAGAAATTCAAAACCGCTGCCAGAGAACTGTCTGCTGTTGTTTTTTGCACATGCTCAATCTAGACGTTCCGTCTGCAAGTGGAGATGAAGGTGTTTTATTCACCATCACAAAGAATTTGCACCAAGAATGAGATCTAACACAGTATAGGACTATTTCAACACGTCTAACAACGAAAATCATAGCATTGCATCTAAGATGTAGATTTTAAAATCGTCTCGGCATAATACGATATATCATAAAGCAATGAAAATCATGACGAACATGTTTTTCACTTTTCCAATTGCAAAATAGGAAACCGAAAGGAAACGCAACCAGCAGAATCCAACTAGAGAAACCATGAGACGAGGAAATAACCAACAAATACCTTCCAAAGGCCATCATTCAGATAATGCATGTTATCCACACCAATTCCCTTGTTGATCGCCCTTCTGCAATAGACAATGAATTATTTACCGAAGTTTATTGGGTATTGAAACACGGAATACATGTAATAGGTAAACTATATTTTCTTCTATCGACAAAAATCTCTTCTCCTTGTGTCACCTTTTGTCAAACTCAACAAGGTTAAGACTAATATGCAGCTCCTAGTAAAACATAATAAGTTAATAAATAATAACTAATAGTTCGTACAGCTGGTCCGGTGTCCAATATCATTTCAGACCTCCAGTAACAAAATCCCGCGAGCCAATTCATAAGCCCTTGCATGGAAAGGATTGACCCTTCCGCATAAATAAGAGCATGACATCTGACAAGACTGAGCCATGGATTGTAACCATCCAGAGCCCCCTCCTAAAGCACTTGTACTTCTATACAAGTTCAAAACAAAGCAGTTCTTTTTACATTCTAACTACCATGTAATTAACAGCAACAGCTCTCACTTTATATTGTTATGGACTTCGTCTTTACCACCTTCGTGATCCATCTCGTAAAGTAAAAAAGCAGACTTTTTGCCTTGGTATGAATTCTACTCTTAGTTTCTATAATTCAAATTTACCATTTCTAAAAATTTCTCTCGTGCTTCATTGTCGACAGAAAAAATCCAAATATTACTTTGTAGAGCTCACTGGGTATGTGCACAACATGGACCCAAGAAGGGATCAGAAGCAAGTACAAACATAGTTTTGTCCCTACTAGGTAAATGTTTCACGCCAATTATGTTTGCTGTGTAAGTAATTTTAGAAGTGACCTGTTCATGACGTTGACAGTTCACTTTTTGATATGTCCGTGAAGGTGAGGCAGTCTTATTCATTACTAATTGACCTGAAGTGCAAAACAACTGGAAGAGGTTTCGGCAGAATCCCTTTTGCTTTTTGATTATGATACAATAACGTCAAACACTTTTACCAAATAATACTAATGCAACATGTTGAAGGCTTATACTAATGCTAGTAGTAAGGAAGAAGCATGAGAGTTTTGGTGCATTATCAAGCCAAGTTGAGCAGGATCAATTGATCAACCCATGATTCAGGAGTCGATGGTTGACCGCCGTCTCCTTGTCGTTACATCTATAGGATCTCTTTTATGGATTGTTGTGCTTCGGAAATATGTTGTGCTTGTCGTTTTGGTGCAGCAATAAAGTGCTCTTTGCTGCAGGTTGTGTTCATACTAGTATCCGCTGAGGCTATTTTTTGTGCTTTTCCCTTTCTGCTATGTTATTTTGTTGGAGGTCATGTGCAGGTTATTTAGCTGGAGGCTTTGCTTTTGGAAGTTATTCTTCTTTGTATTCTCTACTTGATTCATGGAGATCAGGTTCTTCACCAATTGATTGATCTTCATTGTGCTTTATTTCCACCTTTTTTCTTTTCTGAAATTGAACTAATTGATTTATCAGGTTATTACGATCACCTGGAATTTTAATTTTTACTCATCCTAGAAATAAAATTTGGCAATTGTCTACAAGTCAGTGGCATAAATTTGCAATTTCTTTGACTTTATTTGAGCCCCAAACTTGGCTCGTTTACTTATGTTCGAGTTTATTCAGGCGAGCTCGAGCTCCACAAATGGACTAGCCAAGCTTGAGCTTTGATTATCTAAGCTCGGTTGCGGATCAAGCTCCCAACCAATTTTGAGCGAGCCATGCTCAAACAGTTGTCTTGATAGGCTCAGCTCATTTGCAGTCCTAGCCGTTGTGTCCTCTTGTAAACAATAGGTTTTCAGTCAGTCTTTTGGGTTCCAATTGTTCTCTTACTCGTGCTATTTTTCCTAATCCGAAATTCTAAAATGCTACACATGGTTTCATCAATAATGACATCCCCCCGACAAAACATGCTAATTTGTGTGGTAAAATGATGTCCAGAGATAAAGATAAGAAAAATATAGTAAAATGGAGAACCAGTCTATAACTACTAAACTATGATCACAACTTACATATCTTTTGCCGACATTTTTGTAAAGCCAATAGCGAGAGCATGCTGCTTTCCTTCAGCCATTATAGCCTGGGAGAATTTAGGGCAACAAATCAGGGTATTACGTGACAAAAACTTATCCTACTTCATTTATATTTGGGGCCTTTATATTTCATCAGAACATGAAAACCCTGTGATACCTTAGCACAGCAAAAGACCAAAACTCCAAAAAGATGATACCCTATGCATTAATTATTTCGAACGAACAATTACACAGATAGCGTAAATAATATGCAATGATTACAACCATACCACTGGTGTTTCTTCAGCCACATCATCATCCAAGGCACCACCAGGAGAAGTAAGCCCAGGACACATTATGTTAGCTCCAGCAAGGACATATTTGATTGCACCCCTGTCTACTTGTAGTTTTTTCATAACATTAGGATCTGCAAAAGAGAGAAACCAGGGTAGCAGTGTTGTTCAATGATTAAAGGATAGTTACTAATAAAAGACCTTGTTTGCTCAAACAATGAAAATAATGTCAGAATGCAATTTTCCAAATGAATTTTCTAATCTTAGCACATTCACAGATGTACAACACACTGCATCTCATTGTTCTGGTAACACAAGCTCTGGCGTAGGCTTAATACACTTGTTACATATTTGCTTGGCTGAGATACATAGAACTAGATTAATGCCTATGGTTTTGACTCTTGGTCACTTAACTGCTAATAGTGTCATCGTATGGTGTGTCAATGCCAGCATGCTCCAGTGAGTGCATTGCATGCTTCCTCAACCCTAACTAACCTTTTAACTCCTGACACAACATATGACGGCAAAGATAATATACAAATGGAACCCATACTCAGCTTTGCTCCATACTCCCACTCATTAAAACCCCTCGATGAGTACCCTTCTACAAAATAAGCACAAATTAGCAATGGGCCAGAACTGGATCTGGATTCTTAATTGTAATATTGTGCTAGGCTAGGGCTTTCTAAGTCGAGTTTGAAATTTAATACAACTAACAACTGGATTCAAATAGGGGCACTTGAAAATTCTTAGCCAAAAGGTCGTATTTGCACATTTGACAATTTTGAAAGAAACAGGCAGAATAGTCTAAGAACACCCATTGATGTCATCAAATTTATCATGCCATGACCACTCATGTCCCTACACACCATCGATGTCATCAAATTTATCATGCCATGACCAGTAATGGGGCAAAACCACGTCATCCGTCGCAACAGTGCGACACTGTGAATGCTTTCATTCCTTCCGAGTCTTCCGACCCTCTAACCACAAACTTCCTCACCTGTTACTCTATCACCAGCCTCTAATCAATATACCCATCTCCACCTCAAGCTCTGGCTCCATGTTGAAGCATCTAGACCAAACCACACCGAGCCTCAAGTAGTTAAGTCCTAAACAATCGGAGTCAGCTACATGAACCATTGAACATTTGTTTTCAGTTTTCATTCAACACAATAATTTCCAAATCGCGAGTCACCAATTGCCTTTTCTCGAATTGTGAATCAAATCAAACCATGAATCGTAAAGATTAGTCATAAATTTGACTAGTTATAAAAAGGTACATCTATGCATTAATGCCAAAAATTCCTCATACAAAAAGTATAGTTTTAACCCAATGAAAAGATTAGAGATTATGTAGCCTAATAGATAAGAGCATCTTTAGCAAAGCCTTCAAAGTTTAACACCAAAGTATCCTTTACTACCTCAAATAGCAATTCAGAAGAAGAATTTTTTTGGTGCACTCCAAGAAATCCTTTCAACATTATTTTTCAAACATTATTTTATCAATAAGAAATAGCAAACCTTACGAAAGACAAAAAGTTAAGCACAAAAGATTAAAAAAGCAAAAGATGAAATAAACAAGTATAGCATTTGGAAAGGAAGATACTTAGCCCTAAAATTTGAATTTTGAGAAGTAAATTGGATGACGGAATAGTGTTTGAGGTAATTTTGAGAAGTGTACATTTTTATGCTATTTGAAGGTATCCTAAAGATGCTTTAAGAAGATTGCTTGTATCACAAGAGATGCGGTTGCCGCTCCAATTCCCGCCTTGATTATGATATACCATAGAACAATATTGATTACCCTATGATTTTTAGGAATTTGATGAGACAGAAATTCAAAAACTAAATTTAGCAAAATATGTATTTAAATTGGATACTGTACTCAACATGATTCATAGCTTCAAGTATACCGATTTTTCGGAAAAGATAAAGAGAACGTTTTACAAACATTGAGTCCATTTGTTTTTACCCATAATGTATTAAGCATGTTTTGTACTAAAAAAAATGTATTATACATGTTTCTTTCACCAAAATGGCAATAGACAATTGAGGAGCAGTAAGATATTCTAGACTTAAACATCTTTAGAAGATTTATTCTATTAACTCTAAGAACAAATTAAGAAGAAAAGGGTTAAGAACTTGTTCCCATTTGTGTTATTAATACTATAATCACCAATGATTAACGAATTATTCACGAGTATACTAGACACCCATATAAACTTACATTCTTGCTTTCTAACCAAAATCCAAATCAATTGGGGTTGGCTAGGATTCATGAAGATCTAATGGGGCTTTTACGTGTTGGCTGTCATCTACCTAACACACAACCATCCTCCTTTTCCGGTCTTGGGACCGGCTGTAAAAAAAGATAAGACACGAAGCACCGCACAGGCGGAGTTAAATAAAAAGGGTTCCAAATTTGTTGGTTGCTTCAATTTACAGAATCCTATGAATGTTCTAATAAAGAATGCTAAAATTCATGAGAATCATCAATTCTATCCCAAAATCAAATAACCTACGGTGTCATACTGATTTTGAATACCAGTAATTTTGCTTTACCAAGCACAATTACTAGCATTCAGCAAGATAAAGTTCCAAAATTATGCATCATTACAAAAGTTTTGAACAATCAATTAGATCACTCTTCTTTCATTTCAAGCTATAAAAATACTTATGATGTTCGTATAAGCTCTTCAATTGTTCCACAAACAACATGTCAACATCTATTAGCCAACTTTTTGAGGGGGGCCCTTTTCAACAAATGTTTGGGGCCCAAGGCAAAAGCCTTGCTCACCTTTGCTCAAGCCAGTATTGAGAGGTAGTGATGGTGTGGGTCGATCGGTGGTGATGGAGGTGATCTGTATCATGTGATTTATGCCAGTGGCAGTGATGATTCAGTGCTGGGATGGGTGGTCGTTACCGTCAGGGTGAAGGGGTGACAGAGTTTATGTTGGCAATGGTGCGATTGGTTGTCGCAGTGGGGTAGAAGGTGAGAAGTATACATGAGGGTGGTCGGAGTGGTGGCAGCAGCAATTGTCCAGCAGTGGAGGGCAGCAGTTGCCAAGCATATGGGTGACGTGTCAAACTAAAGGCCAGGTGTCAAGTTGAATGCAACGAGGCATTGCGACAGGTTTTCAGTCTAATTTTCAATGAGCAAACGTGATGATTCGAAGTATCCTTCTTCGACCCGTGGAGAGATATGATGTGTTGTGGTGAGCTCAGTTTCTGAAGGAAAAAACACAAACTCTAAAAATTGCACTGGACAGGTTACACATTCTATGATTCACTTAATGGGCTCGAGGGAGTGCTGGGATTGTCACGTATTGAATTGCATTGTCAGGAATTCTAAAGTTAACATGTTTAGAGCATATTCTAGGTCCTACAAGCTCGGCCGTCTAGAGTTCCAATCATTTTACATTATATGTCCAAGGATATCATATGCTCATAAACAATTTTTTTTTGCTTTCATGGGTCATATGAGATCAAGTTAGGACCCCACAAGAATGCATCATTTCAAAGTAAAAAATCGTGACTACCAATTTCACTCTCAAGAAAGGCCATTCTGCTTCAAAATCATGGTACAAAGCAAGGTAATAAATTGCAGTCAAGCGAAGAAATACTTTACATTGATGAAGAAGTCGTAGAGTAGGCATATAAGGTCCATCACGTATATTGAAGAACAAAGGCACGTTGTTGACCAAGACCACATTCAGATGGTTTTGACTGAAAAGAGGGGGGAAAAAGGAGCTTGTCAAAGAAACGCTCTCGCGTTTGTAAAGTAGTTATTCAGAGAAAACCATATGTAGACATCATAGAAGAAAAGACGGAAGGACAAGGCTCTTGAAATAAGGGAGGACCATTTCGCAACAATGAGAGGGGACTTCTTTGGAAGCAAATCATCTATCACCGGTTCAAGTCCTGGGTACTGCAGCAAAATGAATATTCAAATCAAGCAGTCGTGAACGAATTCAATGAATGAATAGTCATATAAGGCCAAAAGAGTAAGGGAAAAATGGATGAGCCACTAAAAGTAGAAAACCTCCTCTGCAATACTCTGTCGGATTTTGCGCTGCACAGATGCTTTAACTTGATTTTGTGCAGATACCTCTTCAGAAGAGAACCTATCAAATATCTAGTTTTTAATTTTGTAAAACACTATTTGCACCCAGATAACAAAGGAAAGATGCAAAGCAGAGGGAAATGCGCATTCTTTGGATAAAAAACTGGAGAAAAACTGAGCAGTAGGTTGAGTTGCTGATAAAAAACAGCGCACACCAAAATCCTGAGACTGGAAAATCCTCCTATGAAAAGAATGGCAATACTCCCAAAGAATATGATCGAAAAGATTCCTCGTCTCAATTACAAATTCAACACTTTAAAAGTATCAAAAGATACATGAAACGACAAATTCATTGCAAATGTGGCTCTCCCAAAATTGAGCTTCTTGCCACTAGAAGCTCAATTAACGCCCTCATCATCATTTTTGTCATAGCCCTTATTTAAAACCCAAAATTTGCAAAAATTTGTCAGCTTAGTAAAATCATGGGTATCTTCAGCTTCCTATACAAGTGCCGAAATGGAAGGGAAAAAATCACAGCTTTGGTTGTCACTACCGTCCCACTAATTGGTACCTTCCGAGACCAAAGAACATATTAAACCCACTAATTGTGATTAGAAAACAAAGAAAAGTGACCAAACCCTTTTCAAAGCCACTAGTCGTGGCTCCATATAGAATCGCAAAAATTTCCAGAAGTATGTAAAAATCACGGCTTCATTTGCTGCCACAATTGTTACCCTCTGGAACAACACCAAACCCACTGCCACCGTGCAGCAACCGCAACGGCAACCGCTTTTAAAACTACGACATAGTTGTGTCATCTAGATTTCAAGCATAAGAAACCTTTCCTGTGCACCGGTTTAGGTTCGCTTTTCATTTTGTTCCACAAATTTCGCTGGTTTATTAATCTATTTCATTTCGTTTTCTGGGTTTGGACAATTTTCAACAAAAATGCACTAATACTATTCATAAATATTATACAGATATACTCCATATATCAGTTCTGAAAGAAAATTTTGTGTTATTAACCAGGGCACTGCTAGATAGATCGCCATTTTAGATTGCAGGTAAACAAATAATTTCACGAGCATCAAATGGGTGCTACGAACACATAAAGGCGGGTTTTGTGTGTGTGCGAGAGAGAGAGAGAGAGGACTCACTTCTTGAACATCTTCGTCTACTGCTGAAGTGAGAAACACGGGGCGGGGGCTTCGCTGATCTGAAGAAAAACCCTTGTTTAGTTGTTGTATTTCAAGCTTTTTTAGTTAACGGAGTTAGGAATCTTGCACGTTTTTGGGAATAAAACAGATTCGCAGGACACTGCTGAATTATTAAGTGAAAATTTAGGGGCGTTTCCGGTAACGGAAAATTTGTAATCTTTTATTCGTAGTTGAGAAGTTGTTAGGTATTTTAGATAATGAATAAGTTGTTATGGGTTTAGAAGTTGTTAGGTATTTTAAATACTGAATAAGTTGTTATGGGTTTGTGAATAGAGTTATTATAGAAAAAAAATTGTTAAAACTTTTTTTGTTAGCGAGAACGAGATGATAAAATGAATTAAATTTTTAGTATTTTTTGTTAGTGGAAACGGGGCCTTAGCGTCATGAAGACCTGAATGTAGCTGGCTAAACCCAAGCTTACTAATCAAGCACTTGAGTTTGAGCTCGTGTTCGTTTATTAAAAGTTCATTTAAAATTGATTTATTACATAAATATAGAGGTGTCAAATGGAAACGGACTGAGTCGGCACGGGCACGGCACAAGCACGACACATTTAAGAGTAGCTTGGGTACGGTACAACACGGCATGATCCCTATGGCGGGCCAGGCTAGGCCGTTGTTTGGAGCACACGAAAAAGTACAGACACGAATACGACATGACACGAGTCACACGAGTAAAAATTCGAAGATGTAAAATAAATAATTGCAAAAGTAGATATGCACCATATACACTCTTTGTCCCATAATATGACATGAGTCACAACGTCCATGATTACAAATAGAAAAGTACTATTATACTTTTTTGTGCTTAAGATTTAAGAATTGTAAATAATTGATAGTTGAGTAGGGGCTAACAGATTATACTATATTGATGCAACTCTTACCTATTTACATTAATTGTATTACGAAATTGTAATTTTTAGTAAAATATTTCATATTTTTATAATTTTATTGTATTATTTTAATAACTATTTCATACTGTTTTTCGTCAACGATACAAAAAAGAATCAGGGCATTTTTAAAAAGGAATATTTTTTTTCATCTTTACAATGGTCAATAAAAAAAATTCAATTGGGGTCACAGATGGGCACGGTATAAAGACAGCATTAGCTGACTTGCTAACCCTTAGCACAATCACGTGACTGAAAATGTCATTTTTAGTCGATATGGGACTATTGTTCCCAGTATAGGCTCTCAACCTCTCACACAGGGCACGGAGTTAGGCATGCTCGTGGACCAGACTGGGCCGAGCATATTCTAAAATGGTCCGGCATGCAATGACACAACTAATATATGGGTTAAGCTAGGCACGGCACAAAACACGTTTGCAACAGAACTAAATGGGTTTGGGCAGCACGACACGGCCAAGTCGACACTTCTACTACATAAATACACTAAGCTTGAAATTTTTTTGGATTAATTAAATAATCATCCTAATTGAGAACTTTATGTAATTTTTCATCCCTGTCATTTTGATACTCCGTAACTTATATTTTTATCCTCTTTATTTGTGAAAACCTTGTATACTTATTTAGTGATACGTATTAATATTCACCCACCGGTACTAAAGGAAGCAGTCTGCCAATTACATCGCCGTATACCTCACTAATTTTACCTCCAAATACAAAGCCAAATCCAATACATAGATTTGACATCAATTAATTTGCTTCAAAATTGACATAAAGTAGATACCTAATGCAAAAATGATTTTTTGGAGAATGGCTTTCTAGTTTTTTATATATACTCCATATTTCTTACCATTCAAAAATCCTTCGCGGATCCGGACCATTAAAAGCACAATCCAACGACTGAGATCATGGTCTGTATTTTAGCCAAAATTCGAGATCTATGACTAAATTCGGATATATATATATATCTCATGAGAGTAAATTTGATACCATGATTCTCTGAGGAAAGATATTATGGGTAGGGGCGGACTCACACATAGGCAAGGGGGTCCATTGACCTCACTCAATGCAAAATTTCTATGGGGATTAATATAGTTTTGGGGGTATTTCTGTAAATTTGCTCCATAGGATATTTCCTCCAAACATTTTGCCTTTATACCCCAACCAAATTACAAGTGTTGCCCTTTGTACACTTTTCCCTAGAGGTGGCAAATGAGCGAGTCTGGGTGGGTTTGGACGGGTTGAAATGGGTCGCGGGTTGAATATAGGTCAAATAGTAAACGGATTGAAATATGTCGGGTCAAATATGGGTTAGGTTAAACTCAAACCCACCCGCTCTGCCCCGTTTTACTTCCTTTCCACCCCCCCCTTCTTCTTTCCCTTCCCTTTTTCCCCCAACCCATTTCCATTTTTTCCCCTTTTCCGTTTTGTCCTAATTCAATTTTTTTTTCGCGTTGATTCGTTTTGCGATAAACTTTTTACCTTTATTGATTGTCTTTACGAGAGGAATCAGAAAAAAAATGTCTAGTTTGGGGTTTTCAGCCAAATAAACTTTTTACCCTTATTGATCGTACGTTTACTAATGGGCTGAACCGAACACGTCTAGTTTGGGGTTTTCAGATTTGAATGTAGTTCGATTCATTTATTTACAGTATGTGTCGTATCATATTTATGTTCGTGTTCGATTTATTTAGTAAAAGAGTCGAACTCGAAAGAAACCGAGCTTGTGATAACTGTAGCTCAGCTAGCTCGATCGCATAGATAAGCCCGTAATCTTATGTATAAGTTTACGTATGTCAATTGGGAGAAATTTCAGATTCAATTGTGTGGACTGTATACTTTACCTTCTTTCTTGGGTCTTGGAGAGAGAGAGAGAGAGAGAGAGAGAGAGAGAGTTTGGTACTCAACAGCCATGAGTCTATAAATTCCAGAAAACAGCGAATGCCGACATAATTGGGAGAAGCTGAGAAACCGTGGTTTGGTAATTGGAGTACACGTGAAGCACTTGGGTTGCATCTTTTAACTCCAATCCATATTGAACCCATTTCTAATCCACCTAAACGAGTGCAACCCTCTTTTTTATTGGTTGGAATTGTGTGGATCCCACCACAAAGTAATGTTACTTACCATACAATATACTTTTTGGTAAGTTTAACATCATTTTGTGATGGGATCCATACTATTCAACCAATAGAAATGAGGGTAATGTTCACCCTCTTTAGTGGAGGATGAACAAAACTCAACCCATGTAAATATGGGTTGAACCCATATCAACCCATTATACAATATGAACGGATTAGTTTGGGTTAAAAGTAGGCGGATATGGGCAGGTTAAAAACTATGAGTTGAGATTGCCACCTCTACTTTTCCCTTTCTAGTCACTTTTTCCTCTCTCTCTCCTAGAAAAAATTGCAGAATGGAGGAGAACACACCCTTGAAAGGAAAAATCTAGGAAACCCTCGAATCTCGATCACCACCGCCGATGAGCTGGAATTGTACTGGGATCAGAGTCATCAGATCCGTTTACAGTTTACAGGCGAGTAGCTTAGTCTTAGATCCCATTTTTCTTTTGTACAAAGTGGATTTCAACCATAAATACTCAATCTCTCTAAATACTTTTTCTCTCTACAAGGATAACGGATGTGGGGATGGAAATCAGTGTTTGTGGCTGTTTTTTGGAACTCGCTGTGGTTATGAAACATGGGCGAGGCCCTAGGGAAAGGGAAGCATTTTTTTTTAGGAAAGGAAATCATTTTTTTATATAGTGAACTAGTGTTTGTCCGTGCCTACGATGCTACTCATCCCATTGGAATTGAAATTACCCTTTGAATTTTGATAGTGGCTCAAATTGCTGAAAATTAACCTGGTACAAAAAAGTCTGTTATCAAAATCGTATTTTTCAATTTCCAGGGAGATGGTATTAACAAAGTACAAAACCGTATTTTTCAATTTCCAGGGAGATGGTATTAACAAAGTACAAAACCACCAAATACAACCAAAGAACACAAATTCAACTCCAATCTCAGTGAGTGTAAGAAGGATTTTAACAACATTACGGTTGCCAAATCCCATTAAAGACGGAGTTGAAGGAATTTCTAATTAATAGGCATCCAACCACATAATTGTACCTGAAAAATAATCTATGAACAAAATGAAATCATCTATAAAACCCAAAAAAATTAATTTAGCACTAATCAAATATTATCACTCCACAATCAATTGATTGTCGCAAACGTGAGATTTGAATCACATCTAAGAGAACAATTAACTCATCATAGCATTGCTTGAGAGCTATACATATTAAAAGGAGCTCTTTTTTTCCCAATAACTTTAAATATATAAATGCAGAGAACTCCACCCGAACTAAAACCATACTTCCTCTGCATTCGAACGCCCTGCAAGTGAAATACCTCATCGACACGCCACGGCAATCAGTAGGGGTGTTATTCGGTCGGTTCAGTTCGGGGTGGATTTGCCGCACCCCGATCGGGTTCGGGGTACATAGTCCGGAGACCGATCCCGACCGGTATTAATTTCGGTTCGGTTCGGTTTGGTTCGGGGTGGGTTCGGTTCAGTCGGGGCGTTCGGTCCGCCCGAAATGGGCCTTAGTTGGGCCATTCTAAAAACTAACAATAGACTACGGGCTATGTTTGGGCCATTTTTTCACCCATATTTGGGTCATTTTCACATGTTTCTCACCCATATTTGGGCAATTTTCAACCTTAAGTCAATCGCCCATGTTTGGGCCATTTTTTCACCTATATTTGGGCCATTGTACGGTTTGTACCTTCTTTCTTTTTTTTCAAACACCAATTGAAAAAAAAATTAACATACAACAAGTATGCTCAAACAATTACAACTTTCACAAGTACTCTTCCACCTTCTTTTTTTTTTCAATCGATTGGAAATATCTTCTACACTACTATATATAACTTGGAGGAGTTAAAGTAATTTAGAACAGAGAGAGCAATCGATTGGAAAATTTTGCAAAAACGTCCCCATCTTCGCCCAACTCCGCTTTATTCAAAAGGAAAAGAAAAAGCCACGGTTATTTAAGGTGTAGAATTGAGCCAATGTGTGGAACAGCATTCCCAATCCAGGCAGAAGAAATTGGATTGGTAAGTAATATCACCCCTAGGCCCCCTCTTTCAAGTCAAGTCCTAAAAACTATACTTGATCTGACCAATGAGAGTAACAAAGTAAATAAATCAAGCAATGAAATTCCAAAAAAAAAAGTAAGAGTCAAAAGTTAACCGTTCAAAATTTTGTTGGAAGTTAACAATTTAAAACAATAAGAGCCAGAAAATTAAAACAATTTATATAAATATATAAAATATATAGTTCGGTCGGTTCGGTCCTCGGTCGGTTCGGTCTGCATTCGGTTCGGTTCGGTTCGGTCGGTATAGATTTTCAGAAAACCGAGACCGAACCGACCTAGGTTCGGTTCGGTCCACCCCGAACCGAAAAAAAACTCCCCGATCGGTCGGTTTTTTCGATCTTTTTCGGTCCGGTCGGGTTCGTAACAGCCCTAGCAATCAGTAATACCCAACTGTAAATAGACACCTTCATTGATGCACTTGTGATCCTCAAATCAGTGGCCATGCAACTCTAACATTATCTAATACTATTCTATAACCCAGTGATATCAGCAATCTAACATATTTAAACAATGCACATGCATACTTAAGAGTATTCGATTCAGGACTCAATATTCAGAGCAAAACTTTGAGTATATTGAAAATCCAAATCTAAAAGACCTGCTTCAATGAGGAAACTGAAAATTAGAAACTGAGGAATGTCTCGATTGAGCTTTGGGCACTGCAACAAAGATCACAAAATAGAAAGAAATAGAACAAAGTAAAAGAACTTTCAAGATCACTGGCCAAAAACTATACAAAACGCAGTCACGATTTCTCTAGGTAAGTATCTGAATTGCAAATGTCATAAGAATAACAGTGAAATCTACGTAACCCACAAGAAAAACAACTCCAATTTTACCTTTCCATGGGTTGGTTCGTGTACCAAGATCTGAATGGAGGAGACTACACATTGAGGCAACTCCATGTGTTCTACAAAAGTGTTGTATCACCATATATGTACTGCGTCCAAAGAGTAGAGTTTGGAACGTGTACAATTGCCTAACAACACCTACAAAGATAAATGAATGAGGAAAAAATCCTATTATGAAAAAGTATGAAATAGAAAAGGACTGAAGTTCCCTTGTGTAAAGGGGGAGGGGGGGAGTTGTATGCTTGCTTTTTAGCAAATTGACATCTAGTTACCCTACATTAACCAACAATAAGAGATTTAAACTCCAAAACCACTACTTAAGAAGTCCAATGGACCGAAGGGAAAGAGGGATTTATGAAAGGACTTGCCCAATCCAATAATATTTTCAGGTAAATAATTTTTTGGGTAAGAACATCAATCTGTACTTAAGGAGTCCATTGAGACATTTCATCAAACAGACAGTGAGCTATCAATACACTCCAAATTTTACATTTAGACAAACCATAAAGCATCTCAAGTCAAAAAGCCTTTATTAAACAGAAAGTACGTAACAAATGTTTAAACCATTGTCATCAAATCTTTTTAAGGTAATGGGTATTGCAAGAATTAGTACAAACATGGACCACGCTCAAGCCAAATGCACGAAGAACCTAAATGGTATGTTTTTACAACTCATGAATGAAGAACAGATAGGGTACGCACAGAAGTTGAGTAATCAACAAAATCAAACAAATATCAAATTTAGTCTTAGAATTTACTAAGAGAGGAGAAGAATCACCATGAAACAGCTCTTTCAAAGCTCTTATGCAACACCTGCAAAGTAAATAAACTAAAACACTATAGACTCTGCCAGAGGGAAAAAATCGACACATTAAACCTTAAAATGGAAAAATAGCAATAGACCCATTGCCGTCATAGCTGAAAGTAGTACAAATTATGTAAGAAACTGGATATGTGTCTCAACTAAAAGTCGTTGATGCTTAAAAATTGCTATTCCAATGAAAGGCAACCATTTCTTCATACCTCCAAGCCTCCCACTACAAATCAAATCCCTCATAAGGCTGACATAGCTTGAATTCATGCAAGCCACAATGAAAGGAGCATGCCTTCCCTATCAAGAAACAAAAGCTCCCGAAAGCCTTGGTACCAAAGTAGTACCATATGCGTGTGCGGCACAATTACGGAGTATTACTCAAAGCAAAGTGTTAGCATTTAACATCAACCAAAAAATGAGTACATCAACACTTCGCCATTCAACGGTACTTAAAAGAGGACAAATAAAAAGCCTCAGAAGACCATACTTCAGGATAAGATGTTGCTTAAAGATCCCTCTAATAGAGCTAAACGTTTTTGCCAAAGGGAAGAAAACAATGCCAATTTCATGCTTACATTTAGGTAGTAGTTAACGACAAAAGAAGATGTGGCTGATCAAGTAAAATTGAAAAAATGAGAAACACTTACATTGATAACTTCAAGTCATGAAACAAGATTGATGACGTCAAGCCATGAAACAGGAGTAGCCAATTATTAGAGATACAAAATTATTTTCCAAAAGAATTAACAAAAAGGGTATCCCCACAGACATATTCAAATTCCTACACATGCATTTCAACAAACACACCACATGCATATTCAAATTCCACCAAAGAACACACAAAAAGGGTACCCCAATAAGCAACAGACTTCTGAGTGCACAATTTCAGATTCCATCAAAGAACTTATAAAACAACCACAAAAAAACATCCTCTCACTATGGATCACATAAAAATAAAAATAAATAAACCTAAATCAGCCAATTAATCAACACATCTGAAAGACCATTAAGAAAGCCGATAAACCATTCAACTTTTCAAGGAAAATGTCATTCTTGATGCCAATAAACATCTCCAAAAATCACCAAATCAAAATCCCTAAAATCAAATGACTCTTTCTGCAAATGGGTTTACCTCGTTTTTTATAGGGGTGGAGGTAGATATAGGGGTGAGCGTGAGTGGGCCGCGATGAGGACAGCGGCGACAGGGATGGACAACAGAAAAACAGACCCCACTGAAAACGATGGCGCCAGCTGCAGGTGGTGGGTAAACAGGCAATGGATGAGCAACGCCGGAGAGAGATGGGCAGCACTGGGAAAGGGGAAAGGGGAAAGGGAGAAGAGGCGGGAAGGAGATGAGAGCGGGCAGTGATGGACGGTGGCAGATGGCTGCTAGGGTTTGGGGGGTTCGCCTCTCGCCTCTCGCCTCTCTTTTAGATAACCGAGGTTTGAAATTTGAAATAGGTTTGTACAGTGGAGTAAGAAGAGACTGATGTCGTTTGTGTAATAAACTAAGAAAGTATGAACACTTTGTTAAGAGTAGGATTGAAGTGATCTTAGCCATCTGAGCTGTTCTAACAATTTGTCCCCATAGCCTTCTGTTTTATGATAGAGATAGAGATATTTTGTGGGTCTTTGACTCTCTTAGATTAATTTTGGGCTAATTGATTATTTTTTATGTAGTGCATGTTTTTGTGGATTTTGTTTTTGTTTTTGTTATTTTTCGGGTCATTGTGTACAAGTGCAAAATTATATGCGTTGTATATGCTTGACGGCTTGACCCCAGTGCGATCAAATCATGGGTCCGTCATTGATTAGTCAAATTGCAATATTATTAATCCTAAAAAAATTTGACATCTCCAAATTCAAAACAAAGGTTGGAGATTCTCTAATCAATAGTACTCCTTTCGTCCCATTTTCATTGTTCATTTTTGAATTGTGTATCATTTTTTAATTACTTATATCTTTCAATCTATAATATTTTTCATAATTTTGAAAACTTTGTATTATAGAATTAATCGAGATCTATCAAATAAGATCCAAATTGCATATTTTTCAAGATCCACGCTAAAAAAGATTGGCAAAAGACATTAAAAAAAAAACAAAATAATGAACAATGAAAATAGAATGAAATGAGTAATTATAAATAGCAACATCGGGCTTTAATATGGGGCGGGGAAACCCATTCCCCATTTTTACAGGAATGGGCCCCAAAATCATTCTCTATTGAAGATTGGGCGTGATGGGACTGTTTACACATTTGACGGGGTCTAGTATAAAAATAAAGACAAAACGTTGGAGCAACAAAAGAAATGGCTTTTTATTGGCCGATCCAAATTTGGAGCCCCTCTTCCCGCACACTCCACCCCCAAAAGAAAAATGTAACAATAAGGATTGAGATTGAATTTTTTCGAGATTACCCGCGCACAATAGACCCGTCCACTCCATCCTACGTTTTTCTTGTTGTCGAAGCAACTCCTCATGTGCTCGAACCAAATCTGAAAAAACCCACCGGATTCCTCCGCCGCCGTTTGTCTATCCACGTCATATTCTGGCAAGGATAGTCAATCGTCAGACGGTGCAGCCACAGATGTAGAAGAAGCAGAGCACGGAGACCTACGCGACCGACTTGACGTCTCCACAATTGACGAGTTGATGAGGTTGTGAGGGGACCACCTCTGCGAGGAGAACGCTAACAGGTCGTGGGACCAGTTCGGAGGCGTGAGGTACGAGGAGCAAGCCTCGCCGGTCAACGGAAGATCGAGGTCGCCAGCTGCGTCATATTTCAAATCTTTTTTTTTTTCTAGATTCTGTTTCCTTGAATTCTCTGATTGTTGAGCTCGATGGTTGTGAATTTTGCTAGGTTTTTGAAATCTAGTGAAATTCACTAGTTAAAATCTACACCCGGAGAAATTTAGTGAAATTTGAAATCCAGAAAAAATTTGTGAAATTTGAAAACCAGTGAATTTCGCTAATTTTTTTAGTAAAATTTGAGAAGTAGTCAATTTCACTAAGTTTTTGAAGTAGTGAAATTTCACCAGAAAAAATCACCAGCCGGAGTGGTCGCTGAAATTAGTGAAATTTGAGAAGTAGTGAATTTCACTAATTTTTTGAAGTAGTGAAATTTCAGCGGAAAAAATCACTGGCCGGAGTGGTCGCCGGTCAGAAGTGGTTGTGGGGTGGAGGTGAGAGGGGGTGATGAAAATTTTGAAAAGATAATAAAGTGTGAAATTATATTTAGTTAAAAGTAAAAGGGTAATCTTCATATGAGGTTGTCCTTAGAGGTAAATAAAAATTGAGTTCATCTTTAATAGAAATTAAGTGTTGGTTTTCTAGACTCACATGTAATTTTCTGCAAAAGGAAATTATTTTATTACTTTGAATAAAAGAGTGCAATTTTTGATAAATTCTAATCAAAGAATTTATTCAGCTAATTGTTTCCTTCGAGATTGTTTGAGTCAAGGGTCTATTGCTTTTTTCTCAAAATTGAACGAATATATCTTCTTTAGCCTTTTCAGATATAACGATGAACTTAATGGCTTGTTCGTTTTGGTGTTTGGATTTTGAGTGGAGAGAGATAGAGAGAAAGAGAAATGAGAGTAATAATTGAGAGAATTTATTAAAAATCATGCGCACAGAGAGAATTCAAAATTCAAAATCTCAACCGAACAAGTATAGGCTTTGACCTGTATATTACTCAACATTCTCACATCTAACCGATGTGTCCAAAATGCAAGACTGCCAGAGACGGATTCACATGGGGGCACGTGCCCCCACTCGAAATTAAAATATTTTAAAAATATATTTATGTATAAATTGACATAATTATGAAAGTGTGCTAATATATAAACATAAACACTTGTATTTATCCCGAAAATACACATATAAAATTAGTTTTATACCTGAATTTCATCATATGGTGCATTTATACTTTGTTACTTTACGAGTTGTATTATAGATTTGGAGCTATTTTTTCTTGATTCTCTTTATTTTAAACCGTCTGGGAGAAATATTTTAAAATAAAGGCATTAACAAATCTAGCTCGATCATTTTAAAATTTATTGATGTTCATTTAAAACGTACTTTAAATATTTTGTCTAAGATTTTGTACTCATTTTTACCTAATTTAACTTAAAGTACGTGTTATAAACTTATGTAATTAATAATGCATGCTTTAATTTTGTACGATCTCATAATAGTTGATTAGAAAAATGAACTTTCGCCATTATAATTAACAGGTGCCCCCACTAGAAGATATTTCTGAATCCGTCCCTAAAGACCGCCGCATTTTTTTTTACCAGAAAGTAAACTCGATTTATATATAAGCAAAACATAGTACAATAAGAGGGGACACTACCGATCCCAAAATACAGAAACTAACAAAGAAAATAAAATACAACAAACCAAAAAAGACCACATGGAACCACGACGCCAGAGCCGGACCCGTCGAATACACTCGTAAAGAGGCCGAAGTTGAGAGGCCATATATGAACACAGAGCAAGCCCTCCTGGATGACCCGCCGCACCAACTCGAACTCATCCTGCCAAAGACTGAAACAGAAATCGTTGCAGACGCCGTCTTTGTTGCTGATACGCTAATTCCAAGGAAATCAGATCTAGAACCCCAGACGTTTGGGATGAACGAGAAGTCAAAAAACTGGCACCAAAAGGAAAAATGCCTTAACCCATATCTAATTATGCGTGAGTTCTCTGAAATTGTTTCAATTCACACTCATGAGCTACTTTTGGGAAACTCCCCCTCAACATTTACCTAAGGAAAAATTGAAGAACACTCAAGTGTTGTTCTTTAATTTTAGCTTTTTTGGTTTTGATGTTACTCAAAATAATTTTGCATTTTTTATTTTGCGTCAAACTTTTGTAATTTATTAATTCGTCTCGACGAGATGAATCGAAAAAGTAAAAAAATTATGACTTTTACTCAATTTTTTTGGAAATATCATAGAAAAGGCTCAAAAAGTCCAAATTTTTGGACTTCTTTTTTTGGATATTTTAAAAATATTTTGGTTAAATTTTACTTTCCATTTCCTCTCGTTAAGACGAATCAATAATCCATAAAAATTAGACGCAAAACTAACAAATACAAAAAAAAATTGAAGAACAAAATAAGAAAAAGCTAAAAAAAAAAAAAAAACTAAGGACGCACATAAAATATAAGTAAAAGGCGAAAAGTGTAGCCAAAGGTAGCTCATGAGTCATTTCTCTGATATGTAGGGATCTATGATGATGCTATAGTGTTTCCGGTCATTTTGAGAACACTATAATTTTTAGCATAACTTCATCATTATGAGCATAACTAAAATTCATTACAAGCATAACAGAACCCAAATAAGGCATAATCAAGGAATATCCAAAAAATCAACAAGGAATAACCAAACCCACCTAAGGCATAACCGAACCCAACCAATGCATAACAAACATGTTATGCCTTGTCATGGTTCTGTTATGCTTCTAATGGGTTTTGGTTATACTTATAATGATTTTATTATGCCAAAAATTACGGTGTCTCCAAAATGACCGAGGACACCAAAGTCATTCCCAAGGATCTATTGCCTTTTTTGCTTAAACAGATTTTGAGCTCGCAAGTGATTTGCATTAAACGGAAGCACTTCGGTGTCTCCTTCCGTTTTGGAAATACCGTAAAAAATGGCATGACAAAACCAGTTGAAGCATAACTAAAACCATTAAATATATAACTAAGGCATAACAAAAAAAACTTGGTACCCGTAGAACCGGTCATTGGTGGGAAAAAAACACCTTTAGCCTGCCCCTTTAACCACCGCTAACATTTTTATCCTCTACATTTCATCTGTACAACTCGTTAATCTCCATCATCTCCGTCTCCCATGTTCATTTCTTCCCATTTAACTACGTTCATCTCCATCTTCCATCCACGTTCATGGAGGTTTAGTGAGAGAAACCATAGAGAGAGAAAAGTGGGTTTCCCACCTACACCACCCCAAACTCTGAATTTAACAATAAAGTCATTAACAAAACTAATTCGATCATTCCAAAACTTATCGATGTTCATATAAAACACTTTAAAAAATTTGCTTGAGATTTTATGCTCATTTTTACCTAATTTAACTTAAAGTATACATTATAAACTTTTGTAGTTAGTACTGCATGCTTTAATTTTATACGATTTTACTAGTTGAACTTTTGTTATTATGATTAACAAAGTGTCCCCACTAAATTATATTTCTGGATCCGTCCTTGAACTGAAATACTTAAAAAAGCAGAACTAGTACTCCTTTTGATATTTGTAACCGAAGCAGAACTCGTACACCTTTTGATCTTTTTAACCGAGATTTAGAGGCGGCAATGGATTTCAGCAATTTCTTCCATTTACCGTGAAGATTTCACCCAAATCTGGAAGAGAAGAAGAAAGAGATGCCGACGGCCGAAGATAGTTGATTGCATACAGGGGAAATCCTCCCAAACCTATAGCGCATCTTTTAAGATGCGTCGTACCATTTTTTTTTAAAACGCATTTTCAATATGCATTACTCGCTTGCGTGGATTTTGTTGCCACGCAAGCTCTGTAAAACACATTTTGTGAATGTGCGATTGACATCACTCATTTTGGTAATGCGCGATGGACTATTTTTACAAAACGTTTCAAAAAGTGAACATTCCTCTAATTCGTTTGTCCAATTTCGACAGATCGACGAAAAACATAAGGGCTTTTCTGCCGTCTAGGTTTGGACTCAGGTGCAGTTTAAATGATCGCAAATGTTAGTTAGCATTTTCAATGGACTTGGGAGGCTGCTGTCCCTGAGTAGTCGTGCCTTCATGTGGTAGCATTTTGAAGTTAAACGATGGACGTTGCTCATGTCTTTTAAGTCCTTGTTTGTTGGTCTTGTACGTCACAATAGTTATTCATGGCAAACAAGGTGCCTCTCCCTAAATTTAATGCTGGGAAACACTTCGGTGTCTCCTTCCCTTTTGGAGACACCGCAACTCCAATTCAACGGTTGAGATTTAGCCACGCATGCAATTTTGACCAAAATTGACCGGTCAAACTTGTAATCCCAACAGGTCAACAAATTAGGTATAACAAAACCACTAAATGGCATAACAAGAAATCCAAAAAGGCATAACACGTAAATTTTATGGCGTAACATATGTATAACATTTCTTGAGCGGGTATAACATTAACCCAAAGTAGGCATAACTAAACCATTAAATGGCATAACTGTTAAGTCATAACAATATGGGCATAACGGAAACCATTTTAAAGAATAACAAAAAACCAATGATGGCCATAACCAAACCAGAAAATGCATAACTAAAAGCAAAAGCAAAAGAAGTATAACACTACCACATAAGAGCATAATAAGAACCTCTAAAAGGTATAACAATAATCTCTAGAACCATGACAATACCCCACCTGTCTTTTTTTCATTTCTTTTTTTATTTGAAAATGTTTAACCGTGGTTAAGTAGAAAAAATAGGGAAATTTTTTAAAATGTTTAAACATGTTTTGTGATTATGGTCAACAGTAAAATGTAACGGACCTCAGTAAATTATTTATTTTAATAATCAAGGTCGTTGATCTGGTTGTAATCAAGGTCGTTGATCTGGTTGTTATTGTTGATTTAGTTATTTTTGAAAATTTTAGGCTCCATCCAGTTTATTCCAATTTATGAAACTCTTTGATTGGTACAAAAATTCAACATAAGAATGATAACTTATGTCCAATAAAGTTTGTAACGATAAGCAATTTACTTCATTTTTGGCAGGAATGATCTAATCTCTCTTACGCAAAAAATAGACGATTCTGATTTTGAAAAAATAGATAAAGCGGTCATCGAGTAGTGAACTATGGCCTTGTTTGGATGGGGTATTGCAAATGGGTGTTGTGGTATACCCCCTTTTAACACCTGGCCCCTACCGTAATACCCCGTTTGGGAATCAAAAGGGAAGGGGGTATTCCCTTCAGCCGGCGTTCCACTGCACCACCTAATACCGCCTGAGGGGGTGTTGGCGATGGGCTCCCTT
Organism: Rhododendron vialii; assembly: GCF_030253575.1. Lineage (NCBI taxonomy): Eukaryota > Viridiplantae > Streptophyta > Magnoliopsida > Ericales > Ericaceae > Rhododendron > Rhododendron vialii. Next base: position 27,804,675 of record NC_080561.1, read on the forward strand.
CGACCAGTCGCTGCGTAATCCCCCCAAATCTCCCTCTTTTTCGGACGAATCTACCCCTCCTAATCCCCCTTTCCCACCCCGAGGTACCCATTTTCCTGTCACAATTCTTCGCCGCACTTGTTCTTCGAAGAGACGAGGGTTTGTGGCGATTTGGGTGCTTTTCGATCTGAGTTCGATTCTTCGCCGCATAGTGAGGTATGGGTTTAATTTGTTTGTAGTTTTTCTGTTCCTACTCTTCTCGCAGTCTCTTTGTTGGTATTTCGATTCAGTCAGGTTTATGTTCGATTTTATGCATTTGGGTTTCTACTGGTATAATGGGATGCATGGGTTTTGGATTTTGTTCAGGTTTTGTAGGTTGAAGGTTAGGTTTGATTTTGGGCGGTAGGGTTTCGACTGGTTGGATGCATGAGTTTTGGATTTGTTTCAGATTTTGTAGGTTGAAGATTATGAAACCCAAACCTGAGATCTTGTTTTTTTGGTTACTTTTACACAGAAAAAAAAACTACATTGCCTCCTTTTTATCACGCAAGACTGTATACAAACAGTCTCTCATGTGCTGGTATTTCCCATTTTCAAATTGGCCAGTTAGTTGTTTGTGTGCATTTGGGCACTGAGCTGCATGCAAAATCAAATGACAATTTTGTGCGAATGGGGCCCAGTTTGTCAAGAATTTTCTTGTTTCCACTTGTAGCATTGCTTGTGATCATTTTCTATGAAGACAAAGCAAAGGATAAATTAATACAGCCTTTCCTCTAGTACAAATTATTTTCGGGTAACTGACAGGTCATGGTATATGTACCAGTGGTAAGTTTGCCCCCTCTCGCACAGGCCTATTTAGCCTGTGGTATCAAATTCACGTTACAGGCTTATAGTTACAGCCAATGGAAACATAGTCTTTCAATAGTTTTTTGTTTTCGGGTTTTGTTTGTATTGACTTGTATAGGTTGCCTCCTTTTCGCGTGCATTTTTTTAAGTAACCTAGCTTTATTGGTTTGTTAGAAATGAAAATCTTAACCATCAGAATTCTACCAAGTCGATTTTCTAATTATTCTATATAGAATCTCAATTTGCCGTATAAATACATAAACACCACGACGAGTTGAGGATAGTGTCCACTGTACACTGGGTATTGGGTTGAGACTTGGACCTTGATATATTTGTCTTCACAAAGTCACGTTTTTTCATTTTTCTTTCTTGTTCTCCAGTGTTTAAAGTTGTGTTTGTCATATTGAGCCCATGATGGCATTTGCCAAGGGCAAGTGTTTTTGCTATTCTATTTGGTGTTTGGACCATGATGGCATTTGCCAAGGGCAAGTGTTTTTGTACCTCTTATTTGCTAGTACTCGTACAGGTAGGCTATATTTGATTGATAAGATTAGTTAGCCGAGTATTTACAACCCCTGAAACAGTTTATGGGCTGGATCACCATTTTTCCTGAACTTTTAAGAATATCCCACTTCGTAGGAGTAATTCAAAAACCAAATTAAGGTAACCCTACAAGAAATCAAAACCCATTTTCCTTTGTCAAGAACTGACTCCAAGCTTAAATTTTTGCTTAAAGTGTTCCTGATAACTTAGGCTTTCAGATTGGGTAAGCCCTAGTGAACCCTTTTATATATGCTTAAATTGAAATGAAAGGTTTATAGGTTTTCATAGCTTACTACATTCAAATAAATAAATTTTCCGTATACCTTGGTTTCTTTATAATCTTTTAAGTTACCAGGAGACTTCCTTTACAATAATTATTAGGTTAGGTGAATACTAGCTTTCATTCATCAATATATATATTGTGGTACTTATCCAAGAAATGATACAAGTTATGTAGCTTCATTCATGAATAAATATTTTGCTACTTATCAAGCAAGTGGTACAAGTAATCTATAAAAGTTCGATAGGCATTATCTGCTTTTGTATTAGTGGAAGCCTAATGCTACCACCATTTTGATTATCTACTGATGCTTGGCTGCTTTCATGTGATATGTTGTACACTTTCGTGGTATGAGTATTTACTATTTAGTTAAATCTATGATTTCGAAATAGTGTCACCTATTGATGCCTCAAACATAACTTCACATCAGTCAGAAACATCTCCATTGTTTATGTTGTGACCCTTATTTATGAGCCACTATTTAGTATCTTGCACTTTACTTGGGTTGATCATTATTATTTAGGATCCGAAGATTAGGTTTTCATAAAAAACCTCTAAACCTTGTAAGTGGTTTTTAGGATGCCAAGATTAAACAGAAAACAAAAAAGGAGAAGAGAAGAGCAAGAGGGGTTCATGGCATTACATGCCATTATTAACGCTGTGATTGGTGTTTTTCGTCTCTACTTGTTCATCACGTCCACATTTCGCCGTCCGGAGCCTCGTCCGGAATTGTCACCGAATCCGGACTTTTACCAGTCGCACATAAACAATATCAATAGGCTTGTACGGGGTAATGACGTGGACTGCCACGAGCAATTGAGGGTGAATAGGCATACTTTTTTAAGACTTTGTTGTTTAGTCCGAGGTGTTGGGTTACGGGACTCACGAAACGTATGTCTTGAGGAGAGGGTAGCAATATTTTTGTTCATCCTCTCTCACCATACGAAGCAGAGGCGTACAAAATTTGATTTCTATAGATCTACTGAGACAATAAGTAGGCATTTCAATGCTGTACTCCAAGCTGTCTTGCGCCTTCACCGAATGCTCCTAGTGACGCCCGAGCCTGTACCTGCTAACTACCATGACACTAGGTGGAATTGGTTTCAGGTATATTCGTGTTCAATTGTTCCTATTTCTTACATTCTAAAGCTTTCCTCTAGTTGGCCATATTCACTTACGTTTTAATAATCTTGTCCACATTTGTCAGAATTGTCTTGGGGCATTGGATGGGACGTACGTCCCAGTAAATCCCCGGGCCATTGACAGGGCACGATATAGGTCAAGGAAGGGTGAAATTGCTATAAATGTCTTAGGTGTTTGTACTCGGGACTTAAAATTTGTCTATGTATTGTCTGGTTGGGAAGGATCGGCCACTGACTCTAGAATCCTTGGGAACGCCATGGAAAGACCCCACGGTCTCAGAGTCTCCCATGGTATGTTCCATATCCTAAAGTAATGTTTCCTTTCAGTGCATTACAATTATCCACCCATCAATGTGTTGTCTTCCATTGGATACATGACATTATTACCTTGTTGATGCTGGCTACACCAATGGGAATGGTTTTTTAGCCCCATACCATGGCCAACAATATCACATTAACATTTGGAGGCAAGGTCATATGCCAATAAGCAAAGAGGAGTACTTCAACATGAAACACTCCGCCGCTAGGAATGTCATTGAGAGAAGCTTTGGGGTTCTCAAGATGCGGTTTGCAATTTTGAGATCTCCCTCTTATTACCCGATAAGGACTCAATGTCGTATCGTGTCGGCATGTTGTCTTCTTCATAATCTAATTAAGAGAGAAATGCCTATTGATCCAATTGAACACAAGTACACAGCGTGGGAACAAGCACATATCAACGATGTCCCTGTTGATGATCACATTGGTGTTGTAGAGAGTTCCAATGAGTGGAGCGCAGGGAGGGATGCTCTTGCGGCAACCATGTATAACCAATGGTTAGCCAATGGTGGGGGACAATTGGAGGGCATCCTTCCTTGATTGTATTTGATTTTGTTGTGTTTGACGTTGTGTTTGACATTTTAATTGTACTATTTGTAATTTATTCGTAACTTTTGTCGTTGAACAACTTGTAATGTACTATTAATTTTCATGCTCTATTCATAACTTTTGTTTAAGGTCCTACTTTTACAATACTTGCACATATTTAAATGCATGTGCAGTAATGGCCACTAATGAAGTCGAAGTAGTGGACGTGGAAAGGCCGTCCAAGCAAACACGTAGGAGTTGGAGGAAAGTTGAGGAGGCTGCACTAATGAAGTGCATGTTGAATGAAGAAGGGGATAGGTGGAAGTCCGAAAATGGCTTCCGAACGGGTTACTTCACCCACTTGCAAAAGGAGTTACAAAAAGTGCTCCCGGGGTGCACCCTTCAGGCAAACCCCCACATTGACTTCAAGGTCAAGCATTGGAAAACCATATGGGCTAGATTAGTTGACGTTATAGGCCTAAGTGGTTTTGGGTGGGATGATGTCAACAATCGCATTGACGTGGAGCAACCCGTTTGGGATGCATACGAAAAGGTAACTCCCAATTTTCACTTCCAATGCTTTAATTGAATATTAAGGCATGAGAATGCCTTACTAAAAGTGCCAATATTTGTGTAGGCCTATCCAAATAAGGCCAAAGGTTTATACGGGAAGTCTTTCCCGTACTTTGAGGATTGGCAAAGATTATTTGGCAAGGATAGGGCTACGGGGGTGGGTGCGGAAGATTATGACGAAATGGCGCGCCCGGAAGTTGCCAACGAAAATGCGGAGCCACGCAACTCCAATGACTTCTATGAAGCTCTATTCACTGACTACGACGTGCATCTTCCCAACACTCCCACAACTCCCGTAACTCCCACAACTCCCACAACTCCTCAAGCATTCACACCTCATACATCACTCCCCACGTCCACTCCCCGTGGCTCAATGCCGGCGGCCAATGCTGGAGCCCGAAAGGGGAGGAAGAGGACAAGAATGGGTGAAGAGGAGTTGTCCATATATGCGAGCATGGACAATTTCTTGAAATCAACCAATGGGCATGTGGAGAAATTGGCCAATTCCTTCGGCTATGAGAAAGAGCTATCCGCACGACGCACGATGGTCAAAGAGGAGTTGTCAAAGCTTGATATCACGTTGGCGGAGAAGTTCAAGCTAAGTGCCATAATCGTTCAATCCGAAGAGAGGGTTGACGACTTCTATGGCACGAAGCCCGAAGAGAGGCAAGCTTTGGTGGAGGCCATCCTCGCCGGTGAGGTGTATGGTCCAATCTAGTGGCAATAGTAGTGCCCTTTTGAAGTGGCTTAAGTACCATTATAAGCAAGATTGGTACTTGACCCACTTTTTTTGAAGTGGCTGCACGTTATCGTCGTACAAATTAGGCCATTTGTTAAATTGTAATGGCTACGAAGAATAGAAATTCGTAGGTGGTAAACTAAGAACAATGTATGATGCACTAATTTGTATCCTATCTGGTGATGTACTCGAATGTTGTTGTCGTATGTATGTTATGTCATATTATGGTAATGTGGGTCTGTTATTATTAAGATTGTTTTCTAATTGATAATATCTTTGCATGACAGGGTTTCGTTGATTGTGTACTACAAATAGGGCGATGATGAATAGATTAAAAATGGTAAAAATGGTAGTTACCTTGGCGGGGTAACCTTAGTTGCAGCCATGAGTAACATCCAATAGTTTTCCATTAATTGCTTGAGCCCACATCGATTACATAAATGCTGGCTATGTTGGTGGCTATGATGATATTTTTTTGAGCCTAATGTTTCAATCACTTAACTGTACTTGCACTCTATTCATGAGCATTAATGGTGGCAATGATGAAATTTTTCTGAGCCAATGGCATCCATTCACACTTCTGGATACTTGGGGCCTGTTTGGATGGGGTATTGTGAAGGGGGATTGTGTGTGTGTGTTTGTGTAGCAGTTGTGTTCTGAATGGTTTCTGCAGTTGTGTTCTCTTCTGATTCTGCAGTTTTGATCTGTTCTGGTTCTACAGTTTCTTATGTTCTGGTTCTGCAGTTTTGGAGGGGGTGTAGTGTGTGTGCGTAGCAGCTGCAGAGAGAGAGAGTGTGTGTGTGTGTGTGTCCAGTTTTCTGCTCTATTCAGTTTTTAACATGCTGTTTCTGCTATGTTCAGTTTGCAGTTCTGAATTCCAATGGTTCTAAATGGTTCTTAATAGGGCAATGATGAAAAAATGACAAAGTAAATGAAGGTAGTGCATTGGCGGGGCAACTCATGGTTGCAGCCATGCGTACCCTCGTGCGTTTCTTAGTAATTTCCTGAGCCCGCTATGATTTTTGCTCTGTCCAGTTGGGGAGTTGAATGGTTTCAGTTGTGTTTTGTTCTGGTTATGCAGTTGTGTTCTGTTCTGGTATTCTACTTTTAATCTGTTCTGGTTCTGCAGTTTTGTTATGTTCTGGTTGTGCAATTTTGGAGGGGGTGTAATGTGTGTGTAGCAGGTGCAGATAGTGTGTGTAGCAGGCTCAGTTTCTATACTTTGTTTTATTCAGTTTCAGCATTCTGGTTATGCAGTTGTGTAGCAGCTGCAGAGGTGAACTCTGTGTGTGTGTGTGTGTGTGTGTAAGGTGCAGTTTTTGTGTGTGTGTGAGGTCCAGTTTTGGTCTGTGTGTGAGAGAGGTTCAGTTCAGTTTGTGCAGCAGGTTCAGTTGTGTTGTGTGTGTTTGAGGTTCAGTCTGTTTGCTGTGTGTGTGTCGAAGTATGTTTTGGCATGGCTATGAGGAATTAGAAGGGGGCTAGCACAAACGAGCTGTGTCCAAACTGCAATTTTTTTGGGTTATCGCTGTGTCCAAACTACAGTTTTTCTGTGCTGTTCTTCTTGCCTGTGAAGGAAGTGCCTTGGCGGGGCAACTTTTGGTTGCAGCCATGCGTACCCTCGTGCGTTTCGTACTAATTTTCTGGGCCCACTACAATTTCTGATTTGTCCACTTGAGGAGTTGAATGGTTTCGACAGTTGACATTTATATATGTTCTGTTCTGATTTTTAAGTTTTGTTCTGATATGGTTCTGCAGTTTTGTTAAGTTCTGGTTTTGCAGTTTTGGAGGGGGTGTAGTGTGTGTGTGTAGCAGGTGCATAGAGTGTGTGTGTGTGTGTCCAGTTTTCTGCTCTGTCCAACTTTAAACAAGTTGTATCTGCTATGTCGAATTTGCTGTTCTATATTCTAAGTGGTTCTTAATAAGGCAATGATGAAAAAATGACAATGTAAATGAACGTAGTGCCTTGGCGGGGCAACTTTTGGTTGCAGCCATGCGTACCCTCGTGCGTTTCGTACTACTTTCCTGAGCTCACTATATGATGCTTGGAGAGGGATGCTGTGTGCACTTTTCTGGGTTACAGATGTGCAGGTGTATGGTTCATGTGCAGTTTTGTGGACAGTGGGTGTGTGTGTGTGTCATGGAAACATGCCACAAAGCAGTTTTGGTGGCTGGTTTCTGCTCTTTTCTGCTGACTGTTTTCCTGGCATACTATAGTTCAGTTCTTTTACTATTTTTGGACAGTGCAATTTTTGGACAGTTGGTAAAAAACTGCTCCATATGGACTGTTTTGAGGGTTTTTTAACTGCTGCTGCTATTTTGTTATCGAATTCTCGGATATATGACGTGCAGTTTTTTCCTGTTTTATGGGCTGTTTCCTTACATAATATAGTGCAGTTTTTTTGACTGATTTGTGGCATGTTGGTTATGTGTTAGCTCAGCTATTTTTTCAGATACTTACTAGTGTCTATGATGAAAATTTTCTGAGACAAATGGCATTTGTTGCCTGTGGTGTGTGCAGTTAACTGTGTTCAGTACTATTATTCTCGGATATTGTGAAGGGGAATTGTATGAGTTGTTTGCAGTTTTGGACTGTTTTGAGGCTGTTATGGGCTATTTTTTGTTATATTAAGCCAGGATGATATGAAAGAGACATTTGACCATGCTATGTAGCGTGTGTGTGTGTGTGAGGTTGTGTTCAAGTAATGCACTATGTTCTCTGCTCTGTCAAGTTTTCACCATGTTTCTATTCTGAGGTGTCCAGTTTTGACCATGCTGTTACTCTGTGAGGTGCAGTTCAACCATGTGTGTCTGCATAGGGCAATGATGAAAAAATTAGAATGTAAATGAAGGTAGTGCCTTGGCGGGGCGACTTTTGGTTGCAGCCATGCGTACCCTCGTGCGTTTCGTACTACTTTTTTGAGCCCACTGTGATGGTTGGACAGGGATGGTGTCTGCACTGTTCTGGGTTAGGGGTGGCTGGGGGGATGTGCAGGTGTGTGGGTTGTGCAGTTTTGTGGACCATGTGTGTGTGTGTGTGTGTCCAAGCTGTTTTGGTGCCTGTTTTCTGCAGTATTGTTTAACATTTAAATATCGTAATTGTTGTATCCAATTAGATATTCGATGGGAAGTGAAGATAAAGATAAGTTTTGGGTGGTTTTCGTTGGTCGTAAACCGGGAATATATACAAGTTGGGCGGCCGCGGAATTGCAAGTTAATGGATACGCAGGGAACTTGAAGAAAAAGTACAACACATTAGACGAAGCAGAAGAAGCATTGTTAGCATTTCATGAGGAAAGATACCGGCTCATTCAAGACATGCAATTGGCTCAAACTCAACCTCAATCAAGCGACGGTGCTTCGACATCCACGGGTGCTTTGGAAGTTCAACATCAAACTAGTCTAACAACATACTTTGTTGTAACTTTTTTATTAGGTTTCGCATGTTGTATTTTATTGGCACATCTGTTTTCTGGTTCGGAATGAAGTTGTAAGTTCTATTTCACAAATTCGGACGAATTAGGTTGGTCAAGACTGTATAAGTTGTAAGAATTTCGTAAGTTCTACGTTTTATTTCATAAATCACGTGGATATATATTGGTTCGATTATTCGGTTCAAAAGTAATGTATGGCTATGATGAAATATTCGCTGATTCGAAAATTCACTTCACTTCAAAAATGATGCAATACAGATGAACAAAAATGCAGTCACACACACATACTTCAAACAAATTAGGAAGCCATGAAAAGGCAGGTCCATTTATTTGACAACTACAAATTTATTCTTCGAACACATGCCTTCAACTTTGACCATCTAGTTTTCCCGACGACTGAAAATATGGCCCAATCGATTGAATTTGGGAATTTGCCTGTCCCGATAAAGTCTCACTTGTGGCCGATCCTACATAAAGTAAGGAAAAACATTTAAGAAAATTTAGTAAACAAGACTTCCTATAAAATTTCAATTTATTGAACAAGCCTTTATATAATATTTACTTACTCGGATTAATTCCTCCCAAACTCCATATTCGGCCACAACTTTGTTTTCATTTGAATCCCACCCAAATCCAGGACGGTGAAGTATTTCGGTTACGTAGAAAAAATCCCGTTTCCAATACTTCGTCTTCCCCAGGATATGATTTGGTTCGATACCTGCTTCAGGAAAAGTAGCTTGCATTTGATTTTGAAGATATTCCAAGTATGCGGGTTCACCGGGCTTGCCATTCCACATTCCTTGATCTACAAGGGTCGTAAGCTTGGAAAGTAACGTTTCTTCCTCCACCTCGGTCCAAATTCGCTGTGCCATCAATATGATTGACCAATGAAAGGAAAAACTTTTTTCCTCAATCAATATGAGATGTGAAATGAGAAGAAGAGACATTGGAACAATTTATAAGGAAAAAATTTACCAACCTAATTAGTTAGGCACATTTTCACCAAAAAAATATGTTGGTCACATGGGATTTCACCTAACAAAATTGTTGGACTCCAACTACCAAACAATGTATTTTTCCAAAAACAAAAAAAAAACAAAAACATAACCAGAATTTAAAAAAAAAACCGAATTTTATAAAATTATAACTGACTTTTTTATTTTCTAATATTATTAAATATGTACATTTCTTAGTCAAATTAAATATTACAGCTTCAAGTGTGAAATATTAATTATATTGTAAATTATATATATAACATAATACATAATTAAGTTTCGGACTGCACAAGGGCAAAAGGGTCTTTTGACAGCTTTTTACATCATCCACCATTCCTTATACCCCCTATTAATCCTCCATCCAAACAAAGTATTACTTAATCCCCCTTCTCTAATACCTCATCCAAACAACTTACTCTTTAATACCCCCTCCATAAACATCACATCAATGTGGGTCATCCCTTACTATCCAATACCCCCTACTATCCAATCCCCCCTTATTACACAACACCTCCAAACCTAATCCCGCATCCAAACGAGCCCTATAGGACTTTAATACCTACGTAAGCATCGAATGTGTTCCGATCATGTGATTGCCAACATCCTATTATCACTAAAGTTGGCGACAAATATAGAATCGATAAGATGTGCAATCTTAACGGTTTAGATCGGTCATCAGAAAAAATTATTGAACAACTTCCTTTAAAATCTATACGTTGAACCTTATTGTTTATAAACTAAGGTCTTGTGTTTTTCTGTAATGTACAATACTCATACGATCGCAACACAATCACGACGATGGATATGTCCATTTCATTTTGCTTGGTGTTTTAATTGTTCTCGTAAATTTTTTGGTCTACCGAGTTTAGAAGGCCCTTTTATTGGGACGTAGATTCATTATTAGAATGACGTTTTACATCTAATCAAGTATGTATGGATAAGAGATTGAATTCATTTTTGGCAAAAGTATTCTAATCTTTGTTACGTAAACATAGACGGTCCCGATTCGAAAAAAATAGTCAATGTGGCCCAAGAGTGGTGCAGTATGGGACTTTAATGCTTCTGAAAGCACCAAATGTGTTCCGATTATGTGGTTGCCGATATTCGATTATCACCGATTTTGGTGACAATGATTAAATCAACAAGATGTTAAATCCTATCGGTTTAGATCGAGCATTCGAAAAAATTTAGTTGCTTACTGTCTTTAAAATCTATACATTGAACTTATTTGATTATAAAGCAAGGTCTTGTACTGTAGTCTAATGTACAGTAGCCACACGATCGTTAATTTTGTTATGCTTGCTATTTTTATCATTCTCATAAATTTTCGAGTCTAACGGATTTTGAAAGTCTATTCATCGGAACGCGGATTCTATATTGTACGCCCGATTATCCAATTAAGTATGCAATTGGGCCTGCCCATAGAAGGAGAATCCCCCAAATTTTTGAAATTAGGTGTTAAAACTTGGATACGTGGACGATCACAACCAAGTTCTCAGGGAAAAAGTGAAAAGTACCAACGTTTTACTGTTGAACATAATCACAAAACTTATATTAAATCGGAAAAAGTGAAAAGTACCAACTTATAATTTTTTTTTTGTACTGAAATACTAAATTTAGTAGAAAATTGGAAACCGTATTTTTAAATCTTTTTTATTTTTTTACTCATAGTTAATCCTTAATTTCCAAAACCCATAACTAAATAACTTACAAAATTATTATTGATTTACTTTTTTTTTTCAATCTTCTATTACGTATATATGATTTTACTTGAAAATCCCTATTATTAGTTGGAAAGGAATATGAGCCACCAAAACTATAATCTTATCCTTTTTATAATACTTGTAATATTAATTTACTATTATTATCTTTCCTTATCTTTTGCTTTTCAATATTTACTAAATGAAGCATATTATAAATTAAATAATTTTTTTTCCAACAATAATCTTTATTCCCCTAACACAAATTTTCAATATCTCCAATTCACTTCAACACTATTATATCCTTATGACGAACAATAATGAGTCCGGAGTTTCAAATATCGATAATTATTAAAAGGAACAAAATTTCAAAAAACTAAAAATACCCGAATTTAAATCTCAGAAAAATTAATATTCTTTTTTAAAAAAAAATTTATTACACGTATGGTTATGTCTTTTTAGAAGTTTCTTTTCTTTTCTATTTTTTTATATATACTTTAAATATTATTGTTTCCTTTACTTAACATAAATAGGAAATATCTTCATTTTCTTTTCTTATTTCTTATTTCTTATTATATTCTCACACTTAATTCTTAGTTACTAAATTTTCTAAAATAACTTATAGGTTTTTATTAACTTACGATATTTCTTTTTGTTCTTCTATTACTTATAAATTAGTAGAAATATTTTCTACATGAGTTTACAAATACATTCACTTTTATATCATTCATAAAAAAATACTACTTTATCCTTTTATAATACTTGTATATTGATTTATTTTTATTTACTAACTTTTATTTTCAAGATTTAGTAAACGAACCATGTTATTAATTAAATAATATATATTTTACAATCACCAATGCTAAAGATTATTAGAATATAATAGGAACAAATTTGAGTACACATCTAATCTACTTTTGTACAAAAACTCATGATTTCTTCACTTAATTTAACAGGAAAAATTAAAATGATATAACTGTTACGTTTTATATCCAACTGATATTATACAATCAATAAAATAATATCATATCAGTCGTGTGTCATAATAAAAATATCGTAAGGATTATAAAATAAATATTATAAGGACCATCATTTTTGTAAATAATAACAAGTAGAGTGCCGGGTCCAAAAATAATATCATAATAGCTAAAAATGCAGAATACGCATGTAAGCTTTCAAGCTCTATTAACGAGTCAAAACTACTCTATTATACTTAGGGAGAGTGGAAAAATAGTTATCTACCTCGGGTTCGGTCGAAACTATTAGAAAATCGAATCCCCAAGATCCAGTAATGACGCGTATAGATTAGACAACAAAAATTGCAAAAAAAAAAAAAAACCTTACAAGGCGGAATTAGGATTTTACCACAACTCTCGCGTCACGAACGTTGGTTGAATTTGTTATAGCACATCTTGCTGTATGCCACGAATACTGCTAGACCGTACCTTACAATCTTCTGTCATATTCCTTTATACCTCGAATCACGTACCCATTTGTGGAAACCCTACGTGATTGTTTGTTCTTTCTCACAGCCCACTTTTCTGATCTCTCAAAAACATGTCATTGACCTAGACAACGAAGCGGTATATTTATAGGGCTAGGGCAGGGACCTAAGGAGAAATAAATCTGGACTCTTTGTGTAAATAAGAAATCTTAATCCCATCATGATTCTATTTCTTATCACACAAATTACAATTCACCCTACTACAGAATTGTAATTGCATTCCCGTCCTTATCTCAATTATATTTTGAGCTCCATATTATTAAATACTTATTAATCTCCCCAAATTAAGATCATAGATACCCGTTGATTAAAATAAATTACTAACAAGAACAAGCTTAAAATAAGTTTTTCAAAGTTTTCGGTTTCGCGGGGAGATGACGGGAACAGGGGTTTGAGCTTGGTTCAAAGCAGTTGGTAGTGGTTTTGGGAGGCTTGTGGTGGGTAAGGAAGTTTGGAAGTGATATTACTTCTCACAAACGGTTAAAAATAATAATAATTTACAATTTGAATTATCTTTATCTTTCAATAATTGATCGTTTGGATTGAAGTCTTTGAAGGATTGAGCCCAGCTTACAAGTGGCAAAACCTGCCCGTTAGCCCTTGAGATTGGAAGTGGCACCATTTGTCCTAAAAGATTGCACCCAAAATTCAGATGAGAAGAAGAAAGATGAATGCAGTAGTCGATAGTAGTAGGTAGTTGATTGCACCGCATCTTTAAGATGCGTCATACTTTCTTCTTTTTTTTAAATACATTTTCAATATATGTTACTGGTCTGCATAGATTTTGTTGCCATGCAAACTCTATAAAATGCATTTTGTGAAAGCACGATAAATTATTTTTATAAATCATTTCAAAAAATGGACATTTCTTCGATTCGTTTGTACAATTTGGACAGATCGACGGAAAACTCTTTCCTATTGGATGGAGTCAAAAGAGGAGTGAAAATAAAGGAGGGGGTAAAGGGGTGGGCCCAATGGTTTTGCCGCTGCTTGGATTCTCCATTCGTTCCCCTCATTTGTTTTCCTCTGTTCTTCGTTTTCACTTGTTCGAGGGATTCACCAGTGAAACTTTTGGGCTGGTCTAGGGTTCCCCAAAATTTATCCGGGTGTAGAGGGGTGAAATTTGGACGAAATCACCCCTGGTTATCCCCCTTTCCCCAACCCCAGGCCTCCACTGCTTCCTCATTTTTGTCGCCGACCCATTGTTGTCTGTGGAGCAGAGAAAAAAGGGTTTTGGTGGCGATTTGGAGTGCAGTGCATATTTGCTTCGTGAACTCAGGTATGGATTCCATTTTAGCAGATCTCTGTGTGCATGTGTGTGTAATGGCTCCTCGTCTGCTGATTTATTGTTTTGTATAGGTCAAAAAATGGAACAGCCATGTGTGTGCGCGCAAAAAAATGGGTACTCTTTTGTCTCCTCCATTTTTAGATCCATGTGTGTGTGTGTGTGTGCGCGTGCGCGTATGGGTCCTGTTTTGTTGATTTTATGTTTGGTATGCCTGAAAAATAAAGAACGCCTCTGTACGTGGATGAACTGTTTTTAGGGTTTCGAAATGTGCAAGGGTTTCTGACTGGGTTTCGAGTACAACAAGGGTTTGAACTATGTTTTGTGTGTGTTTTTGTGTATTTTGGATCTAGGGTTTCGATTAGTGCAACGGTTTTTGACTAGGTTTCAAGTAAAACAAGGGTTTGAACAATGAAGCATGAATTTTTTTTTTTTTTTTGCAATACTACTGCAGTTTAAATTGGGTTTTGATTATTGGAAGTGGTTTGTATTCTTATTATAGCATCATAGCATCATATATGTGGCTGCAATATGTTGTTTTTAAGTTATTGTTTCATGCTTGCAAGGGTTTGGATGATTAAGATGAAACCCCAAAAGAAAAGCCTAAAAAAATAGCCCGACCTTTATGTATTGTGTGTGTATGAATAGGGTTAGAAGACATTAGTTTGGTTTAAGAAAATGAAATTGTAATTTAGTGTTTGTAGTTTGTAATTAAGAAAATGACTTGTGTTTTATTCATGAAGCCCTTTTTAGGTTTTTTTACAATGCCGAGATTAAACAGAACAGAATTAAGGAGAAGAGAAGAGGAAGAGGCATTCATCGCAATAAACATGTACATTCGTGCTGCAATGAGTGTGTTTCGGCTTTATTGCTTCATTGTGTCCACGGCACAATATCCTCGTCCTGAGTTGTCCCCAAATCCAAACTACTACCAAACCCAAGTAGATGCTGTGAATAGGCTTGTCAATGGTAATGAAGTAGATTGCCACGAGCAATTGAGGGTAAATAGGCGTACCTTTTTTAGATTGTGTTGTCTACTTCGAGGTGTTGGGTTAGGAGACTCGCGAAATGTTTGTCTCGAGGAAAGGGTAGACATTTTCTTGTGGATCCTAGCTCACCATACAAAACAGAGGCGTACGAAATTGCACTTTTGGAGATCAACTGAAACTGTAAGTAGACATTCAATGTCGTACTCCTAGGTGTGTTGCGCCTTTATGACATGCTCCTAGTAAGGCCCGAGCCTGTGCCTCCTAACTACCATGACAGTAGATGGAGTTGGTTTCAGGTAAACTTCATTTCAATTATTGTAAAATCTTCCATTTCGTTTTCTCAGCTCCACCATATTGACTTAGTTACAAAATGTACTGATTATGTCGTAGAATTGTCTCGGGGCATTGGATGGGACGTACGTGCCAGTGTATCCCCCGGCAGTTGACAGGCCACGCTATAGATCAAGGAAGGGTGAGATTTCCACAAACGTTTTAGGTGTATGTAGTCGAGACCTAAAGTTTGTCTTTGTATTGTCTGGTTGGGAAGGGTCGGCCACTGACTCTAGGATCCTGAGGGACGCCATTTCAAGACCTGATGGTTTGATAGTCCCCCATGGTATGTTTTAAATCCTAAAATTCACCTTATTTTCACTCCATTCCTATTATCAACCCTTCCTTTAAACCATTTGTAGTGAATGTCATAACTTCCATTTGGTACAGGACATTACTACCCTGTGGATGCCGGATACCAAAATGCCGAGGGTTTTCTAGCACCGTACCGCGGGCAACGATATCACATTAACATTTGGAGGCAAGGTCACATGCCGACTAGCAGAGAGGAGTACTTCAACATGAAGCACTCAGCTGCTAGGAATGTAATTGAGAGAAGCTTTGGTGTGTTAAAGATGCGCTTTGCAATATTGAGGTCTCTTTCATATTACCCCATTAGGACTCAAACACGTATCGTCACAGCATGTTGCCTCCTCCATAACCTCATCAAAAGAGAGATGCCCAACGATCCCATTGAGAACGAGTACACGGCATGGGAACGTGATCACATACACGATGTGGAGGTAGATGATCACATCACTACCATTGAGACTTCCAATCAATGGAGCGGGGAGAGGGATGCGTTGGCTACAGCCATGTACAATCATTGGCTAGGAAATGGTGGGGGACAAGAGGTTTTTCCACCATGAGGAACTTTGTTTAGTGTATTTGTATTAATAAGTGTTTGAATAACTTTTATGATGTAAAAATTCTATTTCAAGAAGTTTGTATGAACTTTTTATGATTGTAATTGAACTCCGGTTTGTAGTTTTTATTAGACATTCTTAAATAATCATTGTTGTCAAACTTAAAATGCTTTTGCAATAATGGATACCCAACAAGGTAATGTCCCTAACAAAAAGGCTTCAAGGAGCCATAGGGTGTGGAGGAAATCCGAAGAGGATGCCCTCATGAAATGCATGGTAGCCGAAATAAGTGACAAATGGAGCGCGGATAATGGGTTTAAACTCGGGTTCTTCACGTTACTTGAGAAAGAGATGGCGAAGATCATGCCGGAGAGCAATATTAAGGCCTCCCCCCACATTAACTCCAAAGTCAAGTATTGGAGACGAACATATGCCAAAATATGTGACATTGTGGGACTTAGTGGGTTTGGGTGGGACCATGTCAACAAAAGGATTGACGTGGATGATGATGTGTGGAAAATCTACGAAGAGGTAACTTCCAATGCTTTAATTGATATGTTATGGCATGGGATCATGTACTTAAACTTGAAATGTTTATGTAGGCCAACCCTAAGAAGGTCAAAGAGGTGGGTGGGAAGCGTTTCCCTTATTTTGATGATTGGGAAATCATCTTTGGAAAGGATAGGGCTAATGGGTGTGGAGCGGAGGCTCCTGCATAAATGGGGCGACTACATCAAAATGTGATGCATAATGAAGATATAGAGGAGGAGAATGACGGTCTCTACCATCCATTCTTCGGTGAAGAATTTCATCCCACCGACACAAGTGGACCCTCGGGGGTTGCCAATGAAATTCCTTTGGACTCGTCACCTCTGGACTCGACACCTCTAGTCTCCACACCTCCGGTCTCCACAAGTTTGAACTCCGCACGTCGTACGTCACTCCCGACATCCACTCCCCGGACCTCCACACCTCCGGCCAATGCCGGAACTCAAAAGGGGAAGAAGAGGACACGAATGGGTGATGTGGAATCCCTTGCTATAAGCATGGAGGCATGGCTGGAAAAGAGTGATGTCCATATGGAAAAAATGACCAATGCAATGGGGTATTCCAAAGACGTATCCGCTCACCGCACACAAGTGCCAAAAGAGCTTGAAAAGCTTGACCTTACTGATACCCAACGATTTAGGTTAGGTGCCGTCATTTGTTCGGCTGAAGATAGGCTAGACCTATTCTATGGCACTCGCGAGGATTTGAAACAAGCTTGGGCTGGGCTGAGGCCGTCCTGGATGGTCTAATCTTTGGTCCCGTTTAGCTATGAGGGAGAAGAAGTAGAAGTTTTTTGAAGTGGCCGACCTTTCACTCTTACACATATGGCCCATTTTTTGAAGCGGCCGATCGATCACGCGTAGATATGTGGTCCCTAGTTGTTAATATTTTGATACATTGAGGCTGTTTGAACAATCTTTTGCAGCCTAGTGTATTGTAATATTGTGTTTATGTTCTCCTTCATCGTCAAACAATATTCTACTTATGCTATGTTATGGTAAAACAATGGTGTATTCGTGGCCTACGTTTGATTATGTTTATGGGTTACAAATGCAGGCCTTGGATGGGTTACTTATGCATTGTACTTATGTTTGTGGGCAATGATGATAGAATTGGATTATTCATTAAGATAGATACCTTGGCGGGGTAACATTAGTTGCAGCCATGAGTACCCTATTGATTTGTATGTATTGTCTGAGCCCATTCCACTATTGAACTGTGGTAAAAAGTATAGCAGGTGTGTGTGTGTGTGGCAATGGCTGCAGGTTTTGGTTTAGGTTTTGTGCCTCTATGTGTGGGTTAAAATTGCAGGTTTTGACCACTATTGGTGGGTTAAAACTGCTGGTTTTGGCCACTGTTGGCTCTGCTTATCTACTGCAGATTTTGTTTGTGTGTTTAAACTGTTGGGTTGGTTCTGTTATAGTGCTGCAGGTTATTGGTGGCTATGATGAAAGCTTTCTGAGCCAAATCGATACATTAGATAAAACTGTGTCAGTATTTGTGGCCTATGATTATGTGTTAAAACTGGAGCAAATTGGTTCATCTTTTGTGCATGGTTTGGTTCAGTTTTCTGCCTACAATTTGGTTCAGTTTTGTGGGATAAGAACTGCATGATTTGGTTTAAACATGAGGTTATGGTTATGATTTGGTTCAGTTTTGTGAGTGAGTGTGTGAAACTGCAGGGGTTGGTTATGTTTTGTGGCTGCATTTTTGGGCTGTTTCCTGCACACAGATTTTGGTTCACTAAAACCTGCAGGTTTTGGTTCAGTTTGTGCTTTAAAACTACAGTGCTTGGTTCAGTTTGCTTGCATTTCTGAGTTAAAACTGGGGGTTTTTGTTCAGATGTTTGGGTGGCTATTGTGCTTGCATATTAGTTCATTTTTGTGCATGCATGTGTTGGCTGCAATTTGTTGGCTCTATTTATGTGTTAAAGCTGGAGGATTTTGCCACTGTTGGTGGGTTAAAGCTGCAGGTTTTGGCCACCGTTAGTGGGTTAAAGCTGCAGGTTTTTGCCCTACGTTTATATGTCAAAACTGCAGGTTTGTGGCCTCTGTTAATGTGTTAAAACTGCAGGGGTTTGGTCCTATTTTATGCCTCCATTTGTGAGTTTATATTGTAGATTTTGGTTCATGTGTTTGAGTGGCTATGATGAAAGCTTTCTGAGCCACAAACTGAGTCAAAACCTCCTCCATAACCTCACCAAAATGCAGCCACAAACTGGTGCCAAAACCTGCAGTTTTAACCCATAACCAGAGGCCAAAACCTGGTTTTTTTGTGGCTGTGATAAAAATTGAACAACACGCAATGAGGACTTAGGCGGGGTAATATGAGAGGGTCGTTTGGCAACTCATGTTGCAGCCTAGTTCTCTCAAAAAGTTGTCAACTGTACTCTGAGCCAAATGCCTTAATTATGTTCATGTGTTATAACTGCAGTATTTTGGTTCTATTTTTCTAAAGGTTTTGGTTCGGTTTTGTGCCTGCAAGTGTTGGTTTATGTGTCATTTGGTTTATGTACTCTGGTTTTGGCCTGTGTTTCATTTGGTTTTAAACTGCAAGTGTTGGTTTTTGTTTGTTCCATTCAAAACTGCAGGTTTTGTACTGTATCTGTGGGTTACAGCCGCAGGTTTTGGCCATTGTTGGTGGGTTAGAACTGCTGCTTTTGGCTTAAAGCTGTGTTGGTTCAGCTTTTCTGTATGGTTTTGTTCAGTTTTCTAGCTATTACAAACATTTGTGGGTATAAACATGAGGTTATGGTATAAACAGATTATGGTGCAGTAAAAGCTGTAGGTTATGGTTCAGTTTGTGATTTAAAACTGTAGTATTTGGTTCAATTTGTGGTTTAAAACTGCAGTGATTGGTTCAGTTTTGTGGTTTAAAACTGCAGTGCTTGGTTAAATTTTGTGGTTCAGTTTATGAGTAAAACCTGCAGGTTTGTGGCCTCTGTTTTGTGAGTCAATGAGTGTGTGTATGGTGGTACAGTTTTTGGCTGCCATTTGGTTCTGTTCTGTGGATGAAACTGCAGGGTTTGCTTATGTTTTGTGGCTGTATTTTTCGGCTGTTTTAACCCACACAAATTCTGATTTAGTAACACCTACAGGTTTTGGTTCAGTTTTGTGATTTAAAACTACAGTACTTGGTTCAGTTTTGTGGTTCAATTTATGGGTAAAACCTGCACGTTTGTGGCCTCTGCGTATGTGTGAAAACTGTTGAGGTTTGGTTATGTTTGGTGCTTGCATTTCTGAGGTAAAACTGGGGGTTTTTGTTTAGATGTTTTGGTGGCTATGATGAAAGTTTTCTGAGTCACGAACTGAAGCAAAACTGAACTGTATGTATTAAACGAAAATGCAACCACAAACTGAGCCAAAACCTACAGTTTTAACCCACAAAAAGAGGCCAAAACCTTTTTGTGTGTGGCTATTATGAAAAATTAACAAGACACGTTAGAGACTTAGGCTGGGCAACGTTTGAGAGGGTCATTTGGCAACTCATGTTGCAGCCTGGTGCCTTGCAAAAATTGTCTACAAATCTGAGCCACATGTTTCCAGCTATTTGACTGCAAAAGTCCTCCCATTTATGGTACCATTGTTACTTGTGTCATAGTCTGTGTCCTAAATGTGTCAACTGGCAATGATGAAATTTGAGCCAAATGCGTTAATTTTGGTTTTCAACTATTTATTTGTGATTAAGAGGCAATTTGATTCATGCGTTTGTCATGACTTATAATGTTGTTTTCGAATAGATTACTCAATGACAGGTGAAGAAAAAGACTATTATTGGGTGGTTTTCGTTGGACATAAGCCGGACATCTATACAACTTGGGGAGAAGCTCAACTCCAAGTTAATGGATACTCAGGAAGCATGGCGAAAAGGTACAGGACATTCGATGCAGCCGAAGAAGCATTGCTCAAGTTTCACGAGGAGAGATACAACTTGAAAAAGTTGCAAGACAAAAATTCCACATCCGCAAGTGCGTTGGGAGTTGAACATCAAATCAATGGGTGCAAGACATTTGTTGTATTTTTTTTGTTAGGTTTCGTAGGTTGTATTTTCTTGGCACTTGTTCTCGATTCCGAATGAACTTGAACGTTCCAAGTTTCTGTAGAATATCACGTTATGAATAGAGACAAGTTCTAAGATTATTTTAAATTGAAGACGTTCAAACATTACGTTTCAACATCATGAACATAGCCACCAAATGACACATCCATGGGTAATACAATTTATTCTTCCGCGATCTACACCTATTCCTCCGGCTCCTCGGGAGGGGGAATGAAGCAAACACGTCAGTCATCAAACAATGGAAATTGAACATCTCTTGCCACCAGAGCTTGTTGATTAACCTAAGTCAAAATGAATTAATTAAGAACAAGAAATATTTTGATCTTAACAAATTTATAGCACTTTATTAAAGCTTACTTGGAGGATTGCAGTTCAAACATCGTCTTCAGCTACCACCATGTTTTGACTTGCGTCCCATTCAAATTCGGGACGATCAATTAGGTCCACAATGATGAAGCAAGTACGACGCCACTGCTTTACCTTCGCTTCAATATGCCATTCCTCAATGCCAGCTTCGGGAAAATCACTGTCCATGATACGTTTCAAATAGCTCAAGTAACTTGGACGAAAGTGTCCACTCCCGGTGGTCCACAATCGGGACTCCACCATTGATTTCAGTACCGAAATCAACAGGATCTCCTCAACCTGAACCCAATTGTGACGAGGAGGCGGACGACTAGCCATACAATCAAAAAAAATCTGAGACTTGTTTTGTAATTGAGATTTTTGAATGAGTTTGACAATGAATTTACTTGCTATTTATAAGCAAAATTTACCAACTATTCTACCACATATCCACCATTCAATAATATATCCATAATTCAACATTCAACCAACTTCTACTTTCCATTCTATCAAAAAAATCATACTTTTCATTCAAACCTACCCTAATTTGTCTTTTCTTTGTAAAAAAAATCACTTTCCTAGATAATTGAAAAATAAATACTTACCATTCATTAAAAAAAACGTTTTTTAATATAAATTTTTGAGAATATACATTTTTAAATTCATTTAGCTTTTTATACTTTCAATTTTTCAAAATTTATTTAATATATTGATTTTTGAATTTATATAATTATTTTCATACATAATCAAATTTAACACTGCACATGGGCAAAATAGTCATTTGACAGCTTTTCCCATCATCCACCCCTTCTTATCTCCCCCATTTTATAAACCATCCAAACAAAGTCAAATTTTATCCACCTATTTAATACCCCATCCAAACCACATTCTATTTTTTTTCTCCTCCATAAACATCAAATCGATGTGGGCCAACCCATCAAAATTAATACCCTATCTTATTCCCCCTTCTTATTTTTTACGCCCGATTTTTTTCCGCAGGGCCCTTAGCTTTTGTTGTCTTGCTGGGGGCAACGTGGATATCCCCCGGCGTTGCAACTGTTGAATGGCAAGCCCGAAACCCACCTTCAACTACCCTTCCTTCGTCCACATAGCGCTGAGAGAGAGACATATAGGTCGGTCGTGAAGAAAGAGGGGGAGAGAGCTCTTCCAAACCACCACCACAACACACCCCCACAACCCCCCCCCCCCCCCCCCCCCCCCCCACACACACACACACACACACAGATGGGTTCACATACCATATCCGTAGCATCAATCACATACCTCACTCTGATATGTTTATTCCAAAGCTCCCACGCCGATAAGCCAACAGCTTACGAAATGCTCCAGCGATACAACTTCCCCATCGGCGTTTTACCCAAAGGCGTCACCGGCTACGACTTGGACGAGTCTACAGGCAAGTTCTCCGCCTACTTGAACGGCAGCTGCGCCTTCTCCCTCGAGGGCTCGTACCAACTGAACTACAAGCCCACAATCAAAGGGTACGTGTCCAAGGGAAGGCTCTCCAAATTGGAGGGCGTCAAAGTGAAGTTGTTTTTCATCTGGGTTGACATTGTAGAGGTCGACAGGAACGGCGACGACCTCGATTTCTCGGTTGGGATCGCGTCGGCCGGGTTCTCGGTAGATAGTTTCGAGGAGTGTCCTCAGTGTGGGTGTGGGTTGAATTGTGGTGATCGGAGAGTGAGGAATGTTAGGACAAACCCACTTGGTTTATCTTCGTCTTTTTAATGCAATAGTTTGCTGCAAGCATTGTTTTTCGATTGGAAATGCATCCTCCCCATTTATGTTTTGGACTCGAGGAGACAATCATGATCGGGACTGTATGTTCATTTGCTGCAATCAATGATCCAGACTGTCTCCTCCAATCCTAAACATGGACCGGAGAGGATCCGGATCCTTTTAGCTTCTAAATTATGGGTTCTTTCTTTATTGCTAATAGTTTAAATGGGTGCCTCTTATTTTGGGCATTTCATGCTCTTCCTGGTTGATGTGTTTGATTTGATTAATAGGAGCTTAATTGCGTAAAAATGAACGGATGTTTGAATATGATTCCGGTCGTTGATGCTAGTGTGACAATGGAATAGTGACTGGGCTTACAAACTGTTTCGGATTTTGTCTTCTGTGCACAATTTGTGGGAAGAGAAGCACTGTGTTTGAATTCTGAACCATGAGTTCTTACCGGTAAGAGTTTTATGACAAAATCCAAACCATTGACTCTATCGATGGACGGTCCAGATCAAGACGTCTCAGTCCAAAATATGGACTGCAGAGGTCCAGATCCTTTTGCGATTATAAATTATGGGTTCTTTCTTTATTGCCACTAGTTTAAAAGGGTGTCTCTCATTTTTGGCAATTGATGCTCTTCCTGATTGATGTGTTTGATTTGCTTAATAGAAGTTTAATTGCGTGAAAAAGATCTGATTTGTTTGAATATGATTCCGGTCGTTGATGCTAGTGTGACAATGGAATAGTAACCGGGCTTACAAACTGCTTCGGATTTCTTCTCTGTTGTGAGAGGAGAAGCGTTGTGTTTGAATTCTGAACCATGGGTTCTTGCCTAATTGCTGTTAGTTATAAAAGGTGGCCGGTCGGCCACTATTTTGGGTAAATGTTGTTCTTCATGATTGATGTGTTAAGTACAGTTATGGCCATCAACATACTACCGTATTGCAAGCGAGGAAGTTTAGATCAGGACTTGTAAATTGTTTCTTCTCCTTTGGGAATTACATTGGATGCTCTTTGTATTGGGATTTGACATGATGTCTTGTTATTTGAATAAAAATCCAGTTTGGGGTTATTTGGAAAAGCAATTACTGTATCTGTGGCTGCAATATTTTTGAATAATCGAGGTTCTTCCTGATTGATAAGTTTGATTCATTGTCATTGATGGTCCTTTTACCGAATGTTGCTAATGAATGGAAATTGAGGAAGATTAGATCTGAACTCGATTGTTTCTTCTCTGTTGGCCAATTTTTAAATGAATTTTAGACCATATGTTCTTGTTCTGATTTAAAATGTAGTCGTGTTGACTTGGAAATGTGTTTTTTTTTTTGGTAACGTAGAAATGTTAATTTTGTATGTAGTTTATGTGACTTGCATACAAAAGCTATAGTTCTGGACCTCTCTACCACAAAAGAAATTGAAAACTGGGTTGGATTGTTTGAGGAAAAGGTTTCTAGGCTATTTAAAGATTCCAAAAAGGCTATAGAATTTTCAGTTCTGCAAGTCTTAGCTTTTCTTTTTCCCTTTTTGGTGGTGGTGGTTGGAGGTTAGTTTGGAGTGGCGCGATCATTCAACAAATTACTATTACGGAGATTGATTTTGGATATCAGTGTGGATTATTTCTTGGTAAACATGGGGAGTTCTAAAATCATTTCCTTCAACTTATGGTATCTACTGAATTTTAGATGCTCTGGAAATGACAGCTTAATACGTTATTGCTATTTAACTCTTTTTTTGTGAGATGGCTACTTAACGTATCTATTGTACACACTTTAGGGGGGTCTCAGTCTCTAGAAAAAGTTGGGGATGACCATGGAAACCCCAGACAAAACTAGTGTGGCTCCGGCCCTACCATTGAGCCTTATAAGCCTCCATCAAACGTCTGCAATTTATGTCTTGGAATGCACGTTTGGGATGTCCTAAAACACTAACGATTCCCCAAGTTTTGCTATTTATTCTCTTAGTAGTTTCCGATAGGAGAAAACAAGATAATATGATGTTCATGATGTTTGTAAATTAAGATGTGTTTAACATGGAGAAATGCTTATAACTTGAGAAGATTATATTCGTTATACCCCATGGGAAATGTGGCTTCCAGTTCGTCATATCGGAATGATCTGCCTTCTAGGCAAGATAGTTTGGTCCCTTTGGAGTTAGTCTTGAGATAAAAAATGGAAAATATACCTCTTATTGCAAGAGAGATTTTTTCTAGCGTGTGGCTGTGGATATGCATGCTTATGTAAATTTTATGTCGTTTTGTATCCCCAACTAGAACGGAATGTTTCTTGTGGTTAGCAATTGGCATCCAATTGGCCCTTTTATGAGAAAATTTGAAGAATGTGTGTGGTTTCCAGTATAGCTGTTCTCATTTGGCTAAGGTTGTAGACGGAATACAAGGAGGTACTTGGAGATGGCCAGTGGCCTAGTCAAAGCAATAGGTCGATGTAGGGGGTTATTGTGGCTACTATGGATAGGTGAAAGCGAAATAGGTCTCGATGTGTATCCTACGTGTGTTATGTGCAATCAGTTGGAAGAATGATGTGTATCCTATGCGTGTTTTGTGCAATCAGTTGGAAGAATCACATTATCGTTTCTTCTTTTGATGTAATTTTCTAGCTTTATCTGGAGCAGTCTGTTGAGGAAAAACCAGTTTTCTAGAATGGCTGGAAACTGGAGAAGCGAACTTGAATGATCCGCCATTATCTGTGACTCTTTTGGAAGTTCAGCTTGTAACCTTGCTTTAGCTGCAGCTATGTATCACTTGCAGATGGTGAGAAATGCAATAGCGGTTAGGTGAAAAACCAAGGATGCTACGTAGTGCGTAGGAGTATTCAAGAAGAGATAAGGAAGATGGTTTGTTCTTGGAACGTGGAGCAAAATACTCAACCAAGTTGGTTCTTTTGTTTTTCTTGAAATACTCTGGAAAACAGTAACATTAGATGAGCTTCATGTTGTGATTGCTGGTCTTTCGTTGTTGGCTTCTCTAGTGTGTCCCTTAATTTCTGTTTTCTGCATTCGGTAGAATAATCTGGTATTGGAGGTTTTGTTGGTGTAATCAAGAAGTATGTCCCTGGTGCCTTTGTTTGTTAGCTTAATTGAAATTGTTAGGATCATGCTTTGTATGATGCTGTGCCTCATTATGGTTTTTTTTTTTTTTTAATAACACAGGTGTCCGGGTCAGTTTATATACATCTCGTCTAATCCCTTGTTGTTCCCGTGTGTGTGGGGCCCACCACCTTTGTGAGTGTGAGTGTGGTTATAAAACTCTTGCTCAATTAAAGGTAGAGCAAAACTCTGTATGGACTGACCCAAAAAGAGTTGAAAGTACTTAAGAGGTTTCGAATCTACGATCTTAGAAGCGAGCAAATCCTAAACCTCAAGCCAATTCTAACTTCTAAGTCTCAAGCCTTGACCACTAGGCCAAGGCGTTCAGATTTTGTGCCTTATTCTGTTTAGCAAACAATTTAGTTTGGTAGGTTTAAGAAGTGCTCTCATATCATCCCAAAGTACATCTGTCTACTTAAAGAAACATTATGCATTACGTATAGTTTCCAAGTATATGGGCTTTTCATTAGATATTTTTAAAAATACTTGTATAAAAATAAGAATTTTTTTACTTTTCTATAACTGTTTGGGTAGTGAAAAGTGAAAACGGCCTTTATCCCAATTTTGATTTGGTTTCAAGAGAAATCACGCCACCCATCTTCTAGTTTATTAAAGGTTTTCCAAATAAAGAGAATTAATTGGCCAATCTAACAACCAAGCTTTATATATACATGACTTTAAATCAAATCTTATAAATATCTTCTTCATCACAGTCTATTCCAAAACTAATGCCAAATACATCAAAATATCTCTTTAATTATGAGAAATTATTCAATTCTACATATGACGTATATATTCGCTCCATTACCAATTTTGAATTTTTTTATCTCTTCAAAGTAGAGGTCCCTCCATTAGTCGTGGTTTTTGGAAACTAGAGGGGTTGTCTTTTGGGCCTAAAATTTTAATACTATGTCAAAGTAATAAGTTCTCATTTTAGATTTTGGGTACAGAAAATTGAGGTGTGCAACAGAGAAAAAAACATGTCACATAATTTAAAAAGCTCCATATATTTTCATACACCATGCAAGAAACTTGTGTTAGTTTCTATTCTACAGAGAATCGCTCGTTGACCTATTAGGGTCATGTCGACCACTCCCCTCATTGGAATAATGTGCGTGAGAAGGATTATAAAATGTCAAAATCAACCATTAGAAAGGATGATTTGAGCAAATTACTAAAGTAGTACATTCCTATCAAAAAAAAATTACTGAAGTACATTATTAACCAAATTCACACTCCACCGAACCTTATAAATTGGGACTCGATCTACAAACGGTTAAGGATCAAAACCTTGCACATCATAAGTTGCATATAAGATAACATCCTGGCCGTCTTGGCAGGGCTTAATTAATATTACTCGGACACTTTCATCGGTGATCAATTGACTTAGCCATTAGATAGCATTAATAGCTAAACAACATTGAACGGAGTGCGCCTCTGACTAATTGTTGCTCTGTGCAGCTGACAAGGGTTTATAGTCAGAAATCATAGCAATCCAAACCGTTCTCTAACAACAAGCGGTGGAACCAAAAGTTGGCCTACCACCAAATGCATAGACGAAACATGAAGACAAAAACAAAAAAAAGGGAGATGTGCGCATTGTGGTGGTTGGATTTACATTTACACATTGGTTTAGTTAGGAGAGGGGAAAAAAGAGTGAGACTTTTGATTTTTGTCCTAGAAATTACAAAATATCTTGAAATTGGATGTTACATGTAAATGACCTAGTCAACATGAAAATATTACTATATAAATCTTTCGTTAATCTTGCTTAAAAAAATTCAGATCTTGTTACATCAAGTGAGTGATTTAAAAATTAATTCAATCAATTCGTGACACTTAATGCTTTAGAACTCTTGTCTAAAAAAATCGACCGGCAATCCTATAATGCATAAATAAAGCCTTATTGTTGTTTTTTAACCAACAAACACAACCCTATCTTCAAGTTACGCGGTTTTGCTCTCATATGCTCCGTGACCCTCACTCCATTACTCTAATCCACGTGTACAGCATTGCCCCTCCTCACCATTGTGCGCCATTTAAGTCAAAAGTCCAATTTACACCTACTTTGAAGCTTTCAACCTCCATGAATCTTCTTGGCAGTTGGCACCAATAAACAGAAGAGAGAGAGAGAGAGAGAGAGAGAGAGAGAGAGAGAGAGAGAAGAGAGAGAAACCCATAGAATACACAGACATTCAGAGAGAGAAAGAAACACACAATTATCATTTGGGTGGGGACAGTGACAAGCCCCAAATATCCCTTTTTGATCTAACAAATCAAGACCCATATCCAAATCCTGACATTCTTCATCTGTATCTCTCTATTTTCTGTTATTTAGGAGCTTTTGGCCTTGTGGGTGTGGTGGGATTTTGGAAAAATTTGGATCTTGAGAAGGAAAAAATGAATATGATGACGATGGAGGGGATGATGGACAAGGGAGTTTTGGAGGATATAATAAGGAGATTGTTGGAGGGTAAAGGAGGGAAACAGGTTCAGTTGTCAGAAGGTGAGATCCGTCAGCTGTGCGTCAACGCTCGCCAAATCTTCCTCTCTCAGCCAAATCTCCTCCAGCTCCACGCACCTGTCCGGATCTGTGGTCAGTTTCTCTCTTCTCTCTAGAAAACTTATGTATAGTCTGTTTGTGATATGGGTTTTCAGAATTAAAGGTGTGATGCTGAGTTGTTGATGTGGGTGATGTGTGGGGTCATGTATTTGTGTGTTTGCATTTACGTAATGATGATGAAGGCATGTTGAATTTAAGGAAGGTTTGTGTCTTTTTGTAAATCTGTGTTGAGAAAGAGGAATCTGTAGATTTTTGGGTAAGTCGATAAATCGCTGAAATCATATGTTGATGAATTTCCAAGGCATCCTGAAACATAAATCAAATCTTCATGAAAATAAGAGATTAGTACACCAGGCCTGCTGGGGAAATCGGATGTTGGTTATGCGATAGAAATTTGTCGTTTAAAGAAGGTTGGAACTTGGATGGTGGATTCAATGAATATGTATGTTTCGGTTTTCCTATTTCGTGCGAGAGGTTGTGCCTGGGTAGGGGGATTTCAGGATAATATGTTTTGGTTTTCCGATTTTGTGGGAGAGTTTTTGCCTGGGTAGGGGGATTTCACGATAACTTGTATTTGTTGGATTGTTTGACAAAAATGGCGCATGTGTTGGTGTGACAAAGTTTCATTGGTATTGTGTTGATATGAAGGAGGGTTGTTGGTGGAGAGATTGCTCCCTTGAGTGTTTCGAGACTTTGGATATGGTTTGCGATCCATTGCACCCAATTGTTATGTCTTTGAATGCAATCTAGCACTTTACTTATGAAAGGAAAGAGAAATAAAATTATGAACGAAATGGTTACTCCATTGGTAATGATAGGAGTTGTTGTCGTAATGATGATGAGGCTGATGATTGGCTTTTTTGTGGTTATGTCAGACGGCAACATGAGTGCATTAAGTCTGGAGAAGTTTGCGAATGTTTAATTTGACTTGGATTATGGTTTTGGCTGTGCTGGTCTTTTGGAATAATCTGAATCACTTTTAGCCTCTGTTAGCTGTATTGCTGGTGCAAGTTGTAATCGGCCTGCAGAGACTATGTTCAAAGTTAGTGTGTATGTTCTCTAAGGGCTGTAATATGTATTTGCACTATTACCTGTGGTGAATTATGTCTGTCACGGTTTGTGCTATGTTGAGAGGTTGGATGCCTAATCCTTTGTAGAAGATTTAGCTTGCGTCTCCCGTATTCCTCATGCTTCAGTTGATGAGTTAATTACCTGGAAAACAACCTATTTTCCATTCATGATTAAAGTACTCAGTACTCACCTTTTGAATTTTAGGCAATTGTTTCTGCCTATGGTATTGCTTCGCTTCTACCTTATCTCAACTTTTCCCCCTCCTCTTATTCTCCTCTGTCTGCCGCCGCCGCTGTCTTAGTGGTTGGTCTCTCTCTCTCTCTCTCTCAGATCTCTTCTTTCTTTTGTTCGAAAGCCCCTTTTTCGTGTTTCTCGGCACCCTTATGGCTGGGGTTGCAGTGGTGAAGCAGCAGCAGTGTATACAACGGGGGTTGTAGAAGATGGAGGGGTGTTATGGAGGACGGCGACATCTGGTGTGGAGGGAAAAAAGGTGTTACGGCGGCAGTTGTTTTGACAGGGCTCTCTTGGTGTGTGGCAGCAGCAGTGGTTTAGATGGGGTGGCAGTTGCTTTGATGGGGTTGTTTCGGTGTGTAGCTGCGGCAAGGATTTCAATGAGGCGGCAGTTATTTCGATGGGGTTGTTTCAGTGTGTAGCGGCAACAATGGTTTCGATGGGGCTATTTAGGTGTGGGCAACTATTTTGGGTGTTGGCTTTGGTGGAAGGGTTGCGGGGAGAGCTGTTGCAGCGGTGCTTGTTTCAATGGAGAGGTTTAGGCGCAGTGGTGATTTTGGTGGTTATGCAGGAGGCCGTCCTGGCGGATGCAGGTCAATCTTTGGCGTGTAGTTGTGATGGTGGAGGCTACCTTGGTTACAGTGGAGGCGGCGTGGTTGTGCGAAATTTCTAGGTGGTTGGGTGTTTTTTATTGGGGTTTATTAAACATTAGGTTTCTTGTGGGTGTTTTATTTAAAAATCAAGAGGCAGAGGGATAGGTTGAGATTATGCGAGTAGCAGCACTAGAAGAGTTGTGTACCCTTTGAAGCTCTCTCAATGCTTATCTTTGCCTATTGTACTGGTTTCATCTTTTATCTTTATGATAATGAAATTTTCTTTTGCCGAGATCAAAAAAATTTTGTTCCTGCCTCTAACACATACAAGAAGCTTTCATGAGGTCCAATTGTCCAAAAGCTGATAACCATTTGAAACTCCAGGCGCTGCATTGAAACAAAAAGTTAGAAAGGAAGGAGAAGAAACAAAAGGAGTTGTGGGAAATGTTTGAAATGAAGCTTATATAGTATCAATTTTGTTTGTCATTTTAGCTTTCCACTCTCTTTTTTGCTGGTATTCAGTAAAACTTACATAACCCCCTACCCAAGGAAGGTTTCCAATCTTTAGTGATTTTTCATTTGACAATCTGCAGAATGATTTCGATCATTGGCATGAGCAAGGCCAACTAAGTTTATAGGAATTACTGCCAAGTGTTATTTGTTTTGTGTTTTCCCTTGTGCCGCTTACTACTACTAATAATTGCAAATGGCATGCAGGTGACATACATGGACAGTACCAAGACCTACTGAGACTTTTTGAATATGGTGGTTTTCCTCCGGAAGCAAATTACCTCTTTCTTGGCGACTATGTCGATCGAGGGAAGCAAAGCTTGGAAACAATATGTTTGCTTCTGGCCTACAAAATAAGATACCCTGACAAAATTTTCCTTCTAAGGGGAAACCATGAAGATGCAAAGATAAATAGGATTTACGGGTTTTATGACGAATGTAAAAGGAGATTCAATGTTCGTCTTTGGAAGATATTCACAGATTGCTTCAATTGTTTGCCCGTTGCTGCTTTGATTGAGGAAAAGATACTTTGCATGCATGGAGGACTTTCTCCGGAGTTGCAAAATTTGGACCAAATAAAAGAAATTGAGAGGCCTGCTGATATTCCGGATAGTGGTCTCCTATGTGACCTCTTATGGTCTGATCCAGACCCTAGGGTTGAGGGTTGGGCAGATAGTGATCGAGGTGTTTCTTGTACTTTTGGAGCTGACAAGGTGGCTGAGTTTTTGGATAAGAATGACCTAGACCTCATTTGTCGGGGTCATCAGGTAACCGAACTTTTTCAGACGGCTAAATTTTCATATGCTTAGTTCGTAGAAATAAAGCAAAAAACAGATTAGTGTGCTCTACATTGTGACTATACATATGATTCATATGAATTGAAATGCAGGTGGTGGAGGATGGGTACGAATTTTTTGCTAAACGAAGGCTTGTAACTATATTCTCAGCTCCAAATTACGGTGGGGAGTTTGATAATGCAGGTGCTCTACTGAGTGTTGATGAATCCCTAATGTGCTCTTTTGAGATATTAAAACCAGTTGATTACAGGCAATCTCCTGGCAGTTCCAAGTTGCCCCTCAAAAAGGTATATCTTTTTTACAATACCCATTTCCGTTTATTCTATTTGGTTCTATCATCATATTCTTAGACTGGGATGATCCTCTTTTTTGGTTTTTCTTAAAGTTGAATTCTGAATGTATCACAGATCCTAATTTGTGATATCAACGGATTTACCTATTTGCAGTTCCAGCAAATGTAATCTCGCTTATTTGTTTTTCCTTGTCTACTTTGAACAGCCCCCTAAGATCGGAAAGGCCTGAGATTTCTTTCATTCGATATGAAAGAACAGGAAGCTCATATCTCGCCATAAATGAATGTTTTATGCTAATAGATGAGCTTTTTTGTGGCGAAGCCATCATTCACTAGTCCATGGCAGATGAGATTCTCATGAGATTGAAGCTTGCACACACTTTGGCTGCAATAGAGCTTATCAGGACTGATCTGTAAATTAGCAACGTATGCTATCTTCTGTGCAGCAACTCAGGTTTTTTTTTTTTTCATTTGCTTCCTCTTTGGTTGATTTAGACACCCTTTTGTTAGGTCCTTGTATCCAGAAATCAGCATTCAATTTGCAAATGCTGATTGAGGATGAGCCTTCCCATGATTTTTGGTTGTTATACTGTTTGTATATGGATCGCGGTGTTCTGTTGAAGCTTGTTTTGTACTATCTTTTAATGTAATCCATACATGCCGTGCAGTTTGTGTGGGACTCCCGATTGATGTGAGTCAGTGAGTGTGCATGCAAGTATGTGCAACTTGTTTTGTGTCTTTCGACTCGTCTTCATTGAGATGCATGGAAGCGCAGAGTTTTAAAAGCAGATAACTTTTCATTTCCCAATAAACTCCAGAAACAAATATGTGAGCGTGAATTTTATTTTTTTGAATGGGAATATGTTGGGGATTTTAATACGGCTATTGTACAGTAAAAGCTCAGATTTCGCCATCCAAGTGGAGACCAGAGACTGCAGCGTAATAGTCAAGGTTTGTTATAGTGAAATTTCACTGACTAGATTGAAGTTCTTCCTTATAGAAGGGGTTCGATTTTCTCTGTAAGGAAAACCTTGTGTTGAGGGGTTATTCGGTTGTTGAATTGTTTTATTTTATTTTTTATGTTTTAAATTCAACAACCGAAAAACTTTTTGGCACAGAAGCGCATGAATAGAATACTGCCTCCGCCAAGGTATCATTTATTAGAACCTGTCTCTGTAACGGCCCCCTGAGCCCATTATGATGAAATCGCAAAATCAGCCCAAAAGATTAGGACCTCACAAACCCCTTGTACCACTTTTGGGAACCCAAATCCGGAGTGTTGGGGTGATGCCATTTTGGCTACAAGGCCGTTGGGCCATTTTTCGGAAGATGACATAAAGAAGTGTTAGACGCAATAATTGGTGTAGCTCTTCTGCGGTCTTCATTCTATACACAGCGAATGCGAGTCATGGATGTAGTTAACTACACAGTTGAAAAACTATGTAAAAATCCTTTCGTGTATTTTCTATGATTTTCACGCTCCATTTAATATTATTATTTATAATCACTCCATTTTTTATTTTCTTGTGATGTGAATTTATAATAGGTAAAATTTTCGTAGTTGTTCTTCTAGTTTTACAGTTGTTTCAATTTCGTCCCTCTAGTTTCAATGTCTCAATTTCGTCCCTGTAGTTTGTTTACATTCCAAATTGGTAAAATCGTTAACACCGTCAATAAAACTAACGCAAAAAATGTGATTAAAAAATTATGAGCTCCAATTTTCAATCTGGTTGAACCGGTGCGAAGATCTTTTTTTTTTTTTGATATTTTTGGCTCTAAGGCATTTCAACGAGCACCCAAAGACTCCTTATTTAGTTTTAGGGCTCTCTTAGGGTGCTCATTGAAAGACCTTAGAGCCAAAATCCATTATGACTATTTTAAGATAAAATGATTAAAAAAATAAGATATTTGCATCGGTTCAAATGGATTGAAAATTGGAACACTTATTTTTTTTACACTGTTTATATATTAAAAAATATAGTTAAAAAATTAACTGTTTCAATTTTTAATCTGCTTGAACCGGTGTGAAGATTTTATTTTTCTAATCATTTTATCTTAAATGGTCATAATGAATTTTTGGCTCTAAGGCCTTTCAATGAGCACCCTAAGAGAGCCTTCAAACTAAATAAAGAGTTTTCAAGTACTCGTTGAAAAGGCCTTAGAGCCAAAAATTCATTACAACCATTTAGGATAAAATGATAAAAAAGTAAGATCTTCGCACTGGTTCAACCGGATTGAAAATTGGAGCACTTAATTTTTTAATCATATTTTTCCGTTAGTTTCATTAATGGTGTTAACGATTTTACCAATTTGAAATGTAAAATAAACTATAGGGATGAAATTGAAACAATTGAAACTAGAGGGGTGAAATTGAGATAACCGTAAAAATAGAGGGACGACTACGAAAATTTGCCCTTTATAATATCTGTCATTTCAAATGTGAAAGAGTATACAAATGAAAGATTGGTGTTGTAATTTCACATGACAAGTGGAAAAAAAGAGCGTTCATAAAAAAGAGTGAAAATCAATTACCAGAGAAATTTATGAAAGCGAGCAATATGTCATCGGTCTACCACAGAACCACCACTTGTAAATTCACATCAAAAGAAATAAAAAAAAAAAGTATTGTTATAAAAAAGGGAGAAAAGTTAATTATCAGAGAAAATTATGAAAGCGACCAAATATGTTATGGGTCTCCCACAGGAGCACCACCGTCAACTGTCATGAGTTTTGGCTTCTTGTATTAATTTCTCTCACTGGCTTTCAATCAAATTTCCACTTCAGATCCATGTCCTCTGACAAAAAAAAAAATACTAAAAGAAAAATGATGATCCGTTCAACTACAACATAACGGCCATTTGTCAGGCGGTTAAGATTTTGGAAATAAGGAAGAATGAGAGATAAGAGGTGAATAAGATATGAAAGAAAGATTAGTTAAGAATGAGAAATTAGTTAAGAAGGTGTTTGTTTGGTTTTCTAAGAACGAGGAGATTAGCTTATACTTGATTTGTTTGGTACTAATATGAGTATTGAGTGGATAAGAGTGATAGACAATGAAAAAAAATGCAACAAATTACTTAGTTGCCCTTATGTAATTTGTTTATTTTTCCTTTTTTATCTATTCAATTTTAAGTATGTATGTTTTCAGAATATAAAGAATTAGATAACTATTTTTTTCTTTGCTTTACATTCTCAACATTCAGACTATAATAAATTATGAATATACTAGAATTAACAATTTGATGGGGCTTCGAAGATAAGCAACAAATTAAGTGAAAATTAACTGAAATCTTTGAAACTAGGGTTTCAAACTTCCAACAAAAAAGAATCTAAGCAAATAGCAAAATCAGAACACCATCACTGCAGTCCAGATCAAATGGTAAAATGATGTCAAGCATTTGGGGTTTGGGGGCAAGGGAGTATACCAGTAGAAAATAAATTTTTACACCGCTGGTATAAATATTTGTTTCCTCCAAATCAATTGCATTGCAACATGTGTCAAAATAGTGGTCCCAATTAATAAAACATGGTGACGTGACGCAATGCAATTAATTTAGAGAAAATAAATGTTTATACCGCGGTGTAAAAAATTTATTCTCATACCAGTAAATTGGAGCACTTGGATTAGCTAACGACGGGTGAGGGTGGGCTTCCCTTCTCCTGCTGCAAGCCTGCAAATCTCTTCCTTCTCCTAGTGGGATAAGCAATCCAAGAGTCAAGGTGCCAACCCTGGATATGGATGAGTCCAGGCAGGCCAGCCCAAGGATTTTTAGTGTCCAAGGTCAATTAAAAAAAAGTGTGACATCAAAGAGTTAATACTTAACAATTTTTACAGCAATAATCACAATACGAGAAAGCTAAACTAATATAAAGTTCTACTAATCATTACATACGAATACAAAATACGAGATTGTCAAGATTTTGGGGTAAGTTTTGAGGGAAACGATTTTGGGGAGGTGTTATTTGGTAGTTTGGGAGAAATGATTTTGGAAATTTAGTGGATTGGGTACTTGGGCTCATGAGATGGTAGGTTGGGCTATCTCATTCCCTCTAATTGGACATTTGTTTCATTCTATTGGGCTTAAAAAGAGTCAAACTCAAATAGTGAAAATATTAGAGCATCCGCAATGGGAATAATCAAAATCGATAACCAAAATGTGCCACGTCAGCATTTGATTATCCATTTAGTTCATAATCAAACTTAACAAACTTGACCTCCACATTGGTTATTTTTGTATCCTTATAAAAAAAACCCCCACAATACGCAATGTACCTATGTCCAATTGCAAATGAGTTCCAATCACGCACCCGATCACGCCAAATTATTCGTCTCGATGAGACGATTCTAATGTGAGGTGTTTTTTAATTTTTTAGTTTTGAATTTGGTTATTAGGTTTGGTTATTGAGTTTGGTTATTGGTAAAAGTTGTTAAGTTTGGTTATGGAATGGATGAAATTTGGTTATTTGCTAAAAAACTTGTAACTTTGCTTATTACAATGTGAGGAGTTTTTTTAGCATTGTTGTTAAGTTTGCTTATCCATACCAATTTGCTTATTACAATGTGGATGCTCTTAGAGTGCTCCTGAAAGTTAGAATTTTTAGGATGCCCTCTTGGGGTTGGGCTGGCTCTGAGTCTGGGAGCTTATCCGGGTTATGCCCTATTCAGGTGGCATAGTCCCCCGACAAACAGGCAGTAAACTTCTAGGAGTCTATACAACGCAAATTTCGTTCATTTGTAAAGATTTTTTCCACATACCGTGACCTCACAAAATTACCTTCTCATTTTTTTTCCCCTGCAAACCAACATTTATACCCGCGACCATCGAAATAGTGAAATGTTTTGAGTTGAACCTATATATCAGCCGTGAAACATTAAGTTGTCCAAGTTTGTGAGATCATCACAAGTCTATCTTAGTAATAATCCAATTCATTCAACTTTTAGACTCGCGTATTCAAACCGATAAAAATACATAATCCACATAGGGATTGAAAAGAGGAACACACCATTGAAATAGGCCCGCACGTATGACTACACACAATCCACAAAATACCAGCCATATGACCAAAAATTACTATCCACACATCCACTCTCCCCCTTTAACGATTCCTCACCACAAGTACAGAGGGGGAGAGTGGATGCTCCCATCTTTTATGGTCCCTTGGTTCAAATCACTCCCATGCTTATTTCCATTGTCTCCCCTTTGTCAAACACAATCCTATCTGACACCAAAATGCAGAGAGAGAGAGAGAGAGAGAGAGAGAAATAACATAACAACAAACTCTTAAGTTCTTACAAAGTTCAACTTGCCTCGTCGCCAAGACTGGAACTAAACAGCACAACTGCAGCCACACTAGATATGCACAAAACTGATCACATATACACAAAACGAAGATTATATGCACACAACATTCTCAGCTCAGAGCACACATAAGCAGAAGAAGGGAACGTTTTTGCCGCTTGATGATGAGAAAATTAGGAGTCCCTCAAATATCAGACGTCATAAGGAGGACGAGGGCTTCCGGGTCCAAGCCTATTTGCTTTCTCGTAAACATCTGATAATGACCTCCTCCGAAACCGACTTGCCTCTCCCACTCCTAATAATATCACGCACAAGAAAATCTATGTTAGAAATGAAGAAAGGATTCACACACCAACTCAAAACATTTCTTACTGTATGATTCATATCTACATCCAAAGAGAGAATGAAAGACGAGCCAGCAGAAGATATCTATCTATAAACACTTCTCAAGAGAGGAATTAGTATTTAATGGATTCGACAACTAAAAACGAAACATAAAGGAGTGACATCCAAATGAAATCCTAGCTGTGTGCGTGAGCGCAGAGAGCCAACTTCAACTCTATGGTAGCTAGTTTATTACGTTCATATATTCTATTAATGTATGCTAAGAGCATCCACCTTTCAACCAATTGGCAAAAGGAGAAAGGTAGCCTAACTCATATACCAACTTCATAGTTCGTAATTAGCTCATCTGAAAAAACTAGTACACCCCTCCATGTGTAACTCTGATCAACAAATGGAGAGGTAAACAAAAGACAGAAAACACTGGGATCACAATGCAACAAATTAAACACACTTATGCAAGGCATAAACAATGAGATAATCAACGAGAAGTTTTCAAATTCTAGCTGTGATACCATGTTAAAGCATCCAACTTATATTTAATTGGTAATGATTGGCGAGTCCATCTAGACTCGTATAGGAGGTTTGAAGGTTGTAATTAGCCAATGTGGAATAAGGTCTAACAACGAAATCTTTGATAAACCTATTTAACCTATAGAGAAGGAAAATTAGCAACCTGAAAACCAGCAATTAATTGGGTTTCAACTTATCACAAAAAGGTGTATGTATGTCTAGATCTAAGATTGCCTATGTGTATGCCTAAACGACTATGTATTAGGAGTAGAATTTTATACATGGCCCCAATTTTATTCTTCTTTATAGTACACTTTTTTGCTAATAATGACGTCCAGTGATTCTCATATCTTTTTTGCTAATGATGACATCCAGCGATTCTACCAATCATCCTATAAGTGTATAAAATTCGGGTAGGTAGACCCAATTTCAAGCAACAATTCTGTGGATGAAGAAATCGGTCTTCAAAAGAGCAAGAATTGCTTCAAATTATAAAATTTTGGTAGGTAAGACCCAATCCTAAGAAAATCCTGCCATTCATCCACTTTCAGTGACCTAATTGGTTTATGCGTTATTCTACTTTCAAGGTTCCTTAGCCGTGTTTGTTTCCTTTGTTTTGCCCATATACTTCTACTCTACTCTATTCTCTAGTACTCCGTAATATATTTACTAGTTCTACAGTTTGCACATCATATGCGCAAGTGGAGCGTGAACAAGTACTTGTATATGATTATTCAAAGCGGATCTATGATTCACCATTACGGAGTGATAAATTTTGCAATTGGAGGGTGAACAAGTACCTCGTATTCTACAAGTGGAGCATGAACAAGTACTTGCATATATGATTATTCAAAGTAGATCTACAACTCATTCGTAGAAGTATGATGTCAACATACTCCGGGATTACCCAATTATTACTCAACTTTGGATCCGTATATTAATCATCGCATTAGAGAATAATTGACCTAACCCCAATAATATCTGCTTCCCAATATCTTAACAGTGTGACAAAAACGCTACGCTATTACGAAGGTGAGCAAACATAGACTCCATATATACAAAGGAAAAGTCATACCACGCGTATACGGATGATTGAAAACGGATCTATAATTTCATTCACAGTAGTACCATGTCAACAATATCACACAGTACTACTTGGGGGTTACCTAATAATTAGTCAACTTGCAGACACCCAAATAATTGTAGATCCATATACGTACAAATCATCATTTGGAGAATAATTGACCTAACCCCAATAATATCTGGGTGTCCCCTGTCTTAACAATGACAGAAATGCTACACTATTAGTAAAAATACTGAAAGCCTAAACTATACTAATTCCAAGTCATACCACGTGGATATCGACACTGACAATACTAATCCACATACGTGTCACTATCTGTCTAGGCTAACAAAGGAGTGCTAATTGAGTAATGACTTCCACCTAACATTTGGCCTTCCACTATCCGTCGATAAATTGACATCATCATCAAATGACCAAACTACCCTTCTACCATTACCAATGGATTGGATGTTTCTAGATCACTAAAGGTTCGCTTTTTCTAAGGACACAATAAACCTTTTAATACACCGGAAATGATATGAACACCGAACATGGATATTTCCGTCTTTGTAATTGTATCGAACACAGCTGTATTTGAATCTGTATTGACATATTTGTGTGCGTGACATTATTCCTTCGTACACTACGGGGCCAAAAAAGGACGATCATGCTTACCGGCGAAAGGAGATACCGGTGGAGTAGACCCCGCCGGAGAAACTGGTGGCGAGCCATTCTCCGTAGGAGGTTTCACTATCATGATCCGCCGCGTAACCTTCAACGCTTCCTCCGTGCTTCCACCGTCCGATTCTGCTCAACAAAACAAATCAAACGGTCAACAATTAACAATCCCTTGCCACAGTTACAGAATTCCAACCAATCACGTGCATCCATTCATTCTTATCTGAACTTTTTCTCGATCGTACTTAAATTCACACATTTGTTCGAAATTCGACCACAAATTATGAGAGTTCATTAGTTCAAAGGCGTTCGTAGCGCATCGGGCGTAAGATAGTGACAGGGGCGTACCCTTGCCGGGATTTGATCGGAAGCCGAACGTCGGGTGTTTACGGAGTTTTCCGAGGCCGCTTTCCGGCCGGGGGCCGGCAACTGTGTCGTCCCAGAGCTTGTCGAGTAAACTCATGGCGCACGATAGCGAGTCGCCGTATCGTCAACGGGGACTGACTCGACACTAGGGAGAGTCCCTGATTACTTGAGTGGGGGCGAGATATTTATCGACGGAGTGGGCGTTAAATGTCGAACGTTTCTTAGAGGATGGGAGATATTTGAGCCGTTGGATGGGGTCAGTTGGATCTGAAGCAATAAGGACGGTCGATCTAGGAGCACGTAAAGATAAGATCGGCATTGATAGGGGTTTGATAGGTGTGAAGTTAACCGGTCACTGTAATCGGAAAGTCTAAATTGCCCCTTCTTTCTCCAATTATGTTTAACATTGGGCTTCACATTGTCAGAAATTACATTGCTAGCCGAAGAATTTTCTTCCCTAGCCTGCCAGCCGCCTGTGATGGGACTCGGATCCTCTCCTATAATTTAATCAGATAAGCGGATGTCTAGCCAACTTGTGTATATCTCGTTTAATTTTGAAATTCTAAAATTCAAGATAAGGCAACCCACCAGTGGTATACTGTAAATGTTTGAAATGATTGGTCGCAGTGAAATTTGAAATGTGACCTTATGAAGAACAAATAGCTCATTTAATATGGTTGATTCATTACTCTTTTTTCGAAGGGAGAGATTCTGAGTTCGAGTTCTCATATAGAGGAGGTGCTCAACTCCCGTTGTAACGTGCTCAACTCCCGTTGTAACGACTAACAACTAACCTCTAACATCCTATCGTCTGACAAAAACATAAAAAGAATGACAAACAATTATTTGATTTTGCATACCTACTTGGTCAAACACGTTGATCCTCCCCTATAACTGGAGCACAACAAGACCTAGGAGTGTTTCATAAATGTCATTATCGATATACGATTGAGCTGATTTTTTACAAGAACCTTAAAAAAATATCTTGGAAAAAATGAGTGGCTTCACTCATGTTCGTGATACGGGTCCCAAAGCCATATGTACGGGAGATATGTACTCATAGGGCCGAACCTAGGATGAAGTCGAAGGTGTGATCGTCTTATGTCTCCGAAATTTCAGCAAAAACTAGGGCCTCGTTTTCCATATAACAAGTTTATATTGTATATAACAAAGTTTTCGCATTTTAGTACATTATGAGATCTGGCAGAGTTGGTATGTGAATACTTAGACTGGGTTCTATTAACTGAATAAATACTCTATGTATTTTTTGAATTAAATGTGATATATTATGAGAGAATGACCTATCTTGTAAAATGGTAAATAATTGTTTAAAAACAAGAACTTTAGCGAAACGGGGTATTATTTATTTCATCCATACCCGAGGTTCAAATCTCAGGAGTTGTCTTTTGCAAACTATTTTTTTTCTTATTTTCTTGTTTGATCTAGGTGTAGATAGTGACTCTTGCACCTCTTCCGTTATAAATTAATTATGCTTTAGTAGTTGTAGATGCTATTTAAGATCAATGTTCAAATCGTTTGCCCACCATAAATATTTTGATAAGTTTATATTTTTGTTTTGTTTTGTTTGTTTTAATTCTACTTTTAACTTTAATAACAGATTCACAAATAAAAGCACTATTGAATAAAAATAAGTTAGTTTCAATCAACAAACTTTGATAAAAAAAATGTTTTAACATAAATAACTCAATCTATTGTTGTTAAAAATGATATTCGTTCCATTAAAATTAATAATATGATTAGTTTGAGAAAAAGCTGAGCAGTAATTCGTTATGTTTGATTTATATTTTCTAATGCTATAAAAAATTTAAAATTTAATTTTACAAAACTAAAATAACA
Organism: Rhododendron vialii; assembly: GCF_030253575.1. Lineage (NCBI taxonomy): Eukaryota > Viridiplantae > Streptophyta > Magnoliopsida > Ericales > Ericaceae > Rhododendron > Rhododendron vialii. The sequence continues at coordinate 27,846,700 of NC_080561.1, forward strand.
TGTTTAATCATTTTACCTTATATTAGTCACCTATATGGAACCTTTGTTTTGTTAAAAGTACCAAGGCCCCATTTTAAAAATTGCTTTTAAGTCTCTAAATTATCAGGGGTAGCCCTATGTACTCATAGTAGCTGTGATTATGTTAAAACTGCCAGTAATAATAGAGATGTGGAACATGAATATTATTAGTATAACATAATACTTCTTGTAGCTGGGTGGTTAAGTACTTGGGTATCATTCAAAGGGGTACAGATTCAAATCTTAGCACTAATTTTTTTCTGAAAAAACTCCCCTTTTGTAGAGATATTGAGGGTGTCATTAATAGTATGGAGCTTTTTACCGGCGGTAATAAGAATTCCATTAATAGCGTTTTCCTTTCCAGATGGTTGAATAGACGACGGTCCTTACTGCCGCAAAGATCGCCGGTAATAATTTTATCGACGATTTTCAAGCCTTTAACACTGGCGCTGGTAATAGTGCTTTGTGATAAGCACCCGACAATACAATTATGGGTGCGCTAGTTATCTAGTTTTAGTTCAATCTTTTTGTTAACTTAATCATTTTTAATTACTTTTGTGCGTAGGACTTGTTAATCCTATTTTGCAGGAAAATCACTTAATAGTGAGGTGTTAAAGCATAAAGCGTATCCAAGACGTGTCAAGACCCGGAAGTGACCCGACGGCTCTCAAATTGGCAAGGCAGAGCAAGAGACCAAGGGCTGGACTTAAGCACCTCGGTATCGGTACCATTTAAAATTTGGTATCGATACCGACCACTCTTCAAGCTAGCTTCTAATGCCTTCGGTATTGATACCATTCATTTTCGTCTATCGGTACCGATTGGCTCAGTGGCAACTCCTTAACTGGTTCGGTATTGATACCATTCATTTTCTCCTATCGGTATCGAGCCCTTATCACAGCAACTTAAGGCTTTCGTGATCGATACCGAGGGCTTCCGAGGGGACTTTCATAGCATCTCCTGAAGAATATGCGGGGCGCGTACTAAGGAGTAGATTTAGATTTGCTTACATAATTTTAGATCTAGATCTAGATTTGAGTTGTTCTTGAATGTTTTTCAATTTTCAGATTTGAATTTTTATTTTCTGTCTTCGTTAATTAGTTTTTGATATTGTTGTCTTTATTAAAGTTGTACTCCCTCCGTCCCTTTTTTTTGTGTCCAGTATTTCATTTTGGGCTGTCCCTTAATAAGTGTTCATTTTGTAAAGTTAGGGGGGTAAAAATTGGTGTATTGTCTATTTTGTCCCTAAAAGTAGATTTTATTTTGAAAAGTTAGTGAGTAAAAGTGTAATGATGATGGGTAAGTAGGGAAAGTGGAGGAAAAAGTTGATGTGAAAGGTGTAATGATGATGTCTTTTTAATAAGTTAGAGTTACGAAGCAGGACATTTAAAAAGGGACGGAGGGAGTAGTAAATTTCTCGATCTATCGTTTAATCCAATTTTCTTCTAGTGTTGTTAATTCAATTATGTTAAGTAGATTTTTACTTGCTCCTATCTCAATAGATATGTGTGAGTAATTTTCCAAGGTTAGGTCGTGGAGTGATTAGCACCTCATGACTCAAGTAGGATTGCGATTTTCATCATAAAGTTTAAACCTTTGGTTCGGGAATCAATATGGGGTTCGGGTTTATTTGTCAAATCGCTAAGGTGTTAATCTCCTTGATCATGTGTAGGTAGGAGCATCGCCTACCTACCACACATGATACTTGGAGCTCTGACGCACGAGGCATTTGCTAAATAAATTCTAGAGCTAGCTTGGTAATCGAACCATTCTATTTTCCGATTCGGGAACCTTAGTTGTGTATCCTGAACCGCGTATTTGGGTTAGAAATGTAGTTTGACTTGAGTCATGAGTGTTAGTAATTTCTAGACCTAACCTGTCTTTTATCTTAGTTTATTAGCTTTTCAATCTAGCCCATTTTCATTTCCACTACTCACGTAAAACCAAGTTGGCTGTCTAAAAGCCGAAAGCCCTTACTTGCATCTACAAATCCAGCAAAGCCGTATTAATTATTCCATTGGGTACGATCCCGAATTTTCGAATTATTATGCTTCAACTGACGTATTAAGCCCTACGCTTGGAGCGTTATTCCTTATAAGGAAAACGAAGCACTTTGGCGTAGTGCAATCATGTGTATGATAAACATCATATATGTGTTACTCTCTGTGGGCTGTCCGCCCGAAAAAATTTGATTGGCCTCGGTAAAAATTGATTGCTCTCTGTGTATGTACTGTAAATGTTTGAAATGATTGGCCTCGGTAAAATTTGAAATGTGACCTCATGAAGAATAAATAGCTCACTTAGTATGGTTGATTCATTACTCTTTCTTCAAAGGGAGAGATTTTGAGTTCGAGCCCTCATAGAGAAGGTACTCAAATTTCGTTATTTTTTTGAATTAAAAGTGATATATTGTGAGAGAATGACATATCTTATAAAGTGGCAAATAATTATTTAAAAATAAGAATATTAGCGGAACGAGACCTTATTTATTTCATCCATACCCGAGGTTCAAATCCCAGGAGTTGTCTTTTTGCAAACTATTTTTTTCTTAGATTTTTTTTTCTTTTATTCCCTAAACTATCTAACTTTTTTCTACTTTGCCCCTAAACTATCAATTTGGCGATTTCATCCCCTCAATTATCTCTTCGTTACCCACGTGATCCAATCGATAACGGTTCTAACTTTTTGGACGGAAAAGAGCCTCATATGCCTATCACATGCAATCCAACCCAAAAGCCAGGGGCAAAATAGACATTTCAGGTTTCACACTCCACTGGTGCCAACTATTTTTCCTTCCAAACATGAAAAAAAAACAGAGCAACCTCTCTCTCTCTCTCTCTCTCTCTCTCTCTCTCTCTCTCTTCCATTGCTTCTTCCTCTGACCCATTATATGCAAAACCTGCTATCAAAAAACAGAGTAAAACAACTTAAATCTCTCTCTCTCTCTCTCTCTCTCTCTCGCTCTCTCTCTCTCTCTCTCTCTCTCTCTCTCTCCCTCCCTCTCTTCCATGGCTTCTTCTTCCTCTGCAACTACCCAATTATACAATTTGATTTCTCCAGTGATACAGGATTCCTTTAGGATCCTTCAGGAAGAGAAATTCTAAAACTCTTGCTAAAATTCTGGAATAAATTGAAGTCTCAATTTTTTTTCCCGAGTATACAACAAGTGTCCATAATTGCTCTTATTCAACCATAAACAAAAAATAAATAAAAAATGCAACCGAAATGCACGTTTGCTAAAACATTGCCTTTGAACCTGAAAACAGAACAGAAACATTGCATTTGAACTTGACAGATCATACATACAATTGACAAACAGACCACAAAAGAACTGAACTCACAGAGTAGTAGAACTGAACCATATCTCATACACAAAGTGGTAAAACTGAACCATATTTAATTATAACAAAGTAGAACTAAAGTCATTATAATGTTACAGAAATGAACCATATTCCATTACATATTTCAAGTTCATTACAAAAGTGTTCTAAAGACAAAAGTGTTCATAACTGAAACTAAAACATAAGTACAGACCAACATAACTGAACAAGTCTGAGCAGTTCCCAACATAAAGACAAATGCATAACTATTACTACATTATGGATCCCCAAATGCAACAAATTGGATCCCAAAAATAAAGAACTTAAGCATAACAAGACATTCAAGTTGGAGTGGGGTTTCTTCCTTTTCCTCTAGAGCTTGATGAAAGGGCATCCACAGGAGCTTTTCATGTCCTTGTGTTATGCCCTTGTATCCCACATCTTCTGCAAGTCATTTTTATCCCTATTTTACTAAGCTTGAAGGGCTTTCTTGCACCTTCATCTGCTTCCCTCGTTCTTGCTTTACGGGGCCTTCCAGGTTGCCTTTTGAAGTCTAGAGGTTTGATTGGATTATTACCTGACTTCTCCCACATATCAGGACCATTCATGGGATGCATTACATTTCCATATGCAGTCAAGTAGCTATGCTTTGAGTACCACTTACTAACATACTCCTCTGGTTATCCACCTGATTCAACTATGACTCTTGCAGCATGCTCACATGGAATTCCAGTGAGGTCCCATCTTCTACAAGAACAAGTGTGTGTTTGTAGATTAATATTGTACTGATGACTAGTACGGATATGTCTTGCTTCAAACTCTCCCTCACCACATAGTTTTACTATATAGTCACCATACCTCGACTTAATCTTTTCAATCTTATCATGAATCCTAGGACCCAACTCTTCAACCCATTTTGTAGCAAATGCCCTTCTGTCAACCAACCTTTTCATGAAATATGTCCTCAATTTTTCCAACATGGTGAGTATTGGTTTATCCATAGCAGGCAAGATGGCCTTATTGAATGTTTCACATAGATTGTTGAGTAAAATATCACACTTGGGGGTGACAATAAAGTGTGACCTAGACCAATGACAAGGGTTTCTATCTGGGTCAGACAACCTTTTCAATGCCCCTGGGTCTTCTTTCTCTAGTTCTCTCATCAAAAAGTTGAACTTACCCACATAACTTGCCCTGGCTAAATTCCACAACTTATCATGCAATACTTGACCCCCATATCCAACATTCTTGAAGTTGTTGTGTAAGTGTCTTACACAATGCCTATGCTCAATTTCTGGTAGCAACTCCTTAATAGCATGTTCCAATCTCTAGGACAACATAAATTGAGTTACAAAATTGGTGACAAGTTAAAACATTAAAGTAAACACAAACATAAATTGCATTTACCTTTTGCTTATCTAAAATTATTGTCCAAGTAGGTTCATTCTCTATTTGTAGGTCAAGAATCAAATGGTTCAGAAACCATGTCCAAGTCTTAGTGTTCTCTATCTCCACAACAGCATATGCCATAGGAAAAGTTTGATCATTTGCATCAATACCCACCACTGTTAGCAATTGACCAGGATAATATGTCTTCAAGTGACACCCATCCACTCCAAGAATTGGTCTGCAAGCATCTTTACACCCTTTCTTCAAAGCTGCCCAACAAATATAAAATCTTTGGAACACATTGGTAGGCATTCCATCAAGGTCATGTTTCAAATGGATGTAAACACTTGTACCAGTTTTGGTTATGTTGATCTCACGGCAATAATCCCATAACATTACATACTGTTCTGCAATGTTACCCTTAAGTTTTTACAAGACCTTCTGCCTTGCCCTATAGCATTGGTTAACTGAAACATTGCATTTGAAATTTGATTTAACCTTTTCCACTAGCTCTGATACCTTTAAGCTAGGAGTGATCCTTATATCATCAAAGTACATCATTGCCACCCAAGAGCTATTCTTCAGCTTGTTCCACCAAATTCTACCACAGGTATATATAGTGTTGGATGTAAGTTTTTACCTATAGTGTTTTGTCTTTCCCTATATCAGACGCAAAAATTGTCCACGGACACTCAAACTTCTTTATCCCATCATCTGGATCAACAACAACCTTACATATAGCCCTCACCCTTGTGGTTTCATTTTTGGTGAATCTTATCTCTCTCCCTTGCAGAATTGAATGGTGCCTAATAGCCCCAGCAAACTGGGCCCTATGCTTTAATATCATACCCTCACAAAAAACAGGATCCTTTCTCCCTTTTATTGGCCTAAACACAGTTGGTTTCTTCACTTTTGGATCACCTTCACCATCTGATCCACTTAAGAACCCATCTTCAGAATCTTCATATTCTGCATCATCTGATTCACCCAAAATATCATCTTTTTCATCAATTGGAGCATGCATGAAGAAGTCCGATACTTCTTCTATTCTATTCCTTGGCGCAGCTGGGGATACAACCCCGGCATTCCTACTTCCATCCCATTCACTATTGGCATCAACATTCTTCTCATAAATCCTATCATCTTCATCACTTAAATCATAATCGCTATCATGAAAATAATCATAGTTTGCATCAGAATCTGAGTCATCATCAGCTACACTTCCACCTAACCCCTTTATCATATCTACATCATCAATGGTAACCACACTCTCTGGAAAGGTCCCACTCTCCCATTCCCAATTACCAACATCCACGTCAAGCAAATCATCAAGAACGGTATTAGGGATGACAAGAAAAATATCAACAACATTATCCTTAATATGGTTTACCATATCGATAAGTTGATCATCATTTTGAATAATTTTGAAACCTCCATCCATAGCCTTGTAGTAGTATTCAAGTGCATCATTCAGCTCCAACTTTTTACCGATTTCATCCAACTCAAGTAATGAGAAAATTTTCCTATTCTAATAGTCACTGTAGCTAACTTTTCCACCAAAATAGGACTTCCTACCTCTTTCAGCAAAAAAAACACCCCCATGATGGACTTTAATTGAGAAGAAATCAGGGTGCACTTCTACATGACAATAACAGACAAAACAAGCAAGTAAAATAATTAGGATATGTTTATAATTATACACTTATACAACTAAAGAGGGACCATATTACCCCACTTTTTCGGGAATTTTTTTTTTTAATACAAAGGGGACCCCTTGTGTCATATAAACAAACCCCAGACAACTGCTTTTGAACTGATTTTTAACGATGCATGAGAATCATAAACAGAACCCCACACAAGACCCCAGAAAAAACCCACATAAAACACCACACTGAATTTTTTTTTCTCGGTCAAAACCCCATACCGATTTCAAAAAAAATTCAAGACAAAACCCACACAAAACCCCACATTGATTTTTTTATTTACTCGGCCAAAACCCCCCACATTGATTTCGGAACAAACCCCGGACAAAACCCTACAAAGATTTTTTTTTTGCTTGGCCAATACCCCACACTGATTTCGGAAAGCTTTCGGGCTACAATCTTGGGGGGAGTACATGTGCTGCGTGAAACTAGAGATTTCCTTCTTTTTGATTAAATAGTCCAGACTTTTGAATCGGAAATAAAAACAAGTTTTTTGTACTTACAGTTGGGGATGGAGTTCCTATCCCCTTGCCTCAACTCATCCATCATTCATTGCCTTCCCAGTGAATGAACTAAGCAAGGATGGACCGAGAAAGGATGGAATCGAAGCGAGCAAGGATGAACGTTAAATGTATGGCATTTGATTGGAGGAAGAGAGGAGAGACAAGAGAGAACTCAGAAGCATAGTTGTGTACGTCTGTGGAGAGAAAGGGGTGAGTGAATTTAGGGCTTTTTCTTTTTACAAGGTGTGAAACTTGAAATGCCTATTTTGCCCCTGGCTTCTGGGCTGGGTTGCATGTGATAGGCACACGAGCCTCTTTATAAAAGATTTTTCTGCAAAACGACTGGGATATTCGAGTCCCAAAGGGATGTTGGTAGCTGGATTGAACAGTTTCCGAGAAAAGGGATTTAATCCTAAAAAGCCAAAATGCCGTACGGCTCAGCACTCCAACCCGTGGCAGGCCGTGTCGTGTTGTTCTGATCCAGATGGCCTACTGATCATCTATTCCATCCTGTATCATATCATTTGCTCACCATTCCATCCAAAAAGTTAGAACCGTTATCGATTGGATCACGTGGGTAACGGAGAGATAGTTAAGGGGATGAAATCGCCAAATTGATAGTTTAGGGACAAAGTAGAGAAAAGTTAGATAGTTTAGGGGATAAAGGAAAAAAAAAACTCTTTTTCTTATTATCTTGTTTGATCTAAGTGTAGATAATGACTCTTGCACCTCTTCTATTATCAATTAATTATGCTTTAGTAGTTGTAGATGCCATTTAAGATCAATGTTCAAATCTTTTGCACACCATAAATATTTTGATAAGATTATATTTTTGTTTTGTTTTGTTTATTTTAATTCTACTTTTAACTTTAATATCAGATTCACAAATAAAAGCACTATTGAATAAAAATAAGTTATTTTCAATCAACAAACTTTGATAAAAAATTGTTTTAACATAAATAATTTGATCTGTTGTTGTTAAAAATGATATTCGTTCAATTAAAATTAATAATATGATTAGTTTGAGAAAAAGCTGAGTAGTACTTCGTTATGTTTGATTTATATTTTCTAATGCTATACAAAATTTAAAATTTTATTTTACGAAACTAAAATAATATGTTTAATCATTTTACCTTATATTATTCACCTATATGGAACCTTTTTTTGTTAAAAGTACCAAGGTCCCATTTTAAAAATTGCTTTAAGTCTCTAAATTATCAGGGGTGGCCCTATGTACTCACAGCAGCTCTGATTATGTTAAGACTACAAGTAATAATAGTGATGTGGAACATGAATATTATTAGTAAAACATAATACTTCTTGTAGTTGGGTGATTAAGTGCTTGGGTATCGTTCAAAGGGTTGCAGATTCAAATCTTAGCACTAATTTTTTTTCTCAAAAAAAAAAAAAACCCTTTTGTAGCAATAGAGGTTGTCATTAATAGTATGGAGCTTTTTACTGGCGGCAATAAAAATGCCATTAATAGCGTTTTCCTTTCCAGATGGTTGAATAAACGGCGGTCATCTTACTGCCGCAAAGATCGCTGGTAATAATTTTACCGATGGTTTTCATGCCTTTAACGCTGGCGCTGGTAATAGTGTTTTCGCGTTGTGCAATCATGTGTATGATAAACATCATATATGTGTTGCTCTCACTTTGCTTTCTCTCTATACCTTCCCTCCCCCCTCCCTTTAGACGCGATTAGGGTTTCATCTGGGTGGTGGGAGCTGCCCGTCTCTTACTCCACCTCCCCCCCCCACCTTTCCTTTTTTTTCTCCTTCTCCTCTACCTTCTCTCATCCTCTGCTCAAACTTGTCTGCGATCTGCTTTAAGCCTCCGATTGGTAAAAGCCAGGATTTAGTTGAGCTCTGGTGAGGGTAGTCTCCATCGATGATGATAGCAGCTGCGGTCGGTGATGAAGAGCTTGTGCTGAGCCGTCTTGTGAGAACCTAACTTTGTGGTTGTCCCACATCGGTGGGAGAATTAAAAGGAATATAAAAATATAAGGGAAACCCAAACAACTACTATATAACTTGAGGTTAACCTTTTGAGATATGTGGTTAGGCGAATGGTTAACAGGTCAGTTGGCATGGGTCATTACAGTTGGTATTAGAGTACAACCCTGGTCCACATGGTGGGGGCCACCTCTAGAATCTGGTACGAGCACATTAATTGTGCTGTACAAAATTGAGTGCCATACTATGACCACCAGGGGAAGGTTGCTGGGCCAATGCAACGAGGACATTACATCATAAGGTGAGGAGATTGTGAGAACCCAACTTTGTGGTTGTCCCACATCGGTGGGAGAATTAAAAGGAATGTAAAAATATAAGGAAAACACAAGCAGCTACAATATAATTTGAGGTTAACCTTTTGAGCCATGTAGTTGGGCTAAGGGTTTAGCAAGTCAGCTGAAGTGGGTCATTACACGTCTCTCCTCCTTGTCTTCCTCAGATCTGATATGCTAAGGCGATGACGTGGTTTTAATAAGGTGAGGTAGGAGGGTAGAGGTTTCAGTTAGTTTCCAGGGTCGGTTTGTGCCCTCTTTTTCCCGGTTGGGTTTCCCCCAGTTTGACATCTTTGTCCCGGTTTGGTTTCTCTAGATCAGGTGGGTGTTTTGGTGGTAGGTAATAAGTTTTTAGTTGCTTTGTTAGTTTTGTTTGGTGTTCGGTGTAGGTGGATAAATTCAAGTAGTGCTTTGAACAGCACTGGAATGCAGCGGCTCCACGTGGCTCTTGAACGTAACCCTGATTCGTCAGAGAAACCCTTATCCTGCAAAACAGACAAGGTGTGAGCGCACCTTTGCCTCTCGTGGCAAAGGCCCTCCGATGCCTTTGTTAGTATTTCGTACTAATGATCAAACCCTAATTATCAGTAGGAAAGCAATAAGATTGCAGTGTATTGCGTACCTTTTACCTCTAGGCTTGCTCTGTTTATATAGACATTCGGATGCTTGGTGCCCAAGCATCCCTTATTGCCATAGGATTCCCAGCTCGTATAGGAAACCCAGGATATCAAGGATTCTCGTTTCCTTTATCAATTTATGGAAAAGAGTCCTTTTAGGAGTCTTTTCCATTACTGACTGAACATCCCATTCTCATTGGGTATCTTTCTCAGATCCTATATTCTCGGGATCTTATTCCTTAACGGAGTACCACTGTTTCTGGACTCTTCCAGAATGTTCCCTCTATTTCATCATCTGACAGGACCTCTTTCCTTGTTCGGCTGTCTCATAGCCGAACAAATGGTCTGGACCAGTTACTTCACATGTAACTGGTCCTAAGGAAACAATTTGGACCATATCCTTTCTAAGGAGCTCTCCTTCTGTTCGTCTTTTCTTTTGCCGAACAATATATCTGAACAGTGGCATCACATGTCACTTTCCTTGTATCTGGTCCAATAACGTCTCATGTTATTGTACCGAGAATCGTACAACCTCTCTGGACCATTGACTTCTCATATCAGTGGTCCACAGTGCGTTGACCCTTTGTTGACCGTGCTCGGGCTCATTTTGCACCTGTTCGGGAATACCTCCCTACATTCGGTACTTGGATTTACTGTCATGCTCGCCGTGGTCCCGTGGGATGGCATTGCTGGTGTTTTGCTTTCTCGGGACTAGAGCTTGCTGTGTCAACGAGGGCTTGCCCTGCCCAGGAGTGGCACCCTTCGCTCGTGGCCACAAGGGATTGCTGACTTAGTCGGCATTCTTGTGCTATGAGCTGGCTGGCGATGCTTTTAAAGAGTAGATCTAAGGGGATATTGAAGATTGCATCCGATTATCACTGCCTGGGGTTTAAGCTTGGTTCTCATTTGGGTACTCTCCTTCTATGTCGACGATGGACTGTAACGACCCGGATTTTTGACCCAATTTTTTTTAAATATAAATTTATATTGTTAAATTCCTAATTCAATAATTAATTAGATTGAATAATTAAAATATATTATTATGTGTACAATTGATATTATTTGCATTATTGTATAAGATATGTATTTAAACTTTAGATATACAGGAAATCAGTGATTCATATTCATCTCTTATCTTTCCTATCTAAACCCTAAGTAGAACTCTATTCAAACTAACTCTCCACTTCTCTCTCTCATCCTATACATAAAAGTGTCCAGATACATTCTCACCATGTACATACATGCGTCCATATACATTTGAATTGAAAACCCCCCAAATGTGGCACTTGTCCCCCATCTTTTTATCATTATCAGTATCACTCTCTTTTCTCATTCCACCACTTCTACACTTATCCTCTCACCTTCTCACTACCTTATTCTCTCTCATTATACATACCCACATAAATCCAAAAATTGAACACCAGTATATTATTTCACTCTCAATTCTATTGTTGAGTCTAGAAGAGAGAGAGAGAGAGAGAGAGAGAGAGAGAGAGAGAGTTGTGGCCATAGGTGTGTGCACACCATTGCTGCGGGCCCTATCAGAGTGCCGCCGGACGTTGCCCCGAGATTTCAAAACCACCATGGCGATCTACGGACACCGTACAACACTTATCCGAACTTAGAATCGCGTTTGAGGTAGTTTTTCGAAAACCCAAAACCTTTATCTGCATTTTAATGGAGTTACTTAGATTTAAAGTTTATTGAAGATGATGATCTGCTGTTAAATTGTTAATTTATTTTTAGTCCTGTTTATATTAAAATTTAGTCTGGTTGTGCTGGAATGATTAGTGTTATACCCTGTGAAAATTTATGATCGTTTAACAAATATTTGATTGTGAAATTATTATTGATGTTGCATTGTTAATTTGTATTTGAGTGGACGTTTACGTGTTTAATAAATTATTGGAGTAGATAAATATTTATGAAATATTCACAAGAATATTTTACTAGTAAAAATTTATTTAGATTGTAAACAAGAAATATTTTAGATTATATATTAGTTAATCTTTAACTCTAATAAATATTGACTAGAATAGCCTCGCATAATTTTGTTGTTATAAAAATCTCATATTAATATTTAATATAGTTAGTAAATACTAAATTTAGCAATAAGTATTTTCCAATAAAAATTTGTTTGTAAAATCTATGAATAATATGATAGTTAAAGAAAAATGTATAAATAGTAGAAATGTTTTATAAAATTTCTAAATGAGAGAAACAGACTTAATTTTAAGTGTAGTAATTAATTGTTTGACTGAATATTATTTTGTTACTCGCATGATTAATTCTATGACAGGATTAATTTTATCGCATGGTTATGTGTTGTTAGTACTTTTAGTTGAAATGTTGAACCGTGCGATATTTTGTTGTGGCTGTAGATTGGACAAATAGGTTCCCGGTGTGGTTACGAGTAGTGAATCATGTAGACGATGATAAGTAAATGGAAAATGATAAAGTGTTGAAAGTGTGAGTATTGTGTGGATTGTGAATTGAGCCATGGCGATGGCAAGGGTAACCTATGGGGCCCTGTGTTGAAATGGGTTACCTGAGGGGCCCGGTGTTGTGACACTAACGTATGATACGTCATGGAAAGTTTCTCTTTAAGGAAGAGAATGGGTCCCATGAGACGGTTATAGTTAGTGAGACGCTAACGTATGATACGTCATGGGAAGTTTCTCTTCGAGGAAGAGAATGGGTTCCATGAGACGGTTATAATTAGTGAGACGTTAATGTATGATACGTCATGGGAAGTTTCTCTTTAAGGAAGAGAATGGGTCCCATGAGACGGTTATAGTTAGCGTGGGGTAGTGGATATCCGACCCTAATGTACGATACGTCATGGGATGACTCGATCCTCCTGTTATGGTCTTAAGTGAGAACATGCTCGGTACATAACTTAGGTGAGCTCACCTAGGACCCTGGTGCAGGACAAGCAAGAGGAATGGTGGACCCATGAGACGATTGTAGTTAGTGGATGTGGGAGGAAAGGATCTCGAGGAGAGAATCCTTAGATTACATGTAAGATGATGGATAGTAAAGAAAAAGACGATGTGTTATTATTTTGTACCTTCGGTGTATTATGAATTATTATATTGTTGATCTGCATATTGTGGTATTGGGTTTTAGGATTTCTACTTAGTGAATTATCACTCAGGATACGTTTGTATCCTGGCAAATTGTTTGCTTCGGCGTTCAATTTGCCAGAGTGTGCAGGATTCCACAGTGGAGCAGTTGATACAGGTGGGACCCCTGGAACGGAGTCTGGGCCAATGTTGCTTGGAATTCGTGTCAAAATTAGAGTCGCTTTGGAGTTGCTTTTATTAAGTAAATGTACATAAATTTTTGTATTATTTTGAAATTGTAATTTTTGTATAAGGATAAATAAGGGCCTAATAGTTTGTAAAATTCAGTATATTTTAGGGTTAATGTTTCCGAAATCCCTTGAGAAATCGGGGCGTTACATGGACCCTATGCCGGCACCTCGTGCTGATCTACTTCGATAATATGCGTCGTAGAGCTTGTTAGCGTAAGTGCTTTGAACAGTTGCTTGTGTCATAAATTTTGATAGTTTTAGCTCACTCTACATTGTATAATGTAATCTTCACCTTTGGGCTTATGAATGAAATGTGCTCTTGCTCAAAAAAGAAGAAGATAAACATCACATTGATCGGTTAACATGATTGGGACAAAGGATTTTGGAACTTGTTTTCTAAATTATGCTAGTCGTTAATTTTATTTTTTTAAAGAAATGCATGTTGCTACCAAAGTCCAATCAGTGTAAACTTTTTCCATACGAAACAATGTCGAACGACGAGCCGAACAAACTAAATGGTACAAATGAAACGTCAAATTGGGCTTGAAATATAGAAATGCTACACACACATACAATCTGTGCACAGATTGTGCACAGATTTTGTTGTGGGGCCCACCACGGGTCCCACACAAATCATCCGAGCCGTTCATTAAATGTAAAATATTTTTTCAAGGGTTCCCGTAAAAAATAATCTCAATCCGATACCTATAGATGCTCGATCCAATCGTATACCTTTTCATTATCCGAAAATCTGAATGAAAAGTTAGATGGTTGGATGAAGTACCTATAGGTATTGGATTGAGTTTATTTTTTACAGGGACCCTTGAAAAAATGTTTTACATTTAATAAACGGCTTGGATGATTTGTGTGGGACCCGTGGTGAGCCCCACAACGAAATCTGTGCACAATCTGTGCACAAAAATCTGTACCGGTAGCAGGACTCCTTGAAATATTATGTCACGCTTCATTTTGTCTATCAAAACAGTAAATACAAAAGCCACAACTTATGAAACGGGACATCAAATGTGTAAAGACAATAAATATGGTTTCCTTCAAAAGCTTCCAAACTTTCAATTCTAATTTTCTATATATATATATATTAGTTTACAAAAATATAGAGGGGGGAGAGTGGGTCCGGAACTCGGGGGTTGACTATGGAGTAAAATTTATTATATGTCCCTGCAGGAGTACCGTCACATGGTACTTCAAATTCATTTTCCACCACACATATGTCTTTCTGTGTATAAAATGAGACCAATACTATCGTGCATCGAACACGGAACCGAAAAAGTATTAACCTATCTTTTTTTACTAGCGTTGTGCCCGTTTAATACACGGGGTCGAAAAAAACCTATGCGATTTTTTAATCCTGTACATTGAACGGGCACATACGCTAGTTTGAAAATAATTGAAGAGTAGCTATCTCTAGACCATCCGTCCCGTGAAGAGTAGCTTTAAATTTTTTGTCCCATTTGGAAATAAGGCATGTGACGTTATATTCGTTGGATCTGGTCCCAGCCCATTCTTCCCGTAAAGAGTAGCTATAAGTCATTTGTGCAGCATTATCAATTTGGCATGCTCAATCCATCTCAAAGCTTGGCCCCATAAGATGTCTAGATACACCACACTATAGATAGAATGGTTTGCGATATAGAGCCAAGGAGCATTCAAAGAACAAGTGCTGAGGGCCGTTTCTATTTGGGGAACCATTTTGGATTCAAAGTATCAGATCCAATGTTATTAATACCGTTCCGTACCGGCCGGTATGTACCGTTTTTGACCAAATCCGGTACCCTACACCTCTAATTTCGTTCCGGCTCAAATACCGGTCGGTACCGGCTGTACCGGCCGGTATCGGACATACCGGTTGGTACCGGCCGGTAAAGGCCGGTACCGGACTACTTTTAAATTTATATTTTTTTTCAAGTACCGGACAATACCGGACGGTACCGGGCAAATACCGGACGGTACCGGGCAAATACCGGATTTTTTATTTTTTATATTTTAAAAAAGTGTATATTATACTATAATTTTTTTTTAAGTACGAAAATAACACTAATAGCGATCAATCCGAAACGGTACCCGGTATTTGACCGGTACCGGTACGTACCGTACCAGTAGAAAAACAGGTACCATGACCGGTACAGTATTCAAAACATTGATCAGATCCAGAGATTCGGGATTGTCTTGATCGTGGGTGCATGGACTTGTTTCATGGATTCTTGATTTAGGTGTAGAATTCAAACAACAAAAACATGAATGACGAAACAACCAAAATTTTTGGAGAGAATATTTTTGAAATAAAAATCAAACAAAGTGAAAATAATTTACGGTTTGAATATTCATACTACAACCTCTACCGACCATTTATGCCAACAATGTGAAATTAATGTAGCGTTGGTAGCCACATGATCGAGTCTATGAATAAAATATATCATTTATATCTATCTATTCTATAATATTGTTTACACCCATTTTTGACACTTTTAGAAAGAGCCAATGATTGAGTGCCACATGGCAAGTGGGCCTGAACTCATGGTCAACAAAGAGTCAAAATCAAGTGGGCCCGCTTGGTTGGTCAACGAAAAAGTCAGAGATGATCAAGTTCAAGTGCGAAAATGATTAACGGTTGAAGAACCAATCCCAAAATGACAAAGATACACTAGATTTGTCCTCCCTAGTATTTAGCGACAAACTCCCACTTTTCAGGGTAGTTGAGATTTTTGAGGATTTGATTGCATTCACAAATAGATTCTCAGGGAATATTCCTTCATTTCCCTGGATTTTAAGCATTAAAAATGTTAAATACGTGAGGATCAATCATGTATGCCACATCATACTTAATGAAGCGCGTTTCAGTTGAATATGGTTAGTGAGATGAGCAAAATCAGGGAATAGTTCCTGAAAAATAGGAATTTTGCTAGTTTTTGACCTATTCAAAGGGCCACATGGCAAGCATCAAGGGATTTCGGTTTTCAATCAACGTCTACAATCAATATGAGCTCAAAGGAAGTGGTTTGAAGATATGGGACACGTGTCGAATTCTCAGGGCTTTATCTGCTGTTTTTAAGGGTCTTTACTGCTATAAATAGGGGAAAATAGGGCAAGCTCAAAGCTCTTGCCTCATCATTTCAAAATATACCGGTTCTTACAACTTCTCAGCATTTACTTTCTAGCACTTTTCTTTTCATGAAAGACTTGCAATTCCGATATTACTAAGTCCTTGTCCTTTCTTTTTCTTGTACTCTTCCACTTTATTCACAGAAATACTAGTGGCTACGTTTGTTTTTTGTTCCATTTTGTTATTCACTAAATATTAAGTCATTTACAAGTAAGGCAAATCTGAATCGAAGGTTTGGGTTGTGTGTGTGTGTATGTGTGTTTATAAGGTCCACTCACAATTCACCTAGTCAGCAATTGCCTATGTGTTTGGGTGAATGAAATTACCCTTATATGTCCCTCATTCAAAAAAAAAAAAAAACTTTCACGGCATTTCCAAAAAGGTTGTGGAGCAATCACGATTTTCTGTCCGTTTAGACCACCTTACAATCTTGACACACCCGTATCACTCGCACTCAACGTTCCCTGACCGCATGGCACATTTGTTACTTTTTTGGAGCAAACAAATACTCCATAATCTCCATTTCAGAGTGGCTTTTCCTACGGAGAGCACTCAGAGTGGATGTTCCATCATTTTCGAAAGTAAGAACAATCAGATTGTTCTTTAAAATTTTACAAACCAAATAAAAGAAAAAAGGAAACCGAAAATGGGTCTTTGAACAGCCAATATTAAAATAAATCTCTAAATTCCTTCTTTCCTCTTCGTCAATCTGAATTATACAAATTTTCAATTTTTAAAAATCAAAGGTAGGATGAAACGGAATCCAAAAACGAGTAAGAATAAAGAATAACAAAGAAATTTGGCTATCTATTTTTTGCATTTTCTAATTCTCCTTTTTGCTTTTTGGGTGTTTGGCAACCCTCCACCAAAATTCATTCCCAACAAATGAGTTCTCAGATTTTGAGGATAGAGGCTGAAATGGCAAAAGCGGCCAAGTGGAGTTTTTCAACTTCTCTTTTTTGCATTCTCGATTTGGACATGGAAAAAAGACATATGTGCCCCTACCCTTTTCAAAAATTACAATCCTACCTTTTTCTGTCTTAAACTTCTTTTGGAATTCATCCTAGGCATTTCATTAAAAGTTGTCTGCATGGAAATAACGTGTTCTCTTGTATGTAAGGTGAATAGCTTTCACGTTATTGGATTTAACTTAATTGTTATTTTGATAAAAACTAAATAAATACTCCCTCCGTCCCAATTTAAATGCTCCCTGCAAAAATCTGTGCAATTTTGAACAAAAAAGAACATATTTTTACATTTTATTTTTTTTTAATTTTCTTACACCAAATTAAACTACTCATTGAATACTTTAATTTGGTGTAAGAAAATAAAAAAATAATTTGTAGAAATATGTTTTTTTGGGTTTGAAATTACACGGATTTTCGTAGGGAGTATTTAAATTGAGACGGAAGGAGTACATTGTTGGAGGCTTTCAATTATCAAAAAATAAAGTCATAACAAAAAAGACTTCAAACCCAAAAAACCTAATTGTTATTCCATACATATCATTACTTCATTTCTTCCTAATTACCAACAAAATTAAAAAATAGTGCGAGACTTTCAATTAACGAAGAAGAAAATAATTTAACAATATAAAATTAATTAAAACATTATTTATACACAATATATACCATCATAAATAACCAGGGGCAACGTGGTAAAAAATCAAACCATAATTCATTTTCATCATATCTCCCAAACATTACTCTTGTTGCAAAATACATTCTGCACAAATCATCCAAACATTTTACCAGATTCAAAATACATTCTGACCATAATTCAAAAAGTCAAAAAACCAAAAAGTTGAAAATGAAAAGTCAAAAAGTAGACTTTCAAACACCCGTAAGTGTGGATATGCCCATGACCAAATATGTTTTTCTGAACTTAATTCATACATGATAAAACATCAATAATATCTTTGACATTTTGTCATGCATTTATAAATGAGCAATGCTAGGTACACATAAAAGGTACCCCGAAAATACCCCGAATGGAGAAATGAACGGTTTAGATTAATAAAGAATATGAACTGTTCATTTTTTCATTCGGGATATTTTCGGAGTACCTTTTCTGTGTACATGGAATTATTGTAAACCAAATATAATTATTTAAGAAACCATGATGGTGATGGAATGAAGCTTCAATGGCGTAGACAAAAGGTTGGTTGCGTGGCACAAATGCATCTTGGCCCAAGACGGACTTTAATTGTTGGCGGCTCTTGCATACTTATGATCACACAAAATAAACAGGAAATCAATTTTTTTTAAAAACATATAATAGGTAGGTAGATTAAATTTTCGAAAGCGGAGATCGTTATAAGAACGTCAAAGTATCTCTTAAATATCACTCTTCTTGCATTTTTAGCAACAAAATAGTAATTGCGCCAGAAGAATTAATCTTTCCCGTTCATAATGGACTTATTTTTTATTTTTATTTTTTTATACCTAGTTTAACTCCCAATAAAATTAGGAGGCCCTTAATTTTTGAAAATTTGTGGAAGCCCAAAGCGCATTCCTTCCTCGCCTTCCCTTAGAGAGAGGGGCCTCAGAAAGAGTGCAGAGCATCATATTTGTTACTCTGTTTTTTCTCTCAAAATCAGTTCCTTTAGATGCTCTTGAGCCGTGGAGTCTGGTTTTTTCCTTGGGGAGAAATCAAAGGCTTGATCATCGAAGATGATGTTCAAATTGCTGCACAGTTTATATGAAGAAATCAATTTAAGAGGAGATTTATATATATATATTTGAAGAAAATAGCAAGAGATTAGCTTCCAAGCTACTACTGTTTTCCTAATTGTATCTATATGTATCATCCCAAAAATTAAAAAAAGAAAAAAGAAAAAAAGAGAGCATACTTTGTTGAGACAATTATTTTTCACAGAAATCCCAATCACTCTACGAGTCCGAGACCATAATGTCATAAATCACTACTACAGTAGTAGGAGTAGTTTGCTAGGATACCTAAGAAAACCATAAAAATAGGGATACTGTAAATGGATGAGACAAAAACCTTATTGGTGGGTGTTATTATTTCAAATCCTTTACATTCCATAACACTAGTTTCCCGTTCCGCTTTCTTCCAAAACTTTCTTTTTCAAAAAGAAGGTAAGTTCAAACACAAATATAACGAACATGAAAAATAAATTTTCAAATTTTTTTTGTACCGTTTAAAAGATCTCAATGAAATCTATCAAACAATATCTATATTCGCAGAAAAATTATTTGCGTAAACACATAATTTTTGATATTGAAATTACCTTCTTTTTTCAAAAGTTATTTTTCCCAAAAAGTGGAACAGCTAACACCAAAACATGTAGGCCATGGTTCGGTTTGAGACTTGAAGAGGTTTTTTGGGGTAATAAGTGGGGAGAATTTTTTTTTATTTAAAACCAAGACACTACATGATCCCTCTATCTTTGGCTGATGAACGAACCAAACAGTAGTATCCTATCTTTATCCATCAATATCTCTCTCTTTTTTTCTAAGCAGAAGAAATTTATTTATCTTTGAATAAGAGAAACAAATATTAAAAGGACATGCAAGGTTACATACCGACGAAAAAATGACACCCAAGACCCAGAAGCCAACCACAAAGGAAAAAACACCAAAAAGGGAAACAAAAATACTTAAAAGACCAAAAACCTCCTGACAAAGAACAAAATTGCTATGGGTACAACACTTGTACACCACCTTGTGTGGGACCTCAAAATAGGTCCCACACAAATATTCCGAGCCTGTCAATTTGTTCAGAATATTTTTGAAAAGTCCCTGTAAATTATTAGTTCAGGTAGATATCGGTAAGTTCTTGATCCATACGTTATTTATTTTGGTCTATACGATTAGAGACCCAAAAAAAGAAAAATGTATGGATTAAGCACTTACTGTTATCCAGCTGAATTGATTTTTTGCAGGGACCCTTTAAAAAAAAATTCTGAACAAATTTAACGGCTCAAATTATTTGTATGAGATCTTAAAATGTCTCGCACAAGATGGTGTACAAGTATTATACCCATAGCAGGTTTCGAAAAAGAAACCCAAACAAAATCCCCCGTCCAAACTTGGACACCACCCTCAAAGCTCGAACCACCAAAAAGGAAACAAAAAACACTTAAGACCAAAAACTCCTTGACACAGAAAGCCAACACCAAAAACCCCCCCCTTCAAGCATGAACACCAAAACAAAGGAGGCTAAATTTCAAAGAAAGAGAAACATAAAATATCTCCCTTCTCTCTATAAAAAAAATCTCTCCCAAGCTCCTCCATCTCCGCATATTTTTCGAGACTTCCTCCCTATCATCAATTTCCTCGTCTTCCAATTTAACCAATTTTCTCAAATTAAAGTTCCTCCTCCCTCTGAATTTATCCATAAATATATTGGTCCTACGTCATTCGTTTTTTCTCTCTCTCTCTCTCTCTCTCTCTCTCTCTCTCTCTCTTTTTCTTACTATTAATTAACATTACCTGCGTGGCCTAGCTTTGAAACTGCTATATGAAAGAAGGAAATGGGGCGAAGCAAGATTTAAACCTCCCTCATGAACTACTGGAGTACGACGACCCAACCACCGGGGGGATAGAGTTTAAGGTACGTATCCTCCAGTCCGGTCAAGTTTCGGCAAGCCTATAATAATAAGTGGAATCATTCACCTTTTAGAGCTCGCTGAGAACATCGGATATGTTAAAAATCACGTTAATCAGATACCCTTTGATAGGATTTTTTAAGTACATTATGCGTAAGATAAATGTGTTAAATAGGTTGCAATTCAGTTTTGTCACATTTTTTTTGACAAGATTTATTTATCTCAAAATTATATCAAACGGTATCCGATTAACGTGATTTTTTGACGTGACCAATGTTCTCGACGAGTTCTAAATGGTGAACGATTCTGATTATTATTGTGAGCTCGGAAAAAAACCCACAAATGACCAAAACTGGACCAATTTGGATGGTACCAAGACTGGATGGTAGCTCGGTCCACTACCGGGTCAAGTTCTTTACTCGCTTTATTACTCATTCACTTTGTTGTCTCTTCTGGCGGCCTTCCAAGATAAGAAGAGACACATTACCCTTTCAGATCTTGAGATTCATTATTACTTTCTCTAAAATATGTTTTTTTATGCTGAACTAACCCCACCTAAATCATTCAGAAATGCTAAGGGTACAGCAAACCCTATACAACAGCCGCGCACAGATTCTTTTTGAGCCAATCTCGGGTCTCACAAAGATGATCGGAGCTGCTCATGTTGTTCAATATATATCGTTTAGGGTCCCTGTAAAATTTCATCTCAATCCGATACCGGTAAAGGCATTTACGAATCATACAACTTTGCTTCAGAATTTGGCCTGAATTTCTGAAGCAAAGTTGGATGATTCATAAACGTCCTTACCGGTATTGGATTGAGATGATTTTTTACAAAGACCCTAAACAATATATTAAGAACAAAATGAGCGCCTCCGATAATCTTTGTGAGACCCGAGATGGGCGCAAAATGGATCTATACGCAGCTGTTGTACGTGGGTTGCTGTACCTGTAGCACAACTGATTTAATTATCTGTCGGAGCAAATATTACTCCATCGGTACCAATTTTAATGATTCTTTTCGAAAGTTTTTGTCACTTTTTAAATAATTATATTATGTGAATAATGTCCTTGTTTTGTAGTAGTAAATTGATAAAGCAAGGGTCAATACTGTCCTTGTTTTGCATCCTGAACGCAAGCTGATGACTATGGTGTGTATCTCACTTTTCAATTATGGTTCATTAGAGCCTCCACAGTAGAATAATCAAAGAGTTGCCACATCATTTTTTTATTAACCATTTAAGGGGTTGCTAAGGTTAGCAATGTAGAGGTTCACAGTGGTACAATTAAAATTGAATAACCAAAACTTACCACTTCACATTTTCAATTTAAAAAAATCTAGAAATTGTGACATAGAAAATAATTTTTTTAAATAGCTTTCAAACGAATAAAAATTGGTTATTAGAAAACGAGAAAATAGAATTTGAAAATTTTGATTTAAAAAAAAAATCAGTTTTCGGGAAAAAGTAAAAAAAAAACCAGTTTTTGAATAAAAAAAGTTTCTTTTTCTTCAAAAGAACAGTTTTTGAAAAAAAAGTTTTAATGAAAAAACTATTTTGAAATAAAATGTTTTTGCAAACAAAAGTTTTAATAGGAGTATTTTGATAAAAACTATTTTTGCAAAGAAATAAAAACTGTTTTAAAAGTATTTGTCTTAGAAACATGTTAAAAAGGGAAGAGAGAGAAGATTTTTATGTAATGATAGTGTAGTTGATTGAGGAAATATGGGGACAACTAAATTTGATTATTAGCAAAATGTTGCTAGTTTTGATTGTCCAAGGGCCAAAGTTTGACGAGTTGTTAAGATGATGCTAAGTTTGGTTATTCCAACGTGATCCCCTTTTGAGCAAATGTTGCTAACCTTAGCAACTTTTTGGTTTTGATTATACCACTGTGGATGCTCTAAGAGTAAAAATTTTCATTGCTGAGTGGGCACGGGCCACGTGATGCCGAGCACGCATCTCAGTTGTCCAAACGTGTTTTGAATGGGTTAAATCTGTTTGGATTTGAGGAGGTATTTTGGTAATTTAACACTAAAAAATTACCCAAACAAATCTGAGCCGTCCAAAACACATTTAGACGGCCGAGTTCGTGCCCCGGCACCACGTGGCCCGTGCCCACCCGGCACTGAAAAACTTCTCCTCCTCCAAGAGAGATACTTAATACTCTTTACAGTAGTGTGAATGGACGACCATCCAAAACACTTTTTGACGGTCCGGATATTTATGAAACTTTTCCGAGAAAAAAGTTTAACTCTTCTCCCGAAAAATTTCATTAACATTTGGACCGTCCAAAACACTTTTAGACGGCTTCAATGCACCTCCGTAAAAACTTCTTTACGGTACCCTACGTAAAGAAGTTTTTCTCGATTCATTATCATTTTTTGGTAACTTATGTGTCCGGATCAATTTACATGCACTTTAACTATTCTTGGGGTTCTATCCCACCCAATTAAAGCAGCAAAGCTCCGTGTGAACTCATCACAAAAGAGTTAATAACACCTAGGAGAGTTTCGAACTTGAGACCTTAGAATGAAGCAAAACCCCTTAATTCCAGGCATTGACTACCAGGCAACCAGATTTTATGGTTCATTATCGTGATGGAGATTGGGCTTTTCCACTAAAATTTTTGGACTACAAGTTCTTGCATTTTGTCATGTTTTTCACACTAATCCACAACTTCTTCATTTTCATTTTTCTCTCAATTTTTTCCGTCTATTTTTCTCTTTCACCACCCATTTACCATCTACAATTTATAGGTTAATT
Organism: Rhododendron vialii; assembly: GCF_030253575.1. Classification (NCBI taxonomy): domain Eukaryota; kingdom Viridiplantae; phylum Streptophyta; class Magnoliopsida; order Ericales; family Ericaceae; genus Rhododendron; species Rhododendron vialii. Next base: position 27,870,312 of record NC_080561.1, read on the forward strand.
GAGACAACTTAATATTTTTAGACAACAAAAAATTCTTTATAACTTATTTGCTAGCGGAAACACCCCATTTGGTTTTCCTAGGTCCCTCCTCTTCTCTTATCGGCTCTCCCAGTGACCTTATTAGCTGTATGTATAGCGAATAAATTATTCTTTTTGGGCAACTGAATCAATCCCAAAGGTTTAGCTGTGTGATAAGTCGAGTCCCAGTGTTCTTGTAGGGAAAAAACAAGAAAAGAAAAAGAAAAGGTCGAGTCCCAGTGAGGCAGTGATAAGTGCTCCAGCAACGGCGGCTGCCAGAAATCAACAACGAAGGGACGAGACGAAAGTAAACAGATTATGGTGGGATTATAGTAAAACAATAATGCTACCCACACATATATCACACACAAATTCTTCACAGACGCGCTGATGTGGCAAAAAACGGCCCCACTCCCACTCCCACTCTCTCCCCTCTCGTTTTGGTTTGAGGGCCGCAAACAATTTTGCTCCCAAAATTTCCCCCACGCCCAAATCTGCTCCACGCCTCCACCACACCACAAACCAGCAGCCGCTGCTACCAACAACCACCGACCACCAGAGACGCAACCAATTGCTATCCACTGCCTATTGAACTGATATATTTTCCAAACTTTAGACGCTCGTGATGGCAGCAGAAGTCGGATAATAGATTGTCATTCCGGTGTCCGATGACCCGAGTTGGACAATCGTAACGGTTGCAAGCGATGGTGCCCGACGATGGCGAAAGTAACGACGAATGGAAGGAAAACGTTTTGGGTAAACCCACCTTGGGGAAGAAACATTGCAAGATGTGATTTGGATGGAGATGATGTTTTCGTTCTCTTTTTTTTTTGGAGGGGGTCAATCAGGAGGTTTTTTCTAATCCATTTTGGCTGTTGTTTTTTTCTGTTTTTTTTTAGTTTCTTTTCAACCTTCTATTATAAACAGCTTATGAACCCAATCTGGGTTTTGTGCAATAGCAGAGGGTCATGTAATTTTTGACATTTCTTTGCTCTATAGGATTTCTTTGCCCCTTTTTTCTTTGGAAGAGAGAAGAAATCAAGAATTCACAAGAGCGGCGTATAGGAGTCTGGGAGAAGAGGGTGGCTTTGGTGCTGGTCGATGACGTCCGTCTGTGTTTGGTCGGGTGACGGCGGCGGCGGTGAACTGTGTTTTGGTTTTTGGAATTCTGTGCACCACAAGCACACCTGTGAAAAATTTTAGGGGTGCATCCGGTGCTCGTAGTCGGTGGATGGCCGTCGGTTGCGTTTCCGGTGGGCGGCAGTTGTTGGTGGGTGGCTGGGTGCTGGTTTGTGGTGACTGGTGAGGACTGAGGTGGAGAAGAAATGGGTTTCGTGAAAATTGAATTTCTTCCGCCAAAAACGAGGGGGAGAGAGAAGAGAGAGAGTGGGAGTGGGAGTGAGCCCATTTTTTGCCATGTCATTGTATCTGTGAAGAATCTGTGCGTGATGTCTGTGTGGGTAGCATTATTGATAGTAAAATTACTACTCCTTTGTTTTTTTTTTTTTAGAGTTCAGTATTTTATTTTTACCTGTCTTTTTAGAGTTCAATATTTCTTTTTGGACTGTCTCTTAATAAATGTCTACTTTGTATAATTAGTGGGTAAAAATTAGTATATTTTTTATTTTGCTCCTAAAAATAGATTCCATTTTTAAAAATTTAGTGAGTAACAGTTTAATGATAATGTCTTCATAAAAGATAAGTAAAGAAAGTTCTAACTTTTAAAATGCAATAATAATGTCTTCATAAAAAGTTAAATTTATGAAGCGTGACTCCTAAAAAGAGATGGAGGGAGTATTTGATTTCGAATGGGACATACATGATAGTAGCATCATAACCTTGTTTGGATCATAACTTGAAAAAAATTTCCGAACTCAAAAAATACTCATTACGCTTACTTTTAATCATTACTCTCATTATCTCCAATTATTACTCTTTTTAGATCTCTCCACTCATTATCTTTACCTCCAATTATTACCATACTTTCTCTCTTCATCATTACCCCAAAAATTCTTTTCAAAGTTTTTAAAATTATCATCCAAAAACAGCAAAGTGGGGCCAAAATGACAAGAAGTTTTGCAAATACCAACTAGTAAGAGCATATCCGCATTGTAATAATCAAAAGTGAATAATCAAAACTTGTCACGTCAGTTTTTCATTATTCATTTATATAGTTGCTAAAGTTAGCAATATAAAGTCCCACATTGTTATTTTTGATTATTCAAATGCCCAAATTTGATTATTGGTTAGGAGATTGCCAATTTTGATTATTACAATGTGAGCACTTTTTTAAATATACATTGCTAGCTTTAGCAATCTTTTGATTTTGATTATTACATTGTAGATGCTCTAAGAACCCCATCCTTGTGTTCACCTCTGCACTCCTCAAAATGTTCGATACTATTTTTTGAGTAGGGGTGAGCATGGGTCAAGTTCGGGCCGAACCCATTACCTGACCCGACATGTCAGGTAGTCGATTTTTAGACCCATAATCGAACTGTGTAACTAGCCAAACTATCTGCAAAATCGATTATTTCTTTTGGGTCAGGTACGTAACTCACAAATCAAATCTCACCAAAACCCACAAAAAATTACGAGAGAGAAAAAGAGCTGGACTGATTTACCTATTTAAGAGAGAGACGCCGGACGCGAGAGCGAGAGAGACTGTGTTCGACATTTTCAGATCTGGACGGTGGAGTGCGAACGCTGGACGGTGTGCGAGAGAAACGGTGGACGACAGGAGTGAACGGCGTGCGGCGTAGGCCATCGCCGACGGCATTTTTTCAGATTTGGGTCGTGGGTGTTTTGGGGTGGCTGGGTGGGATGGGAAGTGGGCTCGGGCTGGACAGTGGACCCTGGAGATGCATATATGTACTAGTGTTTGTCCGTGCCTATGGCACTACACACCTCGGTTGGAATTGTCCGTGCCTATGACACTTGCTAGTTAGTGGCTCAAACACTAAATCAATTCATTAATGTGTAATATGTGATCCTTTTCTTAGTGGCACAAAAGAAAATTACCCGTGCGTACGGCACTCCCCCTACCAAACTTTTAAGCTAGCTACAAAGAACTATCAATTTGCTTATGGAATCTCAGTAAATACCAAGTTAAAAAGTTAAAATAGCACTATAATGAATCCCCCACCACATACATTAAACCCATTTGCAGAAATGAAAGAACATATTAGAATCCAGAAATCAAAAACCTTAATGTAACTTCAATCACTAATAGTTATCAAACGCCATAAACTAACCATATAAGGAGTAAAAAAAAATTAGCTCGGACCGCAAGAAAAAAACAGGCTATCAAAAAAAGTTTCAGGCTTTGGTTGAAATACCTCAGTGTAAGCGATCACCGGAGGCATAGTGCTTGCTTGTGCCTACAGCACTACCCCTATGATAATAGAAAAAGGAAGGAAGAAAAAGAAAAAGAAGGGCCTGAAAACATATGGACCTAGCGGCTAGCGCGTGGACTACACTCCTAAACTATTATTCAAAACGGAACGTCAAGAGGAGTCAAAATAACAAAACTCGATTATGTGTAACATTTAACAACCCACCCACACCAAAAAAATCACCAAATTTCTTGAATATTCAGAACAGGCACAAATTCCACCCGAAACAGCAGCTAGATTGAAATTTAAACACTACTTGCACCCTGGAAAGAAACAGATACCAAAAACTCTCAAAAAAATCAAAAAAATCCCAAAAGAATGTTTCACATAGCTTTCAAAAAATGGTTTCTTTGTTAGACCAATTACTTTTGCTTTCACGGAACTTTCTTGACCCAACTTTTACACAGTTTTCTTCAACCAGCTTCGCCGGAATAAATTAAAAATTCCAAAGGAATGTTTCTTCTTTTTTTTGATAATCGAAAAAATGTTTCTTGGCCTAGTTTCTGACGGGATTTGTAGACCTCGGTGGGAATTCGAAAGATGACAGGAGAGAGGGGGGGGGGGGGGGGGGGGGGGGGGGGGGGCGAACCCAATCGACAGAAGCTGCTAGGTAAAAAGAAAATATGACATATTTGTGACATATTTGAAAGATTGTGGGCACTTTTATAAGAGAGTTGAAGAACACACGTCAACCCTTGGATCAAGCAAATCTGAGCCGTTACAACAACTTGTCCCCATACCCTTCTGTTTTATAATAGAGATAGAGATTAAAACGGTCGAGTCAGGTGAGTAGGAAATCGAACCCTGAACCGAAAATCAAATTTTAAGGAAACCCAACCCCTACCTGACCGAATCACATGTTTGAACCCGCCCGAGACCCTCCTGGTTGGGTCGGACCAGCGAGTGGGCAAGTAATTTGCTCACCCCTAATATTTTGAGAACACAGGTATCTGGGCCAAGCTTAAAAGGTGTTTGATCCTATTGAGACCACCCTGGTTACTACTTAATATTTGCCGGATGGAAGATTACGTATATACCCTCAAGTGGGGCAAAAGCAAGGGCGAAGGCGCAAAGCCAAAATTTTCTGCACTGGACTTATTGTTTATGTTGTTTTCTGTGTTTTTCCAACCTAATCAATGTACTCCCCTAAAGAATTAAATGCTTGTTTCATGGCGGCAAATAGCAAATTGCTATTTTATTTGACATGTTTAGTCCATCTAACTCATTTTCCAGCTTTTTAAAGTAAAAGCGAACAATCAATTGCAAAACTAAATGAATGATCAATGGTTGAACAATAATTTGGTGTTATACATGCAACAAGATATTTTTTTATGGGATTACAAACGAAGCAATCATGCAGAACTTTCAAAAGATGAAAACTTGTTCATGTCAATTGTAAAAAAAATTATCAACGAATATTTAGATTTTTGCACTTATGTTTACAAGCTTTTGTGCCTAATGGAGAACATTTGAATTTTTGTGCTTAGTATTTCTTTATTGTATTTTACTATAAATATATTAAGTTTATTGTAAAGAGGTGCCCCTCTTAGTGAAATTCACTAAGCTTAAGCCTCTGATACCCCTGCCACAAAAAAAAAAAAAAAACAACAACAACAACAACATGAACAAGATGAAATCTTCATTGGTTCTAAATTTCCGCGTACATATCCAACAAGTGTTTAATTGCTGAGGTTTTACCAGTTTGATACCAGCTTTTGTCAAGGAATCAACCACAGCTTTCACCTTACCGTGATACTTCTGATCTCTCTTTAACAAAACAGAAACAGCTGGGATATCCGTGAACAGAAGGCGCTCTCCCAGAATCTTGCCGATCTTTTCCACAGCAGAGACGTCCCTAGTGGAAAACATGGATGACCTCAGTGCCTTTTCCTGCGAGCTCGCAGCAGAGGCTACCGTAGCAGTTGGTGAGTGGATTACTTGCGCCATTACGCACTTGTTTGTGAAGTGCATTTTCAACACATAAGGTTTAAGAAACTTTGTGATTCTATCTGATCCGACCGGTGAAGGGGTAACCATTTGTGTTCTGCAAAGTATCAAAGTCAACATTAATGTTAGAAGTTTTAAAAGCTCAATCTCTATCCGATATCAACTGGAAAGCATCAAAATTGAAGGTTTTCTGATTCTAAAATTCGGATAGCAGCCAGTGGAGGCGCCTTTCAGATAAACAGCTTTGCTGACCCCATTGTGGACAAAGATGCTAAAATCTCAAAGGTGCAGCAGGACAATAAAGAAGACAAAACCTAGGGAAACCGCACCTTATGACACTGTTTGATACCCCCTACAAATCATTAATAGTACCAGTGTGAACCGTAGAAGTCCGGCCCCTAGGGGCCGTCTTTTATCTGCACCTAAGGAACCACAAAATCAGCAGCAAGGTAGAACTAATAGAATCGACGTCAATACTAAACAAAATATTCCAGTCCATTATTTATAGCAATCGACCCATCCACACAAAACATCAAGATGAATACATGACTAACCTAACGCTCTTCCTAATCGATACCCAAATCGATAACTTGAAAATTTATACTATCCATTACACAAATAAATATCCTCTTGGACAAATAAGAAAAGCCCATGGGGTGATCCATCTTGTTCCCTCCATAATGCAAAGGTCAATTTATAAACTAGAATAGTGTGATGGAGTAATTAATCGGAAATCCTATACATACCGACCACTTTTGTAGGGAAACCGTATATACATATATACACGAAAAATAGGGTGTTTAGATCAAGCATCCTACACACATCGGATGCCGTTGATTCCCGCGTTGGGCCCCTCGGTTTTTTTTTTTAAATTTTTGGACGGATCGGATCGGCCGTCCGGTGGCCGGAGACGGCCGCGCGCGGCCGTCGGTACACCGTCGGTATGGTTTGGTCGGTGTAAATAGCAGTACTCGTAATTAATACCATATCGGTACCATGACTTGCAAATTGAGGCTAATATGGTTGACTTGAGAAATGATTTCTAAAATCAGATAAAGCTTGCCGATCTAGGATAGAAACAAATACACTCACCAACGCAGCAGTATGTCATTCATATTATATCACACTTCCATTTCCAGACATGAGTGTACAAAAGTGTTCTCCACTAAATCCCAATCTTTTTTACACTCGAGTGCAAAAATTAATCTATTCTCTAGTGCAAGTGCTAGAGAAATCTACAAATTGCATTGATTACACAATTTGGTAGTAAAGTGCTATGCATCACCGACACTCCTAGAGATCGTTGTATCTGTGTCGCACACTCCGGGGAGACGCCACATGCTATTATATATAGATATTTTTAAAGGGCAGCAGTGTTTTAACGGCTCACGGCGCACCGAGGTGCAATGGTCCCTTGAAGCCTTGGTGCGTGGTGTTCACCACATCAAAGTGAGGCACAATTTATTATAACAAGTAGAATTCTAACATAGGCAAAACATTCAACACAAGCAAACACTATTAACTTTCAAATGTCATAAAACAAACCATTTCAATGTTTAAGCCACCAAATACTAAGCAAAACATATCATCCATAGAGGAACACTGAAAACAAAGCATAGAAGAACAAAAAAATTACAGAGAACGAAAAAACAGAGCAGAAAAGAGAAGAAAAACAGAGAGCAAGAAACGAAGAAGAAGAAGAAGAATTTACCTGGAAACAGATCAGAGGAGAGCAGATTGATTTCTAGGGCTAATGTTTAGTTCCTCTCTACATTGAAGGAACTTATCCAGTGCATTTATGCATCATAGATCAATGGTTGAGCTGGATTTTGGTCTAATCTAAACAAAGATGGCTGAAAAATCCTTCAGGCGTGCACCTCGCCTTGAGGCGCACACCACGTGTGCCTCACCACGACTCCCTGAGGCTCTAAGGTGCGCCTTGCCTTGCCACATCAGGATGGCACGCGAGGCGCGGTCCTGAAAATGTTTATAACTTCAAAAGTATTGGGCTAAAAGTGTAATATAAAACATATGCATGTGTGCATAGGAATACACCATCAGTAAATAACGCATTTGATAGGAATCCTGACCTCAATATTTAGTGTTCACATAACTAAGAATATGGTTTACACAGTCCCACGCTCACATACAGAGAGGGAGGACCAGGGACTAGCTAATCAGATAACAACTGTTAGAGCTTGTCTCACACCGGTTAATAATCACCTCCAAAACTAGTATATGAGCCTAGGTCCACTCATTGTCAATTTGTTTTGAATTGGATGCTTTAGCATGATATCAGAGCCTCTGAAAATCTAGCACAAAGAAAGGGCAAAACCTACGAAAATGGCTCTGAATATCTAGCACAAACAAAGGGTTGCCTTCGAAAATCTAGCTCTGATACCATGTTAAAGCATAAAATTCAAAATCAATTGGCAATAAATAACACCCAACAATTTTACTTAAGAATTTTCTAAGAACGGGGCTAACCAAACGTCGACCTGATAATTCAAAAAACCCAATCAACTGATACATATTCATCTGCCTGAGCTGGCTCCAGTAATCCAGGTCTCAGTAAATGACTCAAACATAATAGAGTCCGCTGACCAAATCCCGGTACAAGCTCACTGTGTCCAAAATACGACCTCAACAAGCTTGGGTGGGTATCCGTAGAGGATAAATACCACTCTTTGGCTTTGTTGAGGTTGTGCAGTACTTGTCTTGCGTTTTGAGATAGGTAAAATAGCTACAAACCCCATTTACCTACGCTGCTATGAGGCTGTGGATGTCGGTCCACCCAATTGGATCCAGTTGGTTGGGTTGCACCACTGCCAGTTGCTTTCAACTGGTACATCGAGATCCAGTTGGTGATCTGTATGTTCCGGATCCTTTGTTGACCTCTCTATGTGCGAGTCGCGGGTCGCATGTGTGGGGAACTGTTAGAATTTGTCCTACATTGGTTAATTATCACCTAGAAAACTAGTATATGAGCCTCAGCGGCCTCTCCCCTCATTGTAAGGAACCGCAAATCCGTAGTGTTGTGCATGCATAAATATAGATATGTGTTATTCTTTATTTTTAAAATACATCATATGAGAATAATTTTTACACCATGATGTTCGATATATTATTTTGAGCATACGGTGAATTTTGAGTATTTTTCTAAGAACAAAACCCGAATAGCGTGACCCGAACATTACTTGATTTTGCACTGTCTGTCATAGTTCTCCCAGATACTTCTGCCAACCACTTTAGCAACTATTCAATTCTTTTGTTTCCTTTGTCTTTCTCACTTCCTATACATGTCAGACTAGATTCATTTCTCCTGACGTCTCTCGTTCTTACCAAATAATTCTCTCCTGCTCTCCCTCTCAAGCACTCTCTTCTCTCGCTCTCTCCAATCAAGGGGAACAACCCTCCAGGCTTGCACCCATTTCACGCACTTCTCATCTTAGAGCAACCGATGTATCCCCGATGTACCCAACAGTTGAGATCGTTCATCCTTCTGCTTAACGGGAAAGATTAATTCTTCTAGCGCAATTACTATTTTGTTGTTAAAAATGCAAGAAGAGTAATATTTAAGAGATACTTTGACGTTCTTATAACGATCTCCACTTTCGAAAATTTGATAGAACAATAGGTTAATGAGTTAGCTACCGTTTGGACACTTGAACGGATCAATCCGACCGTTGGATCTTCGGGAATGTTAGTTTTAGACTTTTAGTGAACTGTGGCAGATTGCACTTCTTGATTTTGTTCGCATGTTTACCTCGTCTAAAGTCAGATTTGGGCATGGCGTAAAACATAAAAGTTGTTCCTAAGCAACCTAAGCTATCACTCTGTCAAAAGCTCATAGGTTCTGGATAAGAATTGTCATGTCTTTTTGTTAGACTCGTAGATGTTTGAAACCTGGCAAGTTTAGCTAAACGTTAATTGAGCTACTACTGTTAATGTCTACACTTGGTGATTTTGTGAATATGCATGGGACTTACGTGGCTTAGTAAACAACGTTTATGCATGCAACTTGGAATTATTGTGGTTGTTATTGCTTAATAGAATATATTAAAAGTATGAGTAGAAATGTTGAGATCCAGTATGGAGATGGACTTATGAGTACTGCGGTAAATCTGGAAATATGGTCGAGGTGTTTGATGGATTAACCCTCAGCGGGTAGAACCCGCGGATGGGTTGATGTCGTGAGCCATGCTGTGTCGTGAGCTGAACCTTGTCGTGAGCCATGCCAAAGGTGGCAGTTGGGATCATAGAGTACGGGAACACAGTGAATGGGAGCATGGTGTACGGGAACATCCTAGGATCAATCATGTTAATAAGACTCTACGTGTGTTATTACTTGTTCTGTTATTATTTCTTATGTGTGATTTTGTGGTTATGGATATCATGTATACATTGGGGTGAGGGTAGTTTTATATTGTTCTACTGGGTTTTCACAAAATCACGGTACTATGTTACCTTGGTATTCAACGCCAGTTGCAGGTGAGGATATGGAGTATTCCGAAGACATTTTTGTAGCAGCTGAAGACGGGGGCCGAGTTAGCTAAGCCATGGCTGTACGAGTAGATTAGTCATTGGCTCTGTGTCTTTAAGCATATTATATTTGAAAGTTTGTAATAAATGCACTTTTCAACTTTATTCGGTAATGTAATATTTTAATTACGTCTGTAATAAACGGAACTGTAATTTGTAATAAATAGTGTGACAATTTGTAATAAATGGGAATGTTATTTTAAAAAAAAAAGTTCAAGTTCTTTTAAATCATTTTATTAACAAACCGAATTTAAGGGGCGTTACACTCATTCCCAATTGGTATTGAGTTGGATGCTTTAACAACCATTCAAACTTAAGTCCTCAACATGGTTAGTAAACCCTCCAAGAAATGCCAAAGGGACATAACGGCAATTAGTGTTGGCTTTTCTTAATGCCAATCCAGAAACCAAACAGAAAAGTTCTCAAAACAGGTAAACAAATAAAAATAAACTTGAAAGGGAACCGAACTACTTGAACCATGTGGAAAACAATGTGCACTATATGGAAAAACAATTCAAAAAAAGATGCAAACATGGACACATGAATGATGTTTGTGTTTGATTCCAAAACAACTGCGATTGCAACAATATAGCAATTGATCTTTGAAGTCATATCAAACAGTCCTAACCTTGAAAAGTCTTATGTCCCAAACAATTGGGTCCGGTTATTTTAACCTTTTTTAAGCCACAATATCGATCTCATCTCAAGCAATGAAGAACCTAACTCAGTCCTACGTAACCACAATTGGACAGAGAAATGGTAGGACAAAAACACAATGCAGGGGGGTGTTGGTGTTGGTGTTGTGCATCATGCTCCATTAACTGTCGTCGGTCAGCATCAAGCTTTACCAAGTATGTTTGGAAATCATCAAGGTGGTTCTATGAAAGTTCAATGGTCAAAACTGCCAAGAATAGTTTCTAGATTTTTAATATGCATTAAGAAAATGGTGAAGTATTGTACACACCGATGCTCTGGACTATCAATGAAGGAAGGCATGGTAATGTGTACATAAATTGATTTGGGTCTCTAGGCCTGCCCTCTCTGATGCCATTTGACTTTGATCTGGGGGCATGGTTTTACAATAAAATGTCCTTGTAGCTCCTCGGTTCTTGGAGGTTTAGGGGGGCTACTGTTTTAGTGGTATTCTGAGAGCAACCACTTTGTGCATATATTACCAAAGGTTAGGTTGTCTCTAGTCATCCCCCGCCTATACCCCCAATGATTGGGGACTAGATGAGTTATGTTATGTTGTTGTTGTTGTTGTTGATTAAGAAAATGGTGACGTCAAGGACTGAAGCACAGCTGTATTTTACCTTCAACCTCCAAAGTGAGATTGTAGTAACGGGTACTAAGGTATCTGACTCTCAATTGTTCAACGAAAACGACATCTCTATCAGAATTAGACATTATGCTAGTAGATCATATCAGAATCCCTTATTACATTGTTCCACTTCAAAACCGTTAATAACTCCTACATTCCTTCACATAAGTACCCGTTATAATGAAAATCAAAAAGTTTGACCCAGTTGGTTTGCGTTTTCTGATTGCTATCAAAAACCAAAACAAAACCAACACAAAATTAACATGGTCTACTTTCTTTCTATTATCCTCAGTCCTATCATTGATACTGTCACATAACATGTTTAACCCTTTCAAACAATCAACACAAAACCACATAACAAAAGCAGAAAGCAGGCCAAAGAGAAAGAGAGAAGTCTACAACTCAAATGCACAATTAGGTCCACATCTATACACTTACATGTGATGTACATAGGACAGAGAGAACTGACGTAAATTGCCTTTCTAGTAGTTTGTGTTTCCACAATGTAGCCAAAGCCTACCAGTACTATATGGACATTCCATGGGCCACATCTTAAGCAGAGTGATGGGCTACCCTCTAAGGCTAATATTGACCGACTGCACTCTTTTAGTCCTAGATTAAAGCTATTGGGCATGGTAGCCCATCACTCTTGCGAACAATATCAGTTCCTGCTCATTTTAGTTTAGGTATTGAAATGTACAACACCCCTAAACTTAAAAAGAAAAAACACGAGTTACCCTGACAATAATTAGTTAGTCACAGATACTTGAGGCATCCCAATGATAATACAAAAAATCTCACACTTCATGATGCTTAATGCCCTAGCACAATTGGACTTTTATAGCTAAAATTCCCTTTGCACCCATAAATTTCAATGACAGGTTTCGTTTATTTCCTAAAGTTTAAACTGTGGAAATTGGAGTCATAGGTTTCGAATTTGGTTTCTAAGCCTAGTGGTTAATGACCACAAAAGTTAAAAATTCAAAGAACAACATGTTAACACCCCATAAGATTCTCTGACGTAATTGATCGCAAGTGAAACTCACATGTATCAACCATGAATCTCAATTGGAGCTCTCTTGTGTTTTTACAAGCCAAACTCTCCTGGGACTTAGACGTTGAATATAACGGAAACAAATAAGAATTTTCGTTCCGTACCTTGTGATTTCGAAAAGGTTCATCATTTCCTGGAAAAAGTGGGCTACAAGAACAATATAATTCAATTTTACAAATGTTCTAACAGTAGCCTGATTAGCCCTTTTACTCTCCAAAATTTATTTAGGAAGGAATTCAGAAAGAGAGTAGAAGAAACATAAAAATCGGGTTTGGATAGAACCTATTGCCTTTTCTCACAGGGAAGGAACAATGATCCCCCTGAAAAAGACACATGGGAGTCTGGGACCAACTCACTATGTGTAGCCGTAGTGTGACCATGAGAAAATACAGGGAGAAATTGAATTATATGTAACATTGAAAGAACAAAAAATATGGAAGACACAAGACCAACTATGTGTCTTTAATCTCTCTCTCTCTCTCTCTCTCTCTCTCTCTCTCTCTCTCTCTCACACACACACACACACACACACATCTTAATTTGATTTGAAACCACTTTAACAGCAGATCATATAATTTACACATATCCATTTAAGAATGAATGGGAAGTGAATTATTGATCACTTCCGAAACAGGATTGTTAGAAAAAAAAAAAAGCCTTTTTTAAAAAAAAAAAAACATCTATTTCACATTCAACCAACAAACAGCAAACAAAAAGAAAGTTCAGAGCAGATATTTTAGCCACCAATATTTCAAACTACAAGTAAATTGTTTTCCACTCTTAGAATAGCCATTCTGAAATGATTTCAGAAAGCTATTTTTGCTACTTAACAGAGCTCAATCAACCTTGTTTGGACTGGCAAGTGGCAACAGACCAGAGATTTAAGCAACAAATGTTCAAATTGCAAGAAATCGTTTTTCCATTCCGATATCATTTCAAAAAGATGTTATTGCTGATGAGAAAGTGTAAAAGAAGGGCCAGACCGCCAAAGGCAGCGGGAGGTAATTCAGGGCCAGTCAGAGCATCTGACTGCATTGGAAATTTAAGTGTTTTCCTTTTTTTAACAAGAGAAATGACTTTCACACTTCCTTTTTTTATAAGTACACTCAACTTGTTTCTAGTGAAAAAATTACCCATATAAGTTTCACTAAAGGACAAAAAATGTAGTGCATTTATCAAAAAAGGGAGTGTAGAAATCACTAGCCTTTCAACAATTGGACTTATAAATTGCCTTTGGAGCATTCCAACCTTGATGTCAAATTTGCCATGGCATGCAAAGTTGATAAAATTGGCATGCTAAACAAAACTATTTCAGATCTTTTTTCTCTGATTGCTTAATTTCGTGTAATATACAATCCTGTCCCAAAATTTATGAAGGAAAAGGAATTCTAGCAAAAAGTACTCAAATAGAAAATTTTGATTGGTTGGGATGTCAAATTCTCACATAAGCTTTCAAAAAAAATTAATTAATTAAGAATTCCTAATTTTTGCATGAGTTTAGAGATACTCTCAATATAGCAACTCCAAACAAGCTCTCCATTCATCGAAGCTTTGGCTACCAAATACCACATGTTCACAACTACTGTCTAACCGATACATGCATGTCAAGCCAGGCCCCCTTCCACCCCATGCTTCTTTTATCTCTTCCTCTTCTTCAATCTAACATGAACGACAAGAACAAATTCAAATTCTCTCTCTCTCTCTCTCTCTCTCTCTCTCTCTCTCTCTCTCTCTCTCTCTCTCAGATGATCTTTTGGAGATGCTATTCTGTTAGGATTATCGGAAATTTGAGTATTCTGATTGCGAATTATTGCGGACATCTTAGAATTTTTTTTGGAAACATAATAAACATTGTTTATGCAAATTTTCTTCCTAGCTACTTGATACTTGGATGTAAACCAGTGACTACAGTTACTGAGCACCTTAAACAAAGTCACGAGTCCACATAACCCGCGAGCGGTACTTCCCAAGGATAATTGCAATACTGCCATTTTGACTCTACTACTTTACTCCTTATATCAGTGGATCATTTATCGTGTTTAATAGTTGCCCCTACTGCTACAAATTTCTAGTTATGTCACTATCCAAAGGATTCAGATTACTTGAACGAATCGTAAACCGACTCATGTACATATACTCATCATTCTAGCAGTTTGCTCAGGATTCAACCAGATTTTTGCCGTATATACAAAAGCTTCTGTATAAAGAAACAAAACGAACGCACGAATGGCAGCCCAGAAAATGCACGTAATCAAAAGTAGAGTAAAATAAAAAGCCAATCCAGTTTTACAGACGCAACTAAAGAGAAATTAGTGAATGATTCATTTGCCGTATATGTGGCAATCTAAGCAATGGCAGTCAGACAATTCTCTCAAGTCATAACTAGGAAAGGTAGAAATCATAGGGGAATGGCAAACAAAAAAAAAACTGAAGATGAGTTCGAAACCCTAACCTTGTGATTGGTAGCGGTGCTGAATGCGGCTTGCGGAAGTTGACACTGCGATACTCTTTGAAATCGCTAAGCTATGTGATTGCCTCTGTCGCGAAGAGAGAGAGAGAAGAGTTAATGAGTTATATTGAGTAAATTTCACTTACCTCCCCTAAGGTTTCTAACAACTACAGAAACCTCCCCAAGGTTTTGGAAATTATACTTACCTCCTTTCTAGTTTAGTTGTCGGCTGCAATTCAACCCATCCGTTTGTTGCACGTAACGGGAAGGGTTACGCATGGCTCAACCTTCTACCCAACTTTGCTCCACTTTTCACTTTCCCCCCACCTTTCCCTTTTCCTCCCATCTCTTTAGCGTCAAAACCCATTAGTTTTCCTTTCTTTTTCTTTTCCTTTTTTTTTTTATGAAGTTTTAAGATTTTTGTAAATACCCCAAGGTTTTGAATATCGTATTGGATATGGTACCATTTTTGTTACTGGTACAGTACGTATCCAAACCGGTACAATACCGGATACTATTTTTGATTTATCGTTATAAATAAATATGCATTAAGAACATAAGATGTTTACATTTTTTTTTTGGGAAATGGATAAGATATTTAAATTAACATTGATTTAAAAAGAATATATGTATGATTGGTTCCGCTATTCTCCGCCCAATGGACATAGCTTTAATTTCCATGCGGATAATACTCTATTGTTTTTCTCTCTTAGGAGAAAGCCATCTACTAAAAAAACACCGTCCTTTCAGCACAATAATTGATGGCATTCAAGTCTCTTTTATTATATGACAAGTCTACTCTTGTAACCTTCCACGGTTCAGTCAAACAAAGTACTCCATTTCCTTAGGCCAGGTCTCTACCAAGGCTGAGGTTTTTTTTTGTTTTTTTTATTTTTATAACCGAGGAATAGCCTTACAGCTGAGCCACAAATGGACCCGATTGCGCAATTGAAACCAAAATAATATAGCATTCCCATTTTCATAATTGCATTTCAAAGTCCATTAGATTCCAAAATATTACATCATCGGCTCAACGGCCCCAAATTGACGTAAGTATCAAGTGTCAAGAGAGTTAAGAGTTTACAAATATTTCTTAGTCAAAAGAATTATAACTTAAGTTACAAATGCATCTTTCAAAAGAAATTTACAAAGATGAATAAGTAACTCATTTGGTTAGATTTTAAAAGTAATGTCCACAATTCAAGCACTCCAAGCATGCAATCTACTGTCCCGGGTTAGCACTTGAAACTGATGTAAGGTTTGAGTTACACTAGCCCAGTTGGAAAAGTCTACGCAAACTCTATATGCAAATGAGCAATACAGGAGAACAAACGATAGAGACCAAATGACAATGGAGGTAAGCATAACTATCATGATCAAAAAGTCCAATTATCTCAAATCCATCTTTCCAACATACTCATAAGTCATGTTCATTCAATTCGTATCTCAACATCTCGTATCCTTTGTGTGTCTGAGTTGAAGCTCCTCTCGGGCCAATTAAGGGATCCCAATATCCCTCGCCAAGCACCCACTTTGTAGGTTAGGCCTTGAGTGTGTTCATTATGAGCATTAGCTCCCGCCGGGCCAATTATGGGATTCCGATATCCCCTGCCAGGTACCCACACGTTGATAGGCCCCGAGTATTCTCGTGTTGTTCATATGCTCGAGTGTATTGTTCGTATTTCAACGTGCAATAACTTACTTTTCTCACTTCATAACTCAACGTGCTCATTCAAATCCACCAGATATCGTTCTAAGAATGAAAGAGGTAATATCCTCCAATCATTTGCAAGAATGCATAAATGAACCCATTAGACTTGATGAAAAACTCTAATAAGTGATCTACAAGACTTAGGAAAAATATGCACCAAGACTGAAGACCTATAGGTAGGTGAACTAGTCTTATCGGTAGAAGAGAGGAAATTTTAGATGACCTACCGGTAGGAGTTAGGGACCTACTGGTAGAAAATGAAGGCAGAGAGGCCAACGTTTTGCACGAAACAATTTTTCACGAGACCTACCGGTAGGTGAAAAGTCCCTACCGGTAGGAGATGGGTTGATAGGCGATTTTGACAGAACTTTCAGACTTCGATCCAATCTCAATAACAACTAGAACAAGCTCAAATAAGGCATAGAAACACTCAAATAACATATAAAAAGAGGTAGAATTCCCTACCTCGAGTATCCAAGCCGAAACCGAAGAGGTTGAGTAAGCTCTAGCTTCTGAAATCCAAACCGAGCTCTATCCAACAGAGTTTGAACCATAATATGCGTGTAGAAGATGAAGTTGAGGTTGATTATTGTGAGTTTTGAGTTTGAAGGTGAGTTTTTGGGTGAAGGAGTGAGAGAGATGGAGAGAGCCGAGAGAGAAGAGAGAGAGAGTTGGGAGAGAGGGAGGAGGAGAAAATGAGATTTTTCTCCCTGGGCACACACATACACCATATTACGCCTTGCACCCCTCACATACCAACTAGACACATTCTGTCCCAAACCGTTTCAACACTTACACCATCAGCCTCTAATATCACATTCAATATCTCGCCTTTTCTCATTAATGAACATTAAAATTAAATAAAGAAATTTACGGGTCTCTACATAGTTGCTTTTAGGGGTGAGGGGTAACGCAAAAGTTGGCCCACTTTACTGTTCATTAATTACCCGGAGCATCTCCAATCCATTTCCAAAACTCTAAAATGAAGAAGGAATGTGATATATTAGAGACTAGTGCTTGCCCGTGCCTACGGCACTACACACCCCGATTGGAATTGCCCGTCAAATATGGATAGAGACATCATCATATCACAAAGAAGCAAAAATGTAAAGAAATATTTTGAAATGGCGACGGGGATGAAGACCAGTTCTTGGCGGGGGGAGCGACGTCGTTGGATATGAGCGGGGGGAGCGACGTCGTTGGATATGAGAGAGAGAGAGAGAGAGAGAGAGAGAGAGAGAGAGAGAGAGAGAGAAATGGCGCAGTGGGTTTTGAAATACAGAAATGTTTTGGAATGTACAAATTGGTGGTTGCTAGGGCATAAGTGATTTGATGGTAGCTTGTAATATATGTAAAAAACACGAGCACTTTAATTTCTTGGGAAGAATGCATTACCAGCCCTGTGATCAAATGAATCTCAGCCCTTGGATCAACTTGTATTTGTGTGGTCCCCACACCCTTATGTTTTATTAGGTAGATTTGGTCCCCAAATTTAATTTTAGGTCTCCAAAAATAAAGACCACGTACACCTACATTTTAGATACCAAATCTCTAAAAAAGACTATATGAGTTCCTCCAAGATTTCCTTATCTATACTACTTCTTTTAAATGTACGAAGTTGTTTCCTCCTTTTTGCTTTCCACAAATGCCCTCAACACACACAAATAATACCAACCCTATCCTACACCTCTTCCCAACCGACACACCTCTTTCCAACCGACACAATACAACCCAGGGTATAAATTGTTTCCCACACTTTTATTCCCCACAGAACCCATAAGAGTTCCTCGCTATTGGAAAGCGACGGCCCACAGAGCGTTTCCTTCTAGCGAAATGCTGCACCGAAAGCAGCGGCTTGTAAACGCAAAAGAAAAGCACTCTCTTCCTGCGAAATGCTGCACCGAAAGCAGCGGCTTGTAAACGCAAAAGAAAAGCACTCTCTTCCTTCTCATCAAGAGGAGAGGACATCGATTTCTGACTCCTATAACTTGTAAGAGAGCATTGCAACTCCCTCTCTCTCTCTCCTCTGTGTGTGTTCCTAACCGTCAAATTCTTCTCATCTTCAGAGGAATCAAATCGGGGTGAACTCGGTGCTGTTTTATAAAGAAAAAGGGCAAAATAAGCATCGACGTCATATGTTCATACTTCCACCATAGAAGTTGAGACTCCAAGGTACTCTCAAGATGTTCCTTTAAGTTATTAAACCTGTTGAATGCCATTGTTATACACTATGCGCCAAAGCTGTTTGACAAAATGCCTGATCATTTTTTTAGTTCTAATTGATTCTTTACCATACCAAAAACATTAACAACTTACTGGGAATTGGTTCCATTTTTGCATTTTTATTGGTTACCACGGGATTTCTTGGGAAAGTCATCACCGGTTTTCTACTTTTCAAAGTTCCGAAAATGTCCCTACCAAGCCTAATTATTAACACACCTGGTCCAAGATTATTCACGCAAGTTTGGAGCATACACGATAACACGACTATTGAAGGCAATTCTACGACTATTGAAGGCAACCTTCCCATCCTAAACCGAAAAGACACAACCCTTCCAATGTACTAATTATTAAAGACGAGCCCACCGAAAAAACACAACCCTTCCAATCTACTGATTATTAAAGACTCAAAGCCAACCGCCACTTCGCCACCAGACTTTGAGTTCCACACCGTCATTATAGGCGAACTCTCAAGCCGTAGCGGCAATTGCTCAATTATTCCATCCGAATTTCTAGAGCTGGCCATGATTGGAAGTTTTGTTCATGTCAAAAAGAGTCAGTTGGCTCAGTCCCCCCATGGAGGATGGAGTTCGCGGGGCATGCAATGAATCCTAACAATGGTGTTGAAGTAGGTAAGTTTTGTTTCATGGGTTTGGGTGAAATGAATTCACAGATTTTCCCGCACTCTTCGTTCTTGGAAGCAAACCTGGGCGCCAACCCATCCTGGACTTGGCATAGTATTTTAGATAGGAGAGATGTTCTGTTGGATGGAGTGTGGTGGAGAGTGGGTAACGGCAGGAGGGTGCGAGTGGCAACTGATCTGTGGATTCCAAATAAGGAGAGCTATAAACCACTGGGTGTATCAACAGAGGGAAGAGAGATACGGGTCATGACTTGATTGATCCGGTAACGTGTCAGTGGAAAGTTGATGTGGTGCAATCAGTTTTGCGGGCAGAAGACGCAAAGGTGGTGCTGGCTGTTCCACTACCATATTCTGATGTTGAAGATTGATGGGTGTGGCACCACACGACAAATGGGATTTATACAGTCAGTTTGGGGTACAAATTGGCTCTTGCGATTCGAAAACGAGGCAGTGGAAGGCATAGGGAGCAAGGGGAATCCAGTATACGGAATGGCGACAAAAAGGTATGGAATAAAGTTTGGTCTCTTTGGATACCAAATAAATTGAAACATTTTGTGTTTAAGTGTATCAATGGGATGATAGCAATTAAGGAGAATTTGTTTAGGAGGGAGGTTACACAGGATTTTTTGTGCCCAACGTATAGTGACGAGTGTGAAAATTTCCCCCATTTGTTGCCGTTTTGCTCATACCATGTGGAGGATGTCACCGATTGGGTGTATTTCGTATCTGTTTTGAAAATTCTTCAATTCTTTTTTTTGCTCAGCAAAATTCTTCAATTCTTGCTTGGTTTGATTGCGTGATTGATCGCTGGAAAGGAAGGGAAGGAGGAGACGCTATGCTGATTCTGATTCCGGTTATGTTATGAAGAATATGGAAGTGCCGGAATGAGGTGGTGTTCAACGGGGGAAGACCAGATCCTCAACATGCGATGTATATGGCGGTTAGGGAGGCGGAGGAATTTGTTAAGGCAAGTGAAGGTACAAAGGAGACTCGGAGGCAGGTGGGGATGATTGTGGTAAATAGGTGGAACCTCCATCCACTGGATGGGTCAAGGTCATTTTTGATGGGGCATGGGTTAATCGAGACGGGGAACTGGAAGGGGGTGTTGCCTTTGTGATTTGGGATGGAAGTGGCAGGTTCATTACGGCTCGGTTAGTGAATTTGAGGGTTGTGTCATCTGCTCTTTGCGCTGAAGCTTTGGCATGCCGAGTCGTTTTGTTCTTTGCCTCAGAATTGGGAATGGAGTACATTGTTGTGGAGGGAAATCTTTACAGATTGTGCAAATGGCTGAAAAAAGAGAAATTGCAACAGAGAGGTTGAGGTCCTTACTGAAGACATATGGAGCGAAATGGAGAAGTTCCGAATTTGTGAGTTTTTGTTCGTTCGGAGGTTGGCCAATGGTGTAACTCACACATTATCCGCCTCTGGTTTGGCAAAAAAAAAAAACACCCTACACGCCTAGGGTTTGGGGATTCTTTACAACTTCTGCAAGCGTACGGTTAGTAGATACCAATGTTTATATGACCTCAAAGGGATTATCTCACAAATTAACCTTGTTTCGAAACTATTTTTGGTCCAACCATTATACATATATTCTTGAACCTGTTCTGAATTCCAAAAGGCTTGGAAGATTATCTTGACCCTTCCCAGAATATATTCTCCACGGTTGCGAAATTTCCATGCTCGAAGGTACTTGGTCAAAGCTAGATATAATTTTTTTTCCCTTTTATACCTAGGTGTCTAGGCCAACTTAAATTCACATCGACTAATCCTGTAGTTGCAAACACGCTATTCATTGTCTAATCAAAGTCAAGGCAAACCCCAATATAGTTGCATAGTAAATTATCACGTGCATCGCACGTGCACTTTTACTAGCTTCTTTTAAATGTACGAAAGTGTTTCCTACATTGTCTTACCACAAATGCCCCTTGCCTCTGCAATTAATCCCAGCCCCATCCTACTTCGCTTCCCAAGAGACATAATGCTAACGTTCCAACAAAAACGATACAAAACAACAACGGCCTCCCAAACAACGATGCCCCCCTTCCCCATCCCATACACAGACAAACCAAAATTTCAAAACCACGTTTCAGAAGAGGAGCGGGGAAATATGATGCGATGTTGCCGGAAATTTCAAGCGTCGCCATCCAGAACTTGCCTAACAAATTGGCTTTGACCTCTGATTCCAAAATTCCTACTCTGTCAACACGCACAACAGTCGAGGAGTCCACAGTACCCATAGAAGTTCCACAACCACATTGCCAACGAAAATTGTCGAGGTAATTTAAAGTTGTTAATCATCGAGGTACAGTAACGAATCAGTTAGAACTAAATTCATAAAACTTTTTTTTTTGTTTGTTTCCAACAAACATAAGAAACATAAATAGCATTTGAAATATCTGTATTCATTTACTCTGGTCGGTTACAAAGAGATTTGATTTGGACTATTGAGATCAACACATGATAGGTGCTTGAAACATGTTTGACAAAATGTTCCGAAGAGGAAAAATTAGCTACTCCATCATATGAATATATCATTGTTCTGAAATATTGGCACCCAAAACTCTTATTCAAATTCACCTGTTTGATTCGTGGACATATTGTTGCAAGTAAGGTTTTCGACATATTGATTCTTTCAGGGTTGGCTACAGATTTGGATTTTGGTTGTATACTTTGTGTTGGAACTTCATGTATTTTTTTCATATTTTTTCATGGAGAACATTAAACTTCAGACTTCTTCTTCTTTGACCAAAATTGTTTTGATCATATCGTATTTGAACGTATTTGTCGATTATTGCATGATTTTTAGTTCAAGTATGTGGTGTTGTTTAAGCCCTGTGGTCTTCGTTGGGTGGGTGGATCATTATCATCTGAAAACTATTGCGGAACTTATCTATTAGGTCGTGTTTGAATTTTTCTTTCTTTTTATCTTGATATTTCAAGCCAGAAAAAGTCTGGACTTCATGCTTACCAAAAAACATGACTTTCACATCAGTAAATCTTGTTATATCTGGGTTGACACCCTTAGCTTTGTAAGGCATTTTGGAGAGCTATGATGGGTGGAAACGAAATAACCATCATGCTCTTTGAGATTGTTTTAATAGTGTATTAGCTACGAAAAGGTCTTGTTTAGCCTTGACTGATGTTTTCTTCTCTTCAAACTGGTGACAAGAAATAGGGTAAGGGAGGAATAAATCCCGATTGTGAAATTAACTTCAATGTGGGAATCACTATTTGTCTACAGAGTCATGCATATGTTGATTTGCAATTACCAAGACTATAGCAATTAGTAATGGTTCTTTACTACTGTATTGATGCTGGAGTAGTGAAGTGTTAGCCATTTGTGTTTTGCTAATAGAGAGAAACTTATTCACGCAAGAGTCGTGAATAACTAGCTTATTCACGGAGGCATGCAATCTCACCAGTCTCTTTCGGCAATCAATGGTTGGGATATGTTTTAAAACTTTGACTGATAATAAATATATCTGACCGTTAATAGTTTGTTTTTTATTCAGATCGTCCAAAACACTTTTGGACGCACGAGATTGGCCTCAGTAAACTTTATTTATGGAGCCTCCGTAAATAAAGATTTTCCCTTGCTGATAATGCGTTATTTTTTGCTACAGCTGATGATAAAAGCTATGATTCTGTACTTGAAACCTTATAACCTTTTTGGAAGCTTCTGGTCTAATCATTAATTGCCATAATTCTAAAATATTTCTCCCAATGTTAATATAGGAGAGAAGCTAAGGCTTTAAGCAGAGAATGTAGCATCCCTCTCACCTCTGACCTAGGAGTTTATCTTGGTGTCCCTCTGTTGCATGAAAGAGTTTCTAATAAGCACTATCAATTAATATTAGTAAAGGTGCAAGAAAAGTTATCTGCCTTCAAGGCTAGCTCTGGACAGCTCTTTGTATTCCTGTTTGGGACAAAATTGATAAGCTTATTTAAAAAATTTGGTCGGTGAGACACCAATGATAAGAAGAAAGTCCACCTGGTTGAATGAAAGACTGTTTGCAAACCTTAAAATGTTGGTAGGCTTGGATTTAATAAAGCTAACCTTGCTTTTTTGTGTAAACTCGGTTGGAGGATTGATAATGAGGAAAATAAACTCTGTGGATCCAACTTATTTGGAAGAAATATTCGAGTATCCGCTCTTTTCCAAGTGCCTCTGAATAAGAAAGCATCTCATGTGTGGAACATCATTATCCTCACAAGTGATATTCTCATTGAGGGTATTGAATGAGTTGTTGGATTTAGGGAAGATACCCACATGTGGCAAGGTTGCTAGGTTGCTGGTGTGGTGAGAAATCTTTAGAGGATGCTTGTACGGAGCTTCATAGGAATATTGATCAACTCAGTATGTACATTACTACTGAGAAGGTCTGGGATGTGGCTTTGAATGTATTCTTCACTCGGCAGATCTGGACCTTGTTACTAATGTTCTTTTACCTCAATTTCTCAACAAAATGATGCTCCTTGCCAGGTTGATAATGGGAATGGACAATTCAACCTCAATTCAGCCAATAATCCAATCACCTCTAATGACCAAGATCCTCTGACATGTAGCTGGCTTTGGAAGCTCCATCTCCCTTACAAACTATAAGATATTTTTATTGATTTGCCCCACTTTAAGTTATTGACATCATCATGTGTCATAATAGTGCTTGTCCTATAGGATTTATGCAATATGAAGGTTGAGGATTTTGATCATTTGTTTGTTAGTTCACATAGTCTTGAGATATGGGCACATTTTCCTAATCTTCAGGTATTGGATGAGTATGATTTTCATTGTTTTGATTGGATTACTAAAGACGTAAAATATAAGTTATGGACAATGTTGGATGTCCCTGGAATGTTAGGTTTATTGGTTTTTTATGCTTCTTTTGGATTAGTAGATGTCTTAAAAGTTTTTTATAACATTCACCTCCCAATTTCCATGACTGCTATGAATATCCAGAATCACACATCAGGAATTTCTGAATACTCTAAATCTGCTGTATGATTTCCCTTGCATGAAATTGATTAGTTGGACCTTTCCAGGTTGTGGTAAGATGAAAATGAACAATGATGGCAGCGCTCAAGGACGCTCAAGCCAAGCAGGTTTCGAAGGGGTAATCCGAGAGGAATGAGCTCTATGGGTGTTGGGATTTTATGAGCTTCTCGAAGATTGTACCAGGCTAGAAGCAGAACTTTTGGTGATTTGGACATGAAATGCATGTTGTTGATCAAAAATCAGATTCTTAGATGGCAGTGACTCTCATCAATGAAGGACCTTCTGAAAATTCCCAATAGTCTTGGAGAAGGAAATCGAGTAGTTGAATGTTTTGCTAAAATAGTAATCAAGTAGGAGACTCGGCTGGTGACGCTGACGACTCTTCCCTGACCGAGGTTCTAGACAAGTTAGCCACAGACGTTTAGGAGTAGCAGTTGTCAGGGATCATCCCCTAGCTAAGTTTGTTCTTTATGTGTTGTTCTGTTTTAATTTTCAGGCGTATCAAACGGAAGATATTGAGTGTTTTATTTGCAGCCTTTTAAAATATGTTCTCAATCTTGCACTTTATCCTTAAAATTTTAAAAGATGGTCACGATCAATATGGTACATCCATCCAAAAACTCATGAAGATTTGAATCCTATTATGTGAAAATAATACAATATGTAACCGAGCTAAAGTCCCAATTAATTGGGTCACTCAAACTCATAAGTTAACCCCATTAAAATAATGTTTGTACAGTTACATCACTACATCTAACTGATCTAAGTGGACGTCTAGATAACACCAACGAAGAACAAATCGTCCTTTTTGTTTCGAAGTGAATTTCTTTTAATTGGAAGAATTCCACGTGCAAAGCACGTGCACATCTACTAGTAAGGTTAAAAAGTTGAAGAAAAAAGAGTAAATTACACAATCTCTCATTAGTTGTGCTATTTGCACATATTTTTGTGCACATATATTTTTGTGGGGTTCATATCGGGTTCCTAAAAAATTATTCAAATTGTTCATATTTCTTAAAATATTATTTTGAGGATTTCTGTAAAAAATTAACTCCAACAAATATCGTTAAGGACTTTTCTAAAAATCGTAGGGCAAAACAGAACGAAGCTATTGGTACAACAGTCAACAGCTTTGATAGCGCTTTCCCAATGCGTATGGAGATACCGGGTTTTCTAGCCTCAGCTTCTTCCCAAACCCCAAGATTTGTTATGAAATTATGGTTTGGATCGATGCAGATGTTACTGAGACATCTCATAGAGATAGGTAGGCACACGTTGGCACAGTTCTGTAAATAAGAGATGTCTCATCCTTGTCAATCGCAGTCAGTCTTTCGACTCTTTCTCTTCCTGGTAGCAGTACGTTGGCACATGACTGTATGTTGCCTAAGCAATCAGGGTTCAGCTAATCTTTTGCTTGGCGAATCCAAAAGGGAGGAGGAGGAGAAGAAAGGATTGACAATAACTAAGCAAGAGCAGTTATGGAAAGTGGGAGCTATGGTACTCGAGGGGTGGCTTCCTTTTTTGCCCTTAAGGTTGAGTTGAGTATTTAGTATTTTTTGGTAAATGCAATTAGTATTGAAGGGATTTTGTATCCACTGAAAACCTATACAGCTTCAACAAAAGATGAGACCAAATTTGGATTCTCTCTTTCTATACTAAAATAGATAATATTGAGCACGAGTCTCTCAAGCTCAAGCATTTGGTTTTCTAGTTAGATTGCAACATCTCGGCCCAATGTGGAATTTTGGTGTGAACAGGAGAAGTACACAATGCTAATGCCCTTTGGATGTCAACAAGAGAAGCCTTAGATTATGGAATTATTGATTGTCAGATATTGACTATCGAACTTTTTTTGTTTAGAAAATCGAGATGATAAAGATTATGGAATTATTGATAGTTAGATATTGATTATCGAATTTTTTTGTTTAGAAAATTGAGATGATAATCCAAATCAAGTTTACCCTGGATGAAATACCCCTAGTAGTTTTGGGGTAGCGAGTTAGCCAAGTGATTGTAGATTCTCGAAGCATGGGTGACTCTAATTGTTGTCTTTCAACATCCTGCCACGAAAAGAAGACAATGAGAATCATCACGAAAAGAAGACAATGAGAATCATCAAATCATCGACCGCTTGAAACTAATATGCATTATACAGTTTGTTAGAGCATCTTCACAAGTGGAGTTGCTATTGGGATAGTTATTGCAAAAGAAATCCTATGTGTACCGACCAAAGTGTAGGGAAACCGTACCGACCGCCGCGCGCGGCCGTCTTTGGCCACCGGACGGCCGATCCGAGCCGTCCAAAATTTTTTTAAAAAAAAACCGAGGGGCCCGACGCGGGAATCAACGGCATCCGAGGTGTGTAAGGTGCTTGATCCGAGCACCCTTTTTTCGTGTATATATGTATATTCCCGCGAATATACATATATACACGAAAAAAGGGTGCTCGGATCAAGCACCTTACACACCTCGGATGCCGTTGATTCCCGCGATGGGCCCCTCGGTTTTTTTTTTTTAAATTTTTGGACGGCTCGGATCGGCAGTCCGGTGGCCGGAGAAGGCCGTCCGGTGGCCGTCGGTACGGTTTCCCTTCGGAAACCGTCGGTGCAGCTAGCACTACTCTTATTGCAATAATATAGCAATTAATAGTGTCAAAAGTTGCTATACTATAGTAATGTTGTTTCAATGGTGCAGATGTTACTTCTTTAATTTTTTCGAAAAATGTCAATTTGAATCGCTATTTGTGGGTCCCATAATGAGAGAGGTAGAAACAAAGTAGCATGCTAAATTATAAGACCATCTTCAATGGCATGCTATTTATGGTGCTATAGCTATATTATAGCATGAGGCTCAAAATTCATTATCGAAAAGTGAGATAAAATGCATGCTATATTTACCTATATGTTGTGCCAAATATAGCACAAGATATAGCTATTGCTATTATTTAGTATGATATGTTGTTTCTATCTCTCTCATCATGGAGCCCACAAAAATCAATTCAAATTGATATTTTACAAAATAAATAAAAATAAAGACATTTCTGTAGTATAGAAATTTGACACTATTCATTGCTATATTATAGTAATAACTATTCCAATAGATACTCCAATGCTGGAGATGCTCTAACAACAACAATATCTTGTGCTATATTTGGTGCAACATATAGCTACAGGTAGTGTTCTAAAATGTGCTAGTCGAGCGGTGACCACCGCCTAGCACCTAGGCCGCCTTGCAAGTAATAAATTTTTTTTTTTTGTTGGGAGAGTCCACACCCTAGGTGCCCGCCTAACCCCTAGCCGCCTAGCCTTCCCGAGCGCCTAAGCAAACCGCCTAGGAGAATATTGTGGCGGGCGCCGCCTAAGCCACCTTTTAGAACACTGGCTATGGGTAAATATAACATGTGTTTTACCTTACTATTGGAGAATGAATTTTTGAGCCTCATGTTATATTATAGCTATAACAACAAATATAACATGTCTTTGGAGATGCTTTTAGTCAATAAAAAATGACAAAGAAACGGAATGAAAAGTATAAATGTAACGACCCGGATTTTTGACCCAATTTTTTTTTAATACAAATTTATATTGTTAAATTTCTAATTCAATAATTAATTAGATTGAATAATTAAAATATATTATTTTGTGTATAATTGATATTATTTGCACTATTGAATAAGATATGTATTTAAACTTTAGATATACAGGGAATCAGTGATTCGTTTTCATCTGTTATCTTTCCTATCTAAACCCTAAGTAG
The DNA here is from genome assembly GCF_030253575.1 of Rhododendron vialii. Lineage (NCBI taxonomy): Eukaryota > Viridiplantae > Streptophyta > Magnoliopsida > Ericales > Ericaceae > Rhododendron > Rhododendron vialii. The sequence continues at coordinate 27,898,364 of NC_080561.1, forward strand.
AACTCTATTCAAACTAACTCTCCACTTTTCTCTCTCATCCTATACATAAAAGCGTCCAGATACATTCTCACCATGTACATACATGCGTCCACATTCATTTGAATTGAAAACCCCACAAATGTGGCACTTGTCCCCCGTCTTTTTATCATTATCAGTATCACTCTCCTTCCTCATTCCACCACTTCTACACTTATCCTCTCACCTTCTCACTACCTTATTCTCTCTCATTATACATACTCACATAAATCCGAAAATTGAACACCAGTATATTATTTCACTCTCAATTCTATTATTGAGTCTAGAATAGAGAGAGAGAGAGAGAGAGAGAGAGAGAGAGAGAGAGAGAGAGAGAGAGAGAGAGAGAGAGAGAGAGAGAGAGAGAGAGTTGTGGCCATAGGTGTGTGCACACCGTGAGTTTCGTGGGCACACCGCTCTGCGGGCCCTGTTGGAGTGCCGCCGGACGCTGCCTTGAGATTTCAAAACCACCATGGCGATCTACGGACACCGTACAACACTTATTCGGATTTAGAATCGCGTTTGAGGTAGTTTTCCGGAAACCCGAAACCTTAATCTGCATTTTAATGGAGTTAGGACTTAGATTTAAAATTTATTGAAGATGATAACCTGCTGTTAAATTATTAATTTATTTTTAGTCCTATTTATATTAAATTCAGTCCGGTTGTGCTGGAATGATTAGTGTTATACCCTGTGAAAATTTATGATCGTTTAACAAGTGTTTGATTGTGAAATTATTATTGATGATGCATTGTTGATTTGTATTTGAGTGGACGTTTATGTGTTTAATAAATTATTGGGGTAGATAAATGTTTATGAAATATTCACAAGAATATTTTACTAGTAAAAAAAAATTATTTAGATTGTAAACAAGAAATATTTTAGATTATATATTAGTTAATCTTTAATTTTAATAAATATTAACTAGAATAGCCTCTCATAATTTTGTTGTTATAAAAATCTCATATTAATATTTAATATAGTTAGTAAATACTAAATTTTGAAATAAGTATATTTTTCAAAAAAAAAAAATAGTTTGTAAAATCTATAAATAGTATGAGAGTTAAAGAAAATGTTTAAATAGTAGAAATGTTTTATAAAATTTCTAAATGAGAGAAATAGACTTAATTTTAAGTGTAGTAATTAATTGTTTGACAAAATATTATTTTGTTACTAGCATGATAAATTCTATGACATGATTAATTTTATCGCATGGTTATGTGTTGTTAGTACTTTTAGTTGAAATGTTGAACCGTGTGATATTTTGTTGTGGCTGTAGATTGGACAAATAGGTTCCCTGGGTGGTTACGAGTAATGACTCATGTAGACGATGTTAAGTAAATGGAAATTGATAAAGTGTTGGAAGTGTGATTGTGTGGATTGTGATTTGAGCCATGGTGATGGCAAGGGTAACCTATGGGGCCCTGTGTTGAAATGGGTTACCTGAGGGGCCCGGTGTTGTGACGCTAACGTATGATACGTCATGGGAAGTTTCTCTTCGAGAAAGAGAATGGGTCCCATGAGACGGTTATAGTTAGTGAGACGTTAATGTATGATACGTCATGGGAAGTTTCTCTTGAAGAAAGAGAATGGGTCCCATGAGACGGTTATAGTTAGCGTGGGGTAGTAGATGTCCGACCCTAATGTACGATACGTCATGGGATGACTCGATCCTCCTGTTATGGTCTTAAGTGAGAACATACTCGGTACATAACTTAGATGCGCTCACCTAGGACCCTGGTGCAGGACAAGCAAGAGGAAGGGTGGACCCATGAGACGATTGTAGTTAGTGGATGTGGGAGGAAAGGATCTCGCGGAGAGAATCCTTCGATTACATGTAAGATGATGGATAGTAAAGAAAAAGACGACGTGTTATTATTTTGTACCTTCGGTGTATTATGAATTATTATATCGTTGATCTGCATATTGTGGTATTGGGTTTTAGGATTTCTACTTAGTGAATTATCACTCAGGATACGTTTGTATCCTGGCAAATCGTTTGCTTCGGCGTTCAATTTGCCAGAGTGTGCAGGATTCCACAGTGGAGCAGTTGATACAGGTGGGACCCCTGGAATGGAGTCTGGGCCAACGTTGCTTGGAATTCGTGTCAAAATTAGAGTCGCTCTGGAGTTGCTTTTATTAAGTAAATGTACATAGATTTTTGTATTATTTTGAAATTGTAATTTTTGTATAAGGATAAATAAGGGCCTAATAGTTTGTAAAATTCAGTGTATTTTAGGGTTAATGTTTTCGAAATCCCTTGAGAAATCGGGGCGTTACAATAAAGACCAACGAAAGTTATGAAACAGTATTAGATTTATACTATAGTGGGTGTTTACAAAAAAATATTTTGGCTGTTTTGAGATTCTAACTTTTTAAAATCAGTTTGGAGTGTTTAATTACCAAAAATTCTATATAACAGATTCTTGAATTCTACAGATTTTGAAAATTTAAGGAACGAAATTCTGAAAAATCTTAACACCGAATTTGGGTAGCTTTTGGATCTTTTTAGATAAGATTTTATGTTTTAAGTTTTATAAAAACTGATTTTCAGCTTTTTGAAGTGAACAATACCAGCTTTACTGTAACTTAATCATAATTTCATAACTATGATAAACATATTTATCTGCTTCTACTATGATCTAAAATCTAGAATTCGAAACTAAAATTTAAAATCTATATCTATCGGCAAACACGCCTATAATCATGGAGGTATAAAAAAATACTTCCTCTGTCCCAAAAAGAATGTATATTTTTTAATGGTTGTGCCAATTTTAATTCTTTATATCTTTTAATATGAATCTCTAAAAATATGTAATATGAATCTTATTTCATAATTTTCGATTAGTTTTATAAAACAAAATTTTCAAGCAAAAAAAAAAAATTATAGATTGAAAAATCTGATCAATTAAAAATAGCACGAACATCGAAAATAATACCCTTTGAGGGATGGAGGGAGTATTGTTTAATTAGTCTTTTTCTGGGAAGATGTTGGGGCCGGGAGAGGGCAAACTGGGGAAGGATGGATTGAAAAGACTTCAGATTTCAGGGATTTGAAAAGACTTTAAATTTCGAGGATTTCTTAGTTTTGGATATTTAAAGATCAGGAATGCTATTAGTAAAGAAACAGGAAAAAAAAGGGCCCCACTACTTCTCTCCTGCGATGGAACAAAGCGCGGGAAAGAAAAATCTCCAAATTGATTTTGGTTGTATTTTAAACCAAAAAAACTCCTCTCTCCTCCATCCTCCCATTCTTACTCCTACTGATCAGTGCAATCACCATCACCGAACCACCATCATTTGGGTGTATTTTAAACCAAAAAACTCCTCTCCCCTCCATCCTCCCATTCTTCCTCCTGCTAATCAATGCAACCACCACCGCGGAACCACCATCATCGATTGATCACCACCGGACAGCGGCAACCACCGCCAGAGCCCCCATAAACAGCAGCCCATCCACCACCATCGATCGACCACCAGTGTCTCTCTGTATGTTCTCTCTCTCTCTCCCCCCCTTTTTTGCAGTGTCGGCATCACGTCTCCCTTTTTGCAGTGTCGGCATCACTATGGAATAATGGAAGTCTAGATTAAAACTAGGGATTAAAAAAATGACGGGATTAAAATCAGGAATTAAAAAATGAAGACATTAAAACTAGGGATTCAAAAATCAGGACTTGGGATTAGAACTGGGGATTAAATATTAAAACTCTTCAACTGGGGATTAAATATTAGAACTCTTCGGTGGTTCAATTAGTTGAGTATGAGTTGCCCTGATTAGTTCACTAGTTTGCAGCATACTAAATGTTATGAACCCATTTAATATTACTAAGGATTAGAACAATTAGTTTAATAGTTGCCGTAATTAGTTTAGTATTACTATAAAAATTAGGACCAGAGATTAGAATTAGTTAAATTTCTTCATATATAGCACTGTACATTTGAACTCAAGCCTCAATTTTAGTTTGCTGCTCTGGCTCCTTAATTCAGTTTGCTAAGAAAGCTTAATTGTATTCGTTATTGTAGAATCATGGAAATAGAAGAGATGAATTTAGAGAAGAATTCGAATTTGGAGGAAAATCTGAATTTGGACACGATATTGGAACCTAAGGTCGGAACAATATTCAATTCTGAAGATGAAGCGAAGGAATTTTACACTAGTTATGCGAAATCAAGAGGTTTTGGTGTGGTCACAAAAGTCTCTAAGAAGCGTGACAATGGGGTAAAGTCGAATATATCTTATGGTTGTCATCGAAGTGGAAAGCCCAGGACAACGGCTTTGAATCCTGTTAAATCCCATCCAACAACGAAAATAGAGTGTAAAGCCGGTATGAATATCTCTTTGCAAGTTGATGGAAAGTGGATGTTAAATTCGATTCAAATGAATCATAACCATGAAATGGACCAGGAAAAAGTGAAATATCTTAAGTGCTATCGGAGTATCCCACCACATTCGATGAGGACAATTGAATTGAACACGGCAGCGGGAATCACATTAAACAAAATCATTGCCTCATGTGAGATCGAGGCAGGGGGGCCTGATAATCTGACGTGGATAAATAAAGATGCAAGGAATTACAAGGATAAAAAAAGGCGTTCAAAGCTCAAAGAAGGGGATGCTGAAGCAATGCATAAGTACTTTGTCAGAATGCAAAAAGACAACGGTGACTTCTTTTATGCCATCGATCATGATGAAGATTATCGATTATGGAATGTCTTTTGGGCCGATGCTAGGAGCAGGGAGTTATACAAAGAATTTGGCGAGGTGGTCACCTTTGACACCACTTACCTTGTTAACAAGCACAATATGCCTTTCGCACCATTCGTAGGGGTCAACCATCATGGACAATCGATTTTGTTTGGATGTGGTTTGATATTACGGGAGGACACAGCTTCATTTGTATGGTTGTTTGAGACTTTTCTTTCTTGCATGTTCGATTCCCACCCTAACGCCATCATCACAGACCAATGTCGAGCCATGCAAAATGCGATAAGTCAAGTTTTTCCAAATGCACGTCATCGTTGGTGTTTATGGCATATCATGAATAAAGTTCCTGACAAGTTTAAGAGTTATGACCAGTATAAGCCTATTAAAAAATCCCTCAAGAATGCTGTATATGATTCCTTGAATCCGGAGGAGTTTGAACAAAATTGGGCAAATCTCATCCAACAATTTGATCTACAGAGCAATGACTGGCTAGCCGGATTGTACGAGGGGAGGCACCGATGGGTACCAGCATTTCTTAAGGATATCTTTTGGGCGGTGATGTCAACAACCCAACGAAGCGAGAGCATGAATTCCTTCTTTGACGGCTACATCCATTCCAATACCACCTTGAAGGAATTTGTGGAGCAATATGACAATGCCTTACGTAAGAAGGTGCAAAAAGAAGATGAGGCAAATGCCCATTCCTTGAATGTTCGAATTCAGAAGGTGTCCCCTTATAAGTTTGAGGACCAATTTCAGAAAGCATACACAATTGCGAAATGCAAGGAATTTCGAGAACAAGTAGCCTTAAAGATTGGGTGCAATTTGACTATTGGACCGGTAGTAAATGGTATTTCAGAGTTTCACATTGAACAAGACATTCTAGTTGGAAAGAAAAAATATAGATCTAAAACTTGTATTTTTCTTGTTCATTTTAATGAGGAGTCAAAAGAAACTAATTGCAATTGTCGGTTGTTCGAGAGTAGGGGGATGGTGTGCACGCATATGATCTCGGTTTGGTCAAAAAAGAAGCTTGAAGTAGTACCCGATAAATACATTCTACGACGATGGAGCAAAAACTTGGTAAGGAGTCACACAAAAATTAAGGTCAGTTATGTAAATTGGACATGCAAGCCCGAATTCATTCGCTATGACAGTTTGTTCAAGCTATTCAATGAGGCCGCTGATAAGGCCATGTATTCAGTTGCGAAGACGGATAGGATGGCGGCTAGGTTGCGAGATATTAAAGCTGAGAATGACTTAGACGATGAGGAATGTGTAAGCAATATGCCTACAGCTAAAGATGCAGAAATTGATATGGAAAGTTTCCAAGATAAATCAATTACCCTCGGCGATCCAAGTAAAGGTCCTCGGAGAGGGCGACCGCCGACTAAGAGGAAGCAATCAGTGGCTGAACAAATTATTAGGAAGAATATGAAATCAAACAAAAGGGTCCAATGTAGTCGCGCCAATGCAAAGAGTATACCGGTATAAAAATCATTATGCATTCCTTTCAATGTTTATTTATTGATAGTTATGTTGATTGGTTTATATGATTTAGCATTTGAGTTTATTCCTCTTTAGTATGTGGAAGACCATACACATGCTATGGGATTTGACGGGATTGTCACGCAAGATGGTGAAGTCGTTACTGTAAGTATGACTTCATTTGTACTACATCGAGTCTTTTTAAATTTTGCATTTTTTCCATGTTACTATAATTTCAATCCGTTACGATTTCAGTCATCTCAGGGAAGTGTAGGATATCTTGATACGTGGAACAATGACCTTAATGAATCTCCATTTGATTTGGGACATGATTATAGTAACTTAAACTCTAATAAGTTTGACTAGGACTCTCTCTCTCTCTCCATGTTCTAATTTGACTTAGATTGTTCTTTGTTTTCTTTTTTCTGTGCATGTTGACAACTTCAAGGGTGGAATGATACTTTTGCGATACTGCTGATGCTGCTTTTTGATGGAATGATGCTATTTTTTGGTGCCTCATTCCCATGCTTTGCTTCCATTCCCATGTCCTTCCTGGGTGGCAAGGACTTTGAGCTTTTTAGTTCACTTGCATGTTATGTTAGTTGTGGCGGAAACCTTACTATGAATTTGTGACTACTTGTATATATATCAGAATTGCAATTTTCTGTACATGATATTGCAGTTTTTTTTTTTGTGTACATGTATTTGTCCCATGCTTTGGTTCATTTGAATGACTTAGTCCGTATCCGTGTCGTGTCGTGTCCTATTGAGTTTTTGGCACATAATGAAGGCTTGAACGTTTTCCTTTTGCTTTTCAGTTTCTTTTCCTTTTTGAGGTGTCTCACATTTACTGAAATCTAGGCGGTGTTTGCGCAGCAGAAAATTCCAGAGAAGAAAAGAAAAACTTGATTTGGGTATAAAAGTACTATACAACTCAGTCAAATTCTAACAAGTATGAAGTATCTGATCTATTGTTAGCTTTATAGGAAAAGAAGTCCCAGAAAGATACATCAAAACTAGATTTCACGCCTGCATCTTCATTGAACAAATTCTCTTGATCAAAAAACATGCTACTTTATTTTGGATTTAACAAGCTTCTTTAGTGGATTGATAAACGTGCATCTCCAGTCAATGTATACACTTCATTTTCAAAACAGATTTCGCTTTTAAAAAATGCGAATGAGGTTTGAACTTCTAAATCCCATGTCTTAAATCAATTAAAAGATCCCAAATTGTGCAACTAACGGGAAAAAAATTTGACAAGGTTTCCTTGCTTTATGCCCTAACCCGACGCCTAGTGTCTCAAACTAACAGTAGCAACAACAAACATTAGAAACACAACATTGCATATGAGCCCACGCCGGACGTTTCTCATCCTAAATTACCATTTACAATCAAAATTCACAAAAACCCACGCCGGGCCTTTTATCGTCATACTTATCAACAATCCAAATTCACATAAAATCCATAAGCCCAAGCCGGGCGTTTCTCATCCTAAATTACCATTCACAATCGAAACTCACAAATAAACCCACGTCGAGCCTTTTATCATCCTACTTATGAACATCCAAATTCATCCATAAGCCCATGCCGGGCCGTTCTCATCCCAATTGTCATTTAAAAAGAAGGTACAAAGTTTAGCATTGTCATTAAGCCATACATTAATATTCCAAAAAATAGAATCACGACGTCAATTACATTAATTTGACATGTGGATAGTCCACATCCAACTTTTTTCTGTTTCACTGAAACTTCCTTCAACAAATTCCAACAATGTAGGGAACTGAACTTGCTCAATTGTTGTTGTGTGTCCGTTGTGCCGCACCCAAGCTCTGTGTACATCGTCCAAATAGCCATATTTTGTATGCATGACACGAGGGAATCCAGTCACTGGTTCGCTATAACCTGGCCAAGATTCATAAACAAAGAAATTTAACGAACAAAGTCAAAGCCAAAGAAAACATCTAGGTATTGGCATGCAAAACAAAGTTAAGGCCTTATGCTAGCAGAAAACTTGGTACTAAACTGAGGACAAAATTACCTTTATAAGCAAACAAACATAACTGGTGGCATGCAGATATAGAAATCCTAATCAATATTGGTATTCTATAGTCTGGTTTCTCAAGGAGTGCCTAGATGGAGTTTTATTGAATGGTCGGCTATTTGGGGCAGGCTCTCCACAAAAGATAGGTTGGGAAGTTGGGGTTGGCAGTTAGCTCCCAGTGTTTTGTGTGTACTGGTGGTATGGAGAACCATTCTCATCTTTTCTTTGAGTGCCATTACTCTGCTGCTATGTGGAAACAAGTTTTGGTCAAGATTGGTATATTAAGGGGACTGCTAAATCTGCCTCAGGAGATTGAGTGGGCTATCCAGAACCGAAAGGGCAAAGGCTTTAGGAATACCAACTACAAGCTGTCTCTTGCAGCTTTTATCTACTATCTATGGGGTGAGAGCAATCTAAGAGTATTTCAAGGGAAATCCAGAGAGGTGGCTGATTGTACTGATGTGATTTTTATTGCTATTAGAACTTGCAAGCAGCAAGATTGACAATACATTACGTAACTCAACCAAAAAGTAGTGTCTAGCTTAGCACACAACAATTCACCCCATAGAAAATATACTGGTATTAGCCAATAATCCAACTCCAAGATTGATTCGGTTAGTGCTTAGGCACCAAAATGTTTCAATTTATTCCTAATGCTTCTTGGATTTTAATTAAAGCCTATCAATAGCAGTTAAGTACCTTAAATTAGGTTTCTAAGACTGCTTTTTTTTTTTTATCAGTTGATTTTGTTCCTAGACCGAGCTATGGCGGCGAGTCTGAATCTGAACTCTTTGCCAGAAGGAGTTTCTCTTGTGTGGAAATTTCAAGGGTTCGGGTTCGCCAAGTGCGAGAAGAGGAAGAGATACAGTGGAGGAATAAGGAGTAGTCGGAGTGGCCAAGGGGCCGGCAGCGGTGACTGCCCGTTTCCAATGTTGTGTGCGGGAGTGTTGTAAATTAGTATGAGTCTCACTACTTCAGTATTAGAAGGTGAGAGAAACACAATACAGTGATATGCGCATATAAGAGTTCTCCCTAAACAACAAACTGATAATCCAAGAAAAAGGTTTGCATCTAAAACAGCCATAGCACGCACGTTAAAAGAACAAGTCAAACCAGATAAAGAGAAAGCAAAGAAAACTGGACAAAGTAGATCTTTCAAGCGGCTGGTTTGTCTCGAGCTCCTTAATCCTAATGATTTTTCCTAAATTACCGAAAAGAAGAGAAGGGAATCCCAGCGGAAACAAACGTGATCCCAAGTGGCGGAGGTCGGGGTGGGGTTTTCATACAGGAGTAATTTTTGGGTTATGTTGTAGGGCTTCGAAATTACAGAACTGTACCAGCAAGGCGAGAGGCTGAAAGTGAGAATAACCGTCGGTGGTGGTCGTGTGTTGGCGGTGGTCGTCCGTCGGTGTTGGTTGTGGGTCGGATTTGGAGGGATGGTTTGGGCGGGGATGAGAGAAGAGTTAGAGAAGGGGGACGAGAAGTACTTCTAGTTTTGGATTCAAATTTTGAAATCTCCAAATTTTTGAATTTTCACTAATTAAAGTGGGGTCCATTATTTTGACTATCAACTTTTCATGTCATTCTTTGTTGTCTTCTTTGTTTCCTTCCTTACAAATAGCATTCCTGTTTATAAAAAATGCTAGCTGAATTAATTACTTTCTCTGTTGAATAACCACCACTCGTACCCTTCATAGTTTATGTAAATAATGATATCTCGAATTTTAGTTTGGATATTGTAGAGTGAATGAATATGAAAGTAGACATAAGCAAATGAGGTTTCGGATATCTGTAGGATTATAAAAGATGTTTTGAAGCAGCGCAAATCATGATCAAATGTAGTAGATGCTTGCAAGTGGAGTTGAGTGCATTTGGTGCCTTCCTTATACTCTCATGCACATGAGTATGGTTCGATTTCCGTAAGCACCCATCCCCCTCCCCCTCCAAGTCCCCTAGGATAAAGTAGATCAGAATTAACGAATGACAAAAAAAAAATGTAGTAGCTAGATGCTTAATGATTGTTTAGTTACAAGATCGGAATCTAAAAGTATCCACAATGATATAATCAAAATTAGATAACCAAAAGCTGATGTGGTAGCTTTTGTTTATCCATGTAAGAGATTGTTAATCTTAACAATGTTGAGGTCCACAATGATCGCTTCTAATCCATAATCAAAAGAAGGGGCCTACTATCATTTCACACACACATGCACACACTCTCTCTCTTCCTCTCTGTTCCCACCATTCATTCCCTCCTATTCTGATTTTACTTTTTTGGGAAAAATCTCTCGATTCCCTCCCTTTAATTCGATGAAAATCAGAGCTTCTCCTCCCATTCTTCTTCCCTCCCAATGGAATTCAGAACCTCTCCTTCCCAAATGATGGAATCAAGTCACAATTCTGAAGCCAAATAGAAGAGAATAAAAAAAAGGAAAACCCAAGGACTTGCAAGATGAAGATGAAGCGCTTTGAAGCTTTTCACTTCATATACTTCACTATTTCAGAAGTCGGGGATGACTCATTTAGGCATTTTATCAAATATACGGTGTTCTTCCTAGTGTTTTCTATCTAAACAAATATTGAAAAACTTTTTTCCTATCCCTGCAACCTATATTACCAAACTATCACAAATCCACCACTCTTAATCTTCCAAGAAAAAAACAGAAGTGTTCTTGAATCTGGAAAAGAGGGCAAGGTTGTTCATATGCTCAACCACATGGAGAGGAACGAAAGTGGAATAAAAATAGAGACAGGAAAGAAGAGTGAAGTAATTTAATCTGGTAACGATGGGTTGAATTGTAGTTGATCGAGAGACATGAGTTTCATTTTTGTAGGAAAACAAAGAGAAACGGTTTGGGTTAACGGTCAGATTGAAGAGAAAGAAGATAGAGAAGGCGCGTTTGGGAGTTGAAGTCAAGCAATCAGCAGACAATTAAAACACGTGTGAGATACAATCAACAGTCAGTTAACTTGTGTGGCGTGGGGTCGACAAATTTTGATTATTGAAAAAGGTTGCTAGTTTTAGTTATCTAAAAACCAAAATTTGGTTATTGGTTAAGAGGTTGCTAAGTTTAGTTATATCATTGTGAGCCATATATATTTTGGACCAACATTGTTAAATTTAAAAATCGTAGATTTTGGGTCTCGGATTGGACAGAAGTGTTCTTTGAACATGGACACTGTTTTCTTGCTTTTATTAGTCTTGTAACAATTTCAAGATTAATGAAGTTTTTTTGCCTTCCAAAAAAAACTTTAAAATTTTTTTAATTTTAATTATGCCATTGTGTATATCCTTAACACCGTAAAATCATATCACAATAAGCTAAGAGGAGATTTTGAATAATAAAAGCCATTACATGTCATAAGCATGAGAGCCATGCTCATCAGTTATTACACTACACATGCTGCATTTGACTTATCACAATCTATCCTGATGCTATGACAGAGATGCCATTTACCCATCGACATATCTGTTCGATATATGCACCGGCAGCTTATTCAACACATATTAATTCATTACAAATTATTGATTCTAACATTAGGAAAATAGCTATGATCCCATAAAAAAACCCACTGTCCAAAATAGTTTTATTGTACGTTAATATTCAAGCGAAATGGGATTGACTAGCAGTGATAACACTCGGTCTTTAGTATCCCGACCTTGAGCAGCATGGCCATCTCCGTATTGGTACATGCACTGGGACATCCTAGCAAGATTCATTGCTATTTCCACAAGAGTTCGGGAGAAGGCAGAATTTTCAAATCGGTCTTCGTTCATCTGCTTCCATGTCTCCCTAATAAAGTATTTGATGTGTTCTCGGGCATCTTCCTCTGATGCACCGGTTTCATACATATAACATTGTATCGATTTTGGTGTGTCACCTCTCATTATCTCATCCTGAAATAGCACAAAAGATAAAACGTTCTTAGTGTTTGGAAACATTGGAAAAAAACCAAGCCATGTATCCATGCTTGCTTGCTAAAAGGAACGTTGGCCTCGTTAATTTGGCCATGTAAGTGACGACCATTTAGGTTGGAGCGGACCAAAATATCCCTACCTCTATTGCCTTTAGTGATTTGTCGTGCGGAGGATTGAAGGGGCCATTTTGGTCATTCCGCAACTTTTGGGTGGTGGCCCAAATCTGTTATATTTCACATGTTTGACACCTCTGGATTTCGATCGATCGATCGATCGATCGAGAGAGAGAGAGAGAGAGAATTTGATTCTTATTCTGGATCCGATGGTGGGGAAAGAATGTACGTTAGGTTTTTAAATCAAGCTTAAACAAGATAATATCCGGCTTGTTCAGTTATAATACTTAAAAAAATACAAGCTACTCGATTGAGATGGATTTATAATTGGTTCAATGAGCAATACAAAGAGCAATGAGTACAGAACGACGTACGAGCACATCGCTACTATATATAGATGAATTGAATTTTGTCCACGGTCTTGCTAGGCCCTTGGATCTTACCGTGGTGGGCCTCATTTTGGTGATTCGAGTCATTAATTGGTCTCTTTGTATCAAAACTACCAACCATATAAAATATTCTGAGCTGGTTATTTTGATGAAATGACGAGGTTTTCTTGTAATTATCTTCAAGAAATTGCAGGACTAATTTTAAATGTTCCGTCGTCAACAGTTTTTAAGACACAAATGCTAATTTATAGAGTACTATTTTTTACCTTCACAAATAATATATGGGCTCAACAAAATATTTGGCTTGAAGTTCTAGGGCGGGTCCAAATATATAAACATAATCGAGCCTATGGATCGGAAAAGCACCCTCTAGTCCACTGTGTGGATTGAAGACAAGCATAGATATTACGTTTACATATATATATATATATATATATATATATATATATATATGCAAAAGCTAAGATGGTATGAGGAAGACAAGCAAAGATACTTCATTCAGCAATGTATGCAAAGGCTAAGATGGTGTGAAGCTCACCGGTGATGTTCCCATATCATCTGCAAGCCGTAAAATAGTGCCTGACCATTGAAAAATATTGGGGTATTTATTTGAGCATTCGGAACCCTCTGGGGTTATGGGATTTGTACACAAAAAGTAAGCATGAGTTAGTATAGCAGGAGCTGAAATTGAAATCCATGCATTGTTCATGTATTCTTCAAGAGTTGGTGTGTATCCGCTATAGTACCACTTTGCCTCCTTCAAATAACATTTGCATAAATCTGCCCACTAGAAATTAGAAAAGCATGGCTTAAATTAAAAAGTTACTTGAAATCTAACGAAGAATGAGAAAAAGTAATTGTTGAAGTAGTTTGATACCGATTTCTGGAGGTGAGGGATGATGTGAATGCCCTGCTCCTTAAGAGTCTCATAACCCATTTCATTAATCGAGTTTAAGAGAGCTAGGTAACATATCTTCATATAGTCTGGAAGTTGTTCTATTGCACTTATATCCCACCTGAAAGTACCAAAGTACATTTTAATCACTCCCCCGTTTCTTAATTGTTTTATTATTTTGTGGAGGTTGTACGTTTTTTTTTTTCCGCATAAAAACTAAAGACAGATGTGCATAAGATGTAAATTTTTCATGCACCAATTTACATAATTAATTCAGATCTTTAAATTGGTGCAGGCTAAGTTGAAAACTAATTTATCCACAAAAATGCTTTATTTTTTTTGTTCAGAATCCTCAAAAGATAAACGGTATGAGACAGATAGACTATCCATACTAAATGAGGCACCAATTGCACTCTACTCCACTTGCAACTACAGATCGTATTGAAAATTTAAAATATGTACACCATTGCAACCAACCTTTCAACGGCACTTGTGAAAATTTCTAGTTCATCCAGTGTACCATAAACATCATAGACATCATCGATGGTTGTGATAAGAGCATTGACAATTGTAATGTTTCTCCTAAGATTTGAGAATTGGGGCTTGAAATTGAGGCCAATAGTCCACAAGAAATTCTCCATCAACCTGTCCCTGGCAAAGCCCAATTTTTTCGCCAAACCGGTTTTGCTCCACCACCTAAATCAAAGACGAAACCATGATTTAAGAAACATAACACTGAAGAAACACATGAGAAGCTAATAATATACTGTACGTGAGGGTGAGTATTATACTAACAACTTATCTCGAAATTGCAGAATTCTGAAACAACTTAGAGTAATTGGATCCTCGAATAATACGGATAATAGGGGTACGACCAAACATTATGAACGATATGGGTTGAATTCGATACACATCCCGGGGCGGCCCAACCTTTTTGCGGACTAAGGCAAAATCTCTAGGAAAACTGACGGCCCAGGATGTGTTTTGATAATTAATACCCGCTAAGGACAAGCGAAGAACATTTGTTAATGCTGAAAATGTCCTTAGCGGGTATTAAATATCAAAACACGTCATTGACCATCATTTTCCCTTGGTTTTTTATTATTTAATTAACTAACGAGAATAAATTCTATCCACCACTAGTGTAAAACCCCACTTTTCCACTACCGTCTATTATGGGCCCTACCGAGCGTCTATTATTGTAATCTGAACCGTTTATATTATAAGACCCACAGTATAGTATTGCCATGCAAAAAATCAGCTTCATCGAAAGTCAATAGATATGTCAAAATTTGAATTTTGGTTTATAAAATGGACGATATGATTTCTGTCAATAATAATAAAGATAAACTGTTCATTTTACAAAGCAAAATTCATTTTGATACTCTTATCGATGTCCAATCAAGTTTATTTTGTGCACAGATATACTATTATGTGGCATCTACAGGATGAACGGTTCAGATTAACTACAAACACACGGTAGTACTGAAAAAGACGGTGGTGGAAAAGTGGGGTATTCCACCGCCGGTGGAAAAAAATTTAATCTCTTAACTAATTAGTACAATTCAAATTCAGTTATAAGAATAATGCTCTGACATGTAAATCACAGAATTTTAGAGATATGAATTTCAAAATTTTGTCTCGACAAGTAATTATGTTGTCATGCTTATGTTTTTAGAAGTATTTAGATTATTTATAAACGATAAAACTGCATTTTTTACTTTGGACCGATAAATACATCGTCAAAATAAGAATTTCTCATAAAAGCTTATGTCAGATTGAGGCCCAAGCAGTAAGCAAGCAATTAAAAGGACAAAGTTTTATAGCTTTTGGAGGTCGAATACACAGATGGACCTAAACCAAAATGGAGCCTTCCCTATTTAGCAGGCCTAAGGCAAAGGCCCGCCATTGCATCCTCAACCGATTGACTTTGTTTGATCAATTTTGTTGCATAATGTTAGAATATTTGTGTATTATCATATAATCAAATCATATCATATATGATTTGAATATTCTAGTATTGTTATAGTATCATGTATGATTTGATTCTATGATAATACTAGAATATTCTACTGCATATATTTGCATGATTCCATTCCCTATATGATGACTAAGTTGTGTGTTTGTGAATGTTTGTCTCACCTCGACATGTGCTTTAGATCTTCTTGGTGAGTTGCCTGCACCATGTTAAAATCCAGTTTAGCAAGTTGAAGCAATGTAGGGTTCATATTTGGCCTCCTCTCACACAAATCGATGAACCATCTTGCCTCCAACCTGGGCATCCTCCAATGTAGTGGAAGCTCCAAGGCGTGACTGACCAATGAGGCAAGATCTTGATCACTGTCCTTTCTCTTATGGTGTTGTTCAAGATTTTTAGTTGCAAAATTTCTAGCCTCCTCCAATATGCTTTCACCCCTAAATGAAAGGAACGAGGCTTCGTACAAAGATAGCGTTCCTCTTATATCCTTGCAAAGGCAAGATTTGAAATGTCCTGTCTCATCCATAAATTTCTCAAATGCCTCTGCAATCAAAGTTAGCAAATTATATATGTTAAGATAACAAATTTAAAGCATTACTCTCTCTCTCTCTCTCTCTCTCTCTCTCTCTCTCTCTCTCTCTCTCTCTCTCTCTCTCTCTCTCTCTCTCTCTCTCTCTCTCTCTCTCTCTCTCTCTCTGTATTATGTAGTAAACAAGTACTTGAGGGCACCGTTGCTAGTACCTTGAGGGACATTATAACCATATTGTCGCAAAAGTCTAAACTTGAGAGACATAGCATGCAAATCATCTTCGTTCCCCTTCTCATGTTTGTTGTTGTTGTATATGCTCTCAAGGACTCTTTTGATTTCATCCTCAAAGTGGTAAAACACTCCAAGCCTTTGCAAGTCATCAATCATCTCAAGTCCATCCAATGGATCCACTACTTCTTTAAGCATTTTCTTCACATCTTCCTTCAGCTTCATAGCTAGTGATACATACGTACCTCCCTACAAAATGATATTCTCATTTGCGAGCAATGCTTCCAATGAAACAAAACAAAGAAATAAAAAGACATGCAATATCATTAGTAACTTGACATACCACGAATTTATTATCTAGCGATTGCACATAGTCATAGTTCCAAATGGGAGATTGGTAGTTTGCGGATCGCCTGACAATCTTTTCATCAGAAATCTTTGGGTTGACACAAGTGCATCGACCAGTGTGCCGAACTTGGGCCGGAATGGATTTTACTGATGGGGTAAAGATTTGAGATGTTAGCCTAATTTGGGTGTAAAGAGAGGTAGAAGCTGTAAATCTAAGTGCAAGAGCCATTGCGCTGATTAGTTTCTAGCAAAGATGTTTGGGTAAATGGCGTACAACATGAAACCTTAAATAATGGTGTCATTTGCACTATTCTCTATTGTGTTTGGTGGGGCATTGTAAGGCTGTGGTGGGATGCTTACAAAGTCAAATATATTTTTCGTTTTTGTGCGAAGAGCAATGGTGTTTGGACTATCTAAGGCGACATTGTGGCCAAGAGTAAGGTTAAGTTTCGCTAAGAGATTTTTGAGGTATTTTTTTTAGTTTTATTTTTATTTAAATTTTTTTCGTGTTTGTTAGTTTTCCTATTCACTTTTTTGGTTTTTCAATTCATCCTATCAAGACGAATCGGAAAAGTTTATAATTTTGAGTCTTACCCAAATATTTTTGAAAATTTACTAGATAAAACCCAAAAAGCCAGATTTATGTTGGATATTTCAAAAAAAGAAGAAGTAAAAGTCATAATTTTTCACTTTTTCGATTAGTGGAACACACCCTAAATGGCTTATGGGTGGTATTTTAGCAAATAAAAAAAGATTAGCCCTCCCAAACACAGTCTAAGACACAGCCAGCCGCCCACGTTTATCAAATTTTTTATTTTTTTATGTGGGCAAAATCACTAATTGGCCTCGCAGTGGGATGAGGTGACCTCTCCTCATTCGCTTGATGACTTGGTTCTTATAAGCCTGAAAAAAACGTTATAAATTTAACACTTCCGACACAGACATTTTTTACACGGATTTTACAAAGATGTTTTGTGGGGTTCACTTTGAGATTTCACACAATAATTTGAGTCATTCATTAATTTTAAAATAGTTTTTAAGTGATCCCATAAAAAATCAGCTCAATTGAATATGTATAATTACTTGATCCAATCTTATAATTTTTCATTCAGAATTATATGTGTAATTGCTTGATTCAATCTTATAATTTTTTATTCAGGTCTGAATGAAAAAGTTATAATATTAGATCAAACAATTATACATATTCTATTGAGCTGATTTTTTACGGGGTCTCTTAAAAGAATATTTTAAAATTAATTAACAGATCAAACCATTTGTGTGGTATCCAAAAATATGCTCCACAAAAAGTCTGTGCAAAATCTGTGTAAAGAAGGTTTCTGTCGATAGAAGGTTCTAAAACATAAAACTCTCCTTTCAGAAAAAAAAAAAAACATAAAACTCTGACGTGAGATGTGAAAAACGTTTTAAACTCGATGTGACATGTGTTCGGTAAGTAGCCGTAGGTTTCTCGTTTAAAACATATTGACGCTGTTCATTTAACAAAGGGAAGAGCCTTAAGGCTTGTTCGGTTTAGGTTTTGAAAAAAGTTTTAAAGTGTAATGAGCAAAAAAAAAATAAAGGAAAATTAGTGGGACCGTGCAAGGGCTGTAGGGATTTTGAATACCTCAAACATACAAGCCCATATTGACGTGAAAATGGAGGAATTTATCATCACCACAATCATGTTGATCGCTTCTATAGTTGCTATGTTGGTTCCCTTACTTGTATTGAACGATTTGGTATGAAAAAAGTAACGAAAAAATGCTATATGCAAGAGAAAATATATCGAGGTGAAAATGCAAAATGTTACTGTTATCATGGTTTTTTTTTATTTTAAATATCACTTCATTTCATCATCCGAAAGGAAAGATTTCATCACAAATACAAGGAGAGAACCAAAAACTACCAAATCGAGACACGAGTTATTGCTTTAAGCACACATGCTACAGACTCTAAGACACCCTGCCGAAGCTAACCTACACTACGTGCTGGTATGAGAGACCCGTCAGCGACTCAAAAGTAGAGGCTCCAAAATTACCCCAACTCAGACCTTGAACAATATGCGCAAGGATGAATCGACAACCTACCAGAACTCGAACATAAAAAAACAGAAAAAGAAAAAAGAAAATATTGAACAGCCACCAAAAGCCACTGAATTACCACCCTGATTTGACTCGCTGAGTCGCCCAGCTGAGTTGAAGCAAAGAGTCACCAAGCAGATTTGAAAGCTACTTGGCTTCTTCCCCGGAATGAAACCAAGCTCCATCGCCGGCCGCCTGCAAAATCCGGAGCCTTATTGCGTCAGGGGGGCCCAAACCACCTAACGTCGTCTCCTCGTCGACCCAATCAGGAACCCTTACCAAAAAAGGGAAACGACAGGTGGTGGCTGGAGGAAGAGGCAGCGGAGGAAGGGGTATCGGGGGGAAGAGGTGGCGAGGGAAAGGGGCGGAGAGCAAAGGCGGCTAGACCAAGGGGTGGAGAGCAAAGGCGGCTAGACCAAGGGGCGGAGAGCAAAGGCGTTGGAGGCAAGAGGTTGCGGGAAAGAAAAATGAAAGCGGAGGGGGCGAGTTCTGGCAGGGCCATGGAAAGGCCAGCGGTGGAAATGATGGTTGGTGGTGGGCAGGGAAACACAACACCAGAGCCGGAAACTAGAAAAAGGGATGGGGGCTGAGAACAGGCGGGGGAGGTGGATGACGGGGGAGATCGAGAGGAAGCGCGGAGGAGTAGTGCAGTGGAAAAAGGAGGCGGAAACCCTAACCCTAGGGTGGGGTAGAAGAGGAGACCAGGCAGCTCCTAGAGAGAGAGAGAGAGAGAGAGAGAGAGAGAGAGAGAGAGGCGGCTCTACACTGTTATCATGTTGATCAGCTGCTATGTTAGTTTCTTATTAGTCTTGCGATGGATTTGGAATTAGAATTTGGCTTTAAGGTTAGGATCGATTGAGTACTTAGGATGGAAGAGATGCTATGATCGAAAAGAAAAATATACTTCATGAATGATTCTCTCGTATGATGATCGGAGTATGGGTTCTTCATGTGACAGAAAATAGAATCTATCACAATTTTATTCGATGATTGAGCCTTTCACTTTCAATGTGTCGACGGATTTATCACCAGTTGTTTACCTATTTTTTCCAGTTTAAAATTCTCAGCATGGCCCTTGTTTGTGGCATTTTCGATATGTGCCCGACGGGCATTAGTAAATCAGTTTTAAAGCCTTGTGAATAATAGACACAAACATGTTCATATCGGCAGATTGTGACTTTTTATTCATGGCTACGTACACAACCAATTCAATCATTGACAAATGTAGTTGGATTAATTAAAGCGTGGACCGAATTTATCAATTAACAAAATTTAAAGCCAACATGTAAGCCTATTGATAAGAAAATATGTTTTTTGAACAAATCCATGCACCCATAATGGGTACAATCCAACAAAAGCCAACGCAATTTCAGGACTAGACTCGCTTCGAATTTCAAATTTTCGAGCCACTTAAGTTTTATAATTGGCTCTGGTCTAAAGATAAATTTTTGCCCCCCAAATTCATCGTCAAAAAAAGGATTATTTCTCCTTCTATAATTTAGCTTCAACGTAATTTGCTCTTCCCTCCCAAAGAATGATTAGGAATGGCCAGCACAAAGCATTTTTTTGGCCTTAATTTGCTCATTCAAAGATGAACATGAAAAATGAAAATTATTCGTAGGTCTTGCTCATTCAAATGAGGGATAATTAATTTGAACCAATATCGTTCAGGCCTTCCACTAAGAACGGAAATTTCTTGTTATTCCACATTTGATCAAATGGCCTGTTTTGAACAAATAAATTGTTCAAGCCTTCCGCAAGGCCTTTAGTTAAGATAGCTCAATTTCTCCACGTATTTGTTCCAGTTAATGAACAACCTTTACATAATGGTCTATTTCGGCCACATAAATTGACGGCCCTGATGGCCGAGTATATCAACACAGTATCGACAAATAAATTTTTGGCCTATTTTCAAGCCTTCATGCGCCACTGTATGGCTCCAATTCATGGCCATTTGTCTATCCAGAAGCAAATGACAGAGATTACTTAATCAGGAGGGAAGGCCAAACACGAAGCCATTTGTCTATTCGGTTTGCCTCTAGTTATTTCATTCGCCATTTGTGGCCATTGTTTGAGCCTTTCGTGCAAGGCTTAAATTTTTTCATTTCACATCTGATTTGTCCATTACTTCCAATTTTGTAACGTGGCCCTCCTCCTAGCACCAAAAATTGTTTGCCTATTTTTTCCCTCCAATCAAATATCGACAGATATTTTGGAAACAATGTCAATAACACAAACAAGGGTTTCTCACGAATGTTTAGGTGACATCTTTTTTGCTGTTTAGGGTAGGTGTGTTTTGGGTTTGCTTTTGGAGAGGTTTTTCTTTTTCTTTTTCTTTTTTTTTTTTTGGGGGGGGGGGGGGGGGGGGGGTGTGGGGGTGGTGGTGGTGGTGGTTTCGGTGTCTTGGCTAGCTTCTTGTTATTTGCGGTTTGGTGTTTTTTTCCTTTGGGTCCTAGCGGCATGTGATTGCCGGTGTGTAGGGGTTCCTCCTATGTGGGCTCATCATGCTCCGTTGTGATATCCCGTGCTTTGGATCCTAATTTACTCCTACTCCTAAAACGGGCAATTGAAGTTTCCTCTCTCTCCATCTCTATCTCTCTCTAAAAATTTTCAAACCCTACCCGCCGCTTTCACTATTCTCCCCCTCCTCGCACCTTCCATTACAAAGCATGCTCCTCTCCTCGCACCTTCCACTCTTTATACACGGAAATAAAGGAAGAAACAGAATGGAAATGGAACTGAAACAGAATTACTGCCAGCTATCTATTGAGCTCATGACAGAAAAGAAACGGGAAAGAAGAGTAAAGTACTTTAATCTGAAAACGATGGGTTGAATTGTAGTTGATCGAAAGATACGAGCTACACTTTTTTAGGGAAAGAAAGAGAAATAGTTTGGGTTAACTATCAAATTGAAAAAAAAAACTGTCAAATTGAAAAGAAAGGAAGATAGAGAATGTGCGTTTTGGAGTTGAAGTCATGCAATTAGCAGCCATTTAAAACACGCATGAGATACAATCAGCAACCAGTTAACTTTCGTGGCGTGGAATCCACAAATTTTGTTTATTGAAAAATGTTGCTAGTTTTTATCATCCAAAAGTCAAAATTTGGTTATTGTTAAGAGGGTGTTAAGTTTGGTTATATGTGAGCCGTATTTTGGACCAACATTGTTAAGAGGTTGTTATTTCACTTGACAGAGATGCTTGTATGATAAACTAGGTGCATGCCGACGTGCACAGCACGTCATTCATGCCCGTTGTATAGATGTGTTTTGGATTTCATTTAAGTTATGGCTGTTGTTGATCATAGCAAAGGTTATATGGATAAGCTTGATCAAGTGTATGATCAAAAGTTGGTAGTTGTAGAAGTTATGGCCTAGATAAGCTTTTGCACTAAAAAAAAGGTTTCAAGTTATTCAGCTACATGCATGACTTTGGCTATAGGATTTTTTAAACAATTGCCAAAGGATTAGACATAGCAAAAGGTAGAGTTTATTCTAATTAGACAAAGCAAAAGCTCTTAGTGTGTCAGTTGTTTATGCCCGTTGAGGAGAGCGATGTTGAATGTTTGTGGAATTGTACAAGTATTTGAGTCTAGTAAATGTAAGTGAAATCAACTATCAAAAAATATAGAGACAACAAAACTGGAATGTTTGAATGATAGGCTTCAAGGTTCCCCGCGGTGCGCCATAAAGGTTGATCTTATGAAGGCGTTTCACTTAGTCAGCTTGGATTTCATCATGGACATTCTCATAGCCAACAATACTCCTACCCACTTCATTAGGTTACGGGGTTCAGAACACAATGATGAGCCCCCCACACAATGTTGATCTTCTAGACTCTAAGTATACAAATAATAAAGTCAGAAACCAGAAGCACTCCTTGAAACATAGGCTGCTACAAAACACGTAAATTAGTTATTGAATAACCAAACATTGTTACATGGTACTTCTCCACTTGTCTCAGTCTTTGACTAATCTAAGTGCATAGATTAGAGGAGCTTACCTGATAGTATTTGAGAAACTTGTCCCTCTTCTTCTTGGAAATTGGGGGATGAGAAGATCTCAGTCCATGTCAAATGGTATTGGGTCAAGGTTTACACCTTTTATCAACTCAAAATCTTTTAGCTGCAAAGAGAGCAATATAAGTTAGGGACACAAAAATTTCATATAGCTATTTGATTTCACCCCGCTACTCAACTTTCAATACGAAGTATAATTGTTGTGTGTACAAGAACTTAACATGTTAAGAGAGCGAAAGGAACCTTCTTTTCTTTTCCAGTCTTAGTAAGGTCTTCAAGAATGAATGTTTTTGCCTTGGTATTCTCACAAAAGGTTCTGAAATTGGCAGTCACTCCATTCTTTTCAGCCCAGTGTACCAAAAAATTGCCTTGGTACACATAGCAGTGCTCACAATGAAATCAGGTTGTTGAGGCAGTCGAAAGAGCTCAAAAAAAAAACACCTAATGCAGCAGTTTAGCTCTAAACAACAACACGAAAATAACTTCTGAGTACAAGATTGCGAATAGCTATTTTTCCAATGCCAGTATCTTATTAAAGCTCAGAAATGCAAGCGCAATAGATCAAACACCAATGTCGATAAAAATGGCATTACTTTGAGAAGAAGAAAGTCTAAAGTTTAATGTGAGCTCTTTGATGTTTGCCCTTCGCAGTTATGACAATAAATGAAAACAAAGTAAACATGGACATTTCGAACGACGATTCTAGGACATCCCATAACCGTAAGGGATATATAAAACACTGAACTCTTCAATTTCCTTTTCTCATCTGATCTTTTATAGGATTCTAAAAGCATAAAAATGGAAAATAAATAAAGTAAGAGCTTTGGGCTGAAAAGTGGACAAAAAATACCTACAAAGGAGTGAAAGGACTCTTACCAATATAAATGCCCTCTTTTGTCTCATTCCGATTTTCTCATTCCTTCATTGGGTTGGTTGGGAAGTATGGGCTCGCTAGACACGTATTTAACCCATGTATATGGATCTGCATTCCCATGGCAAGATCAACAACATTAGATTTCAACACTACCATTGCATTCTCCATATTCTGACAACAAAATCAAACAGAGTATATAGGCATTATTAGTTTGTGTTTCTTTCAGATTAAAAACAAAGCAAAAAAAAATTGTTTTTGCTTATACAGGATGTTTTACCGTAGACTCTCAGTCCATTTCAATTTAAAACAGAACTATCACACACAGAAAACCTTCTCTCCACCATTTTAGTCAGTTTAAAAGAAAGGATTGGGTTTTCACATGATCATGTTTGATGAGTTAGAAAGGAAAGCATCAGAGATAAGAATGGGAATGACCTTTCTTTTTTGACATTTGAATTTACTGAGCAATCTCGTTCTTTCTTAGAGACCAACAAGTTTGTTTCTCACCAATTCCCACAATTTCCATTCTAAAACAATACCGGCTGAATTAAAAAGTTCCCTTTCCCCCCTCCCTCACCCTTTCCCACCAAACATTAGTCAATAACAAACATTACGATGGGGCATGCGTTGCATATGATTTGGGATTTTCTTTTTTCATTGAGTCAGCTTTTTTTAATATTTGTACAACAATGAAAACGAGAAAGGGGCAAATATACCGTGGGTGCGAGAATAAGCGTGAGACTCATGAGTGCACGGAGGCGTAATGTAAACAAAACATTCTTCCATCCATACACATCCTTTGGCTAAATCGCGTACAAAACTGAAATAAATTCCAATGCCCATTTCAATATCGTCCATTTCAAAGAAATATTCAAAATCATCTTAGAAACTCAAAATGACTCTTCCATAGAACTATCAAAGCAACACTACATAGGCTCAAATTAATTTATATATTGTGAATATGTTCTATCACCCATGTCCGAAATATACTCACATGGTATTCAAGTCCATTGCGCTTGGTGCAGGTACTTAAAATCTAGCATAGATAGTGTCAAAATCTAGCTAGGAAGCATAGGCTCCAATAACTACAAACTTTATTGATTACAAAAGGTCATGCTTTGATTTTTTCCCCAAACAAACAAAGCTCTACAAAAAATCAAAAGGAAACGGTGAAAAGAAAACGGCAAGAATTCAATTGGTTTTCCCAATTACCGAGAATTATCAAAGAAAATTGCTTCCAAAAATTCTTTGCAAGTGTAGTAAAATTCAAGATGCTGCTTCTAACCAGATAATCAATCATATACAATACAGTTGTTTAGTACCAAGGCGAGAGTCAGATTTCTAAGCGTGTCAACAAACTATTTTAAGACGACACAGGAAATTGACCAAAAAATCTGGAAAAGAAAACGATGAACCAACATGCATCGCCAATAACAAGTTGAAAATTAACCTAACAATGAACACTAACAACAGACTAACCTAAAAACCCAATCTTGCTGAAAGAAAACATTCACGCAAATATGAAATTCTTTTGGAAACTTACCAACAATTTCAGGACTTGCAAATCTGCTAAATTGCTGAAAAAGATAGGAAAAATAAAACAACAAATCACCTATAGTGCAGTAAAGTAGCAAAAATCAAAGATGTATACTCTAGTAATGAACGGGGGACCAAACCATAAACTAAACTCACCACTTGTTCTGAGCAACCAACTCCTTCCATAACAAGTTCGTGCAATTAACCCTAGAAACCATGGTAGCCCCGTTGGTATCCTATGGTAAATTCATCAACAAAATCGCGAGTCCATCAATGCATGTATCGCGACCTGCACATAAAAACATCCCGTCGGTCAATGCAAAATTTTCAACCAAAATTAAGACGCTATCACTAAAAAATCTCCCAAGCAATATTTTCAGGTAGAAAACCCCTACATGGAGCATAAGCACATTCACCAAAAATCAATGCAATTTGAAACACCCCTACATGCAATTCAAATTCCGCGTTGAAATACAAGTCCAGGGGAAGAGTCGTGCAACCTTTTCATCGCGATTTGATGTTTCCATTCCCGAAATCTCTCAAACTCAACGTCCCTTATCTTCTCCGATTCACGGAGTACTGGCGTGATGGCGATGAGGATTTCGTTCTAGAGAGAGAGAGAGAGAGAGAGGGGAGCAATGGCGTGGTGGTGTGATTCGGTTCAGAGAGAGAGAATGGGAAAGTAAAGTTGAAGGGCTATATCTGGCTGGACACAATGAAGCCACGTACTCCATGCTTAGGCCCAACAAACAAACACGTAGCCCAGAAATCCAAGAAGTGAAATTATGATTTCGCCCAACAAAAAAACCAACAAGCAGCCAAAACCACAAAGGGGAAAATCGTTCACCGAGAGTGGCGAGCGAAAGTGTTTCTTATTTAGGGGGAGGAGGATAACAACCTCTTAACAATGTCTCTTCGATGTATCCAAGCATTTACCCATCCACATGTCTCTTCGATGCACCCGCAGCTTATTCAACACATATCATTAATTCATTACAAATTATTGATTCTACCATTGGGAAAATAGCTATGAAGCTCCCAAAAAAAAAACCACGGCCCAAAATAGTTTTATTGTTAATATTAAACCGGAATGGGATTGACTAGCAGTGATAACACTCGATCTTTAGTATCCTGACCTTGAGCAGCATAGCCATCTCTGTATTGGTACATGCACTGGGACATCCTAGCAAGATTCATTGCTATTTCTACAAGAGTTTGGGAGAAGGCAGAATCTTTAAATCGGTCTTCGTTCATCTTCTTCCATTTCTCCCTAATCAAGTATTTGACGTGTTCTTGGGCATCTTCCTCTAATGCACCGGTTTCATGCATATAACATTGTATTGATTTTGGTGTGTCACCTCTCTTTATCTCATCCTGAAATATCATACTCCCTCCGTCCCTTATTTATAGTCCGGTATTCTATTTTGGACTGTCTCTTAATAAGTGTCCATTTTGTAAAGTTAGTGGGTAAAAGTTGGTGAATTATCTATTTTGTCCCTAAAAGTAGATTCCATTTTAAAAAGTAATTGAGTAAAAGTGTAATGATGATGGGTAAGTAAGGAAAGTAGAGGAAAAAATTGATGTGAAAGGTATAATGATGATGTCTTTTTAATAAGTTGGAATTACGAAGCAGGACACTTAAAAAGGGACGGAGTGAGTAAAAGATAAAAGGATCTTAGTGTTTGGAAACAATGGAAAAAACCAAGCCATATATATCTATGGAGATGAATGGCCTTTAGTCCACTGTCTAGGCCCTTGGATCCACCATAATGGCCCTTATTTTGGTGATTCGAATTGTTGGTCTCTTTGTATCAAAACAAAATACAGACCACATAAAATAATTTAGTTATTTTGATGAAACGATGAGGTTTTTTTTGTAATTAGCTTCAAAAAATTGAATGACTAATTTTAAATGTTTTGATGTCAACAGTTTTTAAGACAACTATTTAGTTACTAGTATCAAGCAAACTTATATTTTTCCCCTTCTAGCTCACGAATAATATCTAGCTCATCAAAATATCTAGCTCGAAGTTCTAGGGTGGGTCCAAAGGTAGAGCCCATTGGTTTGTTTTTTTTTTTTTGACAAAGCCTATGGAACGGAAAAGCACCCTCTAGTCCACTGTGTGGATTGAAGACAAGCATAGATATTACGTTTACATAGTCCACTGTGTGGATTGAAGACAAGCATAGATATTACGTTTACATATATATATATATATATGTATATATATATATTAGTCCGGTTCCCTTAAGGGATTCCGCACGGGCTTATTGTGCGGGACTTCTATTTTCCGATCGAATTGGGACGATCCGAGCCGCTCAAAGTGATTAGAACCTGATTTTAAGAGTACTCGTGAGAAATCAGCAAAAAAAATGATCGGGAAGAGCTTGATCCGAGCAGTTTTTTATTGAATGGTTCAGTAAAAACTGCTCGGATCAAGCCCTTCCCGATCATTTTTTTTGTTGATTTCTCGCGGGTACCCTTAAAATCACGTTCTGAACACATTGAGTGGCTCGGATCGTCGCAATTCGATCGGGAAAGGGGAGGTCCGCACGGTAGACTGGTAAGGGATCCCTCACTGGATCCGTGGTGTGTGTGTGTGTGTGTATATATATATATATATATCCTACTCCTCTTAAATAAGAATCAGTTTTGGTGTGGTTTCGCTTGGCTTTTTTAAGTTTTTGAGTTGGGTTGCGTGGCAGAAAAGGGGGGTGGACATTTGTTTTCCTACTCCTCTTAAATAAGAATCAGTTTTGGTGTGGTTTCGCTTGGCTTTTTTAAGTTTTTGAGTTGGGTTGCGTGGCAGAAAAGGGGGGTGGACATTTGTTTTTGGGTGAAGTTTTGTATCTACTATAACAGATGGCGACAACCACGAAGAAAACCCTCCTCCTCTTCGCATCTCCTCCGCTATTTCTCTCTCCTCAGCCTCCGCCCAACTTCCTCCGCCTCGCTCCGGACTCCAGAGGCCGCAGAACCTCGCTCCGGACTCCGAAGACCACCTTCTACGGCCTCCCCTTGAGACGATACTGCTCGATGGTACTGATCTCAATCACTGGCTTTTTGTGATGCCTTTTAGGGTTTTGAATCGATTTCTCGGAATGTGTAGACGATTATCCTTGATTGTGTGCCTATTTGTTAATTTTGGGTTGTTCTTTTTGCAGGAAAGGTTCACGGATCGCTAGCTTGTGCTGTTAAGGTGAGAGGCCAAACCCCGATGGTGGCCAAATAGGACAAGACGAAGAAGCCAAGTGGCCGGGCTCACAAGCGCATGCAGTACGACCGTCGCTTTGTTACCTCCAGTAATCATAATCTTTTAATATTTTAGTTTTTTATGTTTTTCCCCTTCTTGATTTCTATTGCATGTTAGTATTGATGGTTTCATTGTTTCGAAATCATAGAGTACTTTTGATTTGTTGATTTTGTGCCAGTTTTTTCAGAAATTCCTCTGTTTGCTATGCTTTGCTGGTTTTGATGTTTTTTTTCCTTCTTCATTTCTGTTGTATGTTTGCCTTTTCCCCCTTCCTTATTTCTGTTGCATGTTAGTATTGAGGGTCTTCATGTAGGGTTTTCCAGGAATTTCACTGTCTGCTATACTTGATTGGTTTGGTAGTAAATTCTATAAAACTTTCGAAACATGCTCAATAAAACTTGATAGATGGGCTATGCCAAGAAATAACTTGTTCTTTAACTCTAATTGGAAGGGATAATATGTTCTTGAAGTTATTGTTCAGGTTCCCACAGCATTAACTGTGTTGTGTAGACTACGTGTATCAGACTTATTACGATACAATTGTACAATGTGGTTATGTTGAATGTGAATTATTCTGGCAGGACTTCTCAAAGCTGAATAGATATCCTTCAAGATTCTCAAAGCTGAATAGAATCCAGCCTCCAGCCGGAGAATTGTGTTCCTGTCAAGCCGTGGAATCTTGAAGCAGATGATACTGCACTCGTGGATCTTATTCCATTTCTCGAGTGTAAGCATTGTTGTAATATGGTTTGATCAGTATGCTTTGCTTCTGCAGATTATTGTACTTTTTATATTTTTTTGTATTCTGCATAATGCTGATAGATTATTGAATCTAATTTTGACGCAGTTGTTGCCTGCCATCCACGAGCTGATATAAGACCAATGGATGGATTCGGAACAACTAGACCTAGGGCTATTTCAATTGCAAAGCTCTGATTCCTATCTCACCCACCACCCTCCACTCTGATGAAAAAATACATGTACTTAAGTTCTTTTGAATTGATCTCATTCTTTTTTGTGTTAATTTTTTTTTTAAAAAAATTGTACGTTTGAGTGAATTTGGTTACTCTGAGTTGAGGAATGTATTTGTCACTGAACAAGGGTTTTCTAGCTGCGGAAGATCCATCGAAGCATACCTCGAATCTTTGGTTACATGTTCTTGCAAAAAAACAAATCAACAAAAAAAAAAAACTCTCTTCCTCCCAAAATCTCTTTTATTCTGCATATAATCTTTGCATGTATGTTTTTCTTGGCTGTAGAGAGGTTAGGAAGTGCTGGAAGCCATCTGCATCTCGTGGAGAAGTAGAATCGTCTCTCCGACCATATTAGCAAACATAATTATAGGTAAGTGTATCTCTTTTGTTTGCTGGCAGAATTAATTGTTTCTTCTATAAGTAATTTCTATTATTTTAATTCATAAAAAACTGTAGATCTCGCACTGATTGTAGGACAGTAATTCATCTGATAGTAACTTAGAAGTTAATGTTGTAGCGATTGATGCACCAGGGGGATTTCTCTTTGAATGGTGGTCTGTCTTTTGGGACATCTTCATTGCAAGAATGAATGTCATTCTGAGAATCTGATTCAGTAGCAGCTCATAAAGAGGTGAATCTTTTATGTATTTTTGGTTCAATGCTCATTTATATTATATGTATGCTAACTTATGAAGATATTATTTACCTTAATTGTTCTTAAAATAAAATTCAGGCTCAACACATGAAAGCAGAGCACCAGCAACAACTATAAATGCAGCAGCAGTTGCATCTCATGCAACAGTGTAATGTCAAGTTGCAGCGAAGGGACCCTAACCATCCTGCCCATGGTGGCCTTATCAATGGTATGAACTGAAGGAATGATAGGGCAGCCATCAGCCATCTGTACTTGCTATAAGAATGTACGAAGAAAGAATTGAACACCCTCAACCGATGGATTCAAAGAATTCTTCAGGTCTTATGAGTGCCAATGGGATGGCCCTACTTAAGTCAGCAACGAATAATCAAGGGTGAGGTGTTTGAACATTTTTTTCAACTTCAATATTGTTCTTTATGAGCTCAATATATTTGACTACCTTTTATGTAGTTTGAGGTCATTTTTATCCTATTCCTTTTGATTCAATCAGTTAGCCCAAGGCAACTCTGAGACCATGTTTGGCTTTACAGCAAATGCAGGTACGACCTCAAATGACCACTGTAATTACTCTGACCATACTCCTATGCACTTAGTCATTCGTTCTGGTACAAGCATGTCCTGCACCAATCTCATCCTGTTTCATGTTTGGAATTAGCAGGACATCATTCAAGAGGTTAATATGGGTGCATCTCAGAAATCTATGGCAATGGATCCTTCGTCAGTTTACGGACAAGCAACTTTACAATCAAAAGCTGGACTAGGTGTAGGTAGATTACCAAACCCTTGGGAATGAAAGTATTATGTTATATATGACATTTGTGCATGACTTATGAGAAATTATGACTTATGAGAATATTATGGTTTTCATTTTTTTATCCTATCGGAATGCCGATTCGAGTTTAAGTTTGTACTCTCATCCTCCCAAATTTTGCAATGTGACTTGATATGTAGGTAGATGTGAGCGTGTGTAGCATAGTACGATGGATTTTCTTTTAAAGTAGTTCCCTTCAGTTGGTTTGGGTGGGTGGGTTGTAGAGTTTGAGTGTGCGTGTGTGTGTTTTAATGGTACGTGGTGTGTGTCTGTGATTGGATGAATCATAGGGTGATCCTGTGGATGAATCTGCTGCTTCTAAGTAGAAGAAAGAAAAAGGAAATTGTGTGACGTGGGGAGGGATCCCCTGTGATTGACACACACATGGCAGAAAACCCCAACTCCGTTCCTTGGAGAAACAATGGCATTTACGGTATTAATTAGGTTAAAAGTTCAATTCTTACGCTGCTATGTTTTTGCTACACAACAAGGAAGATCAGTGTTCTAGAGTTATTCCAAGATCGGAATGTACATTAGAGTACATCAGTGGTTCAGAGCACCAAGGAGGCGATCCAATTAGTGTTCATGTGGTGGTAGATGGTGCATGGTTGAAGGATAACAAACAAGGTGGTGTTGCTTGGGTAATCAAACATGGTAATGGCTGCTTAATATTATCATCTGTAGCAATGAAAATCTGTCTTTAAGTTTTATCTTTTTTGCTTAATGCTTTTTCTTAGCCAATTCAGTACTGTTCTTGGAATATATGCATGTGGGATGTAAATTGACCTTGCTGTTAAGTGACTAAGTTGGGAGATCAAACATGAATTAGTAGATGATTACAAGTGAAAATTATGGTGCAGAGAAGTAAAGATTTGGACACTTCAGAATTGCTTGAGCATTTACCAGCTTAGCAGCAGCTTTTATTTCGTGTTGTGCTACTTGCTTTTCTCTTAGTTTCATAATTGATCTCTCTTTTTCTTTCTTTCAGGAAAATATCTTGCGTTGGCAGAGGATTGATGGGTTATCTTGGAAATAAGGTACATATATTTTTGATTGGTTTTTGCTTTAAGCTGTAAAATAAAGTTTCGAAATAGGAAGCTAAGGAAATGAAGGAATTCATGGTTTGTTTTGCAGGGATTCGTTTCAGTCAGCATGTTGTTACATGAAACGAGTTTTTGCTTTGTGTGTAGTCAGCTTCTTCCATTAGCTTCAAAACTCTTTTGATGCTAGCCTTTTGCTATTGTATAGATAAACCTGTAGCCAAAGTCGTGTAGTTAGTCATAAATAGTAGCGAGTGTATAGCAAAATTTTTGTAGACAGCTACTTATGATCAAACTTATGCATACAATTTTTGCTACGCTTATCCACATTTATAATTTCAAAAACAATCAAAATCGATCTCCACAACGGGCATGACGGACGTGCAATGCACGTCGCAATGCACCTAGTATATATATGCAAAAGCTAAGATGGTATGAGGAAGACAAGCAAAGATACTTCATTTAGCAATGTATGCAAAGGCTAAGATGGTGTGAAGCTCACCGGTGATGTTCCCATATCATCTGCAAGCCGTAAAATAGTGCCTGACCATTGAAAAATATTGGGGTATTTATTTGAGCATTCGGAACCCTCTGGGGTTATGGGATTTGTACACAAAAAGTAAGCATGAGTTAGTATAGAAGGAGCTGAAATTGAAATCCATGCATTTTTCATGTATTCTTCAAGGGTTGGTGTGTATCCGCTATAGTACCACTTTGCCTCCTTCAAATAACATTTGCATAAATTTGCCCACTAGAAATTAGAGTAGCATGGCTTAAATTAAAAAGTTACTTGAAATCTAACTAAGAATGTGGAAAAGTAATTCTTGAATTGAAGCAGTTTGATACCGATTTCTGGAGGTGAGGGATGATGTGAATGCCCTGCTCCTTAAGAGTCTCATAACCCATTTCATTAATTGAGTTTAAGAGAGCTAGGTAACATATCTTCATATAGTCTGGAAGTTGTTCCATTGTACTTATATCCCACCTGAAAGTACCAAAGTACATTTTAATTACTCCCCCGTTTCGTAATTGTTTTATTATTTTGTGGAGGTTGTACGTTTTTTTTTTTTGCATAAAAACTAAAGACAGATGTGCATAAGATGTAAATTTTTCATGCACCAATTTACATAATTAATTCAGATCTTTAAATTGGTGCAAGCTAAGTTGAAAACTAATTTATGCTCGAAAATGCTTTATTTTTATTTTTTTCAGAATCCTCAAAAGATAAACGGTATGAGACAGAGGGACTATCCATACTAAATGAGGCACCAATTGCACTCCACTCCACTTACAACTACAGATCATATTGAAAATTTCAAATATGTACACCAGTGCAACCAACCTTTCAACGGCACTAGTGAAAATTTCTAGTTCATCCAGTGTGCCATAAACATCATAGACATCATCGATGGTTGTGATAAGAGCATTGACAATTGTACTGTTTCTCCTAAGATTTGAGAATTGGGGCTTGAAATTGAGGCCAATAGTCCACAAGAAATTCTCCATCAACCTGTCCCTGGCAAAGCCCAATTTTTTCGCCAAACCGGTTTTGCTCCACCACCTAAATCAAAGACGAAACCATGATTTAAGAAACATAACACTGAAGAAACACATGAGAAGCTAATAATATACTGTACGTGAGGGTGGGTATCATACTAACAACTTATCTCGAAATTGCAGAATTCTGAAACAACTTAGTGTAATTGAATCCTCGAATAATACGGATAATAGGGGTATGACTAGGGATGTGTAAAAAACCCGCTCACCCGACCCAACCCGAAGGGTTTCGGGCGGGGCCGAACATATGGTTCGGTTGGGTACGGGTTCATTTATTTTTATTTTTTGAAAAAAATCAGTTTTCAGTTCGGGACTCGGGGTGTTGTTTTTCTTACCCGACCAAACCCGACCAATTCATGAAGATTAGTATCGATTTTTAGTCGGGCCCGACCCGACCAAACCCGACCCGACCGATCGGTTAGTGGACAGTTTCTACCCCTATTCGGTTCGGTTTGCGGGTTTGGAAATGTTGATACCTGAACCTGTCGGGTCGGGTTTGGGGTCAAACCCGACCCGTGCCCACCCCTAGGTATGACCAAACATTATGAACGATGTGGGTTGAATTCGATACACATCCCGGGGTGGCCCAACCTTTTTGAGGACGTGTTTTGATAATTAATACCTGTCAAGGACATGCTGAGAACATTTGTTAATGCTGAAAATGTCCTTGGCGGGTATTAATTATTAAAACCCGTCCTTGGCCGTTAATTTCCCATCTCTAGGAAAAATGACGGCCTAGGACGTGTTTTGATAATTAATACCTGTCAAGGACATGCTGAGAACATTTGTTAATGCTGAAAATGTCCTTGGCGGGTATTAATTATTAAAACCCGTCCTTGGCCGTTAATTTCCCAAATCTCTATGTCAGGTTTTTGGAAAAATGACGGCCCATGACGTGTTTTAATAATTAGTACCCGCCAAGAACAAGCTAAGAACATATGTTAATACTGAAAATGTCATTGGCGGGTATTAATTATAAAAACATGTTATTGGCCGTCATTTTCCCTAGGTTTTTTTATTATTTAATTAAATAACGAAAATAAATTCTATCCACTGCAGGTGTAAAACCTCACTTTTCCACTACCATCCATTTTGGGTCCCACCGAGCGTCTATTATTGTAATCTGAACTGTTTATATAATAAGACCTACTGTGGGCTCCCCGATCGGTGCGCGCTCGAGAGTCGCCACTCGGATTTTTGAGATGGAGGACCCAAGAAACCGAGAACTCGTTTGGAAAAGGCTTTTTTGTCTAGCGAAGACGTCGAGACTTTGGGTTCGGAAGCCACGTTACGAATGAGGAAGGTTTTGTTGAAAAGCACTCCATTCACCCGGTAAAAAAAAAACGGGTCTCTACTTAACATTCTAAAAAGGGGAAAAAACTTCAAATATCTTTTGAAAAATAAAACTCTTTAATAAACAAATAAGAGGGGAAGGGACATGGAAAATATATCACGTTGACGTGCACGTGGTGCTATCTGTACAGAGATGATAAGCAAATGGTATGATATAAAATGAAATAACTGACCAACGAGCTGTTTGGATCAGAACCACACGACACGACTTATCATAAGACCGCGCACGACCTTTGACATGCCGTGCGGCTTACCTGTTCTGCCATCAGACTATCATTAGTTCCATAGCAACGCTCGGTGTTCTAGATATCACGTGCATGACTCCTTAGAGATATCAGAAAGTACACAGCTACTGACTCATCTTAGAACAGTACTCCTTTCTTTTAAGCCATGAACGGAAAATGAGTTTTGATATGTTTAATCGCTTGAGATAAGCAAGAAAATCTTGTTTAAGAAATAAAACATGGCTTATAGATATGGTCTTGTTCTGAAGATACTGATGACAATATCTTAGCACTATGAACAAGCCTGATGAAGAATAGCCATGATCCAGACAGCTTGATCGAATAAATAGAAACTAAAGAACGACCGCACGCCTGAACATACTACGCCATGCGACGCATCAGAATGCCGCACGATGTGGTGTATCCAGCACAGTGACTGTTTTTGTTTTTGAAAATGGTTTTTAAGTCAGTATTTAACCAAAAGGGTTCAAGCTTGACTATAGAAAAGTTCCCTCAGGGGTAGGGTAGAGCCTAGCCCAAGGAAACTTGGTATTTACCTTTGATCTTGAGCTTGAACGAGGACGGGTGATGATGGATGAACGGGGACAAGATCGGGTGAGAAAAGATGAGTGTGGATGTGAGTGGTTGTTAGGTGTTTTGGTAGATGAGATCTCAAAGTGAGTAAAAGACTAACTTTGATGGTGAGGAGAAAAATAGAGCATTTTGAGAAAGAAAGTACCTAGAGAATGTCTTTAGAGCAACATTCTCAAGGCTTGGGAATGAAAAGAGTGGGTGTATGGGCAAAATGAGAGAGACACAGATTAGGGATTCAAGATTTGGGACCCAGACCCCTTTCTCTATAGTGGAGGGGTGTATTTATAGACAATAGCTAAGGATTTTGAATTCAAAATGGGGGAGGTATTTTTTGGGCGGGCTAGAAGTGTTTTTTTCAGCTAAGCCATTTTGCAGCTGTGGCTCAATACAGGTGTGGCCGATAGC
The DNA here is from genome assembly GCF_030253575.1 of Rhododendron vialii. Lineage (NCBI taxonomy): Eukaryota > Viridiplantae > Streptophyta > Magnoliopsida > Ericales > Ericaceae > Rhododendron > Rhododendron vialii. Next base: position 27,934,390 of record NC_080561.1, read on the forward strand.
TTACTGAGGCAGTCAGAACTTTTCCACAAAATGTCGTGCGGTTAACTTCATGACCGCGTGCGGCGTAATAAGTTTTATTATGCCGCGCAGTGTAGAAGTGTTCCATGCGGTATTATAGGTTCAGTTCAAGGCTTTTTGGGCATATCTGGGTTTTTGGATTGTCTGGGCTTTTTGGGCTAAGGAAGTCATTTATTTAAGCTCTCAAAGGTATTATTTCCTTTATTTCATCATCGGGATTGTTCAAAGAACCTCCGAGGTTTGGATTGGGGTGTCTACAGTAGTCCCTATTTAATGAAACTCGAAAACCATTGGTTAGTGCGAGTGACGCTTAAAGAATAGACATCCCAATCTATTGCCCTAAAGTCTTTAAACGCAGACAAAAATGCATGAAAATTGAAGTGCAAGCAAATGACAATGGTGGTTGCGCTCGTGGAGCTGCCTTCGTACCCTGTGTGCAGGGATCAGACCAACATAGTTCAATCGGGACAATGCAAGCAAAACGAGTCCCGGAGAACAGATTGCAAAATCATGCAACGAATTTGAGAAGATTGAGTGCCTGTAGTGCCAAGTGTAGCAAAATTCATGAGACGAGCGAGACGAACCCTCGGGGGACTTAAAATGCAAGACGAGCCCTCAAAGGGCAAAAATTCGAGACGGACCCTAAGGGGGCAAAATTGCGAGACAAACCCTTAGGGGACTAAAGCCTCAAAAGGTGAATTTCGAGGCGAGCCCTCGAAAGGCAAAATGCGACAAGTCCTGGAGGACAAAAATTTGACAAGTCCCGGGGAATGAAAATTCAACGAGTCCCGGAGGATGAAAATTTAACGAGTCTCGGAGGACAAAAGTTTGATGAGTCCCGGAGGACAAAATTTCAACGAGTCCCAGAGGACGAAAATTCAATGAGTCCTGGAGGACGAAAAGTTTGACGAGTCCTGGAGGACGAAAATTAATCCTTTGACCGAGGCACAACATTCTAATAGATTTTACTGTAAGGTGGCTGGAATATTTGATTCCTGAGGAGGATATTGGTGGCTGGGTTGATCATTTTTCAAGAAAAACGATTTAATCCTATGAGACCATAATGCCGTGCGGTTGAGCATGGTACCGCGCAGTGTTTCAACTTCCCATGCAACTCTTCGATTTCCAAGAACAGTCGGTTGGTTTAAAGGTGCCCATTAATACAGGCGTGCCCTTTCGTCGACTGAAGCCTCTTTATAAGGATGGTGGTGCCTCATTCTATGTACCACCATTTCTTCTACTCCCTCCGTCCCAAAATGATTGTTCGGTCCGCAAAACGGAGTGATAAAAATAATGCAAATTTTTCAAGAAAAAATTCAAACTTTTTTCACAAATTAAAAATACTCATTGATATCTAATAAGTTGTTAAAAAACTTTTGATTTTTTCTTGCAAAAATTGTATTATTTTTAACACCCCGTTTTGCAGACCGGACAAACATTTTGGGACAGAGGGAGTATCTTTTTAAAGAACGCGTTGAATCTAACTTCCAAAAGCAGTTCAATGGCGGATTCCAGTCTTATTGCACGCGGCATTGCCCTTGAGGCCGAAATGGCCTCGTACCGAGAAGAGATCGAGCAACTTAACGTGCAAATTGCGAGGTTGATTTCCACCATCTGCACCCTTCGCCGTGCGGTCTCCAACCTTCAAGACTTTTCCTTCAACCAATCGGATGACAAGCACGATCCTGAGTACGCACCGGAGCGCGAGTCTGATAATTCCGCAGAGGACTCCTAAGGGAATCCGAATGGTTCTAACAACCGTTCGGATGGAACAAACGACGCTTCTGGCGAGGGGAACGACTAAAGACAAGGAAGAAGAAAATAAAAGGGGCAGTAGGATCTTATTTGTTTGCTTTCGTCTTCCTTTTTTTTTTTTAATCAAATGTAATGGAAATTCCCGGGGTTACCTCGGGTGTAGGAAATGAAAGTCCCCTTCCTTCATACCTGCTTGTTTTCATCATTTCTGAATAAACGCAAACAAACCAAACATCATAATCTCGAATGTTAAGAAACTGTTCAAAATTCAAATTGTCAAAACAAACATAATGCTGTGCGTGGCTACCTAACGGCGCACAACATACCAAATTTTGTTTGGGTTGCCCAAAGGTGATTTTTAGAAACTCAAATAAGCTCCGAACATGGTTCATGGCCCAATAATTTCGCATGCCAGGTCAGTATGCCGTGCGTGCGTCCTAGAACGCCGTGCGGTACTATGTGTTTCGAACCCAGTCCAAATTCAATTCCATACGAGCCGGTTCGAAGGGTATATACGGGTGAGGCATACACAGTACGCCCCACCATTCAAAATCTCTCTCTCGCACCTTCTCTCTCGTCTCTCTGCTCTCTCTCGTCTCTCTCTCTCACCTTTTCTCTCGTCTCTCGTCTCTCTCGTCTCTCTCTGCTCTATCTCTCGTCTCTCTCACTGTGATCATGGAGCATAGCGAGGTACTCAGTGGTAATCAACTACCAAGGGTTGAGGTTACACCTCCCCTGGTTCCTCCGAAGGGTGATATGGTGGTCGGGGATGTTCCGAAGACCACAAGGGTCCTGGTTTCGACCAACATGGCCGAGGGGGCCACGGCCTCGGCCACCGTGGTGGGTGGTGATGGCGACGATAGTGGAGGGGTAGCCAGCAATGGCCAAGGCATGGAAGGCTCGGGTGCAATGGAGCCAAGGGGTAAGAACGAGGCCACGGGCAGAACGGATGGTGTAGGTGGTTTAGAGGAGAGTGCCACAGAGGCCCACAGTGGTGGTAGTTTGAAGGGGGCAGCGGAGGAGATGGAGGCCTTTCCCGTGAGATAGCCTCAAGTCGACCTGGGGAAGTACCCCGTTGTCAAGGAGGGGCCGGTGGAGGAGCGAGAGACACCGACAATGTTTGTAGGTAGTGGTGAGGGTGCGGGGTCGTCGCGGCCTATTGAAATGGGAGACTAGTTGGAGGTGGCGTCCCTTGAGGACTTGGTGGAGACACTACGAGGAGTGCCTGGGCTAGCGGAGGCCTTGCTCGAGTCTCGAGAGAGGGAGCTCCAGGCCGAGCTCCAGGATGGGGCTGCCAGGGAGTCATGGGGTGAGGAGGAGGCTGAGAGGGAGATGACTCCTCGGATGAGTGTTGTGGATGAGGCGACGGCTGTCCTTGGGAGCCACTGAGCTTTTGGCGAGGCAGAGTACAGACCTCTTCGGCACATGGTGGTGCCTTCACTGCTGGACGCTTATAGGCCTGAAAGGACTGCCTACGATGAGGCCTTGGTCCTGAGGGACCCACAGCAGCACTTGTCCTTACTATGAGATGAGGTATGCTTTAGTACTTGCTTTTTAGTGCAATGTACTATGCTTCCTAATTTCCTACTATTTGAATATCATGCTTGCTTATTGAATCTTATTTCCTTATTGCCACAGGAAAGAACGATCTCGTGCTATGATGGTGCAGCTGATGTGCCAAAATTTTGGGAAAGGCTTCCTGAGGTGTTGAAGGAGATAGTGAGGGAGACAGGTTTTGGAGAGTTTGTCAGTATCCTGACGCGGGCGGGCAACGATTGCTAGGTGGTGAAGGCTCTTGCCAAGAGGTGGTGGGATACGACAAATTCATTCCACTTCTCTTTCGGTGAGATGATGGTGACGCCTTTGGACTTCTCGGCGATCACCGGTCTGAGAGTAGAAGGTGACCCTATTCCCTAAGACGCTGTGGCAGGGAGAGACCCGGGTTTGCAGACGCGTCTTTTGGGATATGTGCTAAGGGCGGAGAAGGGGGATGCTCTGTATGCTCAGCTTCTGGACTTTTAGAAGAAGCCTCCTGAGGATAGGGTTCATGAGAAGCAGATGGCGCCGTGCTTCTTGTTGTACATGCTCGGTGCGTCTCTATTTCCTAACAGGCGCAATCGAGTACACCTCTCTTTCCTGCCAGCATTGAGGAACATTAGAGAGATAGCCCATTTTGATTGGGGTGGCGCAGCTTTGGGGACGTGCTATGCCTTCATGGGCTCTCTTTCCCGAGGAGCAGGGAAAAGACTTGGCAGCTACTGGCGAGTTTGGGAGGTATTGCTTGAAACCTTATTTTCCCCTTACTGTTAGTTAGCTCTTCATCAGCCTTTGTATCCCCTGTGCTGATTCTAGCCTCGAACTTTGCAGCTTTGGAAGTACGAGGTACTGGACATGTACCCTATCGCGACGTCGTGTCCCAACAATTTAATACTTCCTCGAGCGCTCCGTTGGTCAAAGGAGTATCGAGGAATGAAGAAAGGAAAGGGTGACCTAAACGCCTATCGATTGTACTTGGACGAGTTGCGTCCTGACTGGTACCTATGCTTCCTTGCCTGCTTAATTCATACTTTTCGTTAGCATACTAATATCTTGCGCTCTTGACTATAGGTGTACTGGTGTATCTAGGATCGATTTGACATCCCATACATGGCTCGAAGTAGGGAAGTGACGAGAGGGAAAGTGCTTTTGGAGTCTCCTTACGGTTGGCAATGGTACCTGAGCAACCGGGTATCACGTCAATCGTTAGGGCTAGACACTTTCTTGGTTCCTAGACCACTCCCTTCTTTTGTGCAAAGAACGAACGAGTACATGTTGGAGGAGGTTGAGCGATTCACGCAGCCGGATCCTCAGTTGGAGCCACTATTTCAGGCTGGCACCAACTATGTGGAGTACAGGTCTCAGTACCTGATGAGGAGCTTTGAGATCCGCGCTGCTTGGGAGGCACAACAGCAGTCGCGAGGTGGTGGTCGTGGTAGAAAAGGAAGGGGAGGAAGAAGATGAGATGGAGGAAGAGGAGGTGGAGGCCGAGGGGATCACGTGAGCCAGAGCGGAGCCAGGTTGTACGCACTTTCCTAAACAGTGGACGTGGTGACTGCTCAGGGAGTCCCTAGCGTGGTAGAGATTCCACGCCCTGCAGTTGAGCCTCCGAAGTTCCTTGCTCAGGTATGACATGCTTTTATTCCCTTCGCGTGTTTGCTATTATCACTGCACGTCCTAATTAACTTTTTCATTGCGCAGGTGACTCCGGAGTATGCTAGGGAGATGGCGGCGGCCATGATGGGCCAAGAGCAACTTGTGCGGCAATATGCCATGGGCCATTCCCCACCAGTACTAATTCGCGTCGGAGGGACGATGGTAAACCCTTGAATCTTAGCCATTTATCCCACTCTCATTACCCTTATCCATGATTATGATGCAAATGCTATATGAATGTTATGCTATTGCAGGCTGGAGGAGGGACTTCATGAGGGCTACGCCGGAAGTCTGTTCGCATGCCTGTGCAATAGGCTTTTTCTGCTAGCTCTCGAGAGGAAAGGCCATCGAAGAGACAGCGACACTCCAATGATACCGAGGAGGAGCCTATCGCCGTTTCTGACGAGACTAAGGAGCCTACGGACATTGACTTGGAGGATAATTCTGGGAGTACCATGCCCGGGTCACTTGTACCCAAGAGGTTGCTAGCTTCGAGGCGGAGGAGGAGGTCTCTGAGGAGGACGAGGATGGAGATAAGGATTGAGTTTTTCCTCTTTTTGCTTTTTGCCTTTTAGTGGAGCCTGCGTGCTTCATTTTTGTGGGGTGCTTATTTGCCCCTGGTAGGTAGGATTTTGAGCATCGAACCTGCATGCTTCGTTTTGTTATGTACTTTGACTCATGGATGCCTTTGGGACTCTATATACGCACAGAAAATGTTCTTCCATTCTCTTTTGTCATTCAATTTCCTTTATTGCTACTATTCAACGAGAATTGAATAACTAAGACGCTCACCGGAATGTACAACTAGCCATATATCATAAAACTGAGTCCAATATGTGGTTTACAATGGGAAATATATTGACAAAGGAATAGAAATCCAAGAAGTAATCAAATGAACTTTAAAATTGACGCTACATATGAGAATTTACATAAATGCCCTTGCTGCAGGCTCAAACACGACTACATATGACATTGGCAACCTTCAAAGCTTGATATGCGACTTGAAAGTTTGACCTTATGCTTGGGACGCACTCGAAAACTAAGAAAACGTTGACTTTAAAAGGCGACAACTTCAAATTTTGACTTGGGACTCGAGCTTGAACTTGGACTAAGTCACTTTCGACCAATATGACCTATGTGACTCAAAGGAATGATTTGAAATGGCTTAAAATGTGATTTGACACTTTGACGCGGCTTAAAAATGGAATTTTGTTGACTTTTCATACTATGACTTCGAATTTTGAGAGTTGACCTGAAGCGAAACATCTCTAAAGTCCTATGTACTTGTCGAAGTGTGTTCTAGTGGTTGGTGATGCCCCAAAATGCCTTGAATCCATTCCATACCTTCGCTATCAAAAACTGTAGAAATGCAAACATAGTATGCCGTGCATTTCTTCAAAACGCTGTGCATTATGACGCAAGGTTCCTCGGGGTATCAATGCTACACCGTGCTGATTTCCTGGTTTTAGTATACTGCGTGTTGCTCCATTATGCCGCGTGTGGTTATTTTTCTGTCAGTCTCCATTTTGTTGTTTCCCAAGGCAGATTGCGCGATGGTTGAAGTTTGACCTATGTAAAGGCTTTTCAGAGCCAATGCATGTCTGCATTGTACTTCCATGCTATGAGCAAGCCTTCTTCTATGCAAGACTCATAGAAAATTTGCACTTTTGAGACCCAAGGCTCTTTGAAAATTGAAGTTGTTTCCTCCACCGTTCCTATAAATTTAGCCCCTAAACTTCAAATTCTTTCTATCCCACTCAACTCTCATTCTTCTAAAGCTTTGTTTTCCTCCCAATGGCTCTTTCGCTCACCGGTTCGCTCCGCCCATGGTTGGCTTCAATGGAGGGTGTCGATTGGCTCAACTTCCGGACTCATGGTCTCTATTCCATGCAGTACCTTCGCAACATCCGTCTTTGCCCTAAGCTCTTGAGGGCAGCCGTGAGTTATTGGGATCCCAAGGTCCACGTGTTCCGTTTTGGCGAGCAAAAGCTTTGTCCTACCGTGGAGGAGTTTCGTGCCTACCTTGGTGGCTTCAGCTCGGGAGAAGTCATCATCCCTCCTGTACGTGAGAGCGTCTACAAGGTCTTGGCCGCAGTCCTTAGATTGAGTGGCGGTGCTGCTCGCTACTTAGTCAGCGATGGTCATCTCAACGTGATGCGGCTCATTGAGATGTTCTCTCCTCCCGGTGATCTTGCAAACATAACCTATCAAACTCAGCGCATGACTACCCTTTGCATGTGCCTACTTGCAGCTTACCTCTTAGTGCTTTCTATCGGCCATGCTAGTTCAACATTGGTCAGCATTGCCATTCAGATTGAGGCTCGAAAGGACGTGATTTCAATGGTCTTGGCTGAGACACTGATGGGTTTGCACAAGGTTCGCTCCGTAGAGATTGAGACTTTCGGGGGTAGTCCTCTCCTCCTACAGGTTGGTTTCTCACTCAGCTCTTTTTTTTTGAGTTTTCTTACGTTCTCAATTTACCTCAGCGCTCGGTTTAGCTTTCTATGGTTCCTTACTCGTTTTCCTCTCTTTTTGCTGATTTGGCTTTGCAATAAGACAAACGTACTGACCATCCCCCCTGGCAATTGGGCGTACGAGGCTAGGCTACTGTCCCTACGATGCTTTGAGTTTGCAGACAGAAGAGTTCCTGAGTGGGTCAACTTCTTTAGGCGCTTGCGAGCTGAGACCATTTCTTGGAGGTGCCCATGGCTAGACCTTCCACCTATGACAGTGCACTTTATGGGCCTTCAATGCGTCGTCCTTATTGGTTTGGAGGCTTTCACTTTTTATATTCCCTATCGGATTCAGCGTCAGCTTGGCCTTAGATAAGGAGCCTTTGCAGAGATTGTGGTAGATGTCGTTCTACCCCTCTTTCGTCACTCCGTTCTTTGCAACTATCAACGATTCTAGAGGACTCGCGAGGTGACCGATGCGCATTCTTACCCATCTGTGATGGTTCGCGGGAGCTACCGGAAGTGGCTCAGGAGGGATATTGCTGCGAGGGCTGAGGCTCAAAGAAACTAACTCAATCCTACTACCCTAACCATGGAATAAATTATGGACCTGCTTTCATCACGTTGCACTTTTTGTTTTCGAAAGCCATGCTCAGCCTTATGTATTAGAAGTAGTTATCGTAATAAAATGAGTCGCGGAGGGTTTCCCCCTCTTTGATTCAGTGCTTTGAACTCTCACAACCTGGATTTTTATTTTGATTAATCGTGACCAGGCCTCAGAGTAAGGCTACCTACGTATCCTTATAGCAAAGGAATCAGATCATAACGTACTTCAGGATAGGGTTCGCTCTAGTTTTGACACTCTCCATTTGCGCTCCAAATTTTGTCTATTACCGCCTTTTCAGGCTTTTGGCCTAGCGAGCTCATTCATTATACGCCTTAATTTTTGCCTAGGATGCCCTTACGGGTTTTCAACCTAGTAGGCTTTTGCTCTAATTTTTGCTTGGGACTGCCTGCCCTTGCAATTTTTAGCCCAGCGAGCTTCTCTCAGGGATAATAGCACTTAAGCTGATCCAGGTTGACTAGAGTTGAAAATTCGTTCCCGTCTACGTCAATGAGCTGTGTAGCTCCTCCGGACAAGATGGTCTTGATGATGTATAGCCCAGACCACTTTGGTCGGAACTTTTCACGTGGATCGTAAACTGGTGCCTGGATTTCCTTTAAAACCATATCGCCTTCTAACAAGTTCGCAGGCTTCACCTTTCTATTGAATGCACACGCAATTCTCCTCTGATACCCTTGAATATGATAAAGAGCCCTCAATTGGCGTTCGTCGAACAAAATGAGCTCTTTAAATTGATTGCTTAACCATTCTGCCTCCTGGACTTCACACTCGATCATAGTCCGAATAAATGGAACTTTCAACTCAATGGGAAGTACAGCCTTTATACCGTAGACCAAAGAGTAAGGGGTTGCCCATGTTGGTGTTCGTACGGATGTGCGATACCCCCATAAAGCTAGCTGCAACTGCTCATGCCAATCTCTTGCGAATTGATTGGTCTTTTCTAGAATGGCTTTGATTGTTTTGTTAGCTGCTTCCATGGCTCCATTGGTCTGTGCCCGATAGGTTGTTGACTTGTGTACTTGGATCTGAAATGCGTTCAAGACTTCCCTGGCTCGTCCCTTGAAATGAACCCCATTGTCGGACATGAACGCCTGAAGGACTCCATACTGGTAGATGACATTTTGCTTGATGAAGTGAGCAACTTGTACTGCGGTTAAAGTGGTGTAAGAAGCAACTTCTACCCATTTTGTGAAGTAATCAATGGCCACCAAAATGAACTTGTTACCGTTAGACGCCGCTGGCATATCCTTCCGATGACGTCGATTCCCCATACTGAGAAATGCCATGGCGAGGTCATTTAATGCAGTTCAGATGGTGGGACATGTGTGAGGTTGGCATGAATCTGACATTTGTGACATCGCTGTACGTATTCCACGCATTCTGTTTCCATGGTGGACCAGAAATATCCTTGCTTGAGGATCTTCTTGGCGAGCATCATGCCGTTCATGTGAAGACCACACACACCTTCATTGATTTCTTCCATTACCTTTTTTGTCTCCACACCATGGATGCATAACTTGTGCATGCCACAATGCGACCTCTGGTATAGATTTCCTCCGCAAATGATGTACTGAGCTACCATTCTGTGGAGAGCGACTTTGTCTTTCTTGTTTGCTTCAATGGGGTACTCTCCTCTTTCCACGGATCTCCAAATGTCATAATACCAAGGGTGACCATCTTCAGGCTCGTTAACAACCATGACATGTTGGTATACCGGTGTGTCCATTTGTTTGATCTCAATTGGCCTCAGCTTCATACCAATGGGAATTTCAACCAAGGATGCCAGCGTTGCTAAGGCGTCATCAAATTGATTCTTGAGCCTTGGTATATGAATAAAAGTTACCTTGTTGAAATGAGGGATGAGATCCTCAAGGTCTTGATGATACAGCTTTAGCTTTTCTTCTTTGACTTTCTAGTCACCGTTGGCTTGTGACACTATGAAGTTTGAATCCCCTACTACTTCCAATTTCTCTATGCCGATTTCGATTGCTGCTTCTATACCTAGAATGCAAGTCTCGTATTCTGCTTGATTGTTGGTGACCTAGAAATTTAGCTTGAATGAGAGCGGAATGTGAGATCTGTTGGGTGCTATTAGCAACACGCCAATTCCAAACCCTTTTTGATTAGTGGCACCATCAAAGTACAGCTTCCAAACTTCTTCAGCTAAGGTCATTATATCTTCATCAAGGAACTTAAATTCGACATCTTCACCTCCTTTGATTAGGAAGTCGGCTAAGAAGTCAGCAACAGCTCTTCCTTTTATGGACTTCCTGGTGACGTACTTCAATTCAAATTCTGTTAACATCAGTAGCCATCGTGCCATCCTTCCTGTAAGGGCCGGTTTCTCGAACAGGTACTTGAAGGGATCCATTTGAGAAATTAGCCCTACTGGATAGGCTAGCATATAATGCCTCAACTTCTTGGAAGCTCAGACGAGTGTCCAACACGTATTCTCTAGCGTGGTATAATACTTCTCACATCCGACCATTTTTTTGCTCAGATAGTAAACAGCCCTTTCAACCCCATCATTTCCTTCATGTGCCAGTATACACCCCTGCTTCGTTCTCCAAGATAATGTGGAATAATACCCCAAGCGTAGGGTTTAACACGTCGATTGAAGCATAATAAATCGAAAATCTGGGATCGTACCCAAGGGAATAATTATATGGCTTGATCGGATTTGTAGATGCAAGTAAGCTCGGGTTTTCAGCTTTTAGACAGCCAACTTTGTTTTACTTTAAACGGTGGAAATAAAAGGCTAAATTAAAAACGAATTAACTAAAGAAAAGATAGGCTAGGTCTAGGAATTATTAACACTCAAGACTCGAGTTAGAATTGCACTCTTCACCCAATTACACAATTTAAGATACTTAATTATAGTTCTCAAATCGGATGATAAAATGATTTAAGAACCAAGCTAGCTCTAGAATTCATTTGGCAAATACCTCGAGCGACAGAGCTCTAAGCATCATGTGTGGTGGGTAGGCGATGCTCTCACCTACACATGATCAAAGAGGTTAACACCTCGGTAATTTGTCAAACAAACTCGAACCCCACATCAATTTTCAAATCAAAGTTTAAAGCTTTATTGGGTGCAAAATGCAATTTTCGCCCGAGCCATGAGGTGCTAATCACCCCATGACCTAACCCTTGAAACTACTCGCACGTATCTAGAGAGATAGGAGCAAGCAAAAATCTGACTAACATAATGAAATAACTAGACTTGAAATAAACTAAAGATTATGATAAATCGGGAGAAAATAAACAACTTTAATTAAGGCAACAATAACAAAAATTAACAACTAAGGGCAAAAATTGAAATATTCAAAACTGAAAAATGAAGAACACTCAAGAACAATCACAAATTTAGATCTAGATCTAAAATTATGTAAGCAAAATCTAAATCTCCTTGTTTGTACAAAACAATGACATAAGCTTTTATACTTCTAAGATCCGCGCCTGGAATATTCCCCAGATGCTCTGAAAATTCGCCTTTAAGGCCCTCGGTATCGATGGCGAAGCCCTCAAGTTTCTGTGCTAATGACCTCGGTATTGATAGATGCCCAAAAGTGGTATCAATATCGAAGTGGTTAAGGGGTTACCACTGTGCTGCTCGGTATTGATAGACTAGATCACTTGGTATCAATACCGAAGCTATTAGGGGCTGCTGCGTGATGATCTCGGTATTGATAGGAGAATTCTCAAGGTATCAATACCGAAGCCATTAGTGTCCAGCACTTGCTTCTTTGATCTTTGGCTTGCTTCTTTGAGCCGACGGGTCCCTAAATGCTTGGGCTTTGATTCCGATAACTTCGAACTTGGTCACTTTTGAACCTCCATTGTCTTAACGTGCTTTGGCTTTAAAGACCCTTGCTTAGAATGATTTCCTATAAAACGGAACCAGAATACCCTACGAGCAAAAAGCAATTAAAACCAACTAAATTAATGAAAGAAATAACTAAAACTAGACAACTAGCGCACCCTTAATGTCATTGTCGGGTGCTTATCACACCCCCCAACTTGAGGTTTACTAGTCCCTAGCAAATAAACTATACGAAATTTGAAAACTAACAGCTTTGCAATCCATTCCGCTTATCATAACTCAGAACATGCTCAATGTTGTATACTAGCAAGAGTTCAAACTTTCCAGCTTTTTATTTCCTTTCTACAATTCACAATTTCAGCATCAAACTAAACAGATCAAGCGTCAAGCAAGTCTAAGAGCAAGTCAAAATGGTCTGTGTCCTCGAACAATGGGAGGATACGGGACACAGAACCTGCGAATTCAGACTAAACCAAATCCACCGAAGATGTGCTCAACAACAAGCAATAGCGAACAAGAAATACTATGCCTCAAACAACTAAAGCACTTTTATTCAACAGAATTAACAACTAACAGATGAATTTGGATAATCGAAAGGAAGGCATGCCATGCAACTAATTATGCAAATATCAAAATAATCAAACATTAAGGAATCACATGCGCACTAAGGATCAACTAAGGTCTTTTTAAGCTTGTAATGACCTTGGTTACAAAGAACAGGGCCTCAAACAACTAAAGCACTTTTATTCAACAGAATTAACAACTAACAGATGAATTTGGATAATCGAAAGGAAGGCATGCCATGCAACTAATTATGCAAATATCAAAATAATCAAACATTAAGGAATCACATGCGCACTAAGGATCAACTAAGGTCTTTTTAAGCTTGTAATGACCTTGGTTACAAAGAACAGGTTAGCGCAAAAATGGGCGACGGTCTTTACTAGCTTGGTTAACTACCCGAATGACCGCCGCCAATCACATAAAATGAACCAAGTCAAGGGCCAAACTAGCCAAACCAACTACTAATACTGGCTAATAATGTGCAAACTAAACTATGAAATGAAATGAAATGCAACAAAATAAAAGGATAGGATAGTTGGCATGTCAACCAACCAAGACCCCGACCAAGTAAGGGGAATTTCTAGAGCCACCGACTCTCTATCGGATCACCACCACATCAGGTCACCACCTCATCCTTCCACTTCATCAACATCCACTGCTTCTTCCTCCCTGAAATCATCACTCACTTCGGCCTCAACTTCAGGCTCCGGTACATATTTCTCTCCATGTTAACGCTCTAGGATGGTAGTTTGCCATGCCACCTCCTTCTTGAGTTGAGCTTGCTCTCTCAAAATCCTTCTCCTTTCAACTTTTTCTTTCCTCAGACTCTTAATGATCGAGATGTTTTGACAACAAAGTAACTTGATCCATGTGCTTTGCTTTGATTTCCTCGAAGGCAAAGTGGTCAAATAGCTGCTTGACCCAACGGTTTTGGCTTTGGCGGCATGAGTTTGTGAAATGCTTTTCTCATCAAAGGTATCAGTCATAGGTCCCGGCTCAAGATCCTCTAACTTTTCATACTCCTCACCCTTTACCCCTTGTTCTCTGCACAAAGCCGTGATCATACATGGAAATGGCATGCGGGCTGTAGACAGGGTATCGTTCTTGAAATCCACTAACTGAGCAAAGATAATCATAGACCAATCCACAACCAAATCGTTTGCAGCCAATGCATATATTAATTCCCCACTCTTTCGTGATGGTTTGTGCTCGGTTCCTCTAGGATAAACATTATGATGGATCAACTTATTCAAAAAACGGTAAGTTCCCTTGAATTTTCCGGGCACATGGGGAATTTCAGCCTCAGACATGTCCAAATACAGCTTTTTATTAATAACTCCTAGATCAATTTGCGCATCTTTCATTGGATAGTTAATGGATTCGGGGGTCGGCCGAGTGAATTTCAAATAACGGGCTATATCATTAGGCGTAATCACAATATTTATCCCTGCAACTCTAGAAACAACAGTAGCATTAGGATCGTTATCCCACTCACCCATAGGCACTTTCAATTTCTTATAAAATTCAACAACTATATTCTTATTGTAACCTCCTAATTTTTCAGTCCAGAAAGTCAAACCTTTTCGCATAACAAGGCGGAGGCCCCGGTGTTCCTTTCCCAAAGCTTCGGCGTCCACTTGCCGTTCGTTCTTGATTTTTCATTTGTCCATGCTTGCTTCCCAATTTTTCTGTTTGTCCAGTGCAATTTCCTCCGGAGTACGCCTCTTTCTTTTACTCCGCTGTTCCGATGCCTCCCTAAACTGATTTTCATCCCCCTCTGATCCGGCCAAAACAGCATCCTCCTCCTCCACTTCTGGCCGAGATGATGTAGCGCGGTGTGCGGTCTTTTTGATCCTTGGCATTGAAAGCAAAAAGGGTTTTGGGTTTTTTTATTTTGGAATTTTCGGATTTTTTTTTATTTTGGGATTTTCTAGGGTTTTGATTTTTTGGTGGGAAATGTGAAATGTAGGTAGGATTTATGGTGGGGAGTGGATTATGAGTGAAAAATAGGAAAAAGAAAGGAATTTTTGTGGTAAGAACAAGGAAATTTCGGATTAAAGAGTGGAAAAACGGATTTACCTCTTTTTGGCTTGAAAATCTCGAAATTGGTGGATGGAAACTGAAGATTCCTGAGGGAGATGGAGGATTTGAAGGTTTTGTGGAAGAATATGGGAGATTGAGTGGGTTAAATTGTGGTTTAGGGTTAGGGATTTTGGAGTTCCATGGAGGAACAGGAAGAGGACAGTCGGCTGTGAGAAAGATGAAGTGTGGTTTTGGTTTGATTGCTTACTGGACTGCCAGATCTGCTTCTGTTTTGAATTGAGAGGCTCGGTACCGATGGATGCTCTTCCTCCCAATCGATGCCGACCAATTAACGAACCCCTGTTAACTACCTCGGTACCGATTGATACTCAATTACTCTACCGATACTGAACCAGTTAGCTTGACTCCCTTGAACTTCCTCGGCACCGATAGCTTCTATTTTAATCTACCGATACCGAAGCCAATAACTCCGAACTCTTACACTCCTTCACTTCGAACCCCTGAACTTCCAACACTCAGATATCATCCCCAAAACACCTTTGCATTTTGAACACACATCCCAACAACCCTCCAAACAACCGGTCGCCTAGGCTAAGCAAAGAATGGGAGAATAACAGGATGCAAAATAGGACTAGGTGACACATAAGTAGTATAATCATGCAAAGAATGCCTTGTATCCTTTCCTAAGTGCGCTTTGGATTCCAAAATAATTGAAAATCGACATTTAAACACAACTAGGCATGGACATGCGATTATTCACCTAACTACAAGTATTTTATTGAGAAGATGGGGATATGGGCCAAAACTTGCTCAAAAACTTAACTCAACACCTAAACCATTCAATTTTCAACTAAGCATGCAAATTGAGAAGCATAAAATTTCTTAGGATTGCTACAAACTCTTGCCAACTAACAATTATTGAGCATGCAACAAGTCAAGAAAAAGAACAAAAACCGTGATAAAAGGAATGATTGCAAGTAAAACATTTTATTTATTTTTTTGAAAATTTTTCAATTTTCTCAATTTTTTTTTTTTTGGATTTCCAATTTTCAAATGTTTTTGAAATTTTCAAATTTTCTACAAAATGAAACAAATAGCAATAGCGCATAAGCTAACCCCTCCCCCCAACTTAAAGCAATGCTATGCCCTCATAGCATTAGGAACAAAAGCAAAGAAAGGAAGAGTGCGCGAATGTACCGTCCAAGGGGAATGTCAACCCTTAAATACCTCGACCAAGTTGGAGGATTTTATGTCAATGTTTTGCTCCAGCCAGATTAGATGCTTCCAGGGTTTACTCCTTCGGTTCTACCAACTCGGAACCACAGCTAGTCACACAGGGCCATATCCAAAGCTTTATCGGACTAACAACCGCGGCGCTTACCCCCACCCATGCTTAGGGCTCCTGAACGCCTCACTCACTCCAGCTTTAGACCCAATCCACCAAGGCTGGTGTGGTAGCAAATAAACCCTACAAAAGACTTAAAAGGACGGCTTTCCACAAAACAAATGACATTAGAACCACCGGCCCGTGTTATCCGGCTTCCAAACAAAACAAAAACTAAAAGACAAAACATAAAGATAATGCAAAGAACAAATGAAAACATGCAAAACATAATGAAATGCACCACCCGATCATCACGCGATCACACGAGTCATACTTTTCTTTCCATTCCCTACCGTTGGGGTAAGAAATGGGTGGCTATACTAGACCGTTGAACATGTGTTATGCTAGCGCCCGTAATAAAATTTATCGCTTAACCTCGCCAAACAATGAAGTCCAGCGTCCCCTAGGATCAAAACAAAGCAAGATGCAATACAACCTAGCGTGCACTCTAGGCAATATCGAACCTCACTCACAGACCTAAGTTGCCTCCGATTAGGGGCAATCGCGGAGAGCATGGATCATTAACGATAAACTATTACCAAGAAGAACTAATGAAAGCCCTTTTTACACTAACACATTGATGAAATCTTTTGCATGTGATGTATCTCCAAGACTTTATTTAATGCAAACACAGAACAAAACAAACAAAACATGCATAACTAAACTGAAAGAGAAACAAAGCAAGAAAGAAAGAAAGAACAAATATGCACATTATATACAAATTTAATATCAGAACTCGGAGCGTCAAAGTCACAGCTAGACTCCGCCAAACAATGAAATCCAGCGTCCCCTAAGATCGTAACCAGGCAAGCAAACAAGATAGAGCCAAGTGCGTAAGCACGGGAATATCAAGACCAAACCTAAGGATCTATACCGCCCCCGTTGGGGCTAATCTGGGAGACGTGAGTGGTTTACTGTGAATTACTCCTATCAGAAAAGCTAATTAAAGCCCAATGTCACTGATATTAAATGATTTGCCGAACCGGAGCTGGGCACACGATCCTTCTTTTAGTAGCGGCGTGCAAAGCTACATATACCCAAGTCAATGGAGGGTACCCCCTACCCGGGGGCCGGGTCCGACAAACAGTTAAGTTCAACGGTTACGCTTTCGCTCCCCTTGCAATTTCAAGTATCAAACTAATCGACCGTGTAAACTGGATCGATTAACACCTCATCCGGCTCTCCAACCTCTAAAGTACCAAGAAACGGTTTAAGCTTTTGGCCATTAACTTTAAAAGATTTACCATTTAACGGATTCACGACATCAATAGCACCATGAGGATAAACATGTTCAACAACATAAGGGCAAGCCCAACGAGAACGTAATTTACCGGGAAACAAATGAAGCATCGAGTTACATAGGAGTACCTTCTGTCCAACCTCAAACTCTTTCCGGTGAATTCGCTTGTCGTGGAAAGCCTTGACTTTTGCTTTGTAAATGGCGGTGTTGTCATAAGCATCTCGCCGAATTTCTTCAAGCTCGTTGAGTTGGAGCTTTCTGTGTGCTCCGGCGGCCGGTAAACGATAATTGAGAGTCTTGATTGCCCAATATGCTTTGTGCTCGAGCTCTACCGGAAGATGGCATGCTTTTTCGAAAACCAAACGATACGGCGAAGCTCCCAAAATGGTCTTGTATGCTGTGCGATAAGCCCAAAGTGCATCGGTCAAACGAAGACTCCAATCTTTTCGGTTCGGATTCACCGTCTTCTCCAAAATGTGCTTGATTTCCCTATTCGCTAACTCAGCTTGCCCATTTGTCTGAGGATGATAAGCAGTGGAGACCTTGTGAGTGATTCCATACTTCTTCATTAATGCCCCAAAAACACGATTGCAAAAGTGAGTTCCTTGATCGCTTATGATTGCTTTTGGCATCCTAAAACGTGAAAGAATGTTGTCCTTGAGAAACTCCACCACTACCTTGGCATCATTGGTACGTGTTGCGATGGCTTCTACCCATTTTGAAACATAATCAACCGCCAATAAGATGTATAGGTTGCCGAAAGAAACGGGAAAAGGCCCCATGAAGTTTATCCCCAGCAGTCAAAGATCTCAACCACCATAATGTTAGTCAATGGCATTTCGTCCCTCCGAGACACACTCCCAAGCTTTTGACAACGTTCACAAGCTACACAGAAGTGATGATCCTTATGCAAGGTTGGCCAATAAAATCCACATTGTAGCACCTTGGTAGAAGTCTTCTTAGAAGAGAAGTGACCTCCACAAGCTTCTGAGTGGCAAAACTTAAGAATTCTTCGTTGATCTGAATCTGGGACACAACGGCGCACTATTTGATCTTGGCAATACTTGAAGAGATAAGGGTCATCATAAGAGAACATTCGTACTTCATGAAGGAACCGACGACGCTCTTGAGGAGACCAATGTGGCGTTAAGAGTCCCGTAGCCAAATAATTCACTATATTCGCAAACCATGGGGCACTCGAAACAGCAAACAATTGTTCATCCGGAAACGTGTCCACAATAGGTAAGCTTGGGGTAGGGTCCTCGAACTGTAACCTTGATAAATGATCGGCTACCACATTCTCGACACCCTTTTTGTCCTTGATCGTCAAATTGAACTCTTGGAGAAGTAGAATCCATCGTATCAAACGGGCTTTGGCATCTTGCTTGGTAAGTAGGTACTTGAGAGCGGAATGGTCTGTGTACACAACAATGGGGGTGCCACCAATGAGATAAGACCGGAATTTGTCAAGAGTAAACATTACTGCAAGTAACTCTTTCTCCGTGGTAGTATAATTCACTTGAGCGTCGTTCAAAGTCTTGCTTGCATAATGAATAACATACGGATGCTTGTCCTTCCTTTGCCCCAAAACAGCACCTACAGCATAGTCACTTGCATCACACATAAGCTCAAACGGAAGGCTCCAATCTGGTGGTTGCACAATAGGAGGAGAAGTGAGACTAGCCTTCAACTTAACAAAAGCTTGCTCACACGCGAGGGTCCATTCAAACAGAACGTCTTTAACAAGAAGATGGCATAGGGGTCGAGAGATAGCACTAAAGTCTTTGATGAACCGACGATAGAATCCGGCATGCCCGAGAAATGAACGAATATCCTTCACGCATTTTGGAGTCGGGAGATTGGAAATAAGATCGATCTTAGCCTTATCCACCGCGATACCATCCGATGATATAATATGCCCCAAAACAATCCCTTGAGTGACCATGAAGTGACACTTTTCCCAATTCAGAACCAAAATTTTCTCTTCACATCTTGTTAAGACTTTCTCCAAATTGGCTAAGCATGAATCGAATGAATCGCCAAAAACAGAGAAATCATCCATAAAAAACCTCTACTATCTTTTCAACCATATCACTAAAAATCCCCATCATGCATCGTGAAAAAGTCCCCGGAGCATTGCACAAACCGAAAGGTATACGACGATAAGCGAACGTTCCGAAGGGGCAAGTGAATGTCGTTTTCTCTTGATCCTCTAAAGCAACTTCAATTTGATTGTAACCGGAATAACCGTCTAAGAAACAATAAAATGCATGGCCGGCTATCCTCTCCAAGATCTGATCAATGAATGGTAAGGGAAAGTGATCCTTTCTGGTACTTGCGTTGAGCTTACAATAATCAATACAAACTCTCCATCCAGTCTGAACACGAGTAGGTACGAGCTCATTCTCCTCATTTCTTACAACTGTAACTCCGAATTTCTTTGGTACAACTTGAATCGGGCTCACCCATTTACTATCGGCGATAGGATAAATGATTCCAACATCTAAGAGCTTCAAAACTTCAGCACGAACTACATCCTTCATAATCGGGTTTAAACGGCGTTGAGGTTGGCGAGATGGCTTGACATTATCCTCCAAAGCAATATGGTGAGAGCAAAGAGTAGCATCAATCCCTTTGATATCAGCAATCGTCCATCCTATAGCCTTCATGTGCTTTCTTAGTGAATTGATCAACTTCATCTCTTGGAGATTCCCAAGAGAAGAGGAAATAACCACAGGATAAGTCTCGTTGTCTCCAAGAAATACGTACTTCAAAGTATCAGGTAGGGGCTTCAACTCCAATTTCGGTGGCTCAACACTAGATGGGAGAACCTTCTTCTCAATTGGTGGTAGCTCCTCAAACTCTTCAAACTTTGGAGTCCAAGAATTTATAGCACAAGCTTCATCTTCCTCATTCAACAATGAACTCAAATAACCCACTTCAGAAGATTCAAGAAATTCGATCTCTTCGGCTGTAAAAGCAACTTCCAAAGGATCACTATAGAGTAACTCATCCACGTGTTCTTCTACAAGAGTATCGATAAGGCTCACTTCATTCACGTTCTCGTCATCTCCCATTTGACTACCCACATTAAAAACATTGACCTCCATCTTCATGTTACCAAAGGTCATGTTGAGGAGTCCATTTCGACAATTGATAATTGCATCCGCCGTGGCTAAAAAGGGTCTTCCAAGAATTACCGGAGTAGAAGCAGCAGAAGAGTCGGTCGGATTTGTATCGAGAATCACAAAATCCACCAGATAAACGAATTGATCAACTTGCACTAGAACATCTTCTACTACTCCCCTCGGTGTACGAACACTCCGATCGGCCAACTGTAGAGTGACACGAGTAGGCTTCATCTCTCCCAAACCAAGTTCTTGATAAACAGAGTACGAAAGTAGATTAACGCTAGCACCAAGATCAAGTAAAGCTTGTTCGATATGCTTCCCTCCAATGGTGACCGCGATAGTAGGGCTCCCCGGATCCTTGTACTTAGGCGCGATATTCATCTGGATGATGGAACTCACTTGCTCAGTAAGGAATATCTTCTTTTGAACATTAAGCTTGCGCTTCCGAGTACACAAATCCTTAAGAAACTTGGCATATGAGGGAATCTGCTTAATCGCATCCAAAAGAGGAATGTTAATCTTCACTTGATTGAATAACTCATGCAACTCTGCATTCAAATTTGGTTTCGCCAAAGCCCTCAAACGGTTGGGATACGGAGCCGGTGTTGGAATAACTTGAGGGTCCGGTACACTTTCCTTGCTCCTGCCTTTATCCTTTCCTTCTTCTTCAAGAGTCTCCTTGCTTGTTTCCTTAGGAGATTCCCCAAGGATTGGAATTGCACGTTCGATAGGTGAAGGTAGCAAGGTAGGTTCCGGAGGCATCACCACTTGGTTATCCACCGTCTTGCCACTTCGAAGAGAAATAATAGCCTTTGCTTGTTCGGGGAAAGTCACCGAAGAGCTAGCAAAGTGAAGACCTTGAGAATTTGGCGGAGTAGACGTCGGTTGCGGATTAGGTTGAGGTTGAGTAGGAAACTTCCCTTTCTCTTGTTGTAACAAACCCACTGTAGTTGTCAATTTGCCCAACTGATTTCTGATGTCATTCATCAACTGAGTTTGTTGCTCATTGATAGCAGTTTGACCTTGCAAGAGAGCACTGAATTGATCTTCCCAAGAACGCTTTGGTGGTTGTTGGTGGAACTGAGCAGGTTGTTGTTGAAATTGGTTTGCATGTGGGAATGGAGCAGAAGGAGCAAAACCAGGCGGACCTTGAGCTTGAGGGATACGGAAAGTATTCTGAGGTTGCTTCCAAGGTAATTGAGAAGCTTGCGGTGGAACTTGAGAAGAATTCCCTTCATTAGATTGATTCCAACGGAAAGCTAGATGTTGCCTTGTCCCCGGATTATAAGATTGAGAATAAGGGTCAAAGCGTTGAACTGCATGTACTTCCTCAGGAGCAATCCCATTGATCACGTTCTTAAGAGCAGGAATATTGGGGCACGCTTCGGTAGAATGCCCCACAATCTCACAAATAACACATACTTCCTCCACTTGGCACACTACTTTCACTTCTTGAGATTGAGCACTCTTTAATTCCAACTTGTCAAGTTTCCAAGCAATTTCCTCCAAACGAGTTTCAAAAGCTGTATGCTCCGCAATAGAGAATTTTCCTGAACTTGTAGGACCTTGATTGAACATTGCTCTATCTCCCGGATCTGCAAACTGCCAAGACTGGGTCTTCTCAGCTAGTGACTCATAGTAATCCCAAGCATCCTCCGGTGTCTTTCCCATAAAATCACCTCCACCCATAGTATCCAGAAGTTGTTTACTCTCTTGAGAACACCCTGTGTAGAAATAGTTGACTCTGAGATACAACGGAAGGTTGTGATGAGGAACCGACATAAGCAAGTCTTTGTATCGCTCCCAATACTTGTGGTAAGTCTCTCCATCCCTTTGTTTGAAACATTGAATCTGATCGATAAGTAACTTCGTCTTGCTTGCTGGAAAGAACTTAGTGGTGAAAGCATCCTGAACTTCTCCCCAGTTACGCAGAGATTGAGGCTTCAAAGAATTGAACCATTGTTTCGCCTTGTCTTTGAGAGTAAATGGGAATAACTTCAAGCGGGCTTGATCAAGTTGCCCCGGAACTGTAACAAAAGAGTGTAGAATATTCTCGAACTCCCGGATATGCAAATAAGGATCCTCCAATTCCCGCCCCCGAAATTTTGGAACTATACGAAGATACTCAGCCTTGAATTCAAATGTATTCCCAGCGGTCGGAGTCGGAATAACGATAGGAGATACTTGAGGAGCCCGTTCTGGATTCAGATAATCACGTAGAGTACGAACTGGAACTTCTTCGGCCATTGGGCCTTTGCAATTGCGATTTAGTTTGCGAGGCGGAGAGTGGGCAGGATACGCCCTGGCAATGCTACGGATTCTTGGCAGTGAAGAAGAACGATGAAGCCGATTGGAAATTGGGCTTCGGTAAACACACATACACAAAACAAATACTAACTAACAACAAACTACCAGACAGAAGGGGCCATCCCGCCACCTCAACTCAGCAAACAGAATATGCGAGGGGTTATGCCACCACCTCGGCTAAGCAATGCAATCAAATTTAAGCTAACTAACTAAATTAATTATCCTAAACTAACTAAGAAACACATTCGATATTTAGCCTGTCTTCGTTACACCTCAAGTTTAGTAGAACTAGGTTAGAGGTATCCACCAAACTAAATACGAACTACCAAACCATAAACTATTAAACTACTACTACTACTACTTAACGAAAGCGGAATACTTACAGTGGTTTGTCAAACCTCCAAGAAAGCCATAATAAGAAATCCCCGGCAACGGCGCCAAAAATGCTTCGTTCTCCAAGATAATGTGGAATAATACCCTAAGCGTAGGGTTTAACACGTCGATTGAAGCATAATAAACCGGAAATCCGGGATCGTACCCAAGGGAATAATTATATGGCTTGATCGGATTTGTAGATGCAAGTAAGCTCAGGTTTTCGGCTTTTAGACAGCCAACTTTGTTTTACTTTAAACGGTGGAAATAAAAGGCTAAATTAAAAACGAATTAACTAGAGAAAAGATAGGCTAGGTCTAGGAATTATTAACACTCAAGACTCGAGTTAGAATTGCACTCTTCACCCAATTACACAATTTAAGATACTTAATTATAGTTCTCAAATTGGATGATAAAATGATTTGAGAACCAAGCTAGCTCTAGAATTCATTTGGCAAATACCTCGAGCGATAGAGCTCTAAGCATCATGTGTGGTGGGTAGGCGATGCTCCCACCTACACATGATCAAAGAGGTTAACACCTCGGTAATTTGTCAAACAAACCCGAACCCCACATCAATTTTCAAATCAAAGTTTAAAGCTTTATTGGGTGCAAAATGCAATTTTTGCCCAAGGCATAAGGTGCTAATCACCCCATGACCTAACCCTTGAAACTACTCGCACATATCTAGAGAGATAGGAGCAAGCAAAAATCTAACTAACATAATGAAATAACAAGACTTGAAATAAACTAAAGATTATGATAGATCGGGAGAAAATAAACAACTTTAATTAAGGCAACAATAACAAAAATTAACAACTAAGGGCAGAAATTGAAATATTCAAAATTGAAAATGAAGAAAACTCAAGAACAATCACAAATCTAGATCTAGATCTAAAATTATGTAAGCAAAATCTAAATCTCCTTGTTTGTACAAAACAATGACATAAGCTTTTATACTTCTAAGATCCGCGCCTGGAATATTCCCCAGATGCTCTGAAAATTCGCCCTTAAGGCCCTCGGTATCAATGGCGAAGCCCTCAAGTTGATGTGCTAATGACCTCGGTATTGATAGATGCCCAAAAGTGGTATCAATACCGAAGTGGTTACCACTGTGCTGCTCGGTATTGATAGACTAGATCACTTGGTATCAATACCGAAGCTATTAGGGGCTGCTGCGTGATGATCTCGGTATTGATAGGAGAATTCTCAAGGTATCAATACCGAAGCCATTAGTGTCCAGCACTTGCTTCTTTGATCTTTGGCTTGCTTCTTTGAGCCGACGGGTCCCTAAATGCTTGGGCTTTGATTCCGATAACTTCGAACTTGGTCACTTTTGAACCTCCATTGTCTTAACGTGCTTTGGCTTTAAAGACCATTGCTTAGAATGATTTCCTACAAAACGGAACCAGAATACCCTACGAGCAAAAAGCAATTAAAACCAACTAAATTAATGAAAGAAATAACTAAAACTAGACAACTAGCGCACCTTTAATGTCATTGTCGGGTGCTTATCAACCCCATAGAAAATGGAGTGACCGACAAGTATAGGATTAAAGGTTTTCCTGATACAGGGGGCGTTAATACTAGTGGATTTTGCAAATAAGTTCAAATTGCCTCAAAGGCTTTCTGGCACTCGTCATTCCATTTGAATGGCACACCTTTCTTGAGTAGGCGAAAGATTGGTTCGCAGGTCGAAGTTAGTTTGGCAATGAACCGACTAATAAACTGCACCTTGCCGAGAAAGCTCCTTACATCCTTTTCGAACCGTGGCGGCTCCATTTCTAGAATAGCCTTGATTTTGGACGAATCGACCTCGATACCTCAGGTGGTAATCATGAATCCGAGCATTTTTCCGGCTGTGACTCCAAACGTGCATTTGGCCGGGTTAAGGTCCATCCGGTACCTTCTGATCCTCTTAAAGAAGTTCTTGAGTGCAGGTAGGTGCCCTTCTCGCTCCTTGGCCTTAACGATCATGTCATCAACGTAAACCTTTACTTCCTCACATCCGACCATTTATTTGCTCAGATAGCAAACAACCCTTTTAACCCCATCGTCTCCTTCCTGTGCCAGCATACACCCCATAGAAAATGGAGTGACCGACAAATATAGGATCAAAGGTTTTTCCGATACAGGGGGCGTTAATACTAGTGGATTTTGCAAATAAGTTCAAATTGCCTCAAAGGCTTTCTGGTACTCGTCATCTTATTTGAATGGCACACCTTTCTTGAGTAGGAGGAAGATTGGTTCACAGGTCGAAGTTAGTTTGGCAATGAACCGACTAATAAACTGCACCTTGCCAAGGAAGCTCCTTATATCCTTTTCGGACTGTGGCGGCTCCATTTCTAGAATAGCCTTGATTTTGGACGGATCGACCTTGATACCTCAAGTGGTAATCATGAATTCGAGCATTTTTCCGGCTGTGACTCCAAACGTGCATTTGGCCAGGTTAAGGCGCATCCGGTACCTTCTGATCCTCTCAAAGAATTTCCTGAGTGCAGGTAGGTGCCCTTCTCGCTCTTTGGCCTTAACGATCATGTCATCAACGTAAACCTCTACTTCCTTGTGGATCATGTCATGCAACAAGGTCGTAGCGGCCCGTTGATAAGTAGATCCTGCGTTCTTTAGCTCGAAAGGCATTACCCGATAGCAATAAGTTCCCCATTCAGTGACAAATGTGGTCTTCTGCCGATCCTCTAGGGCCATGAGGATTTGGTTGTATCCTGAAAAACCGTCCATGAAGGAAAGTAAAGCATGCCCAGTGGTATTGTCAACCAGTACATCAATGTGCAGTAATGGGAAGTCGTCTTTCGTACTCGCTTTGTTAAGATCTCTGATATCAACGCAGACCCTAATTCTTCCATCCTTTTTAGGGACAAGAACGATGTTTGTGACCCATTGAAGGTATTCAGTTACTATTAGGAATCCTGCATTGATTTGTTTGGTGACCTCTTCTTTTATCTTAAGCACCCAATCAGGTCTCATGCTTCTCAATTTTTGTTTTACAGGTTTTGCATCGGGATGAAGAGGAACCTGGTGTTCTACGATTTCGGATCGATTCCGGGCATGTCAGCATGTGATCATGCGAAAACATCCTGGAGTTCTTTCAGTAAACTTATGAGACCTTGACGCTCTTCCGCGGATAGAGCAGAACCGATCTAAATCATCTGGGGATTCCCTTCATCTCTCAAATTTATTAAAACAACTTCTTCTTTTACAGGTTGAGCATGCTTTTCATCTTCCCTTTCGACTAGGGATCAGATTTCTTTAGGGATGTCCCTATTGAAATCAACCCCTTCATCATCTGGGTTGACACAATTTATTACAAAATCAGGGAAGTAAGCGGAATCAGATTCATTTATTTCATCATTAGCAAAGGCCTCGGGGGCACCATATACACTGGTAGACTTAAATTCAAAGTACAGGCCATGAGGAGTGGGGCCAAGAGGCACCAACTCAGACTCAATAGACTCAGAAAACTCAGAAGACTCGGGTTCAGACTCGGACTCAGAATCAGACCCTTGGCATGTTGTACTTGGTAAGAAAGTCCAATTCTTGTAATCTCCAGTGGCATCCATGATAAGCGAAGTTGGGTCTTCGAGGACCTCCTGTCCCAGCATCAGCACTTCAGCTTCTATGACTGTACCCATTGATTCGTCCTCTCTAAACAGGATCGCTAGACTTCCCATATTAAAGACCTCAATTCAATCGGTTGGCTTTCCTTGTTCTTCTGCAGCCTCAAATTCTTCCTCACTTTCTAGCCAGACATCATTGGTGAATATTTCAAATCCTAGCAGTAGAGTATTAGTTTCCTTATCCCAAAATGGTTCTGGCTGTCCCCGGTAAACTTGTTTTGCTTTCTCCTTAAAAAAGTAGTTTTCCAATCTATCCCCTTTTTTCACCTTACTACCGTCTGAGGTCAAATAGCCAAGGCCAGTAGTGCGCATCAGAGTTCCACGGGCTTCAAACTTTGCAAGTCCTTACAGGTTCTTTCCCAATCCCAGACCTGGCATGTAGGACATTTTCTTCATTATCTTTATGGCGACATTGCTAATGACAAAATCATTATCAATCCTGACCGAAAAGACAGCATTGGAGGTATCCAATGAAAAGCCTCCCATAGCAATGTCTTCTTCCCCATGCTAGATTTCCAAAAGTGGGGCATTGTCTTCAGTAGGTGCATGGATCCCAGAGTCTCCGTGACAAGTGAGCATTCCTGTCTCAAGTCCCTAATGGATTTTCTGATGAAGGGTGAAGGGCACAGCCATGATGTCTGGTCGGTGCAGCCAAGGCCTTCCTATCAATAAGTTGAAAGAAGCGGGGATGCTAACCACATGAAATTCCACCTCAGTTTGATAAGATCCAAAGGTCATAAGGAGCATGAGGGTTCCAACCACATCGCGGTGAGTGTTGTCATATGCTCGGACTTTGAATTCTGAGGGAGAGAAATCATTATTTTTCTACCCCAAGCAGTAAGCAACACAGAGCGGGCAAACATTGATGGCTGACCCATTGTCGATTTGAATCATCGAGGTCCATTTACCATGACATTTCAGAGTGACATGGAGTGGCCTGTTGTGGTTTGTTCCTTCGGCGGGCAGATCTCGATTGGTAAAAGTTATAGCATGCTTAATGGGTATGGTCTTGATGAGTGCCATGAGATCATCAGGGGTTATATTGGAGGGAACTTTCGAGTGGGAAAGGGCTTGAATGAGTCCTTCTTGATGGCGAGTGGAATGAACAAGCACATCCCAAACATACATTTTAGCTTGGGTTTGCTCGAGTTATTGTTTGATATTCCTTCGGGGTTTTTCTCAGGACGGGAAGGTTCTTTGGCTGGTGGAGCAAAAGGTTGGAAAGTGTTTTTAGTCGAGGTAGTAAAAGGGTTAAGTGCTTTTTTCAGCTAAGCCATTTTGCAGCTGTGGCTCAATACAGGCATGGCTAACAGTTTACTGAGCCAGTCATAACTTTTCCACAAAATGTCGTGTGGTTAACTTCATGACCGCGTGCGGCGTAATAAGCTTTATTACGCCGCGCGGTGTAGAAGTGTTCTGTGCTATTATAGGTTCAATCCAGGACTTTTTGGGCATATCTGGATTTTTGGAATGTCTGGGCTTTTTGGGCTAAAGAAGTCATTTATTTAAGCTCTCAAATGTATTGTTTTCTTTATTTCATCATCGAGATTGTTCAAAGAAC
The DNA here is from genome assembly GCF_030253575.1 of Rhododendron vialii. NCBI lineage: Eukaryota > Viridiplantae > Streptophyta > Magnoliopsida > Ericales > Ericaceae > Rhododendron > Rhododendron vialii. The sequence goes on from NC_080561.1 coordinate 27,962,493, forward strand.
CTCCGAGGTCTAGATTGGGGTGTCTACACCTGTAGTATAGGAGTATTGCCATGCAAAAAAATCAGCTTCATCAAAAGTCGATAGGTATGTCAAAATTTGAATTTTGATTTATAAAATGGATGATATGATTTATGTCAATAATAATAAAGATAAACTATCCATTTTACAAAGTAAAATTTAATTTTTGATACTTCTATCGATGTCCAATCAAGTTTATTTTTTGCATGGATATACTATCATGTAGTGTCTACAAGATGAATGGTTCAGATCATCAATAAGCACACGATAGGACCGAAAAAGGCGGTGGTGGAAAAGTGAAATTTTCCACCGCCAGTGGAAAGAATTTAATCTCTTTACTAATTAGTACAATTCAAATTCAGTTATAAGAATAATGCTGACATGTAAATCACAGAATTTTAGAGATACGAATTTCAAAATTTTGTCTGGATAAGTAATGTTGTCATGCTTATGTTTTTAGAAGTATTTAGATTATTTATAAGCGATAAAACTGCATTTTTACGTTGGACCGATAAATACATCGTCAAAAAGAAAATCTAAATTTTTGAAGCATTTCTCATAAAAGCTTATGTCAGATTGAGGCCCAAGCAGTAAGCAAGCAATTAAAAGGACAAAGTTTTATAGCTTTTGGATGTCGAATACACAAGATGGACCTAAACCAAAATGGAGCCTTCCCTATTTAGCAGGCCTAAGGCAAAGGCCCGCCATTGCATCCTCAACCGATTGCCTTTGTTTGATCTATTTTGTTACATATTGTTAGAATATTCTAGTATTATCATGTAATCAAATCAAATTAAATCATATATGATTAGAATATTCTAGTATTGTTATATCATATTTGATTTGATTCTATGATAATACTAGAATATTCTAATGCATATATTTGCATGATTTCATTCCCTGTACGATCGATGACTGAGTTGTGTGTTTGTGAATGTTTGTCTCACCTCGACATGTGCTTTAGATCTTCTTGGTGAGTTGCCTGCACCATGTTAAAATCTAGTTTTGCAAGTTGAAGCAACGTAGGGTTCATATTTGGCCTCCTCTCACACAAATCGATGAACCATCTTGCCTCCAACCTTGGCATCCTCCAATGTAGTGGAAGCTTCAAGGCATGACTGACCAATGAGGCAAGATCTTGTCCTTTCTCTTATGGTGTTGTTCAAGATTTTTAGTTGCAAAATTTCTAGCCTCCTCCAATATGTTTTCACCCCTAAATGAAAGGAACGAGGCTTCGAACAAAGATAGCATTCCTCTTATATCCTCAAAAAGGCAAGATTTGAAATGTCCTGTCTCATCCATAAAATTCTCAAATACCTCTGCAATCAAAGTTAGCAAATTATATATGTTAAGATACAAATTTAAAGCATTACTCTCTCTCTCTCTGTGTATTATCTAGTAAACAAGTACTTGAGGGCACCGTTGCTAGTACCTTGAGGGACATTATAACCATATTGTCGCAAAAGTCTAAACTTGAGAGACGTAGCATGCAAATCATCTTCGTTCCCCTTCTCATGTTTGTTGTTGTTGTTGTATATGCTCTCAAGGACTCTCTTGATTTCATCCTCAAAGTGGTAAAACACTCCAAGCCTTTGCAAGTCATCAATCATCTCAAGTCCATCCAATGGATCCACTACTTCTTTAAGCATTTTCTTCACATCTTCCTTCAACTTCATAGCCAGTGATACATACGTGCCTCCCTACAAAATGATATTCTCATTTGCAAGCAATGCTTCCAATGAAACAAAACAAAGAAATAAAAAGACAGGCAATATCATTATTCATTAGTAACTTGACATACCATGTGTTTATTATCTAGCGATTGCACATAGTCATAGTCCCAAATTGGAGGTTGGTAGTTTGCGGATCGCCTGACAATCTTTTCATCGGAAGTCTTCGGGCTGACACAAGTGCATCGACCGGTGTGCCGAACTTGGCCCGGAATGGATTTTACTGATGGGGTAAAGATTTGAGATGTTAGCCTAATTTGGGTGTAAAAAGAGGTAGAAGCTGTAAATCTAAGTGCAAGAGCCATTGCGCTGATTAGTTTGGGTAAATGGCGAAAACATGAAACCTTAAATAATGGTGTCATTTGCACTATGAGACGAATTGAAAAACCAAAAAAGTGAAGAGCAAAACTAACAAACATGAAAAAAAAAAATAAATATAGATAAATTGGAAAAGTTTATAATTGTAAGTCTTACCTAAATATTTTTGGAAATATACGAGATAAAGCCCAAAAAGCCGAGTTTATGTTCGATATTTCAAAAAAGAAAGAAGAGAAAGTCATATATTTTTCACTTTTTCAATTCATCTTGATGAAATGAATCAGAAAAGCAAAAAAAATGAGGTGCAAAACGAATAATGTGAAAAAATTAGAATAAGGACAAAATCAAAAAAAGTCCAAAAATAGTTTGCGGAACTCAACCTAAATCCTGATCGATGGCACCAAAATGGCGCTTGTGACAGCGTTAAAAATGAGAATGTTATTACCCCCTTTCAGTGCCATTTTGGTAAGATCAGGAATATTGAAATAAACTCGTCATGTTTCGATACATATTTATTGACGTTATTGACCTGAATGATATAACTAATTTGACAAAGGCCCCGTTTTCCTGAGGTTTCTTATTTTTTAAATACTTATTTTTTTTCTTTGTGAGATAGATCATTCTCTCATAATACATCACATGTAATTCAAAAAATAAATAATTATTTGAGTTAATGAAACACACCCTAGCTACATGACTTATGGGTGGTATTTTAGCAAAAAAAAAATAGTCCTCCCAAACATTCTAAGACACAGCCAGCCAAGGGCAGATTGAGTATGAGCACAGGTGGGTCACGTGACCCACCTGAAATTTTCAGATTTAAAAAAAATAAAAATTTAGATAACCAAAACATGGACTAAGCCCGACCACAGGCTTCTCTCTCTAAAACATATCGTTCTCTCTCACCCAAATCACTGAACGCAGAAACTCACCAAATCCTCGTCTAGAATCAGTCTTCTACCATAGTCATCTCAATCAGTCTTCAAACCCTTGTCATCTCGACCAGTCTTCAACCCTCGTCATCTCGTCTTCTCATCTAAGTTTGGAATCAGTCCAGAATTAGCCCTCAACCCTCGTCATCTTGATCTCGCCCAAATCCCAATCCTCTCGTCATCTCGTCACAATCAATCCACGGACCACAAGCAGGTAACAATCTTGTTCATTAATTATATGCAAAACTTTTGCCTCTTTTTACTAGATTAGTTTAGTTTAATCTAATTAGTTTAGTTTAATATAATAGTTTGCCTCTTTTTACTAGATTAATTTAGTTTAATCTAATTAGTTTAGTTTAATACAATAGTTTAACTCTTTCATTCTCTCATCCATAGACTAGTTTAATCTAGGCACAATAGTCTATTCATTAGTTTAATTGAAAAAGTGTACACTGTTTTGATTTCTATTATGAAAAATAGCGCTTAAAATTCTTTTTCGTTCTCTTAACAGTTAGTTATGAAGAGATTCTACCAACCCGTAGTAGTAGAGGTGCCAAATTTGTTACCTAATTTACCGGTAGAGGTGCCCAATTTGCCAATAGTGGTGCCTAATTTGGATAAGGATGATGATAATTCTCGACCACCAAAACAAACACGTATAGAAATTAACTTGGCAAACCTTCCCGCAAACTTTTAGGAAGGAATCTATACTTTTGTGTGCTTATGTATGAAATCTTTTAGAATATTTAAGTTCAAAGTTTTATGCTTAATGAAGAATGTTTAAACATTTCATCTTCGCATTATGTTGAACTATGAATTTTTCTTTTCCAAAGTAATACTTAAAAGGTGACCCATTTGTATAAAAATCTTGGATCCGCCACTGCAGCCAGTACCCATGTTTGTTAAATTTTTTATGTGGGCAAAATCATAGGCACTCTCTAGGTGGTCTCACAGTGGGATGAGGTGATCTCTCCTTATTAACAAATGTTTTGTAGGGCCAATTTTGAGATTCTACAAAATAATTTGACTCATTCATCAATTTTAAAATAATTTTTAAAGGATACCACAAAAAATCAGCTCAATAAAATATATGTAATTGCTTGATCCAATCTTACAACAAGCAATTACACATATTCTATTGAGTTGATTTTTTACGGAGTCTCTTAAAAGAATATTTTAAAATTAATTAACGAATCGGATGATTTGTGTGGTACCCAAAAATAGGCCCCACATGTGCAAAATATGTGTAAAAAAGGGTTGGTGTCAGTAGTACGGTTCTAAAACATAAAACTCTGATGTGACATGTGAAAAACGTTTTAAACTCTGATGTGACGTGTTGGGTAAGTCGCCCTAGGTTTCTCGTTAATAACACAGTATATTCACGCTGTTCATTTATAAGAGGAAAAAGAAGTTCGGCTTGGATTTTTAGGGAGGTTGTAAAGTATAATGAGTAAAGAGAAATAGATAGAGAAATTTTATGGAAGACCGTGCGTAGACTGCAAAGGTTTTGAGTACCCCAAACGAACAATCCCATATTGATGTGAAAATGGAGAATTTTATCATCACCATAATCATGCATGTTGATCACTTCTATAGCTGCTATGTTGGTTCCTTAATCGTTTTGAACGATTTGATGAGAGCCGCTATTCCCCCCCCCCCCCCCCCCCCCCCCCCCCGCGACACACACCCCCGGCCCCACCTCTCCTTTCCGGAATTACCCCCGCCTCTCTCTCTCTCTCTCTCTCTCTCTCTTTTTTTTTTTTCTTTCTTTACAGTTGCTTTCTTTCTTTATTTTTTTTCCTTTTCTTTCCAGTTTGATTTTTTTTTTCATTTTATTTCTTTTTCTTTCTTTCTAGTTTGATTTTTTTTTCTCTTTAATAATAGGTTCAAGTCTAATTCTAGGCTTTGTAAAGTAATTAAGAAAAAAAAAAGTGTTTCAATTGATCATGTTTATACGACTGTTTTATTTTTCTCTTTTTATCCTTTATAGATTAAAAAATATAGTTACGAAAATAAGTGTTTCAATTTTCAATCCGTTTGAACCAATGCAAAGATGTTATTTTTCTGATCATTTCATCCTAAATGGTCGTAATAAATTTTTGGCTCCAAGGCCTTTCAATGAACATCCTAACTCTAAGAGAGTCCTGAAACTAAATAATGAGTCTTAGGGTGCTCGTTGAAAGGCCGTGAAGCAAAAAATTCATTAAGATTACAATTAGTGTTCGGAAACTAATTACGAAATGTATTTTGCAAACGACGTACTAATCCAGAATACAAATGTTATATTTAGGATTACTTTTTTTTAACTATAGTACAATTTAATAAATTTATTAACCATTATTTAGCATAGATCCTCTTTACTGATTCAGTAGTATGTTGCTTCAAATCACGTTTCTACTCCATAGGATTGCAAATGGCTGGTTTCTATTTTTTTTAAAACTAAAACAGCAACGTTTTAGGGGCTTCGTAGGGGCTACTGTGCCAATGGGAACAGCAGAGCCCTCGGGTCCCCCCCTACTTTTTAATTTATTTTTTTATTTAATTACTTATATCTTATTTATTTAATTTCTATAAATACACCCTTTGTATATTTAAAAATATAATTCAAGAATTAAGTACTTTAATTTTCAATTCAGTTAAATCAGAGCAAATATCGTTTTTTTATTATTTTATTTTAAATGGTCATAATGAATTTTTTGGTTTAAGGCCTTTCAACAAACACCCTAAGACTCATTATTTAGTTTCAAGACTCTCTTAGGGTGTCCATTGAAAGGACTTGAAGCCAAAAATTTATTACAACCATTTAGGATGAAATGATCAGAAAAATAACATCTTTGCACTGGTTCAAACGAATTGAAAATTGAAACACTTATTTTTGTAACTATATTTTTTAATCTATAAAGGACAAAAAAAGAAAAATAAAACAGTTGTATAAACATGATCAATTGAAACACTTTTTTTCTCTTAATTACTTTACAAAGCCTAGAATTAGACTTGAACCTATTACGAGTATTAAAGAGAAAAAAAAATTCAAACCGGAAAGAAAGAAAAGGAAATAAAATGAAAAAAAAAACCAAACTGAAAAGAAAAGGGGAAAAAAAAGAAAAGGAAACTGTAAGGAAAGAAAGAAAGAAAAGGGAGAGAGAGAGAGAGAGAGGTGGGGTAGTTCGGGAAAATAGTGGTGGGGCCGGGGTGTGTGTTGGGGGGGGGGGGGGGGGGGGGGGGGGGGGGTTCCTGTTTAGCAATTTACCGATTTGATGAGAAAAAAGTAACGAAAAAATTCTATATGCAAGAGAAAATATATTAATAGAGGTGAAAATGCAAAATGTTAACTGATATCATGTTGATCACTTCAGGAGGATTAGTTTTGCGATGGATTTGGAATTAGAATTTGGCTTTAAGGTTAGGATCGATCGAGTACTTATTAGGATGGAATTAAGATGCTATGATAGAAAAGAAAAATATACTTCATGAATGATTCTCTCGTATGATGATCCGCATGCGTATGTGATGGAAAATAGAATCTACCACAATTTTATTCAATGATTGAGCATTTGACTTTAAATGTGTCGACGGACTTATCACCAATTGTTTACCTATTTTTTCCTTCAATCAAATATCGACAAAAATTTGGGAAACAAAGACAACAACACAAACAAGAGCAATGCGGCTTGTCTCCAAAGGTGAATCCATGGTTTCCTACCGTATTTCAAGGCTTCATTGGATGTGAAGTGACAAAAAAATCAAATGTGAAACAGAAGAGAATCGACACATAAAAAAAAATCAATGATGCAAGGTAAATACTAATCTTCAAGAACGAAATCGATACATGGGATTCTAACACACTCCTACTCCTAAAAAGGGTAATTGAAAAGACGAAAAATTTTAAAGGGCAGTTAATGTAAATGACATAAAAAGTAAATGACTTGGAAAGTAAACTACTAGCCCCTTGGGTTAGGAAAGACAAAAATTGGAAGACAAAGAAAAATATGTTCTTTGATATGTTGGAGAGATTTTACAATAAAGCCTAAAGGTGCTATTTATAGGAAACAAAAAAGTATAGGAAATAACTTCCAAGTGTGTAAAACAATGCCATGTCTTTTCAACTTCTCAGTGAACAGGATTAAGCCAAGTATCCTACATGTAATAAAAATACTAATACTAATAATAATAGTAATAATAACAACAACAACAACAATAATAATAATATTATGGTAGCATTCTCATAATTGCCACATTTCTGTCGATATCGACAACCAGTAAAATATGGTGTAAACAATGTCTCTCTTATTCATTTGAGTGAAGGGCTAACTCAAGTGAATAATTGCAAGTGTTGTTAAAAAAAAATGAATAATTGCAAGTGGAGTAGAGTGCAGTTGGCTTCCTTTACATACTTCCATACACATGGACAAGGTTCAATCCTCGTATGCCCCATCTCTCTCCCCCAAATCCCCTAGGATCATGTAGATTAGAATTAACGAATGACAAATCCTCCCAGAATGGTTGAATGGCCTTGTAGTGTGAGGCTTATTCAATTATCATTGAATGTATCTTTTTGCTTTTTTCCTTTTCTCTTGCCTAGGTCTTATATGGACTTCAATCTTTGAAGTGTATATTTGACCTTCTCTCGATGTATCCTTTGTCGAGTTTCTTAATAAAATCTTGTTGTTTATAAAAAAACAAACGAATGGCAAAAAAAAAAATAGTGAATAATTTATAACTATTGTTAGTAAACAGTACATGGCAATTTTTTATTAATCACCTTTCAGCCGATACCGACAAGTAATAATTTTTATAGTGTAAACATTGCCTCCAACTCTGGAGGAATGAGTAATCTTCGAATTCTCGAAGAGTTCTAGATAAATGTTACACCCACCCTAATGCAATATGGCCAATTCAATAGATCCCAACTGACCAAGGCAAAGGAGACCTATTTAAACGGGCACCTGTGGGCTACCACAACACCTGGAAGGCTTTCCGATGGCCCGAAAAAATGTGTTTAAAAAAATTGAGGGAGTCACCACCCGGATTTAAGGTCCGTCATACAAGAAACGGTTTTAATTGAAAATGATTGTATGAAATTGAAAACCAGATATTGTTTTGGGTTCGGAAGCCTGGTTACAAGAGGAGAGGGATTTTACGGCACCACTCTCACCCGATACGAGATCGGTCTCTACTCAATATTTGTGGAAAAATATGTTGTTTCATGGAAAGCATTTAGCAAGTATTCAAAGATATAACAGATAAAGGGTGTATGCAGGTGCAAGTGTATAGTATGTGGTAATGAAACAATGCAAAATGAAAAATGACAGAAAATCAACTATTGCCACTGGAATCATTCCTGAGCGCTCGGGACTGGTCTTGAGCACTCAGGAGCTCTGCTGAACCACCCTGCAAGTCTTGGTTAGAACAAATGCAATATGACACTTAAAACAGGAATACAAAACTACTAATATACACCAGTGGTCAGCAAGGACTTAAACAACTAAGAACTGGTCCTAACCATCCAAACCTTGCTTCCTTGCAACTGAAAGTAAACCTAATTAGGCTTTGGAAGGACCAGTGCGCACCCAATACCTACTAAAAGGAAAATTTTTACAAATGGTCCCTCTAGTTTGCACGAGTTCTCATTTTCATCCCTCTAATGTTAGTTGTATCAATTTTAACCCTATAGTTTTCATTTCATCTCAATTTCGTCCCTCTCCTTGACGCCGTCAAGGAAACAAACGGACTTAAAGGGAAAAATTGTCATTTTCTTTCATAGAGGGACTAAATTGAGATTTAATTAATGTAAACCAAAGAGACAATTTCTAAAAGTTTACATTTTACTTTCGTTTTCTGCAAATAAAATAAAATAGACCATAAGTAATGTATTTGACGACTAAATTATTTTTTATTGAGTAATCAAACTATATTGAAAAAATTTATATTTCATTACACATTACAAAAATATTAGAAAATGCACAAATTAACCCCTTAGCAAATGTCTTTGTATCATGTTCTTATAATCTCCTTATTTTTTCACGCGATAAAAAAATTGTTCAAAATCCTTGTTTGTTTGTTATATGACTGATTTTATGAGTAAGTCCCAAAATAAATACAATTATATCCATATTTTAATGTATTTGATCTCTTAATATTCAATAGTGTTTCATTGCTTAATTAAACACAATTACTCCCTCCGTCCCCTTTTAAGTGTCCTGCTTCGTAACTCTAACTTATTAAAAAGACATTATCATTACATCTTTCATATAAATTTTTTCCTCCACTTTTTCTACTTTCCCATCATCATTACATTTTTATTCACTAACTTTTCAAAATGAAATATACTTTTAGGGACAAAATAGACAATGCACCAACTTTTACCCCCCAACTTTAATTACAAAATTGACACTTATTAAAGGATAGCCCAAAATGAAATACTGGATACTAAATAAGGGACAAAGAGAGTACAAGATTTCTAAATACTACTGAACAACTTTTTCTTTTTAATCATGTGACAAAGAAAATAATGAGAGTGAAAATTCAATTGAAAAAAAATACAATACCAAGACATTTAACATAGGGGTTGCTTTTAATTTTCTCATATTTTTGTGATATATGTATATGTATATATATATATATATATATATATATAATAAAAACTTTAAAAAATTTCAACATATTTTGATTATTCTATATATATAAAATGAGATGAGAAATATATTACATATGATGTATTTTAAATTTATTTACAAAAACAAAAGTAAAAATAAAATTGTAGAAAGAGGAGTGCTAGGGACAAAGAAAATATGCAAAGAAATGACCCTTAGAGTGAATACGAACCGTTCAGATTCACTGTGCAGTGAATCTGAGCCATTCAAATACACTTTAAGGGTCTTTTCTTTGCTCATTTTCTTTGCACTTAGCATTTCTCTTGTAGAAATAGTCCCTCTAGTTTGCACGAAATCTCAATTTAGTCCCTCTGTGAGGAGAAATGACAATTTTGTCCTCCAATTCCGTTTGTTTCATTAACGCCATAAGCGAGAGGGATGAAATTGAGATAGAATGCAAATTATAGGGCTAACATTAACACAAACTAGATGGACCATTTGTAAAATTTACCCCTACTAAAATATAGGAAATACAACATTTGGGGACAAAACAAGATTTTAGTGACAGCAGCACTCTTGAGTGCTCAGGAATGGGCTTTTGTTTTGCGTTCCTCTTGCTTTTGTTGTTAAACTAAGGTAAAAAAAACTCACAATCAGTATAAGGAACTGGTGTGAGCCCCTGATCTCCCTTAGAAGTGGAAAAACAAGCTTATGGGGGTGTTTATACCTTTTCAACCTTGGACTTTGCTCCTTGGATGGATTTGAGGGCTGAAAGTGGATTGATATAGTAAGAAAATGAAGTCTTTCTGTGATTTTTTGGATTTTTCTCAAAAATTATTTTTGAAAATCAAAGTTCAAAAATGTTTGAAAACAGGTTTGTAAGGCTGGGATTTTTCAAAAAATAGGAGACTTGGGGAGAGAAATTTCATGGCCCACTCAATGCTAGCACAATGGGGGTCATGTATAGGAGAGGAGAAAATAAGTTTGAAATTTAAAAATTAAAAGAAAATAAAATGGAAAATGGTTTTGGGGGGGAAAATGTGATGATTGTTCTTCCTGTTGGCTCAGGCAAACCTCAGATATGTGCAGGTTTGAATGATCAGAAAACTTTGAAAAAGCTACGGTCAATAGTCAAGCTCAACATGCATTGGCCTGTCAGAGCTCCCGAGTGCTCGAGCGTAGCACTCCTGGGCGCTCAGAACCACTCCCGAGTGCTCAGGAGTGGCTACCAAACTTCAGAGGGGCGTCGCGTACACTCTTGAACTCGATTTTGGGTGTTCGTCAAAGCGTTGGAAAGCTAGTTGAGTCATCTTTCTAACCCAATTGGTTTCATTTAAATATATTTTATACATTGAAATCTGTACCCATTTTACCCTCAAGGTGTCGGGAAAAAAATATGATTTTGGTTTGTAAAAGTCCAAGAGGCATCGTTCCAGCTTTAGCCAAGCCCAATTTTGATTCCGTTTCGTCATTGGGGAGCCTCAAGGCCACAAATTAAGGATAATTAATAGGTCCAAATTGGGGTGTCTACAGCACCAAAGCAACTTTGCCATATTTTGCCATATCTCTGGATAGGCTAAAACTTCATGGCATTGCCTTCTTGCGAGTGGAATTTTCGATTATGTGCCTGACGGGCATTAGTACAGCATCTGCTCGCAAATCAGTTGTAAAGCCTTGTGAATAATCGACACAAACATGTTCATATCGGCAGAACATAACTTTTTATTCATTGCTAGCTACACAATCAATTCAATCATTGCCATATACTGCCACGCATCAACCACAGACAACTGGGGTGGATTTAAAGCGTGGACCGAATTTATCAATTAACAAAAATCCAACATGTAAGCCTATTGATAAGAATATGTTTTTTGATCAAATCCATGAACCCATAATGGGTACAAGCCTACAAAAGCCAACAGAATTTCGTGACTTGACTCTCTTCGAATTTCAAACTTTCGAGCCACTTATAAGTTTTATAATTGACTCTAATCTAACGATGAATTTTTGCCCCCCCAAATTCATCGTCAAAAAGAAGATTATTTCTCATTCTATAATTTAGCTTCAACGTAATTTGCTCATCTCTCCCAAAGAATGATTAGGAATTGCCAGTTTTGAACAAATAAATTGTTCAAGCCTTCCACTAAGAATGGAAATTTCTTGTTCTTCCACATTTGATCAAATGGCCTGTTTTGAACAAATAAATTGTAAAGAATTTGTGAAATTGTTAGGGTTTCACCTTAAGAAGTCAAATCAAGATCAAGAAAGAGAGAACAAAGTAAACGTAGAAAGAGAGAAGAGGAATCTTAGAGTTTCCATTCATTTCTGCTTGATGTTCTTAGCAACCGATTATAACCATTATAAAGCTTACAAACTATTCTCTCTACTAACCAACTTTCCTGTCCACTCACTCACTAACCAACCTCACTTAACCAACTCTGTTAACTAAAAAACAGACCCACTAGGACCAGCTGACATGGACACCTCTTTATTGAGATCAGCTGCAGCTGTGTCCACCTCCTTAGGAATAGCTATGTCCTTCTCCTTTGCACCTCCCCGCAAACGAATGGGAGGATTAGCTACCATTAGTTTGGACTTTAAAAGCTGAAACCTGGATCCAGACAAAGCCTTGGTGAAAATGTCAGCTAGTTGAGCTTCGGAACTAATGTGATATAAGAAGTTAGAGGATTCTCCGGTTTGGAGATTAGGAGGTTGATAGATACGGCCACTCCTGGTCAAATGATCGATTTGGCGATATTTTGATTCCTCACTCCATAAGTCAATGGGAGCTTTGCGCTTGGTTTCAATGGTGGTATCCTGGAGGTTGAACGCTAGATCAGTGATAACCAGGTCTTCCCAAAGATCCTCTGGTTTCCATTGCTCTGCTTCCATTACAGCCTTGTTCACAGTCCATTCCTCATTTCCTACTTTTATGTTGATAGCTTCAGAGCTGGTCCATGGTCTTGCTTTGGCTCCCGGATCTTCTTCCCATAAGTTCATCATGGCGACATCAACGTCCTTTGGGAAGGTGACCGATGGTTCTGACTCTGCTTCTTCCACAATGTAATCCATGGGGTTAAACTCACTACTGGTCACCTCTTCCTCTGGCTCTGAGAGCCCTAGATTCGGATGCCATGGGGTATGGCTGACGTCGTCATCAAAATTATTGAGATGGTAGAAGTCTGGAACAAATTCTGGCCAACCATAGGCTGTCATCTCGGGTTGGTATTCTTCATCAAACATTGCAGGTAGAGAAAACATATCCAGCAGGTCATTCGTGGCTAAAAGTTGATACTCATTCGGGGTTGGGTCCCATTCCCACTCGGGAACTTCTTGAGGGATCTGATAGTTCTCGTTCTGGCCTTCGAACATCATGTATAGAGAAAGTCCATCGAGAGGGTCAGCATGAATGTTCTGCCAATCAACCTCCCATCCTGGTTGAAACAGTGGTTCTGCATTCCTCTGGAGATTGGCTCCTTCAAACTCTTCCCAATTTGAAATGAGGTCTCCCCACGTATTTTCCCATTCCCACAGAAAGCAAAGAGCAGTTTCCTCGGAAATTTTCACAACCGGTTTAGGTTCAGTATCAAAGGTAATGAAAATGGTTGGATCAAAATCTTGGGTGGTTTGATCTGGGGTTAAGGTGATTTGGTTGATACGAAAAGGGGTGTTATGTTATGGTAAAGGGTTTGAGATGGTATTCGGTTTATCTGAAGGAGGGGTGTCAATAACATTATTGTCAATGAGGTTTTGAATCTCATGATGAAGGCGTATGCAATTGTCGGTGGTATGGCCAGGCATCTGGTGGAATTCACAGTAAACACTTTGGTTCAGGTTTGGTGGAATGGTTTGTGGTGGTTGAAAAGGTTTCAATACCTTGATTTCTGTAAGCTTCTTTAAGTAATGCAGATCTGGGGTGCTGAATTGGGAGAGGGCTCGATTTTGGGGTTTTGATTTTTCAAAAATTTGGTTAACTTCTACGGGTTTAGCGGATGAGGTTCCGGCCTGATTGGTATTCCCAAAAAGAACGTTGTTGTTGCTAGAATATGCTCTCTTGGACTTTGACCCCGTTTCCTTTTTCTCCAAGGTGCCGTCTCGCAAAGCTTCCTCTACAGCCAACCTAGAGTCATAGAAAGTTTCAAAATTTGGGGCGGCTTGGGAAAGAACCATGCATGGGGCAAATGAGCTTGGCAGGTTCTTTGTTATGATTCGTGTCTGTTCCTTAAGATCTGGCTTGTTTTGCATTTGGGCGGCCTTGGCCCTCCAACGCTTTACAAAGTCAGCGAAGCTTTCTTTCTCACTCATCTTAGTACTTTCTAGTTCCTTGGTGGTCATTTTTAGATCAACATTGAAATCATATTGGGATACAAAGGCTGTCCCGATATCTTCCTAAGTTCTTTTCTTGGGTGGTTCAAGAGTAAGGAACCATTGCAAGGCAGGACCGGACAGAGACTCATAAATTGCCAACATATCCCTGAAGGTGTGCCTTTGGACCACCAGTGCCGTCAAACTTCGCAAAGTCCACACCTTTGAACTTTTTTGGCAGTTTGGCGTTCGGGAATAAGCACAGTTTGTTCATATCGACCTCTCCCTTCCCAAGTCGCTTAGTTTCTTGAACAGACTCCTCTAGCTTGCTAATCTTGGCAATAAGAGCAGCCAGCTTAGGATCTGTAGCTGGTGCTTCTTCTTTGGGCTACTCATACTGGAGAGAAGGTTTGGTTTGAAACTTATCACTGATTTCTTGCATAGTCTCCATCACCATGATCATGTCATTCTTCATGGATGCAACAGAAGCCTTGAGTTGCACATCGACATTGGCAATGGACTGTTTGAGTTGGGTATCCGAAGCAGCCATGTTTGCCTAAGCTCTTCTACCTCATTTTCTTGATCAGCCATTGGTAAGGGATTTTCGGGTAGCACCTCTGCTAAGGGTTCTTGTAATGTTTCTATTGACAGTTGCTCTTCCCGTGCTATTGGAACTTCAAATAACTGAGTGCTTTCCAGGGTGTCTATGCGAACCCATCTTTGGAGCAGACGAAACCAATTGGGTACAGTCTCTTCTCGCGAATAACCAATGTTTCAGAACTGGCAATAAAGCAAAAGGGGAAACTCTCAACTCATCATGGATACTTGTCCTACCTTTCTTCGTGCCTCCTAGAAACTAAGCCTAGGACCTATCGTGATCCGGATCTCACTTAAGGTGTTTGTACAAAAGATTTTCGACAATCCGGGTAGGTGGTGTCAGGTAGGTTAAATTGCGAATGCTTCGGAATGAGTCAATCTCCTAACCTTGAGCATTTGAGGTAGAGCAATATGACTGCCAAAATCTAGATATGCACACCCTTAAGGTTAGTTCTAGATCAAAGGAGTCATTCGGGCATGACAAACACCAGAGATTTCTCAAACTCCATGGATTTAAAGTCTCATAAACTGACCGAATCCTAAGGGAGTCCTATCCTCTAGCCTGCAGGATGCAATGATGCATGAATCATATGTATGTACAAAAAATGGGTGCACATAAGTAGGATATATCACATAAGTCCTAACCGCGGGTTCTTGTCTTAGTTGGGATGGTTCTATGGTTATGTATAAGTGCAAAGGCCGATTTGGGTCTCAACAGGGTTCTCCAGACTAGAGCCAAGATGTATTTCCCATCGTCAAGTGTATTGCAAGACAATGGTCAAGCAGCACGATGGCCCATCATAGTCGAGGGTTGCTAGGCATCCCGGGAGAGCTTGTCACTAGTAAACCGGGCAGGATTACCAAAATACACTAGCGAGACTTGTGCGGTGCAAAGTGTACAGGATAAAAGAGTTTTATTTTTCAAAAGATATTAAAAATTCCCCTTCGAAAATGTCTTTCAAGCTTGGCTCTCAAAAATTATTCAATTCTTTGAAAAAATTATTCAATTCTTTGAAAAAAAAGTTCCAAAGTTTCGAATAAAAAAATTTCCCCAGCAGAGTCACCACTGTGGGCTCCCCGACCGACTCGCGCTCGAGAGTCGCCACCCGGATTTTTGAGATGGAGGATCCGAGAAATCGAGAACTTGTTTGGAAAAGGCTTTTGGTCTGGCGAAGACGTCGAGACTTTTGGTTCAGAAGCCACGTTACGAATGAGGAAAGTTTTGTTGAAAATCACCCCATTTGCCCGGTAAAAAAAAATTCAGTCTCTACTTAACATTCTAAAATGGGAAAAAAACTTCAATATCTTTTGAAAAATGAAACTCTTTAATAAACAAGTAAGAGGGGAATGGACATGGAAAATATATCACGTTGACGTGCATGTGATGCTATCTGTACAGAGATGATGAGCAGATGGTATAATACAAAATGAAATAGCTGACCAACAAGCTGTTTGGATCAGAACCACACAACACGGCTTATCATAAG
Source organism: Rhododendron vialii (assembly GCF_030253575.1). Classification (NCBI taxonomy): domain Eukaryota; kingdom Viridiplantae; phylum Streptophyta; class Magnoliopsida; order Ericales; family Ericaceae; genus Rhododendron; species Rhododendron vialii. Next base: position 27,978,473 of record NC_080561.1, read on the forward strand.
ACCGCGCATGGCCTTATGACATGCCATGCGGCTTACCTGCTCTGCCATCAGACTATCATCAGTTCCCATAGCAACGCTCGATGTTCTAGATATCATGTGCATGACTCCTTAGAGATATCAGAAAGTACCCGGCTACTGACTCATCTGAGAACAGTACCCCTTTCTTTAAGCCATGAACGGAAAATGAGTTTTGATATGTTTGATCGCCTGAGATAAGCAAGAAAACCTTGTTTAAGAAATAAAACATTGCTTGTAGATATGGTCTTTTTCTGAAGATACTGATGACAATATCTTAGCAATATGAACAAGCCTGATGAAGAATAACCATGATCCAGACAGCTTGATCGAGTAAATGGAAACTAAAGAAAGACCGCGCGTCTGAACATACTACGCCGTGTGATGCATCAGAACGCCGCACGGTGTGGTGTATCCAGCACAGTGACTATTTTTGTTTTTGAAAATGGTTTTAAGTCAGTATTTAACCAAAAGGGTTCAAGCCTGACTACAGAAAAGTTCCCTCAGGGGTAGGGCAGAGCCTAGCCCAAGGAAATTTGGTATTTACCTTTGATCTTGAGCATGAACAAGGACGGATGATGATGCATGAACGGGGACAAGATCGGTGAGAAAAGATGAGTGTGGATATGAGTGGTTGTTAGGTGTTTTGGTAGAGGAGATCTCAATGTGAGTAAAAGACTAACTTTGATGGTGAGGAGAAAAATAGAGCATTTTGAGAAAGAAAGTACCTAGAGAATGTCTTTAGAGCAACATTCTCAAGGCTTGGGATTGAAAATAGTGGGTGTATGGGCAAAATGAGAGAGAAAGAGATAAGGGATTCAAGACTTGGGATCCAAACCCCTTTCTCTTCAGTGGAGGGATGTATTTATAGGTAATAGTTAAGGATTTTGAATTCAAAATGGGGGAGGTATTTTCTGGGCGGGCTATGAATGAAATGATAATCGATCTCTGTGTGTTTAGTCCTAGCATGGAAAACAGGATTGCAAGCTAATGCAATGGCAGACTTGTTATCACACCATAAGACATGTGGAGTGGAAGATGGAATATGCAATTCAGAAAATAACTGTTGCAACTAAACCAAATCACTGGTTGTTTGTGCCATGGCTTTATACTCGGCCTCAGTAGAAGAGCGAGCCATGGTGTGTTGTTTCTTGGCACACCAAGATACTAAATTATGCCCCATGAAAACCCCAAAACCTGTTGTGGACCTTCTATAGACTGGATCCCCTACCCAGTCAGCATCTGCAAAAGTTGTGAGGGTTAAGGGCCCTGGAACAAAGTGCAACCCGTGATGAACAGACCCTTTGATGTATTGAAGTATGCGTTTGGCAGCAATAAAGTGACTCAGCTTAGGAGCATGCATATGTTGTCATGCCACATTCACAGAAAATGATATTTCAGGCCTAGTCAATGTCAAATATTGTAAAGAACCCAACAATGTTCTATATAAGGAAACGTCTTGAAAAAGAGAATCACAATCTGGTATATATGCCAGGCTTAACTGAGGCAGGAGAATTAGCAGCTTTATAGTCTATCATGCCAGCTCTAAGGAGTACATCAGAGGCATATTTAGATTGGGAAAGAAAAAGACCAGACGGTAAAGTGGTAACTTCAATACCCAGAAAATAATGGAATGGTCCCAATTCCTTCATAACAAACCTTTGACTGAGCTTGTTAATTAGAGAAGTGATGTAGGAAGAATCGCTTCCTGTGATGACTATGTCATCCACATAGATCAAAACTAAAGTAATATGGATCCCTTGAGTGAAAATAAACAGAGAAGTGTCTGCTTTGCTTGACTGAAAACCAAGTTGAACCAGATAACTAGAAAACATAAAATACCATGCTCTAGGTGCTTGTTGAAGACCATAAAGAGCTTTGGAAAGCTTGCAGACATAATTAGGATGGATTGAATCTTTGTACCCCAGTGGTTGTTTCATATAAACATCCTCAGAAATCATCCCGTGTAAAAATGCATTGGAAACATCCAATTGTCTAAGAGGCCACTGATGATGAACAGCTAGACTAAGGATAACTCTCAATGTGGGCTATTTAATAACAGGACTAAAAGTCTCAGAGAAATCCATGCCCTCTGCTTGTTGGTTTCCATTAGCTACAAGCCTAGCTTTATATCGTGCCACTGTGCCATCGGAGTGTTTTTTGATTTTAAAAATCCATTGACACCCTATAACATTCCCATGTGAAGGTGAAGGAACAAGAACTCAGGTGCCCTGTTTAACTAAGGCCTCATACTCCTCTGCCATAGCCTTTTGCCACACATAATGACGTATAGCCTCAGAAAAATGTGTAGGTTCAGTAGTAGGTAAGGAAGAAGATGAAGAAGAAGTTGAAGTAAGTAAAGTAAGAGGTTGTCTAGGCTTAAAGATACCATTTTGAGACCTTGTTCTCATAGAATGAGATGAACCTACAGTAGAAAGAGACTCAGGAGGAAGAGGAATACTCAAAGAAGGAAAATAAGAAGGTAGAACAGAATTGGAAGAAACAGGAACAGAACAAGGAGGTAAACTAAGAAGATCAGTACCAACACGAACTGTAAAGGGAACAGAATCAAACACAGGAACAGCAGTAGGAATAGAAGAATTTTGAACATGAGATGATGGAATAATTGGATTAACAGTCACTATGATGTCTAAAAAATTAGTAAGAGGGATAGAAAAAGTAGAAGCTAAAAATTAGCGTCTTGGATAGAAGAAATTTGAGAAACAAGAGTAGAATAAGGAAAATATTGCTCAAGAAACCGAACATGTCTAGAAATGTATACTTTATTAGTAAGAGGATCAAAACATCGATACCCTTTAGAAGTAGTATAGTAACCCAGAAAAACACAAGTAGTAGACTTAGGAATCAACTTGTGAGAGTGATAAGGCTTTAGCCAAGGAAAACAAGCACATCCAAAGGGTTTTAGAGCAAGATAGTCAGGTTTAGTCTGAAACAAAAGAACATGAGGAACTTGAAACTAGAGAGAAGAATGAGGAAGACGATTAGATAAGAAGACAGTAGTAAGCAAAGCCTCTAAGCAAAATTGAGTAGGCATACCAGCTTAATCAAGTAAAGTGAGTGTAGTGTCCATCAAGTGTCTATGTTTTCGTTCCACCACACCATTTTGTTCAGGGGTGTGAGGACAAGAAGTCTGGTGGATGATACCACTAATGAGAAACAAATTGATCAGATAATGATTAACAAATTCTTTTCCATTATCAGACCTAACAATTTTAATAGATGTTTGGAACTGATTCTGAACATAGGCTTTAAAGTGTGCAAGAGTGGTTTTAACATCAGACTTATAGTATAAAGGAAACAACCACGAATATCTTGTACAATCATCTATGATTAAAAGACAATATCTAAACCCTTTAACTGAAGGAATAGGAGCAGGACCCCACACATCCATGTGCAACAAATCAAAAGGTTTAGCAGACTTGGTAGTAGACAAAGGAAAAGCCAACTTATGACTTTTGACTTTATTACAGCTAAAACATGAAACATCAAAAGGCTTAGACACAGGCAAATCAAATTGCTTTATGAGAGATTGAAAGAGAGGAAAACTAGGGTGTCCAAGCTTTTGATGCCATAAAGTAGTAGAAGAAGCTGACACAGTATTATGGGTATGAAAAACAACTGGAACCTGAGCAAAAGCAGACTCAAAAGAGCTCTGAATAGGATAGAGGCCCTTGTGGCATGACCCCTTGAAGAGAACTTGGTGAGACAGGTTGTCCTGAATGACATAACCAGAGGAACTAAAGGTTAGATAACAATTATTGTCTTTAGCAAACTGAAAAACTGAGAAAAGATTATGTGTGATGGTAGGAGTATGCAGGACATTAGTAAGATGAAACTTAGCCTTAGGAGTAGGTAAAATGCCATCTCCTAAACAAGAGATAGGCAAAGAATTACCATTTCCAACCATCACTCCTGCCCCTGCTAGATAAGGCTGAGTACGTGTGAGGTTATTAAGATTAGGAGTGACATGGTTAGTAGCCCCACTGTCCAGATACTAGCTTGGTGAAACAAAAGGATTGTTACCAGAAGTGACATGTCTTGAACCTAGAGCATAACATGCTGTAAAAGCAGATGCAGCACTAGGAAAACCATTGCTTTGTATGCCAGAACTTGGACCAATAGGATAGCCAGTGCTTTGTATGCCAGAACTTGGACCAACAGAAGTAGGAAAATGACCATTAAATTCATTAAAACCACCACCATAACCAGCTGTGTTATTATGACCAGATGACAGAAAATGAGTCTGAGTTGGCCCTTGTGAAGACACTGGAGCAAAAGGCATTGGGACTGAAAACTGAGCAGAATAGTCAGGCCTCCATATATTAGGAGACTGAAAACCATAAGATGGATATAAACCAGGTGAAGAAACCATGCTAGGTGCTAGAAAACCAGGAGGTGGAACTGTGAAACCAGATGCTTGTGTGTTTCTAAAACGACAAGTGCGAGCTGAGTGATTGTCCTTTCCACAAATTTGACATGCTGGCCTTGGAAAGGATACAAATCCCTGTCCCCTTGATCTGTTTCTGTTGTTGTCATTGAATCTATGACTAGATTGTGGAAAGAAAGGTGCTTGTGGAAAAACAGGTTGAAACATATGTCCTTGTGATTGTGGAAAAATTTAAGGTTGAGAAAACTGCGAGTGAGATGACTGAGCCAGAGGTGTAGATTGAACTACTGATGCAGTAGAAGTAGAGCCACTATTCTCAGTCTGAGATAAAGTACCTTGAGAAGTTCCACTTGCACCAGACACACTAAGATCTTGCAACTTTTGTGTGGTAATAAACACACTACTAGTCCCAGTATTAGCCTTAGACTTATGTGCCTGTTGATCTTCAGCTTTTAAGATAGACACTAGTTCATTGCAAATCTCTGTGTGTCCTCAAAGTTTGTTTTAAAGAACCATATTCTACTTCAGGCAGTCCATTAATGGTATGAAATACCATATCATCGTCATCAATTCTATAACCTACTGCACTCAACTTCTATGCACAAATCTTAATGTCATCTATGTATTTTTCCATGGTGTTTGTCTTTGTAAAACTATAAAACGTCCGTTTGAGTTCATGAAGATTAGATCTACACAGAGAGTTAAACCTATTCTCCAGACTATTCCAGACATTAGAAGCATGTTCTAACCCTAGAACAAGAGGTAAGGTAGAAAACGATAGTGTTGCAGTCAAGCAAGAGGATGGTTATCAATAAGTGTCCAAGTAAGGAAGGCGGGATTTGTTACCAAATTATTGCTCGAATCTCTGATCTGCATAGGAGGTGAACGAATCGAACCTTTAACATACTCAATGAAGCCATTTGCTCGAAGTGTGTTCAAGACTTGAGTTTTCCAGAGAAGAAAATTATCGGAATTCAACTTTATTGTGACTAGAGAGTGGAAATTGGACACCAGAAAAGCCAGGGCTGGAGGCATCGTAACATCAGTATCACTCGAACTCGAAGGCGCTGACATTTCTGTGAAGAAAACTGAGTAGATCTAAAGTGGAGCTTGAATATCTTGAACCAAATCAAGGACTTTCGTCACTAGGGCTCTGATACCATAAAGAATTTGTGAAATTATTAGGGTTTCACCTTAAGAAATCAAATCAAGATCAAGAAAGAGAGAAAGAGAGAACAAAGTAAACGTAGAGAGAGAGAAGAGGAATCTTAGAGTTTCCATTCATTTTTGCTTGATGTTCTTAGCAACCGATTACAACCATTATAAAGTTAACAAACTATTCTCTCTACTAACCACTTTCCTGTCCACTGACTCACTAACCAACCTCACTTAACCAACTCTGTTAACTACAAAACAGACCCACTAGGACCAGCTGACGTGGACACCTCTTTATCGGTTGAAGAAGAGCTGAGATCAGCTGCAGCTGTGTCCACCTCCTTTGGAACAACTGTGTCCTCCTTTACAAATTGTTCAAGCATTCCATGCAAGAAGGCTTTCTCCATGTATTTGTTCCTGTTGATGAACAACCTTTACATAATGGTCTATTTCGGCCAAATAAATTAACGGCACTGATGGCCGAGTATCAACAGAGTATCGACAAATAAAATTTTTGGCCTATTTTCAAGCCTTCAAGCGCCACTGTATGGCTCCAATTCATGGCCATTTGTCTATCCAGAAGCAAATGACAGAAATTTTTTCATTTCACATCTGATTTGTCCATTACTTCCAATTTAGTAATGTGGCCCTCCTTTTAGCGCCAAAATTGTTTACCTATTTTTTCCTTCCAATCAAATATCGACAGAGATTTGGGAAACAAAGTCAATAACACAAACAAGGTTTTCTCAGGAATGTTTAGGTGGCATTTTTTTTACTTTTTAGGGTAGGTGTTTTTAGGGTTTGCTTTTGGAGAGGTATTTCTTTTTGGGGGTTTCTATCGGTGTCTTGGCTGGCTTCTTGCTATTTGCGGTTTGGTGTTTTTTCCCTTTGGGTCCTAGCGGCATGTGATCGCCGGTGTGTAGGGATTCCTCCTATGTGGGCTTTTCATGCTCCGTTGTGATGTCTCGTGCTTTGGATCCTAATTTACTCTACTCCTAAAACGGGCAATTGAAGTTTCCTCTCTCCCCATCTCTATCTCTCTCTAAAAAATTTCAAACCCTACCCGCGGCTTTCACTATTCTCCCCCTCCTCGCACCTTCCATTTCAAAGCATGCTCCTCTCCTCGCACCTTCCACTCTTTATACATGGAAATAAAGGAAGAAAAAGGATGGAAATGGAACTGAAACAGAATTACTGCCAGCTAGCAATGCTGAGCTCAGCATGACACTCCCTTGACATAACTAACTAACTTACGTCAGGCATCGATCAGCTGCGTTGCTCTCCATAACTTCCCATATATGCACCACCACTCATTTACTGTCTAAACTACGTGGTGCATGTATCAAGGGAGAGGAACGAAAAAGGAACAAAAATAGACAAAATAGAAACAAGAAAGAAGAGTAAAATATCTTAATCCGACAACGATGGGTTGAATTGTAGTTGATCGAAAGATACGAGCTACACTTTTTTAGGGAAAGAAAGAGAAACAGTTTGGGTTAACTGTCAGATTGAAGAGAAAAGAAGATATAGAATGCGCGTTTTGGAGTTAAAGTCACGCAATTAGCAGCCATTTAAAACACGCGTAAGATACAATCAGCAACCAGTTAACTTTCGTGACGTGGAATCCACAAATTTTGTTTATTAAAAAAGGTTGCTAGTTTTTATCATTCAAAAGCCAAAATTTGGTTATTGTTAAGAGGGTGTTAAGTTTGGTTATATTATTATATATGAGCCATATTCTGGACCAACTTTGTTAAGAGGTTATTATTTCACTTGACAGAGATGCTTGTATCCAAGCATTTACCCATCCACATATCTCTTCGATGCACCCGCAGCTTATTCAACACATACAATTAATTCATTACAAATTATTGATTCTACCATTAGGAAAATAGCTATGAATTAAGCTCCCAAAAAAAAAAAAAAACCACGGCCTAAAATAGTTTTATTGTTAATATTCAACCGGAATGGGATTGACTAGCAGTGATAACACTCGATCTTTAGTATCCCGACCTTGAGCAGCATGGCCATCTCCGTATTGGTACATGCTCTGGGACATACTAGCAAGATTCATTGCTATTTCTACAAGAGTTTGGGAGAAGGCATAATCTTTAAATATCGGTCTTCGTTCATCTTCTTCCATGTCTCCCTAATCAAGTATTTGATGTGTTCTCGGGCATCTTCCTCTGATGCACCGGTTTCATGCATATTACATTGTATTGATTTTGGTGTGTCACCTCTCTTTATCTCATCCCGAAATATCATAAAAGATAAAAGGATCTTAGTGTTTGGAAACAATGGAAAAATCAAACCATATATATCTATGGAGATGAATGGACTTTAGTCTATGGTCTAGGCCCTCGGATCCACCATAATGGCCCTCATTTTGGTGATTCGAGTCATTGGTCTCTTTGTATCAAAACAAAATACCAACCACACAAAATAATCTAGTTATTTTGATGAAACGATGAGGTTTTCTTGTAATTAGCTTCAAAAAATTGCAGGACTAATTTTAAATGTTTTGTTGTCAACAGTTTTTAAGACACAAATGCTGAGATAATTTAGTTACTAGCATCAAGTAAATTTATATTTTTCCCCTTCAAGCTCACAAATAATATCTAGCTCAACAAAATATCTAGCTCGAAGTTCTAGGGTGGGTCCAAAGGTAGAGCCCATTGATTTTATTTTTTTTTGAGAAAACATAATCAAGCCTCTGGAACGGAAAAGCTAGTCCACTATTTGGATTAAAGACAAGCATAGATATTACGTGTGTGTGTCTATATATATATATATATATATATATATATATATATATATATATAGTCATTTTCAAATAAGGTGGCCCTTATTTTAGTTAAAATAAGGACCTCTCCATTTCTCCCATTTTCCGTTTGAATTTTGATTATTCAAGCCGCTTAATGTGTTCAGAACGTGATTTTAAGGGTATCTATGAGGAATCAGCAAAAAAAAAGACCGGGAAGGTCTTCATCCGAGCAGTTTTAATTTGAACCATTTGATAAAAAATAAACAAAAACTGCTCGGATGAAGCCATTCCCGATCTTTTTTTTTGCTGATTTCTCGCGTGTACCCTTAAAATCATGCTCTGAACACATTGAGCTGCTCGGATCATCGAAATTCGATCGGGAAAGGAAGGTCCTTATTTTATTAAGTTAAAATGGTCTTTAGGAGAATGAGACTCTATATATATATATATATATGCAAAAGCTAAGATGGTATGAGGAAGACAAGCAAAGATACTTCATTTAGCTATGTACGCAAAGGCTAAGATGGTGTGAAGCTCACCGGTAATGTTCTCATATCATCTGCAAGCCATAAAATAGTACCTGATCATTGATAAATATTGAGTTATTTATTTGAGCATTCGGAACCCTCTGGGGTTGTGGAATTTGTACACAAAAAATAAGCATGAGTTAATATAGCAGGAGATGAAATTGAAATTCATGCATTGTTCATGTATTCTTCAAGGATTGGTGTGTATCTGCTATAGTACCACTTTGCCTCCTTCAAATAACATTTGCATAAATCTGCCCACTAGAAATTAGAGTAGCATGGCTTAAATTAAAAAGTTACTTGAAATCTAACTAAGAATGCGAAAAAGTAATTAATTTTTGAATTGAAGCAGTTTGATACTGATTTCTGGAGGTGAAGGATGATGTTGTAACGCCCCGAATTTTGGGAACGTTAAATAAACATTTTCATTGAAAATCTAAATAGAGTCTGGCTCATTATTACATCATAACCTCCATAAGAGTACTTCCATTACAAAAGGGAGAGAAACTAGGGTTCCTAACTACAGCTCCGCTTGCTCCTTCATCCTAGCCAGCTCTTCAGCTCTAAAGGCCTCCAAGGTGTACAACTCACCTTGATCATCTACAAAGTCTAACACATTACACCAGCGTCGCCACTAGTATAATATATCAGAGTCACCAAAGGTAATACCATGAGCTACGAGAGCTCAATAGAATAATCCATACCCACTAACCATTAACTTACAAACAATTGATCATAAAATTAACGATTTTCACATAGTACATGCATATCTAACAAAACAGTTAATAATGACACATCCACATTCGCTATTCAACTAACGTTGGTGTCCAAAATTTCGGAGTTTCTCCTACGCGACTCGTCGTAGACCGTGTCACCATTTTCCGTTTTTCATAAACCAAATTATCATTTCCAAAATCGTTTTTACATACCCAACCTCGGTTCCGCCGCTCCGGGTTCTCGAGTATCCGCACAATAGTTCCGCCTCTCCGGGTTCCCATTGGCACACAAAATTTGCATTGGCTCCTCTCCACGGATAACCAAGCCATTCGTCACCATGGTTCCGCCTTTTCGGGTTCCCATGGAAACGTACACAACCTCACAATGGTTCTGCTTATCCGGATTTTCGTTGGAACACACACACACATTCCCACAATGGGCAAGTCCTGTCACATTGCGATTTTAAAACACACATTATCATTAACACACCCTAGGTGTCATGTTTCTATCTTCTTTGATTTTTTTGTGTCTCGTCACATGCATAGACTCCGCGGTAGGACTTTTCACGTATACATAAATCATTCATTGTAATCTTGAAACTAAACTAGCAAGATCATCCAACTCTATGTTATTTAGCATGCTCAAATCACAACTTAAAGTATAACGCCACATGTACAAACGCCCTTGGAGTGGACACCACTTATGCTTTATCACACATCAAATAGGTAATTCAAGTAATCATCTATACATGTTCATAACCATCCTTAAGATCAAAAAATGAATACTTTTATGCATTTTGATATACAAACAACATACAATATACGTAGTGTAGGTAAGTAGAGGTATTCTACATATACTTAGAGCTAGGGGATAAGAATAATCTACCGTTCTTCTTGGCAGTAGGGTGGCTACGGAAAAGTAAGTCGGCTATCGGACGGAATGACTTCCTACGGTAAGCTTTCGGTAGCTTCGAAAGAGAAAGGTTTCTCTCAAAACTAGTTCTTGACTAAAAACTACTAACTTTTGGATCGAGAGGGTGGTCGGATGGTGGTTTAGTGGCGGCTTAGGATGAGTTTCAAGAAGAACTTCAAGAAAAACTCAAGAACACCAAGAACAAGAAAGAACAAAGTAAGAACTCAAGAATTTTCTAGAGAGAGAAGTTGAAAGGTTGGAAGGTGTGAGTTAAATGGCAAGAATGTGGTGCTATTTATAGCAAAAGTCTTGGCTACTACCCAAGGAATAAAATTTTTCCTAGCAATTATTGTCCAATGGGTAAAGATTTTCCTAGAAAAATAATAAGCCAAAAGGTACATGTACCCATATATTAAAGAGAAATTGAAACTGCTCATTCCATTGCAACTGATTACACAGATGTAGTATTTATACAAGAGTAAAGTGAGAACCGACCTAACCACTACAGCTGGAATCCACTAACAACAAACTCTCCAGTAATAACAGAATTCTGTTGTTTTCTGTTGATTACAAACTACTAAGACTAAACCACTAAGATTAAACAGAGCATAACCTCTTAACCTCTTCTTTAACCGTAGTACTCTTATCATCCCCCCGCAAACGATTGGGAGATGGAATCACCAAGAGTTTGCCTTCAGAAACTGGAACCGAGAGATGGATAAAGCCTTTGTGGATAAGGCCTTTGTAAAAATATCAGCCAATTGATCAGAAGTTGGAACATACTGAAGAGAAATGGCTTTTGCTGCTACCCGATCACGCACATAATGACAGTCCACCTCAATGTGCTTGGATCGTGCGTGAAACATAGGGTTAGTGGCAAGAGCTATAGCAGAGGTATTATCACACCATAAGATAGGTGTTTGAGTAAGAGGAATATGCAAATCATGAAGAAGCATTTGCAACCAACTGAGCTCAGCAGCAGTATGAGCTAATGAACGATACTCAGCCTCTGTAGAAGACCGTGAGACTGTGGTTTGCTTTTTAGTGGACCAAGAAATGAGATTATCTCCAAGATACACACAGTAGCCAGAAGAAGACTTACGATCAAGACAGTCTCCGGCCCAATCAGAATCTGAAAAGGCTTGGAGCAAAAAAGAGGAAGGTTGATACACCAAGCCATGATCAAGTGTCCCCTTCAAGTACCTAAGCAGATGTTTGACAGATGCAAAAGCTCCCACAGTGGGTGAATGCATATGTTGACAAGCTTGGTTTACAAAAAATGCTAGGTCAGGCCTCGTAATTGTAAGGTATTGCAAGGCTCCAACAATACTTCGAAATAAAGCTGGATAAGTAAAGGGAGCTGAAGAAGTTGCAGGATCAGAAGCCTTGACAATAGAAGGAGAAGAACAGGGCTTACAATCAGCAAGACCTGCTTTATGTAAAATGTCTCGAGCATACTTTGACTGAGATAGAAAATACCCTTTGGCACAAGGTTGAACAGATATGCCCAGAAAATAGGACAAATTTCCAAGTTCTTTCATGGAAAAAGCTAAATGCATATGAGTAACAAGCTGCTGAATATGACTAAAAGAGTTGCCAGTTAACACGATATCATCAACATAGACCAGAAGAATAGTAATGACGGAGGCAGTCTTGTAAATGAACAAGGAGTTATCACAGTGACTATTAACAAAACCATGTTGCAGAAGAAATGTAGAGAATGTAGAATACCAAGCTCTGGGTGCTTGTTTAAGACCATATAAAGCTTTGTGCAATCTGCACACATGACGAGGTTTAGTCGAATCAACAAATCCTGGAGGCTGAACCATGTAAACCTCCTCTTCCAATTTGCCATGAAGAAAAGCATTAGATATGTCCAACTGCTTAAGAGACCAGTTAAAATGTAGAGCCAAGCACAATAGAATACAAATTGTTGGTTGTTTGGCAACAGGACTAAACGTATCCTGAAAATCCACCCCTTCTTCTTGCAAGTAACCTTTAGCAACTAATCTGGCTTTATGTTTGGCTACACTACCATCTAAATTTCTTTTGAGTTTAAAAACCCATTTACACCCAATAGCATGTTTCCCTAGAGGAAGAGGTACCAAAGACCAAGTGTGTTGTAACTAGAGAGCATTATATTCGTCATGCATAGCCTGTGTCCAGGCAGGAACTTTAAAAGCTTCTTGATGAGAAAGAGGTTCAGTGAGAGATGAAGGAATTGGAATAGCAGGCAGACAATAAGGAGAAGAAAGAAGACATTTAGTTTTAGAACGAGTGACCATGGGATGTGGTATGTGAGGCTTGGTAGCCTTGGACACAGAAGGAAGAAAAACTTCCAAAGATTGAATTGGAATAGAGGATTCTGGATAAGACGCAGGAGACACTAAAGGTGAAGAAGAAAGATTTGTATGAGTAGGAGAGGAAGAAGAAGCTGAATGCATAGAGCTAGAAAAAGAACCAAAGAATGGACTAGGAGAAGTAGGTTCATAACAAGAAGATAAATGGCATCAGAAGAAAGAGAAGGAGGAGGGACAGAAGAAGAGGAAGAGGAAGTATTCCAGAAGAAACTATGCAATTGAGTAAATGAAGATGCATGAGATGAGACTGGAAAAGGAGAAGTATTAACAAAAGGAAACACTGTCTCATGAAACAATACATGCCTAGAAATATAAACTCTTCCTGTAGAGACATCAAGACATCTATACCCTTTGTAAGATGGATGATAACCAAGAAATACACAAGGAAGAGATCTGGGTTGTAATTTGTGTTTAGTATATGGCTGTAACCAAGGGAAACATTGACAACCAAACACCTTAAAGAAAGAATAATCAGGTGGAGAATGAAACAAAACTTCATAAGGAATTTTGTTCTTAATGGAAGAACTAGGCAGTCTATTAACAAGAAAAACTGAGGTTGCTAGAGCATCAAACCAATATTTCAAGGGAAGAGATGATTGATGCAAGAGAGCAATAGCTGTTTCTATAAGATGCTTGTGCTTACGCTCAGCTACACCATTCTGAGACTGAGTATGAGGACATGCTAATTGATGAACAATGCCATGTTGTTCCAAATACTCTGAAAATGGTCTACTAATGTATTCACCACCACCATCAGTACGAAAAATTTGAAGAGAAGTACTAAATTGATTCTCAGCATATGCTTTAAATGTAAGAAATTTAGAAAACACCTCATGTTTATGCTTTAGTGGATATATCCAGGTAAATCTACTAAAATCATCAATGAACAACACATAGTAAGAATAACCAGAAGTATACAAGTGAAATGGTCCCCATACATCACTATGAATCAGAGAAAGAGGTCTATTAACAGTGGAATTTGACAAAGTAAAAGGCAAGCGATGACTCTTAGACACAGCACAATGTGTACAGTTAAGAGGAGTACACTTATTAGCAGAAGACAACTGTAAATGCTGAGTAAGTTGCTGAAATTTGAGTGGTGATGGATGACCAAGTCTGCTATGCCAAGTAGAGACAGAAGCAGGGGTGTTGAGCAGTGCTTGACACTGAGATGGAGAAGAAACAACAGAAGGATGAAACTGATAGAGGCCATGATTAGTATGACCTTTAGACAGAACTTTCTTCGTTTCCTTGTCCTGAACAAGAAAAGAAGAATCATCGAAAGTGACAGTACAATTGTTATCTTTGGTAAGCTGTTGGACTGAAACTAAGTTATTAGACAAGGAAGGAACATGATAAACGTGGTTTAGATGAAAAGAATGAGTAGGTGTGGGTAGAAGACCCTTACCAGAATGCTGTTTAGGCATAGCAGCTCCATTTCCTACCATAACCTGATCACTGCCATGATATGGTTGATAGAAATTCAGATTGGACAAGTCATTTGTGAGATGATGAGTAGCTGCGGAGTCAAGATACCAGTCAGCCGAAGGTGTTGGAGAAGCTGAGGCCACAAAAGCTTTGGCAGTTGACGGAGACGTAGTAGAGAAAGATGAAGACTGGAAAGCAGAATCCATACGATACTAACAATTCACATCCGTATGACCAAGCTTTTGACAGATCTGACATACAACAGAACTCCCACTGGAAGAAGCATAACCTCCAGAGTCACCAGCCAGATTCGGAGCCCGAAAGTCATTTGAAGCCCTAAATTCTCTGTAATTGCCGAAATTATTACAACCAGATCCAAAACCTCTACCTCCTCGTCTGTTACCAAATCTACCGCCTCGAAAACCAGTTCGAGGAGAAAATCTTCCTCGATTCATAGAAGAATAGCCACGGAAACCAGAGTACGAAGATGAACCAGGAGATTTATGGCCAGTAGTAACAGCGGAAAATGCCACAGTAAGATCACTAGGAGGACTAGAACCTTTAGAGTGTGCATCAATATGTATAGCCTCAGAGCACAATAACGAGGTCAATTCATCAACAAAAATAGGTGCAGATCTAGTGCGAATAGAGGTTTTAAAAGCATCATAAGCTTCAGGTAGGCCATGTAAAACGTGAAAAACTAAATCCTCATTATGAATCGGAGAAGAAGCCATGGCCAATTGATCAACTAGATCTTTAATTTGTTTCAAGTAATCCTCCATAGACTTTGTGCCCTTATCAACCGTACTTAGACGATCTTTCAACTGATGAATGTGCGACCGAGAAAGAGTAGTAAAGCGTTTCTCAAGAGAGAGCCATACCTCACGACTGCTAGAGAGATCAAGCAAGAAGACAGGCTTGGTTAGGGTTGCCGTGAGACAGCTGAGAAGATGTGAATCGAAGACCTTCCATTTCAGAAACTCAAGATTGGCAACATCTTTGCCATTAGAATCCTGAACAATCGGAGCAGGACAAGTGATAGATCCATCGAGATAACCAAACAAGTACGTAGCTTGTAAGATATTCTGAACTTGCTTCTTCCAAATGATGTAATTTGTTGAATCAAGCTTCACCGTGATGAAAGAACTCAGATTTGAAATCAGAAGTTTGAGGTTTTCTGGAATGGCGTACGAAGAAGAGGAGGAGGAGGAAGAATTTGGCTCTGTCATGGCGGAATCAAGGATCGTTACTCGTGAGAGTTTGATAGCTCTGATACCATAAAGAGAAATTGAAACTGCTCATTCCATTGCAACTGATTACACAGATGTAGTATTTATACAAGAGTAAAGTGAGAACCGACCTAACCACTACAGCTAGAATCCACTATCAACAAACTCTCCACTAATAACAGAATTCTGTTGTTTTCTGTTGATTACAAACTACTAAGACTAAACCACTAAGATTAAACAGAGCGTAACCTCTTAACCTCTTCTTTAATTGTAGTACTCTTATCATATATAAATATATTTGTGTACGTAGAAAATCTAATAAAATACTTTATAAGGTACTATATAATCTTTTAAGATTTTCAAGTATCCAATAAAAAATTATAAGGTCAAGATTTCCTAATAAACTAATCTAATAAGCACATGTTTCTATTACATTATTGTATATATATACACACATGTCCAAGTTTTCAAATATAAAAGTAGGTACTATTAGGTACCATATAATCCATCAAGATTTTCAAGTATCAAATAAAATATATGGCCAAGATTTTCTTATTAGAATAATTTAAGATGTACTAGTACTTATATATTTATTAATGTTCTTAGAAATCTAAGAAATTAGATATTCACGTATCTTTAATGCATATAAATACATGGAAAAATCTAGGAAGTGGTTTATTTGATAAACCCAATTACTAGTTAGTATGACTAACTTATTATCCAATGGATAATATTTTCCTTTGTATTTTTTGACCAATGGATAAAATGAATAAGGTAATATATACTTGAATACTATTTGAAATAACCAAATGTCCTTTAGGCATGTGTATATAAGTCTATATACAACTATATATGAGTACTTTATCAAATCTAGCACAAAATATCATTGATAGAAAATCTAGATTTTCTATTGTCCAATGGATAAAAGTTTTCCTAACTTTTATTGTCCAATGGGTAAAGGTTCGTCTATGGTTAGGAGATTGTAACTAGATGAATTGGTAGTTCGGTTCTTCCAACTAATCGGTTGAAAACTAATTCTACTTGCCACGTAGAATTTCTAGTCAAGAAATATAATTTAAGATTTTATTTTATACACTAGGAAAATATACAAGTATTTCTACAAGTATACTTGTCTTTTGAAAATGACTAGATTGTCCGGTGCAAAGAAATATAATTTTATAAGTCTCAAATCTAGTTATGACGGATTATTAAAGTTAAAAAGGAATTTTAAAGGAAATCCAAGTAATTTAAAATAAAATTTAAATATTTAACGAAATTTTTATTTACCAAAAATCAAGCTCATTACAGATGTGAATGCCCTGCTCCTAAAGAGTCCCATAACCCATTTCATTAATCTAGTTTAAGAGAGCTAGGTAACATATCTTTATATAGTCTGGAAGTTCTTCCATTGTATTTATATCCCACCTGAAAGTACCAAAGTACATTTTAATTACTCCCATGTTTCATAATTGTTTTATTATTTTGTGGAAGTTGTACTGTTTTTTTTTTTTTTTTTTGCATAAAAACTAAAGACAGATGTGCATAAGATGTAAATTTTTCCTGCACCAATTTACATAATTAATTCAGATCTTTAAATTGCTGCAGGCTAAGTTGAAAACTAATTATGCACCAAAATGCTTTTTTTTTTATTATTGAGAAATCTCAAATTAAAGAGAAACAATATGAGATGAAGGGACTATTCATTAAGAAAGCAAAGCAGCATTCAGCTATAGATCATATTCAAAATTTCAAATATGTACATCACTGCAACCAACCTTTCAACGGCATTAGTGAAAATTTCTAGTTCATCCAGTGTGCCATAAACATCATAGACATCATCAATTGTTGTGATAAGAGCATTGACAATTGTAATATTTCTCCTAAGATTTGAGAATTGGGGCTTGAAATTGAGGCCAATAGTCCACAAGAAATTCTCCATCAACCTGTCCCTAGCAAAGCCCAATTTTTTTGCCAACCCGATTTTGCTCCACCACCAAAATCAAAGACGAAGCGATGATTTACGAAACATAACACTGAAGAAACAAATGAGAAGGTAATAGTATATGTGAGCTAGGGTGAGTAGTATAGTAATAACTTAATATGGAATTGCAGAATTCTGAAACAACTTATTGTAATTGGATCCTCGAATAATACAGATAATAGGGGTAAGACCCAACATTATATTATGAACGATATGGGTTGAATTCGATACACTTCATGGCCGTGGCCTAATTACCTTTTTGAGGACTAAGGCAAAATCTCTATTTAAGGTTTTTTATTATTTAATTAACTAATTAGTTCAATTCAAATTAAGTTTTAACAATTATACTCTGACAAATAAATCACACAATTATACTCTGACAAATAAATCACACAATTTCATGGCCGTCGGTACGTTTTCTCTCCCCCAATGGTCGGTACTCATAGATTTATTGTTATAAATAATCTAAACAATAAATCTATGAGTACCGACCATTGGGGGAGAGAAAACGTACCGACGGCCGCCGGCGGGCCGTCTCCGGCCACCGGACGGCCGATCCGAGCCGTTCAAAAATTCTAAAAAATAAAACCGAGGGGGTCAACGCGGGAATCAAGGGCATCCGAGGTGTTTAGGGTGCTTGATCAAAGCACCCTTTTTTCGTGTATATATGTACACACACATATATACACGAAAAAAGGGTGCTTTGATCAAGCACCCTAAACACCTCGGATGCCCTTGATTCCCGCGTTGACCCCCTCGGTTTTATTTTTTAGAATTTTTGAACGGCTCGGATCGGCCGTCCGGTGGCCGGAGACGGCCCGCCGGCGGCCGTCGGTACGTTTTCCCTCCCCGTGGTCGGTACATATAGCAACACTCTATTTATAAATGATGAAACTGCATTTTTCTCTTTGATGTACTCATCACGGCAAGTTCAATTGATTTTGCATCAAGTATAGTGGACCAATAAATACATCATCGTAGCCATGGTCCGCCCCTGCATTCTCAACCAATTGACCTTCCCCGTTTCAGAACGGGAAATAAATTCTTATTTTTTAAGAAGATAATTTCAAGTTCAGAAATAATGGACTTACTTACATACCCCCACCACGAAGGTCTCTCTCTCTCTCTCTCTCTCTCTCTCTCTCTCTCTCTCTCTCTCTCCTTCCTTGTTTCAGATAGATAGATTACCCCCACTATTTACTTCTCATCCTCATCAATTAGAGGGTTTCAAGTTGAGAAACCCTAAACTGTTGTGCTGCCAAAAAAAACCTAATTCGAAAATTTGAGAAACCCCTAATTCGGAAATATGAGAAACCCTAAATTGGAGTTGTTAACAACAAACAATGAACTTACTAGTTCCAAAGTTTTATTGTATTTCCATCACTAAAGTAGCTACCTATTTGCCAGCATATTTAACTGAAACAAATCTAAGCCGTGATATGCCTATTTTGAGAATTCGAGAGAGGTGATCATTGTTCTTCTCATTAGCCTATGTGTTGGATCCTTTTTCCAATTTAAGCGGCTTGCAGGCTTCAATTTTGATACCCTTTTTCTTCTCCTGGAAAGTCAGAAGCTTCCTCACAATAGCAGGAAACCGAGTACTTGGTGAAGTGCTTCTATCAAGTTTATGGAGAATATCGTTAGGGCGGCGAACACCAATACGGCCATTGTTCCATGCATAATCAAACGTGTCAAGGAGCTGAGCTTCTGTTTTTCCAGCATTGCTCTTATTCTTCATCTGTTCAACATCAAGAAAAGGGAACAAGAAAAGAAAAATGGTTAAAATTCTACAACCTGACATACACTATTGGGGGATCTCAATCACAATATAGATAAGCACGTGTAGTATAGTGATTTGTATTGTAGGGTAACAAAACGAATTTTATGCCATTGCCTAAGGAGAAATGTTGTCAACTTCTTTATTTGATGACTCACTTCAAGCAGGTAAAGATGAAGATAAAAATGAATACAAAATCACCATGGCAAAGTAGTATTGTGTAGCACCACCTCTTCACCAAACTATATCAATACATGACATTCATTCTTGAATTTGATTAGCTCGTTCATCCATTTAGAATATAGATATTGTAGTTTGTTGCTGAATAATTTGTACTTGTAGCCAATTTTAGCATGAACTTGTCCAAAAAAAAATCATGTATCTAGGTGTCCATATATCGCTCACTCGCATTTGAATGTCACTGTAATAGTTCCGTTTTGTCAAATGAAAAGTATAGTTCTCTGTCTTGTATACTCTGCATTCATTGTAACAGTTTTGTTTTGTTAAATGAAAAGTTTAGTTCTTGTCTTGTCTTGTATACTTGACATTCTAGTCTTGTAAGTGTTTTTTCTGGCCTTCTTGTTATTTCAACACTTCAACTACAGATGAGTGACCTCTGTGTGTTTTGAGCATGTTACTGTTAGGGTTTACCGTTTCTAGGTAGGAATTGATACATTGTTGGCAATTCTTTGGCTAGATGTTGAACGGTTTGCTTATTCTTGGTGTGCTAATCACTTGTTTATCTACTTTCAGATTTTTTAGAAGAATCCTACCAAGATCAAGAACAAGGAGTGCCGCAACACCACTTTGAATGGTGCTATGCAAGAGGGCAAGGACAAAGCTATGCAAGAGGGAGATCTCCTTTTTGCATCTAGATCATCAAAACTGCTACTATCCTAGCAAGAGGGAGAGCACAAAGTAGTTCGACAACTCCAAAATCAAGTTCCCCTTGGTGTATGGAGCGTCCAGCCAAGAAGAGATGTTAGCCAACTCCAAAATCAAGCTCCCCATGGTGTATGGAGCATCCAGCCAAGAAGAGATGTTAGCGACACTTAGGATTTTTCTTTTTCATTTTGCTTGTAATATAGCTTGGGGTAGACGACGATGATGATGTTTGGCTTATGCCTCTTTTGTAAAACATTATGTTTTCATGTCAGCTAAATTTAAAACTTATGTTTCAATTGCAATTGAAATGCTGGTTTGCTGTTTTTTTTGGTTGCTATTGCTAACTGAGACGTCGAGCTAGATTGAAAACAAGGGAAACTCTGTCGAATTTTTTAGAAAATACCTTGTGTTGAAGAGTAGTTCACTTGCTTGTATTGTTTTATATCGTGTCATATGTCCTGTGTCCCATTTTGTGTCCTTGAAAGCTGTCCATATCGTGTCATGTGTCCCCTTTTGTGTCCTTGAAAGAGCTTATTGTTTGTCGGTCTTGTAATGACCTTTCATAAGGTAGATGGTTTGGAGAATTCTGTTTGAAGTTGACTTCTTTAATGAGACGCATTCTACTTTTGTTCATAAAATTGCACCACTTCTTTAATTTCTTTATGCTTCTGTAATGACCTGATTGCTTGTTGAATTCATAGTTCCATCAGTCACCAATATCAATACTAGAATTATGCTAGTGTATGTAGTTCTGGAAAAAATTTGGCATAGTCTCCCCTGTTTTTTGGTCCTAGCCCGACGTCTAACATCTCAGTCTGTACAATAAAAACAACATGAGGTTACGCACAAGCCCCTCCCGGGCATTTCTCATTCTAAATCACAAGTCACAAGCTATATTCATAGCCAAAATCTATTGCCAAATTATCATTTCACAACGAAGACCGTAATACAATAAATTTAAAACCCACGCCGGGCTGTTCTCATCACAATTATCAATTACATACGAAGTTAGGTTTCGCAATATTACAACTTGATATTACAAAGCTTAGTACATATTGATATTCCAAACTACAACAAATTGATCATTTTCCTTGGCCTTTGATTCACTTGAATAGCTTCAATCTCTTTCACTGCCTTTTCGAGTTTCTACTAGTCTTTGCAAAGCTATTGGTCCCATAGCTAACTTTCGCAGCAGCTAAGCTATCCTTTACGTACAGTTGCATGATCAGATGATTTCTTTTCCCATCCTTTAGATTTACCAGATGGCTCTCTCCCTTGGCCGCACCATATTTTTTCTCCGCTCAACTCCACCAACGAACATCTACAGCAATGAAAAGAATAACATTACAAAGTTGAGCATTATGCGACCAACTTAAATTGAAGATAGAGTAGCAAGCTATCAAAAATAAAGATGGTCAACAGATTCATCTAAAGATGGTCAAGCCATCAACTAAGTCCCAATTTTGAACAAGGTTATAAGTGTTTATGTTGGATTGTGTTCATATTCAGATTGGTGGACTACTTTGGTGGTGTGTTCAGTTTGTGTCCAGTGTGTATCCTACAAGAATCCCCAAGCTTCGTGAATTATCATATGGAACTATGGAATGCTGGCTCCTGGAAGAAACGATCAGTCAGTCCATCCATTTGAGAAGGGAAGAAGGTATCCTATAGTCAAAGCAGCAGCTGCTACTTATTCTCTGCTGTTGTTCAGTCAATCCAACTCAATGTGTTGTTGAGCCATGGCAATCTCGTTAGTCATGTTCGTTGTTGGACCATGTGTGGACTGCTAGCGTAACGACCCTAGCCCGTCCCTAGAGGTTAAGCCATAACAAAACACCGGTAGAACTCCCACCAAGGCCATATCAAATAACAATTACCTCATAAGCAACAAAAACATGATTAGAAGATGCTAATAAGCCTGTCTTTAGTGAACATAAGGTCCTAGAGTGAAAGATATGAAGTTAGACAACCAATCTCAAGAAATAATTTCAGAATCTGAAATTTCATCAACTTCAACTTAAAATCTGACTTTGCACAGAAATAATTAAGGTACAAACTCCACATACTTTTTACAAAAATGCTAGGGGTACATATGAAATGTACATATTATGTACATATCAGTTTTGTGGGGCCCACCTCGGGTCCCACAAAGATGATTCAAACCGCCCATTTTTTTCAAACATTTTTTTATGGAGCCCTGTAAAAAATCAGCACAACCCGATATCGGTAAGGATTTTTTCTTAATTTGTGGAGGCGAAACTACTTAACTGCTTAGTTTCGCCCCTACAAATTCAGAAAAAATCCTTACCGATATCGGGTTAAGTTGATTTTTTACAGGGCATGTTTTAAAAATAATGAGCTGTTCAGATCATTTTTGTGGGACCCGAATTGGGCCCCACAAAATCTATATGTACATTGTATGTACATATTATATGTACCAATAGCAGCACTCTACTTTTTAAGGTCTATGAATCTAGTTTCAAAATCAGAAAACGGTTCGTAATTTCATCGCTCGAGCTAAAAATTATGGCCGTTTCCCCAACATGTTTTGGTGCAGACTGCACAGTTCTGAAAATGAGTGATGCTAGGTTAAGAATTTCTATAGAGCTCAATACTTCAAACTTGGTCCTGAAATTTTTATCGTAGATAGAAGACTCATAGAGAAACTCTCAGTAAAATTCTCAGAAATTTAAGAACTTTCAAACTATCTCAATAAAATTTCCCAAAATCAGACAAACATGAATTTTCCAATTCTGCAGAATTCTAAACCAAGTAATTTCTGTTCTAAACTATTTAAACTACACGAAATCCAAACATTCGATAGGGCTTTCATGAGTTCTTCAACTCCCTAACAAAAACCCAACTCCAAATTCCAATTAAACTTGAAATCAATCTACTAAAGCAGCAAGGAATATGAATTTCACACTAAGAACTTGGAATTCATACCTACTTGAATTTCGATCAGCAAAGCTAGGATATTTCCTTCTAGAATTTCGATCAGCAAACCAAGTATTAGTGTAACAAGATGCCAAAACATATACAATTATTTACCTGCTGATGCCGTTGCTCGAGGCACAACTTCTCTGAATTTGCCATGCCAAGCACCTCTGATCAGGTCTGAGCCTTGAATCTGTGGGTGGCAACTTCTCCTGCATAAAGTTACTTTGGGAGTCAAATAGAATTTCAGGGATTGACTTTGAACACCCACCGAAACAATTTAGGGGTTTTTTTTTTCAAGAAACTCAATTTAGGTTTTTCTCCCAGCAACTTAGCGATTAGTTCAAGGAGAGAGAGAGACCTTCGTGGAGGGGTAACGTTGGACTGCCCAGAAGCCGGTTGTGGTGGCGGTCGCCGGCGGTGGAGAGCGCTGCCCTCGTCTGCGTTGACCAGGAGAATCAGCCCGAGATAGGGAGGGGGGATTTGAGAACAGAAGACTTGGGGTTGGGTACCAGTGGTAGAGGTGGGAAGCGTGGTCACCGGTGGAGGTGGAAGCGTCGTCACCGGTGATGGTGGTGGTGGTGGTGGTGGTGGTGGTGGGAGCAACCCTCTCTCTCGATTCTCTTCTCATTGTGAATGTGGGGATGGAAGGAAAAGGGGAAATGCGACCTGGAAGCTAGGGTTTTTTTTCATAAAGTCAAAACAACGTCGTTTTGAGATGATGTCAGCTGACATCAGCACGTTGTGTGAATGTGAATGGTTGTGTGTCTAGCATTTTTGTTATATAAGCATGAAGTTATCTTTCTTGTCAGGAAGAGAAAAGCATGATACTTGGAATTTATTATCGCATAATTTTAGCGAACTTTAAAGAATAATGTGAACGCAAAGAAATGATGCATATTTACGAGACACGAGAAATGAAAAGTGAAATACAAAAAGTAATGTGAAAATGGAATGTAAAAAGATTAATGATTGTGTGAGCATGAGAGCTCGGTAGGATCAGTAAAGTTGGTCGGTGGAATCATGGCTTGGTATGCGTGTGTGAGCATGATAGTCTGGTGGGATCTGAAAGAATGGTCAACAAAATCATGACTTGGGTGTGTGTGTTACCTAGGAACCCAATGGGATTTGAAAGAATAGTCGGCGGTACTAGTGTCGTGTTGTGTTGTGAGTTGATTAAAGACTGAGAGCCCAGTGGAATTTGAAAAATACGGTCGGCGGAAGCAGTGCTTTTAGGTAGCAAAATCTAAGATTAGCCTAGGAGCCCGATAGGATATGAAATATGGTGGGCGGAACCAGTGCAATGATACGAAATTACGATACACTGAAATGACAATGACACTCTAATTAACTCTGACAAGACACTAATACTTTATTTTGTTGATTTGTTGTTAATTATGAGATGAAATACAATTACTTTACAAAATCATATACTCCCTCCGTCCCTTTTTAAGTGTCCTGCTTCGTAACTCCAACTTATTAAAAAGACATCATCATTACACCTTTCACATCAACTTTTTCCTCCACTTTCCCTACTTACCCATCATCATTACACTTTTACTCACTAACTTTTCAAAATAAAATCTACTTTTAGGGACAAAATAGACAATACACCAACTTTTACCCCCCCTAACTTTACAAAATAGACACTTATTAAGGGACAGCCCAAAATGGAATACTGAACACAAAAAAAGGGACAGAGGGAGTACTACTTTCGTCCCATAATGTTTGTCCGGTTCGCAAAATGAGGTCTTAAAAATAATCCAATTTTTGCCAGAAAAATTCATATTTTTTTCAACAACTTACTAGATATCAATGAGTTCTTTTAATTTGTGAAAAAGAGTTTGAATTTTTCTTGGCAAAAATATATTATTTTAAAAAATATTATTTTACGGACTGGACAAACAATATGGGACAGAGGGAGTAATACGGAGTATATATTTTTCTTAGTGTAAGCAACATAGGCATAGAGTTAGCTACTGAGCTTATTGAGTTTAAAAGCTCATCAGCAATGGCCGAGCCACTTGGAGACGAGTGGGGGCGCCCCCACTAAGTGGGTTTTTTTTTTTTTTTTAGATTTTGTATTTTTCTTATTTTGATTTCTTAAATTGTTCTTTGTTTAATCACTTCAATACTTTTTGTATATCATTTCTAATTAATTTCTTATTTTAAATATTACAATAATTCTATTACACTGGCGAAGTGAGATGTCTAAATGTTTAATACAAAAAATAGCCACCACTTACCATTAATTTGAAACTCTCCAATGAATAATGTCCAAATTCATAAGTGGCTAAAACATGAGTTATATAGATTATACTTTGTTAATTATTTACAATTCTTAAAGTAGTATTGTATTTGTCGATAGAACCCACAATATCAAGACGAAGTTAAAGGTTTAAGGACAAAATTAAACTTGTAAAGAAAAGTGTATTTTTTTTCTAATTGGATCGGGGTTGTTAAATATTGACATTTTAGTTATTGTGTATTTAACTGCTCTAAGACTTGATCCGCTGTGATAACCCAAACTTAAAATAAATAAATAAAAGGAATCATTTTTTTAAATTTCTTCGTAAAAATTCTATCGCCGCGGTTAATCTTAGATTAATTTTTAAAGCCAACAGTAAACTTTTGATGTTTTTCTAAGAACGTAGGATATGCAACACAAACAAATAGGGACTGGTTCCACACTGTCGGTAGGAATTTAATTTCCCAGAAAAGATTTTCCGTCGGTGGTGAGTGAGATTCATGCTAGCAGATAAGGATTGGGCAAGATTTATGAGTTGGGTGTGGATCGGAGCATATGTATTAATTTATTTTTTCTTGAACTTTGACTGCGCCATATCAAGGTCTCAACCCTCCCGAATCACAATACCGACGTTTTTATCTCGAAGATGTCCAATCTGTAGAGAAATACATTAGATTATAAATAAATGGGAAGATTCTAGGGAAATTTTGTACAAAAAAAATCGATGACCACACCACTAATCAGCATATAGTCGCTAAATATATTATTAAAAGAATAAAAAGGTAAATGAATGGTTAAAGAACCATACCCCCGGGTAAGCATTATATTTTCTCTTATTTGCATAGATGACTCTCTCTTTTCCCTTGGACTTTGTATATTCCATTTCTTTGTCCTAGTAAGTAAAAAAAACGTGAGAGAGGATTTTTTCGTCCCTTTCATGAAAAATAGGATGTGCTTACCCTAAGAAAGCGGATCATATTCATATCACGTTCCTCTCGAAGCACAACACTGACGTTTCTGAAGATATTGTCCATAGCTTGGGGATTGAATAGAGGCTTAATAGTTGCTTAAGAGGTTTCTACAGTCAGGATGTTCCTGGACAAATAGTTAGAATGTTTCTATACTAAATTGATGTAGAGCTATGCAGTTCACAATTTCTCTTAAATAAAATAACCTCAATCAATAACTTAGTAAAAATGCCCAAATTACTATCATGAGGGACATGGCGGGAACATGAGACATCTAATTCCAAAACATCCCCACAGATGTGTTCCCTCCATATAATTGCAAGGGGGAAACATGGAAAACCCATTCACACATTTGGTAACCACTCCTTCTCTCTCTCTCTTAAACCACGTTAACCTCTGATCTCCAAAGGAAAACCGCTTCCCCTATTTGCAGAGCATGCCTGTACCTAATGAATGTAGAAATTGGCACATCAACTCAGCACTTTGGAATAGTACAGCAATTCCCCATTCGGAAAACTTCATGGCTGCCAGAAACCCACTTCATAAGAGAAAAAATAGATGCTTTACTCCCCCTCATTCTAACCAAGGCAAGTTATCTAATCCGTTTCACATTTGAAAATTTTAATTCCAGTTTCCATGTAATTTTTTTTATAACTTTGATATGATTGTTAGGGCACCAATCACATGTCCCCCTCTTGGTATTTTCCAAGAGAGAGAAAAATTACTACAATTTGGAAAATTAATACATACTAATATTGTTAGTGCAATTTAGCCTTTTTTTTCCCTGAGTTCAAAATGAGAACTAAAATGTTGGCCAAGCCACAAGCGAATAAGTGGGAAGCATTTATGCAAATTTGCACACGCACCGTGCGTGTGCCCCGGCCTAGGCCACATGCAAATAAATAGGAAGCATTTGGGCAAATTTGCACACGCATCACCTGTGCCCCGCATCGCATCACGTGTCCATTCAAAAAGATATCTATATGAATTCAGGTGTTATTCAACTCAAAATTACTCGTGCGCATAAGGGCATGGAAGGACCATGTAGAAGCAAAATTCCTACATACTTACCAATCAATGAGATAACGGCCAGAAAAAAAAACTTGGGTTAAACTGCACCAGGCTGCACCTTAATTGTCTAAGTATCCAAGTGGCAATGTTGGCTTGCCAGCTAAAAGTTCGTACTATGTTACTACTATGAGAAATATAGTACTAGTAAAAAAAAAAAAAGGTTCCTTCAATAGAAAAGAAATCCTCAAACTTCGACAGGAGATTCATCAGCGACGGTCGAATTGAGCACAGAAAGCTCAAAAATATCATAACCAGCACAACCCAATTAGAATGCATTGTTTTGTGCATTTAAGCACGGGTTATCCCTAATGAAATCAAATTTGGCTTTGAGGTATTTTTTATTTTACAGTAAAAGGGAAAAATAATTGGGAGAAAGAGAAAAAAAAAATCTAAATTTGAAAACTCCCCATTTAGACTGCATTAAATGAAAATATGAACCAATAAAACCAAATCTAAATTTGGGGTACTTTTTATTTTACAGCAAAAGGAGACTTAGTAGCTTATTAAGAGGTATCTATAGTCGAAATTATCTAGGACTTACAGTTATAGCTAAGCATTCCACAATTTCTCATCAACGAAACATCTCCCTACCAACGAAACTTCCCAATGAAAGGATATATGTTTTTCCTATTATCCCACTATGAAATTCAAACCTCTGATTCTACCATTAGAAATTAGAAACCTAAAACAGAGGGTGAGTTTGGTGGACAAAGAAACCCGACGAATTCTCATTCTCATTCTCATTCTTTTGTACAGGCGATGCCCAACAGACCTAAAACCCTACAACTTGGCAAATAGGACCATGAAATGATACAGTGATACAACTATATAGCCCAAGTCTAAAATACACAGGATCGACCCACGTCCCAAAAAAGACAAATTGCATTGATCAATCATAAAATTAGTAAAACATTAGAACAGGGAAGAGATGCACTTAAAAGCGAACCTGAAATTTGAGGCATTGGGCATCGGCTTACGATGAAGCCCCTCTCTGCTCTAATCATCGACGCTTCATTGCACTGAAAGCCACTATGCATCTGGAAAAAAGAAGAGAAAAAGTTAGAATTTTCAATTAAAATCAACACACAAAAAGCCCTAAAACCAAAAGAAAAAAGAAGGGGAGTTCACATGCAAGAAAATCGGATTCACAAC
Organism: Rhododendron vialii; assembly: GCF_030253575.1. Taxonomy (NCBI): domain Eukaryota; kingdom Viridiplantae; phylum Streptophyta; class Magnoliopsida; order Ericales; family Ericaceae; genus Rhododendron; species Rhododendron vialii. The sequence goes on from NC_080561.1 coordinate 28,007,007, forward strand.
CCATTTAGAATGCATTGTTCTGTGCATTTAGGCACGGGTTATCCCTAATGAAACCAAATTTGGCTTTGAGGTATTTTTTATTTTACAGTAAAAGGGAAAAATAATTGGGAGAAAGGGAAAAAAAAATTTAAACTTGAAAATTCCCCATTTAGACTGCATTAAATGAAAATATGAACTAATAAAACCAAATCTTACTTTGGGGTACTTTTTATTTTACAGCAAAAGGAGACTTAGTAGCTGATTAAGAGGTATCTACAGTCGAAATTATCCAGGACTTACAATTATAGCTAAGCATTCCACAATTTCTCATCAACGAAACATCTCCCTACCAACGAAACTTCCCAATGAAAGGATATATGTTTTTCCTATTATCCCACTATGAAATTCAAACCTCTGATTCTACCATTAGAAATTAGAAACCTAAAACAGAGGGTGAGTTTGGTGGACAAAGAAACCCGACGAATTCTCATTCTCATTCTCATTCTTTTGTACAGGCGATGCCCAACAGACCTAAAACCCTACAACTTGGCAAATAGGACCATGAAATGACACAGTGATACAACTATATAGCCCAAGTCTGAAATACACAGGATCGACCTACGTCCCAAAAAAAGACAAATTGGATTGATCAATCATAAAATTAGTAAAACATTAGAACAGGGAAAAGATGCACTTAAAAGCGAACCTGAAATTTAAGGCACTGGACATCGGCTTACGATGAAGCCCCTCTCGGCTCTAATCATCGACGCAATTGCACTGAAAGCCACTATGCATTTGGAAAAAAGAAGAAAAAAAGTCAGAATTTTCAATTAAAATCAACGCACAAAAAGCCCTAAAACCAAAAGAAGAAAAAAAAAAGAAAAAAGAAGGGGAGTTCACATGCAAGAAAATCGGATTCACAACCCATTTAGAATGCATTGTTCTGTGCATTTAGGCACGGGTTATCCCTAATAAAACCAAATTTGGCTTTGAGGTATTTTTTATTTTACAGTAAAAGGGAAAAATAATTGGGAGAAAGGAAAAAAAAATCTAAACTTGAAAATTCCCCATTTAGACTGCATTAAATGAAAATATGAACTAATGAAACCAAATCTTACTTTGGGGTATTTTTTATTTTACAGCAAAAGGAGACTTAGTAGCTGATTAAGAGGTATTTACAATTATAGCTAAGCATTCCACAATTTCTCATCAACTAAACATCTCCCTACCAACGAAACTTCCCAATGAAAGGATATATGTTTTTCCTATTATCCCACTATGAAATTCAAACCTCTGATTCTACCATTAGAAATTAGGAACCTAAAACAGAGGGTGAGTTTGGTGGACAAAGAAACCCGATGAATTCTCATTCTCATTTTTTTGTACAGGCAATGCCCAACAGACCTAAAACCCTACAACTTGGCAAATAGGACCATGAAATGACACAGTGATACAACTATATAGCCCAAGTCTGAAATACACAGGATCGACCCACGTCCCAAAAAAGACAAATTGGATTGATCAATCATAAAATTAGTAAAACATTAGAACAGGGAAGAGATGCACTTAAAAGCGAACCTGAAATTTAAGGCACTGGGCATCGGCTTACGATGAAGCCCCTCTCTGCTCCAATCATCGACGCTTCATTGCACTAAAAGCCACTATGCATCTAGAAAAAAGAAGAGAAAAAGTCAGAATTTTCAATTAAAATCAACACACAAAAAGCCCTAAAACCAAAAGAAAAAAAAAAAGGGGGAGTTCACATGCAAGAAAATCGGATTACCATTTCAAACCCGGTGAATTCGGTACGGGGTTTCCCATTTGATTCATCGGATTACCATTCCAAAATATAGTAGTCATAATTCTAGCAGGCAGTAATTTTCAAATGATTGTACGCTTGCATTCAGACTATAAAGAAGACAATTACTACTATATTTTGGACCTTATTGCTTAGTTCATAACATCGTCTGCAATATTTTTAGGATACAAGAAGAAAGTTTTTGCAATTATTGGTGTTAAGGTCTATGCTGCAGGACTGTATATGAACCAATCTATTTTAGGTGGATTAGATGCATGGATCGACCAAGTCTGAAATACACAGGATCGACCCACGTCCCAAAAAGACAAATTGGATTGATCAATCATAAAATTAGTAAAACATTAGAACAGAGATTGTATAGTGCCACGGCTGTGAATGTCAATAACATTAGAACAGAAATTAGTAAAACACTAGAGCAGGGAAGAGATATACTTAAGAGCGAACCCGAAATTTAAGGTACTAGGCATCGGCTTACGATGAAGCCCCTCTCTACTCTGATCGTTGAAGCTTCATTGCACTGAAAGCAACTATGCATCTGGAAAAAAGAAGAGAAAAAGTCAGAATTTCCAATTATGATATACACAAAAAGCCCTAAAAGCAGAAGAAAAAAAAAAAGGAGTTCACATGCAAGAAAATCGGATTACCATTTCAAACCCGGTAAATTCGGTAAGGGGTTTCCCCTTTGATTCCCGGCGAGATAGGCGCACAGCATCCTCCAACCAATCCTGCTCCATACCTACGAACCCAAAGAGAGACGGAATGAGATTCAGTGAGATTGGTGGGCCGGTGGGTGGGTGGGTGTGGCGAGATAGCGTGAGATTGGTGGCTCGGTGTGGAGAGAGAGCATGAACGCGAGAGAGAGAGATTGTTGGTTTTGGGTGGATTGCAGGGAAGAGAAACAGAGCTGAGAGAGAGAGAGAGAGAGAGAGAGAGACGGTTTGAATACACAGTTTGAAATGGGTTTTTTTTTTTTCGGGGTTTGGTCTCTCTTCTTCTTTTTTTTTGACATGGGGGGTTTGGTCTCTTGACTGGACAGTTTTGAGGGGAACTGAAAAAAAGGGGTTTGATCTTGGCCCTTGGTCTAAAACTCCAACTCAATCACAACCTTTGGTAGGCCCAAAAAGTTAGTTTGTGAGGGATATTTTGAAAACACCCCCCTCCCTTGTTATATAGAAGATAGATATAGATAGATTTTCCATAGTAATAGATCCTGCAATATTAATTAATGATACATGAGTTAGGATACTGCAATGTGATATTTCATCTGCATTGGATAATTTTCCCTAATTCACGTGTGACATAGGCGTTCGGCTATGATGCTCCCATCAAAAACCGCTGGTTTTGGGAGCATGGTACTCCCATCAAATCTGAACCGTAGGATGTGATTCTTTTAATCCTGGCCATTCATCAAATCCCCTGAATGTAATTTTTCTCTCTCCTCTCATTCTCTCACTACCTCCTGTTCCAGTTGCATCACGACCGGATAAAAGAAAAAAAAAAGTTGCATCACAGGTAAAAATTTTGAGCCCTAATTCACAGTTGCCGCTCTCTCCTCGCCTCCTCCTCTCGTCAATCGTCCTCCACCTCCACAGCCGGACGCCTCCACCTCCTCCGCAGCTTTAAACGCCTCTATCTCTCTCCCCTCTGCTGCTGTCCAGGTGTTGTGCTGCTGGCTGCTGGCTGCTGGCTGCTATGCTCCTAAGGCTGCCTTCTGTTCTGTTATGACTGTTGTTTGCTATTGAACTGCTGCTGGCTGCTTTGTATAAGCTTTGGTTTAAGCTATGTATTCGATTATGTCTGGTACCCACATCACTTTTGTACCAGATTGTTTTGTGTGTCATGAACAGATTGTTAAGCTCTTAAAAATCGAACTTACAAAAATCTGGGCGTGCTTATCATTTTCATTGCATTACTTACCATTTATACAGGGTGTGCTTACTAAAATATGAAAAATCTTACCATTTCAATTTCAATAACCGTATTTACAAAAATCTGGGTGTGCTTCTCATTTTCAGAGCATTACTTACCATTTATATAGGGTGTTCTTACTAAAATTTGGAAATTCTTACCATTTCAATTTCAATTTCAATAATCGTACTTACAAAAATCTGGGCGTGCTTCTCATTTTCAGAGCATTACTTACCATTTATACAGGGTGTGCTTACTAAAATCTAGAAATTCTTTCCATTTCAATTTCAATAACCGTACTTACAAAAATTTGGGCGTGCTTCTCATTTTCAGTGCATTACTTACCATTTATACAGGGTAAGCTTACTATAATCTGGAAATTCTTACCATTTCAATTTCAATAACCGTACTTACAAAAATCTGGGCATGCTTCTTATTTTCAGAGCATTACTTACCATTTATACAGGGTGTGCTTACTGAAATCTGGAAATTCTTACCATTTCAATTTCAATAACCGTACTTACAAAAATCTGGGCGTGTTTCTCATTTTCAGAGCATTACTTACCATTTATACAGGGTTTGCTTACTAAAATCTGGAAATTCTTACCATTTCAATTTCAATAACCGTACTTACAAAAATTTGGGTGTGCTTCAAATTTTCAGGGCATTACGTACCATTTATACAGGGTGTGCTTACTAAAATCTGAAAGTTCTTACCATTTCAATTTCAATAACCGTACTTACAAAAATCTGGGCATGCTTCTCATTTTCAGGGCATTACTTATCATTTATACAGGTTGTGGTTACTAAAATCAGGAAGTTCTTACCATTTCAATTTCAATAACCGTACTTACAAAAATCTGGGCATTATTTACCATTTTTATACAGGGTGCGCTTACTAAAATCTGTTGATTCTTACCAACTCAATAACTTACAGAAATCTGGACATTTTTCTCATTGTCAAAGCAATACTTACCATATAGGCTGGGTATGCTTGCTAAAATCTTGGCATTGTTACTATTTAAATAATCGTACTCACTGCCTTACATAACTACAGATAAGTTCTTGTCCAGATCATTGTCTTAATTTTACTAAATTAAAATATTACAATAAACTTCTTGTCCCTACTCAATGCCTTACTACAAATAAACGTTACATTTATCCTTCACAAATCTTTTCCGAAATCATCTTCCCATCCTCTAACGTTGCTGCTATGGAACTGAGCTTGCACACTCTCGAAATTTCTTGACCAGTTAGCAGTCTACAAAATTCAAGTTTGAAAATTAGTAAATGGACAAATAAATAATAGTCTATCAACTAACTAGATAATAAGAGGCTTACCAAATTAATGTCATAATTGGTGGTAGGTAAACAAGACAATTGGCAAAACGTGATCAGTTTGTGTGGTAAAAATAGTTTAAGCATATAGTCATTTTTTTCTTATTTCGTGGTAAGTATTGCCAACCATGTAGTAAGTATTATCAATGAATATTAGTCCATCGTAAAAATTCAGTTTTTGTGGTATCTCTGGCCTTGTACTTTGGTAAGTAAGTTTTTATTCTATAGTAAGTATGGCATTAATGACGTGTAGGTATACATTTATGTACATCATCATTAATGTCATATTACCTACTACATTAAATTTTATTTGGATCTATTTTATTACTTTTATGATAAATGAAATAAAAGCATTTATATTAATAAAATTACTTTTAAAAAAGGATCAAATAAATGAGATATTTCAATTTACTGGTTCACTAGTGGTTACTCCTACATTAGCTAAGTGATCAATGTTAACCTCAAAGACTATTACTCATTCATTTGCTAAGTGGTCAATGTTAACCATCAATAACCATTTTTGAAATTTGCTAATTGTGTAACTTGAAGGATTGAAATAGATAAGTCTGTAGTTGAGCAATTAAACAAATTAGTCAGCTTACTTTAGCCAATTATATTAATTTTCACTAATCACTATTAATCAACGTCATTGTTAACTACCATATCTGCCAATTATAATCTTAATCGATTCAAATCGTTTGATCAATTGGTTGAACATATAACAAGATCAATCAATTACAAATGAATCAATATTCGTTGATTGATTGCTGCCAAGTATATTAGTATCAACATTATTAGTTGTTAGATTTGCAAAATATATCATATTGATCACTATAAACTATATTAATGAAATTGAATAGCCTAATTTCATTAAATACTACCATAAATTTAATTAAGAATCCTACAAAATTATTCAATAGCTATTAAACAAAATATATTTATTGTTCAATTTTGTTGTAACAATCAACTTGTAGCATTATTTTATAATATATATTCATTAAATTTGTAAGCTATCAAATTATTAAATAAATATATTATTTTTTCCATAATATTTAAAACTAAGTTACTTAAATATATCTACAATAAATGACTATTTGAAAATTAATTAATTAAATACATTTATAATGTCCTTCGGAAATTATGAAAAATATTTTTTAAATTTATTTTAGATAATTCTTCTAATTGTATTTTTATAACCAATTAAAATTTTAAACTAGATTTATAAATGAGCACATATTTTTAGATAATTCTTCTAATATATAAATCTCTAAAATCTCCAAATTTTCCCGCCAAAAAAAAAGTTACTCCTTTTTTTTTATTATTTTTAACTTCATTGGTAACTTGTTACCTGTCCAACCGGTTGTAGTAAGTATGCCTGTTTGTATGGTAAGTTTTACCTTATAGAATGGTAAGTGTTCTCTTATCAATAGTAAGTATTTTCTGTTTTTGTGGTAAGTTATCTTTCGTTTTTTTGGTCAAAACCACCTCGTTTTTACCAAAACCACTCTACTTTTAGTTTTTGGTTTTCATCCAACGGCTGTGATTTATCTATTTTCAATCTAAAGGCTATAATTCATTGGGAGTATAGTGCTCCCATACCACTTGGGAGCACCACAGAAGTTTTGGTGACATAGAGAGGGCCTGAATAGGTAGGAGCTGACAAACTGTGGCCAGCATATGAGAAGCCCTAGAAAACCAAACCATACTAAAGCAAAGCAATAGGAAAACCTAAATAGGAAAGCCCAAAACCTGCAACAAAACACAGTCCACATCAACACCCCCCTGATAAAACTTCCCAGAACCTACCAACTGAAAGACCTAAAGAACCAACAAACAATCACCGAATCCGAACAGAAAATCAATCCACCCTCGTCAATAGAAATAAATTGGATTAAAATTTCAAAGAAAGAAATGCACCATCCTCCATCTCAACAACTTCACCATCCTCTAAATCAGCAAATATCACCATCCTCTGATCCAGCAATTTCACCATTCTTCATCTCAATAATTTTCTTCTAGTTAGAGCTCTTCCCCTCTCTAAATTTTACTCCCAACAAAACACTATTATCCACCACCTTACGAGTTTGCACAAGCAAAATATAGTTTCTATTACGAATGCGAATGGATGAAGTAGAAGAAGATACATTCCTAACTTGACTTTTTAACTTGACAGCCTTCATCCAAGCTCAGAAAGGAGTATATTCTTTCTAATATTTCTTTTCGATCTATTCAACCTCCTTTCCAATTTTAAAATAGCTTCATAGATTGATCTGTCCTCCGGAATACGGAACCCTTTCTCTTCTCTCCTTAACAAAAGGTCTCGAATGATCGCTATTAAGACCAATCCTCTGCCCATGGGTTAAAGGGCTTGAAACTGAATGGGCTCTCAACCAGGATTGAATTACTTATAGGCCATCATCCTCCAAGTTTGTGCTTCAATAACACAAGACACTGTTTCCAGTACTTCACCAATATCAAGCCCATTTTTAGCCCACTCAATCAATATCCTCTGCGAAAGCTCCTTTCTCGTTTCAATTTCTACTCCACCAATCAAGCCTCCACCCATGCATGAAGCATTATTAGAAAATACTCCCCGTCCGTTTTTAAATGTCCATTACGGTTTTGCGTGTCATTTTCAATTTGTTAAAAATATACAATATGGATTACGTTTGATAAATCTCAATTATTTTTATAATAAGACAATTATTTTAAAAACATAAAAAATAATATACCTCGAGAGATATAAGCAGTTAAAAAAGGCACGCAAAATCGTAATGAATATTTAAAAAGTGACCGAAAGAGTAATAAATTATGACCATCCTTATCTTGTACGTAAAACAACACCCGGCCCTTGCTTTCACACACCCCTTTTTTTGAACTGATTCACACACCCCTTCATAAAGTTATTAATCACCACTTGCTGATCAACCACTCTAATTGGATAAAACACTTCATTGTATTCCAGCTTCAGAGAATGGTTAATCACCTCAAATGCACTTGTTGATATCTTGACCAAAATCTTTAATAACGCATATAAGGTGCCAATTTTAAATTCACTTCTTTCTAAACTTCAAGTTTTGATATTTATGCACTAGAAAGTGTTTTCAAATCGGGATACGTATCGTGTATCATTTATGTCATCTTATGAATTATATCGAAATACGTATCGCATATCTTAAGATACTTTAACATAAGATAATATACAATAAAATAGGGCTGCACATGCTTGTGCAAAGAAAGCACTTTCTTGTAGTTTGTCCGATCTATGGACAACTACCTTGCCCCGATGGGGTTCCTCTCTCTCTGATGTTTAGGCATTTTTCCGCCTCTGAGATTAATAAAATCTTCTCCCTTTTGTCAAAAAAAAAAAAAAAGCTAATAAGTCAGTGAGTGGGTCCCAATTTTCTGACTAATGCACTTCTTAACCCATACATAGAGATGCTCTAACAAACTAATTACAATATAGTCCACAACTATCAAACAAGTTCATTAGTGCCCCTTGCTTACATTTAGTGCTTAAAAATCTCTTAGAGGACTTAAAACTTTCTCAAGAGATTTTATTTGAAATCAGGAGATTTTTGGAGTTTGCAGCGGGGGTGCACTACAGGGTGTAGTGCAGCATCTCAGCCGTCCATCTTGTCAGTTAATGATTCAGATTTCATCTCAACAATGAATAGCTCAGATTTGCAAGAGCCGAGATGAAATCTGGACCATTGATTGCCGAACAAACGGCTCAGATGCCGTACTACATCCTATAATGCAACCTCTGCACTACAAGATTTCCAATTCCGATCCCAGCGTGATTGATGTCAAGAGTTAAGAGGTATGGAGGTATTTTTTTTGGTTGGTGCATGCAACGGAATAGAGAGGTATGCAGTGTCACAAATACGAATAAACAGTGTCATATATATAGAGGTGGTTAAGCAAAACTTGTTCCCCTTTGTTTCATAGGAGTTCTTGTTATAATTATATTTGCAAGCCAAGGGGCCCTTTTTAAGTAAGTTATGACATTAACAAATACTGTATTTGTCTCAAATCTTAACGCATATGCTAGTACAAACAACTGAACATTGAGAAGTAGCATGACCATCTAATTAATTTATTGCTAGACTCGAATTTTTCATTTGATTAGGATGTGTTATCTGTCTCTCTGTATGTAATAGGCCTTTGTAACAACTGTATTAGTTGAACACGATAGGTTGTAATCATCATATTATCAATGCATTTCTAATGTGTTCCCAAAAAAAAAAGCATCATTATCTTTAACAAAATCTTACGGGTTTTTTCGTTAGTATCTTTTAATTTTAATCACGATTTTCAAACCGCGGTAAACCAGGGAGTAGTTAAAAAAGTCTCGGATTTTTTTATCACAGTTTATTTCCGTGATCTTTTAATTTTACTCACGGAAAAGTTTTGAATTTTTTATCACGGTTTGCTCCGGTCTCGCTTTGCGTACCAAAAATTAGTTCAATCGGATATCATTAAGTGTCTGATTAAAACATTTTTATCTTGAAAAGAATGGATCCAAAACACTAGATCAAATCCACTAGAACTCATTATTGCCAAATTATTGTGTCTAGATCAGGCAGTTAATTATATCCGATCTAACTTATTCTTGGTTCGCATGTTCTACACGACAAGCTCTACAAAATGAACGTTTTCGATCATCGGAGCGGACTGCGCTAGCGGGGGACAGCACGGAGGGGCAGCAGCACCAAACCCAGGTCCGTTTTTACCGTGGTTAAAAGACTATGGCGATCAGGTTCTTTGGCAATCACAGAAAGATATTATCTAGAGAGAGAAGGATAGAAAAAGACAACATCTGTATCAGTGGGGCTGAAATGTAAAAATCATATGGCAGAAAGATGGATTAAAAAGGGCTGGCAAATATTTCTTACTTTTGCAGAAAACACTATGGAGCACAGCACGGGCCATGTGAAGATAAGAAGAAACTAGCACAGTGATATCTTCTGCAAAGTGGAAACCTATATGCTGGCCTGCTTTTGCTTTGGCTTTTGACCTTTTGAGTTATCGACAGCTCAGACTCTTCAGAGTTTTTGTTTTAGGGGTTTATTTGTATGGAAGTACCTGTATGAAAGGAATCTCAAAAGAACCAAAAAGGTATCTCTATGAAGGGAGGAGTTGTCGGTAAGCATTTTCCTCACGAGTTTTGGTTAGACTTGTATGTGCGCTTGTCGGTACCATCCGAGCCGTCCGTTTGATAATTCAACGGTTCAGATTTCATTTCGGCGATGAACGATTTGAATGTTATACACGGTGAATGTGAGATTTGGACTATTAAATTGCCGAACGAATGACTTGGATGATGCACCCGCACCGCACCATCCTCTTTCCGTTCCGCATATCTTAACCAAATCTGATCTTATTACAAGAAAATGAAAAGGTAATAAAGCGTTTTGGAAGATATCCCAAATCTTCTAAAAATTAAAAAAGTTTAGAGAACGTACTAATTGAGAGTACGTGGGCACTGATGGTTCAGCCTATCGGCGACGTATGTGATCTAAATTAAGCTTCTAAATTTATCTGAACTCGAACAAAGATTTTAAAGCCCCCAAATAAAGAGCTTCACAGTCAAATAAGCAAAATAAAAAATTGTTAAAGTTAACAATGTTTGATCAAAAAAGTGCTCATATTGAAATAATCAAACTTAGCAATCTCTTAACAACTCATCAAATTTTGGCTCTTCAATAATCAAAACTAGCAATATTTTGTCAATAACCAAATTTTATCTCTCAATCAAGTACACTAACATCACACAAAAACACACACTCTCTCTCTCTCTCTCTCAACAATGTTTTCAAAAAATAATTTTAAAAAACTGTAACTTTCAGATTTTTTTCTTTTTTTTTTCAGAAACTTTTTTTTTTTTACAAAAAACAATTTTTTCAAAAATTTTAAAAACTGTAAGTAAATAAAGTGTGTTTTTCAAAAAATTGTTTTTGAAATTTCAAAACTTTTTTATAGAAAATTATTTTTTACACAAAATCTGTTTTTAAAAAACTGTATTTATAGTTTTTAAATTTTCAAAATTATTTGTGTAAATACAATTCTTTCAAAATTTCTCAAAATTGTATTTATAGTTTTTAAGTGAACAAAGTGTGTTTTTTGAAAAACTGTTTTTTCAAAAAATATGCGTGAAATGAAGGGAAAAAGTTTGGAAGGCCCATTGGTTTTGATTATGAGCAAAAAATAACCAATGTAGAATTTGACATTGTTAACTTTAACAACCTCTAAATGTATAATCAAAATATGATATGACATGTTTTGATTATTCACATTTGTTTATTTCACTGCTGATACTCTTAAGATTTTTTACAATCGGAGAGTTGGTTCAAAAATCAATATACTTGAGGAAAAGGAAATAAAGGGATTTTTTGCTTCAAAATACGCTATAGACGACGCAATATAAGCAGTTTAATTATCCACAGTATTCATGCATCGATAACGAGTAATGAAATATGGTGAAGGAGTGGTGCTACTAGGACAGATTTAATATCTGTACCAGCGCGTACAAATGACTTTTTGAGCCTCTTATGGGTCTCCAAAAAATGATCGGACCCCCTCATTTTGTTTAGAATATTTTTTTTTATAATCCTTGCAAAAAATAAGTTCAATCCGATATTGGTAATGGCATTTACAAAACATCCAACTTTGTTATAGAATTCAGGCCTGAATTCTAAAGTAAAATTGGATGTTTTGTAAATATTCTTACCGGTACCGGATTGAGTTTATTTTTTGCAAGGACCATAAACAAAGTATTTTAAATAAAATGAGCGGCTCCGATCATATTTTTTTTACCCAAAATATACCCAAAAAGGCATTTGTATGCACTTATACAGATTTATGTCTATACCAGTATCATTTCTGTGAAGTATGTATATTGTGAATAGAAACTAGCCTATAGCATGTGAAGACAAATGGGGAGCTACACATAGTGGCTAGTCAGGGGGCAGAACCAAGATTTCTTGGTGGTGGAGTCAATTACCTACAACATACAAAATCATTTCTCTACTTTATAATAAAAATTAAATATATACTGAAATGTTTAAACAAAAAGAGTTAAGTGGATAGCTATGCATAACATCTACTTTAATTTACACTTGACCGAAAAAGAACTATACTGAAAATATGACAACGAAAAACAGTTAATTCGACATCTATTCATTTGCGTTTAAAATCTCATCGGGCACATAAATATATCTCTGAAATCAATTAAGGGGAGGAAATTTTTTTTTAACTTTTCTTTCTTTTCTATAAGTTCGAAATAAACCATAAGATTAGTGTATGCCAATTAATTAAGCCAATGCACACAAGTTAAAAGAGTAACTAAAAAGTCAAAGAAGCAAAACAGTATTGATGGGCATGGTGTTGGGGATTCGAACGTTCAAATCCATAAGCAAACACACACAATTGAAGAACAAATCAAGAACAAAAACAATATAAAACAAGAAAAGAACAAGATACAGAAATTACGTGGTTTCGACTTAAGCTGATTGCTTAATCGTATGTCCACGGGGTGCTGAGGTGTTTCACTATGATGAAAATATGTCAGAGTTACAAAAGGAGGCAGCCCTAACTTTGCTTTTATATGTGCAAGCAAGCTAATACTAGAAAACCCTAAAAAACGCTAAAACCTGCGTTGGGCGGGACTCAAAACCTTCCAGGTCATTTTTTACTGCAACTCTAAAATTGTCTTCACATTTCAACAATCTCCTACTTGAAGACATGATCAGACATTTAGCCAATCATCAACTATCATTAACACCACCAGCATCCAGCCTTCCATTCAAGCTTGGAGACCCACAGAAGCTGAACAAGACTTCAGCTTCTCCACAGTAACCACCTTCATAAACATGTCTGCCGGATTATCTCTTGTGTGAATCTTCTCCAAAGTGAACTGCCCATCCTCCAACAAAGAGCGAATAAATTGATACTTTATGTCAATATGCTTGGTCCTCGAATGAAAAGCTGCGTTCTTCGCCAGATGTATTGCACTCTGACTATCGCTGAACAATTTGCAATTGTCCTGTTCCTTCCCAACTCTTTCATGAAACTCCTTAGCCATACCATCTCCTTACACGCCTCTGTAGCTGCAACATACTCTGCCTCTGTTGTGGAAATAGTCACTATTTTCTATAGCCGCGAGACCCAATCAACTGCTGCACTCCCCAGTGTAAAAACATACCAAGTAGTGCTCTTCCTGCTGTCAATGTCCCCTGCTAAATCCGAATACACATATCCTTGCAAACAAATATCAGAACCTCCAAAACACAAAGCCAAATCAGATGTACCTCTCAGATACCGCAAAATCCACTTGACTGCCTCTCAATGCTCCTTGCCCGAATTTGCCATAAACCTGCTGACAACTCTCACTGTTTGAGCAATGTCTGGCCTCGTGCTAACCATAACATGCATCAAGCTGCTTACCGCCGAGGCATATGGAATTTTGGCCATGTAGTTCTTTTCTTCATCAGTTACTGTCCCTTTTTCCCTCGAAAGCTTGAAGTGACGACCGGGATTTTTGACCTAATTTTTTTTAATACAAATTTATATTATTAAATTTCTAATTTAATAATTAATTAGATTGAATAAATAAAATATATTATTACGTGTACAATTGATATTATTTGCGCTATTATTTAAGATATATATTTAAACTTTAGATATATAGGAAATTAGGGATTCATATTCATCTCTTATCTTTCCTATCTAAATCCTAACTAGAATTCTATTCAAATTAACTCTCCACTTCTCTCTCTCTCTCTCTCTCTCATCCTATACATATATGCGTCCACATACATTCTCACCTTATACATAAACGCGTCCACATACATTCTTATCTTATACATATACGCGTCCACATACATTAGATTAAAGAAAACCCCACCAAATGTGGCACTTGTCCTCTATCTCTCTTATCATTATCAGTATCTTTCTCATTCACTCTCCTTCCCCATTCTACCACTTCCACACTTATCCTCTCACATTCTCACTACCTTATTCTCTCCCATTATGCATACCCACATAAATTCGAAAATTGAACACCAGTATATTATTTCACTCTCAATTCTATTATTGAGTCTAGAATAGAGAGAGAGAGAGAGTGACGGATTTCTACATAAAATCCCTCCGTACATCATATTCAGATTCTCAATCAACCACTACATCATCAAGTATTCACAAACCACCTTCCAATTAGCCCCGAGTCCCCTGCGGCCGCCGTCGCCTTTTTCATTTTACCGAAATCGTCCGCAAACTAGTACCCGCTCTTTCGGTCGGATTTAAGGTAGAATAATTGCTTCCCTATTTTCTCCTAAGTATTAAATAATTTATATATGATGAATTTGAAAAGTTATAATGAGATTTGTCATACCCGCGAATCAAACCAGAAGTACTCTGTTTCCTGAAAAATTGAAAATCAAAGGCTACTGTAGCATGCACGTTTTTCTTTTAAAGTGAGATATTATGAAATTGTAGTTTGGCCCCTAAATATACTTTAGTTCTCAATTTGAACCTAAACTATGTGGTTGATTTATTTTTAGTAGAATAAGCGCATGCTATAATTAATTAATTTACTTGTTCAACGAATCTTAAGGGCATCGGTCCAATCATAAAATATTATGTGTTTACTTACTCGCACAATATTATTTGATATGCACTTTTTATCTCATTGAAATGTATTATGTTATGAATCGAGCTGTTATTGATTGTATCATGTTGTTCGTGTTGGAATGAGCTTGGGTTCATGGGTGGTTTCGAGTAGTGAACAAGTAGACATGGTTAAGTAAATGATAAAATGGTAAAGTTGATTAAGAATGTTGGGTGCCGGTAAAGGACCCTAGTACGGTAAAGTACTTTTAGTTGAGTTAGGAAAACGGTAAAGAACCCCGAGTACGGTAAAGTACTCAGAGTGTGTGGAGGACGGTAAAGGACTCCGAGTACAGTATTTGGGATACGGTAAAGGATCCTAAATACGGTACAGTACCCAGTGTGTGTGTGGAGGACGGTAAAAGACTCCGGGTAAAGTATTTGGGATACGGTAAAGGATCCTAAATACGGTACAGTACCCAGTGTGTGTGGAGGACGGTAAAGGACTCCGGGTACAGTATTTTGGGAAACGGTAAAGGATTCTTGAATACGGTATAATACCCAGTGTGTAGATTAGGGGTATGATAAAGTACCCAGTGTGTAGAGTTGGAAGACGGTAAAGGATCCTGACAATGAGATAGTGCGACCGCTAATGCTGAGTTGTCATGGTGAGCTGTTCCTTTATTATGGTTGTAAGCGAATCCAGACTGGATACATAATTTAGTAGTTGTAACGCCCCGACTTTTCGGAAGCAAAATAAAATGATTCTTTAGAAAAATTTTGCTAAATAAATAAAAAATTTCAAAATAAAGGTTTAGCTATTACAATCTCAAGATAAATTTACTGAATCAAAATACATTAACTTCAGAGCTGAGTCTAGGCTTGTCACGAATCCCAAGTATACTCGATCTTTGTTCCTGATATTCTTTCCGTGTCAAACTGCACTATCATTGAATCCTGCGCCCTCTGACAAATTGATCGCCGAAGCAAACGATTTGTCAGGATACAGACGTATCCGTGAGTGATAAATCACCCAGTAAAATAATCCAACCCAACCACCCCTCTTACTTTATAGATAGCAAACAACAGAATAATAGTAATGCGAAAAAGTAAAACAGAGATTTTTCCATATAAACCAGTTATTACTATCCATTAACTTGACGTGTAATCTAAGATCTCCTCCGCGGGATCTTTCCTCCCCAACCGCTAGCTATGCCCTGTCCCATGAACTCACTTTTTTTTGTTGTCGCGGATTGCACCTAAGTTATGTACCCAGTGTGCATCCCTCTCATTATAACAAAAGAAAGTTTATCATGCCTGAATAATAACTAGGGTTCGCCTATTTTATTGCACCACATCACAATCATCATATTCATCACTGGGCTTACTTTGCCAGTATCAATTCATTACTGGACACCCGCCAGTTTCAATTCATCACTGGGCTTACTTTGTCAGTTTCAAACCATCACATCCAACTCATCACATCTCAAAATTCCGCCTGCAGGCATTATAAAGAAAACAAAACTTTTCAATTCATCCATTACCTAGCATCGTCTAAGTGAACTCTATTCGCATACCACCCCATGTCTCTAGGGTTCATTCTAACATTCAAATCAAGTGACAGTGCAATATACAATTAAATCAAATAATAATTAAAACAATTAACGAGCAATGCAATCACACAACTTTTTATGAATGGGCCATTACCCTTATTCTTGTATGGTACAATGTCAATAATGAAGTGGAATTTTTATAAAAAAAAATTAATAAAATATTTTCTAGGCTCTTATTAATTATTTCTAAGTAATTAGATTTATTAAAAACTAATTAAATACATTAATTAGATAAAAATATAGAATAATTAACACGACCTTAATAAGAGTCCTAAAGGTCCTATGCAACCAGTTGCGTGTAAAAAAAATTGGGTTCGGAGGGTCGCGAGATTATTTTAAATGAAGACGTTAAATAAAGTGGTCGAAAGTGAAGTAAATAGATAATAAATAATTTACTAATTAAAATATGTTGAGGTTAACAAAGTTTCATCTTCGGAATGTAGGGAGTCTAAATAAAATTACTCGGGCATTAATAATAAGGTTTATATGGTCGTAAGGTAATTTTAATTGGAAACACTATAAAAATAACAATAAACAGTAATTTAAATAAAAAATATTAATTTAACAAGATATCATCTTTGAGATGCAAGGAGTCTGGGAAAAATTTATTTGGGTGTTAAAACGTTGTTTGGAATGTCGCAAAGATTTTTCGTTAGTAAACTTGATAGATAACTAATAAATAATTCAATAAATAGATAATTAAATAAAAAAAATATGATTTTAACAAGTTATGATCTTTGAGGTGTGAAAAGTCTAGAAAAAATAGTCCGGGCGTCAAAAATGGGGTTTGGAAGGTCGCAAAGTTGTTTCGAAACATTTAAAACCAACTCCATCTACCAGATAAATTTAATTGATATAATTAATACGTTTTATACTAAGTTGATATTACATTGTAAGAAAATAATATCAAATCAGTCGTTTTTTATAATATTAATATCAGAAAGATTGTAAAATAAATATCATAAGGGTCATCTTCTTCGTAAATAATTACAAATAAAATGTCGGGCTCAAAAATAATATCAAATTGGTGAATACAGTAGAAAACGCGTAGTGAACTATATTTTTTTCGTTCGGGACATAGGGTTAAGCATAAAAACACTTAATATACTTGGAAAAGGGGTTAGAATGGATTATAATATCTTTAATCAGATCGAATTGATTTAAAAACAAATCTTGAATTTTGAGGAAGAAGACTTCGGGTTCTTTGATCGGGAGACTTTGGGACCAAATTGGACGATGCTTGGTGATAATAGGAGTTGTGGGAAGAGTTTGGAACGATCGAATTAGATTTCGGTCGGATCTTGGTACAAAACTCATTTTTCTCTCTTTCTTTATCTCTCTAAAACTCCATTAATTGGAGCTTGGGTTTCTTCTATTTTTCTTTTTTTTTTTCTGGTCAGTGAAGTGTAGGAAATATCGTTGTATTTTTTTGGGTCAATGGGGTGGGGTATTTATAGTAGAATTTTGGTAGAAGAGGATAATGGTGAATTTAATGGGGTTGGGTTCATGGGATTTGGAATAGACGAATTAGGCTTGATTTGAGGGTTAGGGAGGAAGTAGAGACTGAGTAGGAGACGGAGAGACGGAAAGAGTTTGAGGTGAGGGAGGAGAAGGAGTGTGCATACACGCATATGTGTGTAGAAAAAATTTAAAAAAGAATGCATGTATATATTGCATGCATAATTGTATTTAAAAAAGAAAGAATTGCATTAAGGAAAATAATTCTAATAATATTATATTTAGGGAAAAAAATTAGGTCAAAAATCTGGGTCGTTACAGTAGTATTCGCTTAGAACCCTGGTGCAGGACAAATAAAGGAAAAGTTATTCCATGGGACGATCAAAGTTAGTGGATATGGGAGGAAAGGACCTTGTGGAAATGATCCTTAGATTTCATGTAAAATAATTGATAGTAAAGGAAAGGCGATGTGTTATTATTCTGTACCTTCTATGAATTGATATATTGTTGATCTGCTAAATGTAGAGTAAGGGGTTGGTAGGATTGAGATTATTCTACTTGGTGAATTATCACTCACGGATACGTTTGTATCTTGGTAAATCGTTTGCTTCGGCGATCAATTTGCCAAAGGGTGCAGGGTTCAATGGTGGAATTGTTTGACACAGGAAGAATACTAAGAGCGGAGACCAAGTATGCTTGAGATCTGAACCAAGACTAGAATTGCTCTGAAAATATTTAAATAAAATGTTGGATTCTTTTTGTTGTATTTTTTTTTAATGTACATTTTGTATAACGACAAATAGGGGGCCTAGTAGTTTATAAAATTCAGTGTATTTTAAGGTTAATGCTCCCGAAATTTCTTGAAAATTCGGGACGTTACAGACTTGCCAACGGTATGCTAACAGGCTTAGCACTTTCCATGTTGAACCTTTTGAGCACCTTTTCAACATATTCCTCCTGTGACAACTTTAACTTCTGGTTCACCCTGTCCCTACTGATTCGCATCCCAAGGATTTTCTTTGCAGAACCCAAATCCTTCATTGCAAACTCCCTGGACAGCTGTGCCTTGAGATTAGCAATCTCATCCATGCTTGAATCTGCAACAAGCATATCATCTACATACAATAAAAGTATAAGATATGATTTACCAAGCTTCTTAAAATAACAATAGTGATTCCCATGACATCTACTGAACCTCATATTTGTCATAAAGGTATCAAACCTTTTATACCACTGCCTAGGCGCCTGTTTCAACCCATACAGACTCCTTCGAAGCTTACATACCTGATCCTCTTTCCCTTTGACAACATAACCCTCTGGCTGATACATATAAATATCCTCCTCCAAATCCCCATGAAGGAAAGCAGTTTTAACATCTAACTGCTCTAATTGCAAGTTCTCAACAGCCACAATATTAAGGACACATCTGATAGTACAAATCTTTACCACAGGAGAAAAGATTTCGGTGTAATCTATACCTGGTTTCTGCTCAAAACCCTTTATTACTAACCTCACCTTGTACCGTTTGCTCCCATCAGATTCTTCCTTAAGCCTATATACCCATTTGTTGTGCAAAGCTCTCTTCCCCTTGGGCAACCATCTCATCATCCATTACTCGCTCCCACTCTCCTTTGGTCTCCACCTGTAATGCTTCCTTAAAACATTCTGGTTCACCACTATCAGTTAACAACAAATAGTGAAAAGCAGAAGAATAACGCATTGGTGGTTTAACAGTATGTATAGACCTCCTGAGTGGAGGAGTCTGTGGATCTGCCTGTGGAATAAGTTGTATATTAATATCCTGAGGCTGTGAGACATTACTGTCAGGGATCCCCTCAAACTCTACAAAGTCTGAATTTTCATTAGCCTCCTCAAGTTGATTCTGTCTATTTCTATACAAAACAGACTCATTAAATACCACATCCATACTCTTGTGTGTTTTCTGATTTTCAAAATCATATAGCCTATACCCATAGCCTATGAACACGCACTTTCGAGACTTAGCATCAAGTTTACCCCTATCACTCGATTCAATATGCATATAGGCCATGCAACCAAATACTCGTAAATGGGATAAATTTACCTCTTTACCCGACCAAGTCTTCTCCGGCAATCCATTGTTCAAAGGAACTGAAGGTCCCCTGTTGATCAAATACGCCGCTGTATTTACTGCGTCAGCCCAGAATTGCTTAGGTAACCCTGCATGTAGCCTCATGCTCCTTGCGCGCTCTAGGATCATCCTATTCATGCGCTCAGCAACTCCATTCTGCCTTGGCTTCTTTGGGATCGTTTTCAACCTTCGAATCCCATTTGCAGTACAGTAAGCCTCAAACTCACCATCACAATACTCGCCGTCATTATCAGATTTTAGACACTTCAATTTCTTTTCCGTTTCATTCTTAACTAATGCTTTCCAATTCTTGAAAACACCAAACACATCAATGAAAGTAACAAAATAACGTGAGCCACCAAGAGAAAATACTTGAGATGGTCCCTACACGTCTGTATGAACCAGCTCCAACTTCTCTGATTTTAGAGTCCTTGTCACCTTTGTAAACCTAACTTTCCTCTGTTTTCTGAAGATGCAATCCTTACAGAAGTCCAAGTCCAGCGACTTACAATCCGACAATTTCCCCTTTGACAACATTATTTTCATTCAATTTTCGCTCATGTGACCCAGCCTACGATGCCACGTAATACAATCAATCGTTGATGCTGCCACTGCGATGCTACAGTAAGTACCCGAAGATACATATAGGGTTCCTTCCTTTTTACCGCGAGCCACAACCAGTGCCCCTTTGCTCATCTTCCAAGCGTCTGATGTAAACGATGTGACCACTCCACCCTCTGACAACTGACCCACCGAAATAAGATTCCTTATTAAATTAGGCACATGTCTAACATCCTCCAATTTCAGTACTGTCCCATCTGTTTGAGTCATATACACATCCCATTTTCCAATTATATTGCAAACTTCATCATCACCCAGATAAACTTTTCTAAAGTTTTCCTGCACATAATTCTGTAGCACATTCATGCGTGAAGTAGCATGAAATGAGGCTCCCGAGTCTACAATCCAAGACTCATTGCGAGAATCCAGCGAACAAATCAAGGCTTCATTATTCGATTCCTCGGAAACATTGACGGTGTTCTTATCCGCCTGATTATTCCCGTTCTGCTGCTTTTTCGGTGGTGCCTTACAGTCTCGCTTCCAATGCCCCATCTGACCACAGTTCCAACAACCTTCAGGTTTCACTTCTCTACTACGAGATTTACTCATGCCCCTGTTCTTGGAACTCCCTCTTTCCTTGCCCTTGTTGCCTCCCCCATTCGTAGACCTGCCTTTGTCCTCTGTACTAAGTGCTGAACCCGAAGCAACATTCTCACCCGATGCTCTCCTCCTAGCCTCTTCTCCTAATATCAATCCAGTAACATCTTCCAATTTTATCTCCTAATATCAATCCAATAACATCCTCCAATTTTATTGTTGCAGACCCGTAGGAATTACTCACTGCCACGACAAGTCCATTCCAACTTTCTGGCAAACTCGATAGTAGAACAAGAGCTCTAATTTCATCATCAAAATTAATATCCACGGATTCTAACTGATTCGTGACCGTATTAAATTCATTCAGATGTTCAGCAATAATAGAGTTTTCAGACATCTTTAGGTTAAACAATTTTTTCATAAGATATACCTTGTTTACCGCAGAAGGTTTCTCGTACATCTTTTCTAAGGTTTTGAACAAATCTATTGTAGTCTTTTCTTTGGCAATATTCGACGCAACCGATGGCGCAAGGCTCAATCGCACAATCCCCAAAGCTTTGCGATCCAAAATATTTCAATCTGCTTGCTTTATGCTTTCTGGTTTTGTGCCACTGATCGGAAGATATAGATCCTTCTGATACAAAATATCCTCCATCTGCATCTTCCAGAAAGCATAGTTTGTACCATTGAACTTCTCAATCTTGTATTTTTCTTCAGCCATTGTGTAAACCCTTGACCTCCTATCCCGGAGCTCTGAAACCAGTTGTTGGGGATTCGAACGTTCAAACCCACAAGCAAACGCACACAATTGAAGAACAAATCAAGAACAAAAAATAATATAAAACAAGGAAAGAACAAGACACAGAGATTACGTGGTTTTGAGTTAAGCTGATTGCTTAATCGTACGTCCACGGGGTGCTGGGATGTTTCACTATGATGAAAATATGTCAGAGTTACAAAAGGAGGCAGCCCTAGCTTTGCTTTTATATGTGCAAGCAAGCTAATACTAGAAAATCCTAAAAAACGCTAAAACCTTCGTTGGGCGGGACCCAAAACCTTTCAGGTCATTTTTTACTGCAACTCTAAAATTGTCTTCAAATCTCAACACATGGGCTCAATTTTCATGAGAGGGAACAATCCTGAGTTGTAAAGGGCAATGAAGCATAATTTTTGCAAACCTATGGGCAAGAACATTGGAGTTTAATATACCTGGGGCAAATTTCTCAAATTCCCAAAAATATTGTACACTCCAATGGGTATAATTGCATGTGAAATTATACAATATATAGTTCGGGAGTATCGCCATTTTATAATCACACATTTCTGTGGAGTTTACCACTAAGTACATAAATCCCACAAAAATGTGTGATTGTAAACTCCCAAACTATTGAATAATTACACTAACTGCATTATTGCAGCATCACTAAGGGCAAGAATACAGTAGGAGGGTAAAAAAAATCTGGGGCAAGTTTCTCAAATTCTTCAAAAATATTACACACTTGTCCAATGAATAATTGCCATGTTAGTGGGGTCAAGTGACCTAGGGCTTTTTTTGTATACATGTGATATGTTCGCTTGGGAAAAAATTTCAGTGCCGGGTGGGTACCATGTGGTGCCCGCTCGGCGCATTCGAGTGTCTATTGCGTTTTTGGACAGTTCGGATTTGGAGAGACAAAGTGTTAGGGTGAGAGAAGAGAGGATTTTAATCCGAGCCGTCCACAAGTATATTAAACTGCCTGGATGTATTGAACAGATACCACGTGGGGTATACATACCCGACACCGAAAAATTTCTCGGTGAGCTTTTGTGACTTCAAAATTTCGTTCACACTAATAAAGTGTCCTCCTTAGATATCTCAAAATAAAAAAAATGTAATCAAAAGGAAAAGACAACACTAGTGCGATTTGAGTACGTACTTACCTGGCCAGTGGCCACTACCATTGCCGACACCAACACCAGCACAAAAGAGTATCTCAAATGGCATAATTAAAATTTAAAAAAAATTAAAAATAAAAATAGTGGCTCAAAATATAGCTTACAATAGTATAACCAAACTTAACAATTCCTTAACTAAAAACTAAATTTTGGTTAAGGATTGAATAGCATATGATTGTCGTAGGATAGGGTGTCAACCTAGTTGAGATGTTATTTACACATTGTGATGCTATTTTTTCTTGCCCTACATCTTGATGTACTTCATTACCGTGATTAATAAATTTCCTTTTTTCGCCATTCAAAAAAAAAACTAAATTTTGAGATTTAGATAATCAAATCAGCAATTTTTTCTATTTGAATAACTAAATTTAATGGGAATCACACTCACTATCGCTATTTCATTTTTCTTTCCTTCTATCATTGGCAATGAACCCACCCACTTACATTTTTCCTCAATTCTTTATATTTCTATCTACTAAAAATGAGTTTTTTTAAAAAAAATTATGGACCATTGTGGATTACGCATTATTAATTTTAGCAACTCTTTAAATAAATAACTAAACGATTAGGCAACATATTTTAATCATGTCATTTGAGATACCCTAGCAACGGTATATCGTCACAATAAGCCTTATAAATAGGCCTAGCTAGGCCACGTTACATTTGCGCTCTCTCTCTCTCTCTCTCTCTCTCTCTCTCTCTCCTTGTTTTATTTTGCAGAAAACTTCTCTCTCAAGATGGGTCGCTCCGTGCCTTGGGTTTCTACAGTTTTCCTTGTCCTGATGCTCCTGATGGCCACTGGTGCGTTCTCTACTTATGTCTCATACTCTCATATTAATGGAAGATACTAATGGAAGTTATCGTAAGAAATCTGAAGAAACAATAATAGTTTGTTAGTTACTAATGTTTCAGCCACGTTTCGTTTGGTATCACGTATAAGTTAAAATCCTGGCTCCATTGACAGATATAGATCAATACTAAATATATTACAGATTTAAACATGCCCTGACATGTTAATTTTTTCGCTCGGCAAAAGTGATTAGTGTTAGTCGCAGTTAATGAGGTTTCGTCGAACCCCATCAACTGCTTCGAAAAGTACATATGGCCTACTATCACTGGACTACCACCCCCACTTAATTACTTCTACCACTATGATCGATATTTAGACAAGATTGTGATAATAAGTAAACGAATTTGATATAATTTGGTGGTATTATGTATGGTATGTATATATATGAGCAGAGATGGGAGGGAGGGTGGCTGAGGGCAGGACTTGCGAGTCACAGAGCCAGAAATTCAAAGGAGCATGCGTGAGCCAGACCAACTGCGGCTCCGTTTGCCAGACCGAAGGCTTTCAAGGCGGCAACTGCAGGGGCCTCCGCCGTCGCTGTTTCTGCACCAGGCCTTGTTAAGTAGTACTACTTCAGTACTAGTTCGGATTCGGAGAAGGCCGGAGAGCTTCTTTGATCAATTGTACTGATCATAATATTGGCGTGCTTTCAAAAATAATGTTGCCTCTGTGTTTTTCACTGCACGGGGCTTCGCTTCCTTTATTTAGTCGTGAACACATTTGAGTGTTCATGGTTTTGTACGTAGTTGTTAATTAGTTGCGTTGCTTTGTCCTTTGGTGCCGATGTTTATGTTTGCAATAAGAACTCTCTCTCTCTCTCTCTCTCTCTCTCTCTCTCTCTCTCTCTCTCTCTCTCATGTGTTCTAATTTCCTGCTATATTGGTTTAATTTTGGTGGCTAACTTTTGTTTTGAAAGGTAATTTTTTTTTTTATGAATATTTGAAATTGTTACAAAAATTAGTGAGAGAAAGGATGATCATATCCCTAACCGAGACTCATCCGAGTTACAAAGCTAAGAATAATTCTATGCCCACCCAAGACCAAAATTCGAGGTTAACAAGAAATCAACCAAGGGATATGATGGCTAATAACTTATAACATCACCATGCTATATATTAACTCGTTTGGAGTCAGTCCATTCAAGAAGGCATTTGCTGTAGAATTAAGCGAAGTGCTCGTAAACTTAATTTCTCGGACACCTGAGTTATCAAAATAATTAACATTGCCATCTGTTTTAGTCTGTAGTGTAGACATTGACATCTATATTTAATTTTTTTTTATCGGCAGGAAAAAATTTCATTACCATAAAAGGCCAAATATGAAATCGTTACAATAAAATAAAAAAAAAAAGTATAGAGAGTTTCGAAGAGTATACATGACCCTTCTAGTGCTGGAACTCGCAAGATCTGATGTTAGCCAATAAGGATGTTTGTTAATAAGGAGATGTTCCCCTCTACACACGCTGCCCAATTAATGCCCATGAATAACTTCAAACATCTACACGTCTATAGATTGGAAAAGCGTACATTACACACTTTAATCAAAATATTTTGAAACTAATTAAGCTTCCGTTTGTTTGGACGTAAAATATTTTCCGGTAAAATATTTTACCTATTTTCCGGTATTGGTTGTGTAAGAAATGAGGAAAACATTTTACATATAAAATATTTTTCATCAATTGGATGAAAATGACTTACCCTTAAATCTTCCGTAAATTATTTTCCGAAATGATCCCGATGCATTTTACTACAATTCTCACTACTCAGTTTTCTCAATCGTTAGTCCTGACCCACGTTCAATTTCAATCTCTCAACCGTTTAACCCTCCACCCTATCTCTCTACACTATTTTGTTGATTTATGAAAATATTTTCAAGTGTCAACCAAAGATCGAAAAATAAAAGTATGAAATTTGTTTTCTGAAAAAACATTTTAGATCGTAAAACATTTTACATCGAAACAAACAGAGCCTAAATTAAGTTAATTTTTTGGAACTAGTCAAAAATGAAATTTGGTTACATTTCCGTGAGTGTTGTTGACCCATTCTTTACTAGCCCGAATAATGCGCACCTAGAACCATAAATATAATCTACCAAATTTTTGCAGGTAACTCAATTAATCCTTAAAGACCAAACCTCCAAAGCTGAGGGTACTAAAAAAATTTCGTAAAATTAGAACACAAATCCACTTCCTTAATTGTTTCCTTATAAGATTGGGAAAAAAAATTATGAGATGCAAGAGTTCCTGGCCAACTGAGCTAGCCCCAATTGGTTTGAGAGATTAGTTAAGGGGAGAAAGTTTTCAAAATTTGCTAATCCAAGTATATATTATGCCTGCCAAACACCAAATTAATTTGTTGTTTCAGGAATAGCTAGTTTGAGCAATTAGTCTATTTGGCTAACAAATTAACGGGCTCTTACGCGTAAGGATGTAGATTTAAAATTGGTGGGATGGATGTGCTCCGCTCTACTTTTGAATATCTGGTTCAATATGTCGTTTTCTGGGTGTACATCTCCAGTCAGAATTACGGGGATGTAATAGTAGTAGGAGTATTTTGTTGACTTGGGAGGCCATTGTGGCTCCGTTCCTCTCACTTTCAACAGCCCTTGCACACAAGTACTGCATGGGCTTTCACTCAACCTCCAGAGAAGACTTTGTTGGAATAACTGCTGTAAAATAAAAACCGACAACAAAACACAATATCAACCCTATTGCACTAATAAATAAGGATAGGTTTTGTAATCAATCATCAGAGATTTTAGGAATACATTTTAGTCAGTGAGTACCAAAAAAGGAAATCAGTGAATATTCATTAATATCTTTCAAAAGGAAATGAATATTCACTAATACTACCTCTCCGCTCCTGGGTATTATACTAGAACTACTAGTGAATGTTCACTAATACCTCTTCTTGGGTATTACACTAGAACCAGTGAATATACACTAACAACTAGTAAATATATATATACTACAACTTGGTCTGGCCACATGCACAAAGTTTTACAAATACACCAAAATCCCAACAGACTTCAGCAGCCATGGAGTAAATGGAGTGTCTGGCGTGGGAATAAATAGGGTGCTACTTCTTAGCCTATAAAAGGAGACCCCTGGCCTCTGTAATTGTATCTCTCTTGAGTGAGAGATCTGTGAGGGTAAATCTCAGTGTAAATGAGGTTCTATAGATTGGAAAAGCGTGCATTACACACTTTAATTGAATCAATATTTTGTAACTAATTAGAGTTTATTAATTTTAACCAATACCAAATACTTTTGGAACTAGTCAAAATTAAAATTCTCGTTACATTTCTGTGAGTGTTCTTGACCCATTCGTTAAATTAACATTTTCTTTACTAGCCAGAATATATAATGCACACCTAGTACCATTTTTCTGGTTTTGCTCGGTGGTTGTTTCGGTTTAGGTCGTTTCTTTTGGTTGTGGAAATCGATCGATAATAGGGAGAAATAGAGGTGTAGTCCTGTGCGAAGGTCTCGGTGGATTTATTTTGTGTCTGCTTGGCTTTTTTGGTGATTATGATAGAGGTTTCTGCATAGGGTATGAGGAACATTTGGATTTTTGGATATTTTAGATTGAGTGTCTGTGACTTTGTTATGGTGTTCAGTTGGCGGCTTACCATCTTTTAGGTCTTAGGTGGCTTTTTACCGGTGTGCCTTTGATCCTTTTAATCTTTGTAATCCTTTATAAAAATTACACTACGCCAAAAATTGCCTTTGCCGGCGGTTTTTTTACCGGCGGTAATAAAACCATCGGAAAAGAGTCTTATTACCGGCGGTAATGACAAACCGCCGCAAAAGGTAATTATAAACGCCGTTTATTAACGGCATTAGTAAAACCGCCGGTAAAAGTAACTATTACCGGCGGTAATGTAAAACCGCCGGTAAAAGTAACTATTAACGGCGGTAAGCAAAAACTGCCGGTAATAATACATTATAATATAAATATTATTATTTTTCTAATAAAACACATAATTTTATGTAGCTCAGTGGGTAAGTGCTCGGGTATTAATCAACGGGTCGTGGGTTCGAATCTCGGCAATGTCAATTTTTTTTCCGAAACTATTACCGGCGGTACAAAAACCGCCGTTAATAGTCCGAAACCATTACCGGCGGTAATTTACCGCCGTTTTTGTATTCCCGACAATTGTTTTGCCGACGAAACTTTTACCGGCGGTAATTTGTTTTTACCGGCGGTAATGTACTTTTACCGGCGGTTTTGAGACTATTACCGGCAGTTTTTTAATGCCGCTAATGGAAAAAAATGGCGTAGTGTTAATAAATTCTTATTGCTTAGAAAAAAAAATGACCTGAAAACTTGGTAACAAATCCAAGTAAAAACAAGCACGTAAGACATGAACCCTAAATTTCATGATTAAACCTAAATATGCATGACTTTGTTTTTCTCTGTCACACAATCATCCATAAATATAGTCGAAAATAGCATAACATACGTACAAAACAAGTATTACTCCCTCTGTTCCTTCTTAATTGTCCAGTTTCGTAAATATAATTTTTTATGAAGAGATAATCATTACACTACAAACAATCTAACTTTTCACAATTACCATTTATAGTAATGCAATAGGATTTAGGGGTATTATTGTCATTTTAATGTCTTTAGTGTGTATGTGGTTTTGAGTCTATAAATAGGTAAGTTATCTCTCATTTTGGTAGCTTTTGATTATTAAGAATATTGAATATATTGATTGAGACATAGTTTCTCTCTCTACCCTTTGAGGTTTATCCCATTGAATGGAATTTTGCTCTCTTTTTTTGAATCTTTGATTCCCTTTGATATTTTAATTGCATCATTTGGTATCAGAGCACTTGAGCTCAGATCCTGACCACTTATCTCGCCGGAAACCTAAATCTCACCGGAAAATCTCTCCGAAATCCTAAAACGGCCGCGGAAAGTCTAGCCTGAGACACCATTTCACTGAATCTCCAGATCTGTACAACCCAAGGGCCTACAACTCTATTTCGAACCTTAAGATCCACAGATCAACCATTTCGAAGCTGATTTTCACTGTTTCGAACACCCAAAACCCATTTTGGACCATTTCGAAGCTGTACAATTGATTTTTGTACTTTTCGAAGCCCAAAAACCCTCAAAACCCACGGATCTGACTCAAAATTACTGTAGCAGGTTCCGAAATCACTTTAGCAGTCTTGAAATCACTGTAGCAGGCTCGAAATCACTGTAGTGGGCTCCATTTGTCGATTTCTGGTTGTTTTCGAGTTCTAATCCATCATTTCGAGACTAGATCTGCCTGTTTCGACCCTTTTTGAAGCTGTACGAACAATTTCGAGCATTACCCTGTTGATTTCGAGCTAACCCAGCCCTAATTGACCTTCGATTTCCTGTTTCGAGCTTGACCCAATGGTTTCAGCCTCTGTTAAGCAATTTACAGGTTTGATTTTGGCTGGTTTTGTCTCGTTTGTTGTGATTTGCTATGATTTATTTTTGATTTTTGGTTATTTGCTTGCGATTGAGGCTTGTTTGGTATTGAGTTAACTAGGTTTGATCAATTTTGGTTGAGTTGGCTCAGTTTTTGCACCGAGTTGACTAAGTTTAGGTCTAAAATCACTAAGTTCGGTGACTGAGTTGACTAGGTCCGGGTTCTTTGGGGTTGATTTGTTTGTTTGAAGTTGATTGTGGGTATTCTGATGGCTCATGAGTTAGAAGAAGAGGTAGAGGTAGATCTGTGATGGGAGATTTTGGTGATGAAATTGATATTTATGGCAATTCAAATTGCAAGAGGAATGAGATTAAAAAGTTGAATGAACAAGTTGCTACCTTGTATGAAAAAGTGCGGCGTTTGCAACGTCCAACCGAAAGGAAGGACTCCATTGCATTGGAAATTCGTTATGGTGCTCCACATTGGCGTAGAGCAAATTTGGTTGGATTTGAATACACATCGGTGAAACAATGTTGATAATGAACTTCCCATGTTTTGTGGAAGCTCACTAGAGGTCGTTGGTTGGTTGAACACCTTTGAGAGTGTGTTTGAATATTGTTTTGTTACCGGAAGAAAAAAAAAGGTGAAGTTAGCATCTACTTACTTTAAGGGGATCAAGAGCTTTGGATTGGTGGACACAACTCAAAGTTAGTCGACAATGGAGAGGCAAAGAAAAGATTAGAGAATGTGGTAAGATGAAGAAGAAGTACAAGGAGGAATTCTTACATTTCAACTGAAATGTAAGAGCAAGTGTGACGCCCCAAGTAGACCGCTGGCCCAATACCTTAATTTTGATCCACTAGCCACACCACATGGCCCAAAAGCTTAAGCCCAAGGTACTAGTAGTAGCCCACAAGGTTTGTTATATGCCCAAGATCATCCATGTAGACTTCCGATGTGCAACGGGGTGTTACAATCTTCCCAACTTTATAGCCTCGCGCCCTCGCGAGGGGTTAAGCACTATAATTACCAATACAAATCAAACCAAACTCCAAGGCCCACATGGTTGTATACATTGATGGCTTTGATACCACCTGTAACGCCCCAAGTAGATCACTGGCCCAATACCTTGATTTTGATCCACTAGCCACACCACATGGCCCAAAAGCTTAAGCCCAAGGTACTAGTAGTAGCCCACAAGGTTTGTTATATGCCCAAAATTATCCATGTAGACTTCCGATGTGGGACGGGGTGTTACAGCAAGTCCTTAGGGGCTGTCCCAACTGAAAATCAATCTTTATTCGGCACATTGAAGGCTAGAAATCCGTCAACTAATGGAGTATTCAAATGCTTCAAGCTTGGAGAACCATTTCTTGAGTTGAAAGTTGGTGAAAAGGCTTGTGAGCTCGTTCTTGATGCTCTCTTTGTCGATGAGGTGAAAGAACCAAGTTGTAATGATAATTATGAGTACACTAACGTTCCAATCTATAATGAGTATCCAAGTGAGGATGTTCATGTTTCTATCTTTGATGAACCCTCATATGAAGATGTAGAGGATGATCCCGTCTATGGGGCTAGAGGTGATTTAGATGGCGTTCCCATATTTGACAAGTTTGAAGAAGAGTTTGGTGAGGATGAAGAGAAAGGAGGACTTATCCTCCTGTTCAATGAGCCCTTCTTGACACCTTTGGAAGGTAATGGGCAAGTTTTGGAGGCGAGCCATGACGTAGAGGAAAGTTATGACTTTGAGATTGATGATTACTTCCAACACCTGTCTTCCAAGTTATCGGTAGAACAAGAGATGCAAGATGCACAAGTTTGTGTCGTGGTGGTGCCCGAACAAGTTCCAAAGTTGCCAAAAGAGGGTGTAGACTACTTGGTGCTTGAAGATCCTTTGGGTATGGTTTTAACTCGAGCAAACCTTGGATATGAAGTGAAGTTGGACTTTTGGCACTTCGTGTTAGATGATTCTGATTCTTGGTGTGCGTTGGGAACAAGAGGCATGCCAAGTGGGTGATGTACTTGCACATAAGGATGGACGCGGTTGATGTACACAAACGAAAACTCGTATTAAAGATGAGTTATTGCATGAGGGTGACGTGGATCAAAGAAATGAAGCCACGTGCCTACCTCGGAGCTGCATAATAAATACTTCTATAGTTCTATGTTTTCATTGATTTAGTTGTCTTAAGTCTTGTTGTCCAACTTGAGGACAAGTTGTCTTCTTTAGAGGGGGTGTATGATGCAATAAGATTTAGGGGTATTGTTGTCATTTTAGTGTCGTGTGTGTAGGGTTTGAGTCTATAAATAGGTAAGTTGTCTCTCATTTTGGTAGCTTTTGATTATTAAGAATATTGAATATATTGATTGTCTCTCTACCCTTTGGGGTTTATCCCCTTGAATGGAATTTTACTTTTTTCTTTAAATCATTGATTCCCTTTGATATTTTGATTGCATCATATAGAGAATATCATTACGCTTTTGTCCTAACTTTTCGTGAAGGAATTTGCTCAAAAGGATCAAATGAGAAATTTGCTGACTTTTGCCCATTAACTTTTTGGGAAAAAAACTGAAATAATCTCTGTAGTTAAATGTTTGTGTCAATTTGGTCTCTATAGTTGTAATTGGCTCGATTTACACTCTGTACTTTCCATTTTGTTCCAATTTGGTCCAATTACTAACTTCTGTTAGTCCGCCGTTAGTTCTTTAAATAACAAAATCATATGGCCCCCTTTTTTGGGGGTTAAAACAAACTTGTTCGGCTAAATAAGCCAACTAGCTTATTTTTTTTATCCTTATTCAATTTTTTTTCGTATTTGTTAGTTTTTCGTCAATTTTTTGGGGGTTATTGCATCATCATGATGAGAGAAATCTAAAAAGTAAAAAATTATGATCGAAATTCAATTTTTTTTAATAAAGACGAAAAAATTGGCTTAGGTTTATTTTTTAACATTCCTAGTCAAGAATCAGTGCATGGGCCAAGTATAGGAAAATGAATGGAATGACATGGCCCTATTCTTTGTAACCACTTGGGCTGTTAAGTTAGGTTTATTGTAACCTAGTTAAGTGATTTGTTATGTCTATGTATTAGGTTATGACTTGCTAAATTTGGAACTGAGTTTATGTAATATTCTGATTTTTGGACATGGTTTTTTATCATATTGTGACTTTTGAATCTATATCATGTTGTGACTTTTGGACATGGTTCTATATGCATTTTTAGTACTATGCAGAAAAATAAGGCATCTTAGTATTTGTCCACAAGTTGAACAGGTAGACAATACTAGTGATTATGATACTTCATGGCTGATCATGAAAATGATGAATTTGAGGGCAATTTTTTGCAGAAAACTATAATCAAATTTCTTCTCAGGTGCCTCCTTATCAATGGAGAATGGAAGAATGAGCTGTGTTTTGATTTAGAGGTATGTTAGGGCAAGAGGGGAATGAGTAACCCTGTTCAACTAAATATGCCAACTGGCTTATTTTTTTGTCCTTATTCAAATATTTTTCGTATTTGTTAGTTTTTTGTCAATTTTTTAGGGATTATTGCATCGTCATGATAAGAGGAATCTAAAAAGTAAAAAATTACGATCGAAACCTAATTTTTTTGAATAAATACAAAAATAAGTTAATAAGTTAATTTTTTCGTCTTTATTCAAAAAAAATTGAATTTCGATAATAATTTTTTACTTTTTATATTTCTCTCGTCATGACGATGCAATAACCCCCAAAAAACTAACAAATACGAAAAAAATTTGAATAAGGATAAAAAAAAGAAGAAGCCAGTTGGCTTATTTAGCGGAACGAGTCAGTTTTAACCCAAAAAAAGGGGGCCAGATGATTTTGCTGTTTAAAGGACTAACGGCGGACTAACGGAAGTTAGTAATTGGACCAAATTGGAACAAAATGAAAAGTACAGAGTGTAAATCGAGCCAATTATAACTACAGGGACCAAATTGACACAAACACTTAACTACAATGACTATTTCAATTTTTTTTCCTAACTTTTTTAAGCGAATGCTTATTAAGGGACATCTCAGATTTAAAAACTAGACCATTAAAGGTACTTCCGGTGCACGCTATGTGGACCATATAGCCCATATAGCTTTCCCCCTCTTTTAAAGGACAATTTGGCAAGGTGGCTGATTACAGATGGAAAAGCCTTTTTCGAGATCAAACAAACAATGGAAATCTGTGTATGCGCCCCCTTTTTTCCGAGAAATTTTTCAGTGCCAGGTGGGCACGGCGCACTAGCTTATATCTCGGTCATCCAAATTTGTTTTAGATAGTCCAAATTTATTTAGATTTGAGAGATGTTTTGGTAGTTTTGCTCTAAAAAATTAGCCAAATAAATTTGAGTTATCCAAAATACGTTTGGACGGCTGAAATACGCGCACGGACACCACGTGGCCATGCCCACCCGGCACTGAAAATTTTCTCCTTTTTTCCAGTACCTACACTAACATTAAATAACTATTTCCCTTTACTTTTTACTCCAGAACTCACCCATTGTCCTTTCTCCCTCCCCCTCCACCACTACCCTCCAACCACCACCACCCTCCACCACCATCACCTCCTCTACTTTCACAACACCAGTCGTCCCTCTCTTCCATGATTCCTACACCACATCCCTCACCACCACCATCACCATCACCATCCGAAAATCGTCGTCATGTATCTGTCTATTTTCCACCATCATCAATGCCAAAACTATTCATATTAAGATCATTTGAATTTAAGGGTCCAGAACTTTGTTTGGTTCTCTATTTCCGAAATTATTCATATCTTTGAACCATTTCAGATTGTCCAAATCTCAATGTCAAAGAGAATGTTCGGATTTCAAGTTCAAAATCTTGTTTGAATCTCTTGAATTTGTAACGATCCACGCCAGTTGACCTGCTATCCATCCGGCTATCTATGTGGCTCAAAAAGTTAATCTCGAGTTATACAGTAGCTAGCTGTTCACGATTCATTGCATACTCATTTTTTACTCTTTCCACCAATGTGGGACTTCACAATTACTCTATTTCAAATTGTTCAGAACGCAACGTCCAAACTATTTCTTGTTGTTCAAGCTTTGTTGTCCAAATACTTTTAACTTGTTTCAAATTACAGGATCGAACGAAAAAGAAAAATGATATTGGCACTCCAAAAATTGATGCAGACACTCTAAAATCAGTGTAATTCCAAAGTCACTTTCTTTTTTTTTTTAAGTGTTTCCATCAATTTTTAGAGTATCAATATCATTTTCCAACGAAAAACTCTCTTTGCAAAACGATGATAAATCAAAAATTTGGTGGTTTGAGTAATGAGAAAATATGGGGCAATTTGGGAATTTATGAGGAATGTTTTAATTTGGTGTGGGAGCTGAGAAAAGAGAGGGGGTGTGAACAGAATTTCACAAATTCATTTATAAATATTACACGACAAAATTGCATACAATTAATACACAGAAAAGTATGATGATATTTCTATGGTATGTGGACCATAGCATTCAGCGGTGCTACTCCCACTGCTCAACATTCACTGCTCAATATTTCACCGTTCGTCTCAACAATCGACAATTCAAATTTAAAAAAAAACTCTTTTAGGGAAGAGTTAGAAGTTAAACTCTTCTCTAAAAGAGTCTTTTAAAATTCGAACTGTCTAAAATACTTTTGAACGGTAAATTTAAAAGTGATAGAGGAAGCGATGAATGTTAAGATGTGGGTGTAGACTTTTGGCATAGTATTATGGATCCCTTTTTCATATTGGCATTTGGCAAGTAGGTCTTTGAAACCTGATTGAATTAATGTCTTCAAAATTCCCTTGGGGCAGGGCGGGGGCAGGTACATTCACAATTTAAAAGAGAATCAAAATTAATGATATAATCAAACATTGGATTCAAATTTTCCATAGCAATGGTAAGCGTAAACTCTAGTCCAATAAATATTGAGCTCACAAAAATAGGGTGTGTGTGTGTAGAGAGAGTTCAAATCTTTCTGAAGTGGAAAGAGAGAGAGAGATCAAAACCAATTTTTTGGGCTTTGTCTTAGATATTTCAAAAGATATTTAGGTAAAAGTCATAAATTTTTACTTTTCCGATTCGTCGTTAGACACAAAACTAGCAAACGCGAAAAAAAATTGAATAAGAAAAAAACGTCACTACCATTGGTAAATAAGTTGTTCGTTGTGAAGACAAGCGTTAAAGGTCTAAATTTACGGGAACTAGGAATGACAAATGGACGGATCAAGCCAAATTTTAGAGGCGGCATTTCAAAGTTATATATGTCCCTTTGGCGACATCCAATAAAATTGGAACGAAGTTATTTATTTTTGGAGGGGAAAAATATCGAGAAAAAGATGGAAATTATTTTCTTCGGAGATGTTTGAATATTTTCCCCCGATCCAAATGCAAAAATGAAAATTAAAAAATATGCAAGCCACTCACAATGCCCTGATTCGATAAGGAAATATGCAAGCCACTTGTATCAGAAAAAGAAAGCCAACATATCTGCTACTCAACAAGCAAAATCTTTGGATTTCGATGATTACAAAAATAAAACAAGCAAATCTTATTTTATATTCCCAGGGCAAAGAAGCAAGAGGAAAGCCAGTCCAGTCCAGTCCAGCACACAAGCGGCTTGTGGCCACCTTGAAAAAACCCGATTTCAGGGCCACGCCACATAATATAATATTCTCGTCAATCAAGTCTCTGAAAGACGAGCGCAACGAGCATTACACATTGTACGTCCCAAACATACATAATTTCTGGTTCCAGTCATAGCATTCAAAGTTTTTCTCCACGAAAAGATGAATAAATAACGATTCTATGACCGATTTTGCGATGGCATCCTCTCAGATCCGTACCTCTGGCGAAAGCCAGTGGGTCTGGTAGCCCCTGTATCAGAACCACCACCAGCTTGATGAAACGGGCCCCACACTGGATCTCTATCGGCTTGGTTAGATGAAAATGAAGTCGAATGGTCTCTTTCCCATGCATGGAAGCGATTTGAAGGCGGGTTTTCTGACTCCTGGAAGTTTCGACCGGATGAAGCTGATGGGAAGAAGTAGAAGCCATTGGTTGAATCAGAAGATGAGGCTACTGGGGGTACTGGGGATACTTGGGCCATGCCACGATGAGAGCTTGATGATCTCCTTGTGCCAGAAATCAAGGGTGCGTTGCGTACAGCTGGTGAATTGGTGGGTTGCTGAAAATATGCCTGGAGAGCCTGGACTCTGTCACGGGCCCGAGCAGCACTACCAGGGTATGGAGGAATCATTGAAGATGATATAGAGCTTCCAACTCTAGCGGCAGAACTGCAACAAGTATATTTTGTAGTCAATTTATGCCATGCGGAAAAAGTGGATCTTTAAAGGACAAAAGTCATGAGGGAACACACACTTATACCCATTACGATCGGCCCCAAATGATGAGAATGGTAGAGGAATTTGTGGAGGGGAAGGAAAAGGTGAAGGCAGTAAAATATAGGTAAACTGAATTTATTTCTTTGCCACCTAAGGCGCATACTGGTTCAGGATGGGGTTGAAATGAAAATTTCTGACATGACCTTGGGACTTTATGGAATTACGTCCAACTCCTAACTGATTTTTCATTTCATGAAATTGTAAATTCTTGTCGTCGACTCAGAAAATCATTTAAACTGGCTCCGGTTGGAAATGTTTTAACGACTGTCACATGGAGGCTTCTAAATGTATAAAGTGTTAGGGTCCACATGTTTCTAGGACATCCACCTAGAAAACATACTTTAGAATCAACATTTATCATGAACTATACATAATCTCCTCTATAGAGTACAAAAACACTAACGATCCTGAAAACAAAAGAAACATACTAACAACATAGGCGATAATAATTTACTAACGAATATTTCAAATTGCAAATGCGGTGGCCTTCTCTATCATGCCATGCAATAGGGAATACGACCCTAATGAATTATAAGATTCCTTATAAACACTATCCTGAAAACAAAAGAAATATACTAACATAGGCGATCCTAATTTACTAACGAATATTTCAAATTGTAAACGCGGTGGCCTTCTCTATCATGCCAGGCTACTAGGGAATATGACCCTAATGAATTATAATGGTCTTCTCATCCCTCTGCCGAAGAAACCATCAACTCCCTCTTTTATATTTAGTAGCAGATTTGTGTGTCCCCGTGCCCTTGGGATGCTAATTAAATGAATCCCACATGTTTTTTTGTTTTTTTAAGTAAAATGAATCCACGTGGACAGTGGACACAGCACCAGGCACCTGTTTGTAGCTTAACAATCATGGCTATTATGGACATTTAAGCCAAAGTCTAAAAACCCTTAAATTGCAACACAAGTGAGTACCTGTGGCCCACAAGGAATGGATGAATAAAAGACCCTGATCTTTGCACTTCAGAATTTGGCCTAGCTGGCCTGTGGGTCACAGATGGAACTGAAGGCTGATCAGCACCACCAACACGACTGCTCAATGGAGGGAAGGGGGAGGAATGGTGATCCCAACTGTGGTAATTGACGTCCATGGAAGGAAATCCATAAGAAGGCGGCATCTCACTAGGAACTGATGGCCCATTCCATTGACTATTGAAACTAGACCCATCTGCAACATTCCCACTGGAATTTGATGACGAGGGGTGAATTGGTCCAAGGTAAGCAACATATGGGCAATGATGAGTGGTCGACGATACACCAGCATGCTCAGCAAAGATCGCATGCTGTCCAAGAAGATCATGATCTACATAAAAGCAAATGCTCTTACTACATTATTAGGTCAAAAATTCCTATGTTGAAACTTAGGAGAAATTCCCTAGTTAAGATAGAGGAAAATCTTACATGCATTTGATGAAAATTCTCCTTCACTGCAGATTTGGAAAACAAAACACATCAGAGAGAGAAGTAAATGATCAACACAACATACAGTACCCAAGTAATCCCCATCACAGAGAGAAGTTATTCAGGCAAAGAAAAACATGCAATTAAGAACAAAATAAACACAAACAAAAAACATAGGCAGTGCATAATTTTCCTTTCTTTTTTTTTTTTGCAACTTCTTAAAAAACTAATTGAGATAATCAAATTGGTACATAAGTTTTAAAAAAAGGACATCCAGAAGAACTTAATTTCTTGATCTGCAAAATGACACGATTTTCAAGAAGGACAAACAATATACGACACAGGGCGTGATTAAAATAAATGGCATATTGCCCCGACCTTTCCAGTCGAAGGCCTACTACAGGTGGATGGGGCATTTGATCTAAGTCAACTGTGAGGACACGGACATGGTAAACGGCCAAGGACAGTCCGTGGCACAATGATTTTCAAATTATAACACAAGGAAAATAATTAATAGACACACAACACCACTAAGAATAAGTAAGAAATAGGACTAACTCTACATTGGAAAACCGTCCGATGCATACTTTAAACATCATACACACAAGAGAAACTCACTAAACCAACTGGGGTTAGCTCAATTGGCCATCTCTAATACACTTCCAAATGGGAGGTCAGGGGGTCAATCCTCGTCAAAAGGAAAGATTGGTTGTTTCTTCCCTTGAATGGGGATTTATTGTTTACTTATTTGTTCCCCTGAGGCTTAGTGTGATTGTGGGCTTCTGCTTTGATGTAATTCACATACTTGTATTCTCTTATGCTTGTAATTAAAATAATAATGGTAAAAAAGAAGAGAAAGTAACTAAAATTAGAAGAAAAATATCAATCTCTGACCTCATCAACAAATTCCAGCAACTTTTGGTTTCAAATTCCATAAACAGGCAGCTATACAAGATTATTGGCCCCAAAGTATCCTACCATAGGTATGGACAAATGACACGCATG
This sequence comes from Rhododendron vialii, assembly GCF_030253575.1. Taxonomy (NCBI): domain Eukaryota; kingdom Viridiplantae; phylum Streptophyta; class Magnoliopsida; order Ericales; family Ericaceae; genus Rhododendron; species Rhododendron vialii. The sequence goes on from NC_080561.1 coordinate 28,046,030, forward strand.
CCAGCCTGTCCCTACTATGTCCAACAAAAACTCTCAAAAAATGAGACGACATGCGATGTGTCCAGCACATATCCTAGACACACATTGGGCAATGATAGAACAACTAAAATGAAGTGCCTGGCAGTCCCAGCTTTATAATCGCAAATGGTGGTAATCAGGACAGTATATACAGTAGCGGCTAGTGTGAAGCGTAGCTCAATTGTGGTTCATTTTGGGTGATATGGGTTCTATTGTCATTCAATGATGGATTCTTAATTTAGAGGAGCAATGGTGGATTTGAAGAGCAGTTTACTAAAACCAGTTGATCTAACATCCATTCGCAAATGGTGTTACTTTTGTCGATTTTCCAAAATATTTCTAAAAAGACCTCCATTTGCTCTTCTTCCACTCCAGAATCCAAATTTATCACAACAAAATTTACTAAACCTGATAATCTAACAATAAAAAATTAACATTGTCAGTCCCAGCATTCTTGTGAATGAGAAAACTCAGAATAAGAAGATAAATTAAAATTCAACAAATCTGCTGAGACATGCAGATGCAAACATTTCAAACGAAGGGAAAACATTGTCACCACTTTCAACACCTAATTTGTTGGGAAGTAAACCTGTATAACAATAATAATTTCAGAAATCATGCTTACTCGAAGGATGAATGAAGCCGCGTTAATCCACTGAATGGACACCAGTGCACCCCAAAAGACTGCAAAACCACAAAGAAAACACTGGTCAAAAAAAATCCAATTATATTATTCTCTTGCACATAGAGAGAGAGAGAGAGAGAGAGAGAGAGAGAGAGAGAGAGAGAGAGTTGAACATCGTTGGCAACAGCAAATACTTGATTTATAACATGGATCACTTAATAAACTTGGCTGAACAGCACACTTTAGCTTAAGTTAAAGGTCAATATAATACAGTTTACGTAGAAGTACCGCAAATAGCAGGAGTGAAGAAAAGATATAAAGAACGAACCAAAAAACAAATTAACAGACAACTATTTTATTAACTACTGTGGATGCAACAGAAAATACATTTCCAACCAAAATGTGTGCTCTCAAGAGTAATCTTAATCAGAAACCACTGAGATGGCATAGCAGGGTACTAGGTTTCCTATAATTGGATCCAACATTCATCATGTAAATGGTAAACCACCATAGTACAGTGAACAAGACGATGCACATATAATTCCAAAGAGAAAAATGATCTAAGTTAGCATATCAAATGACCTTAACTTCATTTTTGTTACTCTCTCGGACCCTCCGTCCCATATTCTTGGTCCACCTTTCCATTTAAAATGACCCACAAGCTGTTAGTCCTCCTTGAAAAGCGGAATTGTAAAACTTTTAGCTTTCCAAAATCATCCATTACAAATGACTAGGGATGCATTCAGAGAACAAAGGGGCAATATCGGGATTAAGGAATTTAAATTTGAAATTGAATGCAGTTATAACATGTGGTGTCACTTTAATGAGTAAGAATTCCCAAAAGGGGCAGCATAAGGAGGCAGTATTTACTAGTTACTACCTATGGTACTTGTATGCAAAATGCGTTGTATGACTCTGAAGTCTGAATTAACAGTCTATAATTACAAACAAAAATAAGGTGGGAAGGGCACAGGACAGAAACGGTACAGGCAGGATACTTTTGAGGCCACTTATCCTTTGTGCTCTTGCAAGTAATGCAGTGGAGTGGTACTCTAGGGGTGCATCAGGAGAATGTGCTTTGGGGGTATAGGACTGAGGGGCGTTCAAGATTTGGAGATGGACTTACCATTGCATCTTCTGGTAATTCTTCATCAACTTCAAGGAGTTTGCAGGGGGGGCGATGTCCTTTGGTGGGGTACTGTGGAAAATGGAAGCTTTCAAATTAAGCCCTTCAAGATTTTAGCAGGTACCAGAGGCAGGAGTTTTCCTTGGAAGGGCATTTGGAGGGTAGGGATCTGTCAAAATTCTCTATTTTTGTTTGGTAGATCTGACCATTTGGTGGATTCCTTGTGTAGTTAATTTTCCGACGCATTAACAGCAAAGGCTTTTTGTAAAACCAAGAGAATGACAAATAAATAAGGTCTCGTGTTTTCTTTGATAAGTTACACCTACCTCTCCTCAGGACCGAGGCTTCTAATCATTACAGAGACCTCCTGCACAGTTTATGAAATTATATTGACATCCTTGTTAAAGTTGTAGAATGATGGAGATCGACACTCATTGAACTCCTTTACCCTTCTACAAGACCCCTCCAGCTAACCTCATCTTCTTAGCCAAACAGGACCCTATCTTATCATCTAGTACCCAAACCAAGTTTGCACGCTACCATCTTCCACACCACTACAGCCACTCCACTGCTCACCACTATCTTCTTTTTTTTAACTCGAAAAGTACTGCTCACCACTATCTTCCACCCCATTCTCCCATTATCACCACCCCACTCCTCATTTCATAACGGATGCACAGATACACCACTGCAGCCCATCATCACCTAGAATCGCTTTCTACAATAACCTATCCACACCCCTTGCCATTCACTGATCTCGCTCTTCACTTGTCAATCGGTGCCAGTACCACTACCCCCATGCAAAATCCAAGATGACTAAATAAAGGTTTTGGAGCGTTCCGGTGACCCGGTCAACACAAATTCAACAAAATTCATGACTTTGTGACACTCCACCAACAACCACCATGTCTTCAGACACAAATGCAGTAAATCAGACTCGATTACAGCATCGGGTAGGGCTCAGAGAAAACCTGACCAATCCAACCGATCTGATCCAATCCAAGTAGCAGCAGTCGGATTTCAGAAAATGAACGGTCAGTAGCGGTTACATAAAACTTGAAATTACTTTCACCTAACAGTATCCAACCAAATATGATTCAGAACTCACTATTCTTACTCCACGTGGCATACAGTGATTTGGCTGTGAGATTACAGAAAGATAAGATTTCCAAACCAACTCCTACCTTATCTGCAGAGGACGGTGAGTTATGAAACTCTTTTCCCATTACTAGCATGGGGAGTTACGATTTCCAAACAACCTCTGACCGAATATTATTCAAAACTCAATCGGTAGAAGTTGGAGATTACACCTCTCACTTTATGAATACTTTGTCCCTCTCACCTCAGCATTCTCTCCTTCCCCATCTCACAGCTCATTGATCTCCATCCTCATGAATCCCATCCCTCCCATGATTACCCTTCGGATGACGGCAATGCGACAGGGCAATGACGACGGTCAACTACCTATGCTAGAACAACAAACAAAGCTAGAACAATGGTGGTGGCCACTGCATGCTCTGTCTTCTGCTATCTTTCATTTGTCTTCTGCACTTTCTTCAGAGCTATGTTCACGTATGAGATTGGAAGCTCAACATAAGATGATGTGAAATTTTCTGGCCTGCACCTGTGAACCGAAATTGACCGAGGAATCAATGGTTTCGGATTGGTCGATCTAAACCTGAAGAACCACCAAAGATGGCTGAGCACTTTCTAACCCAATCAATTCAGTTCGGATGGTGGGTCAGGGTTAAACCCAACCAGACTGACCTGTGCTCACCCTTAATCTAAGCATTTGATGAGATGGTGATGTGGATTCAATAACCACCTAAAACCAGCAATTATCAAGCGATGTATACTCATACAAACATTGTGTACGTGGAGAGTAAAGAGGAGTAAAAAATCAAGCTTTGCAGGTATAAACATGGTTTCTGAGTACGTCTACAGATGAAAGAGGAAAGAAAACCAATAGTGGAAAGTTGTTGTGCTGGAAGCTTCCGATTCCCGAATTTGCTCAATTGAGACGTTATGTTACTGTGATGATTTCTGCAGTGAAATTTGGGCTGGACACGGATTCAATTTCCATTTGCATAGACAATATATAATACCAATGGCCCAACTTTTTTTTCTAATTAATAAAATCTATATAAAAGGCATCAAGGAGATAGCACGCATGTACAAAAGGCCCAAAAGATCAAGTAACCACCAAAATGGAACATGTCAAGGAAATGGGCCCATACACCACTAACGCCAAAACTATCTAAAATGTAAAGGAATAGGTATCCCACTCCCTCAATTCCTAACTATACAACCTACAAAGAAAAAGACCCTAAATTTTCCGGCTTCTCCTCCCAATTATACTATCTTATGTTCCGCTCTCTCCAAATAAGCCACATCAAACAAAGCAGAATCAAGATGTATAGCTTCTGTCTCCTTCGTGCCATTCTTGAATAAGTTGTCCCACAGTCTATGGAAAAACCCACGACATGCAGCATCGCAAAGATCCCCATCAGATAATGAATCAACAAATACGCCACAAATTCTCCATCGCTCTAGCACAAACACCACCAATTCACAATAATCTTCCTTTGAGATAAGATTATCACAAGTAGGAACCATATCCCATCCGTCACCACACCAAACACATGGTGCTAAAATCTCACCGTCCTCCCTGCCCCCACCTTCATGCTCGTATGCTTTAAAAACTTTTACCAGCCTCTTTTGATACCCTTCCAAAGCCCCACCTCATGCGGCTTGCAAACTTCCAATGAGGACCACGACCTCGAACTTCCCCATGCCTAGCACCCACTACTTTCCTCCACCATCTATTCCTTTCACAATTAAATCTCCACGGCCACTTCCCCAATAAACCTTCATTGAAAATAGCAAACGTCTTCATTCTCAAATCCCCTTCCCTTATAGGAGAACAATCTATATCCCAATCTACACAATGATACTTAGACTCCTTCCCCAGCCACCCCAAAGGAAATCTCTTTGCAACTTTTCTAACCTCTTTATGAGTTCAATTACAAGGATGCCTGTTCAATTTCGGGAATAGATTAGGCTAGTTTTGCCATTGCACATTCATTTATAGAGGCTCTAACACTTAATCAATAGAAGGAAGGCCAAGGAAAGGGCATTCCTAGTATTTTGAGACCCAAAATTGCTGATGTAGTTTTCTTTAACAGCTCTAACAGTGACTTGACGAAGGGGAAGGCTTGGTTATATCCGCTGCGAAGTGGCTTCATATAGGAAGGTTCGTGTTCAACCATAAACACATGTAACCATCAAGCAATGTGACTTAAATCCTTCACAAGTTCATCCAACAATATTGTAATAAAAAATCCCTGCTACTAACTCTGTAAAGAAGGCCAAAGAAGAAATGAATGAGAAGGTGATATACACTGTAAGGGAAAATCCCTGCTACTAACTCTGTAAAGAAAAACAAAGACGACATGAATGAGAAGGTGATAAACAATCTAAGGAATACTGCAATATGAGCTCGGCCGGGGTGTTTTGTATAACATAGCGAAGTATGTCAACGAAAAAGACAATACTGCAAGACATCCTACGAAAAGCACGAGCATGGAAACAAAGAATTGTCGTAAACCATGTCTTTCTTACGATGACAGTCTGTGCTTGAGTCTGCCTATTTGATAAACTGTAAGAAATAAGAAAAACTGAGCCTAAAACGAGACGATTCTCATCAAGCCTGTGAACAATAGGGTAGGAACTCACGTGGCGAAATGGAGCTTATTTCCTTGTGTGGTCAAAAATAAAATAGTTGCCACAATACGAGTGTGAGCTTTCACGTGGACGCACAATACCAAATGGTATCTTCTTAACCTATGAGAAGATCAAGCCATACAATAATGAATGGAAACATATACATTCGGAGGCATGCTCTAATGGGTACACAGACATGAAGGATGCTTTATATTCCAATAGGTTTTGAAACATTTGGAAAATATCATGTAAGAAATGTCACTTCTTACAGTACACATACCGGTAAAGGTTTAGTTAAGAACATTTGGTAACTTTAAAACTCATATGAAAGAAAAAACAAGGCAAAACGCTTCTAGTAACAAGAAATGTCAATAAGGAATGAGTGTGAAGCCAAAGGATATACACCTTATGGCTATAGTTAAATGAGCCAATTTAGAAAATAGATTAATAGCAGCTCACCCAAAAAAATTTATACAAATTTCTCACTGATAAGTGTAATCCATATAAATATTGATTAGGGATAAGACAAAACAGACAATGGATACCTTACATATCAACACTTGATCAATTTCCCCAATCATTTTCAACAAATCAAGAAATACTGGTAATTGCACCTTTCAGATCACACAGTAAGAAAAAAATGCGCTAAAAAATATAATACGTTAACTCATATGCTGGAAAAGCCCACTATAACTACCAACATTCTGAATCAGCATAAACCAAAAAGGTTGACTTTACCATCTCAGAGTAGCTTAGATCATAAAGATCCTCATCATGGGCCCAGTCATCCATGCTAAACTCAGGCAATGGACGGTAACCACCTGCATATAGCCATTGACCTTTCTCAACTTTCCGACAGTTGGGGCATTGCATAGCTCCTTTTGAATTGAATGCTGAACCAATGCAGTCTGAAAGTAATAAAAAAAAGGCCGTGATGAACATAAGAAAGCGAAACACAGGAGCTAAGCTGTATTGGTGAAAATAATGCATTCAGAAATGGGAAAATCAAGAAGGAAAAATCAAGCAAAAAAAAAACAGCCTGTCAAATTTGGTGCATCATTTCAGAATACATGGAATGTATAAATCTTGCAATGCTGCAAGCAAGGGCATTTCCTGTGCATAATTACAAATGATGAGTGAAGGTAATAATTTAGTTCACGCACCCATCTAATGCAATAGCCATGGCAATAGACCTTTTGCTCAAAGTCACAGGATTACAGCACTCAAGCTTCAACACTTTTGATTAAATCGTTCCCTCATAGCCAAAAATGATCTGCTTGAAGCTAATGGCAGTATCAGTCAAAGTACCTCAATCAAGATCCTAAGTTGGAAATATTAATCAACCAAATGAATGTGTCATTCCACGATAAATTCTTAACTTAAAAAAGGACAAATGGCCTTCAGGCCCTTAACCAAACACTAGAACAGCTAGGTTATCCTTAACCGAACAATGACAAAGGTGAGCCAGCCACGACGAAGGAGATGAAGACTAGGGTCCTACATCTACAAGTTGTTTCAGATGACAACAATATATGATGCACAGGTGCCGACCAAGGACAAAAACCAAGTCCGGCTTTCTGACGCTGAGCAGTGAATATCTGGCTTTGATACCATTGTAACGTAATCATAAATAATCCAAGAGAAGAAAGAATTTCGTGCTCTATAATTACCTAAAAGTCTAAAACAATCTGACAATACATCCCAACCTAATGGCACACTCATCTATACTGTGTATTATTAACCAAAAGGGTCTCTTTAGTAAGAGAGCCCTAGAAGCTCCAAGTGGCATTAATAGATTGCTTCATCATTAACAATTTACAAAGTAACATATTGGGCGCAATGCAATAATATTGAGCATATCCTATCACTCATTTTCAAACTTAAATCAAAAAAATTTGCTTTATCATATCTCTTACTTATTCCCACTATGAAATGTACTTTTTCAGAAATACCTCCGCTTATGTATAAGAATATTTATCTCTAAATTTCTACATTGCCATACCGACATTTGTAACTTTAAAAACAACCATTGGCAACAATGCTTCTCTTGATGTCAGATTCTGTCTCAAACTTTGTTGTTTTGTTGCAAGGGGTTAATATTTATCATTTTGTCTCCTCGCAGCTATAAGCTTCATGTTGCAAGTAGATAAAAAATGGGACAGTTAACCAAATACTTATCTTATTTTTAGCTTCATTTAACTCTTGCTATAGAAATGTGTAGCTTTATGAATTGTGTTGCTTTATCCTCCACCGAGGCTGAGAACATGGCAGTGGCAAAAGGTTTACAAGGAGATGCCATGGATGGAAAGGCTTCTTCAAGATTGGACTTTGAACAAGGAGGGCATGCTCTGATTTGTGACAATCAAAGTGCAATTCATTTGAGCAAAAACCCAACTTTTCAATCTCAATCAAAACACATTGACATGCAGTATCATTGGATTCATGATGTTTTGAATGAGAAATTGTTACAGCTTGTGAAGGTCCATACCAATGAGAATGGATCGGATATGATGACTAAAACTTTGCCCAAGGAGAAGCATGTATTTTGCAGCACCTGAATGGGGTTGGTAGAACCCCATGCCTAAGTCAGGAGGGGGCAACTTGTTTGGTGGTCCCAATCTAATGGGTGGGTTTATAATGGACCCATGTGTTAGGTTAAAAACGTATTGGGGTAACCTTGTCATTCTTTGGAATACAAAGGGAGTTAGCTTCAGGGAATTACAACAAAATAGAAGGCTCAGTCTTCCTCTGTGTGCGTGAAAATTTGAGAATTCGAAAGAGAAATGAAAGGAAAGAAATTTTACTCCAGGTTTCAAGGTTTCAAGCCAAGATCAGTTGTTTCTTCCCCGACTTTGACAAAATTTTAGAATGTTCTCCACGGCGAGGAGCTCTATGATTTCGTTGGAGCAGATTGTTCACATAATTTTTAGACTCCTAGTTTTAGAAGATCACCAAAAACAAAAAAGATTGGTGGTTGGGATATTCACTTCGGAGAAAACTTAAACATTCATCTTTTGTTGCTTTCTTTATATACCACTAGTTTTGTACTAGAGTGTAACTCTTTGTAACCCCATTATTTAATAGTGGATGATTGAAACGTTTTTTACCTATGGATGTAGGCACTCATGCTGAACCACGTGAAATCAGTGTCTCGTGGTTGCTTGTTGTTTACTTCATCTTTTCAACCCTTAAATTTGCTTCTTGATTGTTGTGGTTAGCAACATTTAGCCCATTCTCTACTTGCACAAGTAGGGAATATATTCTAGATTTTTCCAACACGTATGCATGTCCCTAACAAGTCGCATACATGCCCATTAGACGTCTTTGTATTCATAGATAGGAGCGCATATGCATATGGTTGGTTAGATATTTCATTAGAACATCCTGAACTTTAATTTGAGCTTTAAAGAATGGTGGCAAATGACTAGGGAAAATTGCCAAAGGAACATCTTGAACTAAAAGTGCTTAATTTTCATTTTGCAATTATCAGTTTCAATTGTCACACAACCTTAGTATGGAACAAAAAGTGGCAGTAGCTTAGGAAAGAAAGATGTGGGAATGAAAAGAGCATTTTAAACCTGAACTAACCTTTCAAAAAAAAACCTGAACAAGATAAGATTGCCTAGACAAATGTAGATAACCCCTATGAACGGTTGGCAAATGAGACTTAACTAGTGGACCCTAAATTGGTGATAGAGAACTAAGCTGTGGCCCACTAAAGGCCTCTGTACTCGATTTCAAGCAAATGTCTCCTTAACATTTCTTACCTACCAGGCAAACACTCATCATATTCTACTCTCAAGTAGTCTATTCTGTGTAAACAAATACAGATCAGAGATCCTTCATGTTTCCACGGTTCCACCACCATTTCCACTCGAAGGATCTCATGCATCTAGCTGTAGTGGTACTGGTTGTACACTATAACACGCATCGTAGTATGTTATCTCGAAACATGTCTTCAAATATTGCTACTCTACCATTTCCCTAATGTTTTTGTTTCCAATTTGATCTTTCTTAGCCTTACTACATGCATCTAACCATCCTTATCGTTATCAACATCATCATCCTGTTAAGTATTAGTGGCCGTAAAAGCTATTCTATAAAATAAAAGGAAAAAAAAACTCTTTCACTTTTGGTGCTATTCGTCAAGTAAATAATATGCCAAAAGCAGCTCTCCTCTTACGCCAACCTATTTCAGTAGGCTCATATCGCCTCCAACCTCTCCCTCATTATTAAACTCAAGCTGAAGAAAATAAGTTATGCACTTTCCAAAATCATCAATCTTCTCCACCATTTCTACTTCACAATTACTACATCTACATGGTAGTCCCAAGTATTTACCTTTTCATGCAGACTCCTTCAAAATTTCTAGTTAGTGTTTAAATCCTCCAGAGAAAAAGAAAATCATATGCTATTCTTCCCACCACGTGGTACTACTGATCCAGTGCCAGACTCAGGTGGTTGCCGGTGGGTGCCACAGCACCTCCAAAGTTTTCGAGTAATCCTATTTTCTCCAAAGACTTTGATATTTACAATACAACTTAGTATTGTAGAAACTAAATCTCGATAACTATACCCATTCAAAATTGAATTACTTTTACCAAAATCTCTCCAGACTACAAATAATTCAGAATTTGGCCCCTCTATCAAATTCCTGTGTCCGCCGCTATCCTGATCTGTCAACCAATTTCATCTAAAACTAACAGAGTTATAAGCTATCAAGCACTTCATAGATATAGATATCATCACCTTAAATACAACTCTACCATCGTCTACTAATCAAAAACCAATCGGATCTCAACCTTAGCCACATAATCCTTCAAAATGCCCAGCGCAACTGCTCTCAATCCTCGCACTGCACTCGCGCTCTCTATCCTCACTCTCACGGATAGTTTAGTAGTCTAATACGTGTTTCAAAGATACTTTCAGGCTCGCGCTCCCTCTCACGCACCCGCACACAAATTATGTGCACGCGAATTATGTGACTTAGATCTCAACCACTTCTATACAAACACAAAAAGGGCATAAACCGAACTTCGAAAATTTTCACTTACCGAGATGAAATTCGTGTCCGCATTGAAGCTTTGCCCAGGATCTAGCCCCGTTATCGGTCACAGCCTCCAGACAGATCGAGCACGACACCGCCGAGGCTTTCCCTCCCTCGTCTAGAAGATCTGAATCTTCCAAACCCATTTCCAGAAAACCCTAACTCACTCTACACATGGAAATAAATGCAAAATACGTCGTCACAATCTTATGGGTATGAATATTTAGGATTCGTCCGATGAAGCTTTCGATCGTTCTGAATATCTGTGGAATAGATGTGAGACCAGAAGGAAGGGATCGTTCCACGATGTGGGTATTGTTGTGCGGAGAAACTGAACGTCTCTCTCTCTCTCTCTCTCTCTCTCTCTCTCTCTACCCACTTTGTTTCTCTCTCCTCACCGCCTGATTTACGGTCGTGGGATAGATTGTTGTAATAACGCTTCTCTCTCTCTGACTAGGGTCTGGTCTATTGATGGAGGGTTGGGATTGACGGGTTTGTTTTGATATTTGGAGGAAATTGAGTTGAAAAGTACGGATTGGGTGTGGAAGTTTATACTGCTGGTAGGATTCCCCTGCACATGGTACCGCCTCCTTAACGAATTCAAGCAAGCCCTTTGGCCCAACTACCTTTTTGACGTTATCGTCGCCTTCTAGTTCTAGTAGATGGATAGTAGGATTTGGATAGTAGGATTTTTACATTGCATCATTCGTTTCGATTGATTTTTTGGGTCTTCCTGAAATTTTATATGAATTTTTTTAATTTCGATCTGTCTCAATTTAATTGTTTCTCATTCTGTTATAATCGGCTAAAAAATGAGTTATATCTTTAAATTCGTAATGAATTTCATATCAAATATAAATCTTATTTGGTAGATCTCGATGAATTCTATCATACAATGTTTTCGAAATCACATAAAACATTACAAATTACAAGATGTAATCAATTGAAAAGTAGCATGAACTCACAAAGAGGACAATTATATTGGGATGGATGGAGTATAAAAAACACGAATGAAAAAATAGTCAAATTTTTTGAAGATAAGATTTTTGAAAGTAGAAACGAACAAAGTGTTTAAAAGAACGTGTTTATACTTTTTCTCTTATGCTCATCAAGGCATACAAGAAAATTTATTCTAAATTTTAGTAAAAATTAATTTAGAGAAAATAACTAAAAAAATACTGCGCCAAAAGATCTCCAAAAGTTAAAGTTAAAGGGGGGCTTAATGATCTTGGAGATATTGTAGCGTCCACGCACTCTTTTCCACTACACAATTGTCTGGTTATATACACTTGCTATTGAGCCTCATAGAAACGTGTGGTGAAAAAGGCTGTTGGAGAACTGTATGGCAGTGACTCAGGAGCATTGAATAATTTTTCCTTAATTTTTAATAAGCTTAATTACGTTTTCTCCAATAAACTATCACATTTTTCATATTACTCCTTAAGTAATAAAACCAGACACTTGAATATCTAAACTACCTAAACCTTTCAACTAGGGTCCTTTATTACTGTTTTCAGTCGAATAATGGCCATCAAAGAGCCTAGAATATTGCTCAAATATTGCCGATTTTTTTCCTCTAAACATGACTAAAATGTCCAAAATGATATGCAAATCTTTGTTTGAACTGTGTTCTTTTACTCATTCTATGCATCGATCTCCCTTGATTTTATCCCCATTGACACCTCTATATCCCATTGCATCACCAAAACCGTTAAGAGATTAAATAGCTTTACATGTATAAAAAGCAGACGAAGGTTTAGTATCTGATTTTGATAAATATATAGGTCTAGTGCATCATTCTGGACGTTCTTGACACGTTTGGAAGAAGATAACACTGAAAAACTATTAATAAGATCTTCCACAGCTATTAAGCAACTGAAGATTAATAAGGAGCTCAAGTTGAAAGGTTTATATATAATTTAAGGCAGTCAAGTATATGATTTTGAAGTTTGGGGGTAATTTAAAAGGTGTGATAGCTCAAGAGGCAATATATAATTAAACCTAACTATATAGTGCTTGAAATTACCCAAATCATATTCTCGAAGCACACCGAAAAATACTGCAAATTTTAAAGTGCATTTTATAAAAAATAAAGTACAAAAAATCATTTTCCTTTGTAACAATTATTAGTAGATAATATCAAAGTTGTATTTTGTTACTTCACTTGTATGGTGAATGCTTAGAGGATTTATAAATTTTATTGACCTCCTCCGAGGTTTCCAACAAATGCGAGATTTTGTGTCGAGAGATTTTTCAAATGTCACTGTTCTCCTTTTACTTTCATTGTCATTATCACGAAAGCCCTGCTCAAGAACCTGACGGAAACTTATGATGTCAAGAAGGTAAATAGCATACTGCCAACATTTTCCTCATCTAATACTTCCACAACCAAACTCCAATATTCGCCCGATTACGAAACCATCCCATTACCTTTTGTAGGAGGAGGGTTCCGCTGGAATCGCTTACGTGTGAATATTCATGAGTTGGAGAGGTGCGATTGGTTGATGATTAGGGAAAGGAATAAGGAAGAAATCCTATGGGATGAGGGAAAGAGCGGAAGGTACAGACGGAACAGAGGCAGCGTGTCTCTTTCGTTCTCCGTGGGGTATCCGGCCTTTTCAGGGGTTGAGCAAGTGAGGTCACTCCTTTTCTCTGAAGAAGAATGTTCTCCTTCCTCAAATTCAGTGCTCACGTGCTTTTTCCCAAAAAAAGATCATCTTTCATCATTGGGAATGTCAGGGGTATTTATAGGGCACCTGGGCCTAGGTCAGACCCAGGACGGCGCTCATATTAAGTCCTGACACGTGTCCCTTCTGTACCTCCTAGCCTTAGGGAAACTTGCCATTTCCGTAGGCACTTGTCCGCGGGGTGGCTCATAACCCCTTGGCGATACCTCAATCCCAAGCCACCAATCCACAAGAAATCCCCCTATTCCCGCTGGAGCGAGGTCGCGACCCGTGGCGATCGTATTTTCTCCGCGGAGTCCCTCCCAGACCTGCCTCTGAGTTAGGACGGGACTCCGGGAACTCTTTAATATCATCTTTTGTAGTCACACGGTCCCCCTCTGATAGGATTATTTCAGGATGCGTCTCATAATTCCGCGGTAACATCGGGGCTCCGCGGTAACTTCCCGCGGACGACTTCTACGAGGACTAATATCCTTGTCGCTCGTTCACATGCCTTCTTCTCATTGGGTGGTCAACTATCCTTTGTCGGGTAAAGATCTGACCGAGGCTGCTTTTCTCCGCGGGTCCCGCTACCACGTGTCTGTAAGCAATTGGAAGGTCAAATAGTCTTCCTTGATAATAAGTTTGACGATTTTTGACCGTACCTACATATGCCCCCCGCGCACGGACAACGGGTGCGTGTCGTCCGCGTGCGCACTTTTCTCTTGCTGTAAATTTCTGCGATCGTCGTCGAGTGGTCTCGCAGAGTGACAGTTACCTTAGCGTCTTCTCACAATCTGTCGTGACCCTTTGTGTACCGACGTGACCGTTGGTGTACGACTTCCATAAATGCTTCATTAACCGACTTACTATATAAGCCCTTCATTTGTCATTTCCTTTTCACCTACCATTCAAGCCCTAGTCAAAGCTCTGCCATTTTCTTTTCGTCCCATTTGACAAGGAATCTCTTTCCTTTCTACTTTTCGAAATTTCCCTCTCTTTTTCACATAAAGGACTCTAGATGGCTACACGGGGCGTAATCATTGAGGAACCCGTCCCCACCGCCGACCAATGGAGAAGAGCTTCATATCTTCAATCCGTGAGGGACCCCTTCTGGACCCTGGCGGAAGCCTACACCGCCGAGGGGCCCTCCACTTCCAATCTCATTTCTTTCACGACTCCTGCTGACCTAAAGGACGCGGAGTTGGTCAATCCGTCTTCTATTTTGCGTCTTTGTATAGAGCGCGGGGACTTCCCCTATTCAGAGTGCCGATTTGGAGCCCATGCTTCGCCACCCTCCGACTGGGCTGAATGTGTCGATTAGGTAGTCAGCAACGCTTCCTTTAGCAGATCCTTATGACCAATGGTACTTATAATGCCGTGATGCTGTCGCGGAGCCTGAACATTCCACGGCAGGAAGCAGCCATCAGAAACCTGAATCATGCGTGCTCGCACTGGAACATTGATACGCACTCTTTTGCATGGGCATGGGGTGAAAGCGGTTTCTCACTAGAGGACGTGGTAATTCTCACCCGTCTTCCTCTTCGTGGGACCACGCTCCTTGACCCCAACAATCTTTCCACCGCGGACCAACAAAACGTTTTGGAACTGTGGAGGCTAGGTAAGCAAGCTTAGTACGGCCCCATATTCACTGCTCAGGGTGTTCGCAAAACCAGTGCGGCGAACGCAAAGAAAACTTCTTTCGCGAGCTAGATTCGTGTAGACACCCCAATCTGGGCTTCCAGATTAGTTTACTTACGGTATTTGATTCCTCGATGATGAAACGGATCAAGAACACCCTAAGAATGAAGAGTATTTGAGCTTTGAGTGTTTGAAAAACCTTTGAACCTAACCTGATCCTAAGCCACTTCAAAAGGTCAAAAAACCTACTGACGCGCGCTTCTCCCAGACCTTCGCGCGACGGTCAAACTGCCAGGTGGTGGTCAACAGTCAAAGTTTGACCGTTGACCATCGCGCGACAGACTGACTCCATCGCGCGACGGTCCAACCTGCCACCAACTTTTCTTGAGGAGGAAACTTGGCCACCAATGCAGCCTCAGCCAGCCTCGTGGACTGGCTGAGCTCCTCTCCTGGCACCAACCAGATTCACCTCCCTCTCCCTATTTATACCCCCCATGGTCATTCTTCCAAAGGGTTACACCTTGGGTTACCAGAAATCAAGTAAAAAAGGCCACACAAGCCCTAATATCCTTGATATTCTCTCATTCAATCCACTTTCATACACTCATTTTCCCACCACTACCTACCTGTCCAAGCCATTTTCAAACACTCAAGCAAAGGTATAAACATACCTACTGTTTTCTGTTCTGATCCCTGAGAAAGGCTGGCAGGGCCAAGACTGGTAATCAATACCAGTCCTGGTCCTAAAGCTGGCAAGGTTTCAAAAACCGTCGAGGCAAGAACCAGCGCGTGATGGAGCCACTCACACGCTCGACTGTTCCAGTCTGCGCGCGATGGCCCACGTAGGGATTGGTGTCTTGCTGTTTTTGTGTATTTATTTACATATAGATTACTGTTAAGCATGTTAACAACCAGTTTACTACTTTCCTTTGTTAGAATTGTTAGTCTTAGTTCAATATGTGTTTCTGCTATTTTGGAGTACCCTTGGGATCATTCTGGACATGTACCAAAACCCAGAAACGTGTAAACCAAACACTGGTTAAAAGGCTCAGACCATCATGCGACAGACTGACTCCATCGCGCGACAGAGCGCCTCTGACCAGTGAGTGGCCTTGCACAGGTAGCTTAGCTTTAGGCCATTATTTTGTCCCCACACTGTTTATGGGGTGTTTTGTTAATTTATAAGGCTCTTTCAGCCTTTAAACTGCTTAGAACTGCCTATTATGCTACTATAAACTGCTTGGTTTGTCCTAAGTGTGCACTGGTCTATTCCAGAGCCCAAAAAGAGATGAAACTCAACCTGTTGGAAGGATATCGACCCTCGCGCAATGGAGTGGGTTTGACGCGCGATGGTGTATTTGCATGCTGGAAGTTCCATGCATGCAAGTTGGCCATTGTTTGTGTCAAACTCACATTAACGCACTGTTTTGATATCCAGTCACAGTGTGGGGTTTTATCTCATTTATTTTTTGACATTTCATGCCATCCATGCTATCATTCACATCCTGCGAACATGTTACAGCTTTAATCCCCATTAAACTGTTCCTCCGCCCTAATTGGCTAAAAAATTGATTAACCAAACAGAATCGCAAACGTTTTCGCAAATGCCTAAGTAGAGACCGATCTCCAAATTGGGCAAGAGGGGTGCCTTAAAATCCTTCCTCTCTCGTAACCTGGCTCCCAAACCCAGATATGGTTATGACGGACCGGTGTCTTCACTTTTTCAAATCAAACAGCGCAGCGAGTGTTTCAAGTGCAGTTCCTTGGGTGTCGGACCTTCAAACCCAAGTGGCGACTCTGCATTGAGCATTCGTCTGCCAAAAAAAAGCGCGCGCTCATCAATCCGCCCATTTTTTCGGGCACGCTGCCCACAATTCAGTTCTTCTTAAAGGATCTCCAGCCCGTGAGAACAGTGGTTCCGGGCGTTTCGCGGGATTTTGTTGCTAGCCCGCATCACGAGGGGAGACTCCACATGGCTGGTTTCTTTGCCTTCTTCCTTTCTTATTTCGTCTTTCCGGACTACCCTGCGGACAACCCTTCTCCCGCGGTTTTTTCGCTTGCTGTTCTCCTAGCCCGTGGTGAGTGCATCGCATTGGCCCCCTATTCTTAGGGTCACTTCATTGCCAGCTGGATCTGGTTCATGTTGACCCCGCGAGGTCCCTTTGCAGGTTGCTTGCGACCTTAATGTGTGTTGCAATAAGAATGCCCCAAGCGTAGGGCTAGGTCGGTTGAAAGCATAATAAAACCCGGAAGTCCGGGGTCGAATCCACAGGGAGCGCATCCATAACTTGGTTCGAAGATTAGCTTGCGTAGAGAATTTTGGCGTTAGGACCGCCAACCAAAGTTCGGCGTTAAGACGGCCAACTGAGCGATTTAGAAAGTGGCTACTTAACCTAACTACGGCTTTTTAACTGGAGATTAAACTAAAGGCTAGGTTTAGGATAATTAGCACCCATAACGTAAGGATTAACTCGATTCTTCTCTTCTTAACAACGGTGTTAAACATGACTAGGGCTCTTTTGATTCATTTTAACAAACACAAAGAGGGACATAGCTCTAAGTATCAAATGTGGCAAGAAGCTTAACCCTTGCCTACATTTGATCAAAAAGATTAACACCTCAAAGTTTTGATACTTAAAATTGACCCTAGCACATGCTTAAGCTAGAAAAACGAAAATTACATGAGAAGAACAAGCAACACCCTTGGTTACGGGATGCTAACCATCCCATAACCTAACCTTACTACACTACTCACACATATCGAAAGAAGACATGAAATGAGTAAGGGTAAAGATAAGGAGAAAACTAAACATTGATTAAATTCGAAATAAAGACAAGATCCTCGAAGAGGAGAAGATTCCTTACAACTTTAATGAAGGTGAAATGCTTCGGAAGTAAATGGATCGTACCTAAAAACCTTGCTCAAAGCATAAATGAAGAGAGATGTGGGAGCTCCATTAATGGAGGTAGAGAGAGAAAGTGTAAAAGATGAAGATGTTATCCCAATCAGGTCTGGGGGTATTTATAGCCCCTTAAAAATGAGTTACAAAGGTCCTAAATGCCCCTAGAAAGCTACAAAAGTCGGGCACAAAAAGCAGATTTTTTCCAGGTTGTACCGGTACCATGAAACCTCGGTACCGGTACAAGTTTTGTTTCTCAGCATTTTGGACCAAATCTATCCGAGTTGTACAGGTACCACAGATCCGCGGTACCGGTACATTTCTGGCAGAAAACTTCCAAATTGTTTTCTTCTTTCCAACGGCCCCTTTGATGCCCCGAATAGCCTTCGACCCTTCTTTACATGCTCCTTGGGACTCGGTGGCGGGATGCCACATGGTCTTGACTCTTTGGATGATCCCGGATTGGTTTCCTTGGCGTTCAAAACGTCTTATTTCCACATTTTTACCTATAACTCACAAAAACACAACCTCCGTGCAATATCATCTAAATAAAGCAAGTTACGCGCGTGAGAGTGACAAAAAAGGGATCGATAAGCCCATTTATTTACACTATTGAGGGCTTATCACACCCCCAACTTGGACTTTGCTAGCCCCTAGCAAACTTAAACAAAAAGTATATGACTATACTATGCAATTTTCCCCCGGAACAAAATACGAAATTATGCTCAACTTAGGATACGGCAAGAGTCCACAATCAACACCCCTTCAAACTCAATCACATGCAACCCACGTACGTGCATACAATGAACTAAGGTGAACAAATCATGCCAACGGCCAAACAACACACATCCACCTTGAATTTCAATTCCAGGACTCAAAAGAACGTACTTTGATATGAATTTGCACAAAGTAATAAATTAGAACATCCCATGATAAGCGCTAGCAAGAATCGCAATAGCAGGAAACAAAAAGCTATGCATGCTAATCAAAAGAGCGCCGAGCAAAAAGAGTTAAGTAATTATTCACAAACAAACTAAGCTAACGGAAATTTCATACTAGATTAGCATTCAATATCGGTCATGCATCAAAAGGAGTTAAACGAGCATACATTAGGATCAACTAAGGATTTAGTAGCTTATAATGACCTTGGTGCCAAAAAAAAAAGGGAAACAAAAAAGGTAGCGGCCATAAATTTTTAGCTTGGGTTCAACTACCCTTGGCCACTACCATCCCCTAAACTACCCAACCACGGCTACGTGCCGGCCACCAAGTAGATAGCCCAAAAGAAAACCCTCAATCGTCCTCCTCATCCTCATCATCATCCTCCCTCATTTGTTCCTTTCTCGAGCGACGAGGCTCGCTCTAATCTGCTATGATCTCTTCCTCCTCCTCTTCTGTGGTGTTCTCCTCATCCTCTCGAGTGGGGGCATAGGGGTCACTAGAGCTCCCCACACCACAACTTGACATATGTTTCAACATTCTCATCATTTTATCCTCCTTCTTCTTCCGTCTCCTAACCTCTTTCACCATTTCTTTCCTCAACTCACTCTGTTCCTTCTGAATTGTGTCACAGCGGCACATCAAAATCTTCAACCATTGTTCATTTCTTTCGGGTCCTCTTGGTGCGATGGGGCGGGAGCTGCTTGCCGCTGAGAACAGAGGCTTCGACATGGATTTGCTCTTCTCCACCGAACCTCCTGTAATGGGACCGGGGGATCCAGGGGTAAATTTTTCAGTGGTACGAACTCCTTGGCTTTCGCAGATTACAGTGATCATGGTGGGGAAGGGAATATTGACCTTGGCGCCAAAAGTACTACGCTGCCTGAATTTCAACATTTCTAACCAAATCCACCGAGCCCAATCAACCACCTCATCCACAGAGCCAAAAGCATAAAGAACTTCCCCGTCCGACTTATGCGGCCTTTTCTCCGAACCATGGGTGAACAAATTGAAGTGCACCACCTTGTTAATCACACAATAAAGCTCGAACAAACGCCCATGAACATACCTATTCTTTAACAGTGACTTGTCCGTGAGGGTGTTCATAATTTCAGTTTCGGACTTGGACCACCCATCGGATGGGTAAGTGATAGTGTGGGCTTCAGGGCGACGATAATTTCCCAAATACTTGGCTATGACTGTGGGGTTAACGGTTACTTTCTTGTTCCCGATGTGGGACTCTATCCTTTCCTCACTTTTGTACACAACCATGTTTGCATAAAAATTCACGACTAGATTGGGTTTATAGCCCTTAATTGATGAGAAGAAAAAAGGTAAACCATTCTGATTGATGACTTCAATTATAGGGTGAGCCCCCATCTTGGCACTGTCCACTTGTCTTTCGCACGTGAATTTTCGGCCCTTTAGCCCATACCCCCACTTCTTTCGTTCAGCTTCCTCCTCATCCCTTTTTCTCTTTCTCCCCGCCTCCTCCTGTTCGATTTCCCTTTCAGCAGCCACCTCCGGGTCTACGGGCCTGCAATACCCTGGAACTCTAGTTCCGTCTGCCCGGTAAGACTTAATCCCATCTGCCATTAGTTTTGATCGACCCATTGCAGCAAATAACACCAAAAAGCAGAAACCAGCAGATTTCAACAAAAATTTCAGCCTCTAAAACCAAATGGAAAAAGAAATCACAGCCCACACACATCAACTGAAAGAAAAAATCAGCCCAAAAACGAACTACAGTAGTAAGCACAATTCCCAAAACCACGGAAATCAGAGAACACAGCCCACGCCAGAAAATTTCGGGAAAATCAGCCCCAAACAGACTACAATACCCCACCGTAATCGCAGCAAAAATCAACGGAAATTCCAGTCAAAAACCAAATTACCACAGCGAAATCACAGCTCCAAATCCAAAAATATAACAGAAATAACGGAAACAAGGCTAAGGGTTTTTTTTTTCTTTTCTTTTCGGTTCTCAGGGGTTTCAGTTAGGGTTTCAATTTAAATAAAAGGAAATGGGGTTAGGGTTTCAAAAACTGAGCAGGGGGAGGAATATGGTGGTAATGGCTGAACTTCCATGGAGAGAGAGAGAGATGAACTCTCAAAATCTGTAAATGAGAGAGGGAATTTCGGATTACCTTGGGTGCAGGGGATTTCGGATTTAGAGAGGAGAACCCATCAGTGACCTCTCGATTTCGGTCTTGAATCCCTGATTTCGAACCCCAACAGCCATGATTGATACGCAAACTTGTGATTTCCAGGTTGGAATTTGAAGAATTGAAATGGGTTTGACTGATTTTTTTTTTTTTTTTTTTTAGGAGAGTTTGGGGTTTTGGTTGACAGCCGAGAGAGAGATAAAGGAATGGGGCGGAGGATTCTGCAATACCGTGGGTTTGGAAGAAAAGATTGGGTTTTGGTTTGAAACTTGGAGATTGGTGGAGGTTTGATGGATTTTAAGAGTGGGGTTGAGGGAAAACCGAGAGGGAGGTGAGAGAAATGGGGGGGGGGGGGGAGTTTATTTTTCTTTTTCTCTGGAGCCGTGGGTTGAAAAGGAAAAAGGTGGGTTTTGGGTTTTTAAAAGTGGGGCTGGGGACATGAGAGAGCCGGCCAGAATTTCTTCAAGAACTGCCCGAGGTGTACCGGTATTGGTCTTTCTCGGTACGGGTACACTTTGGGCAGAAACCAAAAAAATTTCTTCACTCCACTGTTTCGACTTCCGATCAATTCCAACGCATTTAGCACACCCCCAAACCACCTCACAACAATTTAGACACCATCCCACACAACCCTCCATACATCCGGCTTCCTAAGCTTGAGCAAAAATGGAGACTCGGACTACGGTTCAACAATTTGGAACGAGGGAACACATTTGTGGTTATATCACGCAAAAATTGTCTTGTATCATTTCCTACGTACGCCAATAAACTCCAAAATGATGCATAAAAGATATCTAAACAACTCAAGTATGAACAAACGGAAATTATTTACGCAAGTGCAGAAAAAGAGACAAACAAGCATGGGATGCTTCAAAACGAACTTCAACTCTAGGCGATGCATGCTACTTGACACAACTTGGAACTCAATTTGTTCAACAAAGTTCACATGTATGCATGCACGTGGATTCAACACATGATCAAATTTGATGGGGTACACGACTCTTGCCATTATTAGGGAAAAATTGAGCATAATCTAAGTATCTAACACTTGAAATCACTAATTATAAGGGAAAATTGCACAAAAAATTTTAAAATTTTCTATGCAGAACCGAGAACGTAAATTAAAAGCATAATCCATCCCCCCCAACTTGAAATATGCAGTGTCCTCAATGCAAAAAGACGGTAAAGAAGAGAGGGACAACAAAAATATACCGACGGGGTGGAATGTCAACCACCCAATACCTCGACCAAGTTGGAGGATTTTTGTCATCGCCACCGTTCGTCAACGGAAATGCTTCGAAGGGCACCACCCTGCAAAAGAGTAAAGAACCAACTTCCAAAGATGAGACAAATGACATGAGTACCGCCGGCTCGCGTTAGCCCGGCCCCCAAAAATTATAATTAACAAGTATTTAAACCACCGAATCGTCACGTGATTAAACGGGTACTACTTTTCTCCCCATGTTTCACTTAAGGTGTCGCGAAGCAAGTTATCAACATCTTAAGCGAAGCACGGGTGGCTATACCGGACCACAAAAAATTTGCCCTTACGAACCGGAGCTGGGTACACGAACCTTGTTTGAATAGCGGCGTGCGAAGCTATAACCCAAGTCAATGATGGGTACCCCCGAAGAGGCCGGGCCTTCCAAACAATTAAGTTCATAAGTACGCAAAAGCTCCCCGTGAAAACATTTTTGAGAACTTTTCAAACCAACGAATCATCCGGATAAACCGGATCAACTAACTCCCCCACCGTGTCCTCCACCGCAAAATTTTCCAAAAACGGTTTTAAACGTTGACCATTCACTTTAAAAATATGACCATTTGCGGGATTCACGACTTCAATGGCACCATGTGGAAAAACTTGGTGCACAACATAGGGCCCCTCCCAACGAGATCGCAATTTTCCGGGAAAAACATGGAGTTTAGAATTGTACAACAACATTTTTTGCCCAACTTCAAAATTCTTTCTTTGAATATTCTTATCATGAAATTCTTTGACTTTTGACTTATAAATGTTGGTGTTATCATACGCATCCCACCGGATTTCCTCGAGTTCATCGAGTTGGAGTTTACGATGAGCGCCGGCATCGGGCAACCGAAAGTTTAAAGATTCTATGGCCCAATATGCCTTATGTTCCAACTCAACGGGGAGGTGACATGCCTTACTGTAGACAAGCCGATAGGGCGAAGCGCCTAACACGGTCTTGTACGCGGTCCGGTATGCCCACAAGGCATCGGTCAAACGAAGTGACCAATCCTTCCGGTTCGGATTAACTGTTTTTTCCAAAATGTGCTTTACCTCACGATTAGCAAGTTCGGCTTGACCGTTGGTTTGTGGATGGTAGGCGGTGGAGACCCTTGTGGGTAATGCCATATTTCTTCATGAGGGCCGCAAAAGGCCGATTACAGAAGTGTAAGCCTTGATCGCTTATAATGGCCCGGGGTGTTCCGAACCGTGACAAAATATGCTCCTTGAGAAAATCAAGCACCACTGCGTGATCATTGGTGCGCGTAGCCACGGCTTCAACCCATTTGGACACGTAGTCTACCGCCAAGAGAATATAAAGGAACCCGTAAGAATTTGGAAATGGGCCCATAAAGTCAATTCCCCAACAATTAAACACTTCCACCACTAGGATATTGGTGAGGGGCATGTTCCTCCGAGTCACCGCACCTAGTTTTTGGCATTGCTCACAAGCCCGGCAAAATGCATAAGCATCCTTGTGAAGATTTGGCCAATAGAATCCACATTGGAGAATTTTGGCGGTGGTCTTTTTATGAGAGAAATGGCCACCACACGCCTCGGTATGGCAAAATGAGAGAATCCCCCGTTGATCGTCATCGGGCACACACCGCCGGATAATTTGGTCCGAACAATATTTGAAAAGATAAGGATCATCAAAGAAGAATCTTTTCACCTCACTAAGAAAAAACCTCCGATCTTGTGGGGTCCAATGATCCGGAATTCGCCCGGTGACAAGATAGTTAACTATATCGGCATACCAAGGGCAACTCGAAATGGAAAAAAGTTGTTCGTCCGGAAATGTATCAACAATTGGGAGCTTGGAGGAAGAGTCCTCGAATTCAAGGCACGATAAGTGATCCGCCACCACATTTTCCACCCCCTTCTTATCCTTAATCGTGATATTGAACTCTTGAAGTAATAAGATCCACCGAATGAGCCGTGTTTTTGCGTCTTGCTTCGGGAAAAGGTACTTTAAAGCGGCATGATCGGTGTAGACAATATTAGGGGACCCCACCAAATATGACCGGAATTTGTCTAAGGCAAAGACGACGGCAAGCAACTTTTTTTCCATGGTGGAGTAATTCATTTGAGCTTTGTTTAAAGTTTTGCTTGAATAATAGATGACGTATGGATTTTTGTCTTTCCTTTGCCCGAGAACCGCCCCAACCACATAATCACTAGCATCACACATGAGTTCAAAGGGCAAATTCCAATCCGGCGTTTGCACAATGGGGGGAGAAGTGAGGCTTGATTTCAACTTCTTGAACGCTTCTTCACAGGCCGGAGTCCACTCAAATGGAGCATCCTTTGAAAGGAGGTGGCACAACGGCCGAGATATTGCACTAAAATCTTTGATAAAACGCCGGTAGAAACCGGCATGCCCGAGGAAAGAGCGGATGTCCTTGACACATTTAGGGGTCGGGAGGGTGGCAATAAGATCAATTTTGGCCTTGTCGACTTCGATCCCCTTTGATGATACAATGTGGCCCAAAACGATACCATGAGTTACCATGAAATGGCATTTCTCCCAATTGAGCACCAAGTTTTTCTCCTCACACCTTGTCAAAACCTTCTCCAAATTTTCCAAGCAAGCGTCAAATGAATCGCCGAACACCGAGAAATCATCCATAAATACCTCGAGGATCTTCTCAATCATATCGCTAAATATGCCCATCATACACCGTGAGAAGGTTCCGGGCGCATTACACAAGCCGAATGGCATGCGTCGATAAGCGAACGTCCCAAAAGGACAAGTGAACGTCGTCTTTTCTTGATCGGGCAAGGCGACCTCAATTTGATTATATCCCGAGTATCCATCCAAAAAGCAATAATAAGCATGTCCCGCAACCCGCTCCAAGATTTGATCAATGAAAGGAAGAGGGAAGTGGTCCTTCCGGGTGCTAGCATTAAGCTTCCGATAGTCAATACATACACGCCACCCGGTGGTGACTCGAGTAGGGACTAACTCATTGTTGGCGTTGGATACCACCGTGACACCGGATTTCTTGGGGACCACTTGGATAGGACTAACCCATTTACTGTCAGCAATCGGATAGATAATTCCCACATCTAAAAGTTTCAAAACCTCCGCCTTCACCACATCTTTCATTATGGGATTCAACCGGCGTTGTGGTTGGCGAGAGGGTTTGACATCGTCTTCGAGGGCAATGTGGTGGGAACAAATTGAAGCATCGATCCCCTTAATATCCGCAATAGACCAACCAATGGCTTTGGTATGCCGCTTTAAAATTTCAAGGAGTTGGGATTCTTGCGAGCAGTTGAGAGATGAGGAGATCACCACCGGGTAAGTTTCATTTTCACCTAAAAAGGCATATTTCAATGTTTCCGAGAGGACCTTCAACTCGAGTTTTGGTGATTGAATACTCGAGGGAAGGGTCTTGCTCTCGAGAGGAGGCAACTCTTCAAATTTCGGAGACCATACGTCTGTACCAGAAACATCTTCAATGTCCAGCAAAGAACACAAATACTCCACCTCCGGTGAGTCAAAAAAAATTTCTTCTTCGGCGGTAAGACACACCTCCAACGGATCCTTACACAAGAAAGTGTCCACATGCTCTTGGACCAAAGAATCAATAAGATTGACTTCATGGATGCACTCATCGTCCCCCATTTGGCTCCCGATATTGAAAACGTTCACCTCCATCTTCATGTTGCCAAAAGTGAGGTTGAGCAAACCACTTCGGCAATGAATAACGGCATCGGCTGTGGCTAAGAATGGACGCCCAAGAATGACCGGAGTTGACGTTGATGCTTGGGAGGTAGGTACAGGGCAAGTATCCAATATGAGGAAATCCACGGGATAGATAAAATTGTCTACTTGCACAAGTACATCCTCCACCATCCCTCGTGGAACTCGGATGCTTCTATCGGCCAATTGAAGTGTCACTGGTGTTGGCCTCATCTCCCCCAATCCAAGTTGTTCATAAACAGAATACGGAAGCAAGTTCACACTAGCCCCCAAATCGAGGAGGGCTTTTTCAATCTTCTTGTTGCCAATGGTGATGGAGATGGTTGGACAACCCGGATCTTTATACTTGGGAACCACGTTGGTTTGAATAATAGAGCTCACTTGTTCCGTCAAGAAAACCTTCTTTTGAACATTCAACTTACGCTTTTGAGTGCATAAGTCTTTGAGAAACTTGGCATAAGTAGGAATTTGGTTTACCGCATCTACCAACGGGATATTGATTCGCACTTGCTTGAAAAGCTCATAGATCTTGGCATTGGTATTGGCACGGGCCGGCGCCTTCAATCTTTGGGGAAAAGGAGCCGAAATTTGAGGAACGGTAGCCGTCGGCTCTTCCACTTGTGACTTGCCCGGATGCTCACCAACGGGAGAAGGCTCCGAGGTTGGTGAGTCAATAGGAGGATTCAGAGCTTGCAATACAATTGGTGTTACCGGAGGCTTGATGGGCTTGGAAGGAATGGCCTTGTCAATCTCCTTGCCACTCCGCAAAATTGTAATAGACTTGGCTTGCTCGGGACTAAGCACCGAAGAGCTCGCCACATAATTTGTTCCTTGCGGATTCGCTTGGGGTTGAGTCGGAAGTTTCCCTTTTTCTTGTTGGAGCATCCCTACCGTATTAGTCAACTTTGCCATTTGATTCTTGATCTCCCCGAGCGTTTGAGTGGTTTGCTCGTTGAGGGACGTTTGGCTTTGCATGAAAGATGACATAATATCCTCCATGGATCGCTTTTGAGGTAGGAATTGATTTGGCCCTTGAGGAGGTCCGAGAGGTGCAAACCCCGAAGGTTGTTGATGTTGAGAGAACCTCGGTGCTCCTTGAGATTGAGGAGGCCGAAAAGCTTAGTGTTGTTGAGGTGGTGGAACTTGTGGAGGTCCGAGAGGTTGAGAATCGCTCCACCGGAAATTAGGATGCATCTTCCACCCCGGATTGAAAGTTTGAGAATAAGGGTCAAACCGTTGATTAACGGCATTGACCTCCGCTTGCCCGGTTCCTTTAAGAATATCCTTAACAGCAAGGAGCATTTGGCAATCTCCCGTAGCATGACCTGCAATTTCACACAACACACAAATTTCCTCCGCCTTGGCCACGGAGGCCATCCCAGCAACTTTGTTGAGTTGTAAAGTTTCAATTTGGCGGGAAAGCTGGGCGACCTTGTGGGCTAGCTCATTTTGCTCATTCAATTGAAATTTACCCGAATTGCTCGGAACCGGATTAACCACATTTTTTTCAGAAGGGTCCGAGCAATCCCAGTTTTGAGTTTTTTCAGATAACTCCTTAAAATAGTCCCACGCCGCATCAGGGGTTTTAGCCATGACTCCACCCACACACATGCTATCCATAAGAAGTCGGGTGCTTGGAAAGCATCCCTTTAACAAATACTCGACTCTTTGAAAAATCGGTAAGCCATGATGTGGGATGGAGTTAAGCAAATCCTTGTATCTCTCCCAATATTGATAAAAAGATTCCCCCTCTCTTTGTTTGAAAGTTTGAATTTGATTCATGAGTTCCTTTGTGAGATATGGGGGAAAAATTTCATGTAAAAAGCCTTTGACAAATCCGCCCAATTTGCCAAGGATTGGGGCCTCATGTTATTCAACCAAATCTTGGCTTTGTCTTTCATGGAAAATGGGAAGAGCTTTAACTTTGCGGATTCAAGCTGTGCCGGCATGGACACTATTGTGGAAACCAATTCCTCGAATGCCCGCATATGAGTGTACGGGCATTCTTTATCTTTGCCATAAAAAGATGGCATCATGTTAATGTGATGCATTTTAACGGTGAAAGTATTCGCCTCGGTTGCGGCCGGAATGACTATAGTGGGCCGCGGAGTTGTACGGGCCGGATTTAGATAGTCGCTCATAGTCCTTTCGGGCACAATCGGCGGCATCTTGCCTTCACCGTTTCCGGCCATTCTTTCTCAAGGAGGAGTTCTTACAGAAAAAGGAGTTCTTTGGGGTGGTGACGTCCTTGCTCGAACCCGACGAGGAGTTTTGGGTCGAGGAGGAGAAAAAGATCTATGAAGCCTTTTAGAACTCGGGCTCCGAAAGGCACCACGATGACCACCACGCATACACTTTTTAACCCCTTCTCGAGAAACAATGGTAAGCAAGAATAAAGTAAACAGACAAGAGGGGCTATGCTGCCACCTCCTAACAACAGCTCCGAGGGGCTATGCCGCCGCCTCGATAAGAGAAGACAATAAAAGAAAAGATGATTTATGCTTACTCTAGCTTCTTTCAACCTCACGTTTGAGAAACTCAAGTTAGGGGTATCCACTAGATTAAGTACAAATCACGCAAAGTAAAAGAAAGCGAGGTACTTACAATTGATTGGCGAACCACCAAAATAAGCTATAAAAAGAAAGCGCTCCCCGGCAACGGCGCCAAAAATGCTTGCGACCTTAATGTGTGTTGCAATAAGAATGCCCCAAGCGTAGGGCTAGGTCGGTTGAAAGCATAATAAAACCCGGAAGTCCGGGGTCGAATCCACGGGGAGCGCATCCATAACTTGGTTCGAAGATTAGCTTGCGTAGAGAATTTTGGCGTTAGGACCGCCAACCAAAGTTCGGCGTTAAGACGGCCAACTGAGCGATTTAGAAAGTGGCTACTTAACCTAACTACGGCTTTTTAACTGGAGATTAAACTAAAGGCTAGGTTTAGGGATAATTAGCACCCATAACGTAAGGATTAACTCGATTCTTCTCTTCTTAACAACGGTGTTAAACATGACTAGGGCTCTTTTGATTCATTTTAACAAACTCAAAGAGGGACATAGCTCCAAGTATCAAATGTGGCAAGAAGCTTAACCCTTGCCTACATTTGATCAAAGAGATTAACACCTCAAAGTTTTGATACTTAAAATTGACCCTAGCACATGCTTAAGCTAGAAAAACGAAAATTACATGAGAAGAACAAGCAACACCCTTGGTTACGGGATGCTAACCATCCCACAACCTAACCTTACTACACTACTCACACATATCGAAAGAAGACATGAAATGAGTAAGGGTAAAGATAAGGAGAAAACTAAACATTGATTAAATTTGAAATAAAGACAAGATCCTCGAAGATGAGAAGATTCCTTACAACTTTAATGAAGGTGAAATGCTTCGAAAGTAAATGGATCGTACCTAAAAACCTTGCTCAAAGCATAAATGAAGAGAGAGGTGGGAGCTCCATTAATGGAGGTAGAGAGAGAAAGTGTAAAAGATGAAGATGTTATCCCAATCAGGTCTGGGAGTATTTATAGCCCCTTAAAAATGAGTTACAAAGGTCCTAAATGCCCCTAGAAAGCTACAAAAGTCGGGCACAAAAATCAGATTTTTTCCAGGTTGTACCGGTACCAAGAAACCTCGGTACAGGTACAAGTTTTGTTTCTCAGCATTTTGGACCAAATCTATCCGAGTTGTACAGGTACCACAGATCCGCGGTACCGGTACATTTCTGGCAGAAAACTTCCAAATTGTTTTCTTCTTTCCAACGGCCCCTTTGATGCCCCGAATAGCCTTCGACCCTTCTTTACATGCTCCTTGGGACTCGGTGGCGGGATGCCACATGGTCTTGACTCTTTGGATGATCCCGGATTGGTTTCCTTGGCGTTCAAAATGTCTTATTTCCACATTTTTACCTATAACTCACAAAAACACAACCTCCGTGCAATATCATCTAAATAAAGCAAGTTACGCACGCGAGAGTGACAAAATAGGGATCGATAAGCCCATTTATTTACACTATTGAGGGCTTATCACAAGTGTGACCATCTTTCCATGGTACGCACGAGCTTCCTTCTTACCCACTTCTTCGAGCATTTTCCCATCATCGATCCAGCCCCACATGAGTTTCTGGCGTCTGCCAGCCGGTCGCGGTCAGAGCGATGGTTTGGTACTAGCAGTGATGCCCTTTAGTATGAGGCGTGTGGTATCGAGGAAAATTTTATCTCACGCCCATATGGAACCACCCCCCGGGGGCAGTTGGCCTTGGCCAATGCCTTCTGCCTACTCGCTCCTCTCTCTCCGCCACAAACGGCAACAATTCGATGGCCTGGGGCTTCATTAACTCCGCTCTCATCACCCTCCCAGGGTGGCTCCCTTTTCTTAACAACGAGGCCCACGGGGTGTCGGTCTACTGCCCGGATTTTTTATTTGAGGCAGTTGAGTATTGACCAAGGGGTCCTCGGGCCTGCTCCGCAGGTATGCAACTTTGCCAACTCCCAGCTTCGGTTTACGTGGCCGCACACTTCCGACGTTTTGGCGCGACTCGGAGATCTACCAATTCCCAATCGGGACGACGTCGGACGCTACACGCCATAGTTCCGTCAGTTCTGGAGGAGGAACTTGGATTCTTTTGTTCTTTTCGTCTGCGGGGAGGCGGAGGCCCCAAAGGTGTCCGAGATTCATACGCGGGACACCTCACTCTGGGCCATTGCTGAAGTCCGGGGGGCCGACTAGCGCGGGCCCCATAGCATGTGAGTGGTAGCGGACGTCGCCCATTTGAATGTGGCCTTTCCACTGGGCCTTCCTCAATGTGGCCTTTCCACTGGGCCTTCCTCCTCTGGCTCCAATGGTCGTAGAGCGTGTCCGTACACGGGGTGCTCGAGGAAGGGCGCTGCACCCGGCTCCAGCGGAGTCATCGCGCCCATCGTCTTCAAGAGCACCCGCAGTAGGAGATGGTCATGGTCGTAAGCGGCTTCGCACGGTACACCTCCTTCTAGTTATCATTTTTTTTAAGCGTACCTTTGTTTTCTTTTCAGCAGTGAGACTTGGACCTAAGCACTTTTTTCGCGTTCGAGCCAAAGGCAACCGCCGCGGCTGTGGCGGCGGAACAGGCTGCGTTGGATGAAGCTGAGGAAGACGAACCAAGCTCTCTTGTCAAGCGGCGACGTTTCACAGGTAGGTTTTAATTGCTTCAGTAGCTGTTTCGACTGCTGCTTCCTCTCTTTTTTTCTTCTATCCACTCTTGGTCAAACCAGTTTCGTATTAGTCTCAGAGAAAATTTTTTATTGAACAGTCGCTGAGGACTCCGAGGAGGAGGACGAGGACATGGGCATAGGCGGTGGTAGTGATGATAATAACGATGATGATGATGATGATCTTGATCATGTTCCGCTGAGCCGCCGCTTGCAAGCCCCGGGAACCCAACCCTTCGTGTCTGCGGAAAGATTCGCCGCGGAGGACGTCGACATGGTGGAATTTCTACTTCACCGGAGGAGGCGAGGGAAGTGCCATTGGTCCAACCCTGCACCGGGCCAATTCCCTATCCGCACGTGGAACCCGGGGCTTTCGCAGTGGAAGGAAGTACGTTACCTGATGAACCTTCGATCATGGACCTTGGTGGGCATCCCAACACGGTTTCTACCGAGTCGTCTTATTCTTTCGAGGATTCTGATCATATCATTGTTTACTCTACTGATCGAGACCCGTCCCCATCCCATGCAGCAACTTCAGAACTACGTGAGCCTTCTCCGCAGATGGGATCTCGAGAATCTGTCGGTCAGGCAGATGTAGCTGCAGAGCCGCTTTCTACAACAGCAGCACAGCTCTTGAGGGGAGGGGAAGAAGATGATTTCGAGCCTCTTTCCGCCGCGAGGGGCTCTTCTGCGGGTCATCATGGGGTCACATCCTCTTCTACCCTGTCGGGTTCCTGCCAACAGTCCTCCGGCCGCCGGATCCGCTCCACCGAAAGTTTTTTGGACAGGGTCACGACCGATTCCCCGGGCGTCTCCAATGCCTCTTTTCTTCAAAGTAAATGGTCAGCCGCGGGGGGAAACACAGTTCCGGGTGCTACCAATCCCATTCCCCAGCGTGCTCGACTTCTCAGGTTCACTCTCCCCGCCTGTCTGCGAGGCGCACAACAACTCCTCCAGCTCAGCCTTCCATAAATGTCGAGGACCGATAGCTGGTGGTAAATGATGAACTCCTTGGGGGGCCCACCTCCATTACTGACTCAGATCTGAATTCGCTATTTAAAGACATGTCCTTCTTGCCAACTGACGATATTTTGGGAGGAAAGGGAAGCCAAGCACTTGGGGACTTCGCTGTTGAGTTGGAAGCTTGGATGGGCGAGCAATAGAGGAAGGAAGTGGAATCTAGGGAGTGGTCTCCTCCTAGGTGGAGCCCTACCGCGGACTATGGGAAGGTGCCCATGGTCACCGAGACAGAGGTGCCCATGCGTCTATTCCCCGTGGGTTACCCTGTGGATGAGGCATATCATCCGCTCATCAATGCCATAGCCCGGGCACACCCGGAGACATTCGCCCCTTTCAACCCGCGGTTGGCTCGACTTAGGGCGCTGTTCCTTAGGGATCTCCACGAAGTGCTTACCCCTTGGGCACAGCTCCGTTTCAGTGACTTCAATGATGCCACGGAAATCGCCCTGTAAGAGATTGCGGAGGACATGGCGGCTATGGGGTTCGACCTCGGCTTGCTGTGTGCAAGGAGTTCCACGCTTCGGGCCGCCGGAGAGATGGTTGCCTTGAGGCCAGAACTTCAAAGTCTTGCCGCACAGCTGGAGACCGCCTGGCAGCATTTGGTGAACCTGGAGGCAAGGTTCACCTAAATTTCACAATATGACGCGGAGCTGGCAGCAGCGGCGTTGAATCTAGAAAAAAAACTCTCCAAATCTTAATCTCATAGTTCCCGATCAAATTTTGATGATCCAAGCCGCTCAATGTGTTCAAAACGTGATTTTAAACGTGCTCGCGAGAAACTAGCAAAAAAACTAACCGGGAAGAGCTTGATTTGAGCAGTTTTTTATTGAACCGTTCAATAAAGTTCAATAAAAAACTGTTCGAATGAAGCCCTTCCCGGTCATTTTTTTTGTCGATTTCTCACGGGTAGCCTTAAAATCATGTTCTGATTACATTGAGCGACTCGGATCATCAAAATTCGATCGGAAACTTGGGGGGTTTTTTTAAGGGTCCCCGGAACCGCCCCGTATATATATATATATTGTGATGCATGTACTATTATTCCTTCCCCCTTTCCTCTTTTTTTTTTTGAATAAAATGAAGCTTTGAATGGTATTGCTATTAGTCCGCTTTTTCTGTTTGATCTTCCATCTGCGGCCGCGCCATGGCTAGAGTGTCCTACATTACCTAGGCCATTGCTAACTTTCGATCCACAAGTCGTGTTTTAATTATTTTTCATGTAACACAATCTTTACTTCATGAACCACAATATTAAGTCGTGGGTCATGTTCTGACCACTCGCGACTTAATATTATCTCTGTTTGATAATCATTAAGTTTTGAAACACACGGGTCATATTCTGACCACTCGCGACTTAATATTATCTCTGTTTGATAGTCATTAAGTTTTGAAACACGCAGGTCATGTTCTGACCACTCGCGACTTAATATTATCTCTGTTTGATAATCGTTAAGTTTTGAAACACGTGGGTCATGTTCTGATCACTTGCGACTTAACATCATCTTTATTTGATAATCATTAAGTTTTGAAACACACGGGTCATGTTCTGACCACTCGCGACTTAACATCATCTCCGATTGATAATCAATAAGTTCTGAAACACGCGGGCCATGTTCTGACCACTCTCGACTTAATGCTCAATACTAAATTTGGGGTACGCGGGTCATGTTCTGACCCCCCGTGGTTTAGCATTACTTCTAAATGATAATCGTTAAGTTATGAGGACACGGGTCATGCTCTGACCACTCGCGGCTTAATGATCAACCGTTGAGCCTGAATTGATAATTATGAGGTCAGAAGACCGCAGAGATATCCTCTCCGCGCGACAAGGTCTTTTCGTTGCAATACACGACTTAAACAGCTAGCATAGCAGAGGAATAATCTTTGAATTTCATTGAACAAATTGATTGAAAGGACTAATAATCCGAACATACAAAGTATTCCTGAGTGGCTCGCGGGACGATACCACTTCTTCATTTGAACTCTGCCGTATCTTACAAGAAATGAAATACAAGAAAGTAAACTCTTCAAGATAAAGCGAAAATCCTGTGATCTCTATGGGTAAAATCTCTTGATGTATCTCGAGTTGACCGCCCCTGTGCGGAATCCATCTTCCACGTGGGCCAGGTGGTAGCATCCGCTTGCGGATGCCCTGACTACTTCATAGGGCCCTTCCCATTTTGGCGTGAACTTCGGGGTTTTCAAATCTCTCATTACCGCTGTGGTCGCTTTCCAGACTAAGTCCCCAACCTTGAACACCCGCGGCACCACGCCTTTATTATAGTAGCATGCCACCGATTCCCAATACTTTTCGTGAGCCAGGGCCGCGGCGACCCTTCTTTCTTCCAAGGCCTCCAAGTCTGCTCGCCTCCCATCCATAGAATTCTCCATTGCAAGGATCATCCGTGCGGAAGGGATGCTCAGTTCTGCGGGCAAAACCGTTTCCGCTCCACATACGAGACTGAAGGGGCTAGCACGAGTGGATTTCCTTTCCGAAGTCCGATAAGCCCAAAGGGCTATGGGCAGATGATCCGCCCAAGTCCGACCGCGCTCATCCAGCAGCTTACTCAGGGTCCTTATCAAAGTCTTGTTTGTCGCCTCCGCCTGTCCGTTGCTTTGTGGGTAGTATGCACTGGAAGTGTGGTGGTCAATCACATATTCGTCAAGGAGGCTTCCCACATGGTGGTTAATGAATGGAGTTCTGTTGTCCGAGAGGATCACCTTGGGTATGCCGAACCTACAAACGATGTTTTCCTTAATGAATGCCGCCACTACTTCCCCCGTGGCCTTCTTCAGCGGAGCAGCTTCAACCCACTTGGTGCAAACCTCCGTCGTTGCCAGGATCCACCTATTCTTCCGCGAGGCCTGTCTGATTGGTCTGACCAAATCCATGGCCCATGTGTGAAAGGGATAAGGAGTGCGAATCGAGTGCAGTTCCACGGAAGGGGCATGAACCAAGTTTCCAAACTTCTGGCACGCCTGACATCTTTGCATGTGTCTTTTCGAGTCGCCCTCCATGGTAGGCCAGAAATATCCCAAATGAATCAATTGTTCATAGAGTTTCCTCCATCCTTGATGCTCCGTTCCGTGGGTCTTTCTTAGAACATCCGTTATTTCTTCTTTGTTTACACACCTTTGAGGTATTCCATCAAATGTCTGTCTGAACAGGATTCCCTTTTCCAGGAAAAAACGTCACGCTCCGCGGATGACCCTCGCGGATTCGGCCCACTCAATAGGCAGGGATCCTTCTCGGAGATAATCAATATAGACCTGCCGCCAATCTGCTTTTTGATCATTGGTGGCCACCATCAGACATTCCGAATTGGCCGCATACAAGGAACACCACGTGCAGTTCTTTGTGATTAAGTCTGCATCCTTCTTCATGCTAGGCCAGTTGTAACCTTGTCTCTGAAACCTTCGGTATAAGGCTATCTCATTGTTTGCACAGTTGTCGTCGTGAATCCGATTCAGAACTTCTTCCGCCTCTTTTGAATTGACTCACCGCGCGAGCCATCCTTACGGAGCACGGTGATACAACTCTCCGCGCAAGATTGCAAAGCACGAAAGCTCCGCGGTGGTCAAATGCCCTACACCAGTGGCTAGCTGTATCTTGATGTCTACGCGCCAATCTTCTGTTGGCTCGAAAAAGTCTTATAGGGCAGACGGTTCGAACACCTTTAAAATTTCTATATAAGCATTCTCTTCTTCATACTCCGTTCTTGCCCCCAGGGTCGCGAGGGCGTCTGGAAAACAATTTTCCGATCTGGGTCTACGAATGACGCTGACACTTTTGAAGAATTTCATCAGTTTCTGGACCGTCGTTCGGTACGGTGCCAAAGTTGGTTCCTTCAACGCGTAAACCCCTTCTGTTTGTAGGATTACTAACTTTGAATCTCCCACTATTCTCAGGCGTTTGATTCCTCTTTCTTTCGCTGCTACTAGACCCAAAATCAACGCCTCATATTCTGCCTCGTTATTAGAGCAAGGGAAGTTCAGCTTGTAGGCCAGATGGATTTTCTCCCCTTCTTCACTCTGCAACACTATTCCCGCGCCTCCTGATCCACTTCCCGCGGCCCCATCGAAGCTGAGGGTCCAGTACGGATCATTCATGCTAGCTGTAAGAGCTTCGAAACCATCTCCGGGTAAAGATTCTTCCAGTGGTTTGCATTGGCCGCTCAGAAACTAAGCCAACAAGTCCGCCAGGTCTTGGCACTTGATTGCTTTTGGTGTGACACATGAGATGTCAAACTCTGCGAGTGCCAATAACCACCGGGCGACTCGACCTGTGAGCACGGGTCAGGATAGGAGATACCTTATAGGGTCGCACTTTGTGATTATCTGTATAAGGAAAGACAATAAGTAATGTCGGAGTTTCTGTGCAGTAAAAACAAGGGCTAAACAGTGCCGCTCAATGGCCGAGTATCGTTCTTCCGCTCCCTGGACTTTCCTACTAATGTAGTAGACTGAGCGCTCCGTCCTATCTACTTCTTGTACCAGAAGGGCCCCAATGGATCTCGTGGTGGAGGTTAGGTAGAGTATCATTGGTTTTCCCGCGACCAGAGCCACCATTATCTGAGGGGATGTCAGAGCTGTTTTTATCCGCTCAAAGGCTTGCTGGTGCTCCCGTTTCCATTCAAATTTTGCAATGCCCTTTAATAGGTCCGTGAAGGGTGCCGCTATTTCCACCAATGCGGTTTCCACCAATGCGGGAATAAAATGTCGCAGGTACGAAACCTTCCCCAGGAATCGTTTGAGCATCTTCTGGGAGTGCGGCGAACCCATTTCGGTGATGGACTTGATCTTAGCTTCATCTGCATCAATGCCATGGTGATGCACGAGAAAGCCCAAGAATTTTTCGGCAGTGACACCAAATGTGCATTTGAGGGGGTTCATTTTGAGGTTGAACTTTCTGCACCTAGCAAACACGGTGGCTAGACCCGCAAGGTGGTCCTCTTGCTCCTTTGACTTTACGACAAGGTCATCCACGTAATCCTCTATTATCTTATGCATCAAATCATGAAAGATTACCGTCATGACCTGCTGATACGTTGCCCCCTCAATTTTTAGTCCGAAGGGCATCACAACGTAGTAACCCCAACGGGGTCTGGAAGGCAGTCTTCTTTGCGTCTTCTGAGGCCATCTTGATTTGGTTGTACCCGCTGAACCCATCCATGAAAGAGAACATCTAGTGTCCGGATGTGGCGTCCACTGACGTATCAATGTGTGGGAGCGAAAATTCATCTTTTGGGCATGCCTTGTTAAGGTTGCGGAAATCAACACATACCCTAATTTGGCCATTCTTCTTCTTAACGGGGACAATGTTTGCTAACCATTCAGGGTATTGGATGGGGCGAATGAAACCCGCCTTTCGCAACTTTTCGACTTCTTCCTTGATATGTCCCTCCAAATTTGGGTGGTATCTCCGCTAGGACTGCTTCGTTGGTTTGGAGTTGCGGAAGACATCGGAATTGTTATGCAGGAGTGTAATCAGCTTCTCGCGAAATTCTTTGCTCAGCTCTTTACTTATAAACACTAGTCTCCGTTGGCCCACTCCGCCGTTTAGGTTAATTTCTTCCAGCGCTTCTTGCTGCGGCTTGGCCTGGTCTTGCATGCACTCCGGAGCGAGCTTTGGCTTTTGGATTACTTCGTTTTCTTCCGTGGTACACATTCTGCCGGGGCCAGCGGTTTCTCGATCGGCCGCTGCGCCGGTGGACCGTCATAAGTGGTACCCCATTTTGCCCCCCTCTTTTGTCTTAGTGATCTTTCTAGGGGCTAGAGACTCTGCCGCAGATGGTTCTCTTGCTCGGCTTGGCAGTGATTGCCTGAGACACTTCGTTTAGCTCCGAAAAGTAAATCGCGTCTGAAAGGTGCACCTTGTTAGTATCAAACGGGTTTTTCAAGGCGCGGATTGTGATCTTCTTGCCTGCCCATATTCCTTTCAAGCACTGATGATAACTTGATGGTACGACAGCGTACTTGTGCATCCAACTCCGTCTAAGAATGATGTGGTAATTTGGTCAGCATTGATAAGATGGAATTTAGTAGCGAAGCGAATTTCTCCCACCTCTAAATCCACCACAACATATCCCAGAGACTACTTTCAATCTCCTCCGAATCCCGTGATTGTGATTGGGGACTCCACTATCCGGTTGTCCGAGATCCCTAATCGCCTGAACGTCAAAAGGGGCATGAGATTTATGGAGGCCCCACCATCTAGAAAAGTTCTCTTCAATTCTGTCTCGTTGACACGGGACGTAATGTACAGTGGACAGTTATGCGGGTACGGTACTCTTCGATCTGCATCTGAGAAGGTAACAGAATTGGATTCGTTGCGGATCGTCCGCGGGACAGACCCGTCCGCGGACATGCACGATTCTTGGTGGACCTCTACGATGTTGATAATTGTTTTGGTTATCTCCAATCTCACAGCCGGGGTAAAGCCAAGACCATCAAAAAATGCTCGGAACTTCATGCTGTTTTGTAATGTTTTAGCTGAGCTGTTGGGGTCTGGTGTAACTGTGGGAGTCGTGTCACCTTCAAATTCTTCAATGATCTCATGGCAGGAGACCATACAAGCCCACCCTTCCTCGTCTTCTTCTTCCTGATAGTAGTGGGCATCCATTTCATCTTCGTCCTCGTACATGAACGGGTAATATTCCGCCATGTTCACTTCTCCATTGTGGTTTCCGTGGACCGGATAAGGTTCCATGCGGATGTTGCGTCGCCCTATCCGTAGCTCATTGGTGTTTTGTTTTCTCTTGAACAGTCGCTTGAGGGACTAGCAGTCACTAGTTGGGTGTTTGGTATGCCTATGGTACATGCAATACCGCGGATGCTTATGATCTTCTCGCGTCGGCTCGTACTCCACTGGAGGAAGTTCCAACTCGCCATCCGCCACCCAGGCATTTACCAGGGTGCGTACTTCGTCCATGCTGCATGGGTAATCTGGGGCTGGGCCGGGCTAACGCTCCCTCCGCTTTCTTCCACTACCGGCTTGTTGTCCTCGCGGCATGTTCGCGACAGCCACGACGGCGACTGCGGACTTGCCCTTCCAGCTTTCCTTCCTAGCCGGCTTGACCACATGGTGGATGCTATACGCGAACTCCAATAGAGCAGAGAAAGTTCCTAACTTCAAGTTTACAAGTAGCATCTTAAACTCATCCATCATTCTACCAATACAGATTTTGACAAGCTGAACTTCCTTGACTGACTTAGTGCAGTCGATCGCACGGTCTTGAAACCGTTTAATGTAATCGACTACATCTTCTTCGCTTGTCTGAACTTCCTTCGTCAAACTAATTACGGTTACCTTCTCGCGAACTTGGAAGAATTTAGCATAGAAGTTATTCACCATTTCTTCCCAAATGGTTATCGAATAGGGTTCCAGGTTGACGTACCATGTGTACGCACGGGAGGTAAGAGAATTCGAGAATTCGCGGAGGCGCAGTTAGAGTCCGAGGCGTGGGCATTAAGGGACTCAATGAAACGAACCACGTGCTCTTGTGCGTTGCCCTCCTTGCCATCAAATTTTACGAACTTCAGTGGAGTGTACCCTTCCGGATAGGGCGATGATAGGATTGTGACAGGATACGGGGGGCGGATGTCTGGGCTTGGAAGGGAGGGTAAAATCGTCTTCGCTTTTTCTTTGGTAAGAATGGCCTGCACGTCTGCCAAGGTGATGAACTGCTCCGCAGGAGGGGTACTGGCCTCGGCAACGGTTGGCTCTCTTTGGTTTGCTTCATTTACTTGTTGCTGCGTCAATAAGGCCTGCACTTCCGCCATTGTAATGTAAGGACCTATAGAAGGTGTGCTAGTTCCGTCAACAGCGGGTTCTTTTCCGCGGGCTCCGGCGGGGTTTCCTGCTATTCCCCCTACCAGAACTCCGCGCAGTGGATGTGGGGAGGACAAAGGGATCTGAGGTTATGCCGTCTGACTGTTGCTGGCCCCAGCATGGATCTGCGGGGGCTCGTCTCCTTGGCTAGTCGCGGCTCTCGGGAGGGCCGCCGAGATGAGTTTCGTAAGACCTTTAAAGGTCGTCAGCAGCTGCTTCTGCGTCTCGAGGAACTGACGCTACTCGTCCTAGAAAGCCCATAGTGTTTGTGCAGCCGCACCCGCACTGTTGGTCTCTTCGACTTCCTTGAGGGTTGGTATGGCGTTATTCGGCGCAGTCATTGCTCTTCGACGCGATGGTTCAACGTACTCCTTGGAGCGAGTGCTAATCATAAACCAAAAGACACCTCCCCAGCAGAGTCGCCTAAATGTAGGGGGAGGGTTCCTCTGGAATTGCTTACGTGTGAATATTCGTGAGCTGGAGAGGTGCAATTGGTTGATGATTAGCTAAAGGAATAAGGAAGAAATCCTATGGGATGAGGGAAAGAGCGGAAGGTACAGACGAAACAGAGGTAACGTGTCTCTTTCGTTCTCCGTGGGGTATCCGGCCTTTTCCGGGGTTGAGTAAGTGAGGTCACTCCTTTTCTCTAAAGAAGAATGTTCTCCTTCCTCAAATTCAGTGCTCATGTGCTTTCTCCCAGAAAAAGATCCTCTCTCATCATTGGGAATGTCAGGGGTATTTATAGGGCATCTTGGCCTAGGTCAGGCCCAAGACAGCGCTCCTATTAAATCCTGACACGTGTTCCCTCTGTACCTCCTGGCCTTGGGGAAACTTGCCATTTCCGCAGGCACTCGTCCACGGGGCGGCTCGTAACCCCGTGGCGATACCTCAATCCCAAGCCACCAAGCCACAAGAAATCCCCCTATTCCCGCTGGAGTGAGGTCGCAACCCGCGGCGATCGTATTTTCTCCGCGGAGTCCCTCCCGAACCCTGCCTCTGGGTTAGGACGGGACTCCGGGAACTCTTTAATATCATCTTTTGTAGTCACACGGTCCCCCTCTGATAGGATTATTTTAGGATGCATCTCATAATTTCGCGGTAACATCGGGGCTCTGCGGTAGCTTCCCGCAGACGACTTCCACGGTGACTAATATCCTTGTCGCGCGTTCACGTGCCTTCTTCTCATTGGGTGGTCAACTATCCTTCGTCGGGTAAAGATCTGACCAAGGCTACTTTTCTCCGCGAGTCCCATTATCACGTGTCTGTAAGCAATTGGAAGGTCAAATTGTCTTCCTTGATAATAAGTTTGACAATTTTTTACCGTACCTACACCTTTCACTTAAGCCTAGCTTCCCCCTGATCATAAACGTTTCCCTTCAAATTATATGATTTTACATATACTTATCCATGGCGTATTGAAAATTTCAACAACCTACATACGTTACTAATTTTGATTTTGGTTGAGTCAGGGTTATGGCCGTAAGTCGGCACAACTGATGTCACCGTGAAAATATATGGAATTTTCCACATGAAAAGCTAATATATTGCTTAATTTATAGATAGAGAAATTACAAGCATATTATGTAGATAGTCATATATCAATTTGGAATTTATGTGTTTATATAACCCAGTTGCTGATAGTACGGCAAAGCCAGACCTTGTTTTTTGGGAGCTTAAAGCAAAAATTAAAAATATGGCTTCTTTTATTGGACTATAATAAGGGATAAAAAAGTATGAATGACCCTTACAATTCAAAATTTTTTGGAGTCCTTAAGCGGCCGCAACACTTGCTTTAGCCTAGGGCCGGCTGTATTAGTACCCATCCATAAGCACAATGAATTCAATTATCAATGAACTTGAATTCTTGATTGATCAAGAAGTCCGAGAGGTTATTCAGTGCCCTCGGGGTCCTACATGGTGGTGCTCCAAGCCTCTTCCCAACACACATTGTTGTGTGGTCTTCACACTTAGTCTCGAACTCCACAGAAATGTGCGATTGAGTGATGCCCGAGGGTCATTGAATAATTTTAGAAATCATTACAAGTTTTCTTCCGTTGCAGTCAAGGATATTATTAATTAGTTTATTACTACTACTTTTTAAGCGTTTTCAATTGGTTGGGCTATATAATTATGGTGGGAGGGAGAAATAGAAGTCTTAGAGAAGGGGTGTTGTAAGGTTGAAGTAAAATGGGCTCACCCGTTCCAAAACCACCAACTCCAAACCGCTACAAGCATCCAAAGGGTGGTTTTCTAGGCTGTTTTGGAGAAGGGGTTTTGAACTTGGGTTGATTTCTTTCTTCACTTAATTTCTGTTTCATGAGTGTGAGTGAATTCACAAAATGGGGTGGGAAGAACTCGTTGATCAGGATACCTTTTTTTATTGATGGGGAAAATGCCATTGGAAACAATCCAAACAGGGAACAACAGAGAGGGGCAGGGAAATGCAAAACAGCAGGGGGCTGTGCTTAACTCATAGTAGGCCCCACAAGCCCACTTTATTACAAGGTTGTTTTGGTCATTCGATTGCCAAAGTTAAGTTAACAACATCCACAAAAAATTAGTATCCTGATCAACAGCCCTTGACTTCTATTTTGAAAAGTAACGAGTTTTTAGTGTAAATGTTATCAAATGCACCGAAATATTACGATTCCTAGTGAAAATATAATGAATTTTTTTTCTGAAAAGTTACGGGACATATACTTTCGTGTATAATTTTTTAAGTTTCTTGACACCGAATTAAAAAACTAATTGAGATCTCTAATTGGCTGTCAAAAAATTTAAAAATTATGCACGAAAGTAGGGGAAATCTTGATTATGTCAGCAAAATAAGGAAGAACAATGACATATCAGAAATCTCAAGAAAAGTCTTTGCATTTGTCAGACACCTCTATAGAAGTCCCTAAATTTACTCATTTTATAGAGTGCTCCGAATATGACCCTTGAATTAGTATTTGACAATATAAAATTATGTCATATTTATATAAGATAAAATCTAGGAAATTAATTTTCACGCTTTTCTTTTGTCCAAGTGCGCTCTATTTTTTGTCTTCATTCTTGTAGAATTACAAAACCAATACCATTCATACATTTTTCCCTTCACACATGAAAAGAGTAATCATGTAATTTCATATCACTACAAAAATTAAAAAAAACAAAAAAAAAAAGAGTGTGTTTGGATAAAAGGGGTGTAAAAATCAAAATTTCAAAATCTAAACTGGAAAAACAACAGAAAGGCAATATAGTCAATAAACAAAGTATATTCCT
Organism: Rhododendron vialii; assembly: GCF_030253575.1. Taxonomy (NCBI): domain Eukaryota; kingdom Viridiplantae; phylum Streptophyta; class Magnoliopsida; order Ericales; family Ericaceae; genus Rhododendron; species Rhododendron vialii. The sequence goes on from NC_080561.1 coordinate 28,089,138, forward strand.
TTGAAGTTTGAAAGATGCTAGCAAACCTTCCTTTTTGAATAACTAGAAGTAAAAGCATGAGACTATGTTCAAGGTATCTGTTAAAGTATAATAAATTGACTAAAATCATTATAAAAAAAAAATAGTAGTAGATAACTTTTGATGTTTGAGGATTCTTTTGGAGATGCTAAGGTGTTTTATACATATGTATGGATTTTGGACTTAATTCTAGGCCTCACGTAATTGTCCAGCATGGTACGGCCAAATCCACGAATAACAAATTTTATGTCTCCGCAATGGATAGATCGACAAAGTCCTGTAAGAATTTAAGAAAATGTTGACGAGCTCTCCTCATTCATTAAAAATAGTCATCGATACATGCAACTGCGTATCTTCTAAATTTAGTGATGCATTGGCAAAAATGGTTAACAATAGAGAAAAATTATTGTAACGCTAAGAGGTTAATAGAAATTAAATGGAGCAGGACTAGATAATGCAGGGCTAAATAATTGTTTTCTTTTATCAAATTTTCTTGCCATTTATGAATACAAAAACCTTTTGTTATTAGACTAATAAATGATCACACTCGTACGATCTTTTATTTCAGGATAAATTGCATTTGGTGCTCTCTAATTGTTATTAATTTTTCACTTTAGCTCTTGATACTCCAATTTTTTTCCATTTTACTATGGAACTTTAATTTTTGTTAATTGGTCCGGCAAATTAATCATTCAATTCTATAATGAGAACGTACCGAGACTGATTTTTTCCTCATTGGAAATTACACCTTTTCCACCTTGCCTCTTGGTTGCAATTATGAATTTACCTACCGGTCCCAAAATAAAAGAATATAACCAATCAAGGATCAAATGTTTAGAGCATCTCCAATAAATCCTATAAAGCACTCAATAGTGTGAATAGCTAAAACTTTAGCTAGTGAATGTGCAAAAAAAAAAAAAACAAGCTCCAATGGACTAGATAATTTATGTCATTAGCCTATCACTCAATAACTCACCCTATAAATTTAGCCACCTAGTTATATACTCATTAAATTTTGTGGCCAAATTTTTAGGTTTAAAAAACACTAAAGATAGGTACACTACCTTTTTACACTACATAGTTACACTACATCTTATGTAGAACCTATTTTGAGTCCCAAAAAAATCTAAAAAAATACCGATAAATTTTAAAATATTGTTTTATGGGGTTCTATAAAAAATTAGCTCCAATGAATGTCGGTAAGTACTACTTTTGGATTCATAGGGGTGAAATTGCTTAATTGCGCAGTTTCGGCACTACGAATCTAGAAATAATACTTACCAATATCCGTTGAAGCTAATTTTTTACAAAGCCCTATAAAATAATATTTTAGAATTTATGAATATTTTTCTGGATTTTTTTGAAACCTGAAATGAGCTCCACATAAAATGTAGTGTAACGTGTAGTGTAACTATGTAGTGTATGTAGCATCTCTCTGAATCGATTGCTTGATGTTTCCGGGAAACAAAGAACAGTTTTAACTATATATTTTGTGGACATAAAGAGATTTAGCCCTTTAATTTATACATTTTAATCGTATCCGTGGTAGTTTGAAAGAAAGCAATTTTCTTGGCTAAAAATATTCTGGATTTGCAACAAAATGATAGGAGTATATGTTGTTGCTAATTTGAACGAACAAAGTCTTGACCTTTTCGTTGCTAATTTTATACAGCCATTTAAGTTTAGTTATTCCATTGGAGATGCTCTAAGAAAACTAAAATTTTCAGGGCCATGGAGAGAGAGAGAGAGAGTTATGGTACATTCAGGATTCCTTATTAAACAGGTATGCCTACTTTACCTGCTAACCAACTTCCTTGCTTTGCTTCAACTTGAAGCCTCACAAGGCTTGTTCGGTTGAGTCTTTGAGTCTTGAATTTTTAACTTATTATTCTATTCTAAAATTCACTCATTATTCTATTTTTAATTTTAATTTTTATTTTTATTTCTATTTCTTTCCAATCATTACTTCTATCTGTCTACTCTAATCATTTCAAATTCAAATTCAAAATCTAAAATCCAAATTCAAAATCTCCAAAACGAACAAGCCTCTGTTTCATGTTCGTTTTGAGATTTTAGATTTGGGATTCTCTCTCTGCGTGCAATCCCTAATAAATTTCCTCTCAATAATTACTCATTTCTCAATCTATCTCACTCCACTCATTCCCAAAACCAAAATCTCAAAACGAACATCGGGGTGCATTGGAAATTTGGAATACTAAGTTACTAACTATTTCAGCTTAATAAGCAATATGAACTATTTTGTCTTCATTTAAAACAAAACAAAATGCATTTGTTGATTTTTGCATCAATTTATTTTTTTTAAGATTATTAGTTTGTCTCAACGAGCGAAATTTAAAAAATAACAAATTATGTAAAAACAAATTTTTTGAGGTAAAGACAAAAACTAATCCAAAAATCAGTTTATTTTGGATTATTTTTGCCTTGTTAAAAAATAATTTCGAATATAATTGTTTCACTTATTAGTTCCTCTCGTAGAGACGAATCAATAATTCACAAAAAATTGATGCAAAACCGACAAATGCAAATTTTGTTTTTTTGAATAAAGACCCAAAAAATCCTAACGGCTTGCTAAGCCAAAATAGGCCTAATTGGGAAGAGAGTATTAAAAGGAGAAACGAGGGACAAACGCAAAGAGAGTAAAAACCAGAAACTAATAAGACAGGAGTCAAGAGGGAAAAAAATTAAAAAGTTTACTTTCTTGGTAACAAGGGAAGAACAATAATACCATAATTCTAAACAGAGTTGCACTGCTTCTATAATAAACATAAATACAAAACCACACAGAAGGCAAATCTTTCACTTGAGAAGTTTTCGCGCATCATAATTGAAAATCAAAGTAAACCAGTGGCTTCATGCACTAGCATGGTGGTTGATGATTTTCTCAATAAGCCAATCTATGCATAGTAATTTAGGCTTGCTTTCTTCTTAGCCTGAACTTGGATGATACCTTCATTGAAGTCTTCATGGTTCACCTGGCGGGAAAGAAAAAGTCAGGCCATAGCTTTCATCAGCGGTTGCTAGTCCTAACATAAATTTCCAAACATGCAACTGCATAAATCAGTTTTTACAACTTTTGATTCCCCTAACAACGAAACATCTCATTTGTTTGTCTACTGGAAACAGCCCCTCCACCAAATGGGGGCATCGTTTCATACATCTTTCGCCCCCCAGAACTCACACTAGAGGGAGCCTAGTGCAGCCTTATCAAAGGCATAAAAGATTCATAAACAACGATAATGATTATGACCGAGCAAAACATGCATGTGATAAATCGTAAGTGATGTCATCAGTTTTCTTAATGTCCTAGCAATCAAATCTACTCACATATTGAGCCTTCTACTCAATTGTCAATAAGCTTGCTTGACTGGGCGCGAGGGCACAAAATCTGAGAGAGAGAGAGAGAGAGAGAGAGAGAGAGAGAGAGGACCTCGGTGGCATCGCGTCGAAGAGCTAGCATGCCCGCCTCTACACAAACAGCTTTCAGTTGTGCCCCGTTAAAATCATCAGTTGACCGTGCTAGCTCTTCAAAGTTGACATCTGGGTGAACATTCATCTTTCTGGAGTGGATCTATAGTTCCAATGCAAATGATTCAGCCGGAATCCCCCCATATGAAAACTGAAATATAGTGTTTAAACATTGAAGTTATGAAAGGAAGATTGTAAACACCTGCAAGATTCTTGCTCTGGCTTCTTCAGTGGGATGTGGAAATTCAATTTTACGATCCAATCGACCAGAACGCATCAGCGCAGGATCTAAAATATCAGCTCTATTGGTCGCTGCTATCACCTGCAGTTAAAAAAAGTACCCAAACCAAGGAAGAAAAAATAAGACATTCATAAAATGTATAAAAAATGCCTTTAGTCGTGCTACTAGAAAAATCATCAGTGCAGCAGCAAAAGCCAGAAGCCACGTGTTGCCTCAGAATGACCATTAAACAGAAACTGTAATAAATCAAATGCAAGAGAGACAAACCTTTATGCTGTCATCGCTGCTAAAACCATCAAGCTGATTAAGCAACTCTAACATTGTTCGTTGAACTTCCCTATCCCCACTAACTTCACTGCAACACGAGATTTAACAAAGAAGGGAGAAAAGAAGTGAGGCTCTATACAAGTTACAACTACAACCTGAGATTAAATAAATCGAAAACACAAACACAATTCATGCAAGCCACGTGTGAAACAAAAAATATGGTTTACCTGTCAAAACGCTTTGTGCCAATGGCATCAATTTCATCTATGAAGATGATGCAAGGAGATTTCTCTTTTGCAAGTTGAAAAGCATCACGGACAAGCTTTGCTCCATCACCAATAAACATCTACATGCATAATAATCTTATGTCAATTGAAATACTTGAAGACAGCATTAGTTCTTTCTCTCGTTCTTGAATCGTTTGAGTGAAATAATGAATCTTAGTTACTAAATTACAGAGACTTTGACAACTGCACAAGAGTAAAACAAATGGCGCTAGCTTAACTCCATTAGATTTGTCATTAAACTACATAATCAAATCATATTAAGTGGAAATTACCTCAAGGACAAGCTTTCTTTAGTCAAATGAAAGGGAACAAAACAATAAATATCATATGTAATTGCTAAAAGCATCTTCCTTTATAATGCTTGAGTAATCATTTCAAAGGACCTATGAACGAAAATACTTGATCCATCAACTAATGAAGACAAGAAGGCAGTAACACAATGTATCTAATCAAACATGCCAAAGCAAAAATACCGAGACAGGAAAATCTCCAGATTCAGAGTCTACTACCCGTAAAATATAGAGTGGGAAACTGAGCTGGGCTACGGCTTCAGTGAAATAAACAACTGATTTTTTTCTTAGTGCATCAAAACTACATCATATATTAGAAGCATGGACAAGGACGCACCATATGACACCAGCACTCCATGGAAAAAAAAAAATCCAACAACATGGAGGACAAGCCACGTTAGTGACACAGTATAAATACAGATTCAGATATTTATATAACCAACTGGGTGTATAAAAAAGTCATGGTCCTTCCATGAGTCAGGGAAGGTAACAAGTCTCTAGATATAAAAGTACCATATGCTTTCTTTCACAAGTCATTACATCAGTCGAAAAACTGTCCTGATGAAAACTGTTTCACCATCCACAGGTGTCATAACAACCTATCAACCATCATGCCTTTCCCAAGCTTTAACAAGAGCCCACTATTCAAACCCCGAGAGTGTCTTTTTGTGTCCTGGGATGTCCTAGAGTGTCCAAAGTCAAGAATTGAGAAAAAAAAAAAAAAAGTTTTCTGATATGAGTATCAACATCCAACAACGGTATGTGATCTCCGGTGAGGTATTTGGATTTCATAAACTAACATAAATTGTACCAAACCGAGCCTTGTGTCCCAATCAATTGGGGTCGGCTACATAAAAAAATCGTCCTTTTAATATAACAATGTAAGGTTGAACAAAAACTTGAGAAGCCACAAATCTCACATGGCGTAGATGGTTTCCCAATAGTAAAAACCATATCGAAATCAGAGCAGTCAACAAGTAACATGTTTCCTTGTAGCAGATAAGAATGGCTGAACAAAAAACATACCTGAACGAGCTGGGGGCCTGCTAGCTTCAAGAAAGTAGCATTAGTTTGGGCTGCACATGCACGAGCCATTAGAGTTTTCCCAGTTCCAGGAGGTCCATACAAAAGCACTCCTTTGGGTGGGCGAATTCCTAATTTCTGAAACCGTTCTTTGTGTGTCATGGGCAAAACAATAGCCTCAACTAGTTCTTGGATCTGTTGCAATTGTACATGAGTCCAAGTGAGAAGCCCATGCATAGCTATCTAAGATCTAAGTAAAGTGTGTCTAAACAAAATCTTGCCTGTTTCTCAAGCCCTCCAATGTCATTGTAGTCTTCAGTTGGTTTTTCATCAACCTCCATGGCCTTAACTCGAGAATCATACTCAGAAGGAAGGGTATCCAAGATCAAGTAACTATCTTTGTTCACCCCAACCAAATCCCCAGGCTTTAGCTTATCAGGATCAACAAGTCCAACCACAGGCAGGAATATAGTCTGCAGTCAAGACATGTTAAATGGTGCTTCAACTAGGATTTAGGTTTCCAGATAGGAGAAGACACGCACATCAACAAGCTTTACGAACAACAGGTGTTAGGCAATAATTAAAAGCCATCAAGATTTAATATTATTAACATCCACATAAAATAACCAGCAATCTAACATTATAAGAAGGAAAAAACACCACACTTGGCATGATTTACAGATAGCATTACATGATCAGTGTTCAGAAAATACGATGCTTTTGTTGATACATAATTGATTAGGAAGGCACAGCCAAGCTGCAATCCAAGCAAACTAAGTACACCAATACACTACAAAATATTTACAAAACTACACATACAAAATGCAATTAAAAACCAGAACGAATCATGCAAATGGATAACCTCCTCGAGATCCATTCAGTAAAACAATCCTAAACATTGCTCAGGCTTACTTTAACGACCCGCGCCAGCTGACTTGCTTACACTTAGTCTTAGCCTAACTAAGTGGCTCAAAAGGTTAACCTCAAGTTATACAGTAGCTGCTCACGTTTCCTTATATACTACCTCAACTTTCATTGAATCCCCAATGTGGGACTACAACTTCCTAGTGGGTTCTCACAATCTCACCCACTTAGGATCGCAATGTCCTCGTTGCGCCCCATGGTCCATCACTTCCACCCACCAAGCGATGTGAGCCAAGTACCCGCTTAAGCATGTTAAACTCCTTAAGCCTGTCTCATGTGAGACCAGCCCAAGCATGACAAGCACCCAAGCTCGTCACTTGCCGGGCCCACCCAAGCACGTCTCCTTGCAGGACCCGCCCCATACTTCCGGTTGGTGCAAGCTCTGATACCACTTGTAACGACCCGAGCTAGCTGACCTGCTTACCTTTAGCCTAACCATGTGGCTCAAAAGGATAACCTCAGGTAGCTGCTCGTGTTTCCTTATATTCTACCTCAACTTTCATTGAATCCCCAATGTGGGACTACAACTTCCTAGTGGGTTCTCACACTAACCCATGCTAACAAAATCAAAGAATTCTCAATTAAGTTGATTTATTCCTGTGTCCTTCAATCACATCAGACCAAATGATGAGTTTCCAACACCACCTCCTCTTACTCAGCCTCTGCATCAACCAATTGTGTAACACAACTGCTGCAAATCGGATGACTAGCCTAGAAACTCCAAAGAACCACATGTTCCAGCCACTTGATGAAGGATGAAGATGCCTAAACTTGGCCTACTTGCACATATAGCACCACTGATAAGGGATTTTCCCACTAGTTGCGTCCCACACAAAGACCATCATCGTACTGGAAGGAACTATAGCCCTAAAAAATTGTAAAACCGGAGGCTATCATGTATCCTAATTCGCACCTAAAAACAATTTGAGCTGTAGAAGACCTCAAAGAAATGAATACTAGCTCACAAATAATAAACATAGCCACCTAAAATGTAATCTCCCACACCACCTTACATGCATCAAAAAGTCTAGAATGAGGTGTCTCTACCACCACAGTTGGAGGAAAAAGAGGGGAGGGACTTGAAAAGGAATGAAGAGGCATATAGCTCAAACAAAACAAGAGAAAAAGATATGAGTTAAATTCGTAACTCTCAACCACTGTAACCATAAAATCTGCCAACACACGAGAAACATGATGGTTTACCTGGCGTGTAGATGTCTTCAACACAACGCATTTACCCTTCCTTTGAGAGTCAAGATCAATGTTTGCCCCATCTTCCTCAGCCTCATCCTCTGGGTTCATCTCTAAAATCTACAAGAACAGAATACATAAACCTTGGTTCCCATCAGAATTTCAACAATAATAGTCCCACACACCCTTCTCGGCACACACACCACATGTGTGTTAAGTCACATAACATTTGCCATTCATCCCTCATAAAGTCTAAGGTAAAAGTATCATCACATGCTATACTTTTATATGTAGAGTACTATCTACAGTTCTTAAAAATAAAAAAGAAAGGAAAGCACAAAATAGACAGTGAATCAAAAAGAGTTTAGCTGCTTTTCGGTACACAATTTAAATATTTATTTTAAAACTTCCACCAAAGTTTCAACAAATCACAACATTGAGTCTGCCACAAATTTGCCTGAACAAGCTCATAAATTGTTTCCAGAATTCGCAACAAAAGCTTGTACCCATACAGAAACCACTTCCAGCAAAAAATTATGCACTTCAACCTCATTTCAGGCACGGCACCCGCTATTAATACTTTGCAAATTAAATGAAAACGATATATCTGCTAGGCTTTCTTTTCAAGAACACGAACAAACAATCAATCTTTACACCAAATGCTCATTTTAATTGCTAAATGATTTAACAAATATAATGAGCCAAGTAATGGGTAGTTCAAGGTTCAATCATTTATCGGTCACACCGATTTCAAACAAATTTTAGTCGAGAGACGAGATGAACTGAACCTCAGCTTGGTTATCAAGCCCAGTAGAGCATTGTTCAGGTTTGTTTCCAAATTTGATAGCTTCCAAATCGTGTTCAAAGTTGATTTGTTCAAGTAAATGAGAACCGTATATCTGCAAGGGTTTTCTTTTCAAGGACATGAACAAAAAATCAATCTTTATACCAAATGTTCCTTTTAATTGCCAAGAGAATTAACAAATAAAATGAGCAAGTAATGGGTAGTCCAAGTAGTGCATTGTTCGGATTTGTTTCTGAATTTCCGAGCCTCAAAATTGCATTCAAGTCGGTTCGCTCCTTAGTCACATAATCCTTCAAAATGTCCTCTGCTCCCACAATCAATCCTCGCGCTCTCGTGCGCGCTCTCAATCATCGCTCGCGCAAATTTTAATACTTCGAGATGAAACTACACTTTCACGCTCACACACACGGATTATGTGACTTAGGTTCATTAACAAGTCAAGTCCGAACGTTTCTTCCACAAGTCGAGATCTGGTTTGTTCACCAGCCCTAACCCTAAAAATTAAAAAAAAATATATTTACACTAAAAAAAATTATTACCTCAACAATGTTCCCAACCAAGTATGGAAGTTGCTTGTTGAGCTTGATCTTCTCCTGATTCTCCTTTATCTTTTCCTTGAACGACTCCAGTTCAAGGTTCGTTCTTTGCAACTCTTCCTTCACACCAAACAACATAATATTGCAATTTCCGAGCAAATAAACGATGAGATGAAATTGGTTTGAATTCTGTTTAGAGATCTTACCTTGAGGATTCGGATTTCGTTGTCGAGGAGCCTAGAAGCCCTAACGACGTCGTCGGTGGACATCGAAGCGAGCTGGTCTTCTTCGAAGCTACTTTCGTCGACTGCCATCGCTGTAGCCATCAGAGTTGTGTTCGTGGGTGTGGGTGTGGGTGTGGGGGTGTTAGAGAGAGAGAGAGGAAGAAGAGGGATCGAAGGGAGGTATATCAAGAGCACAAATTGTGGGTGCCGTTCTTCTTGCTCAAGAAAAGACTTTAGGCGCATTTTATTTACGTGGGCTGTGTTTAGATGGCCCACTTTGAATATTTGGAGACGGCCCATTTGGAATTGGGTAGTAAACAAGGCTGTGTTTTCTAAGATGAATTGATTTTCACACACCCTCTATTTTTTAATCTATTTAAATTTACTATCTTGTCTTGTAATTCAATATATATTTTTACACGTTTAAGGATAATATTATAAATTTATGTGAATAAATACAAAAAAGTGAGTGTGGATGATTAAAAGAAGAGTGTGAAAATTATTTTCCAACAAAAAATAATATATAATTTTTTTAATCTTCATTCAAATTCTTTTCGTGTTTGTTAGTTTTTTCTTTTTTTTTCTTTTTTTTTTTAAAAAAACCCAGATTTTAGGCCTTTTCTTGGAAAGGAAGACCCGATGCAAGGGAAGTCTGTCCTTACAAGTTTTCTCTTTATAAACAAAGTATGCTCTTTATCCACAATATAGGAAGAACGATGTTATAAACAAAGCCGCATGAGCTAAGGAAAGCCAGGGAGTTGTTATGATAAACTCTTTCATCTCTTATTGCTCCAGCTCCTCCTAAGGAAGGAGATTAGCTTGATTACGCACCTGCTTCAAAGCCAACGTGATGCTCCTTGCTTGGTCATATCAAAAAGCCTTTCCTTGTTTCCTGATCGACTGAGTCCTGCTTTTGGATTAGCTCTCTATCTCCTCTGTTGAGATTTAGCTCTCTATCTCCTCTGTTGAGTCAGCACATCATTTTTCAGGAAAAAAATAACTCCGGTAATAATTTTTTGCTTTTCTGACTCATCTCGTCAAGACGAACTATTAATTCACAAAAAAATAACGCAAAACTAACAAACGCAAAAAAATAAAATAATAAAGACAAAAAAAAAATCCAAATGGGCTTTTTTTTTTTTACATAGAAAAAACCAAGGAGTCATTATTTAATACTCCCGGAGCATGGTGCTCCCTCTCACATAAAACAGTGACCCCATACAAATAGTGTGTGGGTCCGGTATTTTATGTAAGAGGGAGCACCGTGCTCCGGGAGTATTGAATAATTAGCCAAAAATAAGCCTTACTTTAGGGGTGTTTTGGTGTCATTTTTTTTTTTTTTAACATTTTGAATTTTAGATTGCTAAATGTAAATCTTGAATTACGTACTGATAGAGTATGAAGATATGGAAGTGTTTATATGTCCCTGTTCGAAAAGCAATCCCTAATTCGACTTCATGTGATGAATCTAGTTGGAGTTCTACTTTCCAATTACTCCGTATTTTCCGGAAATCCTATTGCGAGTTATCTATCATTGAGTGCTAGTTTCACTCTCTTTTTCTTTTCTTTTCTTTTTTTTATTTTTTTATCTCAAATGAATTAGTTACTCCTTCCGTCCCTTTTTGTGTGTCCAGTATTCTATTTTGTGTTGTCCCTTAATAAGTGTCCATTTTATAAAGTTATGAGGTAAAAGTTGGTGCATTGTCTATTTTGTCCCTAAAAGTATATTTCATTTTGAAAAGTTATTGAGTAAAAGTGTAATGATGATGGGTAAATAGGGAAAATAGAGAAAAAAGTTGATGTGAAATGTGTAATGACGATGGCCTTGTTCGTTTAGCACATTTGGGTATTTTAGTTTTGGTAGTGGGTGGAGAGAGAAATAGGATAATGATTGGAGAGATAAGTAATGAGTGGAGAGAGATAAAGAGATAAATGAAATTAATAATTGGAGAAATAGGGTAATAATTGAAGAAATATATAGGATAATGATTAGAAAACAAAGTTAAAACAAAGTAAATATGCTAAACGAACAAGGCCATGTCTTTTTAATTAAGTTGGAGTTACAAAGTAGGACACTTAAAAAGGGACGAAGGGAGAGTGATTTTTGAATTGAGATGCGTCGTATTTGGACATTGCGTGATCTTTGTATCAAACCTAATCTTGCTCAACTATCTCTAGCACCAATTGAACCACTCAAGGTCTGTTGAATACTCATTTTTAACATACTTCAAGGGGCCAAATGTTCCATGATCGAAAAACCCTCATTGGGAATCTTACTTTTGATATCTTTGACTTGTGAGCCAGCGGACAGTTGAGTTTGGTAGTTTGAGTTAAGTTCGTTTCGACGAAAACTATTGTAGGCTATTTTGAAAATCACCATCCGAAAGTTCCATGTGCTTAGAACTTCCAGGCTTATCTTACAGGTTGAAAGTCATAAAAAAGAATGGAGATTGAGAAGTTAACCGTGGCATGTTGTGCTGAATGATATAGCAAAATTTACGTCTGTTTTTAAAATCCAGGGCACAGTATTTTACAATACATGTATGTGAGTGTATATTTGTATGCATACATATACGTTATGTGTGTATACAAATATTTATATATATGCACGCCCGCGCAATGCATGCCCTGCAAAAAAAAAAAGAGTTCATTTTGAGTTCTTTCTTTCTTTCTTTCATTTTTTTTTTTTTTGCGTTTTTGTTTGCCCTGAGATACAAGCAGGCAAATTCTATTATTAAACCGGAAGCCCTTAGAGCAAAAGCTTGTGTTATAGACTCTTGCTAAATCTCAATGGCGGCTCCAGGAGTTCTCAGAAGGATGTTCAAAATCTCTATTACCTCTAGAAATTGGTGTTCAAGAAGGCTAAAACTAAAATTAAATTAAAAAAAAAACTAAAATATTTACATGTATTCTAAAAATAAAAATAAATTCGGAGTGTTCGAGTGACCACCCTCGCCATAAGGTGGAGCCGTAAATCTTGGATAATTCACAGAATTTTTTCTCAATTAATCTATGTCTCCCATTACATTCAAGTCCAATGAAGATGAAATACACCACATCACTAACTACAAAGAGACACCCACTCCACATGGAGGTTTTGGGGATACGCCTACTTTTTTATTCTATTTGCGTACAAACAAGGTAACGCGGGAAATGGCTAATAGATCTGAATCAAATTTTAGTCTGGCAAATACCTGATGAGAAACCAAGGACTTACATGAGGAGCTGAAGCTTTTCCAGTAACAGAAAAGAACAGCACTGAACTACGAAGGAGGAACTCACAAGCCTAAAGCTTCCAATAAATGCCCAGCCGGTGTAAAACGCCCGCAACTAAACCCCAAAATAGTATCTCTGCAAAGATTACATAGAGGAGTTTGCCCACTCTTCTTGAATGCCAAACTCCTATGAAAATGTGCTTCCGGATCCAATATATCTGCCATAGATTGGTTGAAATTTGTTTAGCTAGTAATAAAGCGTACACAAGTTTGCATAGTTTTGACAAATATGATGATGAGATTGGCATACGATAAATGCATATAGAGGGTCGCCTACATTCTAGGAGGAATCATCCTCCGGAAATCCAAGTGTTTATAAATACCATTCTCAAGGACGAGACTAGGATAAGAATGTGGTATGTGTCTGACACCCGTACCCAATTTAGGACCCTTGCGACCGATCCTCTATTTGTGTAGGATATGTGAAAATAAGAAGCAGCTCACATTAGATAGGGAACAAAAATCTAGCATTTAACATGAATGGGAGTCAGAAGTTCCATTTCCCCCCTGAAATCCAAGTTGATTTCAAGTACATTTGTAAGTAGTTCAACCAATAAAAGCGAAAATGCAATACAAAATACCTTCTATTGAATACACGTTTGGGGCAAACATATATTCGGTCCATTACTACCCAAACTTTCGATACGTATCCAGATACCCAAATATTTAAGTTTAGAAAGGAGATGATATTGTTTTCAGAGGCCCTTGAGCCCAATTCTTTACACGAGGACATATTAGTAGAAAGTAAAGCAGATAGAGGTACAATAAAGCTAATGACATGAAACAACATACCAGTGTATTATGGGGGTCTTCATAATACCACCCATTTATGAATGCTGCGAAGATACATTCAGCTGCCATTACATACACAAGCATAGCGTTCATGCCAATCCATTCCAATGGCAGAAACATATACTTCACATTCCCAATATCAACCTGGCATAGGGGAGGGTCAAATCAGGTCAGATTGTCTGATTATGGGGGAAGTATACACCTTCGTGCTAAATTAGTAATCACAAATCATCTAAAAGCTTAAGCTATCAAAAACATGGTTAACTACATCATTTACACTCTCAAACACGTCCTCTCAAGCAAGGACGGAGGTGTTCAGGGGCTGGGTGGGGCATTAGAATTTAAAATTTAGTCTTCACTGGGAAGTGGACTTGGTGTCAAAGCCTCACAGCATTTGCTTGGGGTTTATAAAGGCTGCGACTTACAAGTTGCTACTTTTAAATTTTCCTTTTGCAAACTAAACAAACCCACATTGTGTTCTCTATGTATTTTCCCTCATGCAGCCTCTCCAAATTTTCCTTCTCAAACAAAACAAACACACATGATGTTTCCGCCTCTCTGTTAGTTAATAAATTTGTGTGTTGGTTATTAGGTTTAGACATTTATTAGTGCTCCGTGCTTAGGTGCTTTTCATAGCCAGATTTTAACTGTACTCAATTAAATGTTGAATGGTCATCCAAATCGAAGAATTGGGAATTATATTTTTGCGTTTCAGAGTTCAGACTATTGATTTGTTGATTTGATGAGCATTGCATGTTTTTATTTGGCCCCACAGGAATCTAAATCCTAGCTCCGCCACTGCTCTCAAGTGCCGTCAGCCTCCGCTCCTCCATGTTCCACAAAGCATGCTGCAAGAGCACACGCAGAAAAGAAAAGAGAGTTACAATCACCTTTCCTCTCTTTTCAGTTCTATAGGAATTTGAGAGTTAAGTGGAAAACAACCCCTGCATAGAAAGGGAAAAAAAAAAAACACAAGAAATGTCTACAGACAGTCTTGTTAATGGACTTGTGCTTTAGCAAGAGTCTAGTCATGCTGTTGGGTTAGTCCAAATTTTGTTGAACAGGTGTCGATGTTGTCTAAGAGTAAGTTTTCTCTAGCTAGAAAATATTGCTCACCAAATCGCAGTAAAACCTTAGTCTTCAGTTAAGATTGAATTCCATAAAACCTCAGACAATAAAACAGTAGGTTCTACCCAAAAAATCAGACGAACAGTAAGTTCCCGTAACGGTTTACCAGAACATAGAAGGCTGAGAACACCAATGCTGCCGCTCCTGATGTTACACAGACATAGCTGAAGCTGTATAGCTGCTTATTCAAAGGAATAGCTGCATCAGACAAGCAATGAGATAAGTAAGGATGCAAAGATTGAATAAATTAAGAATAGCCTCTGTTTCAGCTCTACAGTTCTCACCATCTGTGAAATGAAGGGTTATGCCTAACACAAGGAGAGCAAGACCCATGACAACCCAATGCCTCAGTCTAGATGCATGACTCTGACATTCGTAAATTCAAAAATTAAGTCATAGTCCTTCAGATATATGCAGAATGCTATTTACTTGAAAAAGAATGATTGAACCTGCATGTGGATAAGCACATGTCCATAATGCACTCCGATTATGGTAGAGAGGATAGCTGATATTGAGCTGCAGTTGCAAACAACCCCACATAAAAAGAAAGACATAGCCAATAATAGTGTGGAAACTTTATATCCATCTAAAAACAAATTGGCAACGAGTGGAGAGATTCATCATGTTATTAACTGATCACTCATTCCACTTCCAAGCAATATGGGACTACATATCCTTAACATCCCCTCACGTGCAGCCGCGTTTGAGATCCGTCATGTGTAGCCTCTTTTTTGGGTCTGTCATCGTGTAGCTTTTTTGCTGGTCTGTCATCGTGGGGTGTGGATTGTGAATTTTTTAAAATGTGGGGTGGAATGGACCCCGCTCTGATACCACCAACTCATTTTTGCAATGTATTAAACTTCAAAAGCTAAGCTGTTTGGGATGTCAAACAAGTGAGGCTTGTGGTGCTAAAAGAGCGCACCCCCCCCCCCCCCCCCCCCCGCCCCCCCACAAAAACAAAATGGCTTTAGTAGACAAACCAAATGAAGGCTACATTCCTTAAGGTGCTAATGACCAACTGAGAAGGTTTCAAGTGGTCAAATCAGAATTGATCATCAACTAGATCAATCAGGACCTCCCCCACAGAAAGGCATTAGATCTAACTGTTTGGTTGGTACACTAGTAATGAAATAACATGACGCACAGAAACCTTAGAATTCCTTCTGGTTCAAAAGGTGCCAAGCACCACGATGGAGCATCATTTCGAAAAGGCCCTTCATAAGGGGAATTCTTAGTGCAAGCCTGCAGTATTTTAGGGAAGATGAGAAAATTACAAATGACATGTTACTGATATAAAGACCAAAGACCTCAATAAAAAGAAGATCAAGAGAAGAACAGGTACTCACCTTAGATCTCGTCCATTCTGGATATGCATACATGTGATTGATTCCGAGCACTTCCCTGTCAATATAACCCACTGTGTTACAAGGAGGATCCAGTTTTCCTCTTACAGCACAATTTACCTGAAATTGACAACATTGAAGACGATCCAAGGTATGTGAATGAGTTAGCATTCTAATGTTTGGTTTGCTTGAAAAAAAATATATGTACAGTTTATCATTAGGATGTAATCAGCACATGGGATAATGCCACTACGGAAATAAACTCCCGGAAATCATCATTCCATCAATGAAATTATGCTAGTTGGACATGAACCCATTTTACTACAAGTCCGCCACTTTTAAGCATGTTTCAGAAGACACAAGTGAGAAAAGAAAATAATTCAGAACCAGAAATTGATAACTAACAAGTCAATAAATACTAGTATTAGGTCCCTTTTGATTCTGCAGTAAGTTGAAATTCGATATCCAATAACGTCATATCTACCATACAATCATAAATTACATCAGCAAGATCTTCAGAGTACTTTGCAGACGCACAGCCATGAGGAAAAGAATTCATTTCGTTAGTGGTAAAGATATGAGAAAGCACAGACGTACAGTCAAAATCTTTCCATAATCAGCACTATCTATATTGTTGACGGTGAAATGCCAATCTGGAACATAAACTCCGTAGATTAGAGCCAAATAGACAATAAGGACACAGGCTCCCACCAGCCTGCAAAATTCAAAATTAAAGAGTTACTTTACTATTGTCTGAAAAATACAGCACATATCACCGATTCACCAGTAACTTAGTGAACACAACAGATTCTAACTCACCAGTGCCAACAGTATAACTTGAATATAGAGAACCTGCCAGGTAATAGACCCTTGGCTTGTGCAGTTTTTGTTGAGATTTCTATTAACGCCAAGACAAAATATGACAGAGCAATTCTCTATAAAGGGTAAAGTAAGTTACTGCAAGAAAAGCAATGCGAGTAATAATTGTTTTTGGAATCAAAACACCACAACAGAAAAAAATGTAAAAATTTACCTGCAGAATGCCACACCACCTGATCTTTTTCATGTCCACACCATAAGTTAAGTCATCAGGAGCGTGTGAGAAACCACCTTCATAACACATTGAAGCCAAGTTAATATCTAATTAATGCCAATCAGTATATGTCCGCGTAAGAGAATATGGTTATGTGAGATGTATTTTCTTCCTAAAACTGAAAGTGAAAAAGATGAAAGTGAATACAAACAAACTAGTCCGTTGTCAGGTTGTCTGTTACCCCAGGCTTCACTTGGGGGTGTTAGAAATTTATTTTAATCAACGAGTATCTGTAATCTTAACGTGGAAAGATTAATAAGTATTTAATATAATGGAGCTCGTAATATAATCGAGATAAGGACGGGAGTGCAATTATAATTCTATAGTGGGGTGAATTATAATTAGTGAAATAAGAAATAGAATCCTAGTGGAATTAGAGTTTCTTATTTACACTGGGAGCTCCTTAGGTCTCTATCGTAGCCCTATATATACACGTTATGCTCTCTAGGTCAAATAGACATTTTCTATTATTCACGAAATAGAGGCAAGCTTAGGAAGAGCAAACAGATCATGAAAGAGTCCACACTCGGTTCGTGTTCTAGACGTGCAGGGAATACGATAGAAGATCATAAGATGCAGTCGAGTAGTATTCGTGGCTTATAGCAAGGCGTGCTATAACAAGTTCAACCAGCGTTCGTGTCACAGGGAGTAGAGGTGAAACCCTAATTCCACCTTGTAGGGTTTTGCTATTTTTTGTTGGCTACTCTGTACGCGTCATTACTGGGTTCTGGGAATCGTTTCCCAACAGGGGGAACCCCTAGAGAAAGATGGGCGAGTGCTCAAGCTCGTGACAACTTCAAACTTACAGAAATAAGGCTTGAAAGTTTTGTGCGTACCTTCACTTGAAACCTACATTCTTCCTATCCATCCCTAGGCTATGCAGGAAGGGAACTTATGCTCCTCCCAACTTGAAATTCTAGTAAACAAGGTTCCTGTACTGCCTCAGGCTTTATACAACCCCCTAGGCTTGGTGAAGGAAACTTATGTTTCAAACAAGAGTCGGAAATCATGCCTAGGTATCATAAGGAACTTATTCTTTTCCCATAGTTGAATTCATGTAAACAAGGTTCCCATACTCCGCAGGCTGCTTATAACCCAAAGGCTTTGTGGACACAACAGTTGGAAACCGTGCATATATATATATATATATATATATATATATATATATATATTATAACAACATTTAAGGCTCATTTTGTCCCCTGGAAGACTAAAAATGGTGCATATGTCAGTGCGTGGAGTGCATAAAAGTCCCCTTTCACTCGAGGGAAGCATTTCCAGTTCCACTATTACAACAACGTGATTGAAACAAAACGCAGGACGAAAATATTAATTTGTACTCGCCACGATAAGGTAGATGTTCAGAGTATGTACAACTAAAGCTCACCTTGTAACAAGAGGCCCCAAAATAGGAGTTTGAGAGTTCGAAGGATCACCTTTTTTGTGGCTATCATATGGTTTGGTATTTTCTGTATGATGGAAAACTTTAGGATAAGTGCACGGTAAAAAGTAATATCAACTCTCTAAAGCTCGTTGTTGCATGTTCAAACAAAGTTGCTAAACCAACCTTGAAAGCAAGTACAATGGACATCCCTACGATGAATAGGAAGAATGGCATCACAAAGTCGGCAAGATGGCAACCGTTCCATGGCGCATGCCCAATCATAGGCCATTCTCCTCCCGCATCATCAACCAAAATCATCAACTGCAATTCATGTAACAAACTTACATGTCAAAAGAATCATGGTATTAGTGGTATTACAGTTATGAAATTGAAAAGAACAAAGCTGTCACATTGACACAAGTAAGTACATTATATGAAGTATGGATCATGGCAGGCATGTCATCATGAAGCAAGTGCAGTGAAGACGAAAAGTCAAAACTCTCCCAATGGGAAGTATGACGTATCCATGTTTTACTAACTGAGTATTTACAATGTTTCTGTAGAGTGGATAACAACCTTCTATTGTCAACATGAAATAGAGACTCACAATGGGCCCCAGAAACATTGGCCATGGCATCAAAGTATCAACATTACATTAAGCAGCATAGAGTTTTACCCATCCGTTCTTATTTCAGCTTTTCCCTTTTTTCTACAGCATTTTCTATTTGTTGCCCCCAATTTTAAGGACTGAAGCAGATATCAAGATAATGAAGTAAAAACTGGAACAGTTGGAAAAAAGGTAGTACACTTTATCAGTACAGATGAAGCACATAATCAAGGAGTCATGTCTAGCCCAGTGCTCCTCCCATCCAGTCCGGTCAGCGGCGGCTCCAGAAATTTGTGGTAGGGTGTTCAGAAATTACCTTAACTTTAGTAGCTGATTTATTAACCAATAATATATGTAAGAATCTCATAAATTAGTATAAATAATGCGGTCAAAAAATATTACCTCTATTCAAAAAAAATTAACTACGAGGCAAAATGAGAACTCAAAAATATATACGACTATTTTTTATAAGAAAATTAGTTTTTTTGAAAGTTGTCATATTGCGTATTAGATAGTGTTTCGAGAATGAAGGCGGCAAAATTTTATAGTTGTCCTAGACGAGTTCTCACATTTTGTGTCAACGTTTAACCAGCATATCAATCTATACGTACTAAAACCCTTGGAAAGAATTGTAGCAAGTATATTGGGACTGACCTTCTTGAAAATATGTTATTCTTTAGAATGACAAAATGAGATTTTTTATCGTAGTCTTAAATTTGAAGGAATATTATTCAAGTTAACGGGATTTTGCAACGTAGTTGAATTTTTTAAAGTTTTTGTCCATAATTCTATAAGCTGTCTAAACAAATAAAAATAATATAGTTATTGTCATGCATGAATGCGAAATTAAAAAATTTAAACCATCGACAATAAAGATAGAGAGAGAATGCAGAGCATAATACTTAACCCTATAGATTCTTCTTTTTCTCTTTCTTTTTTTATTTTTTTCATTATGATTGTGAGTTGTATTTGAGGTAATGTGTTAGGCGTTTAAATATGAATTACCTAGATTGATGGGCTGTAATTGAGTATTTAATTAGTTTTGGGTTGAGTGTTCAATTCTTTTTGAGACTATTACAATTGGGTGTTCATTGACATTTGAGTTGGGTATTCAAAGTAAGGTTAGTCCAAAAATTTTACATGTATTCTTAGCAAAAAAATTTGTTTTGGGTGGTCAGTTGATCATGCAACTATACACAGATAGCCGCCTCTGAGTCCGGTCCAGTTTGGATTTGTAATTTTGTAGGCCCATTCCAGAGTCACAACAATGACTAGAACCGTTCATTTTGTAAAATTCGTCAAGTTCTTCTGAATATGAGGAAAATTATGTTCAGTGGATACCGATCAATGACTTATCGAAACACATCTATCTGGAATTTATCTTGAAACAAATGCATTGTGCACTCTAAATTGAACCCATTTGTTTCAAGGTAACTGTGCTCCTATTTTTCTTACAATTAACTTGATCATAATCCACTGAACTTGATTGTTCTTACACTCGAAAAACTTGGGGAGCTTTGCAAGATGGACGGTTCCGATTATTATTGTGAGCCCAGATTGGCCCACAAATGCCCGAACTGGACCGGTCTGCATGGCACTTGACCTGAAACTCATGTTTGAGTCCAGTGCCCCCGGCCATCCAGTCAAACACTGGGGTGTGATAACAGATTGAAACTACCAATTACAACTTCTTTTTTTTGGTAAGTGAAAATTTTATACCAACAAACAGAGCCAAAAAGCTACACAAAAGCAACAGGGGCATCCCCTGGAAACTTATACATCAAAAGCCCCAACAGTAGGCAAAAAACCAACTCAAAACAGGAAAACAACATCCTATCAACAATTGTTAACAACAAAAATTCTAGAGTCCAAGAGCCAAGCATCACAAAGACCTCGATTTTGGGCCAAGAACTTCACCGTTGCCCAAGAGTTAGCCTTAGCTCGAATTGAATTAAAGATGGTCAGAGAAATTACAACTTCCAAGTGACTGAGGCATATTCGTATTCAGTAGTAAAAATTGCATATTTGTATAATCGTATTCAGTAGAAAAAATTACCCAGACTAAAAGTTAAACAGAGGAGAGAGAGAGAGAGAGAGAGAGAGAGTACAGCGACGGTGAGGCCTCTGAAAATGTCAAGGGACGCGACACGTTTGGACTTGTGAGGCGGCTGCTTCTTTTCCTGCTCCTCCAGGGGTTCTGTAACAATAAAGCTGTGATGCCGGTGATCTTGTTCTTTATCAGCAGCAGCAGCAGCAGCTTCGATGTCTGCCATTTCTGGTTTCCAAATACAGCTTTTAATTCCAGCACCAACTATTTCAGGGAGAGTGCTATATATGCCACGGGATGGAGATGATAATTGATAAGTGACGGGAAAGTGGGCCACCACCACCTATTATGCCGTGTTCGGTATGCTCTCTGTTGACTTCCACTACCATAACTTGACTTAACTTGACTTCCACCACCATAACTTGACTTGTAATATAAAGAATGCATGCACCACCACCATACAGCGGATCAGAGGCGGAGCGAAAATATTAAAATGGAAGCATTATTGTTTGATGGAATTGTACTCTATTATTTGTTGCATGGAATTAAGTTGTTAAAATACGACGTGAATGGTTAAACATACCTCTCTCTTGAATATTGGAAGTTATTTTTATAGAAAAGCTAAAAAGAACGACAGTCCCAATACTGATGGTACCAACGGTCACGCGGAGCAGGCTATGGATTCTGCACGAAAAATCCAATATGTTCAATAATTTTTTTAAAAAAATCGAGTGAGCATCGTAAGAAATTAACTCAATCTGATATGGGTACCATGTAGCAGTGCTCTCAAATTGGGGGGGGGGGGGGGGGGGGGGGGGCTAACTTGAAAATTGAGCTCCAATTCTGTGGCTGAAAATTAAGCTCCAATTCTGTGGTATGTGGAAAATTGAGCTCCAATTCTGTGGTCTTAATCTTGTCATTGTATATCAATATTTTTATGTTCTGAGAGATACGATATTTTGGATTGACTGGTTGATGCAGGGAGGCGTGTTGAAATAGAAAAACGCACAACAAGGACAATCACGAATAAGTTTGAACTAGAGATACTCTCTCTACGAACAAACGATTTTGAGAAACTTCTCAAATTTTCATTAATAATTCATAAAACAACTCCTTAACCCTAAAACTTACAACCTTATTTATACTAATAGAATTTCTAAACCTAACTTTTTTAAAATCTAAAAAGGAAAATAAACATAAGAAATTAAAATCAATCCTAATTTTCCTTGACCAAGAAACCTATGCAAAATAGGAATATTAGATCAAACTTATTCGCGATTGTCCTGAAAATTGAGCTCCAATTCTATGGCTGAAAATTGAGCTCCCACTACCCTGCTCGAATTGTTGGGGGGGGGGGGGGGTTTTGGTTTGGGGGGGACCTAACCTGAAAATTGAGCTCTAATTCTGTGGCTGAAAATTGAGCTCCAATTCTGTGGTCTTAGAAGCCGTTCCACTTTTAGAAAAAAAGAACTTTAAGTAAAATAAGGTAATTTCAAGATCAAAAATTATGTATTTATGCAAATAATTTTTGTACTAATATGGATCTTATTTGATAAATCTCATTGAGATCTTTTAAACGGTGCAAAAAAAAAATTAAAAAATTATTTTTTATTTTCGTTATATTTGAGTTTGAAATTACCTTCTTTTTGAAAAAGAAGGTTTTGGGAGAAAGCGGAACGAGGCCAAACCTTGTCATTGTATATCAATATTTTTATGTTCTGAGAGATACGATATTTTGGATTGACTCGTTGATGCAGGGAGACGTGTTGAAATAGAAGAACGCGCAACAAGGACAATCACGAATAAGTTTGAACTAGAGATACTCTTTCTACAAACAAATGATTTTGAGAAACTTCTCAAATTTTCATTAATAATTCATAAAACAACTCCTTAACCCTAAGACTTCAACCTTATTTATACTAATAGAATCCCTAAACCTAACTTTCTTAAAATCTAAAAAGGAAAATAAAAATAAAATCAATCCTAATTTTCCTTGACCAAGAAACCTATTCAAAATAGGAATACTAGATCAAATCAAATTAGGAAAATTGAATACTTATAAATTATCTTGACTAAAATAAAACATTCCTACTAAAATGCTAAACTCAAAATAATAAATTAAGATTCCTATATTTCTAGAATATTCAAAATATCGGCCTGCATCATCCTCCCCCGCTTGAAGAAACTCGTCCTTGAGTTTATATAGTTGAATTCACCGAAACTTGTCTGCATCAATCTTGTACTTCAAATTTATTTTTTCCAACCCAAACTGTAAACAACAATCTGAAAATTGTGAGAAAATAATTTCCATCAATAAAACAAATCTACCTTCCTCCGGATCGAAACACAAGGACACTAGCTTACATGTAGTGTATTCAATAAACTCCCAAAACGGATAAATAAATTCAGTTTCTAATAACGCCAACTTTGTAACTTCTTCTTTTTGCAATATTTTCTGATTTTCTTTTTTTGGAATTTTGGAATTTTCTCCACGAGTTTTTCGTTAAAAACTGGTGGCTTATTCCAATCCACTTCTAGATCTGGAATAATATTTGATGTGAATGACCACTCGATGGTAGCTTCCTCCACTTTTGTTGTAGAGACCCGTAAATTTCCTTTATATAATTTTAATGTTTTATAAATAGATAAATGATGGATTAATAAAAAAAATTATAGTTGTGGGTTAAATGTGTAATGGTTTGGAAATTATTGGGTGTGGGTGTGATTAGTGCATGTGTGTATATGTGATTGTGTATCAAGGAAAATTATTTCTCATTTACTGATCTCATTCTCTCTCCCATTCTTCTCCCTCTCTCGGCTCTCTCTCTCCCTCTCTCTTTCTCACTCTCAAATTACACCTCCAAACTCAAAATCCAAAAAGATTGACCTTCATTCTACCCTTCGTACGTGATTTTGAGCTTGTATTTAGTTGGATTTAGCTCAGGGAGGAGTATTCAATTGATTTTGAGGTTCCGAAAGCTAGGACTCGTTCAAAATGCTTGGGTTTCGCCTTTCAACTCAAGGTAGGGAATTCTACCTCTCTTTATATACTATTTAAGTGTTTTTGTGTCATTTTTTAGCTTGTATTGGTTATTATTGAGATTGAATTGAAATCTAAAAATTCTGTCAAAAATCGCCTGAAAAACACTCTCCCTACCGGTAGGAACCTTTCACCTACCGGTAGGACAAGTATGAAATTTTTCTTCAACCAGCTCAAACGTACAGCAGCAGCTCAAAAACTCATTCACCTACCAGTAGGAACTTTTCTCCGGTAGATTCTTACGTTCACCTACCGGTAGAAACTTTTCTCCTACCGGTAGGCCAAGCATTAGATTATTACATTCAAAATCTTGGCCTCTCTGTTTCCAATTTCTATCGGTAGGAACTTCCACCTTCCGGTAGGTCAAGTGCAGAATTTTCCCTTCTTTATCGGTAGGACTCGTTCACCTACCGGTAGGAGATTAACTCTTAAAGTGGTATCCGATGGACTTGAATGAACTCGTTAAGTTAAGAAATGTGAAGTGTAAGATATGGCACGTCGAAATGCGAATGATACACATGAGCATGTGAATGACGCGCAAACACTCGGGGCCCATCGACGGGTGGGTGCCTGGCAGGAGATATCGGGGTCCCATAAATAGCCCGACAGGAACTAATGCTCGTATTGAATATTCAATGCCTTACCTACAAGGTGGGTACTTGGCAGAGGATATCGGGGTCCCATAAATAGCCCGGCAAGAGTTTCGGCTCAAACACGCAAAGGATACGACATGTTGAGACACGAGCTGAACGAATATGACTTATGAGTTTGAATAAAAGAAGGAATAGAGATATTGGGACACTTGATCATGATAGTTGTACTTCCTCCGTTGTCATTTGATCTCCCCGTCGTTTGTTCTTTCATTTAGTTCATTTGCATATAGAGTTTGCGTAGACTTTTTTACTGGGCTAGTATACCTCAAGCCTTACATCATTTTCAGGTGCTAACCCCGGACAGTAGCTCACATGTATGCAGTGCTTGGAATGTGGAAATATTTTTGAAAGCTAACAGAAGGAGTTATCGATTCATCTTTGTAAATTTCTTTTGGAAGATGTATTAGTAACTTTAATTACAATTCTTTGACTTGGAGTACTGTAATCTTTAGCTCTCTCTCTTGACACTTGATACTTATGTTAATTTGGGCCGTTGAGCTAATGATGTAATATTTTGGGAACTAATAGGCTTTGAAATGCAATTACGGGAATGGAAATGTTGAACTTTTTTGTGGTATCGTACGGATTAATGTGAGGATTCTTATTACGAAAATCATTTATATTTATGTTAAAAATCGAAGGCGTGACATTTGTCCTCCCACTCGACTGATGATTACCAGCCAAAGGTTTAGTGAAAGAAATATCATCCGACACCTCCTCCTCTTTCAGAAACCGAAGTTGAACCGGATGACGGCGAGGTGGGTTCCCCCCAACAGCCATGGCAGCCATCTGATCGATTAGGACGCCAATCGCATCCATCACACGCTCCTCAAGTTGTTGGAACCGCGCCTCCATTCGTGCTTCTCGTGCAGCTTTACTTCGTTCATACACATTTTCAACAACAGCATAACGACCATAACGAAATCCTTATCGCGCCATGATCCGGTATTGAGCGCGGGCTTTGATACCAACTGATGCAGGGAGGCGTGTTGAAATAGAAGAACGCGCAACAAGGACAATCACGAATAAGTTTGAACTAGAGATACTCTCTCTACGACTACAACCTTATTTATACTAATAGAATTTCTAAACCTAACTTTCTTAAAATCTAAAAAGGAAAATAAACATAAGGAAATAAAATCAATCCTAATTTTCCTTGACCAAGAAACCTATTCAAAATAAGAATATTAGATCAAATCAAATTAGGAAAATTGAATACTTATAAATTATCTTGACTAAAATAAAATATTCCTGCTAAAATGCTAAACTCAAAATAATAAATTAAAATTCCTATATTTCTAGAATAATCAAAATATCGGCCTGCATCACTGGTAATTCCTGCGAATCTTTTGGAATTTACTTGCGAATTTTGGGCAATTGATTAAAAATGGATGGAGGGTCCAGTTAAACTAGTTTTTGGAATTTCTGGGCCTATATTGATAATTGAATTGTTTATTTATTTTTTACTTTGTTCGTCCCACTTTAAATGTCTTATACGGGGATTTGTGCAATTTCAAACCATAAAAATAATATACTACTTCTACTCTCTTTTTTAAATTTCTTACACTTAATTTGGTAAAATATGTTTTTTTAGGTTTGAAAATACACGTATTTCCGTTGGAGACATTTAAAGCGAGACGGAATGAGTAAAAGTTCTCGTCAAGAGCATAATTGAGAAGAAAAAAATTCGAATTCATTGGATATTATTTCATGGAGTATGATTTTCTTAATAGGAGTACATTATCTTGAGAAAAAAATGTCGCAACACTCATTCATGCGTTAAGTTTCAAGATTAATATGTAGTAGAAATCATATGAAACAATAGGGACGCGGGGGGCTGCTGTCCCAATTTTGGAGCCCACCCCGGTCTCGCTCCGATGATCTGAATCGTTCACTTTGTAGAGCTCGTCGAGTAGAACAACTATGCAAAAAATCTGCTTAATTGGATATCATTAAGTACCTGATCGAAGCCCATATAACTCTCAGTCCATGGGTTACAGTAGATTTGATCCAGTGTTTCAGATCCATTCTTTTTAAGATAAAAAGGTTCCGATCAGGTACTTAATGATATCCAATTAAGTTGATTTTTTGCATAGTTATTCTATTCGACGAGCTTTACAAAATGAACGACTCAGATTATCGGAGCGAGACCGGAGTGGGTCCCAAAATGGGGTGCAGTCGCCTTGGGGACAACAACCCCCCTCCCTCCGAAACAATATTCAATCAAGAGAATTTTGTCGTGTTTAATACTTTTGATGAGTTTAAAGAGTGAACAGTTGCAATCATCGAGATAGTTCAAAAAGGATCCAATAACTGCTTTAACTAGACCATCCAATCCATCAAATGAACTTGACTTCAATTCCGTTCAAATTCAAAGAGGCACCAAAGAGATTATTCAGTGGTTTTGGTGAAGGATTTTTAAGCTTTCCTATGGCAACAATGAAGCCATCTTGCAGCGACGATCCTGCGGCAGGAACGATCTCTAGCTATGTACATCACAGTTACTTCATCTACCTCCACAAGCGAATTGATGGTCCGACACCAAAGTAGATTTCTTGTTCTTTTCATTTGTATTTTGTTTTGTTAATTAGGCGTATTTTGGTTTTGTTGTTCTAGTTGTCATTTGGTTCCCTTTTAATATAACTGGGTTTACGTTTCCTGAAAACAAAAGAAGATATAGTCAAATGGAGCTCAACATTGGTGAGTAAAGCACAAATTAGTGCGTAAAAAAAATGCAAAATACTAAATCTAACCATTTCATGGCTACATAACAACCGGCCCTAAATCGAGTTCGACTCCCACCAAGGGCATAGTCTTTTTGGCCAGCCTGCCAGACTTTATCTCGTTGCATAGAAGACTTGTCCTTGACCAAGTCGGTGAGCTGGATGGGAATATTGGGAAGGAAATTAGTCGAGATATGTGCAAGCTGACTCAGACAGTCGTGAAAAACTAAAAAAATGGCAATAAAAATCGGTGAAGAAATGAAAGAAGAATTAGAACATACGGTAATGTGATAATTATCGTACCAGTAAGGCAAATAAGACAATATTGCTACTCAAGAACAACCTTTTTTCTTTGCATTGACTCAATGTTCTGAATACCGTACCGGCCAGGGTACCGGTTTTTCTACTGGTACGGTATATAAGGGTACCGGTCAAATACCGAATACCATTTCGGATATACCGCAACTACAATATATATAATAATTATATACTCCCTCCGTCCCTTATTAAATGTCCTGCTTCGTAACTCCAACTTATTAAAAAGACATCATCATTGCACCTTTCACATCAACTTTTTTCTCTATTTTTCCTACTTACCCATCATCATTACACTTTTACTCACTAACTTTTCAAAATGAAATATACTTTTTGGAAACAAAATAGACAATACACCAACTTTTATCCCTTAACTTTACAAAATGAACATTTATTAAGAGACAGCCCAAAATAGAATATTGGACACTAAATAAGGGACGGAGGGAGTATAATCAAAATTCAAAAAAATCCCTCATACTATGCAATTCATCATAAAATACCCATGTGCTTGCATCTTGTCCCACATTGCTTAGTTGCAAAACTCTTTTCCATCTTAAATGACTTTGCACACTAGTGCACTTGTAAATGAGAGGACCTAAGGAGAGGCCTTACGCGCTCGGAAAAATGGGCCGTGACCGAAGTCAATTTGAAAAAACTGATTCGAAAACCAATTAATCGGGTGCACATCACGGGTTATTCGCGCGCAAGGGGTGCAAATCCGGAATTTGAACCTCGCCCACGTTTTGCTAAAATTCTGAAAAACGTTTTTTTATTTTTTTTGGGGTTAAGATAACCCAAAGAAAAAAATCTGAAACGTTTTTTCTTTTTCTTTTTTGACCAAAAATGATAACATGACAGTAAAAATAAAAAAATAAAAAATAAAAAAAAACAAAAAAAAAACGCTGCAAAATCTCGGTACCGGCCGGTATTCCCAAGATGACCAGTATCAGCCGGTATTTGGTCCGGAACGGTATTGGGAGGTTAAGATACCGGTTTCTCTCAAATTCGGTACGTACCGGCCGGTACGGTACGGAATTGATAACATTGCATTGACTCACTTTCCTACGCCTGCATTCTACTCGAAGTGCACCCTGAAAAGCAAATGTACTCCAATGAGCCTTTTGGGTAATTGTATCGACACAACCACATCTACAAGTACCCGAAAGTGAACAAAGATGTAACTCAATCACTGATTAGATTTTTGAAACCAGTGCACCATGCAAAGGGAGAATCGCCTTCAAACAAGCGAAGAAATATGTTTCACATGGAGTACTTGAAATGCAAGCTTTGGAATAGTTTTCATCATGCATGGACATGGACCAATCTGGCATGCAACACAACGATTTCTTTATTTAATTTCAAAAGGTGACAGGATTTGTACAAAAGAAAACATGATGATTGGTCTTATTGTAACAAGTCATAAAAAAGAACAAGGTGACGCAGGTATTTGGGTAATGAAGAACTTGTTTCTAGAGAATTACAGGGTATGGCAAAGTCAAATCTCCTTGGAAGGTTGAGTCCTATGTCAGGCTGTCAGCTGAAACAAGGATCATTCTGTTATGAAAACAGAGGCAGAACATGGTACAGCAAATAATCCCATGAAAGAAGGATGGCCATAATCTCAGATAACACTACAAACACAACAATTAACATAAAGGTTGCGTGGAATATAGATGCAAGACACAAGCCATACAAAAGTTTTGCATACATCTCCGAAATACAACAAAATAGAATCATACGCAAGACTCATACTTCATTGCAATAAACAAACATCACTGCATATATCCCTGGCCCCTGTGTAAATATTTTATCAATTAGAGCGATGGGAGTCAAAGGTTTTTTTACCAAATGGGACTATTATTTTCATCATTGCTATATACCATCCTTTACTCGTCAAAATAGTTTAACAGAACTCTAATTGTTTTCTGCAGAAACTGTTTACCAAAAAAACACATTTGTTTTTTTCGGGCATGAGGTTTACAAAATGCTACTGCAGTATTGCACACAATATGCTATCAAGAACGCAAGAGATATCATGGTCAAACGCATCAAAAAGCACAATATATTAGCAAGCAAACAATAAGATATTAAGAGTTCATGTGGCAAATTATCATCTAGATCAAGCAATATCATGGAATTTGTGAATTCTCAAAAGACGCTATGTGAGCTTTAAAAATTCTTTAGTAGATGACATTACTCCAGAAGCAAAAAATATTTCAGTTTCTTCACTTTCAATTTTAAGCCCTTAAACCAAAGCACAGAACACTTGTATCAACTAATTTGCCATTGGCTCTCTGCTAACGCTCTAGGAAAAAACTATTGGATATGTTTATTTGCCTTCGTGTGATTTTATATGTTAGAGAAACCTTCAGCAAGAAATCACCATCCGCATAGTAATCCTTCCCAAGAACCGACAGGACTAAATGTTTTGGCCATCAAAGAAGCTGAATTTAGGACACAAATACCTTTTAAGCTTTCATTTTAGGAATTTACCCAAAAATAATCAGCTGAGTATTTTAAAACCCCTCTGGCCCAGATTGATTGTGTGAACTCTGAAACAGATTTTACTCAGAAAGATATTCTACCATGAGAGCTGGAGATGACATAAACAAAAAACAAAAAAGATATCAAAAGTTATTTATCTTCAAGAAAGGGCAATATGCCTCTACAGTTCCGTCATGTATGAAACATACTAAACCATCTTCAAAAAGAGAATCAAAGAAAACTTAATCCTACACTAAAATCACGCGTATATGATAAAGTCCATGCAAAACTTACTGGTGCAAAATGAATGTGAGCCTAAAGCAATCAATAAGACATTAAGGATGCAAAAACATGTAATAACACCATCAAATAATCAACCAAATACACAAAAACGGCAAATAGAGACAAGGTAAGAGTCATAAGCTGAACAATCTAGCTCTAAAGAAGCAAATTACATGGAGGAAAATCTGGTCAGCAAACAACCAATCTCCTTGATATCGTCAGAGAGATGCGCTTCCATACAAGATACCTTGGTTAAAGCTTAATCAACTGGATAGGAGAGATCGCATAGAGCCTCCGTAATAACAGTTGTTATAGTCTTTAAAGAAGGTACCTCATAGAGCACATCATTGTCTGATTTGGCTAAAGGATGCATCATTCCAGAGAGAGGCAGAAAGATGGAGAGAGAAAATAAAAGCCACAGATCAAAACTGGTAGTCTCACCCTGTACTATGTCAAATTTGAGGACATTCCTAGGTTCACTGGACCGGCAACATCTCTACAAAAGTGACTTAACTGCTACCCAAACAAATAGAAAAATCATGCGCAAAAAAAATAAAATAAAACACCTTACGCTACAAAAATTGACAAAACCCAAAAAATCATGCACTTTGTATCAATTTAGGAACTTCTAGTGGTATACCAGATAGATAACCGTTCACTAGTTTCGATTGTCAACCCATTAATTAACTGCTCTAGGCTGCAATAGTGGAGCAAGGTGCTATTTGTGAAATCTGTTTAAAGTTCCAATTCAACATTGTTGGGGTCAAATCCATATATGGCTTGGACGCCTGGTTGCCTACCGTGTGTCTGGCCATGATTTCTAAAAGTTCATTTATGTTGGGTATGGGATCAATCACTCTCCAATATTCCATAAGCTAAGTCTATATGCAGGTGCACATTATTCTTTTACCATGAAATACAACAAGTGAATAAGCCTATATGTGGCTGTTTTGCTACACGTCCACCAAGGACCCGCTTTGCACATCTAAACTGTCTGATATAATGCTCTTACAATCCTCCAGCTTCCAAAGGAAATACTCTTTTTCGTATCTGATACAACATTTTAAGCAAATATATACAATGCAAGAACGATTCAGCTCTGACCTTGGCCAGTTCGGAATCTCAATCAGAGCTTCATAGTGCCCTTCATAGATTCATCCAAAAAATAAAAGAACTATGCAAATTGAAAGCCCTTGTACTGCTAGTTTTGTCCAAATATATATGACTCCAACAAATGCATATTACCAAGATTTCTACCATTCTGACTCTTTAAGTTTCAATATGGAATCTGCCAAGCATAAACCAACGCTTCCTTCTTCAAACCAACAAAGAAACAAGAATACCATTGGTCAAAGTGTCAAACAACTCAAAAAATATCCAAGACATTAAGGATGCAAAAACATGTAATAACACCATCAACTAATCAACCAAATACACAACAATGGCAAACAGAAGACAAGAGTCATAAGTTGAACAATACTAGCTCTAAAGAGGCAAATTACATGGAGGAAGTCTGGTCAGCAAACAACCAATCTCCTTGATATCGTCAGAGAGATGCGCTTCCATACAAGATACCTTGGTTAAAGCTTAATCAACTGCATAGGAGAGATCACATAGTGCCTCCATAATAACAGTTGTTATAGTCTTAAAAGAAGGTACCTCATAGAGCACATCATTGTCTGATTTGGCTAAAGGATGCATCATTCCAGAGAGAGGCAGAAAGATGGAGAGAGAAAATAAAAGCCACAGATCGAAACTGGTAGTCTGACCCTGTACTATGTCAAATTTGAGGACATTCCTAGGTCACTGGACCGGCAACATCTCTACAAAAGTGACTTAACTGATACCCAAACAAATAGAAAAATCATGCTCAAAAAAAAAAAAAAAAAAAACACCTTACACTACAAAACCCAACAAATCGTGCACTTTGTATCAATTTAGGAACTTCTAGTGGTATACCCGATAGATAACCTTTCACGAGTTTTGATTGTCAATCCCACTAATTAACTGCTCTAGGCTGCAATAGTGGAGCAAGGCGCTATTTGTGAAATCTGTAAGGTTCCAAGTCAACATTGTTGGGGTCAAATCCATATCCGGCTTGGACGCCTGGTTGCCTACCGTGTGTCTGGCCATTATTTTATAAGTTCATTTATGTTGCGTACGGGATCAATCACTCTCCCCAATATTCCATATGCAAAGTCTGTATACAGGTGCACATTATTCTTTTACTATGAAATACAACAAATGAATAAGCCTATATGTGGCTGTTTTCGCTACACGTCCACCAAGGGCCCACTTTTCACAGCTAAACTGTCTGATATAGTGCTCTTACAATCCTCCAGTTTTCAAAGGAAATACTCTTTTTCGTATCTGATACAACATTTTAAGCAAGTACTTATATTGGAAGCAAGAACAATTCAGCTCTGACCTTAGCCAGTTAAGAATCTCAATCACAGCCTCGTCGTGCACTTCATAGTTTTATCCAAAAAATAAAAGAACTATGCAAATTGAAAGCTCTTGTACTGACTCTTTTAAGTTTCAAAATATGAAATCTACCAAGCATAATCCAACTCTTCCTTCGTCAAACCAACAAACAGAAAAGAATACCATTGGTCATAGTGTCAAACAACTCTAACAAACCCAAAATCAGAAAAAAGATAAACAAAAAACTCAAATAAAATGAGCCAAAACCGGCTTAGTGCTAGTCTTTGCTATTTATTAGGTTAAATCGCAGATCCAACCATAACAAGGCCATCAACCCTTAATTATTTTCTTTTTCTTTTTACCCTTTTTTACCTATCTTCTATTTTCACATCAACCGAACAACACGTACCAGGAATAAAAATAAAATATGCATTCCATAGCTAGATGAGTCTCACCATATGATGGATGTCCTGGGGCAGTCTCGAGAAGAGAAGTGTAATCTGAAACAAACCAAAAAAATTGTATCAGAATAAAATGACATATCATACAGCTTAATAATACTCCAAATCCAATCAAAACCTTAACCCTAATCCTAAATCCTAACCCTGAATATACCACAACAGGCCATATATACTTGGATTTATTACCGCATCCACCATCGACGCTGGGTTTGCTTTTGTTTTCCTTCACCTTTCTGGGCAAACAAACAGAGGGAGCGTTTGATAGTTCAAAAATCCAATTTAAATAGTAGAACGGCTAGCATTTCATGAACTTTATAAACCCTAGAAGACTAGAGAGGAAAAATTAATTCTGTGCCCGCATCAGGCCTCTCACTCACCTGGGCCCAATTTAAGGCCTCTTTGGGCTAACTTCTAACCGATTTTTTCGTTGTTTTATTTTTAAGGTGTTCTAGATTTATTTTTTTATTATTCGTTAAACTTAATCTATTTTATTATACTTTCATGCACATGGACAAGTGTACTAGATTTGGAAATAAATTTTATGCTCACATCATTCAGCTCGATGAAAGATATGAGAATAATAAAATTGTAGCCCGAAATTTTTAAAAACTCACTAAAGATGATAAAAGTACATTAACGACAGATCCAAAAAAAAAGCTACCAAGAAACGGAAAAAAGTTAGACCGAAACAGCCTTAACTGTGTAAATCTCACATAGATATGTGGTAGAGGAGAAGAGCGTGCGGGCACTAAATAAGAGAATGTAGTCTCCAAAAATGTAGTACTCAAATGTGATCAT
The DNA here is from genome assembly GCF_030253575.1 of Rhododendron vialii. Classification (NCBI taxonomy): domain Eukaryota; kingdom Viridiplantae; phylum Streptophyta; class Magnoliopsida; order Ericales; family Ericaceae; genus Rhododendron; species Rhododendron vialii. The sequence goes on from NC_080561.1 coordinate 28,123,279, forward strand.
CAAACCAGCCCAGATCCTTCCGTTTGCCGCCTGTAATCAAAATATTAGTAGTGAATAATCTCTCTTAGAGAAGAGGTCATTAAATTGATATTTCATTCTACTCCATTTGTTACATTTTAAATGTCCCGTACGAAAATTCGTGCATTTCAAACCCTCCAAAAAAAACAAATTTATTATTATTTTTACCAAATTAAAATACGCAATGTGTATTTTAATTTGGTGTTAAAAAAATAAAATATAGAAATATTTTTTTGGGGTTTAAAATGCACGAATTCCCATAAGGGATATTTAGACCGGGACAGAGGGAGTATATGAGAAGTGGAGTGAAAGTTCCAAAATCGACTATGAGTACCAATAATGTATAGATGGCATGTGGGGACACAAATAATATAAATCTTTTATTAATTTTAAAATAATTTTTTGTGTAGCCTAATAGAAAATCAGCTATGCGCAATTGGTTGATTCAATCTTTCAAGTTTTCTTCAAAATTTTTGACAAATTATACATGGTGACACATTTCAATTTTCAATACGTGAATATATAAATACTGTTATTGAGCACCAACAATCAAAAAATGGAGGGGAGTGCATGGTGACACATTTTCACATAGATTTGTGTTAGAGGAGAAGAGTGTGTGGGCACTTAATAATATTAGTGGTGAATAATCTCTCCTAGAGAAGAGAAGTCATTGAATTGATCTTTCATTTGCGCAAGTGGAGTGCATTTGGTGCCTACCTTGTACTCTCATGTACGTTTTCCGTAAGCACCCATTTCCTCTCCAAGTACCTGAGGAAAGAGTAGATTATGATTAACGAATAGAAAAAAAATTGCTCTTTCATTTTATATGGAAAAATGGGGTGGAAGTCCAAGATCAATTACAGATATCAATAAGGTACAGACGGCGTGTGGGGACACAAATAATCGAAACCTTTCATTAATTTTGAAATAATTTTTTGTGCAGCCTTATAGAGAATCAGCTCAATTAGATATGTGCAAGTGGTTGATCTAACTTTTCAAGTTTCATTCATAATTTTTGATAAATTATGCATTGTGCCACAATTCAGTTTTCAACATGTGAATGTATAAATAACATTATCAACCACCAATAGCCAATACATCCGTTGTCGTCCAGCGGTTAGGATATCTGGCTTTCACCCAGGAGACCCGGGTTCGATTCCCGGCAACGGAATTTTTTCCACTTTTGGCTGTTTTTCCTAGTTCCTCTCTCGGAAGTTATCCGCTTTTCGAAATTTTCCACAGTGATGATGATAGAAAAGCTTGTTTTTTGGTTTTATTTTAGGGGAATGATATTGCCACTCCTTTTTTTGTTCTCTAGTTTGGTGAATTTTATTTTACTTTGTTAGATAAGGAACTGAATCTCAAAGTTATTGAAAAATCCATTCCATTACTTGGCTTCACAAGTGATCTATTTTTTTTTTAATGGGAAAATGACGGCCATAGACGTGTTTTGATAATTAATACCCGTCAATGACATTTTCACCATTAACAAATGTTCTTAACTTGTCCTTGACGGATATTAATTATCAAAACACGTCCTGGGCCGTCATTTCCCCTTTTTTGAGTACATAAAGCGTGAAGCCCTTCAGTTTTGAAAAAAAATGAAAGCTGAATTTTACTACTTCCTCTATTTTCAAAAATTTTGAAAAACTATTTCAATTTTTAAGAATGAAATTAGGCAACCAAACATACTGTCAGTTCAAAATTTTGAAAATGAAAACAGAAAACAGGAAATAAAATGGCTACCAAACAAGACCATATATAAGTGAGAATGGCAGTGGCTGCATAATCTCATTCAAGCAAAAGAATGGCAGTGGATAGCTATTGTGAATATGTATGATCAGGTTGGAATGGAAGTCTCGATCATAGACAGAGAGAGAAGCATTAAATGGGTTTCATTCACAGTGGTAGAAAAGCCAATTAACAATTTTTGGTCTTCTAGAACACCAAGGGTGTTGAATTTAACTTAGCTGAAAATTAGCCTCTTTTTTTTTTTTTTTTGAAGTACACAGAAACAAATACTAATGATCAACTGGCATCAAATTTGGGCGCATAAACCTTTGAAAAAAATTTGGCATCTCCAATTTGAAGCCATGGGTTGGAGAACATACTTCAAATAGCAAATCATACAGTAAAAATGACTGTCTTAAAGGTCTATTGGAAAACAAAAAATAAAAAGAATCTACTACACGACAACATAAAATCTTACCTTTCAAAAGGCAAAAGATATCATAGTACACTTTTTTGTTGGCCAATTTATGAAGAATTTTGTTGGAAATATTTCTCATCGGAGATACATACAATGCGTTTCTCGTGAATGGAAGATCGAACAAACATTTCAGGCCGACTGTCTCTACGCAATACACGCCCATTAACCATAATACGAGAGAACACCACCAAAATGCTAGGTCTCTCCCCTTACAGCCAATTCTCTCAGTTATTTCCTGAAACAGATTTGATCACATTAGTTGGGTCAGTAACAGAGTAGATAAAACTAAGAAGCAACTAACTAAAGCAAAAAAAATAAGAACAGACAGCAATAGCCTTGAAGAATCTTTATCATTGCAATTTTAATGTCAACAAAGGGCTTGCTATAGTCAGCTGGATTTTAAATGAAAAGGGAACTTTTACTATATAGCTTAAGCTTTAGAAGAAGCCCAAAAAGTGAAGTGTGACCGGAATCAGAAATTGTTAGTTACGAATTAAGAATCAGAATAGGTCCTGTCTAGCGTACAAATCAATAGAAATTTGCTTCATATGATAGAATTCACTTATGAGAAAACAAAAGAGTTCCACGGGAATCAAAATCCACATATCTTAGGGTTGCAATCAACAACCCCCCATTATCAGCTCCTGGATTTTCTTCTAGCCAGCAAAAGGAATAACAGAACTAAATAACCTCTATTAGCGTTCTCTATTGTATTGAACTTCTCTGATTAGCAAAAGTAATATTTCTTCTTCTATGTTCTATCAATACCAATGTTCTAAAGATTGCTAGGCGCTAGTAAGGCGGAAAAGGGGCGCTTACCGCCTAGGCGGGGGACTAAGCACCTGACTAGTTAGCCGCCTAATCTAGGTGTTGGACCACCGCCTAACGCCTAGGCAGGGACTAATCGGCCAAGACGGCCAACTTTTAGAACACTGATCAATACTCCATGCTCTCATATGTAAATATTCTCCAAACATGACTTTGTAACCTGTTACAGTATTCCACATACAGAACCACATCTTTGAGAGAACACAGATACAAGTATGGACATCTACAAGAATGACCTGACATTTTTGGCTCCAAACTCTGGTCGGGCTCCTTTGTGACCTTTTTCTGAGGGCGGATCTTTTTCTTACCACGCGGAAGAATCTGAATCCCAAGAAATCCACAATAGCTCAGTGAAGTCTATACATACATAGGGAAAAAACAAGGACAATTTGAACAACATACATGATCAGCGATACCATATTGTATAGCCTCCTCGCCGTACAAACATAATCCATAGGCCATGTCCTCTTCAATAGTCTCTACTGACTACCAAAAACATTAGTTTATACAATTAAGAATTGAACGCTTATCTAGTTTGATCGTCAACAACCAAATACGAAATGCTACTAGTAATGCGTTGATACACACCTGTCCTGTGTGTTTAGCCATGAGTTCTGCAAAAATACGCTTCTGTGTTAAAACCTGCAAAAAGTAACTAAGTTGGCCTGAAGATCCCATAAAATGATAGCTTTTAAGCACATAGCGTAGGTGCAGAAGCACCAAGACGTGCAGTAATATTTCTAAGCAGTGGCATTTCAAAAGCTTTCTTTGAGTTGGAAGATTGATTTTCTTTTTTCCATCTTTCAGGTCTCACCAGAAGCTATAAATAGCGTGGGAAAGTGGAATCAGCAACGCCGATCAAAAAAAAAAAAAGTGGAATCAGTAACACCACTGCAGAACAAGGCCCAATGACCACCACAACAAAAAGAAACTACATTATGAAGCATTCTTCTACAAGCACTGCATCCACGGTGAGTGATTCAATCAGCAGCGAAAGAAGGCAACATGGAGGAGGCAAAAAGTTGGAACCCGACCAACATGCTAAACTTCCCTTCTCTACATTAAAAACTATCATGCAAGGAAAAACAATTATTCTTCCTGAAACCAAAAGCTTATATTGAATTTCTGCACTCCTTCCAAGAACGAAGTACAGCTCAACAGAGTACCTAAACCCTTATCAAGTACCTTGTGCAGAGCAAATAGCCAATGGAATGGATTTATGAACTCCCCATACATGGGTGCATAACACCTGGGATTCCGATATTCAGCCGAAGCTTTTGTTGTTTTGGTTTTCAAAACGAGACTAATGCTAACCTAAAAGCTACATTGCTACATATCGACGGTGGATTTCCTTAGTCGAGCCATGAAAAACTCAGACAAAGGGACATACATTGCCATTAAGCTGGAAACTGTCCGAAAACGAGCTGAGCCAAGCCAAGTTATAGCATGTTCAGACTTATCCGTTATACTTTCAGCGAGCTTGAACTTGAGCCCAAGGAAAATTTGATGAGCTAAGCTGGCCTAGTGTGGATACCCACTCGTTGCGGCAGAGGGCCCACACAGCTCTTTGTACATCACCAGTCCACCTTTGCGAACAAGCAATTCCCATTGCAGTATATCATCTTTCGAGAGATACCCATTGGCGGCGTATCTTATTGTTTTGGAATTGCCGTTTGGTTATCGGCAACTCAAAACCAATTGGCAATGAATGAAGAGACCGCCCAAGCTCATATACTAGTTTGGCAAAATTTTAAAAGAACCCCTGAACTTACACATCAATGTCTCATAAACACCTGAACTTTGTGATATTTCAAATAAACACCTGAACAAATCCGCGGTTATTAAATTGGGCACCCGGTGTCAATTTCCGTCCATTGCTAACGGAAATTGCACATGTGGCATATTTGGATGTTAAGATGGCAAATTGTATGCTGAAATGGTGAAATACACGTTGAGATGGCATTTTTTTTTTTGGAGAAAAACAAATGAAACATGACCAAAAAAAATTCAAATCCTTCTCTCTTTCTCATCTAGTTTCACCAAAACCAGTCCTTACTCAAATACCAATCTTGCCCAAATCTTGAAACCACCAGCGAGAACCACGCCCTTTACCCACCAGATGAGAGAATTTGCAGAACCACACCTTTTATCTACTTTATCTAAAAATTCTGCAAACCACGCTCACATTTTTAGATAAAGTTGAAAAAGGGTTTCAATAATTTTGCAGAACAAGTGGTGGGGATAAAGGGAGGAGAAGAAGAAGAAGAAGAAGAAGAAGAAGGAAAGAGAGAGAGAGAGAGAGAGAGAGAGAGAGAGAGAGAGAAGATAATTTTTAAGGTGTTGTAAGAATTCGGGTCATCACAATATGCATTGGTGCAATGAAAATATACAATCATTAACCTGTTGTTTTGGGTTTGAAAGCCATCATCAAAATTGTCTAGGAAAAATTCTTTTGACCATTTAAGCATTTAAAAACAATGAGCAAGGGCACGAGACTCGAACTCAAGACGTGCTTGTAGAAGCCTGACATTTGCCGCTGATCCATCATTGAAGTAATTAAGCAAGACTCAACAATTTAACAAAAGTATTCCAGATGGCAGCCCTAATTTGGCCCAAAACAATTGGAGGATGAGGCGCCGCCTTGCGGGCGTATATGCCCAAGGACTGGGCATGAGCCACTGACACATCCTCAACTATCACACGTTGAGCATGATGAAAATTTCCAGAAACGTTTTCCACAAGAGAATAATCCAGTTGAACAATCATCTGCTTAGGACCAACCTTGTGTATGTGGGCTGATAACTCTGAACTTAGAGCACCAGGACAACACCGATGGGAAACATGAAGTACGCTGCCCATGCGTGTTTGCGTATATAGTACGTTACTACTTTTCCCTAATGCCCCTTTTCTTTGACGTTTCGGGCTATAAATGTTTAATCTCTTCCAAGAAACGTCCCTCTTTCTATGCAACTTCAAACATGAATCGCCATTAGAAAAAGCCTGCATATGACACCCATCCTGACAACCTAAGGGCGGGCACCAATTATAAGGGTCACTCGTGCAACATGGAACTTCATATGTTGGATGCTCCAATCCTAGTTTCCAATCATAGCTTATCATACAATACATACCTTAGTACTTCCACCCCATGGAACTACATATGCAGAGGCACCATATTACCAAAAAAACAGAAAATGAACTGGCATTCACATTAAGTAAACATTAATCAGTCAGATGATATATGTTGGTTGCTCCTTGCTCGGTCAGCCAAAGCAGAACCGGCAGCTTCATTATATATTTACAAATATTTAGCATTAAAATGATAATGACGTGTAGGTCGGATAAACTCTTTTAAGCAAACAATAATCATAATCTCCCTATGAAGACCATGTGCTAAATACTAACATTAAACTTCCACCACAATTCACACTTGAAAGCCAGGAAGCAACATAACAAGATTGAGTATGACTAACCTCCTTTGTAATGAGATTAACATAACTGGGCTCCATTAATCCAAGTGGTGGGACCACAGGCTCTTCTAAAATGGCTGGAACAAAGCTCAAGTGAGAGCCCTCAGAAACTTTTAATTGAATCCAGATGCAAGAAAATACAGAATAGCTACAAAACTTACAGTACACCAAAGTAAACAAGCAAAGTTCATACCGGATGCATTCGGAAACATATACCGCTTGCCCTTGGTTCCTGCCGCAAGTAAGAGGCATGCCGGACCTACAGCTTCTCCAAGGCACATAGTACGTACCTGCATATTACCCAAAAAAATGAGGAAAGACAGCACGGAGACACCAAAATTATCGGGAAGATTCCAGCGATGAAGCAATAATTTATCTAGTGGAATTCAATTGATCATGAAACTCCTTGGATATCATGCAAAGTACATTTATGAACCCATGACATACTCGCATTTTATTTTCCCATAATATCATACAGTCAAATTCTTTGTTAGGTCACAGATCCTCAATGAAGCCATTTCCATAGTGGAATTTGCTCGATCATCCTTCGGAGATCAGGAAAAATTGGCTATCCCTAAATCTCATATCAAGCAGAGACAGCAACTGGACAAATTCAAGTCCGGATTCACATTTACTCAGTTTTATGGGGAACACAAAAGTGTCTTATAAAGCCGTTTAATCTGTTCTTTTCCTAGAGTGTCAAGCGAGTGAACTGCCCCATTGACCGAATTGCTAAGTGAAAGCCACTGAACCCAATCAATGCCTATCGGAAGTAGTGAATGAAAGGCTAATTGGTCTTGCCCCTATGTAGTTCAAGACCTTTTCCAAACATAAAAATGATCTAACTATGAGAAAATTGCATCCCAAAAAACATAAAAGCAATCGAAACTGGGCTAGTAGTAGGGGTGAAAATACAATCTTACCCCCAAAAAATTCGATTTGATTCGGTTTGTGCAAACTGCTCGGTTCAGTTCAGTTTATTTTTTGCGAAACCCCATATTTCGGTTTGGTTTTCATTCTTTTTATGGGCTCTGAACCATTTGAAATCAAACCAACCCAAATAGGCATAAGAGGCATAAATGAGCTTTAGATCTTGGTCTTCCACGCTTCAGATCACAACCATCCAAATTCCCTGTAACCCTATCTTGTTTCCCCAAAATCCTATAACCCTTCAGAAGTTCTCTCTCTCAACTTTTCTTCCACCAATTGAAAGAGATGGTGCTTGAAGATATCAGCTCCTCTCTCTCGTGTGCGCATACAAAGATCGGTCACCAGGAGGAGTGGAGAAGTCAAGGGAAGACCAAAGAAGCTTGAGAAGAACTCTAAAATTCTGCATTTTTCATATTCTGAGCTTCTATTTTTTAAATCTGAGGTTCTGCATTTTGTCTTTTTACAGTCTTATGTCCATGGCTTTAGGGCCTTGTTTGGGAGTTGGGTGCCGCATTTGTGAGCAAAATCTGCTGTTTTTTGCTGGAGTTAATGGTGCCCTTATGGAGTTAACCCAAAACCGAAATAAACCGACTGACACCGAAATAGCCGAACCAATTCAACCGAGCCTAGATCGGTCGGGATCGGTTTTGAACTTTGGAAAACCAAAACACTCAGTTCGGTTGTAAAAATGGTCAATAACTGAATCAACCAAGCCGTTCACACCCCTAGCAAGTAGGTTCAGGAGTCATCCATTGGAAATAGCCAAATAGGGTAAAAGATCACAAAAACTAAATTCTGGAAGAATCCCAACTAAAACGTATTCTTTTGTTGGCACGTAGGCATACCTGTTTGTAAATACAACTCTTGATAGACCTTTTTGAGAAAGCAAGCATTTTCAATTGTCTTTGATAGAGCTAGTCCCACATTGGTTAATTATAATTTATAACATCCAAAACTAGTATATGAGCCTGCCTCTTTACTCATTGTCAATTGGTTTTGAGTTGGATGCTTAAATATGACATCAGAGCTAGACTTTCGGATGCTTTTGGATAAGACTCTCTTGATTAATTGCCCCCGTTTTTTGTGCCTTACGTGCACCTTGTTTTGTTGTTCATTGTAATCCTTATGTCATGGATCCGTTGTTTACCTCTCCACGTGTGAGTCAAGGTCGCAAATGCGGGAGAGTGTTAGAGCTAGTCCCACATTGGTAAACTATAACTTCCAAAACTAGTATATAATCATGGCCTCTCCACTCATTGCCAATGGGCCTATTATAACGCAGTGGTACTATAGCAAAGCTCCAACCTATGTCTTTGCCCTGTTATACTAAGCAAACTTTGTGTCTAATTAACAGTCACAGTATGGGAAATGAGACACCTTACATTCGGACCACAATGACGACAACATTTCCAATAAATTCAAATACCGCATGTCTGTTAGTAATACAATTAGGTAAAGTGTTTAGGGTGTTTGATATATCCTAACACACATCTGTCATTGATATATATATATAGTCTGTTTCCCGTAAGGACCATCTCATTTTAATAAAATGCGGACCTCCCTTTCCCGATTGAATTTCGATGATCCGAGGCGCTCAATGTGTTCAGAACGTGATTTTAAGGGTACCGGCGAGAAATTAGCAAAAAAAATGACCGGAAAGGGCTTCATCCGAGCAGTTTTTGTTTGTTTTTTATCAAACGGTTCAAACAAAAACTGCTCGGATGAAGCCCTTCCCGGTCATTTTTTTTGCCGGTTTTTCGCGGGTACCCTTAAAATCACGTTCTGAACACATTGAGCGGCTCGGATCATCGAAATTCGATCGGAAAATGGGAGAAATGAGGAGGTCCGCATTTTAACTAAAATAAGGACTTCCTCATTTGAAGATGACTGGAGTTAGGTTCCGGTGAGGGATCCCTCATTTTATTAAAATACGGGACTCCCCTTCCCGATTGAATTTCGATGATCCGAGCCGCTCAAAGTGATCAGAACGTGATTTTAAGGGTCCCAGTGTGAAATCAGCCAAAAAAATGACCGGGAAGGGCTTCATCCGAGCAGTTTTCATTGAACAGTTCAAAAAAAACTGCTCGGATGACGCCCTTCCCGGTCATTTTTTTTGCTGATTTCTCGCGAGGACCCTTAAAATTACGTTCTGCACACATTGAACGGTTCGGATTTTCAAAATTTGATCGGGAAATGAAAGTTCCTCATTTTAACAAAATGAGGGATCCCTCACTTAAAAATTCCTCTATATATATATATCAGTCATCTTCAAATGAGGAGGTCCTTATTTTAGTTAAAATAACGACCTCTCCATTTCTCCCATTTTCCGTTTGAATTTCGATGATCCGAGCTGCTCAATGTGTTCAAAACGTGATTTTAAAAGTACTCGTGAGGAATCAACAAAAAAAATGACCGGGAAGGGCTTCATCCGAGCAGTTTTTATTTGCACCGTTCGATAAAAACAAACAAACACTGCTCAAATGAAGCCTTTTCGGTCATTTTTTTGTTGTTGATTTCTCACGGATACCCTTAAAATCACGTTCTGAACACATTGAACGGCTTGGATCATCGAAATTCTATCGGAAAAGGGAGGTCCTCATTTTATTAAGTTAAAGTGGTTCTTAGGAGAAGAAGACTCTATATATATATATATATATATATATATATATATAGAGTTAGGTTCCGGTAAGGGATCCCTCATTTTATTAAAATGCGGGACTCTCCTTCCCGATTGAATTTCGATGATCCGAGCCGCTCAAAGTGATCAAAACATGATTTTAAGGGTCCCCGTGAGAAATCAGCAAAAAAAATGACCGGGAAGGGCTTCATCCGAGCAGTTTTCATTGAACGGTTCAAAAAAAACTGCTCGGATGACGCCCTTCCCGGTCATTTTTTTTGCTGATTTCTCGCGGGGACCCTTAAAATTACATTCTGCACACATTGAACGGTTCGGATTTTCAAATTTTGATCGGGAAATGAAAGTCCCTCATTTTAACAAAATGAGGGATCCCTCACTTGAAAATTCTTATATATATATATATATATATAGATATATATATATATATATATATATATATATATATATATATATATATATATATATATATATACAGTTATTTTCAAATAAGGAGGTCCTTATTTTAGTTAAAATAAGGACCTCCCCATTTCTCCCATTTTCCGATTGAATTTCGATGATCCGAGCCGCTCAATGTGTTCAGAACGTGATTTTAAGGGTACCCGCGAGAAATCGGCAAAAAAAAATGACCGGGAAGGGCTTGATTTGAGCAGTTTTTATTTGAACCGTTTGATAAAAACATAACAAAAACTGCTTGGATGAAGCCCTTCCCGGTTTTTTTTTTGCTGATTTCTCGCGGGTACCCTTAAAATCACGTTCTGAATACATTGAGCGGCTCGGATCATCAAAATTTGATCGGGAAAGGGAGGTCCTTATTTTATTAAAATAAGGTGGTCCTTAGGAGAAGGGGACTCTATATATATATATATATATATATATATATATATATATATAATCTTCAAGTAAGGACTTTAAAATAAGGACCTTATATGCGGACCTCCCCATTTCTCACCTTTTCCGATCGGATTTCGATGATCCGAGCCGCTCAGTGTGTTCAGAACGTGATTTTAAGAATACCCGCGAAAAATCGGCAAAAAAAATGGCCTGGAAGGGCTTGATTTGAGCAGTTTTTATTTGAACCGTTCGATAAAAAACAAACAAAAACTGCTCGGATGAAGCCCTTCCCGGTCTTTTTTTTTGCTGATTCCTAGCGGGTACCCTTAAAATCACGATCTGAACACATTGAGCGGCTCGGATCATTGAAATTCGATCGGAAAGGGAGGTCTGCATTTTATTAAAATGAGGTGGGGTCCTTAGGAGAAGTGGACTCTCTCTCTCTATATATATATCACTTAAGTACAAAATAACAAAAGGCTCAAATACCCTCATTCACTAATACTTAAACTATATAACTACTAACAACTACTATAGCAGGGTCATACCTCACATCTTAACTGCATCACAGCATCATATATTGCAAAGCCCTCAGTCTCCATCCCAACCTGAATAATAGTTAAGTGGGCCCATCAAAATAAAACAGCCATAAGAACCAACAAAATGAATACTTAAATATAGTATGCCGAGCTGAACGTCCTTGTGTCCGCACAAAGTTACTCTGTACGACAATACAAATCAATCAAATGAGCAATTGTTCAGATACACAGAACTGAACATTCTGTTCTGTTCGGCTCTGCAATTCTGAACAGCTGGTTTTGTCGAAACTGTTTTCTTTCATTTTCTAGCTATAGTGGATTTGTTGCTTGACCGTTGACAGTGGCCGAGATAATGGCAACATAGAGATTTTTCCCAGCAAGAGTCCATATCGTTTGTTTCTTCCTGGAATTGTTCAAGCTAGGGTTCTTAATGGGGTTTTAAGTTGGGGTTTAGAGAGAGATATTACAAGAAACGGCTGCAAAGAGTTTTTAACTTGGTTTAGGATATTCAAGGATAATGGTAGGACCTTTTAGGGTATAGAAAGAATACTTTTAATATTTACCTAATGGGTGTACTAAGAATTTGGGGTTAAAGAGAAGTATTTCAGGTTCAAATAGAATTACCCTTAAAGAAAAGACATCCCCTTAAAGTAAACAGCATTACATAGAATAGGAACCCTTCATGCTACATATGTTATGGATATTTCACGTTCTTTTATTTGGTAGCTAGGTCTACTGAATATCTCCAAGTACTATGACATGAAGAAAGTTTTCTGAAAATTGAAAAGACAGCGAATCAATTAATACAAATTTCAGCTTAAATTTAGATAAGGAAGCATTAAATTATATTCCTCTAGATGATTAGCGAGTTCAGGTGATGGGGAAAATAAAACTAACATTATCTAGATTCTAGATAAATGATTCTCCTTAAATTGAGAATGTGAGAAGTTATGCTGGACCTTATTGTCTATTTATTCATCCACAAAAGTGAGAATTTTTGGAGAGAGTATTTTAAAGGCTACAGCTTAATGTTGATGCACAAGTATGTTTTTAAATTAACAAGAGAATTACATGATCTCATCCCTTCACAGGTCAATACTGGGATTACAAGCATATTGTAAACTATTCTCAAGAACATTCTAGGGTGTAAAATGACATTATTGAGAATAAAGGCATAAGGAAGCAAGATCAGTAAAAATAATCAACAGGAGACTCACAGTTTCACCATCCTCATTCTCTGATCCAGTAGAGTCTATATAAAAACTTATCGGCTTATCAGGATTCTTTGATTCCAAGTACATTAATTGTGCAAGCACAAGCTCTGTTACGTCTGTCTCAAACTGGAAAGAAATGTTTTCCTTGTTCAGTGAAAAAGACAGCATAATTAATTACAAGGAAATAGGAAACACTATTCTCCATAGTGCTACCGCTTCTTTCTTTTTGTAATTGAATCGATTACAAATGATGAATAAAGGAAATACCCCCTGTACAAAAAAAGCAAAGGCTACAACACAAAAGGCCCCATACACAATCATGGCTAGGGCTGCAAATGAATAGAGCCGTTTGTGAACTGTTCGAGACTTGACTCGGTAAAGGCTCGTTCAAATTTGATTCGGGTACTAAAAGAATTGACCTCAATTTTAGACTCGTGTAATAAATGAGCAAACCTGAACCTGACAGTATTTGGCTCGCTTAGGCTCGAAACCCGGGGGGGTGTGTGTGTGTGTATAATTTCACAGATAGGTATAAACTTTTACTCGTACATAATGAAGATTTAATAACATGTACATGCATAAACTTTTAAAAGTACTACAAACTTACATTTCAAAGTCTTTTTGGCTTTGTTCGTTTGCCATTTTAGTTTTGTTTTAGTTTTGTTTTCCAATCATTATCCTACTTTTTTCTCCAATTATTACCCTATTTTTCCAATTATTACTTTCACATCTCTCTCTATCTCTCTCCAATCTTTACCCCTATCTTCAATCATTACTCTATTTCTCTCTCCACCCACTACCAAAACTAAACTAAACTAAACTCTCAACCAAACACAACCTTTGTAGTTTTATGTATGTATGAACTTATTTATGTACAAGATAAATTTTTTATTAGCAGTTCTAGACCTGTACGAGAGCACAAATATTTAATATTTGTGACTTATTAAGGCTCGTGAATAAGTTCGAGTTAGATGAAAACCTAGGAGAGGTGGGCTCGAGCTTGGTTTGAGTTCACTTAAAAAGTTAACAAATGAACCTGAACATTCTAAAGCTCGGCTTGATTTGGCTAGTTTGTAGCCCTAGTCATGGCCCACAAAGATTTTTAAAAAAAAAGCCCTACAAAGTCTAAGAATTGTTCGAGGAAAGGATCCCTCTCTAGGAATAAGCGACGTCTAGGATAATTACTCCAAGTCGATACAAAGGACTTCCAATGCCATCAAAGTGACATTGATCTCTTTCACGCCATGTAAGCAAATCAAAACTCACAGGACGATTTCCAAAATCTTCCTCTGCCTTCAACCAAAGCTAGCCCCTTTGAAACAATGAAGAAGTCACTTGGGCGGAAACACGCTTTTTATCCCTAACCAGGAAAATAACGAAGGTCAAAAGATCCCAAGCCACTGAGCAACAAAAAAGAAGGTTAGCCCCCGATTCGCCATCTGTTTTACACATACAATACCAATTAACGATAATCTTCTTTTTTGTATGAAGTTTTAAACAGTGAAGACCTTTCTTGAATCGCAAGCCAAGCAAAACAATCTTGGGGCATGCAAGTGTCCCACAAATGGCATTCCAAAGGTGAGGAGGAGACTGCCCATTGCAAAGAGCTTGATAATAGCCTAATAGGACTTTACACCATATGCCCTCAAAGAGCCAGCCACCATTTGGCAGGCCATAGAGCCTTTCCAAAAGCACCACCATGTCATATATTCCCAAAATTGCATCTCTTGGCCAAGTCAAGTTCCACACCGTGCAATTCTTGCTTATGTAAGCATATAGTCACTAAGGCAACTCAGTCCACCCATTTAGCAGGAAATCTTCTTAGAAGTAGCCCACACTAAGTTGGAGACAATCAAAACGAACTGGAGCCCACGTTGGATTTTCTATGTGTTAAAAATATACATAAAGCAAGACAATCAAAAGAACATATATTAGAGTACCTGAGAGGCCAGTTTGGAGTCTTCCTCTTAAAGGTATTGGGTTATAGTGAGTCATACGTAAATGTTCAAAAGGAAATACCACTATTATTTCAATAATCTCCGTCCATCAACACTGCATGGATCTCTGCTGCTCACAAAAATAGTTAACCTAACTTATGGAGTTCAGATCAGTACTGGGCCTACTGGCAATCTCCTGCCATGCATCAGATCGAGATTCGAGTCATATTCCAGGCAGATGAATCCAAACTTTATTTGCCCATTTAACATTTCTTAGAGTCTGCAGTTACAAAACTTTCAACTGCATTTAGTATGTTCGTGTCATCCATTCTAAACAGAGACGCGACATAACTACAACTTGGAACCCAAAGTTCCATTCCGTATACGAATATAGAAGGCTAGGAAAATAATATACAAGTCCACTGTGATAAGCGTATGGTGTTCACTGTTCATATCGTTTGGCTAGTGATATCCCCATTACCAGGCATTCCCATAGGTAGCAGCAATCCAATTAACTTGGATTCTCTTCTTGTCTATTTAAAATTCCTCTAGTACAGTAAAACCTCCTCCAAGATAACACATCTCACTTATGTTTCCAATAACACCTGTCATGTACTCCTGGCTGTCATCCCAATAAAGGAAAAGTAAAGTTGGTATGATGTTTAGACTCCAGGTTCCACCTAAGAAACCCTTAACCATCATTTCATTTTAGCTTTTCCTGTTATGGTACTTGTACTCCAAGAAGGTGGCAAACCAAACAACAGTAGACACTAAGACAAATATTAGATAAAAGCACCTACCGGCAAGCAAATGTGGACTATTCTATCTCTGAGAAAAAATGAAAGATCATCTGGTGCTTCCTGTGTATTCACCTGATGCAAGTTCAGAGACAGAAGGAAGAAAATGTCAATCATCGGATAAGCACCCAATATGAACAACCCTCCTCTGCAGCATGATTCAATAGAATACATAAAATCAAGAGGAGAAACCAAGTTTATTTTTATTTCTTCCCAAAATACTAACTGCCCTATTAGAACTGATTCACTTGCACGTTTTTAGCTGTAAAAAATACCACTAATAAAGGATCTACAGAACTTACTTTCTTATGAAAATTAAGATACTCCTTCAAAATACAAAATTACCCACTCTAACTCAAAACAAACAAAGCAAATATGAACTAACAAACTTTCAAATTCACTTATTTCATTTGTAAAATAAACAATGGAACAAATTGAGAAATGTAGCGCAATCTGACTAACCAAATGGACAATCAAGAACAAAGCAATACCAAAGACAAACTAAACAAAACCTACAAACAACAGATAATAACTTATACCGGAAAGTGGAAACAAAGATCATGCAAGCTTGTAGCAAGAGGCATAAAAAAAAATGGAGCAGATGACACAACCAAGACCAGTTTAATAAGACTTCAAAAAAAGAGAGGGAATTTGAACAGTAGAACTCATGCTAATCACCACCTAGGTTAAGTTCAGAATAACACCAAAACATTTAACTTTCCGATATACTTTTTACTTATCCCATAGTACTTTTCCAAACACATACACACTTTGTACACACATTTCACTACAACACCTACGCATTTATCAAGGTTATCCATGACCCCCTATAGGTAGGTAGTAGGTTAGCATATCCTACAATTTGCAATGGAATGGACCTCTAGTACTCAACTGGAATGGTGAGGCACTGAGGATCATAATCAGAGAGAGAGAGAGAGAGAGAGAGAGAGAGAGAGAGAGAGAGAGAGAGAGAGAGAAGGGATTATCATTGGGGGAAGAAAGGAGTGCAGAGAATGTACTAAACTACCAAGCCTATAGATACATGGATGAATAACAGCACCAGGTAGAGCAGCAACAAACGTAAGAATAAAAATCTATTCAAATACAGAAAGGGAGAAAACCAATTGTTGCCTCTTCTAAAACTTGGCTCCATTTTTCTTTTTCCAAACTTATTAGTTCAGATGAAAATTAATTTCTACAATTTAATTAGCCTTTGCAACCTAGAAATGGCACATTACTAGATTTGCATTCAATAACTGTTTGAGTGCTAGATGATACCTGCCTTCAATTGTCATTCCAAATACAAGCCCCACACCTTATTAACTTTAACCATCACAAAGACATCCAAAAATGGCCTCAACCCATTGTATTCAGAGTAGAGTATTAAGTAGGTTTCTTGTCCGCTAAGGCGCAGAAGTTTGGTTGGCTACCTTCAATAGAGAGAAAGACGAGCATGGTGCTTGCCAATTGCCGAAGGTACTATTAATCTCTCTATGTATAGTTTTGGTGCCAATTTCGTACAACATTTGTTATTTTCAGTGACATGTAGAGTGAAACTAGAGATACTAACTATAGTTAGAGATTAAACATAAACCTTCTTATGTAGTGTGTGTAAAAAGGCAGTTAGAGGCCATAATGCCATTTTGGCGGGAAAAGTTGAGGGTTGAGTGTTCTGGCTGATCCAGTTGAAACTTGAGTTGGTGACATTCTGATCCTCTTGAGCATCTTCTAAGGAGGCATTCCATGTTTTGAATGCCTCGACAAATTTGATTGATCGACTGGACCAACTTACAGGTTTTACTACTGAAAACCTTAAACCTGGGGATACCAATAGTCCTACAATTAGACAACTTAAAATTTGAGGATAGAAGATACTGTGCTTCTTGAGATGCTTGATAAGAAATCAAAAACCCTAACCAAGTAGGGAAAATAGGGGCTCGGGGTTTAAGACTGCTGAAGGCCCGGTGGGAGTCCTTGGAAAGATCAATTGATCAAAGATGGTGATGGATAGGAATGTGCAAAACTTGAGTTCTTCTCCCCTATGGTTATGGAAACCAGGTTTGGGTCCCTCCCCCATAGTTGAGGCTATTGCAGGTGAGAAGTGATAAGTGGCATAACTGCCTTGTGGGTTATTTCACTGACTAGAAACTTCCTTTTACTGTTGTAAAAAACATAGCTGGTAAGATCTGGGGCAAGTTCAGTTTGTAGGACATCATGGCAAAAACGATCAAGGGATTCTTTTTCCTTTTTCAACATGATGGAGGGTTAAACAGTCTTCTTGAAGTGGGGCATTGGTATTTTGTGGTAAACTGTTGATGCTCAAGAGGTGAAATCCCCATATGAAGTTTAAAAAGAGCAGGTTTTAAAGATTCACTGCGGATGCATTTCATGAAAAGTAAAATACATATCATATCGTATGCGTATCATAAGATTTATTGGAGCTACATATCGATTTTACTTCTAAATGAAAAGAATAGTAGGATACGCGACATTGGTTTCTAGTTGTTTTAGCATCATTGGTTTCTTGAGAGCTCGCTCCTGTTTGGTTGTTCGGATTTTCAGGGCTATCCCGTCCTATCCTTTTTGGTGGTTTCCTAATAAAGCTAAAACTTCTTCTTCCCTGTAATAAAGAGAGTACCACAGGCCAATTTGCTAGCACCTTAGACTTATCCTAATAAAGTTACTAAACTTTTTTTGCCCGGTAATGAAGAGTGTCAGCCAGTTTGCGTGCACCTTGAACTTATCCTTACAAGCTGAGTTGAATGACTGTGAGAGGGAACAAACCCCCTAAGGCCAACCCCTTAATGATGAAGTTAACTTGCCAAAGATAAATAAATTCTTCTAGAAGAATTTAAATCTAATTATGCACACCGGACTTCTAGTTACAAATCTATGTATACTATACTATAAGCAAATGTTCATTACTAGTGTTGTGCCCGCTCAATTCATGAGAACGAAAACAACCAATGTAACCATTCTTTCTATTGTGTTGCGCATCCAACGGGCACAAAGCTAGTAAAAGCATAAACACGAGTGCGTATCAAGACGTATGCACTATATATTTATGTATGTATGTATGTATGCATACAGCACAAAGATTAAAGAAGTGAAGGCAGGGTGGAGAGAGAGAGAGTAGTACAAACGCAGGGCCAGAAACCCAGTCCACATACACCCGCGTAACCCACGGGGAAGTCCTGGCGGCCGGAGCGAGGCTTGGCAGGAAAGAGCCCTTAATGTTGCTGAAACTAGGGTTCACCGGAAGCACTGGAAATCGAGCAGCTCTTCTGCTGTTCGTGCAGCATAGGGTCTGAGTAGAACGACCTCGCAGGGATTGGGATGAGGAAAAAGAAAAAGGGGGAGGGATTGAAGAAGAAGAAGTTATCGGTGATGGCAAAAGGGTCGCCATCTTAGCCGTTGGGTGACTCCAGTTGGTGTCGCCGTGTGTGTGTGAGAGAGAGAGTGTGTGTGGGGTTGAGTTTGACCCAAAATTTGATAGAACCATGCTACTGGTACAGACAGATTGTGCACAGATTTTGTGGTGGGGTCCACCACGGGCCCAAACAAATAATTCGACTCGTTCATTAAATATAAAATATTTTTTCAAGAGTCCCCATGAAAATCAGCTCAATCTAACACTTATAAGTGCTTGATCCAATCATCTAAATTTTCATTCAAATTTTCGGGTAATGCAAAGTTAGATGATTAGATCAAGCACCTATAGGTATTGGATTGAGTTGATTTTTTACAGCAACCCTTGAAAAAATATTTTACATTTAATGAACAACTTGGATCATTTGTATATGACCTATAGTGGATCCCACCACAAAATTTGTGCACAAATTGTATGTATCAGTAGCATTTTGGAATTTGATATTGGGTCGTGGAATATGATAGAGTATATTTTATGTACTTTTTAAGAGATAATGTCAAAATTTGTCGATGCTAAAACTCTAGTGCTAATAAAAGGTTTGTACCATGTACAAGATTTCTATGCATGGTACAAATTTTTATTAGCACTAAAGTTTTAACATCAATAAAAATAGTTTTGGCATTATCATTTTCTTAATTCTTATTTTCATTTATATAATTTGATTTTACTTTCACATTGTAGACACTAAGGCCCTGTTCTCTTAAACTAAACACAGGGGGAATTGGTGTTCAGTGGAACCGGGGGAAAAAAATTCTCAACCCATGAACAGGTTTTTTGGAAATTGCCCCAGATATGAAACGGAAAAAAATAATTCCTCATACATGGAAAGATAATGTAAAAAGACTAATATAACCCATACACATTTGAAACGACGCGGGCTCTGTTGTGCCATAGGGACCCGCACCAAAAAAGGGTACCGTTTTTTGGAGGAAAAAAAATTTTAGATTTTTTATTTGTAATCCTATGGAGTAAAAACGTGATTATAAGAGCTTTAGAAATAAAATTTAATTATATCTCTTTAAAATAATATGATCAAAATAATAAGATCTTCACATTGGTTCAAATGGATTGAAAATTAAAGCAGATTATTTTTTAAACTGTATTTTTAATATATAAACAGTCTAAAAAAATTAAGTGCTCTAATTTTTAATCCGTTTGAACAAGTGCAAATATCTTATTATTCTGAACATATTATTCTAAAAGATCATAATTAACTTTTGTCTCTAGAACTCTCATAATTAAGTATCTGCTCTTTATTTAGAATCCTGTGGAGTAGAAACATGATTATTAAAGTCTTAAAGATAAAAGTTAATTGTATCTTTTTAGAATAATACGTTCTGAATAATAAGATATTCGTACTTGTTCAAATGGATTAAAAATTGGAGCACTTAATTTTTTAGACTGTTTATATATTAAAAATACAGTTTAAAAAATTATCTGCTCCAATTTTCAATCCGTTTGAATCAGTGTGAAGATTTTATTATTCTGATCATATTATTCTAAAGAGACATAATTAAATTTTATCTCTAAGGCTCTTATAATCACGTTTCTGCTTCATAGGATTGCAAATAGGAAGCCTAAAATTTTTTTTCCTCCAAAAAGGGTACTTTTTTGGTGTGGGTAGGGGTTACTGTGCCATGAGGCACAGCATAGCCCCCGCGTCCCATTTGAAATCCTAAAAATCAATTTCTCCTTGTTTCCCTTCCCCATCACGCAGCCAACAAGCTCGAGAAAAAATGGGGCAAAAATCAGTTGTCCAAATCCACAGAATCCGCCTCCATCATTGCAGCTTCCAAGCCTCCATCGCCACAGTCAGCCACCGCCCCCGTCGCCACTCCACAACAACCCCGCTCTCCCTCCGCCTCTCTCTCTCCTTCGTCGTCTCCGCCCCGCTCCTGCTCCCCATCCCCACCGCCCAGCTGATACGGTCTCCAGCCCTAGTAGGACAAGAAGAAGGCCTCGAAAGACTTGACTTCGGTGAAGTGTGTTTTCGATAATATAAAAAAATCTAGATGTTTATTTGTAGACTACGTTGGTTGTTGTCTGCGAGTACCAAGCTTGGGCAAGTTGGGTTTCCTTGTGAGGTGTTTGAAAAAATACCCTGTGTATGAACCTAAGTTGCCCACTAAATTGTCCCGTGTATGAACTTAAGTTATCCCGTGTATGAACCTAAGTTGCCTCGTGTATGAATCTAAGTTACCATGTGTATGAATCTAAGTTGTCCCGTTTATAAACCTAAGTCGCCCCATAAGTTGTCTTGTTTATGAACCTAAGTTGCCCCGTGTATGAACCTAAGTTGTCTTGTTTATGAACCTAAGTTGCCCCAGAAGTTGTCTCGTTTATGAACCTAAGTTGCCCCGTTTATGAACCTAAGTTGCCCTAGAAGTTGTCTCGTTTATGAACCTAAGTTGCCCCATGTATGAACCTAAGTTGCCCTGTTTATGAACCTAAGTTGCCCCTGATTCAGGACATGAGGGAGGGGTATTTTTGTTTTCAATACCATGTAGTGGGAATTATTGTTTTTCTTCCCATAACTGGGTAATTCCGAAAAAGTGGTTCATGAATGGGGAGTTTTTTTGCCCCTCTTACTACTGAAATGTAATTCCCCCTACTTAATTTAAACTTAACTTAAATCTGAAAAATTTGTTGATTTTTTTTTCATTTGTTAATTTTGCGCCAATTTTTTTTGGGTTATTAATTCGTCTCGACATTTTTGCGCTAAAAAATGGTTATTTCTCAAAATACTTGGGTAAAAGTAAAAAAAAAAAATTACTTTTCCGATTCCTCTAGTCGAGAGGAATTAATAACGCAAAAAAAAATTGGCGCAAACTAACAAATGCGAATTTTTGTTTTTAATAAGGACAAAATTATCATATTTAAGTTAAATTTAAATTAAGTTCAAAAGAACGGGGCCTAAATTATCCACCCGTCACCAAAGGAAAAGAAAATTCACATAAATTGGTGAGGAAGTGACTGATATAGCTCAACAAAACAAAAATAAAGGGAACGACTATTCGCAGTCCCTTATTTTCTCCCTTAGCCCACTGCTTCATATAACCCATCCCCAATATTTAAAAAAAAAAATTCTCCATATAACCCATTAAATGTACCAGATCTTTTTATTATACCTTTCCCCTCTCAAAAATTACCCTTTTAACTCTCAGCCTACCCAAATACCAAACCCTCCCCTCCCCCCATTTACGTCTCCCACCATCTGACCCACCTCCATCGCCCACACACTTCCATAGCCACCACCGCACCACCGCCATTCCTGCCAGAACACCGCCACCGCCCTTCCCTCCTCTCTTCGAGGTCTCTCTCTCTCTCTCGAGAAATGCGCTGAAATCAATTTGTGCTCAGTCCATCGTACCAATAATTCCGTGGAACATGATAGACTGAGACTGAGACCTAACTGTTCTAAATAAGCATATATTTCGGCAACGAAATGATGAAATCGTACCAATTATTTGGTATTCAAGTGCTGAAATATTATAAAAATTTCGGGTTGTAAATGCTGAAACGAAACATTACACAAAATTCGATAACTACATGATGAAAATATGTACAAAATTCGGTAACTAACTGCCGAACTACTATATACAAATCCTACATACATTTTGGTAAACAATTGTTGAAAATAAAATTATATTTCGGTAACTACATGTCAAAAATATGTACAAAATTCGATAACCAACTTCCAAACTATACTATATACGAAAATCCTACATATATTTCGGTAAACATTTGTTAAAAACAAGATTATATTTCGGTAACTTCATGTCAAAAATATGTACAAAATTCGATAACCAACTGTCGAACTATACTATATATGAAAATCCTACATATATTTCGGTAAACAGTTGTTGAAAACAAGATTATATTTTGGTAACTGCATGTCGGAAATTCATACACATATCGGTAAGTAATTGCAGAACTTTAGTTTAACAAAAAAAAAATCATATATTTTGGTAATTGAATGCTGAAAATGTATCTCAATTTCGGTAACCAACTGTTGAGTATGTTAATATTTTACAGTGGTTAGCTACCGAAATTACTTAATTTATTTGGACCTGAAACACCAAAAAACTGGTTTAAAATTTTGTAAATCAAACGTAAATCAGACGACACTGTACAACAACAACAACAAAGCAGAGACCATTGTGAACGGAAAAAGTAACATCCTCGCGCGGCTTCCAAGATACAATGTCCATCATAATATCTTTCTCCTCCTCAACCATCATATAGTTGCCAATAAAATTTGATTCCATTTCAATTTCAAAATCCAAACCTATAAGTGGGTCATCTTGAACCTTCCATTGATACAATATTTGGCCATTGCTCCTCCTCTATTGGAAAATTTGCAAGAGAGGAGAAAAGAGAGGATGAAGATGAAAAAGAAAGAGAGCTTGAGAGAGAGAGAGGAGAAGAGAAGATGAAGAACAGTTGACTGGTGTGTGTGTGTGTGTGTTTTTTAAACAGTCAACTGATTTTTGAGGGAGAAGGGGGAAAAAGATAATTTAGGGTTTTGATCATAAGGGCATGTAGGTCATTTCATGTATATGTATAAGGGCAAGTAGGTCATTTTGCATTAGGGGTCATGTTGTAATTAGTTGAAAATTTTTAACTAGCTGAGGGAGAAAATAGAGAGTTGTGAATAGTCGCCCCCAAAATAAATTTGGCCCACTTAATTTTCAACCAAAATAAATATGTACAATTTTGTATTAAAATTCTTTTTCCTTTTTTTTTTTTGTCACCGTTGAGCTCAACTCCTAGAGCTGCCATTAGCAGTATGATTTTAAAAGTATATTGTGACACAAATCTATAATGATCATGTAGATATCAATATCTGATTAACTTAATTTTTAGAACACGTGTAGTATAAGAACCTATACAAATTGAATGGTTCAAATCAAATCATGATGATTAATTTTTGATTAAGCACATCACAATGCCCTACGTCATTGGCACTACAGTACACACCCCTTGTCCTTTCAGGGAGGTCAACTTGCACCCAAAAAAAGGGAGAGAGTGCTAAATAGGAAAATGATGTTGCCACTCCCTTTTTTTATCAATGGCACTCCTCATTTGTCTTTTTAGTTGGATGAATTTACTAAATTACCCCTCAATCCAATAAATTTCCACAAAATGCATGATCTATTTTGTAAATTTACACACTACAAGACACGAGGGTGACATTAGAAAAAAAGGGAGTAGCAAAATTATTTCCCGGTAAATAAAATCCTAATTTTTTTTCCAATTTCATTCACTCTGATCCTCTCTCTCCTCTCCCCAACTCACCTTCACCGCAGCCACCATGTACCATGTATGTTATTGAGATACAACCACCCCATCGTTGCCAGCAAGTCTTGTCAGGGCCCCTTTGACCTCCAGAGACCACCAAAACATCCTTAATGAAACCAACCTCCTTGCACCTTGACAACCTTTGTCTCTCAAGTTCTTAAAGCGCGCTTTCGACAACCCTCATTGACTCCCACTAGACCATTTCCAATCGCGAGTAAAGGTTTGGTTCTCGAAAGACACTTTGCATAACATTATTTTCCGTGCTTCCTTTGGTTTTTTCCCCTTTTGGATGAGTAATTAAGAAGACCATGAGGATTAATGGTGGCACAATCATCCAAAAATGACCAACAATTAGGAATAGAGAAAGTATATCATGAGAATTAAACTTAACTAAAATTTTGATAATTATATTATAAAGCACGATATTGTGGGCTCCACATAATAATATTTTATGAGAATGACCGGAGATTGAGTTCATACAATGATTGTATTTGACAACACATTCACATCATATGCAACAAACCAAACTAACAACTTTGTCCACAATAGAAAAACCCAATTAGAGAGCACATAATGTTCAAATCATTGCTTTAATTTATAGTTGAAAATAGGAGGATATAGGGAAGAAATAGGCTAACAAAATTAAATATACAGTTTGTTAAGGAAGATTTTTTTAAATACACTACGTACATCACGAAGTGCAAGGCACGTTTGTCATACCTAGTGTTGAGTATTTTTGAAAGCTAGGCTGCATAAGTTTGATGTAGAGTTTCATATACATAAGTACGCCATATTTATGATTACAAAAGGCCTAACAAAAGTAGGCTGCATAAGTTTGATATACTTAAGTAGCTGAAATTTGTGACTAAATGCACAACTTTGGTTGCAAGTTTATACATAAGTAGTTTGGGTTGTACCTGTTGAGGAGAATGATGTTGAATATTTGTGGAATTGTAGCCCGCATAAACAATCAAGCCAACAAAATAGTGAGACACACATGCATCTATAAAACTGAAAAGCATAAGAACGGTACAATACGAGAAACTTTTTTGTATACCGAGGATACCAACACCCTTGGTATCCCCTCCGGTCCGTTTTCAATTTTTCGGCCATTTTTCAATCACACTTGGATGATCGACTCTGTTCATTTTGTAGAGTTTGGCGAGAACCTTAAACATACCAAAAATCGTGTTCATCGGATTTTTGTAAATACATAATCGGTACACATGAAAATTGAAGAAAACCAAAATTGGATCCAAAACTACACTGAATTAGAACCCAGTTTTGTTTTTCTTACAATTTTCACGTGTGCAGATCATGTATCTATTAAAGACCGATGAACACGAATTTTGATATGATTATGATTTTTGTCAAACTCTACAAAATGAACGGAGTCGATCGTCCAAGTGTGATCGGAAAATGGCCAAAAATTGAAAACGGACCGGAGGGGATACCAAGGGTGTTGATATACCCGGTATACTAAAAAGTTTCTCGTACTGTTACATAGCCAACTGGTGCTTATTCTGCCATTTGATTCCCATCTGATTCACTTCCCCCAAGGCCTAACGAAGCCTCTAAATAGGTAATTGGATTTTCTACTTTCACTATGCTACCCCCTTGTTTCTTACTGAATGTACATGTATCCTATGTCCTTGCAAGACTCGAAATGTATTGCTCCAAACAGTGACCATCTTTTTCTGAAAACTATGCAAAAAATACGTACCAAAGATTCTGACTCACATGTTCATATGAGTGCATCACAAAGGGGTTGAGGCTTAGATCTACTTGAGTCAGGCCAAGGACTTTGACTCTCAAGGCTGCAAAAACTATTGTGGGGTAACTATAGTCTCAAAGTTCCAAAGCATGCAAATATCAAATCCACATTAAAATGCAACATTCTATTTATGCTTTACCCCATAGGTATAGATATAACTTCTATGCTAGGTCTTTGTAGTTTTACTTCAATTGGAGCCATTGAATCAATAGAACAACAATGAATTCCAATTAAATTTTAATTTAGGGTCACTCAATTCTAATATGGTGTGTAGTTGTTTTTCCGGTGAGCGTGAGTTGACTAATTTTCTTTGCTTAATTTGCTCATACTGTCTCTCCGAGCCACAGAGAGAGAGAGAGGTATTACATGAGGGAGGGAGGGATCACC
Organism: Rhododendron vialii; assembly: GCF_030253575.1. Taxonomy (NCBI): domain Eukaryota; kingdom Viridiplantae; phylum Streptophyta; class Magnoliopsida; order Ericales; family Ericaceae; genus Rhododendron; species Rhododendron vialii. The sequence continues at coordinate 28,149,582 of NC_080561.1, forward strand.
TCATCGAATCCGCCTCAAATCTCGCTTCTCTTCCTCTCCCTTTGTCTCTCTCTCTCTCTAACGTGTCATCTCTTCTGCCTGTGTATATGTGCGTGTGTGTTGCGTGGAGCAGAGGAAGAAAAGGAGAGGGGGCCACGTAGCCCACAAAGCACAAGAGGTAAAATAATCATTATAGCTAACTGACCAAGAACAACGTCCAACCAATCCAGGGGTAAAATTGTCCAAAATTGGCTAGCGAAATTTGCCCCAAAGTGATTCTTATTATAGAGGGGAAGGAATTTAAGTTCGTTTATTAAACAGAACTTATAGTGCCATTCACATGTGCACAGTTGATGACACTACAGGTACCTACAAGGTAGGAAATAGTATTCATTCAGTGTATTCAAGCACTATAATCTCCGTGAATGCATAGATCTTCTCATTCTAGAATGGAGTTTCAATTCCACAGTGTTAGATTAATGAATTAGTTCATTGTACGGAGTTTCATTATTATCCTTAGTATGTAAATAGTTACTTAGTTAGGACCTCATTGTAATTGTTGTATCTTGCATTGTATATATACCCTGTTTAATGAAAGTTACCCTAATTTTGGGTTTTCCACATATCGAGACTATCGTCTCTCAACTTTACATGGTATCAAAGCAGAGATCCTAACCCTAACGTGGGATTTCCCTTGCACCAATCTTGAACAGTGCCGCATGAACAGTAACCGATGAATAGTGTCGCGCGAACAATACCGATGAACAGTAGCATTCTGCTATATCAACCAGTTTCAGCCCTATTTGCCACTCAGATTTGAAACCTAGGGTTCATCGACAGTCTTCTGGCCCTGTTCGAACCTCCGACCACTGCTTTCCGGCGTCGCCTTCCCTCACCGGAGCTCGCCGGAGTTTTCCAGGTCGTTTCACATTTAGGTCAGGTACTTTCAGGCTTCCGCTGCTTCTATTTGAGTTCGACCGAGTTAGTTTAAGTTGACCCAGTGAGGTTGGGCACCTTTTCTGCAACTTCTGGGTTGGTCTTCTCTTGTTTACTGCTAGTTGTAGCGTTTTGGGCGCATAGTTGCACTGTAATTTGTGTTTTGTGGATCTTTGTTGATTCAGAGCATATATCGTTTGCTAGTGGTTGGTTTTTCAGTTTTTGAGAGGTTATTTTTTAGCCTAGTGAGTTTGGCTCCTGGATTGTTCTTGCGGCATTTTTTAGTAGATTGTTACTACTATTTCTAGTTGTTGGTGGTTGATTGTTTGTGGATTGTTGAAGTTTGGAGCCCCAATTGATTGGGTATTGCTTATTTTGAGTTGATTCCCTTGATTGGAGTTGTTTTTGGAAATTGTTATTGTCTAGTACAATGGTACTTGTTCCCTACCTTCTGTTGATATGGCGGGTAATCCCAACCATGTTCCAACTGGCCCTCTTTCTCGGGAGGAGATACAAGCTCTCAGGCGCCTACTGGCCAGGCTTGATACTCTACCATAGCTTCTAAAATGAGCCATTGTTGGCTTCACACTTCCTTAAGAAACTGGTACATCAACAGAGATACAATCCAAAATCGTCAATGCAGTACAAAAAAATCCATCTTTGCAAGGAAAAACCCGTAACCAATCACATTATAAGAATTCAAATTCAACCAAAAGATATATACCAAGTAAAAATTTCATAAAACTAGTCAAAAGCAAGCCTCTCCTACTCCAAATTCTCAGAAGGAATTAGGGAATACATGCTTACGATTAGCCACACCAAACAATGGATGGATCTAATATAACGACAATTCATGAGTTCCTAATCAGCCTTGCAAAAGGAATGATACCGGTGAGAATGTAATGAACTAACAAGGGATAATCAACACCATCAACCTTTCCTACCAAGTGACCCAACAAAATGCGATTATGTACAAATGCGGCTAATAACTTTTTAATCTGCCTAGTGATCCATACTAACCAGGATTCCAAAAAATACTTAATAAAGACCATGGCTAATATCTAATAAATTTTATTCCAAAGCCCGAAAAAGTGAACAGAAAACATACCCAAAATCCTTCCAATAAACTTCAGAGCTCCACTTAAGTTTCAGCTTTCAAAAGCATCGCAATAAACTACAAAAATCCAACAATCTGAAAATAAAATCCAAGCACTAAAAGAATGAAACAAAACGCATGAAAAATAAGAACTTAAAAGAACAAGAAGAGAGTGATAAAATTAACTAATGATTAGGTGCAAATCTCCATTTCAATTCTTTATCCAATCGTAACAAGGCAAGCTTTCCTGTTTCCTTAACTACGTAAATCTTAGTAGAAATCTTATAGACTCAAACATAGGCTTCCACTTCTTTCCGCCTGCTTTGCCAACCTAGAGTTCACAGATGTCAGAAACTAATTTGGTAATAGGGAAAACTAAACTTCCATTCGGTTGGTAAGAAATTAAAGCAAAATAGTTTTGATTTCTACATATCGAATGTTATTTTTTTAGCAGCCGGACTGAAATCAACTCGCTCTTCAATCACAAAAAAACCAAATTATCAATCAAAATACCAATTCAAGAATTGAGCTCTATTCCCCATATTAGAGTAAATATAAGTCTAGCAAATTTAATCACATCACTACATATTGGAAGCTGAAATCTAGGTCTTTTGGCACTCGAAAAATAGAATGGCAGTTCCATGAAAACGATTTCTACATCAGAGAGTATTCATAACAAATTTTGAAAAAAGGTGAGGATATACCTGAGGAGCAAATTCGATCAGCCCTCCATAGTTTCCAAATGAAATTCCTGTGGCTGCAAAATAATTCTCAATTGAGATCTTCTGATTTTACCGTATTCTTGTTTCTATGAATTGAATGCACAATATACCTGAAATTCTAGTTGATTGGGCGTAGATCTTGGAAGTGGTGGTAAGCTTGGAGCTTCAAAATCTGTAAGGAGTAAGGAATGGAAACCCTAAAATTCCAAATATGTGATCAAGTGCTTTGAAATAACACAAAAGGAAACAATTACATAAGGTTTGATTTCGGAATAGATACGAATTTTTCTAAAGATCGAAGTAGCAATTCCCAGTTCCCACAAAACCCACTCCAAAAAAATCCTACTAAACCCAACAGTCAGCCAATTGAAACCCACAACGATTAAGAACTTACTTAGCGACGGCGATTTTAGACGACGATATTTATCGGAGCTGCAGTAACTAGGCGTACCTTCTCCAGAGTTAACGAAGACAATGGCGATGCAGTAGTTTTGGAGGTAGAGGAACGCCGAAAACTCTCTCTCTCTCTCTCGCTCTCTGTTGGCAGAGCTAACAAAGACGACAGCGATGCAATAGTTTTGAAGGTAGAGGAACGCCGAAAATTCTCTCTCTCTCTGTTTTTCTCTAACCAGAGGAAGAAAAGAAGAGGGGGGAGGCAGAGCTAACAAAGTGATATTATTGTTCACGTTTCTTACATACGTGGCTTACGTTTATTGCCTTAGCCGAAAAAGACCGAATTACCCTGCTACACAAAACCAGTGGCTTCCTAATTCGGGGGCAAAATTGTCCAAATTAGGCCAAAAATTGGCTAGTGAAATCTCCCCAAAGTGGTTCTTATTATAGAGGGGAAGGATAATAAAGTAGGAAAAATGCTTCAATATAGTATATACTCCTACTTTTGAAAATGTTATGCCTATATTCGGTGAAGTGAAATATTATGGCTTATTTTATTAATATTATGTCTTTCTCTGGTTAGCACCTTTATAGGTGTTCCACCTCTTTGAGATGAAATGTTACGCCTAGCTTTATAGTGAAATGTTATACCTCTTTTTTTTTTTTCAAAATATTACGCCTCTGTATGGTAAATATTACGCATCTTTTTAACACATGGAGAAGTAGTTCCTAACCGTTAGTCTGAAGTTTGATGATACGTTTGCAGTGTCTTGAAGTGGAAAAGGATAGATGGGGAAGAGATATTACAATAATCTCTCTTCGCAATTATATGGGGCAATTAGGAGTAATACTTTGCTAGGACGAGTTGAAAAGAAAAGGACTAAATCAAAATTTGCGGTAAAAGTCAAAGAGAGAGTATAAAAGAAACGAAAATGCTAGTAGTACAAAACAAAAATGGGGTGCCAAAGTTGTATACGACAGCGTGTGGGGCCTACTTTTGGGTCTTTGATAAAAAATTCAAACCGTTTATTAACCACTTTTGGGTCTTCCAAATTAGCTCAGTTGGATATGAGTCCGGTTGGTTGGTCCAATATTCAAACTTTCCATTTAGGATCGAGGATTTTAAATTCTTAATGAAATTTGGAAGATTGAATTAACCACTTGCATAAATACAATTGAGCTTATTTTTTACAGAAATATTTTAAAAATTATTTTAAAATTAGTCAACGGTTCAAATTATACTATTGAAAGGGGGATTATTCATTAACAACCTGAAATTTAGGAAACTAATAAAATAAGACCATCTTCCGAGATTCCTTAGGTTGGATTTTTTTTTTTTTCACGCCTTAGGTTGGAAATTAAATTGCTTTAAATTACGACCATTTAAGTATTGCACTGCATGTGAAGATCTCTCATTGGATTCTTCTTCCTCTATGAATGAATCAAGTTCCAACCAACACTCGAACTCCAGCTAGAGTTAATGATTATTTGTTTTTAAATGCTTTGTCTTGAAATTATAATCCACAAATTATGAAAAAATATATTATTTTTATCTGAAAATTACACGTCTTTTTGCTAGTGCACTATAATCAGTAGGCCAGCTGCCCCGATTATGAAAAATTAGATTCACCCCAATAACAAAATTGAAATACAAAAACCAAAACTCATAAAAACTTTTTTTTTCCCCCCTTAATCATCAAAAGTCAAACAATCAGGCCGTTAACCTTTAGATGCCTTCTCAATGATTCCACCTCATCTCTTTGATCTTTTGTAGAATTGTTTTTTTTAGGAATAAATTCTTTACACAGCCGGTGTAAATATTTGTTTCCTCCAAATCAATTATATTGCGCCACGTCGCCATGTTCTATTGATTGGGACCACTGTTTTGCAACATGGCGCGATGTAATTGATTTGGAGGAAACAAATATTTACACCGGTGGTGTAAAGATTTTATTCTCTTTTTTTTTTATAAGGTACTTAAAATTGAAGTGCATGTATGGTACCCCGTCACCTCCGTCAGAGAGTGTTGTCCTGTCGCACCACATCACTATCTGTAGGGACCCATACCGCACTATCTTTTGTAGTAATTTTTTTTTTCTTTCCTCATTCTTCCTTTCATTTATATGGGCCTTGAATCCTCCATATATTTCTGCCGATGCATCAACCAGGAAAAACAAAATTACAAAAACAGCAAGATTAATTATATGGAACTTTAAATATATATTTCTGCCAAGAAGAAACTAGCAATCAGTTATAGCTAAACGGCTCAAAATTTAGTAAGAGCTGGTTTAGACTAAACTAATTATTTCTTACTACGATTGACATTCTTGTTGTTTAGTAAAGTATCTTTTAGTTTCTCATCAAAATAGTTGAAATTAATTTTTCATCTCAACGACGGAAAAAAAAATAAAAAAATATGGACCGAAGTTGAAAAAAGTTCAGCAAAGGGAAACAAATATATATATATATATATATATATATATATATTGTATCTAGAGGTTTTTATTTTTTATTTGGTTTTTTATGATTTTTTTAGATTATGCTCACCAAGACGAAGTTAATTAAAAAAAAAAAAGGCAAATCCACTAAGCTTTCATTAAAAAGGACTAAAAAGACAGTTAAAATAATCTCGCCAAAAAGGTAACTCAATTGCGGCTAAAAAAAAAAAAAAAAACGGTAACTCAATTGGTCATCTAGTTGACTAGATCAACATTAGATAAACAAAATTAAGAAATAATCTCCAACTTTCATGTCTCAATTATGGAGTATTATGTTACAAAGAATAACCGTTAGTCTCAAAAAAAGACACCTAATTACATTTTTTCTTCGGAAATTCAAGACACTTATTTCATAAGAAATCAAAAAACCAGGTGGAAAGATTGTTGGCTCGTTAATAGTCGTTATGATACAAAAAAAAACCAACCAACAGATGATAAAAATAAATAAAAATAAATCAACATGCCAACAAAATCAATCGATACAAGTAAAACGATGAATTTCTTTTCGTAAACCACAAAACCAAAAAAAATAAATAATCACAACAATAATTTCGTTACAAGAAAACACGCATCACCAATCTTTCCGTGTGCTTGACTGTGTTTGATGACCACATTTTGGTGACCCAGTGCAATGTACTCATCATATCACAAACATTATACGTTTTACCAATACATTAGTGACATATTACATGATAGTCTGGTATCACACGAGATTTTTTGTACCGAGAAACCTCCTTACCGAGGAATCTTAGACTGTCGATTTTGTGAGTATTTTTTTGTTTTTTAAAATTTGTATGCGATCTAACTGTCCTAAATTCCTTGGCAGTACAAAGGACATTTGGTACAGAGGATCTGTATATATAACACAACAAAGGATTTTCGTTCTGTATAACATTACAAGACCACCACATCGGATGTTTACTAAAAAATGTGAAAATTGAGAAATGGGTAACTTTTGCTAAAAAAGAATGGGGAAAAAAAATTGAGGGGAAACTGAATCTAACTCCTGCAACGGGTAATGGCGGTGCACCCGCGGGTGTAGGGATTGGCCTGTGCACTGTTACCGTAGCAGTTGTAGTAGGAGGCGCCGCGTCGGGAGCAAGGGACAGTGTTCCTCTGCAGCGCACCGTAGCTGATGTAGACGTAGGTGGACAGGATGCGCCGGCTGCCGATCTCTGAGTCGGACTCGTCCTGGTCGTCGGCGGCGAGGCACTCGGCGATGGTCCCACGGCATCCGGATCTGGTGGTGGCCCACCCGAGGAGTCGCCGGTCGTGGGATTCACTGGCGGCCGCGGAGCGTGGGGATTCGAGGACGAGCAGAGCGGTGGCGAGGCAGAGGATTAAGATCTGGGAGAGACACGAAGAGGTGGCCATTTTGTTCTCTCTCTCTCTCTCTCTCTCTCTCTCTCTCTCTCTCTCTCTCTCCCTCCTTTGTGATGTGCTGTGCTGTGCTGCTCTCTCTCTCTCTCTCCCCTTGGTGATGTGCTGTGGTTTTTGTAATTGTGAAGTTGTGGAAGGAGGAGTATTTGTAGTTCAAAGAAGTCAGAGGGACGATGACTACCTGTGTGTTTTACTTGCAAATTCACATGATTGCCACACGATTGATTTTGTAATCAGAAGAGTAGTAGTATTTAATTCCCTGTAACGGTCTGTTATCACAATTCACAGCCACTGAGCCACAGTGCGAGTCCATCCATTTCAATTCTGTTCTGGCAAAACCGAACGCGGTTTCTCTCTCTCCTTCTTGTCCAGGCTGCTGCTTCCCCCCTACCTATGTATAGCCGGGCCCCAAAATGTAATTCAGAAGAGAATCATATCTATTTCATTCATTAACAATATATATATACAATCCTAATAACCTACTTATGGTAAACCTAATTACAGGAAAGCTAAATAAAGTAAGTAAGACTAGCTAGGATCCAATTACATAATTATCGCAACACTTCATCCCTCAAGTTGGTGCATATATATCACACATGCCCAACTTGTTAACAAATTTTGAAAGCAACTTATTTGATATTGCTTTGGTAAGGACATCAGCCAACTGATCCTCTGATCGAATCTTGGGCAATTCTATAATCTTTGCTTCCAATTTTTCCTTGATAAAAAATCTGTCAACTTCCACATGTTTTGTTCTGTCATGTTGAACTGGATTATGGGTAATATCACATGCGGCTTTGTTGTCACAATATAGTTGAATCAGTTGTCTCGATGGGTACCCCAAATCTTGTAAGAGATGTCTCAGCCAAAATACTTCACAAATCCATAGTGCCATACCTCGATACTCGGCTTCTGCAGTTGAGCGCGCAACAATATTCTGCTTCTTGATTCTCCAAGTCACAAGGTTACCACCTACAAAGGTGAAATAACCAGAGGTGGATCGCTTGTCATCTATCGACCCAGCCCAATCAACATCAGTATACGCTTCAACCTTTTGATGATCAATACTCTTAGAAAACAAGATTCTTTTTCCAGGAGCGGGCTTCAAATACTTCAAAATACGCATTACTGCACTCATGTGTTCTTCAGGATTATGCATGAATTGGCTAACAATGCTCACGGCATAGGTAAGGTTTGGTCTTGTGTGTGCCAAGTACATCAATCTCCCTAGAAGTCTCTGATATCTCCCTTTATCAATTGGTACTTATTAGGATCAATACACAATTTCAACCCTTCCTCCACTGGAGTATCTGTTGGTTGACATGTCGACATTCCAGTTTCTTGCCACAATTCTAGGGGATACTTTCTCTGAGACAGAAAGATCCCTTTAGCGGATCGAGACACTTCTATCCTAAGGAAATATTTCAACGGACCAAGATCTTTCATTTCAAATTCTTTGGACAAGTAACTCTGCAGTGCCTTTCTTTCCTCATGATCATTTCCTATAACCATAACCACCATATCATCCACATATAAAATAAGTGCAGTAATCATACCCTGCTATTGTTTAAAAAACAAAGTATGATCTGTATTGCTTTGTCTGTATCCAAATGCCTTCATGGACTTTGTAAATCTTCCAAACCAAGCTCTGGGAGATTGTTTTAATCCATACAACGATTTCTTCAATTTACACACTTTTCTTTGATGTTTTCCTGATATAAGACATCCAGGTAGGAAATCCATATAGATTTCTTCTGTCAATTCTCCATGCAGGAAAGCATTTTTTACATAAAACTGTTGTAATGGCCAATCTAGATTCACAGCCAGAGACAACAGAACTCGAACAATATTGATTTTAGCCATAGGTGCAAAAGTCTCCATATAGTCAATCCCATATGTTTGAGTACACCCCTTTGCCACCAATCGAGCTTTGAATTGTTCAATAGTACAATCTACTTTGTACTTCACGGTATAGATCCATCGACATCCAACTGGCTCCTTCCCTGATGGAAGATTAACAAGTTCTCATGTTTCGTTCTTCTGTGAGGACTTCATTTCTTCATTCATCGCTGCTTTCCATCTTGGGTCAGCTAAGGCTTTTTGTACATTGTTAGGAATATATACAATAGATAATAGATTCACAAATGACTTATTTGATTCAGACAAGTGATGGTTGGACACATAATGACTCATGGGGTATTTGGCCCTGCTAGTAAGTTCAGGTTCATACATGGGTTTAGGAATACCTCTAGTACTACGAGGAGGATTATGCCTTTTGGGAGAGTTTGGAACTAACTCAAGAGCATCCTCAACAAGCGATTGGTTAGGTGTGTCAGGTTGTAGCGAGAAGGATTTAGATAGTGGTTCTGTTTCAATATCATGAGAGCTTTCATCATAACCTGTATCCAAACCATTCTTAGGACTGTGTGAGTTATCCCCATAACTTGTATCCAAACCATTCTCCGAATTGTGTGAGTTTCCATCAGCACCTGTATCCAAATTGCTTACATTATGGTCCACAGGTTCAGATATTCCACCATAATCATAATTCAGAACTCCATAATCATAAGACTGATCGAGTTTGAATTTCCTCCTGGTGATACTCCCTTTGAAGTGTAGACTCAGAAGAAAAATACATCTTATCTTCATGAAAAATAACATCCAATGTAACATGCATGGTCTTTGGGTGGGGGGGAGGGGAGGGGAGGGGGGGTGTGATAACATCAGTAGCCTTTAAGATGTGATGCATACCCCAAGAAAACACAACGTAAGACCCTAGGGTCTAATTTACTCTGTTGATGTTTATGAAGATGTACAAACGCCACACACCCGAAAACATGAGGTTGCAGATTAGGGACGGTGGGAGCATTAGTAGCATCTTGTAGAGCTTGAAATGGCATTTGAAACTTGACAGTGCTAGATGGAACACGATTAATTAGATATGCAGCAACTGTAAGTGCATCACCCCAATACGATACAGGCATATGAGCTTCAATTAAGGAAGCACGAACAACTTCCAACAAGTGTCGATTTTTCCTTTCTGCCACCCCATTTGCTGGGGTGTAGTAGTACACATGGTTTGACGAACAATGCCCTGTGCAGTCAAATAGTGTTGAAGTTCAGACTTCATATATTCTCCACCATTATCACTACGAAGGACTTGAACCTGCACTTTTTATTGAGTCCGAATCATTGTATGAAATTTTAGAAACAATGAATTCACCTCCTTTTTGGACTTCATTAAGCATACCCAGGTCATCCTGGTACAATCGTCAATAAATGTGACAAACCAACGTGATCCACTCAAGGTAGTAATTGGAGATGGACCCTAAACATCAGAATGAATAAGCATAAAAGGAATTGAACTTTTATTCAAAGTTGATGGAAAAGAGACACGGTGACTTTTCGCAACTTCACAAACATCACAACGAAATCCAGAAATATCAACTTTGGAAAATAAACTAGGAAATAACTTTTGCAGATAACCAAATAACGCATGCTCCAAACGTCGATGCCATAACCAAATTTCAGTCTTTTTATTCTCCCCCTCAGAACTATCCACTGTCAAGGCCTTACGTAACTTGTCTGAACTCTTCGACACCAAGTCCAGGTAATACAGCCTTCCTCGCCTAACACCATAACCAATCGTTTGTCTCGTTCAAATGTCCTTAAAAACACAAAAATCAGGCCAAAAAATTACTATGCAATGTAAAGCCAAGGTTAATTGAGCAACTGATAATAAATTATAATCCAAGGATGGGACAATTAGAACAGACTCTAAGTTCAAAGTATTTGTAAGAGACACATCACCCTCTCCAATGACTGGAGCTAAGGTCCATTAGCAATGGACACAAATTTTTGGGAAGAGGGTTTTGAGAATGGGACATGTTTAGAATCAAATGCCATATGGTCTGTGGCTCCTGAATCAATTATTCATGTATTATTCAAAACAGGTGCAGAAATATTTAAAACCTTACCACCACTGTTACCTGCCATTGATACTAAAGTAGAGGCACGTTTAACAACTTCATCATCTCCATTTGCCTTACCCTCAGTAAGTGCAGTAGTAGAGTTCCTACCAGAACTCCTCTTCCTTGAATCATGGTTGTGATCCCACCATTCTAGATATCCTACTAGTTCGTAGCAATGATTTTTGGTGTGGCCTGCTTGGTCATAATGAGTACATTTATAGGATGGCTTGCTAGTACTACGGGATCGATCATGTGGATGAGATTGATTTTGAGATTGCTCTTGAGATTGATCATGTCAAGTTTGTTGAGGGCGGGATCGATCCTGTGGTTTTGAACTTGGGCGATTGCAAGCCAGCATGACAAATGTAACAGCCCTGATTTTTGGAAGGTAAAAATTTTGTTAAATATTTGAATTTTATTTGAATTACTTATTTTTACTTTCAGTAATCAGTCGTAATTAGATTCTAGTCCTTCGGGGCCAATCGAATTAGATTTCAGCCGACTACTTGGAGGAACCGAGCAACCAAACTCACCTAGTTACTAGATGAACCTTTTGAACATTTTGCCTTTACCCATTGGTCAATAGATGTTAGGGTAATCTTTATCCATTGGACAATAGGCTTTCCTTTAAGATATGTTGATAAGGACAAAGATATAGTATTATATAGGGTATATCCACATGTGCAAAGGACAATTAGGCTTCGTTTAGTAAATATCACCCCACCCCCCATTGTCCATTGGTTATTAACCGTTAGGGAAACTATTACCCATTGGGTAATAGCTCTAATCTTCCTACTAAGTACAAGAATCCTATTTAATATTCAAGTATTGATTTTTCCATGTGCTTTTAAGCATTAGAATATGGAGTACTGCTAGGTGTACCGACCATTTTTGGACCGAAACCGTACCGACGGCCGCGCGCGGCCGTCTCCGGCCACCGGACGGCCGATCCGAGCCGTCCAAAAATTTTAAAAAAAAAAACCGAGGGGCCCCACGCGGGAATTAACGTCATCCGATGTGTGTAGGGTGCTTGATCTAAACACCCTATTTTTCGTGTATACATATATACACGAAAAATAGGGTGTTTAGATCAAGCACCCTACACACATCGGATGACGTTAATTCCCGCGTGGGGCCCCTCGGTTTTTTTTTTTAAAATTTTTGGACGGCTCGGATCGGCCGTCCGGTGGCCGGAGACGGCCGCGCGCGGCCGTCGGTACGGTTTCGGTCCAAAAATGGTCGGTACACATAGGATTTTCGTTGTAATTTGTATCGAGGGCCTATTTATGGGCCCTTCGACCTAAATTTGTTTTCCCACATTTTGGTTATATTTACGTCAATCTTTTGTGTTTAATCATTTATCTCGACTAAAGAAATGAAAAAGTAAAATATATAACTAAAAGAAAGAAAAAGTTCACTAAAGACAAGAGAATTGTTTCAAAAAAAAAAATATCGTATTGCGTTTGTTATTGTCTTATCAGAACTTTTTTCAACTTCGGTCATATTTACATATTTTTGTAACTTATCTCGTCGAGACAAATAATTACACTAAAAAATTGACACAAAGCCAAGCACTAATAAAAGGTCGTTTGGCCTAATTAATAAGCTAAATGACTTATTTTTTTGGTATTATTCAAAAAAAATCGCATTTATTAATTTTCCTTCAATTTTGTGGATTATTACTTCGTCGTGACGAGAGAAATCTAAAAAGTAAAAAATCAAGATTAAAAAATATTTTTTTGATTAAATACATAAATAAGTCAATTTTTTTGTCTTTATTCAAAAAAAAATTTGAATTTCGATCGTAATTTTTTACTTTCTAGATTCATCTCGTCATGACAAAGCAATAATCCACAAAAAATTAACGAAAAATTAACAAATGCAAAAAAAAAATTGAATAAGAATGAAAAAATAAGTCATTTGACTTATTGACGATTTCCTTTTTTGAATAAAAATGAAAAAAATAAATCATTAGAAATTAACAATATCGTACATATCGATTGACGACTATATTTAAAATATACTAGGAGTAATGAATTCAAATTCGGTTTGGGCGGGGCATAGAATTTAGTGTTGCGATAACTATGTAATTAGGATTCTAGCTAGTCTTACTTTCCTTATTTAGCTTTCCTGTAATTAGGTTTACCATAAGTAGGCTATTAGGGTTGTATATATACATTGTTAATGAATGAAATAGATATGATTCTCTTCTGAATTACATGGTATCAAAGCCGCAAGAATTTTTTTTCCACCACAATCTCTGTTCTTAGCGATCTTCATGAGTGAAAAAAATGTTGAATCATCTGGATCAAAAACAGTCCCTTTTTTTGTTCAATCTAAAGGGCCTTTTAACGCTGGAATCATTCTTACTGAATCGAACTATGATATTTGGTCCCTACTGATGGAGATACATATTGCCGAAAGGGAGAAACTCTCCTATATTCATGGCAGAACCAAGCCACCGGCAGAATCTAAAGCTGGGTATGAAAAGTGGTATGCTGAAAATCAAAAAGTAAAGAGGTGGTTGTTGATATCAATGGCCCCATAAATCATTGACGCGTTATTTACGCTTACCTACTACCCATGAAATTTGGAGTGCCCTGTCAAAGGCTTTCCATGATGGAAGCAATGAACTACAGGTATTTTCCTTGAATCAAAAGGCCTTTACGGCCAAACAAGGTGGAAAATCCCTCTCTGTATATTATGGAGAGTTGTGCGAATTTTTTTGCAAATTGGGCCATCGTGATAAAGTGGTCATGGAGCACACTAATGATATTGCAACATATGAAAAATCTATCCAACAGCAAAGAGTACACATATTCCTCATTGGATTGGATGGTGATTTTAAACAGATTCGTGGAGAGGTTCTTCGCAGGGAACCTGTCCCTGATTTGGAAGAATGCTATGCGTTGGTTCGACGTGAGGCAGTACGTCGTGCCACCTTAAATGGGGAATCAGAAAACTTGGAGACCTTTGTTGTAACGCCCCCAATTTTGGGTACGTTAAATAGACAATTTTATTGAAAACTTAAATGGAGTTTGGCTCATTATTACATCATAACTCTCATGAGAGCACCTTTATTACACAAGGGAAGGGAACTAAGGTTCCTAACTACAGCTCCGCCTGTTCCTCCATCTGAGCTAGCTCTTTACCTCCAAAGGCCTCCAAGGTGTACAACTCACCTCGATCATCTACAAAGTCTGACACATTATACCAGCGTCGCTACCGTTATAATATGTCAGGGTCACCAAAGGTAACACCATGAGCTACAAAAGCTCAGTAGAACAATCCCATACCCGCTAACCCATAACTTACAAACAATAGATCATATACAACAGACAGTAAAAATAACACATCCACATTCGCTATTCAAACTATCGTAGGTGTCCATGATTCTCTTGGTTTCTCCTACGCGACTCATCGTAGACCGTGTCATCATTTTCACTTTACTTTTCCAAATCAACATTTCCAAAATAGTTTTTAACACACCCAACCTCGGTTCCGCCGTTCCAGGTTCCCGAGTATCCTCACAATGGTTCCGCTGCACCGGGTTCCCATTGGCACACAAAACTTGCATTGGCTCCTCTCCACGGATAATCAAGCCATTCCTCACCATGGTTCCGCCGCTCCGGGTTCCCATGGGAACGCACACAACCTCACAATGGTTCCGCTGATCCGGATCTCCATTGGAACACACACACACACATTCCCATAATGGGCAAGTCCGGCCACATTGCGATTTCAAAACACACATTGTCATTAACACACCCTAGGTGTCATGTTTCTATCTTCCTTGATTTTTCTGTCTCGTTTTCATGCAACGACTCCGCGGTAGGACATATCACATACGTAAACATAAATCAAACATTCAACATGCTCTTATTACTCTTATCAAGCAAATTTACTAATTATCATGCATTTCAACATATTAGTAAAACGAGCTAGCTAATTACTTCTAATACTTCAACTTGCCTTATCATAGACAAAAATAACTAAAGTTATACTAGGGAGAATGAGTAGAGATTTATCTACCTTGATCCGAAACTAGTCAGGGCCGAATAAACTAGTTGAAAAATTCTACGGGTGGTGAAACTCGCAAATCTGGACCAAACTTTGGATGGCAGTAACTTAGTCAATCTTTGGCCGAATATGATTGTTCTTGGCTGGGAATCGAAGCTCTAGAAGCGCTCTACAACTTTTGTGAAGGAAGTTGATCCTAAAAACTACTTTAGGTAGGAGAAAAATGGTGATAAAGGAAGAGACAATGTGCTGTCTGGAAATGGAAATCCGAGATTTTTACTGAATTTCGGATGCCAATATCTTTGTCATTTCTTCACCGAGTGGGGTGGTTCTTGGGTCTAACTTGAAGGTCTCGAAGTGCTCTACAACTTTCTTGAAGGGAGTTGGCTCTAAAAACTACATTAAGCAGGAGAAAAATGAAGATTTGTGAAGGGCAGTAGGCTGTCTGGAAAATGGAATGGTTTCTAGAGAGAAGTGAGAGCAAAGGAGTGAAGGTGTGAGTTGAATGGCATGAAGGTGGCTCTATTTATAGCCAAAACTTTGGCTCTCCCTCCCTCTCTCAAGGCCCCCCGCCCCCCGTCTCTCCATATCTTAATCTTTAACAACTTGTCATGAAATCTTAGAAAGATCAAGACCTAACCCTAGGGTTGCATGGCTAGGATTGGTACTTTGGATTGGATTATGGAAGATTTGGTGTTAAACAATCATAGAAGGACAATTGAGAGATAGATTTTTGGCTAGGAAGAAGATACACCTAAGGATTTGAAATGATGTAAGAAGATCATGGTGATCTAAGCATGTACAACAAAATCTTCCTCTCTCTTTCCTCCTCTCTCTCTCTCTCTCTCTCTCTCTCTCTCTCTCTCGGCTCACTCTCTCTCTCTCCTCTCGGCATCTCTCTCTCTCTCTCCCTCTCTCTCAAGTACACTTTATATATATATATATATATATATATATATATATATATATATATATATATATATATATATATATATATATATAATGGCCAAGTACAAGGGTACTAGATTTTCCAAATCCAAAATCCCATTAAAGAAATCCAATTAGGCACATGTCTCCCTTAAACTAATAGATATTGTACCCCTGGAAATCTATATCTATGTATAATATTGTATATATGTACACATGCCTATATATACATAGGTACCAAGAATCAATAGCTTAAGATTTCCCCATTAAAATATAATATAGGTACTAGTACTAATCTACTAATCAAGGTACTAAAAATCTAGGGTTTAGATTTACCCACATATTCTACGAAAATCCTATGTGTACAAATTACAATGTGGGATGAACTTAAACGAGATGAGAAGAAGATTATAAGAGGATAAATTCTCTTATTGCTCAATATACAAGTCTAAAAAGTGTATGACTTTAAGGCTCCGTTTGTTTCGATGTAATATGTTTTTTCAGAAAATAAAATTCAAACTTTTATTTTATTGTTATTGTGTTTGGTTAACACTTGAAAAATATTTTCAGAAATTGACAAAATAGTGTATAGAGAGAGAAGGGGGCTTAAACGGTGGAGAGATTTACGAATATTGGAATTAAACGTGGGTTAGGATTGACAATCGATGAAGCTCTGAGCAATGAAAATTGCAGTAGAAGGCCGCGAGTTCATTTCGGAAAATAACTTATGGAAGATTTAAGGGTAAGTCATTTTCATCTAATTAATGTAAAATATTTTCCTCATTTTTTACACATCCAAACATCGAAAAATAGGTAAAACATTTTACCGAAAAATATGTTACGCCAAAACAAACGGAGCCTAATATAAAATATATCACCACCTTCACCTGGGCGGAGCTAGTATGTCCGGTTTCAAAAATAAAAATAATATAAAATTATTACACATAAGTGCACAAAATAATGTGCAAGTAGCACTGTTGTAAGCTTAAATATAAAACCTTGAAGAATTGTACATTAACAGTACCTCGGCATGTAGGATTTCATAAGAAACCCTAAACCCAAGATCTCATGTCAAACCATTGAAAAAAATAATTATACCGGATGCGTACCTGTCGCCATGGAGGATGAAAACCTTAGTGCGTGGTTATTCGTCTTCCGCCTCCAAAATCCTTCTCTTGATCTTGACCTTAGTCTCACACACGATGGGATGGTATGAGAAAAGAGGCTACGGTTGGAGTGGGGACATTGACCACGTATTTATAAGCCCTGGTTCCATCATAGCCCATCATAATAGATGGAACCAATATTAGGCCCTTTAATTGGTCTCTACATATAATATTAGCCCGCACCACTTAGCGCACGTGATATGACCCAAATACGTGCTAATAGAGACGTGTCCATTACCCGGGTCACATTAAGAACGATCACAACCTTATGGGTAATACCGACATCACTCAAGCCTTATTCGATAACATACAATGTTTAATTTTATGATCTATGTAGGCCCACCAACAGAAAATTGCTAACAATCTCCCACTTGGGCCACATAGGTCATCCTGATATTAGACATTGTAAACTTTATGAGCTCAAACTTTTGTTGTCGAAATTTATGAGTGTCATCTCAAAACAATCTGGTCCATCAAAAACACAAATATAGGATCATGGCGGCCTTTGCCATATTTATCATGACAGGACCCATCCATGGTCACAAATACCTATGTATTCAATGACATAGATCAAGTGCGGATATGTAGCATGGAAAACGCATGCAATGTGATCCTTTATCATGCCTGTTTCCAACTGGTCCAACTTTATAACTCAATAGAGTTCCTGTATCATGCATATTTTCAAAGCTTCATGTATAACCAAAATTTGAAAAATATGTAACTTTATTTCAGAATCATCAATAAATCGAAAGTGATCACCACAAATGTCAAATAATCCATAATATGAGTAGCACAACTCCCACTAACAAAATACTTTATTAGAACTAACCACTCCTGCACGCAACATGCTCCTTAAACACTTTAGGTGGTAAGCCCTTAGTAAGCGGATCCACAATCATGAATTCTGTGCTAATGTACTCAATTGACATAAGATGATTTTGAACTCTTTCTTTGACGACAAGAAATTTGATGTCAATATCCTTTGATTTTGATGAACTCTTGTCATTCTTAGAATATAATTCAGCAGCTTTATTATCACAATAAATCCTTAGTGGCTTATCGATGTTACTCACTATATGAAGCCAAGTGATAAAATTCTGCTACCATATAGCACTTGCTTTGTTTCTTTATAGCAAGCAATAACAAACTCGGAGTCCGAATATCCAACTAATTAGATTCTCCGATACGTGAACATATCATTTGCAAATATCTACCAAGCATTCCAGTTGCGCACGCTATATCCGAATGCGTACAAAAAAAAACATACATATGACTCCCTATTGCTAATGCATAAGGGATGTCTTCCATTTGTTTTCTTTTCAAATCATTCGTTAGGCATAAACTCATTTTGCACAACTTTTGCATGCCAAATCTACAGAGCACTTTATCGATATACAGCTTTTGTGATTATCGATATACGGCTTTTGTGACAAGCCAATATCGCTGCTTGCCAATAAGATATCAACACATAATACTAAAAAAAATGAATTTGCTCCCACTGATCTTATGATAAACACATTGATCCATAGTATTTTCCTTAAAACCAAAAGAGGAAATTACTTGATCAAATTTCCAATACCATTGACGGGATACCTACTTTAAGCCATAAATGGATTTCTTTAGTTTGCAATCAGAAGTTCTTGGGTTTGTTGGGTTCTTCCGTATTAGAAGGAGACAACTCAGGAATAGTCTGGTGGTTTGCATCTGCATCCTGTACTAAGCCAGGTGTGACCACATCATCAGTCCCAACATGAATAATTTCAAATTCAAAATTCCTAGGTTGTACACTCCCACTACTTTCAACATCCTCAATAAATTTGGCATTATCCATCTCAATTATGGTATCTATGGAAGAACAATAAAACTTAAAACCCATTGATCTTTTTGAGTATCCAATAAAACAGCAGCTAACAGTTCTTGAGTCCACCTTTCTTTGTTAGGCCTATAAGGCCTAGCCTCAGTTGGACAACCCCAGACATGGAAATGCCTAAGACTAAGCTTTTTTCCAGTCCACAAATCGTATGGGGTTTTAGCTACTACTTTACTAGGTGCTCAATAAAAGATATAAACTGCAGTCTTTAAGGCTTCTCCCCAAAAAGAATCTGGTAAAGGAAAAATTAGATACCATACACCATAACGAGAATAGTCATCTGTAAAAGTGATAAAATACCATTGACCATTCCAAGAAGCCGTAGGGAATGGACCACAAAAAATAGTATGCATCACTTCGAAAACGTCTGAACTTCTTTTGGTACCAATTAATTAATTTTCACTTCGTACCATATTTGTCAACATGCAAAGTTTCATTTAAATTTTAAGTGAGAGGTATCCAAGTCTAACCTGTATAGACTATCAACTAGATATCCAATGCTAATAATATTTAAATTTAAAAAAAAACTTTCGTTACCAAATGAACAAGTATAACCGGATTTGTCCAAAAAGAAACAAAAATCAAATTCCGTCTAAATGACGGTACATAAACAGTCTCATCCAAATTCAAATAAAAAACTAGATTCTAATTTAAGTCTATAGACTCTTATTGCCTCAACACGAACTTTATTGTCATCTCCCATATAAATGAAACTTTCAGCATCACTGGGTGTTCGACTCTTTAGACAACCCTACATGGACACACTTACGTGAATAGTTGCACCCGTATCTATCCACCAAGTGTTGGGTGGTACTTCAGCTAAATTAAATTCAAAGCAAACAAAACAAAATTGATTACCTTTCTTTGCGAGCCACTTGTGATATTTGGGACAATCCTTCTTCACATGACCGACAACCTTTTTGCAAAAGAAACAGTGAACACCTTTATCTTGAATCTGTTGCAAAGTTGTCTGTGAAGTCCCAACATCTGCAGTTCCATTAGCCTTAGGGTTTAATTTTCTTTTCTTAGTGCCTGAATAGCCATGAGAATGAGTAGCCAAGTGAGCACTTTCTGTCCTTTCTTGTTTCATCCTTTCTTCCTCTTGCACACATTGAGCAATGAGCTCATTAAGAGTCCATTTCTCCCTTTGAGTATTATAATTGATTTTGAAGGGACCAAATTGTGTAGGAAGTGAAATCAAAACGAGGAACACAAGGATGTCTTCAGAGAATTCTAACTTTAGTGCTTTCATCTTTGCAACAATATTGGACATTTCCATAATGTACTCCCTTATATTTCCTTTGCCATTATACCGCATGGTGACAAGTTTGCTAAGAAGCGTACATGCCTCCACCTTTTCCATGCAACAAATCGGTCTGCAATTTGGCTTAGGAATTTCTTGGCATTCTCTTCCTCAGGCATTGCACCTCGAATAGTCTCAGAGATAGAGTGCTTTATTATCATAAGACTCATACGGTTAGAGCGCTCCCACTTTTCATAGGTTAACCATTCATCAGCTGTACTCTTATCAGTGAGTTTAGGAGGCTCTTCAACACGTAGTGCATAATTCAAATCCATACACCCAAGAACGATTGTAACATGCCCTTTCCATTTTGCAAAATTGGAACCCGTAAGAACTGGAATGTTGTTCAAATTGGCAGATATAGAAGATGCATTCACTATAACATCATAAAAGAAAAGCTCACAGTTAACAAATATCCATCTACTTTAGTGCAATGATAAAAATAAGAAAACCTGAGTATAATTATCATGCAAAATTTGGTCTAATTGTAGGGGCAAACAATTAGACAAATAGAATAAAATTTGATATTTGTGTCTGTAATGGTGGGCCCTTTCGAGAAACCTAACGCATCATCATAACCAAGTCTTTGGACAGTAATTACAACATGCAAATGGTCTTCTCACCAATAAGGCTAGTTAATATGAACAATATAAACTGAGCCTGGCCAATCAAAAGTCTTCCTTTGGGCCGACTATTGAGCGCATAGGCAAATTCTAGAACTATATTATTCAAAAAATTTGTTAGATATTTTGGCACTTTCTGGGGTTGTTCAAAACCTTCATTGGTGTCTTAATTATATCGACTCTGTTTAATTATAATGGGTAGGTTCTTAGGGGGTAGTTTCTCGCACGATACTCCTCCCATTATCTGTGTCAAGTTGACCGCTACGGAATCGAGCCAATTGCGTGAAAGGTAAAATTATTACACAGCACATCATGCATATTATTTCCAAGATTAGAAATTTATTCATGCACGTTTTTCTTTCCGGTAAATCTTTCCGGAAAAAATTCGTTTTCCCTATATATATCATTATCATTACGAGAGGTTCTTTCTAGAGCAGTAAAACAAAAAGAATAATATTGCACGGTTGCCTTTCCAAAAAATTCTGTGACAATTTGCTTTCCATATTTGCATCATTAAAAGATTTTCGTTTGAGAGCAAATATGAATATAAAAGGGGTTAATCATCCATAGAAGAAGACAGCGCCCGAGAGAGATTGTTTTTGTTTGGCAGCAATCCTTTTTTTTCGTTCTTGCATCTAGCACGCATGTCTATAGACCCTTTACGTCGGACGAGCACGGAGAATAAACTATAGACAGAGGTGAGAGTTTTTGCTTCCGAAAAAGAAAGAAAGTGGTGCACGACGTCCGTAGGAGGAGAGAGTGACAGTTTTCATTACCTCCCATATTTTTCCTCTTTCTTTTTCGTTCTTGCATCTTGCATTTATTTGAACGATTTTGGGGTCTGTCGAGATCACGCTACACATCATATCATATCATACATCCATTCATTGTTCGTGGTTTGGTGCCGTTTGCTACTGAGGCTGAATCTTTTGGAGATTGATTCGGAGCCGGTTGAATCCGGAGATCGGGCGTGAAGTCCGTGGTGGATCTATTGGATCTTGAAGAAGCTTTGGGAGCATCGGAGATTGACGAGAATAGATAAAGGATTGGGTAAGGTTTTTGCTATTTCGCAATCTGTACTTCTTTTCGATTAATAGAATAAAGCAGTAGTATTAGGCCGTGGTTTTGGCTTAGAGTTATTTAGGATCCTAAGTTTTTCCACGTAAATCGTGCGTCTCTTGTAGCAATTTTATTTTACTGCACTACTTGAGTTTATGTTTGGATTAATCGATAATCAACCCGTTCATCTATATTATTTTTTAATCTGTTAATCTTTATTCAAATTGGTAATTTTTTAACAAAACTCCTATTCACCCCCCCTCTAGGAGTAAATTGAACTCTTCCTCATAATTTCAAAATCAACTACCTTATACCGTTTAAAATCCGGCCGAATAATAACCTTCCTCTGGGCCGATCACTACCTGCATGGATCCAAACGTAACCTTATGCAACTCAAAACTTTTACCTTCAACCTGAGAAAATCTCAATGACAGACCACTTTGGCGGCATATCACTTTAATTTTCTTAAGCATCGGATATGAGTTGCGAAATAATAAACTTTATGCCCCAAAGTAAATTTTCCTTGTCAAAACAAGTATTCCTGATGTGGCCATGAAATTGTACACCAAGGTACCAATATCACAAGTAACAGTAGCCTTCATACACGAACGGTTAAAGATGGCTTCAATTATTATTCCGCATCGAGAGTGTTAATAAAATAAGGTTTTTGTTCCCATTTGTTTAAGGCAAACAAACTATCGCCATGGATCACACGCAAAACAACGGAAACAAAATTGAATATTAGAGAGCATCCACATTGTAATAAGTAAATTGGTATGGATAAGCAAACTTAATAATAATGCTAAAAAAACACCTCACATTGTAATAAGCAAAGTTATAAGTCTTTTAGCAAATAACCAAATTCCACCCATTCCATTACCAAACTTAACAACTTTTACTAATAACCAAAACTCAATAATCAAACCCAATAACCAAATTCAAAACTAAAAAACACCCCACATTAGAATCGTCTCATCGAGAAGAATAATTTGGTGTAATCGCGTGCGTGATTAGAACTCATTTGTAATTGGACATAGGTGCATTGCGTATTGTGGGAGGCTTTTTTATAGGGATGCAAAAATAACCAATGTAGAGGTAAAGTTTGTTAAGTTTGATTATGAACTAAATGAATAATCAAATGCTGACGTGGCGCATTTTGATTATTGATTTTGATTATTTCCATTGCGAATGCTCTTACGGAGTATTAGTACATAATCACGGTCTATGCATAAAAGGTGTAAAAGACCAATCAGGCCTCGAAAACTTGCGGAAGTATGAGTTATTGATAAACGAAAACAGTCCGTAGCAGCCAAAGCAACAAATACGTCGTGTAGCTACTGTAAATATGACCAACATTAACTCGTTCAATGAACCGAAGAGAAAAATTAATATTTTCCTCAATAATCTGACAAGGGGCTCTGATACCACTTGTAGGATTTCATAAGAAACCCTAAACCCAAGATCTCATATCAAACCATTGAAGAAAATAATTATACCGGATGCGTATCTGTCACCATGGAGGATGAAAACCTTATTGTGTGGTTATTCGTCTTCCTTTCCTCCTCCAAAACCCTTCTCTTGATCTTGATCTTAGTCTCACACACGATGGGATGGTATGAGAAAAAAGGCTAGGGTTGGAGTGGGGACCTTGACCACGTATTTATAAGCCTTGGTTCCATCATAGCCCATCATAATAGATGAAACCATATTAGGCCCTTTATTGGTCTCTACATATAATATTAGCCCGCACCACTTAGCGCACGTGATATGAACCAAATACGTGCTAATAGAGACGTGTCCATTACCCGGGTCACATTAATTAAATGATTACAACCTTATGGGTAATACCGACATCACTTAAGCCTTATTTGACAACATACAATGTTTAATTTTATGATTATGTTGGCCCACCAACAGAAAATTGCTAACACGGCAGAGTGGCAAAGTATTCTGTTGTATGGTTCCTTGCTCAAGGGTTTGAAACCCCTGGCACCCTATGTGTGTTTCCCTCTCTCTTTCTCTCTCTCTCTCTCATTTGTTGCACAAGTTCTTATAAGATTTGTAGTTCCCCCCGCCTCCCCCCCCCCCCCCCCCCCCCAAATTGGAAAGGAACGTGACCAATTTGGAAATTAAATTAAATTTTGTCATGACCCATTTGAACACATAAATTTGCCTCTCCTTGTGAAAGTAATAAAGTTCGCATTTTTTTTTTCCCAATCGATAATGGTATTTTTATTAATGCAAAGATGAAGCATCAAAAGTAGCTTCCCTATGAACCCAACTCGGAAAATTTCCTTGCCAAGTTAACGGGGAATCTAAAGATCGGGCATATTTGGCTATAGCATTAGCCACCCTATTACCGTTACGGGGAACAAATTGAAAAGAACAAGACGAAAAACGACAAAGAAATGATAAAGTATCCTCAACAATAACTTCCAGGCATGCTTTAATCTGACTCTTGCCTTGCAACATATTGATCACCGCTTGTGCATCACCCTCCACCACATAGGATTTTCCAGTCAAGCAAATAGAACAATCCAAAGCCATCCGAAATCCCTCGGCCTCCACAATTTCTGCAGATGATCTGTTTGGAATTGGCACAGCCATAGCACCCAACAATCTTCCTTCATGGTCATGAATCACCACTCCCACACCTCCTTTGCGCGTCCTATCGGCGAAAGCCCCATCCACATTAATCTTCAAGAAGCCAGGTTCCGGTGGTTTCCAAAGACACCTGTTTATCGATTCATCCCTTTGTAGCTTCTGATGTCCATTCTCCGTAGCCTGTAGAAATAGATTGAACTCTGCTACCGCCTCTTCCAAAATCCTTGTTTCCAGCTTCCAAACATTCTTGAAAACCCACTAATTCCTGGCTGTCCAAATATGCCAACCAATAATTGCGAATAGGCCCAAAGCTTCCCGTCTCGATCCACCAAAGGTCATATTTCCTACCCTTTTCCATATGTCCCGTATCTGCACATTGCCCATTAGCTCAGGTCGTAGCCGAAAAGGAAACAACACCCAAACTTTTGAGGCTCTATCACAGTTAAGTAGCATATGAGAAGGTGTTTCCTTTGCCATTCCACAAAGAGAACAGATCGGATCAACTGGCAGATGACGTTGTGTTAAGGCCCTATTAACTGGAACAATATCATGCAAACATCGCCATAAGAACATCTTAATCTTTGCCGATGCCCTCATATGCCATACCTTTTTCCATATATCGGTATCCTCTTCCCCACCACTGATTTGGCCACCGCACCGTGTTGCCCTTCTCAGCTGTACATGATCTTTTGCTATAATATACGCTGATTTCACTGTAAACTGTCCGGAACTGGTACCTTTCCAAATATACTTATCCGCGAGTCCTGTAGTACTCAGGGGTACACTTAGAATCAGCTTAACATCTCTTTGCACAAAGACCTCCTCCACCACTTGCTTATTCCATACCATTCTGCTCTGGTCCACCAAGTCGCCAACAAAACTCCAATTATTAATGCTCGGTTTTGGTGTCAGAATTTTGGGGTAGTTTGCGTCGGGGAGCCATGGGTCCTCCCAAATTTTTGCCTTATTGCCAGAGCCAATCCTTCACTGCCAGCCCCTTTCAATAACCTCTTTACTTGATAAAATGCTCTGCCATGCCCAAGATGATGACTGTTTCGGTTGAGCCTCCAAGAAAGAAGTTTGTGGGAAGTTTGAGCGATTTGTTTACTGTTCGGGATCAAGAAGATTAGTATACATCTATTGGTGATTTGTTAGAAATTCATTAGTGTGTTCATTTTTTGTCGAAGTTCATCTGGTCGTCTGGATTCTTGTTGTCTTTTTTTCTTGGCTAGCAATGTATCTCTTTTTGTGACTGCTATAGGATATATGAATTTTTCGCTTAGCAGAAGGTGCGTCAGGCGATGCCTCGGCTAGAGATGAAAGACATCAATCGCCTCGTTTTTTCTCATTATGTATTAGTTAGATAATTAGTTTGGCTTTGTCCAAGTTATCTATAATGAATTTCGTTGTATAAGTGCCATTGGGCTTTATCAATGCAGTACCTCTCATTTACGGGTATTAAAGAAACTAATTAATACTTTATACAAATACTGTAAAAAAGACCACGACATAACCTAATTATACGACTTCACACTTTTTTTTTTTCATATTTTTTCGCATAACATGTAATTAGATTTTCATTGAACGGTGCCACCCCTGCGTCTGAATCCTGGCTCCGCCCCTAAATCACCACTAGTGAGAAATATCAAATATGAAAGTATTTTCTCGAAAATAAAAGGAACTTGATGTGTTCCAGATTCCCCCTTAACAAAATAAGTATTTATTTGTAATTTTCAAGCTTAAAAATAATTAGGTTTACTGAAATAAAAAAAAAATGCAATATAGGTCTTGTTTAATAAATTTCGATGAGATCTATCAAACCTTGTAAAAAAATTAAAAAAAAATATTTTTATAAGTTCATTATTTTTATGCTTGAAAATAAGTCTATTTTTTAAATACTTATTCGAAAAAGCAGAACGGGCCCGTCGTAGGTTTGCCCGCGGCTCTCTCTTTCTGATCGTCGAAGATCCAACATTACTAGTTAAAAAGATATCGGCACCGTTCAATTGATCCCTCGAATTGATTTTATAGAAATAAAATCCAAATCAGTATTTTTTTTTCTTCAGTACTTAACATCTTCTTATACATCAGTAAGACGCATGGGACCTTAATTTTGGTCCCCGCGCATTTACACGGGAGTTCCATGCTCAACGAATCCAGTTTTTCTTTGGTCCGGTCAAGTTTTGGGACTTTGTGGGTCTCTCCTGCGCCTTCAACAATGATTAAAATTGTCCATTTTGTAAAGCTCGTCGAGTATGCCATCTTTTAAAGAATAAGCTTGATCGAACATCAACAAGTACTTAAACAAAACATATTTGCGCAAGGAAAACGGGATGACAAAAAGTACAGTAATTTGAAACTTCAATTGCCTAATTTTTTTCCTGTACAATTATGTTTTGCTCACGTACCTATAGATGTTTGATCGAGCTAATTTATGTTTTGCTCACGTACCTATCGATGTTTGATCAATGTAATTTATCATGTGGATGACATATGGAACGATGTCTGCAAAATAAACGATTCCAATCATTGTTGTAGGCTCCGTCTAAGAAACCCACTTAAATTTCTGAAGGGAGCTATGTCACCTAACAAGCTTACACATTCATTTAAACAATTTATACCCACCCATTTTCAACTAGTATCTCAATTCTTCCTGGTTCATTATCTTCATAAGAATACCTCAACCCCCACACTGCCCGCATTTCTCTTCGGAGAAGTCCAGGAAAGTCACTTGGGTGGTTGTCACACTAAATATTAAGCTAAAATCTAACTGACTAAGTATTCTAGCGTTGATACAAATAAACTTTCCAGCTTCCTCTTGCTCCATAGCACCAGTGCATAATTGGTTGTTTGGGTTGTTTAAGGTCATCCGGTAACCATCCAGAGCCATTAAGTAACTTTGCACAGGGCACGAACTAACTGCAAAGAGATCAAAGAGAAGGAACCGGGTGAGATTCAATTCATAGTTGTATAACTGCTGCATAAATCCCATGGATAAAATTTTTAGGAACTGATGTGTAAAAAACTAACTCTGACAACCTCGAACGTGTCTCTACATTCAGCTTGTGATAAAAAAGGGCAGGGAGCTATCTTGAGCTCTAGCTCTCTGTCATGTACTGTTCATGACACGGGAAATGTCTAGAGAGTGGCATGACAGCACTTAACATGTTACGTCCAGAAACTAAACTTCAGATTGTGTTTGGATCATGGATATGTGAAGGTTTACCATGGGCCCATGGCAAATGAAAATATAAAGGAAAGGAGCCTAAAGAAAAGTACTCCAATTAGCTTTCCTTTGCAGATCCCTTCATAATCTTTAGCAGATCCATATTCTAACTGTGATGTGTCGGCTTGATTTGATTTCTCTGTTTGTTCACGCTTCCCCACAACACTAGCAAAGCATCAAGGAAAGCAAGAGCATATCTTCTGAAATTTTGAACTTGGTACTTTCCAATTTTGCAAAGAGAAGATAACTGAAATCTGACATTGTGGAGTGTACTTGTATTCTGATTTCTGAGAGAACACCATAATACCTCCCAAGCCCTACTAAACCAATTAGAAGTAAAGCCAAGCCAGTTCAGGTGGTGAGCATACAAGGCAATTTGAGATCTTAAGTCTCTGACATCGCAATACTCATCAGCAAATCTCTGATCTCAAGTGCATAAAATTATTCCTCATTGTAGGGCATTAGAAAATTTCTGAAAAGCACCTTCTAGTAGAATAAAGGACAAAGTACTGAGAAATTAGGTCCAATTCTCCTCAACAGCATCCCACTTTGCCTGATTCTAGATTGTGATAATAACAACATGACATAAAAGTAAGAAATGGAAAACAAGCCCTCATTTTACTGGTAAGTAGTAGACTCTACACTTCAAACCTTTTAAGCGGTTCCGTCCAATAAAACTGAAAAGCCCAACTTTTGTCAAAAGAATACCTATAAGCAGCACATAAATGGCCATCTTACTAAAATGTTGGTTCCACACAATAATACCTACTTCAGTTGCAAACAGCATGCCATACCCATGAAGTTTCTTCCAACAGAATGGAAAACATGAAGGATTCAATAGCAAAAGAACTTACAACAGAATATAGCAGTCATCCTTGCTTTGGACCAAGAAATAGTTATGATCCATATCATTCTTCATTGTAGGGTGGCGTTGACTGGACACACAGTTCAGCCTCGTCCCCTTCATCTTCCTCCTCTCCAGCATCTACCCAGTTACTAGGATGGTGTTGTGATAAACCATGACCGGCTATGTCTGCCCTTTCTGAAACCAGAAAGACATCACTTAATAGCAGGACTAACAAAAAAACCAAAAAATAAGCATTCTTGGACAACCTTGAGGTTCTTGTGCACGATCTGTTTCCATCGTATGGCAGCTAATACATTCAGCCAAGAAAACTACTTCATATTCCTTTCAGCTAGATTCATGGAGTACATTTGAATAGCCGGATATACACAAACAGGTTGAAAGTTGAAGCTGCTTCAGTCTTAATTAAGAAGTCATACAGCCATGAAAGCCAAATAGATGGAGTTTGTACTAGGGTCAACAGTCATAGTTCTAAGTTGAGCTGCGCGTTTCTTGGGAATGGTTACTGTCATCAACACCCTTGCTATCTTATTTGTTTTGTATGGCATTTCACAGGTCTAGCTCTGTAGTCTAGTCTACTTTTACAGGCACCAAATGGTGAAATTTAGAAGCTTAAACCAGTAGACTCGATGACCATCTGCTCTTCCTACAGCATACCAGGCTATAAATTACAAATCCTTAATTTTTAAGTCGGCATTGTCCAGATTGATTTTGTATAGTTTTCACAAGGGTAAGACAACATTATTTGAACTTTCTTATGGAAAACACTTGGAACTCTGTTCTAAAGCCACACTCTTAGAGAAATCACACCTCAAGTACTGATGCAAACAAAGCACACACATGATGCATTGGGATTCCCTCGATCCTTAACTTCTTTGTGCAGAAATAAAGAGTCTTGAAGCATACATAGGTAAAGTACTTCACTTTTTTCAGTAAAGGAAATTTAAATTTGAAGGAAAACGAAGAAGTTATACTTTTGAAGCATCAGGAGGGCCTTCTCACCTCCTTGCATGTGAAAATCAAGGCTCTAGTGAAGTTTAATTCTTTCAGCAAAACATAACAAACATATAATTGCAAAGAATTTCGCTTATAAGACTTGGACACACAAGCAAAACTGGAGATATTGGGATACGAATTTGGAAGTTTTCTCAAAAGAAAAAACAAAAGATACGAATTAGGAACACCTGCCACATTTCCCATGGCGGGCTGAGCATTAGAAATATGCATTTCACTAATCCTCTGAATCTCCACCCGTTCATTAACTGGATTCCTGCCCCCTTCAGCATGCCTTTCTTCCACACCATTACCACTTTTGGCCCCACTTCCTGTTAGACTTAAACCTGGAGTTAGAAAAGTCTAGGATGGATAATATATTAATATCCTGTTGATATTTAAATGATAATTAAAGCGTACCTGAGATATCTGACCAAATTCTGGTGTGATCAGATGGATGATCGGACACACTCCCTCTTGGTCTCTCTTTTGCTTGGGACCCTGTTCCATGACCAGCTTGGCCATGCATTGTAGCAGCGGGAGGTGGAGGTTCTGAGGTATTTCCTTCATGCAGCTGCGATGTAAGCATTGTTGCAAGAACAAGCGTAGTATCGAAGTTTGAAGTGGAGCCATCATCTAGACCGAATTTTGGTGCCATTAGAATAGGCCTGTTCCCCCAATGCAAGGTTTCAGATTTGAAGAGAAAAAAATAATACGATACCATAATCAGATTTCTTTTTCCTTTGAGACCATAATCAGATTTGGAAGGCCAAAAATCCTCTGCCAACAGCAGAAAAAATAAAGGTGACCCAAAAATAGCTGACACAGACAATTCATTTATCATTCTGGTACGAGGAATGCGAACATGGTACACCAAATGCCCAAAAATGTAGTATGATAGGGGGAGGCATCTCAAGACTACACCATTACGATGTACTTCTTTTGAGCATTAAAGATTCGACAATACATAATTCTGTGTTTTGAAATCACACAGGTAAAACACGTTTTCGACAGTAATATAATCAATTGCTTACTCTTTGCCTTGCCAAAGCTTCACTATCACTAGATATTAGTCTATCACACTGGTATTTTCTCCTAACAAAGTTTTAGGATCATTAAATTCAATGGTTTGCAATGGAGTTGTACCATGTTTCAGAACACACTCGTGTTCCAAAATGAAATCAGTAGGGTACAGGAATGTTCTGGTAACACTGCAACAATTTTATTGTTTGGTTGTTCCTCCATATAAAAGCCATCTGGATGTCACCCACAGAACCACAGATTAGATAATCCCAAAAATTCAAGGCGTGCTAAACTGCTAACAATTGCCTAATCATGTTTATTTTGAATCGATAGACAGTCCAATCTAAGACAACAAACTGAGAGGCTAAAATCATCTCTGAAATAGCTATAAAAGATTGACTAATATTTGAATGCGTCACTCAATTGATCAGATTAACTTTGAATACTCTTGAGACAATGGAAACATGAAGCCATATTGGGTGCAATTCATCACACTTATTATCTTAGATACAGAATGTGATGTGCAAAGAACCATAACCAAAATTACATTGATGACCCAGCCTGGGTTAGACTGCCGTGCATCTGAAAGTATATGAGTAGGAATATTTAGTAACAAGAGGAAAAAAATATTAACTAATGAGATAAACAAATATAAACTAAACAAAAGCAAGTAAGAACAAGACAAACAAAAACAAATGGAGTTGGTTGCCATGGCAAAGGAATACTTCCATCCAGCATCAGAAAGGATGAAAGATAACCCTCTACACACATGCCCTGATACTGAGATACTAAATCTAAATGATACAGGTAGTAGAAGTAGCATACTCGCCAGCCTTCTCAAAAAATAGATGGATGTCAACTTCACAACCTTCACAAAAAGAGAAAAACGCCTGAAAATGAGGAATGAACAGAATGTCAAAGAGGATGACAAACGTCAGACGCCTAAAAGAAAGAAAATCATGAAACTCATGAATTATCAGAAACAATATCAGAAACTGCTCCACTAATCAAAATGAATCGATTACTTGCGTAACAAGGAGCGGCTTGCGAATTTATTGAACCATCAAAACTACATGCACCAACCATAATCAAAATAGTGGTGATAATGATTATGCACAGCAGCACGTCATAAAGCTATAAAATTGAATACTCATGTAGTAATAAAATTCAAGTTAAGTGGAGTAAATCATTTTGGGGATAAAACTTAGTTGAATATTGAGCGGTGAAATTTTACTGATGCGGTAATAAAATTCAAGTTAAGTGGATTCTAAACAGTCGTTAACTATACCTTCAATTCCTTCACACCGAATGTAACATCAACAGGGTCCCCAGTGTGAGTATATTGCACAAACTCTTCAGTTGGATCTATCCATAGCTGAGTGTGTAGCGATGATTCATTCTCTACAATTGATAAATTCAAGAATGAAGTATCTACATAAGCCAAGTTCAACATACAGAAAATGATGATAACCTGATTCACCTTTGGTTGGGTCTATGTAACTTCTTAGTTCAACAGCTTTCCCTCCAATTTCACTTGCCGCATCAGAAGGTGAGGATGTGGGTTCTGTTGCAATAATAGTTATCTCCTGAAGGTTTGACTGGAAATTACCCAGCAATCTGTTCAGATCACGAGGTCTCACCACAAAGCTGCTCGGAATCTTACTCCTATCAAGAGAAAGGTATTGTATGTCGGGTTCAACGTTGCAAGTAATCCAATAGGCTTTCCTTACACCTGCAATATGTTCACCGAAAAGCATTTCACAAGCAACCCAAATCAAATTGAAAGGTAAAAGGAATATATTCCATCTAAAGTTCATACTATTCTGCCAATATGCATCTGGAACAAGTGTCAAATGCTAATTTGGGTTCATTGTTTGCCCAATCCACAATATATTACTAAATGATACTGTAAAATGAAAAGCTGGAAGACTAAAATGATAATGCTTAAACATTGAAGGCGTCCAAGTTATGAAGCTTTCAGTCACTATCCAACATGAACAATCTCAGGCAAACAGTACAGATGTATTAGCTATTTTGGCTGGTGGCACAAAATATAATTCCATAGTGGATGGTGCCATGTCCATTCCAACAAAGGACAAATCCATCCATCCTCTCTCTCTCTCTCTCTCTCTCTCTCTCTCTCTCTCTCTCTCTCTCTCTCTCTCTCTCTCTCTCTCTCTCTCTCTCTCTCTCTCTCTCTCTCTAGACCTTCAATGACATAGTTGATGTTGTACTGGATTATTTACGAGCTGATGAATAAATCTTGTCCAGAATGTCCGGAAACCCGCTACTTAATCAATGGAATTGGAGTTATAAGTGACTGTACATTGTACAACAATGTAATGAGTATTCCCAGACGTACTTGCGCATCTAGAATATATCCCTTATGTAACCAGGATACAGTAGAACAGCAAGACAAGAGAAGTGTGATCAACAACGTACCATTAAAGCAGTCTAAAGTCCACTGCACTTTTGATGCATCGCGATCAGGCAACAACACACTTAAATGATCGACACTTGTAAGAGGTGTCCTAAGAACAGAACAAATGGCCTATATACATCACAGTTGGAACAAAAAATCAAATTACACAATCAATGCAATTCAAAGAAACATAGACCATAGAACCGCACCTTCAAAAGCACACTACATTGCACTTGTGTACCGGAGATTGTATAGGCATCAAAAAAATCAGGTTTGAATGTAATAGACTGATATGCAGATCTCGATGAGTTGAGTGTGTGGCAAGCAAGCTGCAAGCATGAAGACAATTTTTTTAAAGAGACAAATAGTAAAAATGTCTAGGACAGAACATATCCTACAAGCAAGTAAAGCTCAAATAGCTAAACAAAATGGATAATCCTTCAACACACAAAAAAAAAAAAACCTTTTAGCGATATTCCAATTCTAAATTTTCAAAACAAAACAGACAAACAGAACATTAAACTAAAACAGCTAAAGAAATAGTTGATTAGTTAACTTTTGAGGATTCCCCCCTAACTTCTTTACCTTAGCAAACGAGTTTCATGACAACTGTCCAGCCGTAACAAAAGAAATATATTCAATTCTGAAATAAATGAAATGAATAGCATAATATTAAAAAACTAAACAAGGTGTCCCCATTTTCCCAAGTATTTCTATCAACAAATTCATTACTTCCCCTGATGTCATAGGTACGACATAGGCGATCTGATTAGCCCCATGTTTGGTGCTAAGAAAATAACAGAAACAATAGGAAGACGATTGTCTGCTGTGTATACGTGTTTTGGTTATCAAGGAAAAAATGACCTTCATGAACATCTCCAACCTACATCGCTATTTTAGAGACTTAACAAACCATTTTCCAACAAAACGTGCATATAGAGAGTGTCACTGTTCACAAACACTCCAATCACCATATAGGGGGCGGTTCAAGGGACACCCAAAAAAACACCCTATAGTTCCCGATCAAATTTTGATGATCCGAGCTGCTCAATGTGATCAGAATATGATTTTAAGGGTACTCGCGAGAAATTAGAAAAAAAAATGACCGGAAAAGACTTGATCTGAGCAGTTTTTAGCTAAGATTTAATGAACGGTTCAATTAAAAACTGCTCAAAACAAGCACTTTCCGGTATTTTTTTTGCCAACTTCTCGCGGGCACCTTTAAAATCACGTTCTGCACACATAGAGCGGCTTGGATCATAAAAATTTGATCGGAAACTATGAGATTGAGATTTTGGGTGTCCCTTGAACCGTCACCATATATACATATGTATGTATATATATATAGTCCCCTTCTTCTAAGGACCACCTTAACTTAATAAAATAAGGACCTCCATTTTCCGATAGAATTTCGATGATCCAAGCCGCTCAATGGGTTTAAAACATGATTTTAAGGGTACTTGCGTAAAATCAACAAAAAAAAAAAGACCGGAAAGGCTTTATCCGAGCAGTTTTTATTTGTTTTTTATCAAACGGTTCAAATAAAAACTGCTCGAATGAAGCCCTTCCCAGTCATTTTTTTTGTTGATTCCTCGTGGGTACTCTTAAAATCACGTTCTGAACACATTGAGCGGCTCGGATCATCGTAATTCGAACGGGAAATGGGAAAATGGGGAGGTATATATATCTATCCATCCATCCATCTATCTATCTATCTTTACTTTCCATAAACTCATTCATTTGTTTGCCGATAAAAATAAAATAAAAAATCTTGCAACTTGGACCAATTGGTTGGGTGCTTGTTCCAAGTCCACCAAGGTCTCGAGTACTTGGCATCTACTAACTTATTATGACTTGAACTTGCAAGCGGACCCAATTGGTTGGGTGCTTGTTCCAAGTCCACCAAGATCTCGAGTTCGAGACTTGGCGTCTACTAACTTATTATGACTTGAACTTGCAAGCTGGCCCAATTGGTTGGGTGCTTCTTCCAAGTCCACCAAGGTCTCGAGTTCGAGACTTGTTACTAACCTTCTAACCTACATTGTAGGAGTTTATTCACGACTTTCATACGTCAATAATCCATCTTTATTTTTTAGAGGACAGATCTAGCAGTTCCGAATTTTCATATACTTAGCAATCAATTACAATTTCTAATCCTAATCTACTTTCCGTCATTTTTCTCAACCACCAAAGGGGTTTAATCAAATACAGCGTAATTATACACAGCGTGCTTTTTTTTACCCAAAACCCTTAAACCCTAGGTATGAGCAACCCGTGGAATTGCACAGGAGAGTGAACAATAACCACTAGTATCCGGTAATTTACTAGATAAATAGTAGTAAACAATTGGAAAAAGATGGTTAGATCACCTGCGAAGGAGAGGCTTGAATGGCGAGCTCGTTGCCAATGCGTGCGAGGCAAGTGATGCACCTTGCGAAGGTTTTTAGGGCGTTCCCACTCAGGCTAAACTCCATTTTTGTGGAGCAGAGAAATGATTTCTCTGTGCGTATGTGTGTGTTCTTACGGTATTTGTATCAGCCGCGGAGAAGTCAGCAGATTCATTGAAATGGCGGGAAAGAAAGAAAGAGAGACCCCCTTTTTCTTTTTGGTTGGGTTACAAGTGTGTGAAATACTCCTAATGGGAAGCGGGGGCCGATCCGAGTATAACACAACGTAGTGCAGCAGCGTGTGATTTCACCGTCTAAATATGGTTTGAATTTTAAATAAACTCTTCTTGAAAAAAAATTTCTTTACTTGAATCCGGACTATTGATTGTCGAGACGAACGGTGAAATGAAGCACAATTGCATGCTGCTGTGTTTATTTTGAGACAACACAATACAACTCCGGATTGGGTGCATGTTCATCGAATGGTTTTATGCACAGTTATTTTTAGATTTATGTTCTAAAACAATGTAGTATTGCAATTTTGGAAATAATTTTCACACCATCCAACGGAGTATTCAATATCTGCGCTCCGTTTTTTTTTTTGTCTTTATTCTTATAAATCTAGAGATCCCAATGGGATGATGGAATTCGAAACTAAGAAGCGATGTGTGGGGACTACACGATATTTATCATTGAACTACCATTTCACTTACTTATTTTTTCATTTTATCGTAAAAAAGAAGAAAACTGGTAAAAATTGTGTGTATAAATTAATTAATTTTGAAAAAGGAAGAGTCTCCTCTTCTGAACATTTCAAGTTTTGCCCTTTTTGAGCTTATTTGGGCTCATTTTGGAGTCAGAACAGAATTTATTTATAATGGTATCAAGAACTTTTGTTAAAAAAAAAAAAACCTTAATTAGATAAAGAAAATAAAATTTTGTCTTTAATGAACAATAAGGAGAAGGTAAAAATTGCGTCAAAAGGAAAATGCTATTTTGGAAAAAAATGGGATTGAATTCCGATTGAAATTTTGATTCAATTGAAGAAAAAAGAGAGTAAAACCTAGTATTTCTTTTCACGTTTGGGTTCTAAGACCCTTAGTTCCGGCTGTCATTTCTTTTTCTTTCGGGTTCTAAAACTCTTGGTCAAGAATTATTAAACCAAGCCATTGCACTAGACACGCATGCAGTCATAGTAGTCGGTCCAGAATGCCATAAATATGTCTAAAAATCATGTTAGTTGATATTTTGAAAAAAAAAATATTTGTGCCATGATAGACCCCAAAAACATTGAAAAAAATTGGGCCGGCACAATTATTTCCATACCTCGAGTGTAAGCTCTTATATATGTTTGGGAATAAATTTGTACGCAATATTAAAAAAAAACACACAAATATGAAAATTAGTCTAAATACACCTCCTAATTATCATTTGCAGAAATATTATCGAATCTACTTAAAATATCCATTCGTTATTAGTTTTATTGTCTTCATTCAATTTTTTTCGCATTTTTTTATTTTGCGTCAGACTTTTGTGACCTAATTTTGTCTTTATTCGAAATAGTTATGAGTTTCGATAATAATTTTTTACTTTACCGATTTCTCTCATTGAGAAAAATTAATAATCTACAAAAATTTGATACAAAACTAACAAATGCGAAAAAATATTTGAATAGAAAAAAAGGCAAGTATTTTGGCCAAAATAGGCTCAGGTTCCAAATAGGGGTGGGCATGCCTGACACGAAAAACAAAATAAATTCATATAATTGAGCTAAAAATAAATATTTTTATGGGTAATTCTATACATTGGATATTAGTTTGATGAACTGTCAACTAAAAAAAATAAAAATTTAGCGAAATGTAGGACTTTTTGACATGCAACACAACCCGAAAATGACACGAAAGATGATAAGTTGAAAAATGTTGTGAGATTTTATAAATAAGATTTTGATATATAACACGAAAATGACACGAAATTACCTATTACCAACCTTTAGTTTCAAGAGAAGGTGGGTGGAGATAGAAAGAAGAGGGGTGTGTTTAGAAGGCTCCAAGAAGTAGTAGAGTTTATGAGGTTAGGGTTTACAAGAACGCCGACTAAACCCCCAAGGCCACTCCTCATCTCCTCCATCGATCCACAGCTCTAAATTGCAGTCTCTCTCGCTCCTCTCTCCGGTACCTCTCTCTCTCTCTCTCTCTCTCTCTCTCTCTCTCTCTCTCCCCAGGATTTTGTAAAGTTAAGAAATGCTGTTAAGTTGTGGAACTTCTGAACAAGGTTTCATGAGATTGCATAAACTCAACGTAAAAGATACTCGTGTAGTTGTTACATTGTATTTTTATTTCCATTTGCTATAATGCTTCAGCTTGTTTATTAGTTCACAATTTCGTATGCATATCTTTCATTCGAATAGATGTTTATTGTGTTTCTGTGGAATAGGGTTTGAGAAGGGACTATTGGACCAGTTTGGTTAATTTCGATTTCTTTGTATCGAACTCGGTTTTTTAGGGCTGCAATTTGTATTCGGCCTCACAAGAGTCTCTGAATACTTAGGCATCAAATCAATATTAGATACCACCAGAGGTGGTAGCCTAGTTGGTAGGTCAGTTGCTTCCCCAATTGGAGACTCAAGTTCGAGTCCTGGGACGTCCTTGTCCTGTAGGGGTGATGGCATACTACTTCCAGCTAGTACCTTGGTGGTGCTGTGGTGACGGCCTGTCCTCCCGGACAGTAGCTATGGCTCAACCGGACATTCCACAGCGGGTAGGAAGCCTCTATGGTCACGCCCAGGGGGAGTTGCTATGCTGGTTGCCCCCTCCCACCCTTTTTAATGATCAAAAAAAAAAAAAATCAATATAAGATTGGATGGATAATTGGTGTTTTTAAAGTACTTTTTTATTTTATTTATTACTTTTGTCTTGTCAAATGCAGTTGTTTTTAGTTCGCTGTTGAAACAATCCGCCAAGATGCAGAATGAGGAGGGACAGAACATGGATCTCTACATCCCTAGGAAGTGGTATATCTTTGTTTGTTTTCTATTACAATCGCGTAGGCTCCTATCATTAAGTTGGACATGTGAGATTTCACTCACTTATTTCTTGCCATATTGCAGTTCTGCCACGAACAGGCTGATCACTGCTAAGGATCATGCCTCTGTCCAGCTTAATGTCGGACATTTGGACGAGGCTGGCCGTTATACCGGTCAATTCTCCACTTTTGCGCTATGTGGATACATCCGTGCCCAGGTTCCTCTTCTTGCTTTTCTAGTATCTTTTGAAGAATGGGGTGTGTGTTTGTTGTTTATTCATTTCTGTGTTTTGATTTTGTTGTATTCTATTTGTATGAAATCATTAAAGAGGCGAGGTAGTGTTTTTCCATAAATGACCTTGCTAGTACTGTTATGGTTACTGGTATTGCTGATTTTATTGATGCCGCTACGGCTCCTGTGATCATATTTTTTACTACTTGCGTACCTTTAGATCTTTTAGAATAACTTAAAACTTGTTCTAATGTTGGGTAGTAATGCTAGATTCGAGCATTATCTTTTTTCTGTTACATTCTAAGCAACTTTAATCTTACGGACTGTGCTTCATGTTCGTTACAATTTTTTCTTCCCTAGAGTTGTGCACTTGTTCTGGCGATCTCCTCTGTTTTTCTCCCCCATCTCTTTCTTTCCTAAGTGCTAGAGTTTCTGGTTTGCTAAGAAACACGAGCACTTCTAAGGAGGCGGCGTGCATCAGACATTTGTCTAAACAGTCTTATTAATTCATTATTATTTTTTTGGAATTGGACACTCTTTGGTTATTTGGGACGCTCATGTGAGTCAGGTCCATTATTTAGACATGCATGAAGCACATTGGTAGCTGTTAGAAATAGATCTGCTCCATCTATGGTTGAGTTATTTAGTAGATTCTCAAAGATACATGGATTGTCTATTGGTGGATTCTCTTTTGTTTTTCTGCCTTCTTCTTTCTCCCTTGAGTTTTATAGTGTTTGTCTGAATAGATGTTTTGGTGCCTATATTTTGCAGGGCGATGCTGACAGTGCTCTCGATAGGCTCTGGCAAAAGAAAAAAGTTCAAGTCCGTCAGCAGTAATAGTTGCTTCTATTTTCTATCCAGTACCCTTCGTTAGAGACGTGGTTTAATCTATTGTCTTTCTGTTTTTTAGTTCTATGTCGAGGTTGACTAGAAAATGAATGATGGATTTATGTTTTGGTGAACATGTCTTTGATGGTCGACTAAATTTATATATCATTACCTTCTGAGCGACAATTTCTAATGCCGGTCTTGTTGGGCCGTTGGCTTTATCGATAAATTACCATTGAATTCCATGCCTCTTTCACTTGTGCCTGTTTTCTGGGAGCCTGGTGGACATCTTTTTTAATTTTTTGCCTGTTGCTACAGCTTCCAGGAGCAAGTTGAGTGGAATGTGTTTTTTTCAGCCGATCTTGATGGTGTTTTTATTTGAAACACCAGTGAAGCAAAAGACACTGAAACAATATGCACAAACACAAATGGCCGCCGTATTATTTATTTACTGTAATCGTCACAACAACATTACATCTCAGCAGTCGTCCTTTCTTTATTTGCTTCACATGCATATATTATATCTTCGCACAGAGCAAATTAAGCTAGTAATACGTTCAATGAGGCTTTTTCAGGAATTCTCTGGCTATTCTTCCATTTCCTCCGTGAGGGTAGAACCCACCGGGCAAATGCTCACTGCCAGTGTTATACACGACCCGCAGTATCTCCCCTGGAGTTCTCCTATAAGAGATGGAGTAGAAATTTGCCGATAACACGTTGCTCTCTGTACGATTTTCCGCTCCTAGCTGAGGTGGGACAATGATGCCTTCATCCTTGATGCCACACATCGCTAACTGATTTCTGAGCTTTGAAATGCGGATGGTAAACTCGGCCACCGTGTGGTTATATGGATGCACAAGTTCTTCAGCTCGCTCGTAGAGGTACATTCGTATAACCGCGTCTTGGCCGGATTCAACTCCCAAGAGTCCTGCCAAGAGCTGTGCAAAACAGATAAAAAGGGAAAAAAATAAAGAAAAAGAAAAGTTACCTGGGTGATTAATCTACGCAAACAAAGTTCATCGCAGCCCCTTTCTGAGAGATTACCGAATAGAATGGATGATTTGTGCAAAAAATGGACAATGAAAGCTATTCTGTTTGGAATTAATTACCCGCTTAGTCTGGTAGCCATTGATAAGAGGATTTGCTCCAACGTAACCAACAAGTCCCATGTACGGAATCACGTAGCAACTCAACATGTAACTGAGGCTATCACAATACGGGTCGAATGGAGGATCGAGTTCATACCCGAATGCTTCATCAAACAGTTTTGCAAAGTTTTTCGGGCTTACATCCAATAGAGGCCTTGGAAACAAACCCACTGTTTTTTCAAGGGCCCTGCAAAAAATTGGTTTATTCACGCATTAGCCAAATAGAAATTGCGTGTAATATTGATTGTAACGGAACAAGAAGACGAACCTGAGATGACCGACTTCTTGATACGCAAATTCCGTGATGATATTCCTGGTAAGAGAATCAAGTTTGGCTCTTTGGGCGCCAATGGGAGGGGGGCCACCCAGAACTAACTGGGGCGCAACATGGTCGAGTCCGTACCCGAGTGCTGCCCACAAGAAGTATTCAGCTTCCAAAAACTCAAGGTTCACTGCAAATTGCAATGTATCCACGTCTTCTTCATACACCGGGATTGCATGGGGTGGACATGGTGACTCGCAAATAGGGTAGGATGAAGGGATGGAGATGCAGTTGCTCATGATTGACATCCATACTATTAACCTAATCAAGGAGAAAGTGGAGGCTAAGAGAACCCCCATTATTGCTGTGTTTGTGTTGGAGAGAGAGAGAGAGAGCGTGAGGGGGGGTGGAGATGAAATACAGGAGAGAGTTTAATGCAATTTATAGTGAGGCTAAGAGCATCTACATCACTTTAGTTTCTTACTCAAAGTTAGAAGAAAGAGCAAAATGGCAGAAAGTCTCCTGCATCAACCTCTTGTCCTCCCTCTCTACTTTGCAATTTCTTTACCTTTGCTACAGTGCCTCTTTAGAACAAATGAGACACTATTCATCGTACTATATTGTTTTTCTATTTAATTTTTACCACACCAATGAGTCTTTTGTTTTCTTTTTTAAATCGGATGTCTGAGTCAGCTTCCGCGCTTCGTCTAATTTTGGGGCCTTGAAGGTAATGTCCGGACATAACCCCAGTGCTCTAATTTTCAATCCGTTTAAACCGGTGCGAAGATCTTATTTGTTTTTTAGCATTTTATCTTAAAGTGTCGTAATTATTTTTTGTCTATAGGACTCTTATAATCAAGTTTCTGCTTTACATGATCCAAAATAAAGACCAGAAACTTGATTATGAAAGCCCTAGAGATAAAAAGTAATTATGACTCTTTAGGATAAAATGATCAAAAAATAAGATTTTCACACCGATTCAAATGAATTAAAAATTAAAGCATTTTTAGGTTTTTAATAGATCGCTACAGAGTATGTATTACATTTGAGAAAAAATAAAAAAATACATTTCAATATTATTTTGGAAGAAGAAGGAAATAATATAGTAATCGATCATAAGTTAAAATAGTGAGTCTGATGCAATATATATTTTAAAAATGACTAGCAGTGACATTTTAAGGTGTAAGCATCTACATCTCTCTCTTTACTTCCCTCTTCAAACTAAATTAAAGAGCCAGAAAGGAAAAAATACCCAAAACCCCCTGCATCAGTCTCTCTTCCTTCCTCTCTACTTTGAAAATACTCTTAACATTTTTTTTTATCGGCAAAAGAATTTTATTAATCTCCGAATATAAAGTTACAAAGATTAAACGGGAGCGGAAAGAAATGGGCATCACAACCAAAACCTACATTTCAACTATGTTGGCACCTAGACTAAAAACAATAATGTGCCATTTGCTACCAAAGAAAGAAAAGAAGTTAGCGAGGAGCCAACCGAAAAAAAAACAAGACCAATTCTACTAGCCACATACTCCGCAACTAAACCATTGGAACCAAAAGGGAATGGATTTGAGACGACCAAGACCCCACTGTCAAAGGTACCAAGCATCTCGAAAAATCCGTTGACGGCATTATCATCAACATGCAGCAGCAAAGCAATGGAAGTGAAATATGGAGCACCAAACCAATTAGGCCCTGTTTGATAACAGGACTATGCGTTATGATTGGATTACCGATCCCAAGGGCTTCCCAAACCCCCTGTTTGATAATCGGATTATTGCTCTGTTGGGATGAGTAGTGAGTTCCATAGGGAGTATTAGCAATACCCTTTGGACTTGGTATTCGTTGTCCAATCCCAACCCCTTTTCATTACAAATTTCTTCTATCAATTCAATCTCGTCATTTAATTCTATCTCAAACAAACATGATATTAATAATCCTATCATCTATTCTCATTCCAAACAAACATACTCATTATCAATCCATTCTCATTAACAATTCATTTTCATTACCAATCATAATCCTAATCTCATCTCCTTACGAATCTTATTCATCTATCACTGTTATCAAACGGGGCCTTAAGACAGCTTTACTTCGTATACGTGATAACAGCAATATTGAACTATTGAGCTGGATAAATACAACATCTCAGGCAGAAAGCTTGGTACAGATCTTGCGAAATAGCTCTGATGACAGCATATCTTCAACAGTCCTATGCACCAGCAAAGTAGTATTCATAGGCAGGGGTTTAAGCTGTATAAGAGGAACAATTAACCCCGTCATCTACAGCAAAAACAAACAGGGAGCAGCCAATAAAACCACTTCATCATAAAGATTTTCCAGGGGAAGCAAATCTGATTTTGCTACAGTGGCTCGTTTGGACAGACGAGCAACTGTTCACTTGCTTCACATTTTTATATTATTTTCCAATCTCTCTCTTTGTACTCCATCTCTCTTTCTCTTTCTGATTTTTATACCTTTCCTGGTTTTGTTTCTCTCTCCGAGGCAAGGGAGAGTATTTAATTGAGGTGGGTTTGATTATTTATTGAGAGGAGAGCGAGAGTAAAGAGCCTGATGCTGCAGTAGTTATTTCAAAAATGGGTAGCTAAAATAATAAAGTGACTTTTTAAGGTATAAAGTGATCCAAAATATAAAGAGTCTAGTGTGAACGTCCTAATTTGATCTGAAATTTAAAGAGATTGATGCAGATGCTCTAAGTCTACGGAAGAGTAGCTTTCGCTTGTAGGATAATTCATACTCCTATTTCAAATGAATTTTGCAATATTTATTATCAACGAATAGAATTACTCTATTTCGGAAAAAACACCCACGACTCCTCCTGCGTGTTTAGGAAAACAAGCACAAATTAGATTTATAGGCATAGTTTCTGACTTTTACCACATACACTCGAGTTAATTTGGGCCACGCGATTTTTAATGTCTGAACATTTACTTGATCCCACAAGCAAACCGTGCTAGGACCACCGCACGTCGTATGGGACACATTCCGGATCTCATAATAATACAAAAAAATATGTATAACATCTAAAATAGTTATTTATGAGCTCTATAAAAAATTAATTCCAATGGATATAAGTAGATATATTTTCTGAATTTGTAGAGGTGAAACTGCTCGTCCCTACGAATTCAGAAAACATACTTTTCGATATCCGTTGGAGCTGATTTTTTTAGGGCCCTATAAATAATTATTTTAAAATTTATAGATATATATTTTTTATTTTTGTGGAGCTCAAAGTGGGCCCCTCCCGGCGTGTGGTGGCCCATACGGTGGTCCTGGACTTTCTCTAATGTTTACCAAAAAAAATTATTTGGTGGTTTTGGAGACCGTCACGTGATACCCGACCAACACTTTTATTTACCATACATGTTTTTGGTTTTCAGTAGTTAGGCCTCATTTCTGCTAAACTACAAGTTATAGACTACAACCATTTCGTTTTGTCCTTATTCATTTTTTTTTTTTGTATTTGTTAGTCTTTTTCTAAATTTTTATGTATTATTGTTTCGTGTTGATGAGATGA
This sequence comes from Rhododendron vialii, assembly GCF_030253575.1. Classification (NCBI taxonomy): domain Eukaryota; kingdom Viridiplantae; phylum Streptophyta; class Magnoliopsida; order Ericales; family Ericaceae; genus Rhododendron; species Rhododendron vialii. The sequence goes on from NC_080561.1 coordinate 28,194,077, forward strand.
ATCATAGAAGTGAAAATTTGACTTTACCCCAATTTTATACTGTAAGAAATATCGAAGAAAGTTGGGCATTCCTAACGTGTGGTGACAAGATACATAAAGTTTTACTAGTACGAAGGAAGAAACAAAATTATTAAAACTTGAATGCAAACCACATAGTAATAATTACTGGATGATGCTATAGTGTCTCCGGTCATTTTGAGGACACCGTAATTTTTGGCATAACTTCACTATTATGAGCATAATTAAAACCCATTACAAGCATAACAGAATCCAAATAAGACATAATCAAAGAATATCCAAAAACCAATCAAGGCATAACCAAACTCAACCAAGGCATAACAATCAAGTTATGCCTTGTTATGGTTCTGTTATGCTTATAATGGTTTTGATTATACTCATAATAGATTTTGGTTATGCTCATAATAGATTTTGGTTATGCTCATAGTGATTTTGTTATGCTAAAAGTTACGGTGTTCCCAAAATAACCGGGGACACCGAAGTCATTCCCATTACTATAAATAAAAAATTGTAGTAGCTTGCAAATGATACATGAGGTGGGGTACGAAAGGAATTAAGGGAAACACGTGATGGATATTTTCATCTTTCTACGTCTCTTCGTGGGGTGTTTGGGAGCCTACTTTTTAACTTTTCAGTTTCATTTTCTTGGTTTTTTAAATTATGGTCAGACTGAATTTTGAATCTGGTAGAGTGTTTGGATGATATGTCAATAATACATTTTGTAACATGAGTAGTATTTAGAAGATATGAGATAAAAATGAATTATAAATTGATTTTTTACCAAAAAAATTACCCTTAATTATTTAATGGGAAAGAAAAGGACCTCCAACGTCACCAATCTCTTTCGTGATTCCTTTTCCCTTCCTGTTTTCCATTGTTTTCTTGCACTGTAGTGAGAAAGCAGAAATAGAAATGGCGGATCATGGGCCAAGGCCACATAATCCCCTTCCAAGCTCTATCCCTCCAACTAGAACAAAGAGGATTCAACATAATCTTCCTCAACACCCCACTCAGCTTTCGTTCGCTTCTCTCAGATTCTCTCTCTTCAACAGTGGAAGAACAGATCTGAAATAGAGGAGGAGATAACGTTCAAATGGTTTTGTGGAATTCTCCCAAACAAAGAGGGTAGGGATGTCTTTTGGCGTGTCTGAAAAACGAAAATGAGAATGGGAAAAACTCCTATGGACCTCTTTCTCACTTCTCTTCTCCTTTCTTCAAATCTGAAAAACCATTCTCGGAGAATGAGTTCTCTGGTTTTTAGCCAAACAGCCGAAATGGAAAAAGGAGAAATAGAAAATGTGAAAATGAGGCTGCCAAACAGGCACTTAGAAAACGCGAAAATGAGAATCCAAAAGCTTATCTAAGGTGATTTTTGGATTTTGGCGTTTTTTTTTATTTTCTTTCGAGAATGCATTATGGTATGCATTCTGGATTGGTCGCCCATAACACTCAGAAACAAGAAAAAAAAAAAAAAAGGAAAAAAAAGGCATTATGCAGATAGTTGAGTGGCCAAACAGGGCCTAACGAGTATAGGAAGAGTTTAATTTTTTCAGAAAAATGTCAAGAAACCCCGACGCCGTTTCCGGACCATTTTTGAGGGATTAGTGGGGTTTATTTATTTATTTATTCCAATCGGTAGAAGATATCATTACATCATGCATAAAGTACAAATTATAAATCACAGAACACTACATCCATTATGTAAGAGTCCACGAGATAACCAAACCTAAACAACTAAACCAACAGGATAAAAATGTCTATCCAAGGAACCACAATTACTATATACCTAACTCAACTACAGTTTACAAGCCCCATTAAGGGGAGAAATAACCCTAATAAAAATACAAAGGAAATAACATCCACACGCAGGTGGAAAGACTCGAACTCCTGACCTCCTAGTGAGATGCAAGAGTTTTTGGCCAACTGAGTTAACTCCAGTTGGTTTGAAGAATTAGTTAAGAAGGGGATAAAAGGCGAAAATTAGCTAACTGCTACCATGCCATAAGTTTTCAAAATTTGCTAATCCAAGTATATATTATGCCTGCCAAACACCAAATTTGTTGTTTCAGGAATAGCTAGTTTGAGCAATTAGTCTATTTGGCTAACAAACGGGCTCTTAAGCGTAAGGATGTAGATTTAAAATTGGTGGGATGTGCTCCGTATAGAAAACTCAAGAAATGAACAAATGAATCACAGGAAGAAGAAGAGAGAGAGAAGAGAACAAATCTGAAAACTCAATTGTAATCTGTTGTCAGTTGTGTTACAATGCTGAGATCAGTGCTTATGTATTTGCACGACACAATCTCACCAGAATTAGTTACAAGTACAGCTGTCCTGACAGCTGGCCCAACTAAGTACCCACTAAATCATCTTAACCAAACTAACAACTTGACTAATTACATTTTAACAAATCCCTAACTAATGTGTTCTCTTTACAGCCCCCTGCAAACTCATGGGAGTATCCATGACCATGAGTTTGGCCTTCAAAGAAAGAAACCTATCCACAGATAGAGATTTAGTGAATATGTCTGCAATCTGTGCCAATGTACCAATGTGCCGAACCAATATTTGTTTGCTAAGCACTTTCTCTCGAATGAAATGATAGTCCACCTCCACATGTTTTGTTCTGGCATGGAAGATGGGATTAGAAGCCAACGCAATAGCTGACTGATTGTCACACCAGATAAGATGAGGTAAAGAAGGAGACACATGCACATCAAGAAGCAATTGTTGAACCCAAGACACATCAGCTGCAGTCTGAGCCAAAGACCTATATTCAGCTTCTGTTGAAGAGCGAGCAACAGTGTGTTGCTTCTTTGCACACCAGGAAATCAAATTAGACCCTAAAAACAAACAGAATCCAGTTGTTGACCGACGATCCACATGATCACCAGCCCAATCAGCATCACTAAAACCAGTCAAAGTAAGAGGACTAGGCACAAAGTATAAACCTTGATGAATACTCCCTTTGATGTATCTCAGAATTCTTTTGACAGCAATGTAATGACTCTGTCTAGGAGCATGCATATGTTGACAGGCGAGATTAACAGCAAACGAAATTTCTGGTTTAGTGAGAGTGAGATACTGTAATGAACCAACCACAGTCCTATACCAATGAGGATTCTCAAATAAAGGATCAGGATCCAAACTTGCTGGCTTAGTTGAGGAAGGGGAGGACTGGGTTTACACTCATGCATCCCAGATTTAACAAGTAAATCTGTAGCATATTTACGCTGAGAAAGAATCAAACTTTTACCATGGTTTTCAACCTCTATCCCCAAGAAATAACTAAGAACACCCAGATCTTTCAGCACAAATCTTCTGCTAAGAACTTTGATCAACTCAGAAATATAAGTTGCATTGCTTCCAGTGATTATGATATCATCAACATATACAAGAATCAAAGTCACACTGTGATCATTCTTAAGAGAGAAAAGAGAAAGATCAGCCTTACTATTGACAAACCCTTGTTGAAGAAGAAAACTGGAAAATAAAGAAAACCAAGCCCGTGGTGCCTGTTTTAACCCATATAATGCTTTATTCAGTTTGCACACATAATCAGGATGAGAAGCACTTTTGTAACCAAGTGGTTGTTTCATATAAACCTCTTCTTCTATTACTCCATGCAAAAATGCATTTGTAACATCTAGCTGTCGTAGAGGCCAATCATAATGCACGGCTAGACTAAGAACAATTCTAATGGTTGGTTGCTTGACCACAGGACTGAAAGTTTCTGTAAAGTCTAAACCTTCTGTTTGTTGATTCCCATTAGCGACCAGTCTTGCTTTATAGCGTGCCACACTACGATCTGAATGTTTTTTAATTTTGTAGATCCATTGACATCCTATCACATTAGCCCCAGTGGGAGGAGGGACAAGAGACCAAGTCCCTTGTTGAAGAAGGGCTTGATACTCCTCTGCCATAGCAGATTGCCACACAGAGTGTTTAACAGCTTCAGAAAAATGAGATGGTTCAGTGTGTGGAAGTGTAGGAGTACAAGCAACCGCAGTCAAACTCACAATGGCTTTAGGTTTGACTATCCCATGTTTAGCTCTAGTAGCCATAGAATGAGAGTTAACAGGAAAGGATTGAGGTAAAAGCAAAGAACGTTGAGTAGGAGAAGCATGACAAGAACCAGATGAAGAAGACGAAGAAGGATCAGATGAAGAACTAGAAGGAGGACTAGAAACAGAAGATGTAGGAGTTGAAACAGAAATAGAAGCAGGAGAAGAACACACAGGAGACTCACAGAAAAATTCAGGTGGAGGAGGCACGAAACAGAAACAGGATCTAAGAAGGGAATATTGGAAGAAGAGGAGGTCTGCAAAGAACCATCAGAAAGAGGAGAAGAAACTGAGACAACTATATCATCAAAAGAGGTTAAAGGAACAGTAAAAGAGGGAGTAACAAAGGTAGTATCAGAAGAGGGAGTAATGAGAGTAGGATAGGGAAAATCATTTTCTATAAACTTGACATGCCGAGAAGTGTAGACTTTTGTTGTTTTAGGATCATAACATCGAAACCCCTTGGTGTTATCACAATACCCTAGGAAAACACAAGGAGTGGACCTTGGAAGCAATTTATGACTTACATATGGTTTAAGCCAAGGAAAACAACAACAACCAAAAGGTTTAAGATTGAAATAGTTAGGAGAGGTTTTGTACAACAGAACATAAGGGACTTGAAACCGTAAAGATGTGTGAGGTAAACGATTAGCTAAGTACACTGCAGTGGTTAAAGCTTCCAACCAAAAGGTAACAGGTAAACTAGCTTGAAGTAAAAGAGTAATGGCAGTTTCAATCAAATGTCTGTGTTTTCTTTCCACAAGACCATTTTGTTCTGGAGTATGAGGACATGTAGTTTGATGAACTACACCAGTAGAAAGAAACAAATGAAGAAGAAAATGATTGATGAATTCGCCACCATTATCACTTCTAACAGTTTGAATGGAAGTACCAAATTGAGTTTGAACATATGCTTTGAAATCAGAAACCTTATACTTAACCTCGGATTTGTAGTGCATAGGAAACAACCAAGAATATCTTGAAAAATCATCAATAACAAGAAGATAATATTTGAAACCTTTATTAGAGGCAACAGGTGATGGCCCCCAAACATCCATGTGTACTAATTAAAAAGGAGCAGTAGTTTGATTGATGGAAAGAGAAAAGGGGAGTTTGTGACTCTTAGCCATATGACAACAGGTACAATCAGGCACAAAAGAACTATTAACAGGTAGACTAAACTGTTTGACTAAAGCAGTAAACAAAGGAGTACTTGGATGCCCAAGTCTTCTGTGCCACAGCTCTGCTGAAGTAGAATGACTAAGAAGAGCAGTAGTTGAAACAGCTTCTGAGGAAGAAGCAACTCCTGAAGAAGAAGACACAACTCTAGAGTGATTCAGAATAGGGTATAACCCCTTGTGACATGGGCCTCTGTAGAGAATCTGAAGTGTGGACTTGTCCTGAATGACAAGACCATTTGAATCAAAGGTAAGTAAACAGTTATTATCTTTAGCAAATTGATGAACGGAGATAAGATTGTGAGTAATGTGAGGAGTATGTAGAATATGAGAAAGACGAAAATTAGCATTAGGTGTAGGAAGTAAGCCATTACCAGTATGAGTGACATGCACTGTACTCCCATTTCCAACCAAAACACCTTCATTTGTTGTTGTTGGCTGAGGATGTTCCAAATTCATGTTTTGCATATTGTTGGTGATGTGGTTTGTCGCCCCACTATCAAAATACCAAGGTGGAGTAGCAGAATTGTTGAAGGTATCAGAACTGTAAACAGTAGAAGATGTAGTAGGAGTTTGTTGCATAAAATAGCTTCCATATGGTCCAGAAGAAGATGGAGGCATGACAAACCCTTCGGTAAAACCAGCAAATGGAGCAGGAGAAGGCATCTGTGATGCATACTGAGGAACACCATAAACTGATGGTAAAGGCATCTGTGGGACAGATTGAGAAACACTCCTAAAACCACCATTAGATCGAACAACCCCTGTATTTTGTGCAGGAGATCTAAACATCTGTGGTGAAACTCCCTGGAACATAGGGATGTTATTCTGAGGAAAACCAGGCATCATATAGTTTGTCCAAGGTAATGACTGTGAGACACCTGAGTAACCTCTCCACTGAGAACTTGGACCAGCAAAAGACATATTGTTTGGCCTATAATAACAGTAATTAGTAGAATGATTATTCTTGCCACAGATGTCACAAGGTCCTTTGGGAACATATCTTCCCCCTCTGCCTTTGTTGAAAGGCCTGAAATTTTGTGAAAAATTCTGTGGAATGTACTGAAATTGTTGTTGTGGTGTAGGAGAAAAAGTAGCAAACTGAGATGAAGATGCACCAATTGAAGACTGAGGTGTAGCCAGAGGAGTCACAGAAGGTATAGATGACATAATGCCTGGAGTCTCATGGGATTGAGACTGATTTCCATGAGCAGCAACAAGAATAGTGCTAACTTTATCTGTCTCAGTAGTCTCTTTACTTAGCTGCTTTTCTTCACTCTTTAACATAGTAACAAGTTCATCAAAACAGACCTTATGACCCCTAGTGCGTACAGCCCTGACTGCAGTTTTGAGTCCATTAAAAACTGTAGGTAAGCCTTGTAGAGTGCGAAACACAAGCTCATCATCCTCAATAGGACTTCCAGCTGCAATCAGCTTTTGTGCTATATCTTTGATATTATCAATATAGGCCTCTATTGTAGAGGTTTTGGACAAAGTGTATAACTGATCCCTAAGTTCTTGAACATGACTTTCTGATAAGAAATTATATCTATTGGAGAGGGATTCCCACACCTGATGAGCAGTTTTTAACCCTAGAACGTATGGCAGTGTGGTTTGAGACAGTGATGCAGTCAAGCACGATCTAAGTTGGGAATCAATTAGCCGCCAGAGAGAAAAGGTAGGATTTGAAGTAAGATTACCGTGATCATCTCGAATCTGAGGCGGTGGAACTGGTTCAGATCCATCAAGATAGCTAAAGAAACCATTCGCATCTACAACATTCTCCACCTGAATCCGCCATAGTAAGTAGTTTGAGCTATCCAACTTGATGTTGACAAGAGAGTGAAAATTAGAAACAAGGAAAGCGAGAGCTGAAGGTAAAGTAATTGTAGTTGAAGTCGAGGTTGCTGAATTAGATGCCATAGCTTGTGCCCTAATTTCTGAGATTAGAAGAAGAAAGAACAGGAATCGAAGGACTCTCGTCTCAGATCGGCTTTGATACCATATAGAAAACTCAAGAAATGAACAAATGAATCACAGGAAGAAGAAGAGAGAGAGAAGAGAACAAATCTGAAAACTCAATTGTAATCTGTTGTCAGTTGTGTTACAATGCTGAGATCAGTGCTTATGTATTTGCACGACACAATCTCACCAGAATTAGTTACAAGTACAGCTGTCCTGACAGCTGGCCCAACTAAGTACCCACTAAATCATCTTAACCAAACTAACAACTTGACTAATTACATTTTAACAAATCCCTAACTAATGTGTTCTCTTTACACTCCGCTCTACTTTTGAATCTGGTTCAATATGTCGTTTTCTGGGTGTACATCTCAGTAAGAATTACAAGGATGTAAAATAGGAGTCTTTTGTAGACTTGGGAGGCCCTTGTGGCTCCGTTCCTCACTTTCAGCAGCCCTTGTGGGCTTTTCACCTCAGCCTCAAGAGAAGACTTTGTTGAAATAACTGCTATAAAATAATAAAGAATTATCTCAATAATTTGTAACCGAAATACAGATTTACTATCGAATAATGGTTGCAGTGTTTGGGTTGAGTCGGAGACTAGGCCGCACTCTTTAATACATTTCGCGGCTCTGCCTAGATTGTGCAAACAGTTCGATTAATACCACGCCGTCCCCAGGATAAATCAGGCCAGAATATAACCTTTGGTCTGCACAGAAGAAAACCAACAACAAAACACAATATCAACCCTATTGCACTAAATCTCCGTGTTCCTGTCTATGTGTGTGTTTTGACTTTGGTTTGATCCACTCCAGGCACAACATATTTCTCTATCAATAAATCAAATCAGCCTTTGCAAAACATAGACAAATTTTTGTAAGCAAGGTCTAAGAAGTCAATTAAATCAAATCTCAAATCGAAGAAATACCTAAAGTGGTCTCCAGTACCAGTGGCTTGCAATGAAAAGTTTTAAGGAAGTACATTGAGACACGCGAATATTCACTATGTTAACCTTAATTCATGCATAAATCACTTGTTAAACAAGTAAATTGAACCACAACAATATACTCGTATATTTCAAGAGTAGTGATCGAAGGTGAAAGAAAACATGTGGGTAAACCCAGTCCGCTAAAGCCCTCATTAAGCTTATTTAACAGAATTTTCTCTTGTTCCAAGTCCAGAGTGGCAACCAACAAGAGCTAGCTCAATTAGCTAAGACTCTTGCATCTCACTAAGAGGTCAGGAGTTCGAGTCTTCCCATCTGCGTATGAGTGTTTTTTCTTTATAGGGCTTTTCCCTTCTTTTTTTCTTTTATTGGTTGAGTTGTTGGGCTTGGTTGTCTCGTGGACTCTCACAATTGATGTAATTTACCGGATTTATACTCTGTACTCATATCTGATGTAAAATGATTTATTCTATTGATTGAAAAAAAAAAGTCCAGGGTGACAGATGATTATCCAAAGGCTTATAATATCGTCTTAATTGGGATGCTTGCTTTTGGTTGCAATGCCATTATGCTTTGGTTCCCTTTAACCTTTGAATTACTCTATTTAATATTAATAAAAAAATTGCTTTTAAATTAAAAAACCACTCAACGGGAAATTCGGTAAATATTAATTATCAAACAACTACCTATTGATTTTTTTAAAAACTAATTTTCCTTAAACAACAACGCAAAATACATGAACTCTTAGTAACGTTTTTCACTTTACTTCTATTTCCCGGACTTGGATTTCATTTACTGTCTGCACCCATTTCTAACCAGTTCCGTAAAGGTTCACTTATGCTGGAGGAAGCATGCCCACTTAGTGATTAGTCCGCCTGTCGATACGAATTTGAGTAAATTATCACGGACGAGCCAAATGCATGGAAAACTTGCCCGTGTGGTTCAGATCTCTCCAAACACATCTTTTACTTATGTAGTTATGTTCATCCATTCTTGTAGTCTTGTAATAATATCAAGTCTATGTTCTTTACAATTTTTTCTTCCCTAGAGTTGTGTGCTTGTTCTGGCGTTCTCCCTGCTTTTCTCCCCCATCTCTTTCTTTCCTAAGTACTAGAGTTTCTGGTTTGCTAAGAAACACGAGCGCTTCTAAGGAGGCGGCGTGCATCAGACATTCGTCTAAACACGTCCTATTAATTCATAATTATTTTTTTGGAATTGGACACTCATGTGAGTCAGTTCCATTATTTAGACATGCGTGAAGCACATTGGTAGCTGTTAGAAATAGATCTGCGCCATCTATGGTTGAGTTATTTAGTTGCTTCTATTTTCTATCCCGTACCCTTCGTTGGATACATCGTTTAATCTTTTGTTTTTCTGTTTTTGAGTTCTATGTAATGTTGAGGATGACTAGAAAATGAATGATGGATTTATGTTTTGGTGAACATAATTTAATATATCATTACCTTCTGAGCGACAATTTCTAATGCAGGTTTGGTTAGTTCGTGTTGGCTTTATCGATAAATTACCATGGAATTCTATGCCTCTTTCGCTTGTGTCTGTTTTCTGGGGGCCTGGTAGACATCTTTTTCAATTTTTTGCCTGTTGCTACAGCTTCCAGAAGCAAGTTGAGTGGAATCTGTTTTTTTTTTCGCCAATCTTGCCGCTGGTGTTTTTGTTGAAACACCAGTGAAGCAAAAGACACTGAAACAATGCACAAAAACAAATGGCTGCCGTATTATTTACTGTAATCGTCACAACAACATTACATCTCAGCAGTCGCCCTTTCTTTATTTGCTTCACATGCATATATTATATCTTCGTACAGAGCAAATTAAGCCAGTAATACGTTCAATGAGGCTTTTTCAGGAATTCTCTGGCTATTCTTCCATTTCCTCCGTGAGGGTAGAACCCACCAGGCAAATGCTCATTGCCAGTGCTATACACGACCCGCAGGATCTCCCCTGGAGTTCTCCTATAAGAGATGGAGTCGAAATTAGCCGATAAGACGTTGCTCTCTGTACGATTTTCCGCTCCTAGCTGAGGTGGGACAATGATGCCTTCATCCTTGATGCCACACATCGCTAACTGATTTCTGAGCTCTGAAATGCGGATGGTAAACTCGGCCACCGTGTGGTTATATGGATGCACAAGTTCTTTAGCTCGCTCGTAGAGGTACATTCGTATAACCGCGTCTTGGCCGGATTCAACTCCCAAGAGTCCTGCCAAGAGCTGTGCAAAACAGATAAAAAGGGAAAAAAAAAAGGAAAAAGAAAAGTTACTTGGGTGATCAATCTACGGAAACAAAGTACATTGCAGCCCCTTTCTGAGAGATTACCGAATAGAATGGTTGATTTGTGCAAAAAATGGACAATGAAAGCTATTCTGCTTGGAATTAATTACCCGCTTAGTCTGGTAACCATTGATAAGAGGATTTGCTCCAACGTAACCAACAAGTCCCATGTACGGAATCACGTAGCAACTCAACATGTAACTGAGGCTATCACGATACGGGTCGAATGGAGGATCGAGTTCATACCCGAATGCTTCATCAAACAGTTTTGCAAAGTTTTTCGGGCTTACATCCAATAGAGGCCTTGGAAACAAACCTACTGTTTTTTCAAGAGCCCTGCAAAAAATTGGTTTATTCACGCATTAGCCAAATAGAAATTGCGTGTAATATTGATTGTAACGGGACATGAAGACGAACCTGAGATGTCCGACTTCTTGATACGCAAATTCTGTGATGATATTCCCCGTAAGAGAATCAAGCTTGGCTTTTTGGGCGCCAATGGGAGGGGGGCCGCCCAGAACTAACTGGGGCGCAACATGGTCAAGTCCGTACCCGAGTGCTGCCCACAAGAAGTATTCAGCTTCCAAAAACTCCAGGTTCACTGCAAATTGCAATGTATCGACGTCTTCTACATACACCGGGATTGCATGGGGTGGATATGGTGATTCGCAAATAGGGTTGGATGAAGAGATGGAGATGAAGTTGCTCATGATTGACATCCATAGTATTAACTTAACCAAGGAGAAAGTGGAGGCTATGAGAACCCCCATTGTTGTGTTTGTGTTGGAGTGGTAGGAGATGAAATACATGAGAGAGTTTAATGGAATTTATAGTGAGGCTAAGTCTATGGAAGAGTAGCTTTCGCTTGTAGGATAATTCATACTCCTATTTCAAATGACCAAAATTTTGTAATATTTATTATCAACTAATAGAATTACTCTATTTCGGAAAAAACACCCACTACTCCTCTTGCGTGTTTAGGAAAACAAGCACAAATCAGATTGAAGGTGCAATTTGGTACTTCATCTCACAAATTGAATGGAAATATGCAACTATGTGTTTTTGATAGTGAATTTCATCTGATCTTTATCTTTGGGAATAATATTCATGTGAGGTGATGCAATCTTGGGCAGACTTTGCTGGTAAGACGAGGCATAGTTTCTGACTTTTACCCCATACATTTCTAGAAGCATGATCTTAGGAAAAAACACCCACCACTCCTCTTGCGCGTTAATGGACCACGCCATTTAATGTCGGAACATTTACTTGATCACACAAGCCAGGACCACCGCATGTGCCACCACATGCCATGTGAGACCCATCCTGTGTATCACAATAATACAAAAAAATATTTATAACCTCTGAAATAATTATTTATGGGGCCCTGTAAAAAATCAGTTCCAACGGATATTAGTAGATATGTTTTCTGAATTTGTAGAGGTGAAACTGCTCGCCCCTACGAATTCAGAAAATATACCTATCGATATCCGTTAGAGCCAGGGCCGGCCCAAGAGTTTTTAATGCCCAAGAACTAATAAAAAAAGTATGCCATTAAATAGTTAATACTTAATAATTTCTACAGCAACAATCACAATACGAGAAAGCTAAACCAATATAAAGTTCTACTAATCATTACATACGAACACAAAAAATACAAAATCTCCAAATAGGCAAATATATATTATCTCAAGAACGCATGAGTATCACTTGAATATTACTTGTATTGCATTTCTAGAAGCAAAAGTATCAAAAGAGTCCTACTCAAATCCAAGTAGTAAAACTATTGGAGTGCCCCTAAAATTTGGAATTTTTGGGATGCCTGAGGCCCCGGCCTCTTGGGCCGGCACTGGTTGGAGCTGATTTTTTTCCAAACCCCATAAATAATTAATTATTTTAAAATTTATGGATATTTTGTTTATTTTCGTAGAGGTCGGAGTGGGCCCCACCCGGCATGCAGTGGCCCATGAGGCGGTCCTAGACTTTCTCTAATGTTTACCAAAAAAATTATTTGGTCGTTTTGGAGACTGCCACGTGATTCCCGGCCAACACTTTTATTCATCATACATTTTTTTGGGTTCAGTACTTAGGCCCCCGTTTCTGCTAATCTACATGTTATAGACTACAACCTTTTTGTTTTATCCTTATTCATTTTTTTTTTTGCGTTTGTTAGTCTTGCGCTAAATTTTTATGTATTGGTACTTCGTGTCGATGAGAGGAATCGGAGAAGTGAAAAATTGACTTTTACCCAATTTTGTAAGAAATATCCAAGAGAGTTGGGCATTCCTAACGGGTGGTGACAAGATACATAAAGTTTTAGTACGACGGAAGAAACAAAATTTTTGAAACTTGAATGCATATCACATAGTAATAATTACAAATAAAAAATGTAGTAGCTTGCAAATGATACACGAGGTGGGTACGAAAAGGAATTAAGGGAAACAAGTGACGGATATTTTCGTCTTTACGTCTCCAGTAAATAGAAAACACGAAAATGAGAATCAAAAGCTTATCTAAGATGAGATTTTTGGATTTTGACGTTTTTTTCTTTTCTTTCGACAATGCATATGGTAGATCCATTCTGAATTGGGCGCCCATAACACTCAGAAACAAGAAAAAAGGAAAAAAGGCATTATGCAGATAATTGAGTGGCCAAACAGGCCCTAATGAGTATAGAAAGAGTTTAATTTTGGGAAAATGACGGCCAATAATTTGTTTTGATAATTAATACCTATGAATTAAGGACATTTTTAGCATTAACAAATGTTTCCAGCATGTTTTTAGCGGATATTAATTATCAAAACACGTCCTGGGCTATCATTTTCCCTTTAATTTTTTCAGAACAATGTCAAGAAACTCTGACCCAGTTTGTTGGGTAGCCGGACTATTTTTTAGGGGATTCGTTGTTTTTTTTTTCCCGCCAATCGATAGAAGATATCATTACATCATGTATGAAGTACAAATTACAAATCATGGGACACAACATCCATTGTGTGAGAGTTTAATAGATAACCAAGCCTAACGAATAAACCAATAGGATAAAAATGCCAATCAAAGGAACCACAATCACTATAGGTCCAACTCAATTACAAGCCCCATTAAGGGAGATCAATTTTGTTCACCATCCCTAAAAGAGGGTGGACAAAACCCTCTCTCTCATTGACTAAGAGAAGAGGGGGGGACCACTATTAACTCCTATTAACCCAACCCTACCTAACCCAAGTCAGCTTTTGTTCTTAATTTCAAAAAAACCCCCGAACAAGTTTTGCCTTTTCCACTTCTCCCCCTCCCTCCTGAATGACGCTTATTTTTTTTTTATATCCGAAATGAGCTTATTAATTACTGTAATATCTTCTCCCTGCAATACCCCAACACTACCTTTTGTTCTGTGATATATATCTCAAGCCGTATGATAAGCACCCGAGAATGTAATGTAGGGTGCGCTAGTGTTTAGTTTTAGTTTAATTTAAGTACTAATTAGTTATTGTTAACATTGTTTGCTTGAAGAGTGTTCTAGTTCTGTCTTGTAGGTGAATCGCCAAACAGGGGAGTTTTCGAGGCTTAAGGCGTGTAATTGCCCGAGCAGAACCAGAATTGCCCGAGCAGAAGCTGATTTGCCCGAGCAAGAGGCCGGCAGCCAAGGCAGAGGATAACGGCCAAGCATTGAGCTATTGATCTCGGCATCGATGTCAAGGGAGAAGGTCCATCGATGCCGAGCCCCTTAGTGGTCCAGTCCTTTAACCACCTCGGCATTGATGGGATGTATTGTGTTACATCGATGCCGAGCCCCATAGTAGAGCACTCTAAGGCCGCTGCCATCGATGGCGAGAGACTTAAAGGCGAATTTTCAGAGCATCTTGGGAATATTCCAGGCGTGGATCCCCGGAGTATAAAAGCTTATGTCATTGTTTTGTACAAACAAGTAGCGTAGATTCAAGTAGTACATTTTCTAGATCTAGATTAGATTTCATTGCAATTCAAATTGTTCTTGAGTGTTCTTCATTTTTCAGTTTTGAATATTTTAATTTCTGCCTTTAGTTGTTAGTTTTTGATATTGTCGCTTTAATTAAAGTTGTTTCTTTACTCCCGATCTATCTTAATCTCTAGTTTATTTCAAGTCTTGTTATTTCATTATGTTAGCTAGATTTTTGCTTGCTCCTATCTCTCTAGATATGTGCGAGTAGTTTCAAGGGTTAGGTCATGGGATAATTAGCTTCTCATGGCTCGGGCGAAAATTGCATTTTGCACCCAATAAAGCTTTAAACTTTGATTTGAAAATTGTTGTGGGGTTCGGGTTTATTTGTCAAATTACCGAGGTGTTAACATCTTTGATCATGTGTAGGTGGGAGCATCGCCTACCCACCACACATGATGCTTAGAGCTCTGTCGCTCGAGGTATTTGCCAAATGAATTCTAGAGCTAGCTTGGTTCTCAAATCATTTTATCTTCCGATTTGAGAACTATAATCAAGTATCTTAAATTGTGTAATTGGGTGAAGAGTGTGATTTAGCTCGAGTCTTGAGTGTTAATAATTCCTAGACCTAGCCTATCTTTTCTCTAGTTAATTCGTTTTTAATTTAGCCTTTTATTTCCACCGTTTAAAGTAAAACAAAGTTGGCTGTCTAAAAGCCGAAAGCCCTTACTTGCATCTACAAATCTGACCAAGCCATATAATTATTCCCTTGGGTACGATTCCTGATTTCCGGTTTATTATGCTTCCATCGACGTGTTAAACCCTACGCTTGGGGTATTATTCCACATTAACTTGAGGAGAACGAAGCACCGTAATTCATAATCTTCAATTTTTTGCAATACCAACATTCATAATTACAGAAAAGTATTTCAATTGAATATGGGTTGTTCGGCTAAATAAGTCACTTGGCTTATTTTTTTGTCTTGATTCAATTTGTTTTTTTGCATTTGTTAGTTTTACGTCAATTTTTTGGGAATTATTACTTCTTCATAACGAAAGGAATCTAAAAGTAAAAAATTACAATCGAAATCTAATTTTTTTGAATAAAGACGAAAAAATTGGCTTATTTTTGTCTTTAGTAAAAAAAGAAGGTTTTTATCGTAATTTTTTTACTTTTTAGATTCCTCTCGTCATGACGAAGCAATAATCGCCAACAAATTGATGCAAAACTAACAAATGCGAAAAAATTTTGAATAAGGACAAAAAAATAAGTCACTTGGCTTATTTAGCCGAACAAAGGGGGGCAAAAATCAATTCCCATCAATTTCACTGCTATCCTCAAATCTCCTTAGCTCTGCTTTGCCAAAATTACTGTAAGCGAGCAACGGACCGTAAAAGAACAACCAAAGCTAGTTTTCTATAAAAGGCAATTTCTATAGAATCGGCACAATCTGCAACTACAGAAAGCTATATCAGTGTTGCCTTCCAAAAGTTATACTAAAGCCATCTATTGTTCTACAAGGATATAACTTACTATTCAAGACATTACAATTTCAAAACATTACTTGCAATGCAACTTTTCTGTGAGAAATGTCAAGTTTCAAAAAATTACAGTTGAAGTGTGCATCTAAACTTCATAAACACCCAGCAACATTGGGTACTTGCAATGCATTCATGCCAACATTCGCTGCCATATTTGGTTGCTCCACATGTGGGCCTTGGGTTGGAGTAGTATCATGTGCATTTTCATCTTCTTCGACCTCCTTTAATGGTTTAGATCTAGTCATTGCTTTGGTTGTGAAGTCCTCCCCTTTGCTACCTGAAAAGTTAAAAAATTATCTTCAAAGGCAAAAGCAAATAAAAAGAAAAACTTGTGAGGTTGCCATTATATATATCTATGTATACTTACCCTTTCTTTTACATGGAGTCTTCTTATTTGGCAGTTTATCTTCTAATGAACCTCTTTTTCTTTTGTTACCTTGACCTCGACATTGTCTCTTTGTTGGATCACACAACGGTGCCTCGTCATCCACATTTAAGGTTGAACTATTCTGTGCGTTGGATGCAACGTTATGATTCTCACACCTAGAATTTATCCATGATTCAACTTTTGCTTCAAGCTCTAGTAATCCAACCTCAGTTAAAAAAGACATGTCTAGAAACTTCGAACCCTTACTTACAATTCTTTGTACAAATTGCGACAATCCACTATAACGAATCGTGAGTGAAGGATCAATGTCGTTCGGAATTAAATCTCCATGAAGGTCAAAAACATCTTCATCTACAATTTTCCTAGTCCATCTCTTCAAATAATACCGAGGAGGCAAACTTTCATATTGTAAGTGACGAAATAACTCCAATGCATGTGAGCAAAGAATGCCATGGAATTCAAATTTTTGACAAGTGCATGATATGGAATGTTCCAAGGGATTACATACAAGTTTGCGAAATTTTTTCCAACCCTCCAACTCCTTAACAATATATGTGCTAATTGTGCCATCATTGTTTTTCAAATTCAAAGACAAATCCAAAGCTTGTTGGAATTCTTTTTGGAATAAGTAGACACCTTTTTCGTGTATTTTTCAGCTGCTTCACACTCGACAGACCAATTAGAAACTAAGATCGGTGACGTTTGCTGCGTCTTATTTCAGCTTCCCTTTCTTTTTCATGCCTACTAGCTATGGCCTTAGCATATTGATCGACAAACTCCCGAAGAACAAAGGTACTCCCAAAATACTTCTTCAAAAACTTATTAATGCTCTCACTCCTTTGTGTTGTAGTCATTCCGGCACAAAAATAAGCATGACTATAAACTTGAGTCCACTTTTCTCGAAACTCATACAACTTTTGCAACCACACATTATCGGTGAGCTTAAAATCTACAAGTAACTTTTTCCAACTCTCTTAAAATTCTTCAATTGTCTCTCCATCATATATGCAAGCTTTGAATCGTGATGTAAATGATTTAAACCCAGCAAAGACTTGGGATAAGTGTTTGGCAGCATGTTGATAGATATGCCATATACACAATCCATGATGAAAATCTGGAAACATAGCACGAATAGCATTTGCAATTGCTCTAGATTGATCCGTAAATATAGATATCGGCTTCTTTCCTCCCATGGCCTCCAAGAAAGTGGTAAACAACCACGTTACTGCATCCGTTGTTTCGCCATCTAATAGACCACATCCAAAGAGTGTGGTTTGTCCATGATTATTGATGCCACCAATTGGTGCACATAACATATCGTAATTGTTTGTCCTAAATGTTGTGTCAAAACATATTGCATCACCAAATAAACCATAATCCCTTCTTGACTTAGCATCACAAAAGAAAACACCACGTGCTTCATTCTCATCAGTAGTGCGAAAAGAGTAGAAGAAATGCTTATTCTCCTGAGTTTTTTGCTTTAAGTACTCTAGAAGACATTGTGAATCGCCCCTTTTGAAAAATCCAGCCCGTTTCTTTTGTATCAAATTATAACAATCAGAGGGTATGAAGTTAAGATACTGAGGACCTCTAGCTTTTGTACTCATGTAAGAGTAAATATCTGATTGCTTGAACCCTGACGAGTGCATTTTGTTGATAAGTCCAACTTGGGAAAACTCGATTCTCCTTTGAGATCTCAAATAATGGGCAAACTGAGGTGGTACAAGATCATGGGTATGATCAGACATGAACTGGATTACATGATACTTATCCCCAATCAGTTTAAACTTAAGCAATGCCTTGCAATCAAATTGCTGATTTTCTCTTCTTTTCCTAGGAGTCCTGATTTTTTTGTATGTCCCTTCACATGAACAAACAAGTACTTGTCGCAAAATTTTATTTTGATCAGCCTTACTTTTGTTTGTCCTCTGTTTCCTAACACTAAAACCGATTTTTCTCGCATATCTGTTGTAAAAATTGTAAGCCTCATCCGCAGTATCAAAAATCATTCCACACTGTGGCACAATAACCTCAACCTTATCTACTGACCCATTATCCCCTTCATCGATTCCATGAGCTTTCTTATCATTGCTTGAACCCAGATTCACAAAATCTGCAAATTCAAAGTCTTTCATCAAGTCTACATATCAAAAGATATAATGACCATTATTCTACAACCCAAACTTGTAAATGTATGTTTCAATGGTTTAGCTTAAAACCAAGCTACGACAAATACAAGCAGAGAAAGAACAAAATTTATGTGAAGAGAATTTGAGGCATACCTGGAAGATGAAGGCAGCTCTGTTCGACGGGTTTAATTTCAATAGCAACATTAATTTCTTTTTCTTCTGTCATCATCGTTCTTGTCTTCAAGAGAGAAGAGATTAGGGCTTCACCATCCGAAGCTTGAACAGAGCTCTGTTCGACGGAGTCATCTACGACCCCAATTTGTTCTTCTTCTGACATCGGTGTTCTTCTCTATTGAGATTAGGGCTTTTTTCGGCTACTCCTAAAACATGAGAAAATAAGCGTGTTCATGAGGGAGGGGGAGAAGTGGAAAAGGCAAAACTTGTTCAGGGGGTTTTTTTGAAATTAAGAAACAAAAGCTGACTTGGGTTAGGTTGGGTTGGGTTAATAAGAGTTAATAGTGGTCCCCCCTCTTCTCTTAGCCAATGAGAGAGAGGGTTTTGTTCACTCTCTTTAAGGGAGGGTGAACAAAATTGCTCTCCAATTAAGGGGAGAAATAACCCCAACAAAAATACAAAGGAAAGAACACTCACATGAAAGCGGGAATACTCGAATTCCTGACCTCCTATTGAGATGCAAGAGTCCCTGGCCAACTGAATTAGCCCCAGTTGATTTGAGGGATTAGTTAAGAAGGGGATAAATAAAAGGAGAAAATTAGCTAACTGCTACCATATAAGTTTTCAAAATTTGCTAATCCAAGTATATATTATGCCTGCCAAATACCAAATTTGTTGTTTCAGAATAGCTAGTTTGAGCAATTAGTCTATTTGGCTAACAAACGGGCTCTTACGCGTAAGGATGTAGATTTAAAATTGGTGGGATGTGCTCTGCTCTACTTTCGAATCTGGTTCAACATGTCGTTTTCTGGGTGTACATCTCAGTAACAAATACAGGGATGTAATAGGAGTATTTTGTTGACTTGGGAGGCGCTCGTGGCTCCGTTCCTCTCACTTTCAGCAACCCTTGCACACAAGTGGGCTTTCACCACAGCCTCCAGAGAAGACTTTGTTGGAATAACTTGTAACCAAAATAAAGATTTACCAATCAAATAATGGTTGCAGCGTTTGGGTTGTGTCGCGGACTAGGCCGCTTTCTTTAAAATGTTTTGCAGCTCTGATCAGATTGTGCAAGCAGTTCGATCAAAACTACGCCGTCCCCAAGATAAATCAGCCCAGAATACAACCTTTGGTTTGCATAGAAAAAAACTGACAACAAAACACAATATCAATCCTACTGCACTAAATAAGGATAGGTTTTGTAATCAATCATCACAGATTTTAGGAACACATTTTAGTCGATGAGTTGCAAAAAAGAAAACCAGTGAATATTCACTAATACCTCTCCTGGGTATTATACTAGAACTAGTGAATGTTGTCGGGCTTTGTAGCGAGAGCTTGTAACCTAAGCAGAGGCATTAAGGTGGTTGAATAAGTCGCCTTCCACGATGGTTGCCAGTGACATCTGGCATCCACAATCGTAACACAGAACTAGTGAATGTTCACTAATACCTCTTCTTGGGTATTACACTAGAACCAGTAAATATACACTAACAACTAGTGAATATCTCTATTATAAAACAGAAGGGTGTGGAGACAAGTTATCGGAACGGCTTAGATTAATTTGACCTAAAGGCTGTAGTGCATCCTCCCACTTCCCGGTTAAGTGTCCATGATTTTCACCTAAATCACACAATTGCCATCCCTTTCAACTGCGATGCGTAGTGCCGTAGGTACGGACTAACATTAGTACACTAATACTTGGTCTAGCCACATGCTGACGGCGGATTTTTCAAATGGGACGGAAGAAAGGTAAAAAGGGATAAAGGGGTAATCGCTCACCACCCAAGTTAGGAATCAACGGGATACAGATATCACCACCCGAGGATTTAACTGGGGATACAGGGCATATGGATCGCTCACCACTCTTAAGGAATCCACCTAAGAGATACAGAAACAAAATAAGAAGACAAACTTCTCACTAGCCAAAGGCTATATTAATTCAACACTCAAAACTACCATTTCATTCATTAGATAAACTATTTATAAGCTACTTGGAACAACCCTCCAAGAATAGGAAAAGACACTTACACTTTCAAGACACAAATTAAAAAGACTTGACCAAAGACTAATTGATATATGTGTTTGACTCTTGAAAACATCAAAAACCACTTGGAAACTTAAAAAGACTCTTCGATTGACGCAATGACTTCTTGAATAATTTCAAGGATTTTGATCGGCATCATTCTCCCCCGGTTGAGAAAACTCGTCCTCGAGTTTCCAAGGCTTGAAACAGTTTAGAACGCCGAATCTTGTTTGCATTAACCTTGTACTTGAAATTAATTTTTTCATACCTAAACTTTAAAATGTTGCCAAAAACGAAATGAACTATCTCCTGCAAATTGTGCTCTAGGTACGTAACCCATGGATTCTTGCTTGCAAAGCCTTCAATAGAATTCCAAAATGGATCCAGTACATGTAGTTGCTCAAAAGACCCACCATGCATTTGGAACTCGTCATTTGCTTTAAAACCTTCTTCGACAATTATAGTTGTTTTTTCGTCAAAAATTGGTTGTTCAATCCAATCCAAATGCTTTTTCACTTCAACTTCCAGTTTGCTCTCTTCAATATGTTTGACATGAATAGCACTCACCATGGTACTAGATGATTCCAAAATTTGCTTTTGCCTATTGCCATCTTGAATATCATCGTTGGCCACGAATAAATTATCAATTTCGCCATCAACGGGACCAACAACTTCATTAGCCACATAAACAATATTCTTGATGTGCACATCATGCAAAATCAAGAACCCATCTTCAGTGTATTCATCATAGATTGGAGGCTTACTCCAATCCACAATTGGATCTGAAATAATTTTTGTTGTAAAAGGTCATTCAAGAGTAGCATCGTCCACTTTGAAACTATCCTTGTCCTTCCCACGATGTGGATTCTGAAATGATCGTTGTTGTTCTTGTTGCTGATGTTGAAACACTCCAGCCATGACAACCCAGGAGCTCTGATACCAAACTGACGGCGGATTTTTCAAATGGGACGGAAGAAAGGTAAAAAGGGATAAAGGGGTAATCGCTCACCACCCAAGTTAGGAATCAATGGGATACAGATATCACCATCCGAGGATTTAACTGGGGATACAGGGCGTATGGATCGCTCACCACTCTTAAGGAATCCACCTAAGAGATACAGAAACGAAATAAGAAGATAAACTTCTCACTAGCCAAAGGCTATATTAATTCAACACTCAAAACTACCATTTCATTCATTAGATAAACTATTTATAAGCTACTTGGAACAACCCTCCAAGAATAGGAAAAGACACTTACACTTTCAAGACACAAATTAAAAAGGACGTGACCAAAGACTAATTGATATATGTGTTTGACTCTTGAAAACATCAAAAACCACTTGGAAACTTAAAAAGACTCTTCGATTGACGCAATGACTTCTTGAATAATTTCAAGGACTTTGACCGGCATCACATGCACAAAGTTTTACAAATACACCAAAATTCCAACAGACTTCAGCAGCCATGGAGTAAATGGAGTGTCTGGCGTGGGAAGAAATAGGGTGTTCCTTCTTAGCCTATAAAAGGAGACTCCTGGCCTCTGTAAGTAACTCTCTTGAGTGAGAGATCTGTGAGGGTAAATTTTAGTGTGAGTGAGGTTCTGTTAGCAATGTAAAACATAGATAGACGAGAGAGTGTGACGAGGTGAATGACCTCACTTGTAAAGCTCGTCCATTTATAGTCCGTGGACGTACCCGATTTTAGGAACCATGTAATTATCTGTGTTCGTGTCTATGTGTGTGTTTTGACTTTGGTTTGATCCACTCCAGGCACAACATATTTCTCTATCAATAAATCAAATCAGCCTTTGCAAAACATAGTCAAATTTTTGTCGGCAAGGTCTAAGAAGTCAATTAAATCAAATCTCAAATCGAAGAAATATATAAACTGGTCCAGTACCAGTGGCTTGCAATGTAAGGAACAGTTGTAAGGAAGTACATTGAGACACCTGAATATTCACTATGTTACCCTTAATTCATGCATATATCACTTGTTAAGCAAGTAAATTGAACCACGACAATATACATTTCAAGAGTAGTGATCGAAGGTGAAAGAAAACACGAGGGTTAACCCAGTCCGCTAAAGCCCTCAATAAGTTTATTTAACCAAATTTTCTCTTGTTCCAAGTCCAGGGTGGCAACCAACAAGGACTATCTCAGTTAGCCAAGACTCTTGCATCTCACTAGGAGGTCAGGAGTCTTCCCACCTACGTATGGGTGTTCTTTCCTTAGAGGGCTTTTCCTTTATTTCTTTCTTTCTTGTATCGGTTGAGTTGTTGGGCTTGGTTGTCCTGTGGACTTTCACAATTGATGTAATTTTCTAGGTTTGTACTCTGTACTCATATCTGATATAAAATGATTTATTCTATCGATTGAAAAAAAAAAAGTCCAGGGTGACAGATGATTATCCAAAGGCTTATAATATTGTCTTAATTGGGATGTTTGCTTTGGGTTGCAATGCCATTATGCTTTGGTTCCCTTTAACCTTTGAATTACTTTATTTAATATTAATAAAAAAATTGCTTTTAAATTAAAAAACAATTCAGCAGGAAATTCGGTAAATATTAATTATCAAAACACTACCTATTGATTTTTTTAAAAACTAATTTTCCTTAAACAACAACGCAAAATACATGAACTCTTAGTAACGTTTTTCACTTTACTTTTATTTCCCGGACTTGGATTTCATTTTCTGTTTGCATCAATTCCTAACTAGTTCTGAAAAGGTTCACTTATGCTAGAGGAAGCATGCTCACTTTAGTGATTAGTCCGCCTGTTGATGCGAATTTGAGTAAGTTATCACGGACAAGCCACATGCATGGAAAACTTGCCCATGTGGTTCTGATCTCTCCAAACACATCTTTTACTTATATTCATCTATTCTTGTAGTCTTGTACTAATATCATGTTAAGGTCGTCACACACACGCACACGATTTACGAGTATAAAACAGTAAAGAATTGACACAGAGATATACGTGATTTTCCAAAACCGGATATGTTCACAGGAGCGAAAGCAGCTGCTATTCTTTATTATCACAGTAATGAATTAGGGTTTACAACATAGAGTATTTATACCGACTCTATTCTAACCCTAATATAGTATTTGGTCTGTATCCCAAAAATACCCCTGTACGAACCGTTCCGTAACGCGGGGGGTGTTGCACCCCGCACCCTCCAATTACGAAATGCCTGGGCCTTCGGCCCATTCTACTTTCACTGGATCATCAACGATGGACCAGATGCCGTCGCTCCACTCCGCTCCACTCGTTGCGCTTCGCTCCACTCGTTCCGCTCCGCTACGCTCTGGCATCTGGCCTTCTTACTGGAACTATATGACCATAGTTTTAACATATCAAGTCTATGTTCTTTACAATTTTTTCTTCCCTAGGGTTGTGTGCTTGTTCTGGCGTTCTCCTCTGCTTTTCTCCCCCATCTCTTTCTTTCCTAAGTACTAGAGTTTCTGGTTTGGTAAGAAACACGAGCACTTCTAAGGAGCCGGCGTGTAAATCTCTTCTCGCACCCCCCTGACACACGCACCTCCCGACCCCACCTCCCCTCTTCCGAAAGTACCCCCACGCATCCCAGAAATATCGAATCCATTTTCTCTTTTTTTATTTATTTACCTACAATGTTTATACTATGTAATCTGTATCTTTTTTCTCTTTTATTTATTTAATATTATTTTAGTATTCCAATTTTCAATCCGGTTGAATCGGTGGAATTTTTTTATCATTTTATCTTCGATAGTTATAATGAATTTTTGGCACTAAGAAAGTTGTAGAATCAAATATCTCTTAGGGCTAATCAACTAGAGTTCTAGAAACAAAATTTAACTATGGCCATTTAGGATAAAATGATCAAAAAACTAAAATCTTTCCACCGGTTCAAACGGATTGAAATTTGGAACACTTAATTTTTTAACCTCTTTAGACCGGTTATTAAAAAATATGGTCAAAAAATTTAAGTGTTCCAAATTTTAATCCGTTTGAACCAGTGGAAAGATTTTAGTTTTCAGATCATTTTATCCTAAATGGTCATAATTAAATTTTGACTCTAAAGCTCTCGTTAATTAGCCCTAAGAGATATTTGATTCTACAACTTTCTTAAGGCTAATTAACGAGAGTCCTAGAGTCAAAATTCAATTATGACCATTTAGGATAAAATGATTAGAAAGCTAAAATCTTTTCACCGGTTCAAACGGATTGAAATTTGAAACACTTAATTTTTTAACCATATTTTTTAATATATAAACTGTATAAAGAAGTTAAAAACTAATTTTCCTTAAACAACAACGCAAAATACATGAACTCTTAGTAACGTTTTTCACTTTACTTTTATTTCCCGGACTTGGATTTCATTTTCTGTTTGCATCCATTCCTAACTAGTTCTGAAAAGGTTCACTTATGCT
Organism: Rhododendron vialii; assembly: GCF_030253575.1. NCBI lineage: Eukaryota > Viridiplantae > Streptophyta > Magnoliopsida > Ericales > Ericaceae > Rhododendron > Rhododendron vialii. The sequence goes on from NC_080561.1 coordinate 28,219,112, forward strand.
AGAGGAAGCATGCTCACTTTAGTGATTAGTCCGCCTGTTGATGCGAATTCGAGTAAGTTATCACGGACAAGCCACATGCATGGAAAACTTGCCCATGTGGTTCTGATCTCCCCAAACACATCTTTTACTTATATTCATCTATTCTTGTAGTCTTGTACTAATATCATGTTAAGGTCGTCACACACACGCACACGATTTACGAGTATAAAACAGTAAAAAATTGACACAGAGATATACGTGGTTCTCCAAAACCGGATACGTTCACAGGAGCGAGAGCGGCTGCTATTCTTTATTATCACAGTAATAAATTAGGGTTTACAACATAGAGTATTTATACTCTGCTCCACTCGTTCCGCTCCGCTACGCTCCGGCATTTGGCCTTCTTAATGGAACTATATGACCCTAGTTTTAACATATCAAGCCTATGTTCTTTACAATTTTTTCTTCCCTAGGGTTGTGTGCTTGTTCTGGCGTTCTCCTCTGCTTTTCTCCCCCATCTCTTTCTTTCCTAAGTACTAGAGTTTCTGGTTTGCTAAGAAACACGAGCACTTCTAAGGAGGCGGCGTGCATCAGACATTCGTCTAAACACGTCTTATTAATTCATAATCATTTTTTGGAATTGGACACTCATGTGAGTCAGTTCCATTATTTAGACATGCATGAAGCACGTTGGTAGCTGTTAGAAATAGATCTGCTCCATCTATAGTTGAGTTATTTAGTAGATTCTCAAAGATACATGGACTGTCTGTCTATTGGTGGATTCTTTTTTGTTTTTTCAGCCTTTTTCTTTCTCCCCTGAGTTTTATAGCGTTTGTTTGAATTTATGTTTTGTCGTCTATATTTTGCAGGGTGATGCTGACAGTGCTTTCGATAGGCTCTGGCAAAAGAAAACAGTTCAAGTCCGTCAGCAGTGATAGTTGCTTCTATTTTCTATCCCGTACCCTTCGTTGGATATATACATGGTTTAATCTATTGTTTTTCTGTTTTTGAGTTCTATCATTCTATGTAATGTCGAGGTTGACTAGAAAATGAATGATGGATTTATCTTTTTGTGAACATGTGTTTTTTGATGCTTGACTAAATTTATATGTATATCATTACCTTCTGAGCGACAAAATTTCTAATGCCGGTCTAGTTAGTTTGTGTTAGCTTTATCGATAAATTACCATGGAATTCTATGCCTCTTTCGCTTGTGTCTGTTTTCTGGGGGCCTGGTAGACATCTTTTTCAATTTTTTTGCCTGTTGCTACAGCTTCCAGAAGCAAGTTGAGCGGAATCTGTTTTTTTCGCCAATCTTGCTGGTGTTTTTATTGAAACTGGCAAAGGAAATGGCCCTTAGCCGGCTCCGACCACTGGAAAGAGAGGACCAAGATCCACCAGGAGCAGAGACAGGCCGAGCATTTCTATGCTTTTTCATTCCGTGGTTCCCATGTATAGGGTTCAAGCTCAGCCTTTGACATGGGTCTCGGAGTTATTGAGTTTTGTGGGGATGCTAATCAGTTGATATTGATAGTGAATCCAGTGACTGGCAGCTTTGCTTTGAACGAGTTCGAAAGGTGAAGAAGAAAGGAAGGGATTGTCCCTTTCAAACGTTGAGGGAGGCCAAAGTAAGACTTTTCTGTTAAGAGCTCCTTTTTCTTCTCAAAACGGTAATTGCAGAAGAAAGAAACCTTTTTCAAGGGCGGGGGAGACCAAAAGGGGAATGATCTTGACAAAAGACAACGGGTAATACAGAAACGAACCTGCGGCAGAGGAATATGCAAATTCAATAGAACAACAAAGCTACAAGATTTCTGGACGGGAAGATGCGGAAGTATCTACTTGTTACGGAATCTTGGGTGTCAAACTCTGGATTTCATATAGTCAAGACACTTAAATAATGCACAAAAACAAATGCCCATCTTATTATTTGCTGTAATCATCACAACATCATTACATCTCAGCAGTCGTCCTTTCTTTATTTGCATCACATGTAAGACTAAATTCTGTAATTAGTCTTTATGGCCCACATGTTTTAAGTATGGCACATACATCTCTCTTTATTTGCATCACATGCATATATTATATCTCCGTACAGAGCAAATTAAGCCAGTAATACGTTCAATGAGGCATTTTCAGGAATTCTCTGGCTATTCTTCCATTTCCTCCGTGAGGGTAGAACCCACCAGGCAAATGCTCACTGCCAGTGCTATACACGACCCGCAGTATCTCCCCTGGAGTTCTCCTATAAGAGATGGAGTCAAAATTCGCTGATAACACGTTGCTCTCTGTACGATTTTCTGCTCCTAGCTGTGGTGGGACTATGATGCCTTCATCCTTGATGCCGCACATTGCTAACTGATTTCTGAGCTCTGAAATGCGGATGGTAAACTCGGCCACCGTGTGGTTATATGGATGCACAAGTTCTTCAGCTCGCTCGTAGAGGTACATTCGTATAACTGCGTCTTGGCCGGATTCAACTCCCAAGAGTCCTGCCAAGAGCTGTGCAAAACAGATAAAAAGGGAAAAAAAAAGAAGACGACGAAATGAAAAGTTAGTTGGGTGATCAATCTACGCAAACAAAGTTCATTGCAGCCCCTTTCTGAGAGATTACCGAATAGAATGGATGATTTGTGCAAAAAATGGACAATAAAAGCTATTCTGTTTGGAATTAATTACCCGCTTAGTCTGGTAGCCATTGATAAGAGGATTTGCTCCAACGTAACCAACAAGTCCCATGTACGGAATCACGTAGCAACTCAACATGTAGCTGAGGCTATCACGGTACGGGTTGAATGGAGGAGTGAGTTTGTATCCGATTGCTTCATCAAACAGTTTTGCAAAGTTTTTCGGGCTTACATCCAATAGAGGCCTTGGAAACAAACCTACTGTTTTTTCAAGGGCCCTGCAAGAAAATGGTTTATTCACGCATTAGCGAAATAGAAATTGCGTGTAATATTGATTGTAACGGGACATGAAGACAAACCTGAGATGTCCGACTTCTTGATACGCAAATTCTGTGATGATATTCCTCGTAAGAGAGTCAAGTTTGGCTTTTTGGGCGCCAATGGGAGGGGGGCCACCCAGAACTAACTGCGGCGCAACATGGTCGAGTCCGTACCCGAGTGCTGCCCACAAGAAGTATTCAGCTTCCAAAAACTCAAGGTTCACTGCAAATTGCAATGCATCCACGTCTTCTTCATATACCGGGATTGCATGGGGTGGATACGGTGACTCGCAAATAGGGTTGGATGAAGAGATGGAGATGAAGTTGCTCATGATTGACATCCATATTATTAACCTAATCAAGGAGAAAGTGGAGGCTAAGATAACCCCCATTATTGCTGTGTTTGTGCTGGAGAGAGAGAGAGAGAGAGAGAGAGAGAGAGGGGGGGGGGGGGGAGGTATGAGATGAAATACATGAGAGAGTTTAATGCAATTTATAGTGAGACGAGATACATAAAGTTCTAGTACGAAGGAAGAAACAAAATTATTGAAACTTATAAATGAATACCACATAAATATAAATAAAAAATATACTCTTTCGGTCCCGATTTGTTTGACTGGCCAATTTCAAAATCAATGGAGGAGATTATGTAGATTTTCAAATCAATGAATTAGATTAGATTTCCTTAATAAGTTGAAAATCCAAGATTGGACAAACAAATCGGGATATATGAAATAGTAGCTTGCAAATGATACATGAGGTGTGGGGTACGAAAAGGAATTAAGGGAAACAAGTGGATATTTTCATCTTTCTATGAACCCAAAAGCTTATCTAAGATGATTTTTGGATTTTGATGCTTTTTTTTTTACGTTTCTCGAGAATGCATTATGGTAGAAGCTTTTTTTAGTTCGAGATGCGTTTGAAAGACGCTTGTATGCTCACATTTCAGCTCACGCACGCGAATAATGTGACTAAGTGCATCTCCAACCCGCGATATCTATTTCTTCACATATATAGGAAGAGAAAACTATTAACGAAAATAGTCATGGAGTATACTATGATCAACCAATACATTTTTGGATTGAAATCAGCTACAATATCCATTCTAATATTTCTCTATCAATAAATCAAATCAGCCTTTGAAAAAAAAATTCAGATCAGCCTTTGCAAATCAAGTTTATATCAGCAAGGTCTAAGAAGTCAATTAAATAGGGCAGTGATAATGTCAAAACCGTTTTTGTTGGTGTCAAAACTCCAGTGCATAAAAGTTTTGCACATTTCAAATGGTATAAACCTTTTTGTACACTAAATTTTTGGCACCAACAAAAACGATTTTGACACCAACAAAAACGATTTTGACATTATCATTTCTCTATTGAATAATGCCTAAATCTAAAGTGGCAAAATCTCTAATCGAAGAAATATCTAAAGTGGTCCAGTACAAGCGGCAGTAGGAAAAGTTTTAAAGAAGTACATTGAGACACGTGAATATTCAACTGAGGCGGCTCATCTGGAGTGGAGAGATGCTACGACCACACCCAAATTTACACACCCAAATATACACCCTCTCACAAAACACAAGGGTCCCACACACACACTGCGTGTGCAGTGTATGTGGGACCCTTGTGTTTTGTGAGAGGATGTGTATTTGGGTGTGTGATTTTGGGTGTAGTTGTAGAATTTTTGACTTGAGAAATATCTAAAGTGGGTCCCGTACCGACCACCTAATTTTTTTTTTCTTCGAATAATGTAAAAAATTTGAACTAACCTTATTTTGAACATCCAATTCAAATGCCAATGAATACATAATTGTAATAGTCTTGAACAATTAACTAAAAAAGAAACGAACACCTAAACTAAAACCAATTAAACACTCAGTTACAGCCTACTAATCTAGACAATTCATATTTAGACACCCAAAGTATTACCTCAAATATGCCGGTGCCACCCCAGGCCCCAACATAACTTTGCCACTGGTTCCAGGTCCAGAGTGACAGATGATTATCGAAAGGCTTATGATATAGTCTGTCTTAATTGGGATGCTTGCGGGGTTTGGGTTGTAATGCCATTATGCTTTGATTCCCTTAAATCTTTGAATTGTTTAATATTTATTCAAATCAAAAAACAATTCAACGGGAAATCCAGTAAACATTAATTTCCAAACAACTACCTATTGATTTAAAAAAAAATTAATTTTCCTTAAACAAGGATGCAAGATACACGAACTCTTATGAGTAACTTTTTCACTTTACTTTTATTTTCCGGATTTGGATTTCATTTACTGTTTGCACCCATTTTTAACCAGTTTTGAAAAGGTTTACGTTCCGAAAAGGTTCACTTATGCTGGAGGAAGCATGCCCACTTAGTAATCAGTCCGTCCGTTGATGCGAATTCGAGTAAGTTATCACGGACGAGCCACATGCATGGAAAACTTGCCCGTGTGGTTCTGATCTCTCCAAACACATTTTTTTACTTATATATTCATCTTACTTGTGATCTTGTACTAATATCAAGTCTATGTTGTATTTTTCATGACGAAAGAACCACTACACATGAGGGCCACTAATTGGACCCACCCTTAGATGTGAAACTTCCGGACTATCGGTCGAAGCAAACCAATGTCCTAACCCGCAAGTAATTTGCGGTACTAACCCTGAAAAGAAGTCGAACTCTGCCCAAAGCAAGGCAAGGACCCTTTCCCTTCCGCTGGGGCAAGTCAACTGGTAATTTGTGCAAGGTGTTGATTTCCCAAGGGGAAAAAAAGTTTAGTTTCTATGTACTCTATTATACTTCCATTCATGCAGGAGCTAGATTTAGGTTGCAGGCCTATCGATCCGACATTGGGCTCCGCGTATGCATGAGTAAGGCTCTTTGTGCCTGTGTTCTGGGTTGGCTCCCTCATCGGAAGTTTGAGTTGAGTTGTGTGTGTGTTTAAGGGTCCTCATACTCTTTTCTAGTCAGTAATTGCCTAATGAGAGTACTAAATGAAATTACCCTTCTACTCTGGGAAAAAAATATTTAACTTCCATTCATTGTCGATCTTTCCTTTTTTATTCACCAATCTATCTACGAATTGATGCTCCAAATCCTAATAAGTGAAAAAGAGAGAGCAGCTTAGTTGATCACTTTAACTTGACAACCAAGTCAAAAGTTAGTTGAAATCAGGACACTAGAAAATATTTCTCTTCCATCACTCACCATTACTTTAGGAGTATCTTGCTTTTAAAATACACAAGAGTCAGAAAAGTGTTAATTTTATATTCCATTTTAAGTGTTTTCCGGCCTTTTAGGTAATTCCGGCCAGTACATTAGATGACAGATGAAAACAATAGATGCACCTAATGACCAAGAGAAGTTTCAATGGTTTTCTAGCTAGAGCACAAGCCTTCCCATGTTGGAATAAATAAATAAATTCAGTACGCATGCAGCAATATTTGAGTAGCATTCTTCATTACATATTTATATGTATTTCACAACAAATGGTATGAATTCCACACCAATATACGGGATTCATACCATTAATTTTCTTTTTTTCTTTTTTATTGCTTTCAATAAAAATAATCTATTCAACAGGAAATCCAGTAAACATTGATTTTCAAACGACTACCTATTGATTTTTAAAAAAAAATTAATTTCCCTTAAACAACAATGCAAAATACACGAACTCTTATGAGTAACGTGTTTCACTTTACTTTTATTTCCTGGACTTGGATTTCATTTTCTGTTTGCACCCATTCCTAACCAGTTCCCAAAAGTTTTTCACTTATGCTAGAGGAAGCATGCCCACTTAGTGATTAGTCCGCCTGTTTGATGCGAATTCGAGTAAGTTATCACGGATGAGCTACATGCATGGAAACTTGCCCCTGTGGTTCTGATCTCTCCAAACACATTTTTTTACTTATATATTCATCTTACTTGTGGTCTTGTACTAATATCAAGTCTATGTTATTTTTTTTATAACGAATGAATCACCACATAGGAGGGTAGTAAATTGGACACACCCATAGACGTAAAACTTCGGGACTAACTGAAGCAAACCATCGTCCCGATTCGCCAGGTAATTTGTGCAAGTTGTTGATTTCCTAAGGGGAAAAAAAATAGTATTCAAGTAACAAGGTTAGTTTCTATGTACTCTATTATACTTCTATTCATCGATCTTTCCTTTTTGTTTCACCAATCTTTCTACAAATTGATGCTCCAAATCCGAATTACTGAATGAAACAGAGAGCAGCTTGATTGATCACTTTAACTTGACTATCAAGTCAAAAGTTAGTTGAAATCAGGACCCTAGAAAATATTTCTCTTCCATCGAGCTCTCACCATATTACTTTTGGAGTATCTTGCTTTTAAAATACAACATAAAGAGTCAGAAAAGTGTTAATTTTATACTCCATTTTAAGTGTTTTCCTTTTAGGTAATTCCGGCCAGTGCATTAGATGCACATTGCCATCATCCACATTTACGTTTGTTGAAGTATGACAGATATCTGACTGAAAACAATAGACGCACCTAATGACCAATAGAAGTTTCAATGGTTTTCTAGAGCACATGCCTTCCCATGTTGGGGAAAAAAAAAATAGTACTCATGTAGCAATATTTGAGTAGCATTCTTCGTTACACATTTATGTGGGTTTCACAACAAATGGTATAAATCCCTCACCAATATACGGGAGAGCTCCTTAAGCTCTGATAACATCACCCCAAGTTAGAATCACAGATGGAATTACATGTGGGCATATGGGGGGAAGGCCCTCCGGTAGTTTGAGTTTTTGATATATTTTTTTAATATTAATACTTCACATGTGCAAGGGGTATATATCAGTGGGAGAGAAGCTGTTTTTAGGTTGTGATTCCAATGGTCATGCAAGAGTTAATAGGCAGGGGTATGAGAAAGTCTATGGTGGTTTTGCATTTGGTGAACCAAAATGACGTCAGTAGAAGTACTATTTTGGATTTTGTAGTGGCTTTTGATCTTATAGTTGTGAACACTTTTCCTCGAGATGAGAGAGGAACACTTAATTACTTTTAAGAGCGGGTCCAATAGAAGTCAGATAAATTACTTTTTCATTAGAGGCACTGAACATTTGTTATGCAAAAGGATTATCCCCGGAGAGTGTCTAGCGTCACAACGTAGACTTATATTGCTAGATATTTGCTTGAAAGGGCAACATAGACCAACGAAGGAGACTAGATGCCTATGAACTAGACGGTGGCATCTTTCTTGTCGTTCATTTTTCGGCCTCTGTATTTAGGAAATCCTGAACGGCGACTGTGTTATGATTTACTATTGCTGGATACACGTGCTTAATTTTGCATGCTATCTCATGGTCATTGCAATTACCATCATGTATTTTAAAATTATTGCTGGATACACGTGCTTAATTTTGCATGCTATCTCATGGTCATTGCAATTACCATCATGTCTTTTAAATTTTTTGTATAGAAATGATATGTAAAGTTAATTTGCGTAGTATCCCGAGACATCCTGTCCGTTCATACCCATCAAAGCTTCCATTTTGTGGGTTCATTCCTGGTCAACAACAATGATCCAATTAAACCGTTCATCTCGTCCAACATGAAAAATGATAAATTGTTTGCAAAAGCTAGTTCGACCGGAGATTGATAAGTGCGTGAATAACTTGCATTTTGTTGTGTAAATTGTAAAGTTTAGGTGTAAATTAAACATAGATGCCTCTCATTTTACATTTTGAAATGCAAAATGTTAACACGACTATCGATGTTCAATAAAACTGGTTCAGATCATGGTTGTAGGTCGTCTAGAATGGACTTAGAAAATAGAAGTATGGAGAGGGTATGGGGAGATATGTATGAAGATGAAAAATTGTTTGCAAAAGCTAGTTCGACCGGAGATTGATAAGTGTGTGAATAACTTGCATTTTGTTGTGTAAATTGTAAAGTTTAGGTGTAAATTAAACATAGATGCCACTCATTTCGTTAATTAGATAAGAATGTGCATGTGTAATTTAGCATATTGAGATTTCTGAGTCCTCTTCTCATAACATCTCGAATAAATAATCAATACAGGTGGAATCAAGGTTTTGAATCTTGTATCGTACAGGTTGGTAAGCACTACTGATCAAATTAATCCAATATCCTACACCTCTAGCTAAATTTCATTTGAGCTCAAATACTGATAAGTACTGGCTAGTACTGATTGTACCCGTTAGTATTGGACTATGTTTAAATTTTTTTCTTCCTGGACCAATCAAATACCGGACGGTACGTACCAAGCTATTTTTAAATTTAATTTTCTTTTTTATACTAAATGAATATACAGCAACGAATGATGCTAAAAAAAAAAAAAAAAAATTTATAATACCGTACCAGTTAGAGTACCAATTTTTCTAATACTCCCTCCGTCTCTTTTTAAGTGTTCAACTTCGTAACTCCAACTTATTAAGAAAACATCATTATTACACATTTCACATTAACTTTTACTTCCATTTTCCCTACTTACCTTCTATAGAGACATCATCATTACAATTTTACTCACTAACTTTTCAAAATGGAATCTACTTTTAGGGACAAAATGAAAAATGTATCAACTTTTACCCACTAATTTTACAAAATAGAGACTTATTAAGGGACAGTCCAAAATGGAATACTGGACTTTAAAAATGAGACGGAGGGAGTAGTACGGTAAGGATTGGTACCGGTGAGATACTAGGTATCGTTTCAAATTTATTGTTATTAGTGTTATTTTCCCACATCAAATAATTTTTTTGTATAATTGGGGCTTTAGGGTTAGGTTTGGCCGTTTTACGCCTTGCCTTTGTTTTGGGTTGGATTGTAAATCTGGGTTTTAGACCTTTGGGTTTTGAGCTTTGTTGTTTAAATTTAGGATCTTGAGGCCCATAGGGTGTTTTGGGCTAGTCCCAACAGGTGTCTTCATTCAACTTTTTGTTGGACTCAATTTTTCTCCCCCAACTTGATATACTTTTTTGTCAAATTTCTTAATAAAACTTCGCTGCCTATAAAAAAAACACATTTTGTCGTGGGGACTATTTCATTTCATTTTGTTAATTGGATTTGGGTTAAGAAATATGAAAAACTGAGCTTAGGTTCAGTGAACAGATAAAAATTTATTAAAAGAGCAATAAATTAAATCCAAATTCGGCAGATAAAATAAATTCACCGAATTGGGATGAAAAACTAGTAGTACTATGTATTACGACCATGGCGGGATTCATCAAAATACAGAAACTATGGACTCACGGGGGTTCATGAAGAAAAAGTCTCTATCCACAGCTCCCATTTTTACAACAAAACTTTCGAACGATTTACTACAGCAACATATGGGAGTCATCAATTTGACGAAGTTATTTTTTACTTGTTCTACAAAGTGAACATTTCCGATGATGGTTCTCATATGCTAGTGTATAATCCATTTTAATTTTGGTTATAAAAGAGAGAGTGCGACACGACTACCCCGTTGATGAATCATAGGTTTTCTTGCCTATTCCCAATATTGTATACATCAGCGGGGGCAAGCCGGGTGTTAGTAGATTAGTCTATAAAAAGTTTCAGAGGCTATTCATAACCTTGAATCACAAATGCTCACGACCGGGCTTGGACAGATGACAACTTGGTTAGAGCCCATTGGCATACATGTGACAGTTGGCATAGCCAAAATCTGCGTTGTTCTCTAGAATTTTCATGACTTGTTTGTTTTACTTTTTGAAAAGTATTTTTCAAAAAATTCTCCTACTTCCAATCATTTCTCTCTCTATCTCTTTCCACTTATTATCCCTACTACTCTCATAATTTTTTTTTTCAAAAACTAAACCAAACAAAGCGATTCGGTTAGGTTGTTGACCTCTTGTTGCTTTCAACCTTAGAAAATTCCGACAAAACATGTTGTAACGAACGCTATGAATGCAAGCTAAGAACGAGAAATTGAAAACTAAACAAGAAATCACAAAGACACAAGATATACGTGGTTCCCCAAGATGGGTACGTCCACGGGCGAGGAGAGAGAGGATTTACTAACCAACGTGAAGAAGAGATACAAAGAGCCGGCTATAATCCGTAACTCTAGAAAGGCCACAATATGAAAGCCCAAAAGATTATTTCTAGAAGTACCCCAAAAGCCTTATTTATAATAGGCTACAAAAACGGGAACAACATAATTAACCAATGTGGGACTAAAGAATACAAGGCATTCCCAACAATTCTCCACATTGACTTGAATTCCACCGAACTAAATCACCAAATATAGCTATCCCCTTCTAACCTCTCACTCGCCAAATGCCCCCGAGGGGCGATCAACTGCAAATACCAAGCAAGCCCAAGCAATGCTTGAACTTGGCAACCGGAACCGGTTTAGTCAACATATCTGCTGGGTTATCTGCCGTACCCACTTTCTTCACCTCAACTTGCTTCTGTGAGATGATATCCCGAACGAAGTGATACCTGACATCGATATGCTTAGTCCTCTCATGATACATCAGATTTTTAGTCAAATGTATAGCACTCTGCGAATCACAAAATACTGAACTCACACCCTGTGCAAGACCAAGCTCACAAAGCAAACCTCTCATCCACAATGCCTCCTTCACAGCTTCAGCAATGGCCATATACTCCGCTTCTGTTGTAGACAGCGCAACTGTAGCCTGTAAAGTAGCTTTCCAACTAATGGCACTTCCGGACAGAGTAAAAACATAACCTGTCAGAGACCTCCTCTTATCGTGGTCACCAGCAAAATCCGAGTCAACATAACCAACAGCATGATCACCAGAATTGGCAATCCCAAACAATAGACCAACACCTGCAGTTCCGCACAAATACCGTAGTATCCATTTCACAGCCTCCCAATGTGCCTTTCCTGGACGCCCCATATAACGACTAACGACACTAACTGCATGTGAAATATCAGGACGAGTACATACCATGGCGTACATAAGGCTCCCAACTGCGCACGAATATGGAACCTGAGACATATACTTCTCCTCATCCTCCGACTGTGGTGACAACTCAGCTGAAAGTCGAAAGTGTGCTGCCAAAGGGGTACTGACTGGCTTCGAGTTCTGCATGGCAAAGCGCTCAAGCACTTTAAGAACATAAGACTTCTGTTTCAAAAATAGTTTGCCAGCTACTCCATCTCTGCAAATCTCCATACCCAAAATACGTTTTGCTGCACCCAAATCTTTCATCTCAAATTCACCACCTAACTGTTGTTTCAACCTGTTGATTTCTGATACACTCTTGGCAGCAATAAGCATATCATCAACATACAACAGTAGATAAACAAATGAACCATCTGGAAGTTTTCGAAAATACACACAACTGTCATACTCACTCCTAGAATATGACTGGCTTATCATAAAAGTATCAAACCGCTTATACCACTGCCTAGGGGATTGTTTGAGGCCATACAAAGACTTACGAAGTAAACAAACGTGATCCTCCTTACCAGAAACAACAAATCCCTCAGGCTGACGCATATAAATCTGTTCCTCAAGCTCGCCATGCAAAAACGCAGTTTTGACATCAAGTTGCTCTAACTCAAGATCATAACATGCAACAATAGCAAGTAAAGTGCGAATGGAACTATGTTTTACAACTGGTGAAAATACCTCATTGTAGTCAACACCCTCCTTCTGGCTGTATCCTTTCGCCACTAGCCGAGCTTTAAACCGAGCGTCTTCTACCCCTGGAATACCTGGTTTGCGCTTGAAGATCCACTTGCATCCAACAATCCTCTTCCCTTTCAGCGGTTCTACTAACTCCCATGTCTGATTCTTCTGAAGAGACTCAATCTCCTCATTCATAGCAACAAACCACTGTGCAGACTCAGTGCTCGAAATAGCTTCCGTATAGCTGGAAGGCTCTTCATACTCAACTGTCTCAGCAACTGATAAAGCATAGGCCACCATCTCAGAATAAGCCGAATACCTTTCAGGAGGCCGAATCTCCCTCCTTGGCCTATCTTTAGCAATAGTGCGTGGTTGCTCAACTAATGCATCAACCTTTGTGTCTGAACTCTTGAACTCCTCTTCAATTGGCTTCTCAATATGCTTCTTCCCTGAGTCGAAAGATTCACCCAAAAACTCCACCTGCTTTGGAACACTATGTTCCTGAACTGTATCACCAACCTGCTTAGACCCCTTAATCAGATAATTTTCATCAAAAGTCACATCCCTACTGATCAAAAACTTCAAATCATCAGAGCACCACAACCTGTACCCTTTGACACCTGCTGCATAACCCAAGAAAATACACTTCTTGGCCCGTGGCTCCAATTTACCCTCATTCACATGAGCGTAAGCTGGACACCCAAAAACACGCAACACAGAATAATCAGCTGGATGACCTGACCATACCTCAAACGGAGTCTTACACTCAATAGCAGTCGACGGAGACCTGTTCACCAAATAGCATGTTGTGGAAACGGCTTCAGCCCAAAATTCTTTGCCCAATCCGGAATTGGACAACATACAACGTGCCTTCTCCAAAAGAGTCCTGTTCATTCGTTCAGCCACACCATTTTGCTGAGGGGTTTTTCTCACTGTGTGATGCCTCACAATGCCCTCATCACTGCAAAATCTATCAAACTCGCCAAGACAAAACTCCATACCATTATCAGTTCTCAAACGTTTTATTTTCTTACCAGTCTGATTCTCAATCAAAGTTTTAAACTGTTTGAATGTATTAAAGGCGTCACTCTTATGTTTCAACATATACACCCAAACTTTACGAGAGAAATCATCTATAATACTCATAAAATATCGAAAACCACCTTTAGAAGTTACCTCTGCGGGACCCCAAAGATCCGAGTGAAAATAATCCACCGTGCCTTTGGTGCGATGAACAGCTGTACTGAATTTTACCCTGCACTGCTTGCCGTAGACACAATGCTCACAGAAATCCAGTTTCTCAATTTTCTGGCCACATAGCAAATCCTGTTTGCTCAAAACTGTCATCCCCCTCTCGCTCATATGCCCAAGGCGCATATGCCACAAACGAGTCAAGTCTGAATCTGAAACCTTGGATGAAGCAACCGTTGCTGCAGCACCTATAACTGTACTGCCCTGGAGTGTATAGAGGTTACCACGCTTCTGACCCTTCATCAGTACTAATGCACCCCTTGAGACTTTCAAAACTCCACCTTTACCGAGGAATTTGCAACCATGAGAATCAAGAGCACCCAGGGATATAAGATTTTTCTTCAAATCCGGAACATGTCGAACCTCAGATAAAGTCCTAACAATACCATCATGCATCCTAAGCTGAATCGTTCCTGAACCAACAGTCTTACAGGCCATGTTGTTGCCCATCAAAACTGTACCACCATTGACCGCCTCATAAGTAGAAAACCACTCTCTATGCGGACACATATGGTATGAACATCCAGAATCTAGAACCCACTCGGTATTAGAGCGAGAATCGCCCTCTGTAACTGATAACACATTATCTGACTCATTTGAACTTTCAGCAATTCCAGCAATTACTTTACCCCCTTTCTGGTCTTCTTTTTCCTTCTCCTTGAGTTTTAAACAGTCACTTTTTCAGTGCCCGGGTTTCTTGCAATAATTGCACTTTCCCTTCTTCTTACCTGATGATCTGGATCTTCCCCTATTACTTGACTCCACCCTTTCTGTTGTTCTTCCCCTAACAAACAAACCCTCCGCATGTGCATCACCCTCACCTGACACTTTTTTCCTCAATTCTTTCGAATATAGGCTGGCCTTAACATCCTCCATGGATATCGTGTCTTTACCATACAATAGGGTTGTAACAAAGTGCTCATACGAAAGTGGTAAAGAACATAGCAAAATTAGGGCTTGGTCCTCATCCTCAATTTTACTATCAATATTTTTCAGATCCATAATAATACGGTTGAACTCGTCTAAATGATCTTTAACAGGTATACCTTCTCGCATACGAAACGTATAAAGACGTTGTTTGAGGTATAACCTGTTGGTGAGCGACTTCGTCATATATATGCCTTCCAACTTCAGCCAAATTCCTGCTGCTGAAATTTCTTCTTCCACCTCGCGAAGAACGTCATCTGCCAAACTCAACTGAATAGAACTCAGAGCTTTGGCATCTGTATCATCCCAATCTTCCTCTTTAATTCCAGAACTAGTCTTGCCTGACAAAGCCTTGTGCAATCCTTGTTGGGTTAACAAAGCCTTCATCTTTACTCTCCAAAGACTGAAACTGCTGCTCTGCCCATCAAACTTCGCAATCTCAAATTTAGCCGCCATAGCCACAATCGGAAACGAAACCCTAGTTTTTGCAACCTGGCTCTGATACCAGTTTGTTGTAACGAACGCTATGAATGCAAGTTAAGAACGAGAAATTGAAAACTAAACAAGAAATCACAAAGACACAAGATATACGTGGTTCCCCAAGATGGGTACGTCCACGGGCGAGGAGAGAGAGGATTTACTAACCAACGTGAAGAAGAGATACAAAGAGCCGGCTATAATCCGTAACTCTAGAAAGGCCACAATATGAAAGCCCAAAAGATTATTTCTAGAAGTACCCCAAAAGCCTTATTTATAATAGGCTACAAAAACGGGAACAACATAATTAACCAATGTGGGACTAAAGAATACAAGGCATTCCCAACAAAACACATGCAAACGAGTGAAACCCTACCTACCTAGCTACCCTCTAACAAATGATCAACGCTGTATACTATGTAAGGGCTATGAAAGACCATTGGTACATGATGCCTAAATTATACTATATAGCTCCCAATTATAACCCATTAATTCATGAGTCTACCACTGCCACTAATTTACGACTAGACCCCAAGTGGAACTAGGAAATTCTCTATCTCCTCTAAAAATAAAAAAAGACTACAAACTTTAGGCAGCCAAAGAAGAATAAAAAGTCATGTTTCCATCTAGATTGAACTTTCGGTACGTACGCGTTGTAGCAGAAAATAGTGACTTCAAGAACAATTTTTTGCCACTACATTTTCCTATAAATTGATGCAATTCGTTAAGCTTTCTCATGATATTGCTCAATTGTTTCCTAACAACCCTCTTAATAATTCCATTTTGAGAGCTTTTTTTTGCTTCCTGTTATAGTACTTGTACTTTTGCGAGATAAGAAAGAAGAGAAAAGAGCCAACAAAACCAATTTACTTACTTACAAGCCATGAGTCGACCAATGAATTATGGCAGTTTTTCTGCAACAATTACTCATGCCCTACTCTTGTTTTTGCTGTCGAACACGCCTACTAATGCACAGTTAACTTCTACCTTCTTCTACAATACCTGCCCAAATGCACTCACCACTATTCAAACCTCCATTAAACAAGCTGTCTCAAGCGAGCGCCGAATGGCGGCATCGCTGATCCGCCTCCATTTCCACGATTGCTTTGTTCAGGTAATGATCCTTTAACACATATCCTCAAATGTTACGCTATACTTTTACGAAGTATATGTTTCTGGATAGTCCAAAGTATGCCTTTCTTAATGCAATAATATACTAGTTTGGGTGTGCAGGGTTGTGACGCCTCGATTTTACTTGATGTGGCTGCAACTAGGGCTGTAAATGAACTGAGCCATTCGCGAACTGTTCGAGGCTCGGTTCGGTAAGAGCTCGTTCAAGTTCGATTCGTCTGCTAAACGAACTGAACCTGAACCTCAATTCTAGGCTCGTTCCGTAAATGAGCCGAACCTGAGCCTAACGGTATTCGGCTCGGTTAGGTTCGCGAACCTATACTTAAATTTAATTAATAATTCAATAGGGGTCTATTTGTAAATGTAAAAAATTTTAAGGTTATATATATAATTCAATACTTATTTTTCTCCCAAATTCTATACGATCAATGAGAGAGTTTGGGTTCGCTTGAGTTTAATGAGCTGAGCCGAATCAAACCTGAGTCTTGACGAGCTCAATTCGAGCTTAGATTCGGCTCGGCTCGATACATTTGAGTTTAACGAGCCAAACTCGAGCTAAGATGTTCAAGTTTGAATCGAACTCGAGCCGAATCCGAGCCGAACTCGAGCCAGACTAGTATCTTAACGAACCAAACCGAGCCGAACCCGAGCCTTGAAAAATTTTAACGAGCCGAACTCGAGCCAAGTTGTTCAGGCTCGAATCGAACTCGAGCCGAACTCATACTGATTCGGTTCGTTTACAGCCCTAGCTGCAACCACCATGAGCGAGAGGAGCCTAATGCAGGATCTACGAGAGGTTTCGAAGTCATAGAGGCCGCCAAGGCTGAGGTGGAGAAAATATGCCCCGGAGTTGATTTTTGTGTAGACATACTTGCGGTAGCTGCACGAGACGCCTTGTTTGCTGCAAGTTTTGAACACAATCTAGCATATATATTGTTAGATTTCTTCGGGGGGTCCCAACCTAAAATCAATTGGCTATAGGTGAAGCAACCTCTAAATTACACTAAGTGATGCCCAAATATTCCTAGCTTCACTCTACTAATTAAGAAACAAATTAAACAGAGTTCATTTCTATGTATCAATAAAATGATTAACCCTAAGGGGTTGGTCCGGTGGTGTTGGCCTGAAACTTAAGAGTTTGCTTCCACGTAAGGTCTCAGGTTCGATTCTTCTCGTCAGGAACTCTTGAGGCTACCTCACCCTCATGCATAAGCATGTGAAAAGGCTATGGGAGAGCCTGTAGGAATTAGTTCGAGGTGCGAGCAAGTCGGCCCGGAACATTTTGCATTTCCAAAAAATAATAATTTAAAACTTGATTAATCCATGCTAATTGGCTTGTCTCTTAATAATTAGGCTGGTGGTCCATCATGGACAGTAAAGCTTGGAAGAAAATATTCTTCCACAGCTAGTCGCGATTTACTAGCAAACTCTGATCTTCCTAGTTTTCTAAGTAGCCTCGTCCAACTTACTTCCAAATTTTCTGCCAATGGCCTCAATACTAGCTAGGGACGTGGTCGCCTTGTCAGGTAATTAGCAATTAAACTAATTAATTAATTTGTACAATTCCACCCCCCCCGCCCCCCCCCCCCCCCCCCCCCCCCCCCCCCCCATTTTTTTTCCTTTCTAAAAAGCAATTAAAATTTGATAATTATATGCCCGTGTTTACTTGACATGCAGGGGCACACACCATAGGGCAGGCCCAATGCTTTACTTTTACCAACCGAATATACACCAACGGGAGCAACATTGACGCAGGTTTCGCTAGCACGCGCAGGCTCACTTGCCCTGCTGCTGGGAATGGAAATCTTGCACCTCTTGATTTGGTGGGGTGACAAATTGAACCCAAACCCACATCTAAAATATAGACCCAATCCAACCCATTTATTGATTCGGTCTCAATTGGGTCTTAATTGAGTCAACTAAAATAACCCAACAAGTTATGAACATAACCCACCAATTTGATTAAGGCAACCTATATACGATTGGGAAAATAACGGCCCATGACGTGTTTTGATAATTAATACCAGCCAAGGACAAGCTAAGAACATTTGTTAATGTTGAAAATGTCCTTGGCGGGAATTAATTGCGGACCCATTGTTTGTTATATCATCAAAAAGATTGCAGAGCTTGAAGAAATACCACAAAAGCTTGAAAAAGAAGATGTTTCAGCTTTTAGAGTGCATTTGGTACACAAGATTTTATCTAATAAGCCAAGATCATAGACGAAAGAAAAATGGCAAAACAAACAACTAGCTTAGGATTTGATGTCTGATGAGTAGACAGATCTGGATTCAGCACTGGTTTAGCAACAAATTCTCCTCTTTTGTTTAGGAACACAATTTGTGTTAGTGGTTCAAAAGAGCATTTTGTATTGCTCTTTTGTTTAGGAATAATTTGTCCCCTTTTGTTTACGAACTTAGTTTGTATAGGTGGTTGGTTTAAGAATTTGTAGTTGGCAGAATAGTTTGTAGATGGCAGAACAGTGTCTAGGTAACCGGTTTAACAGTTTGTAAGTGGTTCAATAGACAATTTCTAAGTGGTTCGTTTGACAGTTGTAACTGATGACAATCTGGATTTTGATAGTTACATACAACTTGTATTTGGCTATAATTGTTACTGTGGTTGTTGGATTATATGATTGACTATGATTGTTGGCCTAAAAAACAAGAAGACGTAATATATGTGAAAATTTGCATTTTTGGTAAATTAATGACATCTGTCATATTCTGTTCTCTGTATTTTGGCAACAAAACATACAGGACTGGAAACAGGCGTAATCCACAAAATTAAAAAAAAAAACACAATAGGAAGAGTTATTACACCAACGAAACCAACAAAATCTTATCTATCATCTAAACAATACTCTGCAATATCTCAAGAACAACAGGCTTGAACAACAAATAATGAAATTCTACATTTCTGCTAAACAACAGGCTTCAAATAATGACATCTATCAAACAGATGATGAAATCTGTCATATTTTGTTCTCTGTATTTTGGCAATAAAACATACAGAACTAGAAACATGTGTAATCCACAATTTTTTTTTTAAAACATACTCTGCAATAGCCAACAAAATATTATCTATCATTCAAAGAATACTCTGCAATATCCCAAGAACAAGTTCAAATCGAAGAAATTAAACAAAATCTTATCTATCACCCAAACAATACTCTGCAATATCCTAAGAACAAGTTCAAATCGAAGAAATCAATTAATACTCTGCAATATCTCAAGAACAAGTTCACTCAATTGACTCTTTACATTTCTTCCTATTGTGGTTTCCCAACTTTTCACACCTCCCACACCTTATTTGCCTCAACTTCTCTCCCTTTGATCGGATTCTTTGAACCTTAGGTCTATCCCGCGGCCTTCTTGTCTAAGGAGGAAGAATTACACGGTTCTCTTTTGTCACTTCTAGAGTTCCGAGAGTGGGAATATAATTTATCATACTCTTATACAACAATCAGAAAGCTTCAACGGTGTAAAAAAGATCTATGTAGTTTGATATTTGTAGGCCAACCTTTTGAATAGCCGTCACTGCATGCACACAAGGAAAACCTTTCAACTGCGACAACATGTGCACGTTCGTCTCTGAACATTAACCACGACTGTCGGAAGGGAGAACACTTCAAAAAAATCTTCACTTGCCTTTGCCACAGTCCACGACCGGCCTTTGTTGAAACTTGTGATCAACTTGTTATCCATTTCAGGACACACGATGCCGTTCCACTTCCATGACTGTTGCCTCCTATCAAACATTTGCTCCATTAGTTTAACCCTTATCATGTCAATTGCATTCAAAATTGGCAAATGATGGGCTTCCAAGATCTATTTGTTGAAAGACTCAGCTGGATTTGGACACATGTCCCCATATCTTCTACCTTCAAAATATACATTTGTCCACTTGTCAAGTGGCAACGATTCAACAAAAGCCTTAGCTTTTGGACCATCAACATTGCAGAGTTCTTTAAAAGCTTCTTCATAATCAGAAACCGATGGTGCATATGCACAATAAGAAAATAACTCGACTACTCTGTCCCTAAAACCATTAGACAATCGGCCCTTAAACTTGTCCCTCAAGTTATTCTTCAAATGCTGCAAACAATACTCATGATATCCATTGGGAAAATCCTCCTGAATACCTTTCAAAAGCCAAGAATGACGATCTGTTATGAATGTTATTGGACGAGATGATAGAATTGTTGACAACTTCCTCAAAAATCAAAGCTAATTCTCTTTATTTTCAGAATC
This sequence comes from Rhododendron vialii, assembly GCF_030253575.1. Classification (NCBI taxonomy): domain Eukaryota; kingdom Viridiplantae; phylum Streptophyta; class Magnoliopsida; order Ericales; family Ericaceae; genus Rhododendron; species Rhododendron vialii. The sequence continues at coordinate 28,239,673 of NC_080561.1, forward strand.
AGCAATGCCAAAAGCCACTAGAAACAGTCCTAATCCACACAAAAAAGCAAGATGCAACATTAATCTCTATTAATCTATTCATGGTATAACATAATCAATGCAAATTAGTCCTTTGTATCTTAGAATTTAAGGTAAAATATAACGTTATCTGTATTTATTTATTAATCTGCTCCGACTGTATATCAACAGAAAATAATAGATGTTGTTATCTATATTATACTTGTCTCCCAATCTTCCAAACTCTCATAACATAAATAGAAAACCAATATTGAACAGATAAGAAGACGAATAAAAATAACTAACTTTGATCGCCATCTTTTCCTATAGCTCCGAAAAGGGTTCCTATGTACCTCCTCTTAAAAAATGTCCCATCGAGCACCAACAAAGGACGACAGTATTGAAGCCTTTGATACATGCATCAAATGCTACAAAAATCCTTTTAAAATAATTAGTTTTGTCACAATACTCAACATCAATAACACTTCCTGGGTTTTTCTCCTTCACTACCTCAGTATACCACCTCAGTAGGTCAAAAGACAATGCATAATCTCCATATATACAGCTCATCACCTGCCTTCTCAACCCCAAACTAAGCATGGTGATAACTGATTTTACTCCTATAGTACTTCTCAAAAAATTTCACTTCTTGTATTGGTGCATAGTTTGTCTTAGTTCGAACTTCCTCCCTAATCTCTTTAGCAACCAATTTTGAACTCATCCGAAGATTCTTCGAACTAGCAAAAACACCAACATAACTGTGATTCTTCTCAAATTCCCTAATACAAAAGAAACCGTTAGATCTCTCAATGGTTGCATGAACAAACCATTGACAACCAGATTCTGTATGTTTTTTTGAACACTCCGCCGTTACGCTAGTCTTGTCATTCTTCAAAAACTTATATACAAATCCGACTTCAATAGCATACCTTGCCAGACAATCCCTAAAATCTTGTACTCCGCCTCTAAACTCTTGGCCAATATGAGTAATCAACTTAGCCCAACCAGCAAAAAGACAAACAATCTCATGGTGGCGACAAAACTTCTCAAGTGGATCTTTTTCTACTTCATGCATACTATTACTTTGACCGACTTCAAAACTTCTTCGACATTCAACACTTTTAACAACAATACTCCGATTATTATGATCATCACAAGCAAAAAGCACTTCAACAACTACATCAATGCAACTAACCCCATACACACTAGGCAATGCGAACATATTTACAAAATTGACATCATTATCTAGAACACAATTGTCATGTCCACCTACAGTATACAAAAGTTGAAACCTAGAGGTTTCCAAATTTTGCCACTTCTTAACCAGACTACGCAGTACATTGTCAAAGCAGAAATCTCTCCTAACTGGCACGACAAGAGTTCTTGAACCATATTTGCACAGAAGCACAATAGCAGATTCCATATAGCAAACAAAAAATGAAAACAAATATCATTATCTGTGTCGATCTGTCTTATTAATCTGTTCCAAAAAAATGGAAAACAAATAGCATTGTCTACATCGATCTGTTCTGTCTATACATTTAGTCCACAAATCGCACAAATGCACACACACTCAAATGCAGAGAGAGACCTTTAAAATTGCAATAAGAAAATAAGAGAGAGAGAGAGAGAGAGAGAGAGAGAGAGAGAGAGAGAGAGCTCAGCAATTGAAACCTAAACCATGAGAGCGAGAGAGAGGAAGCATTGATTGTGAATTTTGTCATCTCCAAAGTCATGACAGTAATGATAGCGAGAGAGAGTTTAAAATCCTGCCGTTATATACTAGGGGTAGTTTGGTCCGTTAATGGACCTAACGCTGCATAACATCTAGTACAATGGATCCGCAGCCTGTTTAAAGAATAACCCGGACTAGAAGGCCCAATAAGACTAGACTATGGACTCTAGCCCAATTTTCTATAAAAAAAATATCAAAGATGTTTCCATTATGTGAGACCTCTTAGAAAATTGTCTATATGTTTTAATTTATAATATTTTTTATATGCAATACGGATCTACTTTGATAAATTTTAATTAGATCTAAAATATGATGTTTTCGAAATTATGTAAAACATTATAGATTGTGAGATATGAACAATTTTTTAAAAGGCACGTATGTTGAAATTGACCAAACAAACTGGGATGGAAGGAGTACAACAAAAGCTTTATAAAATCTAGGAGTCTGCCCCTAGGTGATCGCGTTGCAGGTTTGCCCTCCACTCTCTTTCTGATTGTCGAAGATTCAACATTACTAGGTAAAAAGACAGCGGCACCGTTCAATTGATCCCTTGAATTGATTTTATAGAAATAAAATCCAAATCAGTGATTTTTTTTTCAGTGCCTAACATATTTTTTTTTTCAATTTTGGTCCCCGCATATTTACACGGGAGTTCCATGCAACGAATCCAGTTTTTCTTTCGTCCAGTCCGGTCCAGTTTTGGGCCTTTGTGGATCTCTCCCTGGGCTTACAATTGAAATTGTCCATTTAGTAAAGCTCATCTAGTACTCCATCTGTTAAAAAATAAGCTTGATCGTACATTAATAAGTACATAAACAAATCATACTCGTATTTGTACAAGGAAAATGGGATGACAAAAAGTAATTTGAAACTTCAATTGCCTAATTTTTTTCCTGTACAATTATGTTTTGCTTCAATCAAGCTAATTTATGTTTTGCTCATGTATCTATTGATGTTTGATTAATGGAGAAATTATTTGTTGCCCCTGGGGCAACACATCAAGTGCCTCACACCAATTAAAATTTGCCCTACTGACTTTGTGTCAGACTTTTTCCAACTAAACAATTTCTCACTTGACAGAGAAAAGAGGCAAATGGAAATGAGGCAGGCGTTAAGGTCACCTACCCTTGTCCTTTCAATTTTAATTTTTGGCTTTTCTCTCTCTTGCTTTATTTTTCCGATCATTTTTTTCCGTAATAAACTTATTCACTCCTCCGCTCAATTTTATAAGTTCATTTGCACAATTAATGATTGGGATGTATTTTCAATTTAGGCTAATTTTTAAGATAAAATAATCAGAAAAATAAGATCTTCGCACCGGTTCAAACACATTAAAAATTGAAATACTTAATTTTTAACTATATTTTTAAATATATAAACGGTGTAAAAAAATAAGTATTCCAATTTTCAATCTGTTTGAACCGGTGCGAAGATTTTAGTTTTCTGATTATTTTATCCTAGATGGTCATAATTAATTTTGACTCTATGACTCTCATTGATTAGTCCTAAGAGATATTTGATTCTACGACTTTCTTAGGGTTAATCAACGAGAGCCCTAGAGTTAAAATTTAATTATGATCATTTAGGATTAAATGATCAGAAAATTAAAATCTTTCCACCGGTTCAAACGGATTAAAATTTGGAACACTTAATTTTTTAATCATATTTTTTAATATATAAATTGTCTAAAGAGGTTGAAAAATTAAGTGTTCCAAATTTCAATCTGTTTAAACCGGTGCAAAGAATTTAGTTTTCTGATCATTTTATCCTAAATAGCCATAATTAAATTTTGGCTCTATGGCTCTCGTTGATTAGCCCTAAGAGATTTGATTCTACAACTTTCTTACGGCTAATTAACGTGAGATCTAGAGTCAAAATTTAATTATGATCATTTAGGATAAAATGATCAAAAAACTAAAATCTTTCCATCGGTTCAAACAGATTGAAATTTGGAATACTTAATTTTTCAACATCTTTAGGCAATTTATATATTAAAAAATATGGTTAAAAAATTAAGTGTTCCAAATTTTAATCCGTTTAAACCAGTGGAAAGATTTTAATTTTTTGATCATTTTATCCTAAATGATCATAATTAAATTTTAACTCGGCTCTCGTTGATTAGCCCTAAGAAAGTCGTGGAATCAAATATCTCTTAGGGCTAATCAACGAGAGCCATAAAGGGAAAATTTAATTATGACCGTTTAGGATAAAATGATCAAAAAACTAAAATCTTTGCACCGGTTAAAACAGACTGAAATTTGGAACACTTAATTTTTCAACCTTTTTAGACAATTTATATATTAAAAATTATGGTTAAAAAATTAAGTGTTTCAAATTTTAATCATTTTGAACCGGTGGGAAGATTTTAATTTTCTGATCATTATATCCTAAATGATCATAATTAAATTTTAACTCTAGGGCTCTCGTTGATTAGCCCTAAGAAAGTCATAAAATCAAATATCTCTTAGGGCTAATCAACGAGAGCCATACAATCAAAATTTAATTATGACCATTTAGGATAAAATGATCAGAAAACTAAAATCTTCGCACCTATTCAAACGGATTGAAAATTGGAATACTTATTTATTTACACCTTTTATATGTTAAAAAATATAGTTAAAAATTAAGTGTTACAATTTTTAATCTGTTTGAACCGGTGCGAAGATCTTATTTTTTTGATCATTTTACCTTAAAAATTAGCTAAAATTGAAAACACATCTCAGTCATTAATTGCGCAAATGAACCGATAAAATTGAGCGGAGTAGTGAATAAATTTATCACAGAAAAAAATGCAAGTGAGAGAAAAGCCAAAAATTAAAATTGAAAAGACAAGGGGTATGTGACCTTAACGCCTGCTGCATTTCCGTTTGCCTCATTTCTCCGTCAAGTGAGAAATTGTTTAGTTGGCAAAAGTCTGACACAAAGTCAGTAGGGTAAATTTTAATTGGTGTGAGGCACCATCTGTCAAACATGATGTATTGCCCCAAGGGCAACGAATAATTTCTTTGATCAATGTAATTTATCATGTGAATAACATATTAAATGATGTCTGCAAAATAGACGATTTCGATCATTGTTGTAGGCTCCGTCTAGGAAACCCACTTAAATTTCTGAATGGAACTATGTCACCTGACAAGCTTACACATTCTCGTTTACCTTTACGATTCTTGACAAAAAAACCTGGATCCAATTACAGTTAGTAATTCATTTAAACAATTTATACCCACCCATTTTCAACTAGGATCTCAATTCTTCCTGGTTCATTATCTTCATAAGAATACCTCTGTTACCCAAAATGTTTCAATCGGGAATCCAAAATACGAATTCTATTACATTTACATATGAACAGAATTACAACATAATGAAATTACAAAAACTGAAATGCAAACCGAAATACATAATGGATTCGTGAAACGAAATCCTTATTTTACACGGTGTCCTTAAAATAGATTTACCGCCTATCGGAGGGTGTTGAGGTTACTCGGCGTCTGTCTCTTAGAATTGATCCGGGTCGGACCACGAACGTCGGAACACCACCGAAGAACGTCTTGGCGAACCAACTTAGCGTTTGTCTCTCTCTCACACTATATCAGAATGCTAGTGAACTCTTGCGTGAATTGGTGCAGAATTGTGTAAAGAACTGGTCCTTATATAGGCAGCAAAAGACCCTTGTGATGATGCATCCACTTGATTACGGAATTGAATGGCAGCAATGAAGAAGGAAAAAAACTCCTACAATGAATAGGTGAGTAACCCCCATATTGAAGAGGGGAAAAACTCCCATCATGAATATGGGAAAGTTATTGGCTTGGGCATGCCAAATAACCCCCAGACCATTCACATTTCCAATAACCTCAACCCCCACACTGCCCACATTTCTCTTCGGAGAAGTCCAGGAAAGCCACTTGGGTGGTTGTCACACTAAATATTAGCTAAAATCTTACTGTCTAAAGTATTCTAGCGTCCATACAAATAAAATTTCCCGCTTCCTCTTGCTCCATAGCACCAGTACATAATTAGATATTTGGGTTGTTTAAGGTCATCCGGTAACCATCCAGAGCCATTAAGGAACTTTGCGCAGGGCACGAACTAACTGCAAAGAGATCAATGAGAAGGAACCGATGGTGAGATTCAATTCATAGTTTTATAACTGCTGCATAAATGCCATGGATCAAAATTTTGGGACACGGATGTGTAAAAACATAAGTCTGACAACCACAACCTTGAACATGTCTACATTCAGCTTGCGACCAAAAAATGGGCAGGGAGCAGCTATCTTGAGCTCTAGCTCTCAGTCATGTACCGTTCATGACACGGGAAATGTCCAGAGAGTGGGATGACAGAAGTTGACATGTTACGTCCAGAAACTAAACTTCAGATTGTGTTTGGATCATGGATATGTGAAGGATTTACCATGGGCCCATGGAAAATGAAAATAATAAAGGAAAGGAACCTAAAGAAAAGTAATTAGCTTTCCTTTGCAGATCCCTTCATAATCTTTAGCAGATCCATTCACTAACTGTGATGTTTGGGCTTGATTTGATTTCAGTGTTTGTTCACACTGACCCACAACACTTGCAAAGCATCAAGGAAAGCGAGAGCATATCTTGTGAAATTTTAAACTTGTACTCCTACTTTCCAATTTCGCAAAGAGAAGATAACCGAAATCTGACATTGTGGAGTACTTGTATTCTGAGAGATCGAACACCATAATACCTCCCAAGCCCTACTTAACCAATTAGAAGTAAAGCCAAGCCAGTTCAGGTGGTGAGTCATACAAGCCAATTTGAGATCTTAAGTTTCTGACATCGCAATACTCATCAGCAAACCTCTGATCTCAAGTGCATAAAATTAATTATTCCTCATTGTAGGGCATTAGAAAATTTCTGAAAAGCACCTTAGAGTAGAACAAAGGACAAAGTACTGAGAAAACACCGAAACAATGCACAAGAACAAATGGCCACCTTATTATTTACTGTAATAGTCACAACAGCATTACATCTCAGCAGTCGTCCTTTCTTTATTTGCTTCACATGTATATATTATATCTTCGTACAGAGCAAATTAAGCCAGTAATACGTTCAATGAGGCATTTTCAGGAATTCTCTGGCTATTTTTCCATTTCCTCCGTGAGGGTAGAACCCACCAGGCAAGTGCTCACTGCCAGTGTTATACACGACCCGCAGTATCTCCCCTGGAGTTCTCGTATAAGAGATGGAGTCGAAATTTGCCGATAACACGTTGCTCTCTGTATGATTTTCCGCTCCTAGCTGAGGTGGGACTATGATGCCTTCATCCTTGATACCACACATCGCTAACTGATTTCTGAGCTCTGAAATGCGGACGGTAAACTCGGCCACCGTGTGGTTATATGGATGCACAAGTTCTTCAGCTCGCTCATAGAGGTACATTCGTATAACCGCGTCTTGGCCAGATTCAACTCCCAAGAGTCCTGCCAAGAGCTGTGCAAAACAGATAAAAAGGGAAAAAAAAGAAAAGAAAAGTTAGTTGGGTGATCAATCAACGCAAACAAAGTTCATTGCAGCCCCTTTCTGAGAGATAACCGAATAGAATGGATGATTTGTGCAAAAATGGACAATGAAAGCTATGCAGTTTGGAATTAATTACCCGCTTAGTCTGGTAGCCATTGATAAGAGGATTTGCTCCAACGTAACCAACAAGTCCCATGTACGGAATCACGTAGGAACTCAACATGTAACTGAGGCTATCACGATACGGGTCGAATGGAGGATCGAGTTCATACCCGAATGCTTCATCAAACAGTTTTGCAAAGTTTTTCGGGCTTACATCCAATAGAGGCCTTGGAAACAAACCTACTGTTTTTTCAAGGGCCCTGCAAAAAATTGGTTTATTCACGCATTTGTCAAATAGAAATTGCGTGTAATATTGATTGTAATGGGACATGAAGACGAACCTGAGATGTCCGACTTCTTGATACGCAAATTCCGTGATGATATTCCTCGTAAGAGAGTCAAGTTTGGCTTTTTGGGTGCCAATGGGAGGGGGTCCACCCAGAACTAACTGGGGCGCAACGTGATCGAGTCCGTACCCGAGTGCTGCCCACAAGAAGTATTCAGCTTCCAAAAACTCAAGGTTCACAGCAAATTGCAATGTATCCACGTCTTCTTCATATACCGGGATTGCATGGGGTGGATATGGTGACTCGCAAATAGGGTAGGATGAAGAGATGGAGATGCAGTTGCTCATGATTGACATCCATATTATTAATCTAATCAAGGAGAAAGTGGAGGCTAAGATAACCTCCATTGTTGCTGTGTTTGTGTTGGAGAGAGAGAGAGAGAGAGAGAGAGAGGTATGAGATGAAATACATGAGAGAGTTTAATGCAATTTATAGTGAGGCTTGGTCTATGGAAGAGTAGCTTTCGCTTGTAGGATAAGGAAAATGATATTGGTATCGACCCGAAATCGTAGGGACAGTCGTGCTGGGCCATCTCCGGCCACCGGATGGCCGATCCGAGCCGTCCAAAAATTCTATAAAAAAAAAATGAGTGGGCCTCGCGAGAATTAATGGCATCCAAGGTGTGTAAGGTGCTTGATCTGGTTTTTCTGTATATATGTATATAATTACTCTATTTCGGAAAAAAACACCAACTACTCCTCTTGCGTGTTTAGGAAAACAAGCACAAATCAGATTTGGAGGCGATTTAATGTCTGAACATTTACTTGATCACACAAGCCAACCGTGCTAAGACCACCGCACACCGTGTGGGACGCATCTTGGGTCTTACAATAATACAAAAAAAAAAATGAATAACTTCTAAAATAATTAATTATGGACCCTGTAAAAAAATCAGTTCCAACGGATATCAGTAGATATATTTTCTGAATTTGCAAAAGCAAAACTGCTCGCCCCTACGAATTCAGAAAACATACCTATCGATATCCGTTGGAGCTGATTTTTTTCAAGGCCCCATAAATAATTATTTTAAAATTTATAGATATATATATTTTTATTTTTGTAGAGCTCAGAGTGGGCCCCACCCGGCGTGTGATGGCCCATATGATGGTCCTAGACTTTCTCTAATGTTTACCAAAAAAAATTATTTGGTGGTTTTGGTGACCGCCACGTGACACCCAACCAACACTTTTATTCACCATACATTTTTTTGGGGTTCAGTACTTAGGCCCCGTTTCTGCTAAACTACAAGTTATAGACTACAACATTTTTGTTTTGTCCTTATTCTATATATATGTATATATTTTTTGTGTTTGTTAGTCTTGTGCTAAATTTTTATGTATTATTGTTTCGTGTCGATGAGAGGAATATGAGAAGTGAAAATTTGACTTTTACCCCAATTTTGTAAGAAATATCCAAGAAACAAAATTATTGAAACTTGATTGCATACCACATAATAATAATTATAAATAAAAAATGTAGTTGCTTGCAAATGATACATGAGGTGGGGTACGGAAAGGAATTAAGGGAAACAAGTGACGGAAACAAGTGAAAATGTAGTAGCTTGCAAATGATACAAGAAAAAAAGAAAAGAAAAAAAAATGGCACTATGCAGATAGTTGAGTGGCCAAACAGGCCCTAATGAGTATAGAAAGAGTTCTATTTTTTCAGAAAAATGTCAAGAAACTTTGAGGGATTAGTGTTTTTTTTTTCTCCGCCAATCGGTAGAAGATATCATGACATCATGTATGAAGTACAAATTACAAATTATGGAACACTACATCCATTGTGTGAGAGAGTCCACGAGATAACTAAAAGCATCTCTAACCCATGACTTCATATTGAAGATGTCAAACTTTTTTTGAAGGCTTACGTGACATTTTGACATCTCCAATTTGACATCAAAACCTTCCTTTCCAACCCTTATGCCAAATTCTATTTATTTGACATTAAAATATCCCTCTCCAATCCTTAATGTCAAAATCCAAACAGTCATTTTTGAAATTTGGCAGACAAGGTATAGGTAGTCAAAGTTGGCATGCTTCCTCCCCCTTCATCCATGTCAAAAGCCACGTAGGATTTGGCCTAACAAAAGGCATCTGGATTGGTTTGTCAATTAGTGTCAAATATTACCGTTACAAGTTCCACATCAGATTTGACATTTTCTGTTGGAGATGCTCTAAGCCTAACAACTAACCAACAGGATAAAAATGCCCATCAAAGGAACCACAATTACTATAGACCCAATTCAACTACAAACCCCATTAAGGGAAGAAATAACCCCCAACAAAAAAATAAGAGAAAGGAACACCCACACGCAGGTGAAAATTAAGACTCGAATTCTTGACCTCCTAATAAGATGTAAGAGTCCCTGGCCAACTGAATTAGCATCAATTGGTTTGAGGGATTAGTTAAGAAGGGGATAAAAGGAGAAAATTAGCTAACTGCTACCATGCCACAAGTTTTCAAAATTTGCTAATCCAAGTAATTATGCCTGCCAAACATCAAATGGAATAGCTAGTTTGAGCAATTAGTCTATTTGGCCAAATAATTTGGCTAACAAACGCGCTCTTACGCGTAATGATGTAGATTTAAAATTGGTGGGATGTGCTCCGCTCTACTTTCGAATTGGGTTCAATATGTCGTTTTCTGGGTGTACATCTCAGTAAGAATTACGGGGATGTAATAGGAGTATTTTGTTGACTTGGGAGGCCGGCCTTGTGGCTCCGTTCTTCTCACTTTCAGTAGCCCTTGCATACGTGTGGGCTTTCACCTTAGCCTCCTGAGAAGACTTTGTTGGAATAATAACAACGGATTACCGCAATAATTTGTAACCGAAATATAGATTTACCAATCAAATAATGGTTGCAGCGTTTGGGTTGAGTCGCGGACTAGGCCGTTGATAATTCGCGGCTCTACCCAGATTGTGCAAATAGTTCAATCAATATCACGCCGTTCTCAGGATAAATCAGCCCAGAATACAACCTTTGGTCTGCACAGAAAAAAACAGACAACAATACACAATATCAACCCTATTGCGCTAAATAAGGATAGGTTTTGTAATCAATCATTGGAGATTTTAGGAACACATTTTAGTCGATGAGTAGCAAGAAAGGAAACAAGTGAATATTCACTAATACCTCTCCTAGGTATTATACTAGAACTACTAGTGAATGTTAACTAATACCTCTTCTTGGGTATTACACTAGAACCAGTGAATATACACTAACAACTAGTGAATACACCAAAATCCCAACAAACTTCAGCAGCCATGGAGTAAATGGAGTGCCTAGCGTGGGAAGAAATAGGGTGCTCCTTCTTAGCCTATAAAAGGAGACCCTGGCCTCTGTAATTGTATCTCTCTTTAGTGAGAGATCTGTGAGAGTAAATCTCAGTGTGAGCGAGGTTCTGTTAGCAATGTAAAACATAGATAGATGAGAGAGTGTGATGAGGTGAATGACCTCACTTGTAAAGCTTGTCCATTTATAGTCCGTGGACGTACCCGATTTTGGGAACTACGTAATTATCTGTGTTCGTGTCTATGTGTGTGTTTTGACTTTGGCTTGATCCACTCCGGACACAACATATTTCTCTATCAATAAATCAAATCAGCCTTTGCAAAACATAGACAAATTTTTGTCAGCAAGGTCGACTAATTAAGAAGTCAATTAAATCAAATCTCAAATCGAAGAAATATCTAAAGTGGTCCAGTACCAGTGGCTTGCAATGTAAGGAAAAGTTTTAAGGAAGTACATTGAGACACGTGAATATTCACTATGTTAACCTTAATTCATGCATATATCACTTGTTAAGCAAGTAAATTGAACCACAACAATATATATTTCAAGAGTAGTGATCGAAGGTGAAAGAAAACATGTGTGTTAACACAGTCCGCTAAAGCCCTCAATAAGCTTATTTTACCAAATTTCCTCTTGTTCCAAGTCCAGGGTGGCAACTAACTAGGGTTAGCTAAGTTAGCCATTACTCTTGCATTCTTTTTTTAGAGGGCTTTTCCTTTCTTTCTTTCTTGTATTGGTTGAGTTATTAGGCTTGGTTGTCTCGTGGGCTCTCACATTTAATGTAGTTTCCCGGGTTTGTACTTTGTACTAAATATTTGATGTAAAATGATTTATTCTATGGATTGAAAAAAAAAAGTCTAGGGTGACAGATGATTATCCAAAAGTTTATAATATCGTCTTAATTGGGATGCTTGCTTTGGGTTGCAATGCCATTATGCTTTGGTTCCCTTTAACCTTTGAATTATTCTATTTAATATTAATAAAAAATTGCTTTTAAATTTAAAAACCGTTCAGCGGGAAATTCAGTAAATATTAATTATCAAACAACTACCTATTGATTTTTTTAAAAACTAATTGTCCATAAACGACAACGCAAAATACATGAACTCCTAGTAACATTTTTCACTTTACTTCTATTTTCCGGACTTGTATTTCATTTTCTGTTTGCACCCATCCCTAACCAGTTCCGAAAAGGTTCACTTATGCTGGAGTGATTAGTCCAACTGCTGACGCGAATCCGAGTAAGTTATCACGAATGAACCACATGCATGGAAACTTGCCCGTGTGGTTCTGATCTCTCCAAACATATCTTTTACTTATATTCATCTATTCTTGTAGTCTTGTACTAACATGAAGTCTATGTTTTTTTTTTTAATGTGACAAAGGAACCACCACACAAGAGGGCCACTAATTGGACTCACCCATAGACGTAAAACTTTCACTACCCGAAGCAAACTATCGTCCCAACCCGCCAGATAATTTGCGATACTAACCTTGGAAAGAAGTCGAACACTGCCCAAAGCTAGGTAAGGGCCCTTCCCCTTCCGCTGGGTCAAGCCCCACAGGTAAATTGTTTCTACGTACTCTATTATACTTCCATTTATCGATCTTTCCTTCTTTTTTTTTCTACCAATCTTTCTACAGATTGATGCTCCAAATCCGAATAACTGAAAAAGAGAGAGCAGCTTGATTGATCACTTTAACTTGACTATCAAGTCAAAAGTTAGTTGAAATCAGGACCATAGAAAATATTTCTTTTCCATCTCTCACCATTACTTTTGGAGTATCTTGCTTTTAAAATACATAAGAGTCAGAAAAGTGTTAATTTAATTTTCCATTTTAAGTGTTTTCCTTTTAGATGATTCCGGCCAGTACATTAGATGCACATCACCATCATCCACATATATATTTCTTGAAGTATGACAGATATCTGACTGAAAATAATAGATGCACCTAATGACCAAGAGAAGTTTCATTGGTTTTCTAGAGCACATGCCTTCCCATATATGTTGGGAAAAAAAAAAAAAAAACAGTACTCAAGCAGTAATATTTGAGTAGCATTCTTCGTTACACATTTATATACGTGGGTTTCACAACAAATGGTATAAATCCCACACCAATATATGGAGAGCTCCTTAAGCTCTGATAACATCTCCTCATGTTAGAGTCAGAGACGGAATTAAAGGTGGGCATATGCATGGGGGCAAAGGCCCCCCGGTAGTTCGAGATTTTTTTTTTGAAATTTTTAATATTGATACTTCACATGGTGCAAGGGGCATATACCAGTGGGAGAGAAGCTGTTTATAGGTGGTGATTCCAATGGTCATGTAAAAGTTAATACTTAGGTAAGGGTATGAGAAAGTCTATGGTGGTTTTGAATTGGTAACCAAAATGAAGTCAGTAGAAGTGTCTTGGATTTTGCAGAGGCTTTTGATCATATAGTTGTGAACACTTTTCTCGAGATGAGAGAGGAACACCTAATTACTTTTAAGAGCTGGTCCAATAGAAGTCAGATAAATTACTTTTTGTTAGAGGCACTGAACATTTGTTATGCAAATCTTGTAAGATTATCCCCGGATAGTGTCTAATGTCACTTCATAGACTTATATATTGCTAGATATTTGCCAGAAAGGGCAATATAGATCAACGAAGGAGACTAGATGCGCGCCCATGAACTAGATGGTGGCATCTTTCTTGTCGTTCATATTTCGGCTTCCGTATTTACGAAATCCTGAACGCCGATTATGTTATGATTTACTATTGCTGGATACACGTGCTTAATTTTTCATGCCATCTCATGGTAATTGCAATTACCATCATGTATTTTTTTTAAAGAAATGATAAGTAAAGTAAATTTGCATAGTAAAATGGGATCAACTCCTCTCCACATCCCGTCTCTTCATACATGGCCAAACTTCCATTTTGTGGGTTCATTCTTGGTCAACAACAATGATCCACTATTTAAACCATTCATCTCGTTCAACATGAAAATTGATTGCAAAAGCTAGTTCGACCGGAGATGGATAAGTGCGTGAATAACTTGCATTTTGTTGTGTAAATTGCAAAGTTTAGGTATAAATTAAACATAGATGCCACTCATTTTACATTATGAAATGCAAAATGTTAACGTGACTATCGATGTTCAATAAAACTTATTTTTCGCAGACTTACTCTCTTGCACATGTTCTAAAGATGAATGGTTCAGATCTTATTTGTAGATCGTCCAGAATGGATTTAGAAAATAGAAGTACGGAGAGGGTATGGGGAGATAGGTATGAAGAGAAGCTCATCCCTAGTAAAATGCCAGATAGTATCTAAAAGGTAATGGCATGCCTTCGTTAATTAGATCAAGAATGTGCATATGTAATTTAGCATATTGATTTCTGAGTGCTCTTCCCATAACATCTCGAATAAATAATCAATACAGGTGGAATCAATATTTTGAATCTCGTATCGTATCGGATGGTATGCACAGGGCTGGCTTTAAAATTCTTGGGGCCTAAGACGAACTTAGAGCATCCACAACGGGTGTACTAACTAGGTATCATTTTAGATTTATTGTTATTAGTGTTATTTTCTCACATCAAATAAAATTTTGGGAAAATGACAGCTCAGGATGTGTTTTGATAATTGATATCCATTAAGGACATTTTCAGCATTAACAAATGTTCTCAGCATGTTATTGGTGGGTATTAATTATCAAAACATGTCATTGGCCGTCATTTTCCCCTAAAATTTTTTCACTATTAAAAAAATATTAAATTTGTTTTTTTTCCCTTATCTTCTCATATTTTTTCACTATTAAAAAAATATTAAATTTGTATAATACCGTATCAGTTAGAGTACCAATTTTTCTACTAGTACGATAAGGATCGCTACGGGTGAGATACTAGGTATCGTATCAAATTTATTGTTATTAGTGTTATTTTCCCACATCAAATAATTTTTTTGTATAATTGGGGATTTAAGGTTAGATTTGGCCCTTTTAGGCCTTGCCTTTGTTTTTGGTCGGATTGTAAATTTGGGCTTTAGGCTTTTGGGTTTTGAGCTTTATTGTTTAAATCTAAGTATCTTGAGGGCCATAGGGTATTTTGAGCTTAGTCCCAACAGGTGTTTCAATTCAACTTTTTGTTGGATTTCCCTCCTCCTCCCCTAACTTGATGTATCATTTGTCAAATTTCTTAATAAAACTTTTCTGCCTATAAAAAAAAAAAAACACATTTTCGTGGGGAGTAATTCATTTCTTTTTGTTAATTGGATTTGGGTTAAGAAATATGATAAACTAAACTTCGGTTCGGTGAACAGTAATAAAACTTATTAAAAGAGCAATAAATTAAATCCAAATTCGGCAGATAAAATAAATTCACCGAATTGGATGAAAAACTAATACTATGTATTAAGAGCATCAGCAGTGAAATAAGCAAATATGAATAATCAAAATATGTCACATCAGAATTTGATTATCCATTTAAAGGTTGCTAAAGTTAGTAATGTCAAATTTCACATTGGTTATTTTTTGCCTACAATCAAAACCAATGGGCCCTCCAAACTTTTTTCCTTCATTTTACCCATTTTTTTTGAAAAAGCGATTTTTGAAGGAAAAAAAAAACAGTTATGTTAGAAACAGTTAAAAAAAATTAGTTTTTTGAAATAAAAAATAGTTTTTCAAAAAGCACACTTTATTCACTTAAAAACTGTAAATACAATTTTGAGAAATTTTGAAAGAATTATATTTACAGAAATAGTTTTGAAATTTTAAAAACTATATTTATAGTTTTTAAAAACAGATTTTGTGTAAAAAACAGTTTTCTATAAGAGAGTTTTGAAATTTCAAAAACACACTTTATTTACTTATAGTTTTTAAAATTTTTGAAAAAAATTGTTTTTTTGTAAAAAAAAAAGTTTCTGAAAAAAAACATAAAAAAAATCTGAAAGTTACAGTTTTTTAAAATTACTTTTTGAAAACATTGTTGAGAGAGAGAGAGAGAGAGAGAGAGAGAGAGAGAATGAAAGAGAGAAGGTTTTTGTTATTGTTGGTGTACTTGATTGAGAGATAAAATTTATTTATTGACAAAACATTGCTAGCTTTGATTATTGAAGAGCCAAAATTTGATGAGTTGTTAAGAGGTTGCTAGGTTTGGTTATTCCAATGTGAGCACTTTTTTGATTCAACATTGCTAACTTTAATAATTTTTTATTTTGCTTATTCCAGTGTGGATGCTCTTAAGACCATGGCGGGAATGAAACTACGGAAACTATGGATGGGGGTTCATGAAGAAAAAGTCTATCCACACTCCCATTTTTACAACAAAACTTTCGAAACTACATCAACATACGCGAGTCGTTAATTTGATGTGGGAAACGTCCACCTTATAAAACACGTTAAAAAATCACGCCACCAACTCATATTTATCTAATAGCGATAAATACATGATCGAAAGACATTTATCTTCAGTGAGTTATTTTATTTTATTTTTGTGTGTGGGTACTAATCATGCATTTTTCGTCATCTTATAGACATGAGTTTTGACGACATTATTTTTTACTTATTTTACAAAGTAAACATTTTCGATGATGGCTCTCATTTGCTAATGTATAATACATTTTACTTTTGGCTATAAAAGAGAGAGTGTGACAGGACTTCCTCGTTGATGAATCATAGGTTTTCTTGCCTATCTCCAATATTGTATACATCAGCAGGGGTTAGCCGGGTGTTAGTAGGTTAGTTTATAGAAAGTTTCAGAAACTATTCATAGCCTTGAATCTCAAATGCTCACGACCGGGCTTGAACATATGCCAACTGGCTAGGGCCCATTGGCGTACATGTGAAAGTTGGCATAGCCAAAATCCGCGTTGTTCTCTAGAATTTTCAAATGACTGAATGAGGTTAGGTTGTTGACCTAGCCTCTTGTTGCTTTCAACCTTAGAAAATTCCGACGTGCGACGTCAAAACACATGCAAACGAGTGAAACCCTACCTACCTAGCTACCCTCTAACAAATGATCAACGATGTGTACTATGTAAGGGCTATGAAAGACCATCGGTACATGATGCCGAAATTATATATAGCTCCCAATTATAACCCATCATATATAGACCACTAATTCATGAGTCGACTAATGAATTATGGCATTTTTTCTGCAACAATTGCTTATGACCTACTCTTGTTTGTACCATCGAACATGCCTACTAATGCATAGTTAACTTCTACCTTCGACGACAATACCTGCCCAAATGCACTCATCACTTTTCGAACCTCCATTAGACAAGCAAGCGAGCGCCGAATGGCGGCATCGCTGATCCACCTCCATTTCCACGATTGCTTTGTTCAGGTAATGATCCATTAACACGTATCCTCAAATGTTACGCTATATTTTTACGAAGTATGTTTCTGGATAGTCCAAAGTATACCTTTCTTAATGCAATAATATACTCGTTTGGGTGTGCAGGGTTGTGACGCCTCGATTTTACTTGATGTGGCGCAACCGCCATGAGCGAGAGGAGCCTAATGCAGGATCTGCGAGAGGTTTCGAAGTCATAGAGCTAGGCCGCCATGACTGAGGTGGAGAAATATGCCCTGGAGTTGATTCTTGTGCAGACATACTTGCGGTAGCTGCACGAGACGCCTCATTTGCTGTAAGTTTTGAACACAATCTAGCATATATATTGTTAGATTTCCTCGGGGGTTCCAACCTAAAATCAATTGGCTATAGGTGGAGTAGCTTTTTAAATTACATTAAGTGATGCCCAAAATTTCCTAGATTCACTCTACTAATTAAGAAACAAATTAAATGGAGTTCATTTCTATGTATCAATAAAATGATTAACCCTAAGGGGTTGGCCCGGTGGTGTTGGCTTGAAACTTAGGAGTTTGTTCGCATGTAAGGTCTTATGTTCGATTCTTCTTGCCAGGAACTCTTGAGGCCACCTCACCCTCACGCATAGGCATGTGAAAAGGCTATGGGAGGGCTTGTAGGAACACTACAAGAAAAATTGCATTGGGTGACAAATGAAAATCGTCACAAATTGTATGTTTTTCGTTACAAATGATATAGGTGACGAAAAAAAATTTGTCGACTAAAGGTTGTCGAGGATTCCTACCTGGTGATGAAATCTATTTTTCGTCACCTATAGTGCCTTTTGGTGACGAAAAATTTCGTCACGGAAAAATGACTTGGTGACGAAATTTTCTGCGTCACCTATTGTGCTTTTTTGATGACAAAAAATTTCGTCACAAATTATTTCCTTTGGCTCGTCAAAAAAATCTCACTTTCTTGCTCCTGCGGGTTTTCGAACCCAAGTCTGCTACGTTTTGCACGCATGCTTTAACCAACTACACCACATAAACTTTTCAGCATATGTTTGAAATATCTAATATATAACACATACATTGAACATTAAAATATATTTTGAACTATTAAACATTAAAATTAGCAATTTTAATAAACATGAAAGTCGTAGCTCTTTATGTTATTGTTCAAATTCAATTTAGATTATCTCAATCGGAGTTCTGAGCAAAGAGTTATGCTCGAAATATACTTGGTGACAAAGCGTAATTCATAAATTTCGTCACCAAAGGATAAATTTTTCGTCACTGAAAACGTAAAAAGAAGACGAAAATATTTTTCGTCACCAAATTGGTTCATTTGGCGACAAAATATTTTTTCCGTCACCAAATAGTTATCTTTGGTGACAAAAAATAATTTCGTCTCCTTTTTTACTCTTTTGGTGACGAAAATTTTATTTCGTCGCCAAATAGGAGCCTTTGGTGACAAAAATATCTTTTTCGTCAAGGAAGTTATCAAAACAGTGACGAATTTATTTTTTTGTCGCCAAATATACTCATTTAGCGATGAAATTAAATTTTGTCGCCACTTTTTCGTCACTAAACATACTTTTTCTTGTAGTGAAAGTAGTTTGAGGTGCGAGCAAGTTGGCCCGAAACACCTTGCATTACCATAAAATAATAATTTAAAACTTGATTAATCCATTTCATGCATATTATGGTAGCTTTACGCATAGCTCTATTTGAAACTTGAAGTACTAATAATTCTTCCCAAGAGAATATCCAACTAAACAGTCCGACACTTATCCTACACTATACCAGTTGTTGAGTGTCCGACACAGGTAGTTTATACTTTCAGAAGGGTCTATGTTCATACCTGTAAAGCCTCTTGGAAGTGGGACGCCCTTCCTGTGTTTTGCAACCCATCACTATTACTGGAAAGGTTTGGCTTTGTCAGGTGTATAACTGAGGCTAGGTAAAGACTAAAAGGATGCATTGACAGTGTGCTACTGGAAAGGTTTGACTGTCAAAAAAATGCTCCGGCAAAAGTTCAACAGATTAGTAGGGTAGTTGCAAAACCACATGGTTACGTGTATTAGCAGTGCACAACATAAGTAGCACACTGTGCACATTAGCATTGCTAATTTCTTTCCCCTTCTCAATTTTTTGTACACGAAATCCCCGCTGAAGTAAAAAACATGTGCATAACTCAACAATTTTACAAAAACTCTTAGCATTGTTAATTTCGCCCTTTCAAATTTCAACACTAGTTCAGTGTTCACCAAATACCAACTAAAAGTAAACAACTCAGAAAAAAAAAGTAAAAGTAAACAAAATGAGTATGAACTCAATCAAACAAAACATCTTCTTAACATCACTACTAATTTAACCCCAAGGGGTTGGCCTACTGGTCAAGTCTTGGGACTTAAGGGTTTGCTTTCCTCTAAAGTCTTAGGTTCGAACCTCTTAGGTGCTATCAAGAAAGTTCAGCAAGGAATACAAAACAATCTATTTTCTGCCCCATTATTGAATTTGTCTAGCTTCCCTATACAGAGACACAAAAATACCACAAAAGTGAAAAACAGTCCAAGTTTCTCCTCAAGTAAAATTGAGAAAACAAGAAGAGATCGCATAAAATAGGGTATCAAAAGTGAGAACTTCATGTGATGGTGTGTACCTGACATTTTGATCGAAGCACCTGAGGAGAGGGAGTGAGCAATGCCACGACACTTTCAAAATTTGTCTCTGATGTGCTTTGACTGGTTCCAGGTCGAGAGCCTTGTAAGCATTAAGTTGAATATCAGATGCAATGTACGTATACTTCGAAAAGCGAAAACCATATCTGCACATAAGACATAAGATATTTTAGAGCAACAAAGGGAGAAAACACAAAGGAACTTATAACTTGTGTAGGGGTTCAGATTTGACGGGACCTTGGCCTGGGTTAGGTTTCTCCTTCCGTAGGTTCGTTCTCCTGCTTCTAGACCTGCAACAAGTCACTAGGACTGGAGTAGCCCAGTGACCCTCAGACGATCAAATCAGACCTTAGGGGAGAATATAGATCTAGGGTTAGGGAAGAATGACATACCTCTTTAAGTTAGAGTCCCTTTGTATTTATAGATCTTGGTTTGCTTGGCCTCCAAGCTAGCGCGTGGAGGTCACACTTGGGTAACCGCCTCGGGTGACATCATAGATGACGCACCGGATAAGGCGGTTATGGAGCACATGGCCAGGTCAGCCCTTCGCGAGGATTCTTCTCGATGATGTGTCTCACTAGGCGCAGGAGGCTTGCTCGGGAGCCCTCGGTACTGTGTTCCGGGGGTCGGTATGGAGCCCTCAGTGGTATGTCTCCGGGGTTGGTACGAAGCCATCGGGTGCCGTCAGTGATATGTCTCCGGGGTCGGTACAGAGCCCTCGGTAATATGCTTCCGGGGTCGGTACGGAGCCCTCGGTGGTATGTCTCCGGAGTTGGTACGGAGCCCTCGGGTGCCGTCGGTAATATGTCTCTGGGGTCGGTACAGAGCCCTCGGTAATTGCTTGACCGATTCCTAGACCTAAAATAATGGGTTGCCCCAAGCGTAGGGCGGAGACCGATGTAGCACAATACCCGGTAAGACCGGAGTCGAATCCACAAAGACGGTAATGTGTGCTGAACAAAAACTCGGGTTGTTATAATTTAAACGGGCTCTTAGGTAGCCACCCTTTGTCGTTTTGATTGAGAGATTAACTAAAACCTAGAAATTGATTGTACTTTTCAGAAAATTAAAAGGAAGGTACGGTCGTAGGATTCATAGCACTCGCAACCAGTCCGGATTAACCTGCTCTATTCAGTATTCTTAAAACGTTCGATTTTAGTGAGGAAAAGATACCCCGAAAGATGCGAATCCTAATGGTCGCCGTTTACCCATGCGCAGCGGAGAATGAGTTTTGGACCCCCATTCTCCCGTTCACATGGGCTCCGACAATGCCCGGATTCGTCTACGGGAAGTATTTTACCAATCTAAAATTATCTTTCTCATTATTTGAAAATAGGAGCAGTGTCCGAACTGGCCACGGTGTGCTAATCACCCCGCGACCCTATCCGTACGACTACTCACTATGCATTGACCAAGAAACACAAGAAACCCTAATTTGCATCATGCTTCTATAATTCCAGAATGAAAATCAAGCAAAAGATAACAACCAAACGAATTCCAACGAACAACTTTAATTAAGAACAAAAATTAAAACTAGTTATCGAAGTGCAATTAATTAAACAAAGCTTCAAAACTTAAAAGAAAAACTTGAAAGAAAAATAGTAAACAATACTCGGAACTTCTGTGTCGCCTCCGTTCTCCGTTTCGTCCGTCCTCCCCCGAAAAGCTGCCGTGGGAAGCCCTCTTTTATAAGCTTCTGTTCCCCAATTAAAACCCTATTGGCCCCATTATTACCCTCAATCCCAGCCGTGTACTTCAATTGCCGAAAACCATGGGCTTATTCTTTAGTCGAAACACCGAATAATTATTAGGCCTAATTAGAAGATCCAATGCTCGTCCAAATAATGTTGCTTTTGGGCCCACCAAATACACGTGTGAGTTGTATTTTCTGCAACCCATTTCACTTCAAACATCACTGTGTTGTGGAGGAAAAATTATATGACGCAATTCAAGCTTCGATCGGCAACTAACGTATTAAGCTTCCAAACACCTAAAATACACAAACTAAGCATTAAGCTCCAATTAATAATATAAATAGACTTAACAAAGATAAATAAGGGGGCGCTAATGTAAACATTTACGCGCCTATCACACCCCCCAACTTACACTTTGCTAGTCCCGAGCAAAGTAAATAAAATGCAACTAAAGAAAATAAATTAAAATTGATAGTTCTTTTAAACCCCCAGGCGGCCCCGGTAGGACGAGTGAAGTCTCGTGAGGATTTTCAGCAGTGATCATCCACAAAACACCGCGGATCCCTTTACACGTGGAATCCAAAACTTGTCATACAACTCATTGGTCCATCAAGTAAAGAATGCGCAGTTACCACAAAAATATAAGAAAGCATAAATAGTTCCAAACGCTATCAAGTCAAGAAATAAACCATGACACCTAGGCTTAGCATGTGTGTATGACATGGGCCTCAACCAAAAGTGTTCAATAACTAACCGCTCTCTCCGGACTGAGTCTTGACTGCAATTCTCACTGTGTCTTGCACTCAGAAATAAAATTACTCCAAACAAGGTGCATAATATGAACTCTCAAGTGTGCGGTTAGATGTTATATATATGAAATCAAAACACTCGCACACTATGACACGAAAAGAACGCTTTGTATGGTGAACACACAGTCTCATGAATAGAATACCAAGTATTGGAACTCTCTTTCACACCCATCAATCCACTTTCCATCACCCCTAGGATCAAATAGGACTTTAATTTTGGTTGTAACGTTGGATAATTGAAAGTGTGTAAAGGCTAGGGTAAAACATCACATGTCTGAGAATAGGCAAACAACTTGGGGCTAATTTAACAATGTGCGCCCATTTTCTCACTCTTTTCAACACCACCTTATCTCCCCTTCTAACCTTTTAACATTTTTCAGCAATAAAAGTACGATTCCTCCTTTTCATCTATATCGGCGCCCCTTCTATTTTTCTCTTTCTTTTGTTTTTTTTCTTCTATTTTGTTTTCTTTTTTTTTTTAAGGGGCACCACCAATTCAAGTAAAAAAGTTCACAATCTATCCAAAAATTACACCTTTATATTTTTGCCTTTCTCCAAACAAAATATGGAAAGTGGAGCTAACCAAAAAAAGGCTAAATATATAAGGCTCAAAGTGGCTTGCAAGGGATAAATGTGAAAAGGAACGAACTGGCCCAAATATCAAGAAAATGCCTATAATCCTCTCCAAAGGGTGTAACATTCATGTGACGAACCAAAACCCAAGAGATATTGTTATGCATTCAAGTTCCAATACTCAACAATTAAGAATAATGAGACCACAGCAAATAGATTATTTTCATGACAAACTAAGAGTTAAAGTGACACCACTCCAATAAAAGATAGGGCCCAAAAGCTCACTAGGGCATAAGTCTCCACTAATCTAGCCATCAAGATTGGTTAAGTCACAACTCACAAATGGTCAAGGCCCAAATAAACGTGACATGCAATAGTGCTATACCAAAGTGCCATGATCAACTTCTTAAGACAAGCTAGCAAGTAAAACTACCAAGCCAAAAAAAGATATCACTATGGTAGGCAACACACCTCAACTCAATTATTCAACAAGTAATCACAACAAGTGCCAAATCACATGCGAAAAGGAAAATTTTCAAATTTTTTATTTTTTATTTTTTTGAATTTTTAAGAATTAGAAGAAAGAAAAACTTACCAATGTAATCCATCCCCCCAACTTAAACCATTCGATGTCCTCATTGAATACAAAAAAAATAAAAATATAAGACATGAAAGAAAAAGAAGGAAAAGGTATCACCTCGGAACGGAGAACTACGCAAGAAATAACATAGTGGGAAGAAGACCCCCCAACTTGAACAAAGCATCCTGCAATGTTAGTCCTCACAAAAAAAATAAAATAAAATAAAATAAAAGTAACTAATCTAAGAAAGAGAAAAGAAAAGAAAAAAAACTATACAAAAAAAAGTTAATGACATTCAGTACTCCCATCACGTGAAATCCAACCATTCATCACACTACGAAGAGCAATCAAAATCAACATCTCAACCCACTTCAAGCACTCCGTTAAAAATTGTATGCGACCATGCCACAAAATCAAATACTTAGAATATCTTAATGGCCTTAGCCGCATTTGAAATTTAAATTCCACCAATTGCATATTTCGAACTAAATTAACTTTCAAGTTGTTGATGAGTGTCAGAAAAAATGAATGGTAAACCATATTAAAATTATCAACACCAAGAAAGTCAATTTGTTCTAATGTGATAATCTCTTGCAATAGTGGATGCTCAATAGGAGTGATGACATCAATATCTATGGCTGGAGGTATTTGATCATCAAGAACAAGTGGATTTTGCACAATTATTGGCAATGACTCCTCAGGAGTCGTGTCATGAAAATCCATCTCAAGTATACTAGAATGCTGTTGCACTTCAGGTGAACTAACTATTTCGTTAGTTCCAAGTGACTCTGTTGTTTCATCTTCCAATACACAAGAATTAATCACTTGAAAATTTTCAACTTGATTGCAAGAAAGAGAATCAGCTAATTGATCAAAATAAGGTGGCTCTATTTCCTCTTTTTCCCTCCCATCAAAACTGGTATCCTCAGAACTTTCAGTCAACTCACAAAATTGGAGCTTTTGGGTTAGTTCATCTAAGAAATCCCAAGCGTCTTCAGGGGCTTTATCCAGGAATTCGTCAGTGGACCTAAAATCCACCTCGCATGGCTTAAGGTTTAAACCACGGCAAAAGATAACCAGAAGACTGCCAAGCTCACAATTAAAACTCGACCAAGAGAATACAACAAATTTAAATCGCTCCCAACACTGTGACAAAGACTCATCATCTTGTTGAGAGAAATCTGATAGTTCTTGTAAAAGCATATGAGTCTCATACGAGGGATTGAAAGTTTTGAAAAACTGTATGACAATTTCACTCCATGTCAATCCTGGACTCAAAAAAATAAACCAACTTTGAGCACGACCACGCAAAGATTTTGGGAATACATGTAAAAGAGCCACTTCATCGCTAGCAAAAGCTTCCTCAAGGTCATGAATATGCGAAAAAGAATTTTCTGAGGCCAAACCATAAAATATAGGAAGTGATACTGAACAATCAAATTGTTTTGTATAACCTCCATAGCACTTTGCAAAATCGGCCATTTTTTTTTCAAAAATTTAAAAAAAAAAAAAAAAAAAAAAAAAAAGAACTAAAAAGAAAACAAATAAAAAATAACTACCCGAATTCTTAACACACGTTACCGTCCCCAGCAACGGCGCCAAAAATGCTTGACCGATTCCTAGACCTAAAATAATGGGTTGCCCCAAGCGTAGGGCGGAGACCGATGTAGCACAATACCCGGTAAGACCGGAGTCGAATCCACAAAGACGGTAATGTGTGCTGAACAAAAACTCGGGTTGTTATAATTTAAACGGGCTCTTAGGTAGCCACCCTTTGTCGTTTTGATTGAGAGATTAACTAAAACCTAGAAATTGATTGTACTTTTCAGAAAATTAAAAGGAAGGTACGGTCGTAGGATTCATAGCACTCGCAACCAGTCCGGATTAACCTGCTCTATTCAGTATTCTTAAAACGTTCGATTTTAGTGAGGAAAAGATACCCCGAAAGATGCGAATCCTAATGGTCGCCGTTTACCCATGCGCAGCGGAGAATGAGTTTTGGACCCCCATTCTCCCGTTCACATGGGCTCCGACAATGCCCGGATTCGTCTACGGGAAGTATTTTACCAATCTAAAATTATCTTTCTCATTATTTGAAAATAGGAGCAGTGTCCGAACTGGCCACGGTGTGCTAATCACCCCGCGATCCTATCCGTACGACTACTCACTATGCATTGACCAAGAAACACAAGAAACCCTAATTTGCATCATGCTTCTATAATTCCAGAATGAAAATCAAGCAAAAGATAACAACCAAACGAATTCCAACGAACAACTTTAATTAAGAACAAAAATTAAAACTAGTTATCGAAGTGCAATTAATTAAACAAAGCTTCAAAACTTAAAAGAAAAACTTGAAAGAAAAATAGTAAACAATACTCGGAACTTCTGTGTCGCCTCCGTTCTCCGTTTCGTCCGTCCTCCCCCGAAAAGCTGCCGTGGGAAGCCCTCTTTTATAAGCTTCTGTTCCCCAATTAAAACCCTATTGGCCCCATTATTACCCTCAATCCCAGCCGTGTACTTCAATTGCCGAAAACCATGGGCTTATTCTTTAGTCGAAACACCGAATAATTATTAGGCCTAATTAGAAGATCCAATGCTCGTCCAAATAATGTTGCTTTTGGGCCCACCAAATACACGTGTGAGTTGTATTTTCTGCAACCCATTTCACTTCAAACATCACTGTGTTGTGGAGGAAAAATTATATGACGCAATTCAAGCTTCGATCGGCAACTAACGTATTAAGCTTCCAAACACCTAAAATACACAAACTAAGCATTAAGCTCCAATTAATAATATAAATAGACTTAACAAAGATAAATAAGGGGGCGCTAATGTAAACATTTACGCGCCTATCAGTAATATGCTTCCGCGGTCGGTATAGAGCTCGGTAATATGCTTCCAGGGTCGGTACGGAGCTCGGTGGTATGACTTCAGAGTCAGTATGGAGCCCCATTTATTCGGGCCACTACAATAGCCCCTCAACTTCTCTCGACCTCTTATTGGTTTGGGAGGAGTTGACAAGTAATATGGCCGAATGTTTTAACGTGTACGAAGCCTCAGAGAGATGTGTCGAGCCTCATACCCGTTGTTCGTCTGTTCATGGGTTCGATTTACGAAAACCGAGGCACGAATGAGGCACGGAAGGGTTCCGTAGGTTCGTGGGCTCGGCTTCGGGAAACCTAGGCACAAAGGAGGCACGGAAGGGTTCCGTCGGTTTGTGGGCTCGGCTTCGGGAAACAAAGGCACGAAAGAGGCACGGAAGGGTTCCGTAGGTTTGTGGGCTCGACTTCGGAAAACCAAGGCACGAAAGAGGCAAGGAAGGGTTCCATCGGTTCGTGGGCTCGGCTTCGAGAAACCTAGGCACGAAGGAGGCACGGAAGGGTTCCGTCGGTTCGTGGGCTCGGCTTCGGAAAACCTAGGCACGAAGGAGGTACGGAAGGGTTCCGTCGGTTCGTGGGCTCGGCTTCGGGAAACCTAGGCACGAAGGAGGCACGGAAGGGTTCCGTCGGTTCGTGGGCTCGGCTTCGGGAAACCTAGGCACGAAGAAGGCACGGAAGGGTTCCGTCCATTCGTGGGCTCTGCTTCGGGAAACCTTGGCACGAAGGAGGCACGGAATGGTTCCGTCGGTTCGTGGGTTCGGCTTCGGAAAACCTAGGCACGAAGGAGGCACGGAAGGGTTCCGTCGGTTCGTGGGCTCGGCTTCGGAAAACCAAGGCACGAAAGAGGCACGAAAGGGTTCTATCGGTTCGTGGGCTCGGCTTCGGGAAACCTAGGCATGAAGGAGGCACGGAAGGGTTTCGTCGCCTTTTTCTTTTGGGTGAGAGACAAACTGGCTCTTTGCTCGAGCATTTTTTTTCCGTTTGCGATGCCCTTTGGCTTGGAATTCCAAGAGGCCATCATCCTCGTTAGCAGCCTTGGTGAAACTGGGGTGGGCTCGCGGCAGCCCTATCCGATCCGGACTAAGTGGGTGGAGGAGGCGGAGACGCTTTCGACATCAAGCCTCTCGAAGGCAGATTCCCGCGGGGTCCTCTGGGGTTAGGGGAATAAGAACGTTCCTTGCGCCCTGTACCCTTTTCGTTGCGGCCCTGCTCCGGTGGTTCAAGGCGGTATTTAGCCGAGGGGCTAGATCGATGCTCTTGAAGATGGCCTCTGCAAATGTGAGAAGGGCTGTGATGACTTCTTTGTCCGCCATGGCCCCCGGAGGACTGAAATGGATAGATCTGGAGGAGATGTTTGATCTTGGCCAACTTGTCCCTGACGTGCTTATCGCGCTCCATGACCGTTGTTAGGTCGTCGATCTTCCGCTCCAGGTGGCGGATGTAGGGGTGGAGTTCGGTGGCAGCCCCTGCGTGCTGCGTCGAGGTTCCGCTTCCGACTCCGATGGACATGTGGGCCTTTCCCTGGGCGCCGGCTCTGTTGGAGTCTAGGTTATGGTCTCAGAGAGGACCGAGCCCATGGGTGGTTTCGCTGAGATGAGGGTCTTCGACTTCCACCATAAGTGGTTCAGGAAGCTTGAACGGAGCTCTTGGAAGGGAAAGAGATGAACGACTGAGAAAGTGGCTAGGTCCCCAGCAGAGTCGCCAATTGTAGGGGTTCAGATTTGACGGGACCTTGGCCTGGGTTAGGTTTCTCCTTCCGTAGGTTCGTTCTCCTACTTCTGGACCTGCAACAAGTCACTAGGGCTGGAGTAGCCCAGTGACCCTCCGACGATAAAATCAGACCTCAAGGGAGAATATAGATCTAGGGTTAGGGAAGAATGACATACCTCTTTAGGTTAGAGTCCCTTTGTATTTATAGATCTTGGTTTGCTTGGCCTCCAAGCTTGAGCGTGGAGGTCATGCTCGGGTAACCGCCTAGGATGACATCATAGATGGCGCACCGGATAAGGCGGTTACGGAGCACATGGCCAGGTTAGCCCTTCGCGAGGATTCTTCTCGATGATGTGTCTCATTAGGCGCAGGAGGCTTGCTCGGGAGCCCTCGGTACTGTGTTTCAGGGGTCGGTATGGAGCCCTCAGTGGTATGTCTCCGGGGTTGGTACGGAGCCCTCGGGTGCTGTCGGTAATATGTCTCCGGGGTCGGTACAGAGCCCTCAGTAATATGATTCTGGGGTCGGTACGGAGCCCTCGGTGGTATGTCTCCGGAGTTGGTATGGAGCCCTCGGGTGCCGTCGGTAATATGTCTCCGGGTCGGTACAGAGCCCTCTGTAATATGCTTCCGGGGTCGGTATGGAGCTCGGTAATATGCTTCCAGGGTCGGTACGGAACTCGGTGGTATGTCTTCGGAGTCAATACGGAGCCCATTTATTCGGGCCACTACAATAGCCCCTCAACTTCTCTCGACCTCTTATTGGTTTTGGAGGAGTTGACGAGTCATATGACCGAATGTTTTAATGTGTACGAAGCCCCAGAGAGATGTGTCGAGCCTCATACCCGTTGTTCGTCTGTTCATGGGTTCGATTTACGGAAACCGAGGCACAAATGAGGCACGGAAGGGTTCCGTAGGTTCGTGGGCTCGGCTTCGGGAAACATAGGCACAAAGAAGGAACGGAAGGGTTCCGTCGGTTTGTGGGCTCAGCTTCGGGAAACAAAGGCACGGAAGGGTTCCGTAGGTTTGTGGGCTCGGCTTCGAAAAACCAAGGCACGAAGGAGGCAAGGAAGGGTTCCGTCGGTTCGTGGGCTCGGCTTCGGGAAACCTAGGCACGAAGGAGGAACGGAAGGGTTCTGTCGGTTCGTGGGCTCGGCTTCGGGAAACCTAGGCATGAAGGAGGTACGGAAGGGTTCCGTCGGTTCGTGGGCTCGGCTTCGGGAAACCTAGGCACCAAGGAGGCATGGAATGGTTCCGTCGGTTCATGGGCTCGGCTTTGGAAAATCAAGGCATGAAGGAGGCACGGAAGAGTTCCGTCGGTTCGTGGGCTCGGCTTTAGGAAACCTAGGCACGAAGGAGGCACGGAAAGGTTCCGTTGGTTCGTGGGATCGGCTTCGGGAAACCTAGGCACGAAGGAGGCACGGAAGGGTTCCATCGGTTCGTGAGCTCGACTTCGGGTAACCTAGGCACGAAGGAGGCACGGAAGGGTTCCGTCGGTTCGTGGGCTCGGCTTCGGAAAACTTAGGCACCAAGGAGGCACGGAAGGGTTCCGTCGGTTCGTGGGCTCGGCTTCGGAAAACCAAGGCACGAAGGAGGCACGGAAGGGTTCCGTAGGTTCGTGGGCTCGGCTTCGGGAAACCTAGGCACGAAGGAGGTACGGAAGGGTTCCGTCACCTTTTTCTTTTGGGTGAGAGACGAACTGGCTCTTTGCTCGGGCATTTTTAGCCGTTTGCGATACCCTTTGGCTCGGACTTCCAAGAGGCCGTCATCCTCGTTGGCAACCTTGGTGAAACTGGGGGTGGGCTCGCGGCGGCCCTTCCCGATCCGGACTAAGTGGGTGGTGGAGGCGGAGACTCTTTCGGCATGAAGCCTCTCGAAGGCAGATTCCCGCGGGGTCCTCTGGGGTTAGGGGAACAAGAACGTTCCTTGCGCCCTACACCCTTTTCGTTGCGGCCCTGCTCCGGTGGTTTAAGGCGGGTTTTAGCCGAGGGGCTAGATCGATGCTCCTACAGATGGCCTCTGCAATTGTGAAGAGGGCTGTGATGACTTCTTCGTCCGCCATGGCCCCTGGAGGACTGAGATGGAGAGATCTGAAGGAGATGTTTGATCTCGGCCAACTTGTCCCTGACGTGCTTGTCGCGTTCCATGACTGTTGTTAGGTCGTCGATCTTCCGCTCCAGGGGGCGGATGTAGGTGTGGAGTTCGGTGGCAGCCCCTGCGTCCTGCGTCGAGGTTCCGGTTCCGACTCCGATGGACATGTGGGCTTTTCCCTGGGCGCCGGCTCTGCTGGAGTCCAGGTTGTGGTCTTCGAGAGGACCGAGCCCACGGGTGGTTTCGCTGAGACGAGGGTCTTCGACTTCCACCATAACTGGTTCAGGAAGCTTGAACGGAGCTCTTGGAAGGGAAAGAGATGAATGACTGAGAAGGTGGCTAGGTCCCCAATAGAGTCGACAATTGTAGGGGTTCAGATTTGACGGGACCTTGGCCTGGGTTTGGTTTCTCCTTCCGTAGGTTCGTTCTCCGGCTTCTAGACCTGCAACAAGTCACTAGGGCTGGAGTAGCCCAGTGGCCCTCCGACGATCAAATCAGACCTCAGGGGAGAATATAGATCTAGGTTTAGGGAAGAATGGCATACCTCTTTAGGTTAGAGTCCCTTTGTATTTATAGATTTTGGTTTGCTTGGCCTCCAAGCTAGCGCGTGGAGGTCACACTCGGGTAACCGCCTCGAGTGACATCATAGATGACGCACCGGATAAGGCGGTTACAGAGCACATGGCCAGGTAAGCCCTTTGCGAGGATTCTTCTCGATGATGTGTCTCATTAGGCGCAGGAGGCTTGCTCGGGAGCCCTCGGTACTGTGTTTTGGGGGTCGGTATGGAGCCCTCGGTGGTATGTCTCCGGGGTTGGTACGGAGCCCTCGGGTGCCGTCGGTAATATGTCTCCGGGGTCGGTACAGAACCCTCGGTAATATGCTTCCGGGGTCGGTACGGACCCCTTGGTGGTATGTCTCCGGAGTAGGTACGGAGCCCTCGGGTGCCGTCGGTAATATGTCTCTGGGGTCGGAACAGAGCCCTCGGTAATATGCTTCCAGGGTCGGTATGGAGCTCGGTAATATACTTCCAGGGTCGGTATGGAGCTCGGTGGTATGTCTTCGGACTCAGTACGGAGCCCCATTTATTCGGGCCATTACAACTTGCATTAACATATTAAATTTACAGAGAGAGAGAGAGAGAGAGAGAGAGAGAGAGAGAGAGAGAGAGAGAGAGAGAGAGAGAGACCTGGTAACGAGAAGGTAGGGGGACCAGGGGCTACACATTGCCTTGGTAAAGGAGAGGAGAGAAGGGGGAAAAGAGAGCAACGTGTAGGAACAATTGATTTCTTTTTGGGTTATAAACCTGTTTTAGCTATTCAGATTTTCATTCCTAATCTATTTATTTGTTCATATCATCCAAAATCCATGCCAAAATATTTTATAAAACTTCACATACATCCATATCAAATCCTAAACGCATCAACCATAAGTCATGACACTTCAAAATATGTGATAATTCATACATCCAACATATATGCATCCAAAAAACTAGTCTCAATATATGTTAATGCATTGAGATTTTACCAAATATATCACCAGCAGCATAGTGTCAAAAACAATATCCAAAAACTCTTTTAAGTATTTGAATTCAGCACCCATGTGACCATCTTAATAACCAGCTTCGTCATCTTCCTTTTCAACCAATGTGTCATCCTTTTCATTTCCACTGCATGAAACTAGCCCCGGAATGCAAGCTGGATCTATTCCAGATTTCATTACCACCATCATCAGCATATTTTGGAACATTTTAGCTTGATCAGCCATGGCTTTCTCATAATTAGCCACGACTTTCTCATGATTAGCCAATTTTTCTTTGAAGAGCAACCACCTCTGGATTTGGTATTGGTTGGGACGACATTGCATTTGCTTTAGTGTTCTTGCGAATTCCATATCCTTTCAAGTAGCCAGATCTCTTCCCAAGCACCTTAATGGAAGCATGTTCTTCTGTTTGAGGATTTGTGACATCAGAAGTGATTCTAACAATTTCTTGCTGTCATAGTTTAACTAAGTAAGCATGTGGCATACAAAGTAATTCACATGTGGAGCAGATTTATCAAGAGTGATATTTTCATACTTACATGAGCTTACTTTGCCTTATCGTTTATCCACACATCCTTTCTCTGTCGATGGCGTATGTGTGTCTCCTTGAAGTGCTCCACGAAAGGCTGCTTTTTGTTATTCTCTTTAATCTGAAATTTATTTTCATTTCTAGTAATTCTAGAAGAAGTTGGAATGTTTATAAAATGGAAATTCTAAACTGATACTTACAAACTTGGCTGCTCGTGCAGTAAATGATAGCGAGCCGCCAGTATGATTGAATTTCAAGCAGGATTGTGCATGTGCCCCCGTCAGATTTCGTCTAAAAAAAAGATAAAATAAAATGCAGTCAACAAACAAAGTATGACATCGATCCAATAAGCAACTAAAGGGTACTTACCAATCCTTTTTTGTGATCAACAATCCAGAAACTTCAACTGTCAATTCAAGGTAAAATAGCAAGAGAAAAGGTACCTTCTAATCTTTGGTCTCCCACACATTCTCAATCATGAATACCCAATCATTCGGATTACAAGGATATAATGCACAACTTTTGATGTCGGACACCTTCTTCTCCTTGAGATCCTTATAGTGTTTGTACAAATCGCACTTCCAGTTCGCATATAAAGATTGACGTTTGATGTCAATGACACGCCTAACAACCATATCGTTCTGGTAGTCACCTAGGCCAAGCATTTGCTGCAAATGGAAATAATTTAACTTGGCAGTTGTGATTTAAATAGAAAATGCATTGAACAAGTACTACAAATTATTAATTACCCCAACTTGCAGAATGATAGACTCTCTGATCCCAAAATCAATGTCTCCCCATCCAATGTCTTGGACTGTGCATGATCTCGAATATTCAACCCGATAGCACAAGCCACAGAAGTTGCATACTTCCCCTCTGTTGACATATTCTCAGGATTAATAACGACGGGGATGGGATGACCAAGAGTTTTCCTCATGTTATCCACATTCTTCCCCCTTGTTGGACCTCGATCTTACATGCTTCTTGCCCGCGATTGATGAGGACGATGCTAAGACCATAGTTCAATTTGCATCACTTGATCAACATAGAAGATACTAAAATTTATTGATTGTTGTTCCCAATGTACTAAAAAATAAGAAAAGAAATCTGAACTAACTGTGCATGAACCATTCTGACATGAGCAAATGAAGGTTTGAAAAATACATGAACAAACTACACATGAACCATTTTCAGAATCCTAGCTCCATGTAATTGGAGAATGAACTGACTCAAAGGAATGAGTCCTGGGTTCGGCATAGGTCCTCTTCAGCTTTCTAATGGGTTTGGGGTCTAGGAGGTGGTGTGTGGGGTGTTCTAATATTTTGGTGAGCTAGCTCTGTGTGTGTGTGCGAGTGTGTTGCTGTCGGTGGTGGTGTGATGGCGGTTCATCTATTTTTTGTAGCGGTGGTATTTAGGGTTGCTTGGATTAGGATTTGGTTTTGGTTCTTGGGCTGGGCTTATTATTTCAGTTGTGGACATTTTGAGGCCTTTAGGTGTTCAGGCTTCTGCCCTAAGGTGTTTGGACCTCAGTCCACGGTCTTTCAACCTTGGTTGGATTCCCCTCCCCAACCCCCAACTTGATGTACCCTTTGTTAAGTTTTCTTTATAAAACTTTTTTTGCCTATTAAAAAAAAAATGGAGAATCAACTCATGGGAAAAACAAAAGAAACTTTTCTCCTTCCTCCTATTACTATGTAGGATATAAAAAGTATATGTAGAAGAAATACATCCAAATAACATTTCTCACCCATGCTGCTCGCAATAGTATATGGGCTACCAAACAAGTTGGTTTGTTTGGTAGGTGATGTGGGGAGCTGAGTAGGTTGGGCAGCCACCTCAGTCATGCCTTCAGCTAGGACAGTATGAGGTTGGATCTGGAGAGCTTAGCGACCATTTTCTTGAGTTCTTTGCGATTTTCTCAAAGGTTCAGCATCAGAAGGACTTTTCTTCTTTCCTGGACTTGTAATTCTAACCTGAAATAGAAATAGAAAAAGAAGCAATGTGTGTTATACGAACTTTGAAGATAGTCTTACCAAACAAAAATACATACTACATCATTTGGAAGCATACATAGTTTAATTAGCAAAAATGTATATCGTTTAATTAGCAAAAACGTATATCGATCAGACAAGCCCCCAACTAAGACCAACCATTTTGAAGGGCCAGGTCTCGCACATTAAAAAAAACAAGAAGCAATGCATGATTTTTGAATCATAATTACTTATCTATAAGTAAAAAAGTGAAGGAAAACATACAAGTAGAAGATCAATAATCTGCCAAAAAGTATACCCTCTTCCTTCATACGTTATCTTATTCGCTTGAGACCCAGAGGAGATATCATCATCCGAGGAGTCGTCATCCTCCTCATTAGAACTCACCCTTCCTTCACTATTGGATGGTAGATAGTCTTCATCAATATTGCCATGCCCAGCCTTGTTCTTTCTCTTATGAGTACCTTTAGTGTTACCATTATGATTTGAACCAAATAACGCCTTTGACAGACTCTTTATTCCAAAAGACTCTAGTACTCGTAAGTGTTCTTCAACATTTCAGTTCCTTTTCTTTTCATAGCCTATCAACTGCTGGGACAAGAACCCCGAACTGACATACATGTTTCTGAAAACATAAATGAAATACACACATGACATATGGTAAAATGAGATGAATACATGTTTGAAATGTAACCAAAAAAAAAAAAAAAAGAACATGGAGAGCAACTTTTAGTAATTAATATCACAATCTCTATTAGAAATCCACATATTAACAGACATTATAGCTATCATAATGAATGCAAATCTTGCAATGTAACACAAAATGATGTAATATAACACAAGATGATGTAATATAAATAGCAAAAGTCACTAATTAATATCACCATCTTGACTAGAAGTTACATATAATCGAAATCTAGGCGTCATAATCGACATCGATTTCAAGATCTACATCAACATATGCATTAGTGCCAGCTTGTCCACTCAATTCACTGTCTTCGTCATCTATGTATTCTGCCATTGTATCATCCTCATCATCTCCATGGTCAGCCATAAGTTCAGCCTCAAAAATGATCTCAGGATCTGCATCATCCCTATTATAATGACCAACATTATTTTCAATGAAGATTGGGATACCACTATCAGTGGTTTCATCCTGCTGAAACGGTTCGTTAGGCGATTCAACTTGCTCTGGTATATCCCATACACCTCTATGTCTAACTAGTTCTACCACTCACCAATTTTTTCCCTTACTAGTATAATTTACATAGAAGACTTGCCTCACATTACTAGGAAGTACAAATGGATCATCTTTATACCAAAGCCTTGTGATATCAATGCTTGTGACATGTCCATCGGTATATATCTTTTTTTTGTGGCCGGTGTTGTACCATTCACACTCAAATAGAACCACTGTATCACCATGTGAATATCGTAATTTCCAAATTTTACACAAGTAATCGTAAAAGTTAATGGTCTTCCCTTTATGCAGTCCTTCGACAACTAAGCCACTATTTTCACACACATCCAATGTTTTTCACGATCTCTAGCATGGAATCAAAAACCATTGGAGATACAACCTGAATAAACACCAATTATTGAACCGGGACCATTTGCTAATGACCATAGCTCTTTGGTAGCCTCTAGAGATCCTTGACTTCTCAAGTCATTCATCTATATATCAAAACATATGTCAAACACCAACTTTAATGTTATTTGAAACTTATTTTGTGTTTAAAGACTTTCAACTCTAAATACTTAACCGTTTTTTGAACTAAATTGGAAATTGTTCTCGTTGTATTTGAGTTACATCACGTCCTTGTGGAATTTGTATAATGCTCTCACGTTCCTTGTGCAAAGAAGTTAAATTTCATAAATAACTTGTATATCAACTTCACTATTTGTGCTTGTACTAACTAAAATATAAAAACATACTCTAGATATGGCTCCACCTCGGGGCAATTGTAGAACACAAACCAATGAGCTATTTCCCGTTCTTTTTGGGAAGGATTGGGAGCCCTTGTGATCGGAGAAAAGAGACAAACATGCTGGTGGAATATCTCCATCCCAAGGCCATGAACGCCACCATCGTTATTCCGCTCAGGGTTCTTAGTACCTCTTTTTAAGTACATTGAACAAAAAGTGATGCACTCTTTCAAAATGTAAGCGTCAGCAATCGACCCTTCTGGACGCACTTTGTTACTCACTTAACCTTTTAGTTTTCCGAGAAACCTTCAGCAAAAACAAAAAAAATACCATTACTTAATGTAGATAATTGCAAAGTAAGTAACTATTCTAGCATCTTATGGTAACTTTTACCTTTCAATAGGATACATCCATCGATATTGCACTGGTCTAGCAATCATGGCCTCACGCGACAAATGAATAGTCAAATGAACCATAACATCAAAGAAAGCTAGTGGAAAAATCCTCTCTAGTTTGCAAAGTATGAGTACTGCTCATTATTCCCATTTTCCCAGCTCATTCCGCTTTATTGTCGTAGAGCAAAGTTCTTGAAAAAGATTTCCCAACTCAAACAAAGTTGTACATATCTCCTTGTTCACAAAACCGCACATGCCAATGGGAAGAAGACGTTGAAGGAGAACATGACAGTCATGGCTTTTCATACCCGATAACCTTCCATGCTTTGAATTCACACACCTTGATATGTTAGATGCATAGCCATCTGGATAACTAATTGACTTCAAAAATTCATAAAACTCGTCTACTTGATGTGAATCCAATGTGTACACTGCTTGAGGTTTCACAATTGATCCATTTTGAGAAACTTGTAGATGAAATTCTAGCCTTATTCCCATTATTTTCAAATCATCGTGTGCATTGTACGTATCCTTATTCTTTCCATCTATACCCAGCATTGTCCTATATAAGCTTTCGCATATGTTCTTTTCTATATGCATCACATCAAACATGTGTGGGACCATCAATTCACTAAAGTACTCCAGCTCCCATAATATACTTTTCTTTGTCCAATTCAACTCTTCAACATGACGAGGTCTTTTTTTACTCGTAGTATCCTTTCCAAACTTGACTGGTCGCAACCTAGCCAATTGAGCCATTACTTTTTCCACTGGTAAATCCAAAGTTTTCTTGCCAAACTCTAGCAAACCGTCGAACTTCTTGTCCTTCCTCAAAGGATGATTATCAAGCAAGTAAGCTCGATGACCAAACCACCCAATCTTACTGATCAACTTGTGAGACAGCGGGCTATCATTGCAAGTGGGACAAGCCAAATAGCCTTTTGTTCTCCACCCAGATACATCACCATATGCAGGTAAGTCATGAATGGTCCTATTATAGCCGCATGCATTTGAAAGGTTTTTCTGGTTGAGGCATCATAAGTTCTGACACCATTCTTCCATAGTTCCTTCAATTCATCAACCAAAGGCCTTAAGTAGACATCAATATTACTCCCCGGTTGATTTGGTCCAAGAATAAGTTATGGCATCATGAAGAAAGGGTCCTTCGTACATCTCCACGGTGGCAAATTATATGGGATTAATATCACCAGCCACATGCTGTATGATGTGCTCATGTTGCCAAAAGGATTGAACCCATTTGTGGCAAATCCTAATCTCACATACCGAGTCTCCCAGGAAAACTCAGGATATTTTTCATCTAATCTCTTCCACTGAGGGGTGTCGGCTGGATGCCTCATATCCTCCTCATCCACTCGCTTATCACTATGCCATTTCATGTCCTCGGCTATGTTTGGATTCATATACAATCTTTGCAACCTAGGTGTCACTGGGAAATAACGCAATATCTTATGTGGTATCTTCTTACCTTTGCCATCATTGACCTTATATCGAGGTCGCTGACATTTGGGATTGGGACATTTTTCTAGGTGAGCATTCTACTTCCAATATAACATAAAATCATTTCGACATGCATCGATGAGCTCATATGCTAAGCCCAAGTCACGTAATAACTTCTTGCACTCATCAATTGATCGAGGAGCTACATGGCATTCCGGTAGAAATCGCCTTAGTGATGACAAAAACACATTAAAAGAAGAGTTGCTCCACCTATATTGTACCTTCACTCGTAACATCTCAATGACAAATGCTAAGAGGGTATCTGATTTTTTGCATCCTGGGTACAAGCCACATTGGGAGGCCTCCAACAATTTTTCAAAGTTTTGAATGCCATTCCTCTCACTTGTATCATCATCCATGTATGTCCCCCTATAGTGGTCGTTTAATAGTTCCCCATAAACATCATCATTATCCTTATTGTTTTTGTCATCACTCCCATCTTGGTCATCGGGTTCAGGAATTTCACCATGTAGTAACCAGGTGGTATAAGATAACATGATTCCCCGCACAAGCAGATGAGCTTTTACAGTATCATATTATGCTTATAAAAGTTGCGGCAATCAGTACATGGACACTTAATCTCCACTGCCTCACCTGAATTTGCACTTGCAAATTCAATGAAATAGTCCACCCCGTCGACATAGGGTTGAGTAAATCTGTCAGAAAGAGACATCCAACTTCTATCCATATCTGGTCACATGCAATTTTAAGGGCATGTCACCCAATGTCCCACATATATAAGTTAGGAAAATAAAACTTTATCCTCTAGTATTTTGGTGCTATTATATTTGGTTACATTTTTGTGGTACTGAAAAGGTAACTCGCAAGTATGATGGTTTCAAAAGATAAAGTATGATGATTGCATTAAATATATAAAATGTAAAAAATGGAGTCCATGGAAAGAAATGTATTTCTTCCAGAAAAGTTTCCTGCCCCAAAACAACCAAGCAAAAAGGTTAAAAAAGGAAAAAAAAAAGGCGGGGAAAAAGAAGAATCTATACTTTATGCTTCCATATTGATATCTAGTTAATTAGTTAATGTTATTTCAGTTGGAATCTTTTCCAATACGTTCCAACCATATGAAATAAAAAATTGTTTTAATTTGAAGTATAATAGTTTTAAATACTTCTTTTGCTCGCCTACCAAACATTAAAAATACTTCTATACTTCTCAAATGCTTATTTAATCACCAATGCACAAACAACATAAATCAAACTGTGGCGTTTAATCATTAGAGAAGCACCCAAATCATGGAGAATAGGGACTGAATAAATAAAAGTAAAAGAGCAAGATACCTTAAGAATATGACACCGACGGAGGAAAATGCCAGCAACAAATGTTGGAGAACTTTGGAATTGATTCAGCAATTTGTCTATGATGAGTCACTGTTGTACAACAAAGTCACCATAAAAATGCACTTAAAAATATATACATGAACACATAATTACAGATTCAAAGAAAATGAGCAAAATCTCATAAAAACACATAAATTGAACAATGGCAAACGATTGAACAGTTCATAAATATTGTCATACTCTGTT
Organism: Rhododendron vialii; assembly: GCF_030253575.1. Taxonomy (NCBI): domain Eukaryota; kingdom Viridiplantae; phylum Streptophyta; class Magnoliopsida; order Ericales; family Ericaceae; genus Rhododendron; species Rhododendron vialii. The sequence goes on from NC_080561.1 coordinate 28,279,400, forward strand.
GTCAATAGCTGTAAGTATAAGAATGGAACGAAGCTCCACCAAATATAAAGGAATTAGGCAAGATGTATAGAGAATCGATCTGTGATTATTTTAGAAGCTATTAGTCTAATTTCAAAACTCCATCTAAATCAAAATACCCAATGCCTAGAAAACAGGAAAACCACGTACATAAGTCATTAAGGAGATTGAAAGCTTACTTAGTGCCTTTCTTTGGAAAGGCCTGAAGCTGAAATCTACAGGTGCAAAAGTTGCTTGGGAAGCAGTTTTTAAACCTAAAAATGAAGGTGGTTTGTGCAACGCCTCCAATTTTCGGGTACGTTAAATAGACAATTTTATTGCAACTTCAAAGCAGAGTCTGGCTCTTTATTACATCACAATCTCCGTAAGAGTACTTTCATTACACAAGGGAAGGGAAACTAAGGTTCCTAACTACAGCTCCGCCTGTTCTTCCATCTTAGCCGGCTCTTCGGTTCCAAAAGCCTCCAAGGTGTACAGCTCACCCTGTTCATCTACAAAGTCTGACACACTGTACCAGCGTCGCCATGGATATAATATGTCAGGGTCACCAAAGGTAACACCATGAGATACAAAAGCTCAATAGAATAACCTATACCCACTAACCCTTAACTTACAAGCAGTAGATCATAATACGAACGATTTCCACATAATACATGCATATTTAACAAAACAGTTCACAATGACTTATCCACATTCGCTAATCAACTATCGTTTGTGTCCATGGTTTTCTGAGTATCTCCTACGTGACTCGTCGTGGACCGTGTCACCATTTTCCATTTTTCCTTTTCCAAATCATCATTTCCAAAATCATTTTTACACACCTAACCTCGGTTCCGCCGCTCTGGGTTCTCGAGTATCCACACAATGGTTCCGCCGCTCTGGGTTCTCGAGTATCCACACAATGGTTCCGCCGCTCCGGGTTCCCATTGGCACACAAAATTTGCATTGGCTCCTCTCCACAGATAACCAAGCCGTACCTCGGTTCCGCCGCTCTGAGTTCCCGAGGGTTCTCACCATGGTTCCGCCGCTCCGGGTTCCTATGGGAACGCACACAATCTCACAATGGTTCCGCTGCTCCGGGTTCCCATTGGCACACAAAATCATTGAATTTGGCATTGACTCCTCTCCACGGATAACCAATCCATAATTCAAAACCCTCGGTTCCGCTGCTTCGGGTTCCCGAGTATCCCACAATGGTTCCGCTGCTTCGGGTTTCCATTGGGTTTTCGAAAAACACACCCACACAATGGGCTACCAAGTCTGGCCACATTATGGTTTTCACAATCCACGCAATGGGCTACCAAGTCTGGCAACATTACGAGTTTTCATCCACACAACGGGCTACCAAGTCCGGCCACGTTGCGGTTTTCGCAATCCACACGATGGGCTACCAAGTCTGGCCACATCGCGGTTTCCACACACACACACACACGCTCCCATAATGGGTAAGTCCGGCCATATTGCGATTTCAAAACACACATTGTCATTAACACACCTTAGGTGTCATGTTTCTACTTTTTCGATTTTCGTGTCTCGTTTCCATGCATTGACTCTGCGGTAGGACTCTTCACAAAAGTAATCATAAATCATTCATTGAAATCTTGAAACTAAACTAACAAGATCATCCAACTCTGTATTACTCAATCATGCTCATAACCATCATAAGATCAAACTATGAATACTCCTTAATCAAGTTAATATTTTCAAAATCCGTTCTTTCCTCCTTTGTGGGAAGTTCAATACAACATATATTTATAAAGAGTAAAGACATTCTACTTTCTAACATACGGTTCTATACGTAAAGTTAGGGGAACAAGGGATTCTACAAATACTTAGAGATGACGTATATGGGATTCTACCTTTCTTCTTGGCGGTAGTGGCGACTACGGAAAAAAACGAGTACATCAGGCGGAGTAACTTCCTTCGGTATGCTTTCGGAAGTTTCGAAAGAGAAAGGTTTTTCTCGAAACTTGATCTTGACTAAACTACTTGAACTTTTTGGATCGCAAAAGGGTTTTAGGATGAGTTTCTTGAAGAACTTAGGAAGAACTTCAAGAATGCTCAAGAACAAGAAAAATAAAGTAAGAACACTAATATTTTTCTAGAGAGAGAAGTTGCTAGGTGAAGGTGTGAGTTGAATGCTTTGGACAAGGGTGCTATTTATAGAAAAAATCTTGGTTATTACCCAAGGGATAAAATTTTCCCTAGCAATTATTGTCCAATGGGTAAAGAGATTTTTCCTATTAAACTATTCAATTAAACACATGTGTACTTTGGAATAAATTAAGTATACATATATATATATATATATATATATAAATAAGTCCAAGTAAACAAATATATATATATTAGTATGTACCATGCAATCTATGTAGATCCCAAGTATCCAATAAAAAATTATAAGGTCAAAATTCCTTATTAAAATAATCTAAATTAGCACATGTTTCTTATTAAAATATTAAATTAAGTACTTTAGGAAATCTAGGCTTTAATATAAGTAATCTAGGTAGATTACCAATATCCAATAAAAAAAATTATAAGATCTAAATTCCCCATTAAAATAATCAAATAGGCACATGCCCCATTAAAATACTAGATTTTGTACTTAGAAAATCCTAGGGAAATCTAGGGTATATATTATAACGTACACACATATATATATTTATATAAATATATCATCACATGGGAAATCTAGGAAATGATTATTAAATAAAATCCTAGTACTTGTTGGTAAGACTAATACTATTATCCAATGGATAATAATTTCCCTAGCGGTTATTGATCAATGGATAAAAGGGTGAGGTACTATATACACTAGAATAATACCATATGTCCTTTAGGCATGTGTATATATACCTATATATAACTATATATTTGTGCTTAACAATCTAACATAGATATCTTTCTTAATGGAAAGTCCATTGTCCAATGGATAAAAGTTTTCCTAACTTTTATCGTCCAATGGGTAAAGGTTAAATGTCCAAAAGGTTCCACTAGGGTTTGGAAGGTTCAAAAGGTTCAAGGAGGTTCAAAAGGCTCATCTAGGGTTAGGAGAAAGTAACTAGATGAATTGGTGGTTAGGTTCTTCTAACTGAATGGTTAGAATCTAACTATACTTGCCAAGTAGAATCTCTAGCCAAGAAATATAATTTTAAAAAAAACTAAAATCTAATTATGACGGATTATTAGAAATACAAAAGGAATTTTTGGAAGCGAATCCAAGTATTAAAATAAAATTCAAATTTTTAACGAAATTTTTACTTACTAAAAAAAAATTAGGGTTGTTACAGTTTGGGTTTCAAAAGACTTAAGGAAAGGAATAAAGCATCTATAATGAGGCATCTATGGGCTATTTGTAAAAAAGAGGATATTCTTTGGGTCAACTGGATTCATTCTTATATGATCAGGCATCATTGTTTCTGGTCTATGAAGCTTCCCAATGACTCCTCTTGGACTCTTAGGAAAATTTTTGAACTAAGGAGGGAAGGGCAGCAGTTCATTAAAGTTCACATTGGAAATGGTCTTAATACCTTTCTTTGGTATGATAATTGGCACTAGTCTTGTCCTTTGCTTGGTTTCTGGCTGTTTCTGCTGGTAGCATGTAGTTAGGATTTTTTTGTGTAATCCTGTTTTTGTTGCTTGTTTGTAGTTCACTTGTCAGGTGGTGTTGGTAGGATGTAGTTCTGTCCAAGGCTTTCCCCTTGGCTTTTTTGGGCTCGTCCCTTTTATAAGATGGAGATTGTTCCAAAAAAAAAAATATCATTAAAAAAAATATGCATGGCCGGTTTGGCTTTTGCTTCGAAAACCCCCATTTAAAACCTTTTAGACCTAGTAATTCAACTATTCAAGCAAAGAGAACCAGATTGTGAAAAGTTTTTATCTTTACAACCAAAAGCCCCTTAAAAAATTGGTAGTTAGTTTGGCTTTTGCTTTTAGCCACTGAGATTTCCCATGTACGGCAGGCAAATACAAAAATGGCGCACCAAAACCTAGGACATGCAAATACAAAAATGGCACACCAAAACCTAGGATAGGCAAATACAAAATGGTGCACAAAAAAAAAATTACCTTGATACAGTGAGAACCATAAACTCGCAACAAAAATGGCGTATTGTATCAATTAATACAGAGGGAAAGAGAGATCGAGAGGGGGAGAGACAGAGAGAGAGAGAGAGAGAGAGAGAGAGAGAGAGAGAGAGAGAGAGAGAGAGACCTAAAAAGGAGATTGCAGGAGCTTCAATTTTGCTTGGTTCGCCATGGTCGTAACGTTAGAGAGAGAGAGAGAGAGAGAGAGAGAGAGAGAGCTAAAAGGAGATTGTAGAAGCTTCAATTTTGCCTGGTTCACCATGGTCGTAACGCTAGAGAGAGAGAGAGAGACCTAAAAAGGAGATTGTAGGAGCTTCAATTTCGCTTGGTTCGCCATGGTCCTAACGCTAGAGAGAGAGAGAGAGAGAGAGAGAAGGGGGGGGGGGGGGGGGGGGGGGGGCGGGGTGCGACAGACCTCTTTTTAGGGGAAACTAAAGTTAACCCCCTCCAACTAAGCTTCATGTGCACTTTGCCCCCTCTAACTTTTTGTTTTGACACTCAACCCGCTCTAACTAACTGAAATTCAAACAGTCATAACTTCTTCGTCTTAAATCGAAAACATGCAAATTGTATATCAATTTCGAGGTCTTGAAGTCAGCTTTCTATTGACACCAAAATCATATCACGATTCAAAGCATACAGAAAGTTATGATCAAAACGGTCTTTCTATCTATCAGCCCTTACTCTTTTGATCATAACTTTCTGTGTGCTTTGAATCGTGATGTGATTTTGGTGTCATTAGAAAGCTGACTTCAAGACCTCGAAATTGATATATAATTTGCATGTTTTCGATTTCGGATGAAGAAGTTATGACCGTTTGAATTTCAGTTAGTTAGAGGAGGTTAAGTGCCAAAAAAAGAAGTTAGAGGGGGCAAAGTGCACGCGAGGCTTAGTTAGAAGGGGTTAACTATAGTTTACCCTTCTTTTTAGTACTAGCTAATAGAAAAATAAAGGGCACCGCTATTCGCAGCCCTCTATTTACTCCCGTAGCCCACTAAATTTCGGTAAATGATTGTTGAAAATCATAAATAACATTTTGGTAAATTGCTGTTGAAAACAAGATTATATTTCGGTAACTACATGTCGAAAATATGTTCAACTTTCGGTAAACAACTGCCGAATATGCATTTTCGGTAAACATCTGTTGAAAAAAATATTATATTTCGGTAATTGGACGCTGAAAATATATCTCAATTTCGGTAACTAACTGTCGAGTATAATTGAAAATTTTTAACGGGCTATGGGAGTAAATAGAGGGCTGCGAATAGCAGCGCCCAAAATAAAATATAAATTGGATACAATTACCTAATACTACGTCGTTTTATAAGCCCTACTTATGCCAACCCAACAACTTTGTCAGTGAATCCCTGAAATGAAGCGCCAAGTGGAAATTGTGGAGCGCAAAAACACGCGCCTAAAAAATTGGACTTGGGCAATGCAATTTGTGTATTGCCAAATTTGGGCTTTTCACCAACAACATTTTTTCATCGTTGAAACTACAATTTTGGTTGCTAGAAGTAGACCCACAAATGGACCCAATTGGATTATTAGCAGCCACTCACCGCCGATGCATTTATCAAAGCATGTCGCCATTGCATACCAAACAGCAACTCAATTTTTGGTTCATCGCCATCTAGGTTGCCCTTGCTGCATTTTCTTGTAGTGTTCTAAGTAGCCTCGACCAACTTACTTCCAAATTTTTTGCGAGGGCCTCAATACATGGGACATGGTTGCCTTGTCTTTTTTTTGAAAACATGCAGTCAATTTATTTAACAATACCCGAAGGCAAAGATTACATCACAATATACAGGAATGCACCAAACTACCTATACCCGAGACACGAGTTACTGCATAAAGTACACAGACTACAGACTCAAGGACACCTACAAACGCAGCTGACACAAGTGTCGACATAAGAATCCCATCCGAGGCAAGGCAGAGAGATACCAAACGAAATCCGAGCACAAACCATTAAACATTAAGCACAGATGTAATCACTCAACAATAGAATACAAGCGGAAAAAAAAATCTGCTCCCAAGGACAAGCCTCAAGGGCCGCCGGCCGGAACTGGACCGGGAGACCCAATCTAGAGCTATGGAGTCCTCGAGGGAGCTCCGAGGCAAACCTCCGCTGCCACGCGAGGCTCCGGGCGCGAAGGCATAGGCAACGCCGAGGACGAACTCCGGCAGGCCCAACGCACCCACGGCAGCCGAAGAACAAACAATCCCTCCTGCTGAATCTGCTTTTACCACCAACCAAAACAGAGAGAAGCAGCCGATCAACAGAAGCGGGATAGATCTCGGAAAACCCCAACACAACCGCCACCTACAATCGCTGCCGCTGCCGAGATAAACCCTATAACTCGCCCATGATTGCCACTGTACCACCGAAAACCCTCTACTCCGGCCAGACCACCGAAACCCTAACTAAAATTATTCACCCACCACCCAACACCCACTGGATCTAGAGCACTAGACCGGTACAGACCGAATTGGGGAGACCAGACAGTAGAGCTCGAGCCAAACGGCCGGAAAAAAAAGAAAAAAGAAAGGAAACCCTTTCTCTAACAGCCGCACACCTTATTCCACGACATCGACCCCGAGAACCGCAGATCTGGAATCATCGATCGTACGGGCCAACGAATTGTGAAACTCCACCGATCACCGGACAGAGCCGTCACAAGGGGGCCATGCCGGACCAACGGCAACGGACGCCCAAACTGAGAAGACGAGGCGCCAAACGCCGGCCGAGAGCGAGGCGAGGAGGGGAAAGGGAACAAACGGATGGGGGGGGGGGGCGGGGGCGATGAAAAGTTTTTTAGCTTTTAGAGAGAGAGATAGGGATTTTGAGAGAGGGAGGCGAGACTGAAGCGTTGGTCGCCTTGTTAGGTAATTAGCAATTAAACTAATTAATTAATTTGTTCAATTCCCCCCATTTTTTTCTTTCTAAAAAGCAATTAAAAACGGTTGTGGCTAATGCCACGACCCCTTTGTTTAATGCCACGACAGACAAACTCACCTGACAAATATAACCCTCTCTCTCTTTCTCCAACTCCCCCTCTCATAGTATTTCTATAGCAGCTACTCTGAATCTCTGAAATACGGAAAAACCCACTTGGCCACTTCCATCTCCTCCCCCTCTTATCTAACTTTCTTTCTTTGAGGAGTATATCCACTGTGAAATCCGAAAAATATCGACCCATCTCGAGATCCACCTCCTCCGTCCAACACTCCATGTCCATTTTCCTCTCATCTCCTCTCTTTTTATCTCTAGACTAGATACCAATCTCCTAATTGCCGCATTGTAGGTCAATTAGAAAGCAACAACGCTAATAACATACTGCCAAAATTTCTCTAAAACTGAACCTAATTCTCCGTCGCCGAGAGGATGAAGATGCGAGTAAAACGAATCACATCACTTCGAACAAAATATACCCAACGTCCCAACCCATTTGTGACATCTTCCGATGGATTATGTCTCAAAATCGTGTTTATTCTACAAATCAAGCATGTTGTTCTACGTAAATTAAATGCAAGAGCTTGATGCGAAAATCACTGTTGATAAGATTTAGACTTTCTACTAGAACATTCGGTCCAGATTTCAGATAGAGGAGTGGTCGCGAAATAGATGAAAAAGAACGACTCGCGAAATAGAGGAGTGCTCACCTTTCACATGGCCTCCGGTGAACGGCAGAGCAAGGGGGAGAGAGAGAAAGGTGTAGATGATAAGAAAGGGAAAAGTGGGTCGGTCAAAGGTCAGTGAAAACAGAGAGAGAAAGTGGTGAGAGAGAGAGAGAGGGGGGCTAAAAGGAACATATGAATAGAACAAAACAAGGGTAATGCTGTCAGATTACTTGGGCTGTTTACTTGGGCGGTCGTGGCATTAAAGAAATCTGTTGTGGCATTATCAGTGGCCAATTGATAATTTTATGCGCGTGTTTACTTGACATGCAGGGGCACACACCATAGGGCAGGCCCAATGCTTTACTTTTACCAACCAAATATACAGCAACGAGAGCAACATATATTGACGCAGGTTTCGCTACCACGCGCAGGCGCACATGCGCTGCTGCTGGGAATGGAAATCTTGCACCTCTTGAGTTGGTGACACCCAATTCCTTCGACAACAACTACTTCAAGAACCTAATTCAGAAAAAAGGGCCTTTTTGAATCGGATCAAGTGCTTTTCAACGGAGGATCAACCGACAGTATCATCTCCGAATACAGTACCAACCCTGCAACATTTAAGGCCAATTTTGCCGCTGCCATGATCAAAATGGGAGATATCATCGATTCCGCCACCAGTCAAAATGGGGTCGTAAGGAGGATTTGCAGTGCTCTAAACTAGCTAGTAATTCCGAGAAATAAAGTACCGTCAGTTAGCGAGACAAGAAAAAAATCTTCTCCTTCCAGAGATATTTGGTCTATTTAATTTCGCTTTTAATTGTTTTTTGGTCTCGGGTTTGGTCCTTGATTTTAAGTGTAGATGCATGCATGCTGTAATCTTATCCTTATGTTTAATTGTTGTGCCAATATTAATTCAACTGTGAAGTGGCAATAATATTTGTTGGTTCAAACCTAACTGTACATCTAATAAAGCTGACTTTTGCCGAGAAAAAATAATTGGTTAAGTTCATTTCAATTTCAATTCTACTCCGAAAAACACTACATAGTGTAGGAAAAATAAAGACTACATCAATTGATCAATTGATCAGTTCATTTCTGTTTTATTTGTAGGAAAATTAAAGACTTACTTCCATTATCTTTAAGAACTTTTATCACTAAGCAAACCCCCAGATTTAAGGAACTCTTGGACCACTTCATAATGTTAGCTAATAGTATTATGAAAGTGTTAGCTAGATAATTGACTAAATATTATTAACCATTCTAACCAATAGATCGATGATTGATTTTGATCAGTATTGTAATAGTATATGACACTTTATATGGCTCAATCATGTATGTGAAGTATGAGCCCAATAAGTGATCTGGTTACCGTCTTCTAAAGTGTATCATCAGATGATACTCAAATATCATGCGAAGTTACAAGTGTATGTGGTCAGCCGATATCGTGATCCTTTTGATTTTGAGTCATGAATTATTAATAAATTGTAGGACAGTGGATTCTTATCTTTAGTTCATGGAAATAGACTACGTGTTTGAGTTTTTCTATTTGTGGATTCACTTTATTGATTCGATCCTTTTATTGTTTACAATTGAGAGTTTGTCTTGAACAATGGTCATGCTAAAAATCATGTTGATTAAATGCTGTTTGATGTGATCGATTTCAATAATAATTGACGAATATCACGTGTAAATTCAATTCATATGCATTTCAGGTGAATCAAGATCGAAATCATTGGAGGTTTTCGGGTTGGGGAGAGAGAGTCAAGCATGGTGCTACTTGCGCTCGGTGAGTGCCACGCGAGCACTGCCTGGCGCTCGAGCTTATAGAAGGGCCCCTACGAATGCTACCCACTACCTCGAAAACTTGTATTGTGTTTGGATGAGTTTTTGAGAAATTTTTTATGAGAGTAATGATTGGATTGATCTCATACATCGAAATTTTTTTGGGATTTCTCACCAAATAGGCCGAGTCGAGCTTGAGCTCATATGAGGCCCCCTACGCGCGAATGCTACCCACTATACCTTAAAAACTTGATCTCAAGCCTTAGAATTTTTTTGGGATTTCTCACCAAATAGGGCTGTAAACGAGCCGGTCGAGCTTTGTTGAGTTCAAATTTGGCTCAACCAAAAATTTGAGCTCGAGCTTCTCTTAATGAGCCAAAAACTTGAGCCCGAGATCATGCAAATTAATAGTAACTCAAAGATTATAAACATTGATCTCTTGAACACATGAAAAATATTTTTCAATTAAATGCAAGGGGCAAAATATAGAATACCTCTCCATGTGGTTTGGGCCTTTGGCACATTACCTCCCTAACATTTGAAAATGATCAATTCACCTCCTCATGGTTTTGAATTAAAGTGCTTTCGTTATATTTTCCATCCAAATTAAAGGAAGGTGTAGTATACATGCTTGTGATGAGAGTACGAATGAAAAAAAAGATTAAAACTTCTAAGGAAGAAGACAAAATTACCCTTCTTTATCTTGTCCAAAACAATACAGAAGCAGCTAAAAAATTTGCAACAATACATCATCGTTTTTTCCATGCCTCCCCATTCATCACTCCTGGGCTTCTGTAGACTCTCTCTCTCTCTCTCTCTCTCTCTCTCTCTCAATCCCAAATCATCCCAAAGTGCCAAAATCGAAATTGGGTGCATGGTGGGTGCTGTTGATCGATAGAAGACAAAATTGGGTTTCAACGTCACAAATCTTGTTCCTCAAACATCTCCAGGGGTCCAACAAAGTTGGAACCGAGAAAATAGTTTTGCTTAGCGCTGGGGCGGTGGGTTTTCGGTTTTTCCCCATTGAGATGTTGGTGTTTGAAGTTTGAACTATTACCTAATCAATTTTTTTCCAGAAACAAAGATTGCATTGTGGGTTGCAAACAAACAATGTGAAAGAAATGGGACCCCAAGTTGGCTCTGAATTTCAAACAACTCCAATTCCAACTACTCCTATTTGATTCCACTAAGCAATCAATTAGGGGCATTGATTTAAGTTCCGAAACTGTGTTGCACGCTTAAGATGAACCACTATTTTTGTTTCCAGAATATTCATGTGCGCAAACATGTTTTTTTCTTTTTGTTTTGAAAATTAAAAATTTGTTTCTTGTTTTTTCATGAAGAGAAAAATAGCAACCTTTGTTTTTTGGAATCCTCGCTTTTTAGTTTTACGAATAAATTCTCTAGCTCAATATATCCAAAAGAATAAAAGCAGAAAAACATTGTCTATCTAAATTTTTTATGTAATGAGAATGGAAAATAGGGAAACACATGCCAAAAAAAGAAAGCATAAATCAACCATGGTCAAATTAGGATGTATCTAACAGTCAGAGGGTATTACAGTCATTTCAGTGATTTCTGTTAACGGTGTTAGTTTGACACTTTAGTCCGAAACCACGTGGAGGTGAATATATTGGGCATTTCTCAACGTCAATGAGGTGTTGTGCAAAAGATCCAAACTACAGAAAGGTAATCCGTACTTTGCCCTAAATGCAAACATGAAATGCATGATTATACATTGATCCAATTCCATACTTTGGCACGGGTAAAGTCTTCTCCCTTATATAAACTTCAAGCATAGGGTGGAGTATCTAGACTCAATCAAACTAAATCATCTCCCAAACCCAAATGGGAAAACAATAAAGTATATACTCCAATAGTTTGTTGGTTTCCGGAAATTGTCAATGACACTATCAGCTTTCATTTCTTTCCATCATCATTCATTCCTTCATAAAATTAGGTGTTGTTAATTAACCAGCATTATGAACTCGACCGGCTAGATCAATACCAATATAAGCTTTCAATCACAAAGTTAATTGGTTGATGGATTTGCTCTCCACATGATTGATAAGAGTTTGATTCTTGGGGTTAGGTCGCAAAAAAGTTGCTTTTTGTGATATTCTAAATCCGGATTGGATGACCAATCTTTGATCGGGCCGAAGAGGAAATTAATTGAGCTAGGTACATATAAATTTGCCTAGATAGACAGCGTTGACAGTCGAGAAAAATAAAACCCCTTCTAACTAAACGTCTTTTTATTGGTCCTGACGATCGAGTTATTAAAATAAGCACGTGTTTTTAATCTAATTTGTTTTGTGATAGTAATAATTAAAGGAAGGAATAGTAACTCTTCCTGTAGCAATTCTTAATTTATGGATTGATCATAGAAATGAAGCAGATTAATTCAAGCAAAGCAAACGATATTGTTTTCCTTTCAAATCCAAATACTATATATGACAAGTAACGACCAAGAATATCAGAACATTCCTCTACAGTTGCAACAAATTTATTCACTACAAAACAATGAAATAAATTACAATTAATGGAAAATTTTGAGGATTTGACTATTCATCTACAATTAATTGCAGTAGTAACCAGACTCAAGAAGGATAAATGGGTTTATAACAAAATGAAACGGAAATAAATTGACCGATTCCTTATAGGATTATTAAAAGAGTTTTCCAACTGCTGGAAGATATGCATGGTTCTAGTTTAGAGCACTGCAAATCCTCCTTATGACACCATTTTGACTGGTGACAGGATCAATTATATCTCCCATTTTGATCATGGCAGCTGCGAAATCGGATTTAAATTAACGTCGAAGGGTTTCTGCTATATTGCGAAACGATATTGTCGGTTGGTCCTCCACTGAAAAGTGTTTGGTCCGACTCGAGAAGGCCCTTTTTTTGAATTAGGTTTTTGAAGTAGTTGTTGTCGAACGAATTGGGCGTCACTAGATCAAGAGGCGCTAAATTTGCATTCCTGCAACCACGCGTGTGCGTGCTAGCAAAGCTAGCATCAATGTCGCTTCCATTACTGTTTATCCGGTCGCTAAAGGTGAAGCATTGTGCCTGTCCTATGGTGTGTGCCCCTGCATTTCAAATACGTAAAACAAACACATCAGTTAACTATTTTTCCCACGAAAACGAAAAATGATCGAACCGATGAATATTAGTACTAATATTTTGTGGTTATCAGTACCTGATAAGGCAACCATGTCCCTTGCACTAAGCCCCTTTCTAGCGAAGTTTGCAATAAGCTGGTTGACGTTACTTCGGAAGAAGGGAAGATCGGAGTTTGCTAGATCACGGCTGGCTGTGGTAGAATCTTTTCTTCCAAGTTTTACCACCTGATTATTTATACGCGAAAACTAATTAGCATATCTTGAATTTTATTATATCGCAATGAAACTCCTTGAGATCGATGTTACTAAAAGAATAGTAGATCAAATGCTAGGTTGTGTTTTGTGACTTACAGCAAATGTCGACGCGTCTCATGCAGCTACTGCAAGTATGTCAGCACATGAAACAACTTCAGGGCATATTTTCTCCACCTTAGCCTTGGCGGCATCTATGACTTCATAACCTCTTGTAGAATCCGCATTAGGCGCTTCAGTCCACTCACTCGTTGAGGTAGCGGCCTCACTAAGTAAGATTGAGGCATCACAACCCTGCACAACCACAAAACTTCAATATTTTGATATAACATGCATGCCCAATCTCTAACTTAATATGTTAGTAGATTGGTGGACGGTTAAAAAATATGATATAATATTTGTTCCAAAATATTTACAATTAAACCAAAATAAAAGTTTTGACTTTCGAGTACATTAATTAATTGTTTTTTTTTGATCGGCAAAACAAACTTTTATAAACTCGACCGGGTTACATCGAGGGGGAGGCATGGAGCACAAAACTGCTACAACTGCCAAAAGAAAGAAAAGAACAAAAACAACAGAGAACCTCCAACCGAGAGTTGGAGGAAAAACCAAAACTTCTCAAGAACACGACTAGAGTTTCAACTTTCGAATACCGTCCAAAAAGGCCTTAAATTCCTCCACCGAATAGAGCTTGATATCAAATTTGGTTTTCATCCACATTGCCACTTTCGTTTTAATAGCATCCCCAACCTCCCTAATCACTGGAGCAACGTTGTTGAAGACCAAGTTATTCCTTGTTAGCCATAAAGACCAGATGGTCGCAAAAAAACAAGTTTCCCAAATGTGCTTCTCCAAATTACGAAACCCATTGTCAAACCACCAAACTGCAAGGTCAGCCAAAGAAAAAGGGCATACCCAAGACATATGCCACCAATCCATAATAATTGACCAGACCCTCCAAGAGACCTTACAGAACAAAAACAAATGATGGGGAGTTTCAACCTGTTCAGAACATAAAGGGCAAAGTATCAAAAGAGGATCCAAAATCAGATTTCTGTTGTGAAGCACTGATCTTGTGGCCACCCTATCTTGAATTGCTAGCCAAGAAAAGACTTCCACTTTGGGGGGGCTGAGATTCTTCCAAACCGAGCCAAGAACCGGATCACTTAAGAAGTTTTGCCGTTCCCACTGCTCATAAACTGATTTACCGAGAACCGCCTACTATCCTCCCACTTCCAAAACAAAGAATCTGGTTTTGATGGGTCCAAGGTTACATTTTGGAGGCTCTGAATTAATTCCTCCCTCTCGTCCTCCTCCCAAGGTCATAACGATCTCCTAAATTGCAGATTCCAACTTCCAAGGCCGTTCCCATCCCTTACGACACTGACCACATCATTTTTTTGAGATGAGAGAAGGTAAAGTCTAGGGTAGGCTTCACGAATAGCTTGATCCCCCAACCAAGTGTGGTTCCAATACAAAACTTCCTGACCGGAATGGATTTGGATCCTGAAACCCTCCTGGAGTAATGGTCCAATACATGAGCTAAGATTTCCAATGCTGCAAATGTCCCTCCAGATGTTCGTTACTGGTCCTGATTCTGGTAATTGAGGCAACCAAGTTCCATGATCCAATCTGTATTTCTTTTTTATAACTTTTACCCAAAGTGAGTCCTTGTCCTCGTGAAACCTCCACCACCACTTCGCCAATAACGCCAAGTTCTGTTGCATCATTTTCTTCACCCCCAAACCCCCATCCTCCTTGCATTTGGAAATAAGATCCCACTTGACAAGGTGCAACTTTCTTTTATCAGCTGAATCCCCCCAAAAAAACTGCCTCTGAAGTTTTTCTAATTTTTTAGCAACTGTTGAAGGCATCTTGAACAACGACATAAAATAGACAGGAAGATTGCGAGTGTTGGAGTTGATTAACGAGAGTCTACCCCCAGAAGATATACACCTCCTTCTCCACATACTTAGTGCCCTCTCAAAACTGTCAATAACCGGCTCCCATGTCTTGATTCTCCTTGGGTTAGCTCCAAGAGGCAATCCCAAGTACTTGATAGGCAAGGATTCAACCTTGCAACCCATCACTAGAGCAAGAGCTTCTACATCTTGATTTGGAACCTTCACGCCACAGAGCGAGCTCTTAGAAAAATTGATCTTTAATCCTGACATTAGTTGAAAGCACCTGAGAATCCTCTTTATACTAGCCACCTCCTCTACATCATTATTACAGAAAATGATGGTATCATCAGCAAACTGGAGATGGGTAACAGTCACTCCATTGGCCCCAACCCTAGCTCCTCTAATGATATTAAGATCTCGAGCCCTTTCTAGTAGAATATTAAGAGCCTCCACCACTAGGTTGAAAAGAAAAGGAGATAAGGGATCTCTTTGCCTTAGCCCTTTTTGAGTTTGGAACTCCTTAGAAGCTGACCCATTGATCAGGACAGACATCGATACTGTAGAACAACACTCCTTGATCCAGCCACACCATTTTTCCCCAAAACCCACCTTTGCCATCATATCAAGAAGAAAGCCCCAGTTCACACAGTCATATGCCCTTTCGAAATCTATCTTGAGAATTAAACCCCCTTGAGTACCATGCTTCCAGTAATGAATGACCTCATTGGCAATAAGAACCCCATCCAGTATTTGCTTGCCCCCAATAAAGGCAGCTTGAGACTCTCCAATAAGGGATGATAAGTGACCTTTAAGTCTATTAGCCAAAACCTTAGCCAGTAGTTTGTATACCCACCCCACCATACTTATTGGCCTATATTCTCTAAAAGAGGAAGGGCAGTCAACCTTGGGGATCAGAGCAACGAAGGTAGAATTGATACCTTTAAAAAGTTTACCATTGGCATGAAAATCCTCAAAAAATTGGAGTACCAGATCCTTTAGAAAACCCCAACCTTTCTTGACAAAGGAGAAATTAAATCCATCGGGTCCAGGGGCCTTGAGATTACATTAATTAATTGTTGTAATTACCTGAACAAAGCAATCATGGAAATGGAGTCGAATTAGAGATGCTGCCATCCGGCGTTCACGTGATACGGCTTGTCTAATTGAAGTTCGGATAGTGTTGAGTGCATTGGGACAGGTATTGTCGTAAAAGGTAGAAGATAATTGTGCGTTAGTAGGCATACTCATTAATAGCGAAAACAATAGCAAGGCAGAAGCAATGGCCAAATAAAAAGTGCGAGAAACATTCGTTGGTGAATTCATGGCTAGCTAGCTATGGTATATATCACAACTCTCTCTCTCTCTGCAGTGAAGATGATTGAGAAAGCGTAACGAATTGCACCAATTTATAGGGTAATAATATTGACTGAGTGGCTTTAGGTATAGCCGTATAGGTTATGCAAGGTCACTATTTTACTGCTACACTGCACCGCGTAGCTAAAGTTCTAATAGTCTTATGGATGGATCGAGTAGCTGGAAATGGAACTAAGACTTGTTCATCTTTGGCTGCCTTCAAAGATTTTCTCTTTAAAATAATAAAATCTCGGCCATCAAACGAATGTGGAAGGAAATCTCGAGGGTGTGTCCTTGTATATATATACACACACCCACATGCATACATACAAAACTTCTTATAAGGGGGCCCTTACTTTATTAAAGTGAGGATACCTCTTTTCCGACCAATTTGCGATGATTCAAGTTGTTCAATATGTTCAGAACGCGATTTTAATGGTACCTGCGAGATGCTTTTGGAATTTAATTGATTTTATTTTTAAAAGTAATGAGCTAGAGTGCATGGGTGCATGTATTAGCTGGTAATGACGGTTGGTTGGGACTTTTTTTGCTTCTTTTCTTGAAAAATGACGGGTTGGACTTTTATTAGTTTGGGCATTATGTACACATGGACGACTTTAATTATGATTAAACTAGCTAGTGAAATATTAAGAGAAAGAGCAGTACTATTTTTCATGAAGACCCGCTCACATTTAAAAACGCTTCATTCTTTTTTGAACGGCAATTTTTTTTTTATCTCCTCCATTCTCGAAACACTGTCTACTATGCAATACAACTTTTAAAAAAAAGTAAAAGATAAAGGAGATGGTGGACTCTATTTTTTTACTTTTTTTCCATCAATTAACACCGTTTTAATGCTTTTAATACCTCTTCATTTGTTTATTAGTGAAAGAAAAGATAAAAGAGAAGCTTGCATGAAAGGGTTGGTTAGGTTGACCTTCATTTATTTAATACTCCTATTTTACCATATAGAAAAGGAATTTTCATTAACTCGATTAGACCTTTGAAATTTCTAAACTTGAAAGGGAGATGCGGTCAACCATCTAAAACGTCTTTCCTTCTTCTTTGACATTTGAAAATTCCGATAACAACACGGATATGATCCAGCAGATCAGCACCGTGGCTCTTTGGCTACTAGTAATCATACAACGTGACTAGGAGTGTTACCGGTAGTGAATATTTTTTAGATTTTTATTTATGGTTGAAAAATTGTTATATGTTTTCGGTAGTAAATAAATTGTTGATAGGTTTGTAAATAGAGTTACAGAAGCAAAAAAATATTTTTGTTGACAACTTTTTTGTTAATAGAAACGAGATGGTTAAATGCTGAAACTTTTTTTGATAGTGAAAATAATATGATAAAATGCGTTAAGTTTTTAGTATTTTTTATTAGTGGAAAACCCCCTAATAAGCAATCCGGTAGTCTATCTAAACTCCATAAAAACATGGATTTTTAATTACTATAACTTGACACTTGCCCCATCCAAAACCTTCGAAAGTAATACTAAAATCATGGGTCAACGTACTTCTCTCTGTCAATAATAAAAAAAAATTTATTGCGTGGTCAATGTAATTTAGTTTTTTTTTATCAGAAATTTTTTTTTTTGTCAATCTTTGAAAAAGATTACAAAAATTTAACGGAATACGGGCACACCGGCAAAACGCCACCCGAGAACCAAACCCAAAGAAAGGCAATAAGCCAACCAAAACACCACAGTGAAAACCAAAACCGAAACAACAGTTGAAACAATCCAAACAAGCAAAAAACCTAAGCCCAAAAGCGACAATATCCGAAACCCAAGATAGCAAACCTAAAGGACAAATTCGAAACCAAGAAGCAACCCATACCCGCCAAACCTCTATACTAAAATTCCAGTGAAAGAGAGGCACCGTCCTCGAAATCAACATCTTCCTCCGAGGTAAACTCTTCCTCTAAGTCATCTAGAGTATGAATCCTATTTTTAAATTATTCCTCTTGCATTTTAACAATTTTTTTTTATAGTTTCTCGCTCCTCTAACTTCAATGCCTAACGTGGGACCACAATTCAACGTCTTGCGGGCTTCCTTAAAGAAGATAGAGTTTCAATTCCGGATGTCATTGGAAGATAAGAAAGAAGATGGGACCTTCATGTTTTTAGGATTCAATTTGACGGCCTTAACCCAAGATCCATAAAAAATTTCTTCTTTTTAATCTTCCTCTTCGACCTTCTCAATCTACTTTCCGATTTATGGATAGCATCAAGAGAAGATCGATCCCCCGAATAGCTGCTCCCAACTCTTTTTTGCTCACCAACCACATGATCATAACCCTGCTGCAATCATTCTTGTCATTACCCTCGCATGCTTAAAGGGTTTGAGTTCCTTACAACCGAGACTCTAGTATCAGGATCTCTCAAAAGGCCCTTTTTTTTTTGGTAAGGTAAAATTTTATTAGAAAAGAAAACACATTACACCCATCAGGGGCATACCCCAAGCCAACAAACTATACAAATCAACACCAAAAACAAGCCTGAACTACCACATCACGAAACAGGACAAATAGTACACAACAAAAATTATAGACTGCCAAATACTCTAAATGGGATATTCCACAAAGAACAGAGAGCTATGTTAGGACTTGACCACTTAATTCTCCTCCAGGAGCTCACACAAGCTCGGATATCAGTTCGCACTTTGATTTCCAATTGCTGCACAGTAATCCCATAACCTTTGAAGATTTTGCTATTCCTTTCTCTCCAAACATGGTACAAAAGAGCTGCAAGAGCAACCTTTGAAAACAAACAAGAAAACAGAGAACCCCTATCAACTTGAATCATCCGGTCCATAATTTGAGGCAAACTAGTAACAGGACATTGAGGCCTCAAGTCCTTTTACAAGGCTTTCCAAAGTTGAGAAGAGAAAGGACACTGAAAGAAGAGGTGTTCATGGTTTTCTACAGAAGCAGAACACAAGACACACTGATCATTCATAGTCATACCCTATTTAAGGAGTCTATCTATAGTAGCAAGCCTCCCTAGATGTGCAAGCCACTGAATAATGGATCAGCGAGGAACATGATGCTTATACCAAATAATTGTGGACCAACTAACTTTAGGATGCTGCCTTCTAATAGCATTCCATGGTGACTTGATAGAGAACTTGTGGTCAGGGGTGAGATTCCAAACAACTGTGTCCTCTTGAGAAGGATGAGGAACAAGATGAGCAAGGGTGGTCCTCAAGATGTCCCTAGTCACAGAATTCCTACAACGTGGCCATTGCCAAGACCCTTAGGACCCATAGTCATTGCATGCATGCCTCGTGTATGTCTATGATTCCATTGATTCCATGCCATAACCTTTTTCTTTCTTAAAAATCTGCTCCATTGACAGACATATCTTGACCATAATCAAAACTCTCTTCATCACCATCATTCCCCTCAACTCTGACCTACCCATCACCATTAGCCATGCCACTACGCATTAATCAACCTCCTCCCTCGTTTCTCCCACCAAAGAAGTGGAAGGAGAAACATTAGCTTTACTCCCAATTGAATCTGGCTGCCTCAAAACCACATTTTCTTCGCTAGAATTATGCCCGACAAAAGAAGAACAAGAAGAACAATCCTCAAAACAGAGGCTGAAAGCTATAATCTCTAAAAGAAAAATAACAACCGGTCAATAGTAGTACAAGAAATTTGGTTTTTGGAGACGAACGAAAATCGTCACAAATTATATATATTTTCCTCAAAAGTAGTATAGGTGAAGAAAAATTAGTATGGGTAGCTGAATTTGTATTTGGGAAATAAAATGTCCTCTCACACAGTTTGTGCTTGAGAGTGTTGTATTTATATAAGAGAATCTGTTACAATGGATACACATGGAAGTACATTTGAATTTGAATATCTAACAATCGTTATCTCAACACTGAATAATTATCTCAACAATCATTATCTCAACAGCCCCCCTTAAGATGGAGGATCCAATGGATGAATCTGCAGCTGAATTGTCACCTAGAAACTGAAAAGAGGATATAGGTAGGCCCTCGGTAAATATATCAGCTACTTGAACCTTGGAGGATATAAACTGAACTTGGAGTTCTTTGCGAGCCACTTTATCACGCACAAAATGAAAATCAATCTCGACATGTTTTGTTCGAGCATGAAATACTAGATTAGCAGATTTTCGGAATTCACCACCCCAATCGGTTTGAACAGATTTTATTTTAGATGAAAATTGGCGCTCAACCGTACCATAGCTTGAAACTTGGGAAATATGTTGAAGACATCAGATTTATTGAACATGGGAAAATACCAAATGTACTTTGAAAAATCATCCAAAAAGATTACAAAGTACTTGTGACCATCACGAAAGAAAAGGGGAAGGGCCCCATACATCACTAAAAATTAAATCTAATAGCGCTACACTTTTATTTCCTGTACTAGACAAAGTAAGCCTAGAGGATTTGCCAAGTTGACATGCATGGCAAATGGTGGTAGTGCACTGTTTATTGGCTGAAAATGAAAGAGCTTGAGACTTCAAGACTTGATGTAAAACACGGGCATGGGGATGACCAAGACGATGATGCCAACAATCAAGAGGAACACATTCAAAAGAGAGAGCCAACGGAGGGGAGGACGATGGAGAGACATGAAGACCCATAGGAGAGAGTTTGTAGAGGCCACCTTCATTCTTGCCGTGGAGGAGTGGTTTCTCGGTAATTTGATCCTTGACAAGAAAATAAGATGGATGAAACTCAAAGAAAGCATTATTGTCTTTCCAAAATTGATGAACAGATAATAATGATTTAGTAAAATAAGGAACATGAAGAACATTTGTAAGTTGAAAAGAAGAGTTAGGAAAACGGAGAATAGATGAACCAACCTGAGAAATGGGTATACCAATACCATTACCAACTTGGAGCTGTGAATTGCCAAGATAATCGTCAAAGGTCGAGAGACTAGTAAGATCCGGAGTGACATGATGGGTGGCACCCGTATCCGGGAACTAGTCAATGGTAGTGTAATGAGCACTAGGATAATTCACACCCTAATTAAAGCGATCATAGCATTGAGCGGCGGTGTGATTGGTGCGACCACAAATTTGACAACGAATGCGGGGTAGCGTTGGGTGGGAGAGAAAGAATCCCAATGGCAGATGATGAACCGGTAGCATGTGGTGGGTGGCGATTCCCAGAGGAGATATGGTAGCCCGGACCGAGACCGCGACCGCGGTTTTGGAACCCACGACCACGACCAGTCTAAGTGAAATGCGCCTGAGGAGATTCAATGGGCGACGAGATCGATCAGAAGAGAGGAGAAGGTGTCATTATGCAGAAACTCGTGACTGAGCAACAAGCTATGAAGTTTTGAAAAGGACACATGATCCGGTCAGGAAGTAGGTGTGGTGACCAAGTCCTTGAAGTTTGAGTGAAGTCCTTTGAAAATATAAAGATTGAAACTCAGCCCGAGAAAGAGGTTTTCCAGCAGCACTGAGTTCATCAGCCAATGTTTTGGCTTCATGAAGAAATGCAGTAACAGAGCGGTCTTTTTGCCAAAATGGATTGAAGACAACAAGTGAGATGAAGCACTCAGGTTTGCGAAGCAGAGGCAAGAGACTTTTCTAGAGTGTCCCAAATCTCATGAGAGGTTGTGGAACCGACAATAATGGGGAAAACTTCTTTAGGGAGAGATGAAATTAAAAGACTCGTGAGAAGTTGGTTTTGTTGAGTCCATGCTAATTGATTTGGACTAGGGGAATCACCAGTGGATGGAGGGCACGGGAAAGAATCATCAACATAGGCCATAAGATTTCAGCCACGAAGATAAAGGAACCATTTGAGTTTTCCAGTAGAGGTAATTTTTGGTGGTTAGTTTGAGGGAAATAAAATGATGGGCATTATTGAGAGCGATAGGTTGAGAAGAGAAATCTGATAGGGACGATTGGGTGGAAGAAGAAGAGGTTGATTTGGGAGGGGAAGCCATAGCTCTAATACCAAGCTGAATTTGTATTTGGAAAATAAAATGTTCTCTCACACAATTTGTGCTTGAGAGTGTTGTATTTACATAAGAGAATCTGTTACAATAGATACACATGGAAGTACATTTGAATTTGAATATCTAACAATCATTATCTCTCAACACTGAATAATTATCTCAACATGGGTGATGAAAAAAAAATTGTCCACTAAACGTTGTAAAGGATTTCTACCTGGTAACGAAATCTATTTTTCATCACTTATAGTGGCTTTTGATGACGAAATATTTCATCGCAAAAAATAAATAATTGATGACGAAATTTTTTGTCACCAATTATTCTTTTTCGCGACTAATTTAGGTCACACATCCTTGACGAAATTTTTCGTCACCAAAATAAGAAATCGGTGACAAAATATTTCGTCACAAAAGACATTCAAATGGGAAAAAGAGTCCACTTTCTTGCTCCTCCAGAAACCTAAGTCTCCTAAGTTTTGCGCGTAAGCTTCGACCAATTGCACCACATAGAATTTTTAGTATATATTTGAAATATCTAATATATATATATATATATATATATATGTATATAACACATACGTTTAACATTAAAATATATTTTGAATGTCATTTTGAACTTTTAAATATTAAAATTAGCAATTTTGATAAACTTGAAAGTTGTAACCCTTTATGTTATTGTTCAAACCCAATTTAAATTATCTCAGTCGGAGTTCTAGCAAAGAGTTATGCCCGAAATACATTTGGTGACGAAATGCAATCTTCATAAATTTCGTCACCCAAGGCACCCATTTGGGGAAGAAATACTAGATAGGTACATTTTTTTTTGTCGCCAAAGATAACCCTTTCGTAAAGGAAAAAATATTTGGTCGCCAAACAGGGGGCCATTTGGCGATGAAATATTTTTTTCGTCACTTAATGGTAATCTATTTTTCGTCACTTTTTTACGCTTTCGGCGTCACAAAATGAGTACCTTAAGTGATGAAAATATTTTTTCTGTCGCCAAGTAGGTATAATTGGTGAGGAAATAATTTCGTTATAGAAATTGTCAAAATAGTGATGAATTTATTTTTTCGTCGCCAAATATACTCATTTTTTTCAACAAAATTTAAACCACTTTTTCGTCACCGATTTTCTTTTTCTTTTTCTTGTAGTAGTAACAAATCATCCAAGTTGCTCTCCGAGGACCCCAAGTTAAAGACGAATCGCACCATCATAGACCATCAAGAGGCCAAAGCTCTGTCTCCGTCAACACCCAAGCAACCTGGACCAAAAAGCCTACCTCGCTTGACATTCATTATTTCTTTTACTTCACTTTTGTAGTAGGTTTTCCTCGTGCTAGGAAAAAGACACTAAAACACGTACGATACAGGACACCACGAGAGGGCGTGTCACCGGAAATAATAGCCGACCATGTGGTAAGTGCATGACGAATTTCTAGTCCTAAAATAATAGGTTGTCCCAAGCGTAGGACTGAAACCGCGACGTAGCACAATATTCGGTAAGTCTGGAATCGAATCCACAAAGACGGTGATGTGTGCTGACTTAAAAACTCAGGTTATTATTATTTAAACGGGCTCTTAAGTAGTCACCCCTTGTCGATTGATTGAGATTAACTAAAACCTAGAAATTGATTGTACTTTTTAAATAATTAAAGGAGGTACAGTCGTAGGATTCATAACACTCGCAACCAGTCTGGATTAACCTGCTCTATTCCGAGTTCTTAAAAACGTTCAATTTTATATTGAAAAAGATACCCCACAAGATGCGAAACCTTAGAGTCGCTGTTTACCCATGTGCAGCGGAGAATGAGTTTTTGACCCTCATTCCTCCATTCACATGGGCTCCGACAATATCCGGATTCATCTGCGGGAAGTATTTTTTCAATCTAAAATTATCTTTTTTATTGTTTGAAAATAGGAGTAGTGTCCGAACTGACTACGGTGTACTAATCACCCTGTGACCCTACCTACACGACTACTCACTAATCATTATGCATGAAAAATAAGAAACCCTAATTTGAATCATGTTTCTAGCTAATAATGAAGAAATAAAATAAACGAGAGATAACAACCTACGAACATCTTTAATTAAGAACAAAAATTAAAACAAGTTACCTCAGTACAAGTAATTAAACAAAGCTTCAAATAACTCGAAAGAAAAAGAAACTTAAAAGGAAACTCTCGGAACAAAAGTGACTGCCATTCTTCTATTTCATTTGTGGAAAAAAAAAAAAAACCTGTTGGAAAATAAATATATGCTGCCGCCCCTGTTCTTCGTCCGTGGGAATCGTCACTGTGCGCAGCTTTTTTTCTTTTTCACCCCATCCACCAAGGCCAATAGGGTAATTTGCTTTTATAGGGATTGAAAACTTTAATCACACAAAGGCCCTTTAGACTTCATGAAATAATAAATGAACCATTCAATTTTGAATTGTTTCGCATTTAATCCCAAACTTTCTTAAAATCTTCTTTTTATCCAAAGTCTTGAACAACGGGCTTGAGCAACTTATAAACATAAAAACACATAATAAAAATCAGTTAACAAATATAAAATACTAATAAATGTAGATTGGAGGGTCAAAATATGTATATTTTGGCACTTATCACTCCCTCCCAACTTACATTTGCTAGTCCTCAAGCAAAGAAAATAAAATAAACAATAAATAAATAAATTCTAACTATGCCACTTTCGTAGGATTCGCGATCGCACTTAGCCCATGCACAATCCTTTTAAACCCCTAGGTGATCCTAAAGGACGAGTGGAGTCTCGTGAGGGTTTACAGAAATGAACACCCACAAACACTGTGAATGCTTTTCACATGAAATTCGAAAATCTGTAAGTTAGCTCAATGACATCTCAAGTAAAGAATATAAAGCCATCGCGAAGAGATAACGGCATAAGCAGATCTAGATACTATCAAGTCAGAAAAATAATTCACGGCACCTATGCTCAGCGTGTGTGAACAAGGGCTTCAGTCACAAGTGAAAAATAACCAAAAGTTCTCTCCGGACTGAGTCTCGACTTCAAATCTCACCGTGTCATGCACTCAACAAATGAAATCACTCGAAACAAGATGCATATTACTCTCAATAT
This sequence comes from Rhododendron vialii, assembly GCF_030253575.1. NCBI lineage: Eukaryota > Viridiplantae > Streptophyta > Magnoliopsida > Ericales > Ericaceae > Rhododendron > Rhododendron vialii. Next base: position 28,304,610 of record NC_080561.1, read on the forward strand.
GTCCGGTAGGATGTTATGTAAATGAAAGCAAAATACTCTGCACAAGATGACACGAAAAGAAAGCTCTATAAAGTGGACACACAATCTCATGAAAGGAAAGCCAAGTATCGGGAACTCTCTCTATCCACCAATTCACAATCCATTGCCCCTAGAATCAAATAGGACTTCAATTTCGGTTATAACATCAGGTTAGGGAAAATATTTCAAGACTAAGTAAGATATTCATGTGTCCGAGAATAGCTTGCAACAATTCACATAGGGCAAATATAATAAGGCGTGCCCCTTTCTTCATTTTTTTTCAACTCTACCTCATCTCTCATTCCTACATTTCTTTCCCAAATTAAGACCAAGTGTTTCTCATTTCCTCAATAATCTAGTATCTTCCCTTTTTGCCCTTTTTTTTACTCTTATTTTTTTTTTAAATGGGAAAGATCACCAATCACTAAAACTCAGTTCTCACTACATTTACTCTCCCTTCTAAATAATTTACCTTCACATAATTATCTAATTAAGTCTTCTCAAGACACAATATAGGTGGAAGAGCTCAATAAGAAAGGGTATCAAGCGAGAGGCTCAAATGGTCTTACAAGAGATAAATGTATAAGAAACGAACCGGCTCAAAATAGCAAAATGCTTGACGATTTTCTAGTCCTAAAATAATGGGTTACCCAAGCGTAGGGTTGAAACCGATGTAGCATAATATCCGGTAAGTCCGGAGTTGAATCCATAGAGACGGTGATGTGTGCTAATTAAAAACTCGGGTTGTAACTAATTTAACGGGCTCTTAGGTAGCCACCCCTTGTATTCGGTGTTGAGATTAAGTAAAACCAAGAAATTGATTGTACTTTTTAGATAATTAAAAGGAGGTATGGTCGTAGGGTTCATAGCACTGGCAACCAGTTCTGAATTTATCTGCTCTGTTCGGTGTTCTTAAAAACGTTCAATTTTAGATTGAAAAAGATACCCCGCAAGATGCAAAACCTTAGGGTCGCCGTTTACCCATGTGCAGCGGAGAATGAGTTTTGGACCCCCATTCTCCCGTTCACATGGGCTTCGACAATGCCAAGGTTCGTCTACGAGAAGTATTTTTTCAATCTAAAATCATTTTTTTTATTGTTTGAAAATAGGAGTAGTGTCTGAACTGGCCACGATGTGCTAATCACCCTGCGACTAGAGAAGGAGAATAGGGTTTGTTTCGAGGAGCAACAAGCATTAAGTTCTGGAGTAACAATATAAATGGATTTAACAAAGATAAATTAGGGGCGCTAATGTAAACATTTACGCACCTATCACACCCCCCCAACTTACACTTTGCTGGTCCCGAGCAAAGAAAACAAAATGCAACTAAAGAAAGCATATTAAAACTGAAAGTTCTTTTAAACCCCCAGGCGGCCCCGGTAGGACGAGTGAAGTCCCGTGAGGGTTTTCAGCAGTGATCACCCACAAAACACATTGAACCTTTTCACATGGAATCCAAAACTTGTCATATAACTCATTGGTCCATCAAGCAATGCAAAGAATGAGCAGCTACCACAAAATATAAGAAGGCGCAAATAGTTCTAAACGCTATCAAGTCAAGAAATAAACCATGGCACCTAGCTTAGCATGTGTGTGTGACATGGGCCTCAACCAAAAGTGTGCAATGACTAACCGCTCTCTCCGGACTGAGTCTCGACTTCAATCCTCACAGTGTCATGCACTCACAACTAAAATCACTCGAAACAAGGTACATAGTATGAACTCTCAAGTGTGCGGTTAGAAGTTATATAAATGAAATAAAAACACTCACACACTATGACACAAAAAGAACGCTTTATATAATGGTCACACAGTCTCAAGAACAAACTACAAAGCATTGGAACTCTATCTCATATCCTTCAATCCACTTTCCATCACCCCAAGGATCAAATAGGACTTTAATTTCGGTTGTAATGTGCGGTAAGGAAAAATATTTCTAGGTTAGGGTAAAACATCACGTGTCCGAGAATAGGCAAACAACTTAGGGCTAGTTTAATAATGTGTGCCCAATTTTTTTCCACTTTTCAACTCCACCTTATCTCTCCTTCTAACCTTCCAACATTTTTCAACCATAAAGCACGATTCCTCTTTTTCAAACATACTAGCATCCCTTTCTTCTTCTTTTTTTCTTTTGTGTTGTTGTGTTTTCTTTTTTTTTTAGGGGCACCACAATTCAAGCACAAAATTTCACAATCCATCCAAAAATTATACCTTTATATTTTTGACTTTCTCCAAATACAATAGGGAAGGTGGAGCTAACCAAGAAAATGCTAAATATATACGGCTCAATGTGGCTCGCAAGGGATAAAAGTGAAAACAAAGGAATGAATTAGCCCAAACATCAAGAAAATGTCTATAATCCTCTCCAAGGGGTCTAACATCTATGTGACAAACCAAAACCTAAGGGATATTGTTATGCATTTAAGTTCCAACACTTAACAATCAAGAATAATGAAACCACAACAAATAGACTATTTTCATAACAAACTAAGAGTTAAAGTGACACCACTCCAATGAAAGATAGGGCACAAAAGCTCACTAGGGTATAAGTCTCCACTAATCTAGCCATCAAGATTGGTCAAGTCATAGCTCACAAGTGGTCAAGGCCCAAATAAATGTGACGTGCAATAGTGCTATACAAGAGTGCCATGATCAACTTCTTAAGACAAGCTAGCAAGTAGAACTACCAACCCAAAAACAGATATCACTATGGTAGGCAACACACTTCAACTCAATTATTCAACAAGTAATCACAATAAGTGCCAAATCGCATGCAAAAAGAGTCTCACTATTTTTAAAACTTTTCTTCTTTTTTTTTTAAATTTTAATAGTCTAAGAAAAAAAATAAACTACCAAAGTAATTCCTCCCCCCAGCTTGAACCATTCGATGTCCTCATTGAATGCAAGAACAAAAATAGGGCATAAAAGAAAAAGAAAGGAAAGGTATCACCTCGCAACGGAAAACTATGCAAGAAATAATATTGCGGGAAGAAGACCCCCCAACTTGAACGAAGCATCCTGTAATGTTAGTCCTCACAAAAATAAAAATATAAAATAAAATAAAAGTAGCTAATCTAAGAGAAAAGAAAAAAAAAATTATACAAAAAGTTAATGACATTCACTCCCATCACGTGAAATTCAACCATTCATCACACTACGAAGAGCAATCAAAATCAACATCTCACCCCACTTCAAGCACTCATTAAAAATTATACGCGACCATGACACAAAACCAAATACTTAGAATATCTTAATTGCCTTAGCCGCGTTTAATATTTAAATTCTACCAATTGCATATTCCCAACCAAATTAACTTTCAAGTTGCTGATGAGTTTTAAGAAAAATGGATAGTAAACCACATTAAAATTATCAACACTAAGAAAATCAATTTGTTCTAACTTAACAATCTTTTGCAATGATGGATGCTTAATAGGAGTGATGATATCAACATCTATGGCTGGGGATATTTGATCATCAAGAACAAGTGGACTTTGCATAATAATTGGCAATGACTCCTCAGGAGTCACGTCATGAAAATTCATCTCAAGTGTACTAGAATGCTCTCAAGAAGACTGTTGAACTTCAGGTGAACCAACTATTTCTTTAGTTACAAGTGGTTCTGTTGTTTCATCTTTCAATACACAAGAATTTATCACTTGAAAATTTTCAACTTGATTGCAAGAAAGAGAATCAGCTAATTGATCATAATAAGGTGGCTTTATTTCCTCTTTTTCCCTCCCATCAGAATTGGTATCCTCAAAACTTTTAGTCAACTCACAAAATTAGAGCTTTTATGTTAATTCATCTAAGAAATCCCAAGCCTCTTCAGCGGTCTTATCCAGGATTTCGTCAATGGACCTAAAATCCACCTAGCATGGCTTAGGATTTAAACTACGGCAAAAGATAACCAAAAGACTACCAAGCTCACATATAAAACTCGACCAAAAGAATATGGAAAATTTAAATCGATCCCAACACTGTGACAAAGACTCGTCATCTTGTTGATAGAAATCTGATAGGTTTTGTAAAAGCATATGAGTCTCATACGAGGGATTGAAAGTTTTGAAAAACTGTATTACAATCTCACTCCATGTCAATCTTGGATTCAAAAAATTAAACTAGTCTTGAGCACTACCACGCAAAGATGCTGAGAATACATGTAAAAGAGCTACTTCTTCGCTAGCAAAAGCTTTCTCAAGGTCATGAACATGTGAAAAAAGATTTTCTGAGATCAAACCATAAAATATAGGAAGTGACAATGAACAATCAAATTGGTTTGCATAACCTCCATAGCACCTTGCAAAATGGGCCATTTTTATTCTTTTCAACAATAAAAAAATAAAACAAAAAAACTAAAAAGAAAACAAATAAAATAACTACCCGAATTCTTAACACACGTTATCGTCCTCGGCAATGGCGACAAAAATGCTTGACCGATTTCTAGTCCTAAATTAATGGGTTGCCCCAAGCGTAAGGCTGAGGCCGATGTAGCATAATATCCGGTAAGTCTGGAGTCGAATCCACAGAGACGGTGATACGTGCTAATTAAAAACTCGGGTTGTTACTAATTTAACGGGCTCTTAGGTGGCCACCCCTTGTATTCGGTGTTGAGATTAAGTAAAACCTAAAAATTGATTATACTTTTCAGATAATTAAAAGGAGGTATGGTCATAGGGTTCATAGCACTGGCAACCAGTTCTGAATTTATCTGCTCTGTTCAGTGTTCTAAAAAATGTTCAATTTTAGATTGAAAAAGATACCCCGTAAGATGCGAAACCTTAAGGTCACCGTTTACCCATGTGCTTCGTTTGCTCCGATATAAGGAATAAGATCACCCCAAGCGTAGGGTATAAGCATCCAATTGAAGCATAATAAACCGGAAGACCGGAATCCTACCCACAGGAATAATTAATACAGCTTTGCTGGATTAGTAGAAGTAAGCAAAGTTTTTGGCTTTTAGGCAGCCAACTTTGTTTTACGTTTGTGGTGGAAAGTAAAAAGAGCTAAATTAAAAAGCAAATAAACTAGGATAAAAAGTAGGTTAGGTCTAGGAATTACTAATACCCACGACTCGAGTTAAATCACATTTTCACCCAATTACGCGGTTTAAGATACTCAATTAAGGTTCCTAAATCGGAAAATAAGATGGTTCAATTACCAAACTAGCTCTAGAATTTATTTAGCAAACACCTCGAGCGGCAGAGCTCCAAACATCATGTGTGGTAAGTAGACGATGCTCTTACCTACACATGATCAAAAAGGTTAACACCTTAGCAATTTGACAAATAAATCCAAACCCCACAACAATTTTCGAACCAAAGATTCAAACTTTATTGTTGAAAAATGCAATTTTTACTTGAGCCATGAGATGCTACTCACCCCATGACCTAACCCTAGAAAACTACTCACACATATCTATGAAGATAAGAGCAAGAAAAAATCTACTAAGCATAGTGAAATAACAACATTTGAAGAAAACTAGATTAAACGATAGATCGGAGTAGCGGCTACAACTTTAATGAAGACAAAAGTAGCAAAACTAATTAACTAAAGTAGGAAATTAGAACTAAAGTACTGAATGCGAAGAACAATGAAGAACAATTCAAAAAGCAAGCAAATCTAGGCTAGATCTAAATTATGCAGTACAATCTATGTTTATACAAAGTGACATCACGCCTTTTATATTCTCCAAGGTATGTGCACAGAATATTTCCCAAGATACTTAAAAGATGTCCTCTGAAGCCCTCGGTATCGATGCGAAGGCCTTAGGTTGCTGTGCTAATGGTCTCGGTACCGATGGAAAGAATTCCTTTCAATCGATGTCGATGCAATTAGAAGCTGGTCGTGGATAGCTCGGTACCGATTGAAATTGGTTTGGTCCATCGATGCCGAGCTGCTTAGGTTGTACTGTTTGAACCCTTCGATACTGATGGAATGAATTGTTTCCCATTGATGGCGAGCCTTCTATCTTCAGAGCTTGGACTTGCTCTTTGCCTTGGCCATGCCTTGCCTTGACAAGCCGTCGGGTCACCTTGACCTTAAAACTCCTGTTATTAGGAAAATTTCTACAAAACAAACTAAACCACCTTAAGTGCAAAAATAACTAAAAACAACATAATTAACAATAAAAGTAATTAAATCTAGATAACTAGCGCACCCTGCATTGCATTATCGAGTGTTTATCACACCCCCAATTTGAGGTTTGCTAGGAACTAGCAAACAAGATGCAGAAAATTTGAAAATTGGCAACTATACAATCCTTCTGCTATCATGACTTAGAACATGCTCAACATCGTATACTAATAAGAGTTCAATCAATCTAGCTTTTTATTTCATTTTTATAATTCACAATTTTAACATCCAACTAAACAGGCCAAGTATCAAGCAAGTCTAAACAACGAACAATGAAAGCACTTTACAAACTAAAGTGCTTTACAAACAGGCAACGGTGAACAAGAACTACTATGCCTCAACAACGAAAGCACTTTATTCAACAGAATTAACAACTAACATATGAAAGTTGAATAACGATAGGAAAGCATACCATGCAACTAACTATGCAAATATCAAATTGTCAATCACAAAAGAATCCATGCGCACAAAGGATCAACTAAGGTCTTTTTAAGTTTGTAATGACCTTGGTTACAAAGAACAGGTTAGCAAAAATGGGCAACGGTCTTTTTCTAGCTTGGTTATCTACCCGAATGACCGCTACCAACACAAAATAAACCAAGTCAAGGGCCAAACCGGCCAAACCAATAAACTAACTACTAACTAATAATGTGCAATACTAAGTTACGAACCGAAATGCAACAAAAATAAAGGATAGAGTGGTTGGCATGTCAACTAACCTAGACCCCGATCAAGTAAGGGGATTTCTAAGCCACCGACTCTCTCACACCATCCTTAAAAGTCACCACATCATCCTTCCACTTCATTATCGTCCACTGCTTCTTCTTCTCCGAAATCATCACTCACTTCGGCCTCAATTTCTGGTTCCGGTACATACTTCTCTCCATGTTGATGTCCATAAATGGTGGTTTGCCATGCCACCTCCTTCTTGAGTCGAGCTTGCTCCATCATAATTCCCCTTCTTTCTACTTTTTCCTTCCTCAAACTCTTGATGATCGAGATGTTCTAACAACAAAGCAACTTGGACCACGTGTTCGGCTTTGCTTTCTTGGAAGGCAAGGTGGTCAAATAGCTGCTTGAACCAACGGTTTTAGCTTTGGCGACATGGGTTTGTGAGATACTTTTCTCATCGAAGATATCGGTCATTGGTCCCGGTTCAAGATCCTCTAACTTGTCATACTCCTCTCCCCTTACTCCTTGTTCTTTACATAAGACCGTGATCATACATGGAAATGGCATGCGGGCTGTGGATAGAGTATCATTCTTGAAATCCACCAACTGAGTAAAGATAATCATAGCCCAATCTACTACCATATCCTTCGCAGCAAATGCATACAATAGTTCCCCACTCTTTCGCGATGGTCTGTGCTCGGTTCCTCTCGGATAAACATTATGATGGATCAATTTGTTCAAAAATCAATAAGTTCCCTTGAACTTTCCCGGCACATGGGGGATTTCAGCCTCAGTCGAGTCCAAGTACAGTTCTTCATTGATAACCCGTAAGTCAATTTGCATGCCCTTAATCGGATAAGTAATTGATTCGGGAGTCGGGCGAGTGAATTTCAAGTAACGGGCTATATCATTAGGTGTGATCACAATGTCTACCCCTGCAATCCTAGAAGTAATAGCAGGATTGGAATCATTCTCCCACTCACCCACAGGTACTTTCAACTTCTTGTAAAATTCAACAACTAACTTTTTATTATAACTTTCTAATTTCTCAGTCCAGAAAGTAAAACCTTTTCACAAGACGATGCGGAGGCCCTGGTGTTCCTTTCCCAAAGCTTCGGCATCCACCTGCCATTCGTTCTTGAATTTCCGTTTGTCCATGCTTGCTTCCTAATTTTTCTATTTATCCGCTGCCATTTCTTGTGGAGTTCTCCTCCTCTTTCGACTCAGTGGTTCCGAAGCTCCCCCAAACTGATTTTCCTCTTCCTCCTCTAATTCGGCCAGAAAATCCTCCTCCTCCACATTTTCCGACTGAGAAGAGATAGCCCGATGTGCTGTTTGTTTGATTCTTGGCATTATGGGTTAAGGGTTTTGGGTTGGGAATTTTTGGATTTTTATGGGGTAGGGTTTTTAGGGTTTTTGATTTTTGGTTTAGAATGGTGAATGTAGGGGTAAAATAAGGTGGAGAGGGTGTATATGAGTAGAAAATAAAAAGAAACCACGGATTTTTAAGGAGAAATGGTAAAAATTTTGGATTAAAAAGAGGAAAATTGGGTTTACCTTGTTTTGGGTGGAAAAAATTGAGGGCTTGAAATAGATGGAGAAATGCTTGAGGTTCTTGATGGAGATAAAGGATTTGGGAGATTTGTGGGAGGATATGGAGGATTTAATGGGTGATTAAAGGTTTGGGTTTAGGGTTTGACGTGTAACAATGAAGTGTTAGAGAGAGAGAGGTTCGGATTTGGAAAGATGAAGTTGGGGTTTGATCAGTTTGGATCTGGACTAGAATGCTTTGAACCGTAGACCAATCGATACTGATTGAACATTTCATCTCCCATCGATGCCGAACTGCTTGAAATTGATACATGTAATTCCTTCGGTACGGATAGCTCTTTTCCCTTCCTACCGATGCCGAACCAGTTTCTCTGCTTTTGTAAAACCCTTCGATACCGATAGCACGAGTTTTTCTCTACCGATGCCGAGCTTCTAACTCCGAAATTTTTTCCTTCTTTCATTTTGAAACCCCCAGAATTTTCAACACTTCAAATCACACCCCTGAAACACCTTTGCATCAATGAACACTCATCCCCAACGTCCCTTCAAACAACCGGCCGCCTAGGTTAAAGCAAAGAATGGAAGGAGAACAGGATGCAAAATAGGACGAGGTGACTCATATATATGTGGTAAGATCATGCAAAAAATGCCTTGTATCCTTTCCTAAGTGCGCCATTGATTATAAAATGATTGAAAATCGACATAATACACAATTAGACATGGACATATTATTATTCACCTAACTACAAGCATTTTTATTGGAAAAATGGGGATATGGGCCAAAATTTGCTCAAAAACTTATCTCAAAACTTAACCTATTCAATTTTCAACTAAGCATGCAAATTGAGAAGCACAAAATTTCCTAGGATTGCTACGAATTCTTGCCAACTAACAACTACTGAGCATGCAACAAGTCATAAACAAAAAGAACCAAAAACCGTGACAAAAAGGAAGAATTGCAAGTAAAAAGTTTTATTTATTTTTGAAAAATTTTCATTTTCTCATTTTTTTTGGATTTTTAATTTGTTTTTGAAATTTTCAAAATTTCCACAAAAATGCAAACAAATAGAACATAAGCTAACCCCTCCCCCCAACTTAAAATGATGCTATGCCCTCGTAGCAATAAGAATAAGAGCGAAGAAAGGAAAGTGAGCGAATGTACCGTTCATTGGGAATGTCAACCCCTAAATATCTCGACCAAAAGTTGGAGGATTTCATGTCATTATCTTGCTCCAGTCAGATTAGATGCTTCCAGGATTTACTCCTTCAGTTTGGCCGACTCGGAACCATAACTAGTCACACTGGGCCATATCCAAAGCTTTATTGGACTAACAACCGCAGCTCGTAGCCACACCCATGCTTAGGCTCCTGAACGCCTCATTCACTTCGGCTTTAGGCCCAAACTACCAAGGCTGGTATGGTAACACATAAATCCTGTAGAAGACTTGAGAGAACGACTTTCCACAAAATAAATGACATTAGAACCACCGGACCATGTTATTCGGTTTCAAACTAAACCAAAAATAAAAGACAAAAAATAAAGAAAACACAAAGAACACTTAAAAACATGCAAAACAAATAAATGAACACCACCCGATCTTCACGCGATCACACAAGTCATACTTTTCTTCCCATTTCTTACCGGTGGGGTAAGAAATGGGTGGCTATACTAGACCGTCGAAAATTTGTTATGCTAGCGCCCGTAATAAAATTTATTGCTCAACCTTGCCAAACAATCAAGTTCAGCATCCCCTAAGATTAAAACAAAGCAAGAGAAGATACAACCTAACATGCACTCTAGGAAATATCAAGCCTCACCCACAGACCTAAGCTGCCACCGATTAGGGGCAATTTCGGAGAGCATGGATCATTAACAAAAAACTATTACCAAGAAGAACTAACGAAAGTCCTTTTTACACTAACACATTGGTGAAATCTTTTGCATGTGAGGTGTCTCCAAGACTTTATTCAAAACAAGAAAAACATAACATGACAAAACAAAACATGCAAAACTAAACAAAATATGGCAAAACAAGAAAGAAAACACAAATATGCACAATATATACAATTTAATATCAGAACTTGGAGTGTCAAAGTCACAGATAGACTTAGCCAAACAATGAAGTCCAGCGTCCCCTAAGATCGTAACCAGGCAAGCAATCAAGATAGAGCCAAATGTGTAAGCACGAGAATATCAAGGCCTAACCTAAGGATCTATACCACCCCCGTTGGGGCTAATTTGGAAGACGTGAGTGTTTAACTGTGAATTTCTCCTATCAGAAAAGCTAATTAAAGCCCTATGTCACTGATATTAAATTTTTGCCATTCAAACAGGAGTTGGGCATACGATCCTTTTTTTAGTAGCGACGTGTGAAGCTACATATACCCAAGTCAATGGTGGGTACCCCCTACCCGGGGGCCGGGTCCGACAAACAGTGAAGTTCAACGGTTACGTTTTCGCTCCCCGTGCAATTATAGTGAAAGCAAACTAGATCAACGGATCGACCGTGTAAACTGGATCGATCAACTCCTCATCTGGTTCTCCAACCTCAAAAATACCAAGAAAAGGATTAAGTTTTTGACCATTTACTTTAAAAGATTTACCATTAATTGGATTCAAAACATCAATAGCACCATGAGGATAAACATGTTCAACAACATACGGGCCAGCCTAACGAGAACGCAATTTACCAGGATACAAATGAAGCTTAGAATTGTACAGGAGTACCTTCTGGCCAACCTCAAAGTCTTTTCGGTGAATTCGCTTGTCGTGGTAAGCCTTGACTTTTGCTTTGTATATGGTGGTGTTGTCATAAGCATCTCTCCGAATCTTTTCAAGTTCGTTGAGTTGGAGCCTTCTGTGTGCCCCGGCTGCAGGTAGATGATAGTTCAGTACCTTGATTGCCCAATATGCTTTGTGCTCAAGTTCAACCGAAAGATGGCATACTTTTCTAAAAACCAAATGATATGGCGAAGCTTCCAAAATGGTCTTGTATGCAGTGCGATAAGCCCACAGTGCATCGGTCAAACGAAAACTCCAATTTTTACGGTTCGGATTCACCGTCTTTTCCAAGATATGTTTGATTTCCCAATTTGCCAATTCTGCTTGCCCATTCGTTTGCGGATAATAAGCGGTGGAGACCTTGTGAGTGATACCATACTTCTTCATCAAGGCTTCAAAGATGTGATTGTAAAAATGGGTGCCTTGGTCGCTGATGATAGCTCTTGGTATCCCGAAGCGTGACAAAATATTATCATTAAGAAACTCCTAAGTACTACATACAAAGCTTTGACCAGGTGGTTATACTAGACCATTATGCTAATTTTTTCTTTTCTAATTTCCTTTTTTTGGATTTTATTGCTTAACAAGAAATAAAAGAACAAGTATACAAAGATTGTGTCTAAAACCCAAGTTAATGATGGACAGCCGGGTCCACTTCTTAGTGAAGAAAGTGGTACGCGAAAGTTACCCATCAGAACGTAGCCCAGCAGCTACATAAAAGGGTCATCCGAATAAACAAGATCGACCAACTCCTCATTCGGTTCACCTATTTCCAAAAATTCCCAGATCGAAAGGCTTCAACACCTCAGCACGAACTACCTTCTCAATAGGATCGACCAATATCTCAATAGGGTCATCCGGTTGGACTGACGATAGGAGAGCTTTAGACAATGGGGCGCCCAATGGCTCAAGAATTGGGTCCCAAGCGGCACCACACATATCCTCTACCGCAAGCATCTCCATCAAACTCCCTACTTCTGGAGAATCTAAGAATGACGCCTCATCGGCGGTTAAGGCTATCTCCAAAGAATCCTTATACAAAATACTATCGACAAGCTCCTACACCAGCGTATCAATTAAACTCACCTCATACACTTTCTTATTATCTTTGACTCAGCTATCCACACTAAACAGTTTCACATCCATTTTTAAGTCCCCAAACGACATTTGGACTTGTCCAGTTTTGCAGTTTATGACAGCACTGGAGGTGGCTAGAAATGGACGGCCAAGGATAATAGGAGTCTTCTCAAAGACGTCTAGTATTGGGCAAGTATCCAGGACAATGAAGTCGACTGGAAAAAGAAACTCGTCCACTTGAATTAAGACATCCTCCACCACCGCCTTTGGAATTCTCACACTTCGGTCAGCCAACTGTAGCATAATCGGTGTGGCTCTCAGATTGCCTAGGCCGAGCTTCAAGTACACCGAATAAGGGATCAAGTTGACACTTGCTCCTAAATCTAGCAAAACCTTATCGACCTTTTGGCCCGCGATAGCTATAGGGATGGTAGGACAACTAGGGTCTTTACACTTGGTGGGGATCTCAGCCTGGAGAATGGAGCTCACTTGCTTCATCAGAAGTACTTTTTCCTAACTCTTAGTTCTCCGCTTTGACATGCACAGATCCTTCAAGACCTTTGCAAACTGAGAAATTGCGTCAATGGCTTCCATAAAAGAAATATGAAACTGAACTTTCTTGAATAATTCAAGTATTTGAAATTTCACATTGACCTTAAGCTTCGCCAACAAGCGATTCGGATATGGAGAAACGAGTGGCGATGGAGTAGTGGGGGCTGCAGGTGTAGGCACCACCACTTTAGGAGGCTCTGCTTCTCTCTCTTCCTCAGAAACACTTCTCAAGTCTGGGATGACTACTGGAACAGCTACTGGCACCGTGGGTGGAACCGATTTTTGCTTTGAAAGTAAGTCCTTGTCGATCACCTTTCCACTTTTGAGAGTGGTGATTGCTTTAGCCTCTTCCAAACTGGAGTTTAAATTGCTTGAGCTAGATGAATTGCCCATAAAATGAGTACTGACGGCATTGACTTGAGGTTGAGAAGGAAACCTTCCCTTCTCTTGCTGGACTTGTCCAACTATTGCCGTCAACTGGGTCAATTGGGTCATAATATCACCAATTGCCTGCTTGGTCTGCTCAGTAAAGCTAATTTGAGACTGTATGAGAGCCTTCATCATCTCATCAATCTGCTTATCCCGAGGGGGATGGTTAATGCCTGGGGGCTGTCCAAAAGATGAAGGACCGAACCCCTGTTGATTCTGAGGCTGGGGTAGGTAACGGAATTAAGACATTTGGCCTTGAGGAGGCTGGAATTGCTGAACTTATGGCTGAGGTGGTGTTTGGGGTTGCACCGGGGCTTTTTGATCCCTCCAACTCAGAAGTGGATTTTGGACCCACCCAGGGTTGTAGGTATTTGTATATGGATCCCAACGCTGGTTAAGCGCGTTCACCTCAGCCTAATTACTAAGGTATGCGTCTTTAATAATGAGAAACATAGGGCAAGCAGTGACAAGATGCCCCAGACACTCACATAACGCACACACCTCCTCGACTTTGACCTCATTCGTCTGATGGACTTGCTTAAGCTTCAAGTCTTCTAATTGTCTAGCCATTCTGTCCAGTTGAGACTGGACATTATGCTCTCGCAGGCTCGATGGGAAAACGCCAGACCCACTGGGTTCATGTGCAGCCATGGCCCTATCACTGAGTTCGAAAGGTTCCCAATTTCGGTGTTTCTCGGCCAACTCTTCAAGAAAGTCCCACACTTCATCCGGGGACTTGTCGAAAAAATCCTTCTTCTTACAGAGATACTCAATCTGTTGGGCCGTCGCAACATTCAGACCCAAGTAGAAAAAAGACACCAATTGGGGTTTGACGAACCCGTGGGGTGGCAAGGACAAAAGTAAGTCCTTGAGCCGCTCTCAACACCTCAAAAATGACTCACCCTCTTTTTGCTCATACGACTGAATTTGGCGAGTCAAGTGCTTCGATTTACTCTCCAAGAAATATTTCTTGTAAAATAGATCTCGAACAGCAGCCCACGTCGTGAGAGACTAGGTTTTCTACATCCGCAGCCACTTATCTGCATTATTCTTAAGCGAGAATGAGAAAAGCTTAAGGCAAGCATTCTCCCACTAAGCAGTGGTGGCAAGGGGGCACACCAACCGCTCGAAATAGCGGATATGATCATACGGATCCTCATTCTCCTTCCCATAGAAAAGGGGAAGGGCATTATGCGTACCAGGCTTAATGTTGAAGGCATTACGTGCCTCCACCGTCTCGGTTGACAAAACTATTGGTCCAAGAGGAGTGGCACTCTGAGGATGCATGAGTTCATGCATCGACCTTGGTGATTCTACCATCGATGGTTCGATTATTAAATCAATGAACAAGCCACCGATATCAAACGACTCGCCGCTAAAAGACTCTTCCTCCATAGTTACTCTCAGAATTCTCTCATTGGCTACGAGACGTCTGGTATTGTCTCGATAGCATTTAGGCTTTAGAGGTGATTGATTTCCTACGATGGAGGATTGCTTACCTCTACTTATATTGACTCGAAACAATTAAAAAGACTAAATAAAATAATAATTAAAAAAATTAAAAAATTAAAAAAATTAACTACCCGAATTCTTAACACACGTTACCGTCCAGGCAATGGCGTAAAAAATGCTTATCGAATTTCTAGTCCTAAAATAATGGGTTACCCAAAGCGTACGGCTGAAACCGACGTAGCACAATATCCGGTAAGTCTGGAGTCAAATCCACAAAAACGGTGATGTGTGCTAACTTAAAATTTTGGGTTGTTACTCCCTCCGTCCCTTTTTAAGTGTCCTGCTTCGTAACTCCAACTTATTAAAAAGACATCATCATTACACCTTTCACATCAACTTTTTCCTCCACTTTCCCTACTTACTCATCATCATTACACTTTTACTCACTAACTTTTCAAAATAAAATCTACTTTTAGGGACAAAATAGACAATACACCAACTTTTACCCCCCTAATTTTATAAAATGGACACTTATTAAGGGACAGCCTAAAATGGAATACTGGACACAAAAAAAGGGACGGAGGGAGTATTATTTAAACGGGCTCTTAGGTAGCCACCCCTTATTGATTGATTGAGATTTACTAAAACCTAGAAATTGATTGTACTTTTCAAATAATTAAAGGAGGTACGATCGTAGGGTTCATAATACTCACAACCAGTCCGGATTAATTTGCTTCATTCGGTGTTTTTAAAAACGTTCAATTTTAGATTGAAAAAGATACCCCGCAAGATGCGAAACCTTAGGGTCGCTGTTTACCCATGCGCAGCGGAGAATGAGTTTTGGACCCTCATTCCTCCGTTCACATGGGCTCTGACAATGCCCGGGTTCATCTGCGGGAAGTATTTTTCAATCTAAAATTATCTTTTTTATTATTTAAAAATAGGAGTAGTGCCCGAACTGACTACGGTGTGCTAATCATTCCGTAACCTTACCTATACGACTACTTGCTAATCATTATGCATGAAAAAGAAGAAACCCGAATTTGAATCTTGCTTTTAATACTGGAGAAAGAAAATAAATAAGAGATAAACAACCAACGAACAACTTTAATTAAGAAAAAAAATTAAAACGAGTTACCTCAGTACGGTAATTAAACAAAACTTCAAATAACTTGAAAGAAAAAGAAACTCCAAAAAAAAACTCTCGGAACAAAAGTGGCTGCCATTCTTCTATTTCGTCTGTGGGAAAAAAAAACCTGTTGGAAAATAAATATATGCTACAGCGCCCGTTCTTCGTCCGTGGAAATCGTCACTGTGCGCAGCTTTCTTTCTTTTTCACCCCGCCCACTGAAGCCAGTAGGGTAATTTGTTTTTATAGGGATTGAAAACTTTAATCACACAAAGGCCCCTTAGACTTCATGAAATAATAAATGAACCATTCAGTTTTAAATTATTTCACATTTAATCCCAAACTTCTTAAAATCTTCTTTTTATCCAAAGTCTCGGATAACGGGCTCGAGCAACCTATAAACATAAAAACACATAATAAAAGTCAATTAACAAATTTAAAATACTAATAAATGTAGATCTTTGGAGGGCCAAAATAAGTATATTTTGGCACTTATCAATAACCATGGTAGCACCACCACTAAAGCAGCATTCGAGGTGGTGTACGTGGCAGCACGGCAACATCATGTGAGGGTGCGTAAGGCCGAGCAAGGTAATTAATCAAGGGAAATGTATGTATAGCAAGGTACGACAAAATTGTCGAGCAAATGGTACGATCACGTAGTATTGACCCGTGCTAAGCCAACCAACGAGATGGGCGGCTGGATTGATCCGAATTAAATATTCTCGAATGAGTTCCTTACGTAATAATGATGGGTCCTGCGAATAAGGAAATAATATATTCTGCCATGAAGGGCAGCAGTAAGAGTGACTATATGGAACGAATTCCATATTAGAGGAGTTTCCTAACGAGAGTAGGACTTTGGTTTATTGGGGGAGAAAATCCCAGAAAGGCTCGGTTTCTTATACGGGATAGGAAACCTAGGGTGATGAGGATGCTTGGAGAGCAAGTCAAGAGAAGTCTATAAATTCGAGGTAAACCTAATAAGAGAGGCACGCTTTGAACAGTAATATAACTTTCTTTCTTCGTTACGAAATTAAGGTTTAGTATGAATACTTACTTAGGTATCGGTGGGCCTTTGCGACGAGAGGCAGAGGTGCGCTCATCGTGTTTGTATTGCAGGTTTTAGGGTTTCGGCGAGGCTGTCACATGTGTTTTGATCTTAAAGAGTGTGGTTCCACATAAGAGGATTTTTCCCTTGACCATTTTTTCTGTGATAATATTTTTTTGTAGCATCAGATCAAAACTTTCAAATTTTGAATGGACTGGGGAGGGTATAGTCAAGGGGCGTGTAAGCTCACCCAAGCTGTCAAACCAAAGAAAAAAAATAACGTTCAAAAGTTATAGACTGATTAATTAGGGCGCCGCTATTCGCAGCCCTTTATTTTCTTCCGTAACCCACTACATTTCGGTAAATGGTTGTTGAAAATCATAAATAACATTTCAGTAAATTGCTGTTGAAAACAATATTATATTTCGGTAACTACATGTCGAAAATATGTTTAACTTTCGGTAAATAACTGGCGAACATACATTTTCGGTAAATATCTGTTGAAAAAAATATTATATTTCGGTAATTGGATGCTGAAAATATATCTCAATTTCGGTAACTAACTGTCGAGTATAATTGAAAATTTTTAACGGGCTATGGGAGTAAATAGAGGGCTACGAATAGCAGCGCCCATTAATTAAGGGGTAAGTTTCACTTACCTACCCTGAGGTTTCAAAAATTGACATAGACCTCCCCTCATGTTTCTAAAATTGCACTTACATCCCCTCTGCTTTTGTTGTCAGTTGCAGATTCTCCCGTTCCGTTAGGAGATCGTTACCAATTAACGAAAATTGCTGACATCACCAACTAAACCTATTTCCCTACCCATTTTACCCTTATAATGATAGTATGACATGAATGCCCTTCCCAACTCAATTTAAAAGACGTTAATGTCCCTAATCACAACTTCTTAAAAGAGATATATCCATATATACATTTGTATGTTAAATTAAACACATATTGACATTTGATTTTAAACATGCATGTATAAATATTTTATTCTTTTTAAAGTTTCAAAAAAATTATGAATTTTTATTAAGCCACATACATACGAGGCATAAACACAAAGGAATTAGAGTCCCTTTCCTTTTTTATGATACTTCACATTTTTTTGGGAAAGGAATAAAAAAATCTCAAATATATAGCTTCATATTGAAATAATTTTATTTTGCAACCCTATACCGCATTTTTTTACACCCCAAAAAATATATATGTTAACATTTTTAACCAAAAATTCCTTTTTCTCCTATCAAATTTTTTTTCTTGAACTTTGGGAATTTCTAAGACACATATTCATTGAATAATAAACCTTCAAACATTTTACATTAACATTCATAAAAAAAAAACTTTATTAAGAAAATGAACTAAAAAAATCTATGCTATTTTTTTTTTCTTTTGCGTATTGGCTAAAAAAAACTATGCTTTATAGATGAATGACTTTAACTATCACGTTTTTGAAATTACACTTATCAATTAGGTTATGTATATTAGTTCAACGTATTTTTTAAAATTCAGGGTGTTTTGGGTTACTTTACGCACATCATGATTAATTCGTGGAAGATTAATTCCACGTTGATAATATCACGTCCTCGAATTTTAACATAATTATAAATGATTTTCATAATTAAAAATACTCACAAATATCCGTACTGTACCCAAAAGATCACTGTGTTCCCATTCCCTCAATTAAGCTTCCAAGTCCATAATGTTCCAACATATTACAACATTGGCTCGACGGCCCCAGATTATCATAAGTAGCGAAGTTCAAAAAAAGAATTAGTGGTTACAATATTTCGAGTCAAAAGAATTACAATTTTAGTTACAAATACATCTTTCAAAATAAATTTACAAAGATGAATAGGCAACTCCTTCGGTTAACTTTCAAAAATAATGTCCACACTCCAAGCACGCCAAGCAATGCAAGCTATGGTTCCGGGTTAGCACCTGAAAATAATATAAGGCTTGAGCTACACTAGCCCAGTAGAAAAGTCTACGCAAACTCTATATGCAAATGAGATGAAAGATGTCGATGAAACATAGACTTTCGAATAACAAAGGGAGCATGGATGAGACACAAGTACTATATTAGAAATTTAGAACGTAAACGAACACTTCACTCTTGACAGTTAACCTATCTTTGTCCTTCGAATTCATTTTTACTCATCTTTCGATCTTCACGCATCCACCTCATATGGTTACGTTACAACCGCTTAGTATCTCATAAGTTCCCTATGGATCCTTGATGGGCACACAAGAAATCCTTCACATCGTCGCATCACGATATCAATCAAAAGACATTCCGGGCATTAGGACCCCGTATACCCAATTTACATTCCGGGTGATAATGACCCCGTACATCCAATTCTCATTCCGGGTTCTCAGGACCCCGTATATCCGATTTTCATTCCGGGTTCTTTAGGCCCCGTACATTTGATCACATGTTTTGTTCCCGGCTTCAGGTTCAACAGAAATCAATCCTTACATTACATGTTTCTCGTTTCATTGATTAGCTACCGTTTCTGTCATCTTATCATTCACATGTTCTGAAACCGTCATTAATTCCCCTTTAAGCGATCTACTAACCTTTTACTTCAAGTTAAACCCATGACCCACGCATCAACTACTCACTGCGGTTTTCAGTTCAAATTAGGCGGTAGCATATCACATTATATTCGTAATCCATTAAAGTCAATCCGTTGATCCTAGTTTCCGTGATAATTAACTCAATAAGTTCATTCAAGTCCATCGGGCATGTTTTTAGGTATGAAATATGTATTATTCTCCAAACACTAGAAATGATGCGTAAACGAACCCAATAGAGTCAATGAAAAGCTTCGACACGCGAGTTGAAGGATATAGGAAAGCAGCTGAAAGATACTGCAGCAGCTCAAGGAAGCAGCTGAAAGCAGCTCAAACTCCTAGTCTCCTACCGGTAGGCAGGCAAGTCCTACCGGTAGAACTTGAAGACAGAAAGGCCAACATTTCGGTAGAACCTAGACCTACCGGTAGGTGAACAAGTCCTACCGGTAGAAACTCCAATTCACGCAACCTACCGGTAGGCAAGCAAGTCCTACCGGTAGAACTTGGAAACAGAAAGGTCAACATTCGAATTTGTGCTTGACCTACCGGTAGGTATGGAATTCCTACCGGTAGAAGTTCGATACGTTGAGCAGCTTTTGAGCTGCTGCTGTACGTTTGAGCTGGTTACGAAGAAATTTCTCAATTGTTCTACCGGTAGGGAAAAGGCTCCTACCGGTAGGGAATCGATTTTCTGGTAAAGTAACAACGTTCTACCGGTAGAAAGGACGGGCCTACCGGTAGGAATCTAGGAAAAACAGACAATTCTAACAGCAACTACGAATTTTCAATCCAAACTTAAACACGACATTACAAGCACGATTCAAGCACCAAATCACCCATAAAACATATAAAGAGAGGTAGAATTCCCTACCTCGAGTATCCAAGCCGAAACCAAAGAGATTATGCAAGCCCTAGCTTCCGGAATCCCAACCGAGCTAAATACACCGAACCGAGCTCTATCCAATGCGATACGAGCCCGATTACACAAGTAGAAAATGGAGTTGAGGTTGATAGTTTTGGGTTTTGAGTTTAGAGGCGAGTTTTTGGGTGAGAGAGTGAGAGAGATGAAGAGAGCCGGGAGAGGAGAGAGAGAACCGAGAGATGGAGAGGGAGGAGAGAAAATGAATTTTCTCTCCTGGCACACACACACATATACACACATGCACTATATTACACTAACACCCATATTTTCCATATTCTTGCACATTAACCTACAACCACAATCTCCACACTAAACCATCACTTATCCCTTTATAAAATATTAAAATTAAAAAAAATAAGGAAATTTACGGGTCTCTACAGATAAAATGTCATCACAATGTTTGATTAAGGCGACAATATTATGCACAAAAAACCATCACCGAGCATAATTTTCCTTGGCCAAAAGGCCACTAATTACATGGACACTAGCCAATGCATGCATTTTTAAACTTAAACTTCCTTTCCCTTGAATTTTCCAATCACATTACACAACCTACCCTAATAATTGCACCATACCACCTAGCAACCCACATCATGTCCCCCTTAACAATATACTAAATTCCTATGTCCCACAGTCATCCTAAAATATTGTTATCTATTGCGCAAAATAAAAATAATTTTTTGGCTCAATTAATATAAGTTCTACGGAAAATATGGGATGATACAAGATGTTAATTCAATGTTCAATCAACTTTCTTTGGCTTCTACAAGAAAGGAAAAAATAGAAGTCAAAGAATTACAAAAAAAAAAAAAAATTAACTATTTTTTTCAGGGGAGGTATCTAATATTATTATAAACCTCAAGCGAGGTAAATAAAGGGGCAGAAATGGAAATTTGCACTTTTTGTTAACAGAAGTTAGCCGACAAGAATGATAGGGGAGGTAAGAGCAATTTAAAAAACGTGAAGGGAGGTAACTGTCATTGTCAGAAACCTCAAGAGAGGTAAGTGAAATTTACCCTTTTCTAAGTTATTGCAGATAAATGAAGGAACTAAGGGCTCGTTTGGATGCGGGATTAGATTTGAAGGTATTATGTAAGAAGGGGAGATTAGATAGTAGGGGGTATTGGTTAATATGAGATGGCCCACATTGATGTGATGTTTATGAAGGGGGTATTAAATAGTACTTGGTTTGGATGGAGGATTAATGGGGTATAAGAAAGGGAGATTGATGCAAAAAGCTGTTAAATGACTTTTTTGCCCTTATGCAGTGTTTATGACAAAATTTGTTAGTTTTATTATAATTAGAATAAATACGTGCTTTTTTGAGCTTTAAGGGACAAAAAAAAGAAAAAAGTGCAAGGCTTGATTTTGGGGAAAGTTGAGAACAAAAATTAAGTGTTCCGAATTTCAATTCGTTTAAATTGGTGGAAAGATTTTATTTTTCTGATCATTTAATTTTAAAGGGTCATAATTAAATTTTGACTCTAGGACTCTTGTTGGTTAGTCCTAAGATATTTAGTTGTACGACTTTCTTAGGGCTAATCAAAGAGAGTCCTAAAGTCAAAATTTAATTATAACTATTTACGATAAAATGATCAGAAAACAAAAATCTTTCTATCGGTTCAAACGGATTGAAATTTGGAGCACTTAATTTTTTAACCATATTTTTTACTCCCTCCGTCCCTTATTTATAGTCCAGTATTCCATTTTGGGCTGTTCCTTAATAAGTGTCCATTTTGTAAAGTTAGTGGGTAAAAGTTGGTGAATTGTCTATTTTGTCCCTAAAAGTAGATTCCATTTTAAAAAGTAAGTGAGTAAAAGTGTAATGATGATGGGTAAGTAGGGAAAGTGGAGGAAAAAGTTGATGTGAAAGGTATAATGATGATGTCTTTTTAATAAGTTGGAATTACGAAGCAGGACACTTAAAAAGGGACGGATGGAGTAATATATAAACTGTAGGTTGAAAAATTAAGTATTCCAAATTTCAATCTGTTTGAATGGGTGAGAAGATTTTCTTTTTCTGATCATTTAATTCGAAAGGGTCATAATTAAATTTTGACTCTAGGGCTCTCGTTGGTTAGCCCTAAGATATTTGGTTGTACGACTTTCTTAGTGTTAATCAATAAGAGTTCTATAGTCAAAATTTAATTATGACCATTTAGGATAAAATGATCAAAAAACTAAAATCTTTTCACCGGTTCAAACGAATTGAAATTTGGAACGCTTAATTTTTTTTGCTTTTGCTCATGAAATGGGTACCTGGTGTTGAAAAGGGGGATTACGAGGGGTACAATCGTCCGAAATAGGGGGGAATTAGGGGGTATTACACAATAACAGGTCAAACTCTGTCCATCGCTAAGATCCCCTCAGCCGGTCTTAACAGGTATTATGGAAGAGGGGCCAAAGATAAAACCCCCTCCAAATGGAGTTGCCAAACGGGTCCATAGCTGGGGCCCAGGTACTAAAAGAATGGATTGTGGTATCCCCTTTCACAATACCCCTTCCAAGCAGGCCCTTAGGCAAGCAGACTATTGTTTTGCTTTCAAGTCCCAAAAATATACGGAGTGACGACCAAGATCAGAACATTTATATAGAGTTGCAACAAATTTATTCATTACAAAACAATGAAATAAATTACAATTAAGAAGTGGAAAACTTTGAGGATTTGACTATTCATCTACAATTGCAGAACAAGAATATAAATTGACTGATTCCTAAAGGAATAAAAGAATTTCCCAACCGCTGGAAGATATGCACGGTTCTAGTTTAGAGCACTGCAAATCCTCCTTATGACCCCATTTTGACTGCTGGCAGGATCAATTATATCTCCCATTTTGATCATGGCAGCAGCGAAATCGGATTTAAACGTCCCAGGGTTGCTGCTATATTGCGAAACGATACTGTCGGTTGGTCCTCCACTGAAAAGTGTTTGGTCCGACTCGAGAAGGCCCTTCTTTTGAATAAGGTTTTTGAAGTAGTTGTTGTCGAACGAATTGGGCGTCACCAGATCAAGAGGTGCTAAATTCGCATTCCTACAACCACGCATGCGTGTGCTAGCAAAGCCTGCGTCAATGTCGCTTCCGGTACTGTTTAACCGGTCGCTAAATGTGAAGCATTGTGCCTGTCCTATGGTGTGTGCCCCTGCATTTCAAATACGTAAAACAAACACATCAGTTAACTATTTTTCCCACGAAAACGAAAAATGATCGAACCGATGAATATTAGTACGTACTATTAATATTTTTGTGGTTATTATTATTACCTGATAAGGCAACCATGTCCCTTGCACTAAGCCCCTTCCTAGCGAAGTTTGCAATAAGCTGGTTGACGTTACTTCGGAAGAAGGGAAGATCGGAGTTTGCTAGATCACGGCTGGCTGTGGTAGAATCTTTTCTTCCAAGTTTTACTGTCCAAGACGGACCACCCACCTGATTATTTATACGCGAAAACTAATTAGCATATCTTCAATTTTATTATATCGCAATGAAACTCCATGAGATCGATGTTACTAAAAGAATAGTAGATCAAATGCTAGGTTGTGTTTTGTGACTTACAGCAAACGACGCGTCTCGTGCAGCTACTGCAAGTATGTCAGCACATGAAACAACTTGAGGGCATATTTTCTCTACCTCAGCCTTGGCGGCATCTATGACTTCATAACCTCTTGCAGAACCTGCATTAGGCACTGCAGTCTGCTCACTCGTTGAGGTAGCGGCCTCACTAAGTAAGATTGAGGCATCACAACCCTGCACAACCACAAAACTTCAATATTTTGATAATATAACATGTCCAATCTCTAACTTAATATGTTAGTAGATTTGTGGATGGTTAAAAAATATGATATAATATTCGTTCCAAAATATTTACAATTAAACCAAAATAAAAGTTTTGACTTTCGAGTACATTAATTAATTGTTGTAATTACCTGAACAAAGCAATCATGGAAATGGAGTCGAATTAGAGATGCTGCCATCCGGCGTTCACGTGATACGGCTTGTCTAATTGAAGTTCGGATAGTGTTGAGTGCATTGGGACAGGTATTGTCGTAAAAGGTAGAAGACAATTGTGCGTTAGTGGGCATACTCATTAATAGCGAAAACAATAGCAAGGCAGAAGCAATGGCCGAATAAAAAGTGCGAGAAACATTCGTTGGTGAATTCATGGCTAGCTAGCTATGGTATATATCAAAACTCTCTCTCTCTCTCTCTCTCTCTCTCTTAAGAGGGGAATCGAAATGCAGTGAAGTTGATTGAGAAAGCTTAACGAATTGCACCAATTTATAGGGCAATAATATTGACTGAGTGGCTTTAGGTATAGGTTTTGCAAGGTCACTATTTTACTGCTACACTGCACCGCGTAGATAAAGTTCTAATAGTCTTATGGATCGAGTAGCTGGAAATGGAAATACGACTTGTTCATCTTTGGCTAGCTGCCTTCAAATATTTTCCCTATAAAATAATAAAATCTCGGCCAGCAAACGAATAAGGAAGGAAATCTCGGGGGTGTGTTCTTGTACAAGTATATACTTCCTTGTTTCGTAGATTTCAATTAGTTTTATAAGATAATGTTTTCAAAATTACATAAAACATTATAAATTACAAGATATAATCGATTAAAAAATGACATGAACTCTAAAAAATGACTATTAAATCCGGACGGAGGGAGTATATATATATATATATATATATATATATATATATATATATATATATATATATATATATACAGCCCAGATCTCCTAAGGGATCTCTTACGGGCTTACCGTGCGGGACTCCCCTTTTCCGATCAAATTGCGACGATCCGATCCACTCAAAGTGATCAGAACGTGATTTTTAAGAGTATCCGCGAGAAATCAGCAAAAAAATGATCGGAAAGGGCTTGATCCAAACAGTTTTTTATTGAACGGTTCAGTAAAAAACTGCTCGGATCAAGCTCTTCTCATTCATTTTTTTTTTGCTAATTTCTCACAAATACCTTTAAAATCACATTTTGAACACATTGAGCGGCTCAGATCATCGCAATTCAATCAGGAAATGGGAGTCCCGCCCGGTAAACCTGTGCAGGATCCCTCATTAGATATATTCTGTATATATATACACACACAGATATAGATATATATATATATATATATATATATATATGCTTTTGGAATTTAATTGATTTTATTTTTAAACTAATGAGCTAGAGTGGGTGCATGTATTAGCTGGTAATGACGGTTGGTTGGGACTTTATTGCTTCTTTTTTGGAAAAATGACGGGTTGGACTTTTACATTAGTTTGGGCATTATGTACACATGGACTTTAATTATGATTAAACTAGCTAGTGAAATATTAAGAGAAAGAGCAGTACTATTTGTTCGGTTAAATAAGCCAAATGGCTTTTTTTTTTTGTCCTTATTCAAAAAAAATTCGCATTTGTTAGTTTTTCGTCAACTTTTTATGGATTATTGATTTGTCATGATAAGAGGAATCTAAAAAGTATAAAATTATGATTGAAACCTAAATTATTTTGAATGAAAACAAAAAAATTGGCTTATTGGCTTATTTTGTTTTTATTCAAAAAATTTAGGTTTCGATCGTAATTTTTTACTTTTTAGATTCCTCTTGTGAAGAAGAATCACTAATCCACAAAAAATTGACGAAAAACTAACAAGTGCGGAAAAAAATTAAATAAGTACAAAAATACTGCTTCTGTCCCTTTTTAAGTATCCTGCTTCGTAATTCCAACTTATTAAAAAGATATCATCATTATACTTTTCAGATCAACTTTTTCCTTCTCTTTCTCTACTTACCTATCATCATTACACATTTACTCACTTACTTTTTAAAATGGAATATACTTTTAGGGACCAAATAGACAATTCACCAACTTTTACCCATTAACTTTACAAAATGAACACTTATTAAGGGACGGCCCAAAATAGAATACCGGACTATAAATAAGGGACGGTGGGAGTAAGTTATTTGGTTTATTTTGCTGAACAACCCTCTGGCAGGAGCAATATCTGTATAGTTTTCTTTTGAGTGCTTGGAGAAATTAAAAGTTTTGTTAAATGATAGTAATGTGGAACATCAAAATTTTTAAGGGGAACGACTAAGCATGAACACAGTGGGTTACGTCTACGAAAATAGAGGAGACAAACAGACAGAATCGGATGGAACTACCAATTCAAACCAGGGAGAAGTCGATGGATCCTACGGAATCTTGGGATAGTAAATCAATGGATAGCAGGAATCGATTACCTAATGTCAAGGAGAATAACGTTTCAACCCAAAATGGTGTACAGGAGGATGATGGTGAGCTTTCGGGCTCAATGTATGTTCAAACCAGGGATACTTTGGGTACAGCAAGTAAAGGGCTAAATAGTCAACAACTATTTCAGGGCAATGGGCAGTCAAAGGGAATCAATCTAATGGTGGACCTCAACATTTCTCAAGGAAGGATAGAGGGATTGAGTGAGTCGTTGGAAAGAGGTGAGATGGAGGTTTAGTCCAAAAACTCTTCGGTGTGGGACATAGTTTTAAATATCGGCCGATACAGTTCGTATCGGCCGGTTTGTACCGGTATTTGAAACTTCCGGTTCGGATATAGGCCGGTATAACGGGGAGACTGAAATTCATAGGTGAACCGGCCGATTCCCGATACGTATCGGTATGTAACCGATTTGTGGACCGGTTCGGCAAAAAAAACAAAAAAAAAAAAACATAATGTGGCTAGTGATTATGTAATGTAAAACCTCTATGGTGTGTTTATTTTAATGTCTTCATCTTATTTTTGCTATTTATGTCAATTATATCGAAACTCATAATGTTGCATTTTTCTCATATTTGTAAAATCTTATTGAGTTGCGGGTTTTGATAAATTATCGGATATTTCACATGAAAAGAATGGGCTATTACATGTCTTAAATGAATTAAAATGTGATAATTTAAGCCAATGTTGGGGGCAAAAATATATTTTTCAAGTTTTATACATATTGCTGATGATTTTTAAAAATTCATGACCGCGACACCCGATTCCCGTGACGTATCACCGATACGTCCCGATACCGATATAACGCGACCGATACCGCGATTTAAAACTATGGTGTGGGAGGTTAATTTGGACCGATACGTCCCGATACCGATATACCGCGACCGATACCGCGATTTAAAACTATGGTGTGGGAGGTTAATTTGGACCTGGGGTGTATTTCTCAAAGAGAGGAGTATGTTATCTCCAATGGGGATGTAGAAGAGGTTGGAGGGCTTCATAGGCAAAACTCGAAAGATGGGAGTAATGCTCCCGGCGATAGAGCGTCTTTTAATGCCATTCTTAAGACGAGAAGCAGAATTAGAAGATCGGAGAGGAAAATTTATAAAAAAAAAAAAAGGCATCTTGCGGAGATTGAGGCTAAGTTTGATAAAGTGAATCGTACAAACGAGAAGGGCCCTTATTCCTCAATATTCTTTAAGGAAGCTCGTAAGATGTTGGATATGGCTCATATTTTGGGTATTGAAGTTGAAGGAGGGAGGAACTATAATTTAAAGAGATTTGTTCAAATGCAAAAGGAAGAATTAAAAGAAAGGATCCATACTTTAGATGATTTTGAAGAAAAGGAAATCTCGGAGGACAATGCTGATTTCAAGGATGATGCTTCTCTCTCTTTGGCGTTTTGATTTCGAGGGTGTGTTCTTGTATTCGTGTGTGTGTGTATACACACACACACACACAAAAAAAAACTTCTTATAAGGGGGGCCTTACTGTATTAAAGTGAGGACGCCCCTTTTCCCGACCAATTTGCGATAATTTCGCATTTGGTAGTTTTTTGTCAACTTTTTATGTATTATTGATTCGTCATGACAATAGGAATCTAAAAAATACAAAATTATGATCGAAACCCAAATTATTTGGAATAAAAACGAAAAAATTGGCTTATTGGCTTATTTTATTTTTTTTCAAAAAAATTAGGTTTCGATCGTAATTTTTTACTTTTTACATTCCTCTTGTGAAGAAGAATCACTAACCTACAAAACGTTGATGAAAAACTAACAAATACGAAAAAAAAATGAATAAGGACAAAAAAAAAAAGTCATTTGGCTTATTTAGCCGAACATGCCTCTGGCAGGAGCAATATCTGTATAGTTTTCTTATGAGTGCATGGAGAATTACAAGTTTTGTTAAATGATAGTAGTAATGTGGAACTTCAAAATTGTCAAGGGGAATGACTAAGCATGAACACAGTGGATCAACCTCCCAAACCATGTCAAAACCTCAACTCATGCATAATGCATATTGTATTGGTGTTTTGGTTGGCCTTCCATTAGATTTGGTTCTTGGGTATC
The DNA here is from genome assembly GCF_030253575.1 of Rhododendron vialii. Lineage (NCBI taxonomy): Eukaryota > Viridiplantae > Streptophyta > Magnoliopsida > Ericales > Ericaceae > Rhododendron > Rhododendron vialii. Next base: position 28,333,281 of record NC_080561.1, read on the forward strand.
GTTCGCCGGTGTGCCCATGACCCGTTAAATCTTTGTACTCTTTTCAAAGTTTTATATAAAAAAAAAATTGCTGATCAAAAAATATATTAGTGTAAGTATTATGCTCTGTGTTTCTTCTCCATCTTTATTATCGATGGTCTAAATGTGTTAATTTTGCATTCATGACAATAACTACTGTATTATTTTTTTGTCTAGTTAGCTTATAGAATTACAGACAAAGTTTTAAAAAAATTCAACTACATAGCAAAGACCATTAATTAACTTGAATAATATTCCTTTGAATTTAAGACAACGATAGAAAACCTCATTATGTCATCCTAAAGAATAATATATTTTCGAGAAGATCAACCCCAACATACTTTCTACAATTTCTTTAAAAATGATTTTAGTAGATTAATACGCCGGTTATTAAACATTGGCACAAAATTTGAGAACTTGTCTAGGACAACAATAAACTTAAAAACTCCATTTTTTTTGAACGGCAAATTTTTTTTTGCCCCCTCCATTCTCAAAACACTGTCTACTATGCAATACAAATTTAAAAAAAATTAATTTTTTATTAAAAATATAGTTTATATTTTTAAGTTTTCGTCCCGTAGTTAATATTTTTAGAATAGATGCATGGTTATGTTTTTTGACAGCAATATTTATATTAATATATGAAATTTTATACATATATTATTGGATAATTAATAGACCAGCTAATACAGCTAAAGTAATTTCTGAACACCCTACTACAAATGTTTGAATAAAAACAAAAACATTGGCTTATTTTATTTTTATTCAAAAAATTTAGGTTTCGATCTTAATTTTTTATTTTTTTGATTCCTCTTGTGAAGAAGAATCACTAATCCACAAAAAGTTGACGCAAAACTAACAAATGCAGAAAAAAAAAATTAATAACAAAAAAATAAGCCATTTAACTTATTTACCTGAACAACCCTCTGGCAAGAGCAATATCCGTATAGTTTTCTTATGAGTGCATGGAGAAATTAAAAGTTTTGTTAAATGATAGTAATGTGGATCATCAAAATTGACAAGGGGAACGACTAAACATGAACACAGTGGATGAACCTCCCCGATCATGTCAAAACCTCAACTCATGCATGCATATTGTATTGGTGTTTCTGTTGGCCTTCCATTGGATTTGGTTCTTGGGTGTCGTTTGCTGGTGTGCCCATGACTCGTTAAATCTTTGTACTCTTTTTAAAAGTTTTATAAAAAAAAATTGCTGATCAAAAAATATATTAGTATAAGTATTATGCTCTGTGTTTCCTTTCCATCTTTATTGTCGATGGTCTAAATATGTGAATTTTGCATTCATGACAATAACTACTATATTATTTTTTTGTCTAGTTAGCTTATAGAATTACAGACAAAGTTTTAAAAAAATTCAACTATATTGCAAAGACCGTTAACTTGAATAATATTCCTTTGAATTTAAGACTATGATAGAAAACTTCATTATGTCATCCTAACGAACAATATATTTTCGAGAAGGTCAGCCCCAACATACTTCGTACAATTTCTTTCAAAATGGTTTTAGTAGATTAATATGCCGGTTATTAATTATTGGCACAAAATTTGAGAACTCGTCTAGGACAACAATAAACTTTTAACCCCTCCATTTTTTTTGAACGGCAAATTTTTTTTACCCCCTCCATTCTCGAAACACTGTCTACTATGCAATACAACTTTAAAATTTTTAATTTTTTATTAAAAAATATAGTTTATATTTTTAAGTTTTCGCCTCGTTGTTAATATTTTTAGAATAGATTGTTATGTTATTTGACAACACTATTTATATTAATATATGAAATTTTGTACATATATTATCGATTAATTAATAGACCAGCTAATACAGCTAAAGTAATTTATGAACACCCTATTACAAATTTCTAAATCTGCCCCTAAATAAGAGTAAAAGATTAAGGAGATGGTGGACTCTATTTTTTGCTTTTTTCCATCAATTACACCGTTTTAATGCTTTTAATATCTCTTCATTTGTTTATTAGTTAAAGAAAAGATAAAGAAGAAGCTTGCATGAAAGGGTTGGTTAGGTTGACCTTCATTTATTTAATAAGTATTATTGTACCATATAGAAAAGGAATTTTCATTAACTCGATTAGACCTTTGAAATTTCTAAACTTGAAAGGGAGATGCGGCCAACCATCTAAAACGTCTTTCCTTCTTTTTTGACATTTGAAAATTCTGAGAACAACACGGATATGGTCCAGCAGATCAGCACCGTGGCTCTTTGGCTACTAGTAATCATACAACGTGACTAGGAGTGTTTCAGGTACGTAGTTTATTATTTTTAGATATTTATTTATGTTTGAAAAATTATTAGGTGTTTTCGGTAGTGAATAAATTGCTGATGAGTTTGTAAATAGAGTTACAGAAGCATAAAAATATTTTGGTTGACAACTTTTATGTTAATAAAAACGAGATGGTGAAATGCTGAAATTTTTTTGATAGTGGAAACGAAATGACCCGTCCCAACATCAGAGAGCCGATCACCACCATGCCGTAGCCAGGGTTCGTAAATCCATACTTAAAACATATCACCACCAATCAACCTCCAACAATTCAATCCCCGGATTCCTTGTCCGGAATCACAATCACAACCCCTCACATTATCCATTTTCCATAAAACCTACTTTCAATTAATGTCTAAGATGATAAGTCCGCACATCACAACCAACCCAGGAACCTATTTGTCCAATCTATCAGTACAACAGCAATTCACACAGTTCAACATTTTTCAAAACATGCTCACAAGCTATAACAACAATTAAATTCACGATAATAACAAATCATGCGATAAGGCTAAACACGCGAATAATTTATCGATCATACGTTAAATTTAATCATTCGATTCAATAATCCAACTAAACATACCAACGTGCTAAAACTATTTAACCGTGCGATAACACTAATCATGCGATTAAAACAAACTTAGTGGTTCTTGTTATATTCTCTTTCCTTTTCCAAACTAAAGTCTACATTTACTCTTAATCATCTCAGAGTGTTGACGGTATTAGATAAATACATTATTGCAATAAATCTAGAATCGAACCGGCCTCTAATCAACGTTGGGGCTTATAATCTTAGATTCTAATACACTAGGGTTACATTTATAAGCTAAACAAACTTGAGGGACCAAACTGTAATTTCTCTAAAACTAATTTAAACATGGGAAATGATATTGGCACTCCAAAAATTGATGCAGGCACTCCAAAATCAGTGCAACTCCAAAGTCATTTTCCTTTGTTTTTTGGAGTGTCAGCATAAATTTTTGGAGTGCCAATATCATTTCCCTTAAACATTTCGATTTTCTAGTGAACGAAAACAGTGGGCTCCCGCCGGACTTCGACCGGCACGTCGGATTTGATTAACTCGATTAACATCGTTCCGTAACGCTAAAATCATAGTAGAAACACGACATATACTTAGGGAGGTGAGTTCCGAACTACCTCTTGTCCGACGAATGATTTTTGGGAGAGGTTCGATGGCGGGTCGGAGCGGTAGCGGAGCTTGGTTGTGCCGATACAAGCTGATTTTCAATGCATTTTCCGGATCTGTTCAGGAACTGACATGCAGCAGGTTTCGGGGGCAGAAACGGGCTATTTTTGCAGCTGTTTGGGACTGGCTTTGGGAACATATTTTCCGGGCTGTTTTGGAGCCGATCCGAGGTGGGTACGGGGTTGCTTTGGAGCTGATTTTTGGACTGAAATGGAGCTGGTTTTGTGACTGGTTCGGTGGTGGTTAATGGGTGTTTGAATGGTGGAATGATGGATGAAGATGGTGGCTCCGGCGGTGGAGGTGTGGTAGTGGCTGCCCTCTCTCTCTCTCTCGAGTGTGGTGTGGGTGTGTATGTTATGTGTAATGGGAACAAAAGGAGTACAAAGGAAAAGACAAGAAGAAAAAGGGGAAGTAATGGGGATGGGGTTGCTACAAATGGCAGAGGAGAGGGTGGATTTCGGCTGGAAAAGGGAAAAAAGGAGATGTGAGGTGATGGTGATGGTGGAGTATTGGTTTGGTAATAATTTGGTTAGGATTCTAATTTAGGATTTAATTAGGTTAAAGTTTGGATAAACTGATCCAATGTAAACACACGCACAAAATAAAGAATTAACTCGTCGGACACACGCGCATAATCGATTATGGAATAAAATTTTGGTGTGACGTTGAAAATAATTTTTTGCATGAAATAAACTAACAAGCAAAATAATATTTTTGATTTTGATATCTATTAAAAATACCGGATCTTTACAACTCTAACTTTAATGCCTAACGTGGGACCACAATCCAACGTCTTGCGAGCTTCCTTAAAGAAAAAAGAGTTTTAATTTTGGATATCATCGGAAGATAATGAAGAAGATGGGACCTTCATGTACTCCCTCCGTTCCAAATTGGATGTTAATTTTTTATATTCGTGTCAATTTCAACTCCTTATATCTTTCAATATAGATCTCAAAAAATATGCAATATGGATCTTGTTTGATAGTTCTCGATTAGTTCTATTATACAAAGTTTTCAAACTCATGAAAAACATTATAGATTGAAAGATATAATCGATAAAAAATGACTCGAGTTTCAAAAATTGTCATTCTTTTTGAGACGGAGGAAGTACATCAATTTGATTACTGATTTGAATTTAAGGTTTTTTGTTTTTGCCAAAGTTTAGGATAGTTAATTGATAGGAGAAGAAAACAGTACATAAAGAAGGGCATTCATCCCCATAAAGGAGAGATACAGGCCATTGCATTTTGGGCTACAACATGTGCTACAAAATTGCCACTGGTCTGAAAACCCACCATTACATCAAGATGGGAAAATGACAGCTCAGGACGTGTTTTGCTAATAATATCCGTCAATGACATGCTGAGAACATTTGTTAATGCTGAAAATGTCATTGGAGGATATTAATTATTAAACATGTCATTGGCCGTCATTTTCCCCATCAAGATACTCCATAGTCCACACAATCCCCAAAGGGGTGAGAAACTCCAACAAAGGGGAAGAAAAGTCCACACAGAGGTAGGACAAACCAGAGAATAACGACTTCGAAACGGAGGCTGAAAGCTACAATCTTGAAAAGAAAAATACAACCAGTCAATATCTAGTAATACAAGAAATTTGGTCTTCGGAGACGAATGATAATACAAGAAATTTGGTCTTTGGAGACGAATGAAAATTGTCACAGACTATATATTTTTTCATCACAAGTAGTATAGGTGAAGAAAAATTAGTATGGGTGATGAAAAAAATTTGTCGAATTAAGTTTGTTAAGGATTCCTACCTGGTGACGAAATCTATTTTCGTCACCTATAGCAGCTTTTGATAACGAAATATTTCATCGCCAAAAATAAATAATTGATGACGAAATTTTTTGTCACCAATTATACATTTTCGCGACGAATTTAGGTGACACATCCTTGATGAAATTTTTCGTCAACAATATAAGAAATCAATAACAAAAGTTTTCGTGACAAAAGACATTCAAATGGGAAAAATAGCCCACTTTCTTGCTAGCTCCTCCCCAGAAACCCAGGTCTCCTACTTTTTGCACACAAATTTCGACCAATTGCACCACACACAATTTTCAGTATATATTTGAAATATCCAATATATATATAACACATACGTTTAACATTAAAATATATTTCAAATGTCATTTTGTACTTTTAAATATTAAAATTAGCAATTTTGATAAACATGAAAGTTCTAACCCTTTATGTTATTGTTCAAATCCAATTTGAATTATCTCAATTGGTGTTCTAAGCAAAGAGTTATGCATGAAATACATTTAGCAACCAAATGCAATCTTCATAAATTTCGTCACCAAAGGCACCCATTTGACGAAGAAATACTAGAAAGGTAATATATATATATATATACTAGGTTTTCGCCGTCGTGCTTGCACGAAAATTTCGTGCCCGTGAGTTCTTTTTTCCTGCATAAATTGGCATGATATGAAATAACTAATTTGGACTAATTGGAGGGCAAAAGTAATGGGAAACCAAATTGTCAATTGACTCAATTTTTAAAAAATTAAGGCTGAACTTAAATTGTGTCTCCGTTGCAAACTTTACATAGCATTTGAATTCTCAAGTCCATTTTTTATTCACGTCACCGTACACTCTGAGCATGCATATTCAAATAATAAGATCTCTCCCAAACTTGATGACCCTAAATGGAAAACACTCTTCAGTTTTTAAGTCTAACAAAGAACACAACCAAATAGCAAATTGTAAGCAACGCATAAGATACACCATCATATATTTTTTTCATGAGACCATTGTCAGGACAAGAGGCATGATCATTTACACAGAAAATTAAAAAATTAAATAAATTTCGTTTTGTCTATGTCCTAAAAAATATTCATCAAAAGGGGGGAAACATGGCTAAAAACATGATATACAAGAGGAAAGTAGGTTGCTGTTTACTTTTCCTACATAGTTCAGATTTTCCATCACCACTACACCAAGTCTCGCTCTACTAATTTAGGTCACCATGGAATTAGGTCATTCATCAGATAACCGACACACATAGTTACTACTTTGGTACGAAAAGATTAACAAAGTTTGTGGAAAAACTTCTGATAAGTGCTAAAATATGTATATTTTCGCCCTCCAATCTATATTTATTAGTCTTTTATTTTTGTTAACTGATTGTTATTATTTGTTGTTATGTATAAAGGTTGCTCGAGCTCGATTTTCAAGATTTTGGGTAAAAACGGAAGGTAGCAAAAGTTTTGGGTCAAAGCGCGAAGTAGATGAAACCCAAGGGCCTCTATGTGATTCTTCCCTTCAATGCCTGTAAAAAAAACAACTTTTTTTTACCCTACCGTCTACGTGGGAAGCAGCTTTTGAAAAAAAAAGTCAAAAGCAGCTTTAGCTTTTGGAAAAAACTAATCGGCAGCAGTTTTTGAAAAAAAACGGTCGGCAGCAGCTTTTGAAAAAAAGGGGGCGGCTGTCAGCGGAAAAAAATATAAAAGGGAGGACAGAGAGCTGCGAGAAGGAAAAAACGGAGGGTTGTCAGAGAAAAACACAAGCAGCGATCGAGGGTTAAAGAAAGAACAGGGCTGCAATTTCTCCCACTGTATTTTCAGTACACACTCCGACCTTTATTTTACAGTATTGATTTCTTCGAAGCTTTGTTTTTCTCTTTTAAGTTTTGTTTAGATCTCCGCACACCGGTAACTCGTATTGATTTCTGTTCTTTATTAAAGTTATTCATTGGTATTTAATTAATTGTTATTTTTTTGTTTATTTTTCATCTTGCGTAATAGAATCATGTTTCAATTTAGGGTTTCTTTTGTTTATCACATAATGATTAGTGAGTAGTGATATAGGTAGGGTCGCGGGGTGATTAGCACGCCGTGATCAGTTCGGGTACTGCTCTTTTTATCAAACAATGTAAAAATGATTTAAGATTGGAAAAATACTTCCCGCGGACGAATCTGGGCATTGTCGGAGCCCTTGTGAACGGGGGAATGGGGGTCCAAAACCCATTCTCCGCTGCGCATGGGTATACGGCGACCCTAAGGTTTCGCATCTTGCGGGGTATCTTTTCAATCCAAAATTGAACATTTTTAAGAATACCAAATTGAGCAGGTTGATCTGGACTGGTTACGAGTGCTATGAACCCTACGACTGTACCTCTTTTTAATTATTTGAAAAGAAAAGTTATTTTTCTTAAGTTTTAGTTAATCTCAAACAAAACAATAAGGGGTAGCTACCTAAGAGCTAATTTTAATTCTACAACCCGAATTTTTAGTCAGCATACATCACCGTCTCTGTGGATTCGACTCCGGACTTACCGGATATTATGCTGCGTCGATCTCCGCCCTACGCTTGGGGCAACCCATTAATTTAGGACTAGGAAATCGGTCAAGCATTTTTGGCGCCGTTGCCGGGGACGGTAACGTGTGTTAAAGAATTCGGGTAGTTAGTTTTATTTTTTATTTTTATTTTTTCTTTTTAATTTTGTTTGAGCCATCATAGGTAGAGGTGCGCAATCCTCCATTGTAGGAAAGCAATCACCACTAAAGCCTAAGTACTACCGAGACAATACCAGGCGTCTCGTAGCCATTGAGAGAGAGCCGAAAGTAATCGTGGAGGGAGAGTCTTTTAGTGGTGATTCTTTTGATATCGGTGCTCTTTTTGTTGATTTAATAATTGAGCCACCAATAGCAGAGCCACCGATGTCGATGCGTGCACACATGCATCCTGAGAGGACCACTCCTCTCAGTCCAATAGTTTTACCAACCGAGACGGTGGAAGCACGTAATGCTTTCACCATTAAACCTGGTACACATAATGCCCTTCCCTTGTTTCATGGGAAGGAGAATGAGGATCCGTATGAGCACGTCCGTCATTTCGAGGGCTTGGTGCGCACCCTGGCCACCACTACTCAGTGGGAGAATGCTTGCCTTAAGCTTTTCCCAGCCTCGCTCAGGGACAATGCAGATAAGTGGCTGCGGATGCAGAAGCCACAATCTCTCACGACGTGGGCTGCTGTCCGAGATTTATTCTACAAGAAATATTTCTCGGAAAGTAAATCGAAGTACCTGACTCGCCAAATCCAATCGTATAAGCAGAAAGAGGGCGAGTCGTTTTTAAGGTGCTGGGAGCGGTTCAAGGACTTGTTGTTGTCCTTACCACATCATGGTTTCATGAAACACCAGTTGGTGTCATTTTTCTATTTGGGCTTGAATGTTGCTACGGTCCAACAAATGGAGTACCTCTGTAAAGAGGAGGATTTTCTAGATAAGTCCCCGGACGATGCGTGGGACTTTCTCGAAGAGTTGGCCGAGAAGCACCGAAGTTGGGAACCTTCCGACCTCGGTGATAGGGCCATGGCTGCACAGGGACCCAGTGGGTCTGGCATTTTTCCTTCTAGTGTGCGAGAGCACAATGTCCAGTCTCAGCTGGACAAGATGGCTAAACAATTAGAGGACTTGAAGCTTAAGCAAGTCCATCAGGTGAATGAGGTGAAAGTCGAAGAGGTGTGTGCGTTATGTGAGTGTCCGGGGCATCTTGTCACTGCTTGCCCCGCATTTCCCATTGTCAAAGACGCATACCATAGTAACCAGGCTGAGGTGAACGCACTTAACCAGCGTTGGGATCCTTATTCAAATACCTACAATCCAGGGTGGGCCCAAAACCCACTTTTGAGTTGGAGGGATCAAAAAGCCCCGGTGCAACCCCAAGCACCACCTCAGCCACAAGTTCAGCAATTCCGGCCTCCTCAAGGCCAAATGACCCAATTTCGTTACCCACCTCAGCAGCAGCAGGGGTTCGGTCCTTCATCTTTTGGACCACCCCCAGGCATAAACCATCCCCCGCGGGATAAACAGACTGATGAGATGATGAAGGCTCTCATGCAGTCTCAGTTAAGCTTCACTGAACAAACCAAACAGGCAATTGGTGACATTAGGACCCAATTGACCCAGTTGACGGCGGCAGTTGGACAAATCCAACAGGAGAAGGGAAAGTTTCCTTCTCAACCTTTAGTCAATGCCGCTGGTACCCATTATGTGGGCGATTCTTCTGGCCCAAGTAATCCGAATCTCAGTCTGGAAGATGCTAAAGCGATCACCACTCTCAGAAGTGGGAAGGTGATTGACAAAGATTTGCCCCCAAAGCAGAAATCGGTGCCACCCTCGGTGCCGGTAGCTATTCCAGCAATCATTCCAAACTTGGGAAGTGTTCCTGAAGTAGAGAAAGAGGCGGAATCTCCTGAAGTGGTGGTGCCTGCAACTGCGGCCCCCACGACTCCAATGCCACCCGTTGCTCCATATCCAAATCGCTTGGTGGCGAAACCTAAGGTCAATGTGAACTTTCAAATGCTTGAATTATTCAAGAAAGTTCAGTTTCCAATCTCTTTGATGGAAGCCATTGACGCAATTCCTCAGTTTGCTAAGGTTTTGAAGGATCTATGCACGTCAAAGCGGAGAACTAAGGGTCAGGACAAAGTGCTTCTGACGGAGCAAGTGAGCTCCATTCTCCAAACTGAGATCCCCACCAAGTGTAAAGACCCTGGTTGTCCCACCATCCCTATAGCGATCGTAGGCCAAAAGTTTGATAAGGCTTTGCTGGATTTAGGAGCGAGTGTCAACCTGCTCCCCTATTCAGTATACTTGAAACTTGGCTTAAGCGATTTGAAAGCCACACCGGTCACGCTGCAGTTGGCTGACCGGAGTGTGAGAATTCCAAAGGGGGTGGTGGAGGATGTTCTAATTCAAGTGGGCGAGTTTCTTTTTCCAGTCGACTTCATTGTCCTGGATACATGCCCAATACCAGAGGTCTTTGAAAAGACTCCTATCATCCTAGGCCGTCCATTTTTAGCCACCTCCAGTGCTGTCATGAATTGCAAAACTGGACAAGTCCAATTGTCGTTTGGGGACTTGAAAATGGAGGTGAATGTTTTCAACGTGGATAGCCGGGTTGAGGATGATGAGGAGATATATGAGGTGAGTTTGATCGACACGCTGGTACAAGAGCATGTCGATAGTGTGTTATACAAGGATCCTCTGGAGATAACCTTAACCGCCGAGGAGGCGTCATTTTTAGATTCTCCAGATGTAGGAAGTTTAATGGAGATGCTTGCAGTGGAGGATGTGTGTGGCGCCGCTTGGAACCCAGTTCTTGAGCCGCTGGGCGCCCCATTTCCTACAGCTTTCCCATCGTCTGTCCAGCCACCTAAACCAGAGCTAAAGCCTCTGCCGGACACACTTAAGTATGCCTTCCTTAAAGGCGATGATACTTTTCCGGTTGTGATCTCTTCATCCCTTGAGGAAGATCAAGAGGCTAAGTTGCTTACCATGTTGAGAAAGCACGTGGGTGCGATAGGCTGGACAATAGCAGATTTGCAGGGTATTAGTCCAACGGTGTGTACACACCGCATTTTTCTAGATGAGGATGTGAAGCCTACTAGGCAACCTCAGCGTCGTCTGAACCCCAATATGAAGGAGGTGGTTCGGGCTGAGGTGCTGAAGCTTTTAGATGCGGGTATTATTTACCCGATAGCCCATAGTGAGTGGGTGAGCCCAGTGCAGGTGGTGCCTAAGAAAGCAGGAGTGACCGTCGTGAGAAACGGCGAGGGCGAACTAGTGCCGACCCGTGTTCAAACCGGGTGGCGAGTTTGTATCGATTACCGGAAGCTCAATGCGAGCACCCGGAAAGACCATTTCCCTCTCCCATTCATTGATCAAATTTTGGAGAGGGTGGCTGGCCGGGCATTCTATTGCTTCCTGGATGGGTACTCTGGCTACAATCAGATTGAGATAGCCATGGAGGATCAGGAGAAGACCACCTTCACGTGCCCTTATGGTACGTTTGCCTACCGTCGCATGCCCTTTGGCTTGTGCAATGCTCCCGGAACCTTTTCAAGGTGCATGATGGGAATTTTTAGCGACATGGTAGAGAAGATCGTGGAGGTGTTTATGGATGACTTTTCAGTTTTCGGGGACTCGTTTGACGAATGCCTCGAGAACTTAGGAAAGGTCTTGCAACGGTGCGAGGAAAAGCAACTTGTGCTTAATTGGGAGAAGTGCCACTTCATGGTGACCCAAGGGATTGTGTTAGGACACATTGTCTCATCCAAGGGTATTGAGGTGGATAAGGCGAAGATTGATTTGATCGCAAATCTTCCCACTCCAAAGTCTGTAAAAGACATTCGATCTTTCCTCGGTCACGCCGGTTTCTATAGGCGTTTCATTAAGGGATTCAGTGCTATCTCCCGGCCGTTGTGCCATTTACTGTCAAAAGACACGCCCTTTGTATGGTCCGAGGCGTGTAAGGAGGCTTTTCAGACATTGAAGCGGAGTCTCACTACTCCGCCGATTGTTCAGCCTCCAGATTGGAGTTTGCCATTTGAGTTGATGTGTGACGCCTCCGACTATGCAGTCGGAGCGGTTTTAGGGCAGAGGCGAGGGAAAGAGCCATGCGTCGTTTATTACGCGAGCAAGACGCTAAATGAGGCACAAATGAACTACACCACTACCGAGAAGGAATTGCTCGCGGTGGTGTTTGCCTTAGACAAGTTTCGGTCCTACTTGGTGGGTTCGCAGATTGTGGTGTATACCGATCATGCGGCCTTGAAGTATTTGATGACCAAGCAGGATGCGAAGGCTCGCCTTATCCGGTGGATTCTTTTGCTGCAAGAATTCCACCTTGTGATTAAGGATAAGAAAGGGGTTGAGAATGTAGTAGCCGACCACCTGTCTCGTCTGGAGTTTGAGGACCCCACCTCTCATCTCCCCATTGTGGATTCTTTCCCTGACGAGCAGTTGTTCGCTGCTAATGTGTGCCCATGGTTTGCAGATATCGCCAATTATTTGGTGACTGGGCAAATTCCACCCCATTGGTCCACAGCTGAGAAGCAGCGATTTTTGAGAGAGGTCAGGCAATATATTTATGATGATCCATATGTGTTCAAGTATTGCGCGGACCAGATAATGCGCCGGTGTGTCCCCGAAACTGATAAAAGGGGAATTTTAGAGTTTTGTCACACCGAGGCGTGCGGAGGTCATTTCTCCGCAAAGAAGACCGCCGCCAAGGTCAGTGAGTGTGGTTTCTTTTGGCCGAGTCTTTTTAAGGATGCATACGTCTTTTGTAAGTCGTGTGACCGGTGTCAGAAATTAGGCAAGGTTGGCCCGCGGAATATGATGCCCCTACAAAACATTTTTGTGATAGAGGTCTTCGATTGTTGGGGTATTGATTTCATGGGCCCGTTTCCGGTGTCATACGGTTATGAGTACATCCTCCTGGCGGTGGATTACGTTTCCAAGTGGGTTGAGGCAATTCCCACTAAGACCAGCGATTCTAAGGTCGTGCTAGAGTTCTTGCGAACTAACATTTTGTCAAGGTTTGGCATGCCACGTGCCATTATCTCTGATCAGGGCACACACTTTTGCAATAGGTCTTTTGGGGCGTTAATGAACAAGTATGGCATCTCTCACAAGGTGTCTACTGCTTATCACCCTCAAACCAACGGTCAGGCTGAGCTAGCAAATCGCGAGATTAAGGGGATTCTAGAGAAGACCGTGAACCCGAATAGGAAGGATTGGTCACTTCGGTTGACTGATGCCTTGTGGGCCTACCGCACTGCTTACAAGACCGTGTTAGGTGCTTCACCCTACCGGCTTGTTTATGGTAAGGCCTGCCACTTGCCCGTTGAGATGGAGCATAAGGCCTATTGGGCCATTAAGACGCTAAACGCGCGTTTACCTGAGGCGGGTGCCCATAGGAAGCTCCAGTTGTGTGAGCTTGAGGAAATTAGGAATGATGCGTATGAGAGTGCGAGTATTTATAAGGCTAAGGTTAAGGCGTATCATGATAGAAATATTCAGCGCAAAACCTTTAGTGTTGGTCAGAAAGTGTTACTGTATAACTCGCGCCTTCATTTATTTCCTGGTAAGTTGAGGTCCCGGTGGGACGGTCCCTACGTTGTGCATAAGGTTTACCCGAATGGTTCTGTAGATATTTGTGACCCGAAAAATAATAATATTTCCAAGGTTAACGGGCAACGTCTAAAATCATTTTTGGAATATGTGGAAATAGGTGAACCTGATGAGGTTTTGGTCGATCCTGTTTATTCGGATGACCCTGTTGTGTAGCCGTTGGGCTACGTTCCGACGGGTAGCTTTCGCGTACCACTGTCTTCACTAAGAAGTGGACCCGGCCCCTAGCAATAGTGGTACCCATCATTGACTTGGGTTTTGGGAATAATCTTTGTACACTCGTTCTTTTATTTCTTGTTAAAAAATAAAAAAATAAAAAAAGTAGAATTTGGAAAAGGGAAAAAATTAGCATAATGGTTTGGTATAGCCACCTGGTCAAAGCTATGTATGTAGTACTTAGGAGGTTGGGTCTGACGGCAGGCACGTAGTTAGCAGCGAGAATTCTGTCTGAACCATCTGACTTTAATGTCCAAACTCTGTGGAGATTGCTTCACAAACGGAGTGGTGGGTAAGGAATCTGGAAGCCCCAGAGGGAGTGACAGCCTATTAGATGATGGCACTACTTCTCAAGATATCGTTGAATCCTATGCATACTGTCCTTCCAACAAATAGGGAAACACAGTCTTTGGCCAGGGAGAAAAGTAGTACCCGTGTCTTTTGCGTGAAGAAAGTGGATGGTTTAATTTTGTGTCTTTTATTTTATTTCTTGCTTTGTTTATTTCTTTTAGTTATTTTTCTTGCTGTCTTGGAGGCTAACATTTTTGCAGATTGTTCGATCCAAGTTGGGGGGTCTCCCTCTATCTATAGTTTACTCTGCTTAGCCCTCCTTTTCGAGGTGATATCTCTCCTCTCTTTTATGTTTCTGTCCTATCGTTATTTTTCATGCTTTCAATGCGGACATTGACTAGTTCAAGTTGGGGGGAAGGATCACTTTGTTCTTTTACTTACTTTTATTTTGTCAAAAAAAAAAAAAAATAGTGGATTTCTTTTTGCATGAGACTTGAAAGCTGTCGAGATTGGCTTGCGATTGATTGAGATATGGTAGTCATTCTTTTAATATTGTGGTGGCATTGTAGTTCTTTTTACTAGCTTGTCGCGAAGAATTTGTCATGGCATTTATTTTTAGCACATTTGCACTTCACGTCTGTTTGGGCTTTGGTTACTTGTGAGTTGTGACTTGATTATTCTTGATGGCTAGTTTAGTGGAGACTTATGCCCCATGTGAGTTTAGAGCCTTATCTTTTCTTGGAGTGGTGTCAAATAAACTCTTGTTTGTCATAAATAAAAAAAAAAAATTCGTTGTTGATCTCATTATTTTTGTCGTCAAGTGTTGGAAATGTTTTGAATTGCCTACTTATCTCTTGGATTTAGAAAGTTGCATGGTTGTGTTGCCCATTGGAGAGGATTATAGGCCATCTTTGCTATTTAGAGCCGGTTCGTTTCTTCATTCACACATTTATCACTTATGAACCAATTTGAGCCTCGTGCATACAACCTTTTTCTTGTTGAGCTCCACCATCTATATTGTGTCTTGAGAATGGTTAGTTAATAATGTGAAGGTGAATTATTGAGAGGGGGATGAGTGGAATTGTGAATTGAACTTTGATTGTTGGTGATCTTTCCCATTCAAAAGAGAAAAAGAGAGAGAAAGACAAAAAGGAAGGACACACCAAAATTATTGTAGAAGAAGAAACATTTGTTCTTAATGTGAGATTGTATTAAAGAGTTAGGGAGAGAAATATGGTGAAGTTGAAAAGAGAAAAAGAAAAAAAAAGAAAAAAAAAGAAAATAAAGAAAGAAAGAGGGAACGCATCGTTATATTTGTCCTATGTGAGTTGTGGTTAGTTTATTCTCAGACACTTGAATGTTTTACCCTAACCTTGAAATACTTTCTCTTACCTAACGTTATAACCAGAATGAAAGTCCTATTTGATCCTAGGGGCAATGGGCTGTGAATTGGTGGATAGAAAGAGTTTTCAATACTTGGCATTCCGTTCATGAGATCGTGTATCCACTTTGTAGAGCTTTCTTTTTGTGTCAACTTGTGCAGAGCATTTTGCTTTCAGTTACATATTTCCGACTGCACATATTGAGAGTAATATGCACCTTGTTTCGAGTGATTTCATTTGTTGAGTGCATGACACGGTGAGATTTGAAGTCGAGACTCGGTCCGGAGAGAATTTTTGATTATTTTTCACTAGTAACCGAAGCCCTTGTTCACACACGCTGAGTATAGGTGCCATGACTTATTTTTCTGACTTGATAGTATCTAGAACTGTTTATGCCCATTATCTCATCGCGATGGCTTCATATTCTTTGCTTGAAATATCATTAAGCCGTCTTACAGGTTTTTGGGGTTCATGTGAAAAGTATTCACAATGTTTGCGGGTGTTCATTGCTGTAAACCCTCACGAGACTCCACTCGTCCTCTGGGGATCGCCTAGGGGTTTAAAAGGCTTGTTGCACATGCTAAGTGCAATCGTGAGTCCTACGAAAGTGACATAGTTAGAATTTATTTATTTTTTATTATTCTCTTTGCTCGAGGACTAGCAAAATGTAAGTTGGGGGGTGTGATAAGTGCTAAAATATGTATATTTTCGCCCTCCAATCTATATTTATTAGTCTTTTATTTTTGTTAACTGATTGTTATTATTTGTTGTTATGTATAAAGGTTGCTCGAGCTCGATTTTCAAGATTTTGGGTAAAAACGGAAGGTAGCAAAAGTTTTGGGTCAAAGCGCGAAGTAGATGAAACCCAAGGGCCTCTATGTGATTCTTCCCTTCAATGCCTGTAAAAAAAACAACTTTTTTTTACCCTACCGTCTACGTGGGAAGCAGCTTTTGAAAAAAAAAGTCAAAAGCAGCTTTAGCTTTTGGAAAAAACTAATCGGCAGCAGTTTTTGAAAAAAAACGGTCGGCAGCAGCTTTTGAAAAAAAGGGGGCGGCTGTCAGCGGAAAAAAATATAAAAGGGAGGACAGAGAGCTGCGAGAAGGAAAAAACGGAGGGTTGTCAGAGAAAAACACAAGCAGCGATCGAGGGTTAAAGAAAGAACAGGGCTGCAATTTCTCCCACTGTATTTTCAGTACACACTCCGACCTTTATTTTACAGTATTGATTTCTTCGAAGCTTTGTTTTTCTCTTTTAAGTTTTGTTTAGATCTCCGCACACCGGTAACTCGTATTGATTTCTGTTCTTTATTAAAGTTATTCATTGGTATTTAATTAATTGTTATTTTTTTGTTTATTTTTCATCTTGCGTAATAGAATCATGTTTCAATTTAGGGTTTCTTTTGTTTATCACATAATGATTAGTGAGTAGTGATATAGGTAGGGTCGCGGGGTGATTAGCACGCCGTGATCAGTTCGGGTACTGCTCTTTTTATCAAACAATGTAAAAATGATTTAAGATTGGAAAAATACTTCCCGCGGACGAATCTGGGCATTGTCGGAGCCCTTGTGAACGGGGGAATGGGGGTCCAAAACCCATTCTCCGCTGCGCATGGGTATACGGCGACCCTAAGGTTTCGCATCTTGCGGGGTATCTTTTCAATCCAAAATTGAACATTTTTAAGAATACCAAATTGAGCAGGTTGATCTGGACTGGTTACGAGTGCTATGAACCCTACGACTGTACCTCTTTTTAATTATTTGAAAAGAAAAGTTATTTTTCTTAAGTTTTAGTTAATCTCAAACAAAACAATAAGGGGTAGCTACCTAAGAGCTAATTTTAATTCTACAACCCGAATTTTTAGTCAGCATACATCACCGTCTCTGTGGATTCGACTCCGGACTTACCGGATATTATGCTGCGTCGATCTCCGCCCTACGCTTGGGGCAACCCATTAATTTAGGACTAGGAAATCGGTCAAGCAACTTCATACCCTCTCGAGAAGATATTGCTAGGTATTAGAGCATTTGGGTTGCATCTCCAAGTAACTTTTTCCATAGAGAGAAAGCCAAAGTTGTACATGTCTGCTTTACTTGTCAACCACCCTCTTATTGCATGCTCTGGTGCCAGGTAGGCACTGAACCATCAAAATGTAAATATAAATTCAATATTGTACAAATTGGAAACAAACACAATGGAAGAAGACTTAAATCCAAAATTCAATAAGGAATGTTCTTGTGGGACTATTTTACTTTCGGTCGTGGTTTGATTTTTTGAATTACATAGAGCTTTGGTACGGGTAGTATGTAGCATGAACTCCTACAAATGAAGGCTGGAAATTACTTTCACATATCCTCCAACAATACAAATTCAAGACTCAATCTGCCTACATGGTTAGCATTTTAACATGATCGAAATAGCATGATAATGCTTATCATTCCAATACTAAGGGTACCGTCCGCAAATGGTTTTACATTTGTGGGCGGTACAAAGAATAAAAAATGAAGCTCAATATAACATATCACCTACATTTTTGTCCAAAACGATCATATACAAGCACAAATCCAATTTGTTCAACTTGCAAGTTTTATAGGCTCTTTAAAGAGGCTAACAATATTAAGTCCAATTAGTCCCACATTACCTCAATTATTGCCAAAGGAGAGTCAAATAATTCATAGCACCATCATCAACTGCAACTTCACTGCAATATTAATATAGTAACATAGTCATAGCATTAGATCAATCAGACTATAAGATATAGGATAAAATTAAACACAGTTCTAAAAATCCAAAGCTATACAAAGCCATGACTTTGGAAGTTATCAAGGACCCAACAATCTTATACAAAAGAGATATCACAAACTATAAACTTGTGTTCCAGAACTCAAAGACCATTCAAAGCCCTGACTTTTGAACTTACGAAACTTATTAATTTGAGGTAAACAAAACTGTGAACTAAGAAACAGAATTTCTCTTCAGCGGCCCAACAACAATCTCACACAAAAGAAAAGTTATGAATTTTTATGTAAACAAAAAAAATATAACACAACCGCCATTTAAGAACCAAACCCAATTACAAAATACACAATCCAACCACACAGAAATCTGATCCCAAAGCAAAATCAACCAAACACAACAACAGTAGAAGAAATAAATTCAACAAAACATCCATGAAAACACCAAAAGCACCAAAGAACATGCAAAGGATCTCCCAAAGGCAGAATCATTCATAAGAAAACAGTACCCTAAACTCATCGAGCAACTCAAACAAACTCGAGCTGCACAGAAAAGAAGCAAAATACAGCAGGAAATTGCATCGCGGATAGCACTTAACTGGAAAAATGGGTAAAGCATACACATACCAAGCCCTAAGCGCACACCATGAATCGTAGGAATTGCTTCGCAAATAGCACTCACCGTGAATCGCAGTCACAGGCACAGGAACGATTTGAGGCAATCCAAACCCTAAGCGTCGTCAACCAAGCGATGGAGTATGCAATCACTCGCACAGCATCAGATGCACGGCCGAGAGGCCTGGGTTCATAGGCGTAGCATCGTCCAGAAGAATCCAGAAGATGAATAGCGACAAAGAGAGAGAGAGAGAGAGAGAGAGAGAGAGAGAGAGAGAGAGAGAGAGAGAACCTGGATCGTTCCGATGTTGAAGATGTGAGGCACGTGGCTCAGACTGGTCTACAGTAGAAAATATACGGTTCAGATCCAAACAGCATTCATTTGTGCCCTTTGACGTAAATACCCCCGAACACAAAACTACAACCCATCCACTCCGGGGGCCTAATTGGAAAAATCGAACCAAAAATTCCAACCCTTTTAGCTCTCTTTTATTAACAGGTTAGATATATATATATATATATATATATATATATATATATATATATATATATATTTGGTCCCCAAAGATAACCCTTTCGTGAAAGAAAAAATATTTGACCGCCAAATAGGGGCCATTTGGCGATGAAATTACGCTTTCGGCGTTGCAAAATGGGTACCTTTGGGGTTGAAAATATTTTTCCCGTCGCTAAGTTGGTATAATTGGTAAGGAAATAATTTCATCGTGGAAATTATCAAAATAGTGACAAATTTATTTTTTCATCACCAAATATACTCATTTATCGATGAAATTTAAACCACTTTTTCATCACCGAATTTTTTTTCTTTTTCTTGTAGTGTTGTAACACCCCGAATTTTGGGTACGTTAAAAAGACAATTTAATGATAAAATCTGTAACGCCCTGAATTTTGGGTACGTTAAAAGGACATTTTATTCATAAAATCAAATGGAGTCTGGCTCGTTATTACAACAAAACTCTCTCAAGAGTTCAATATTTACATAAACGGAGGGGGATTCTAGGGTTCCTAACTACAGCTCCTCAGCTCCTCTATTCTTGCCAGCTCCTCAGCTCCAAAGCCTCCACGGTGATCTGCTAACCCTGATTATCTACAAAATCTGACACATTATACCAGCGTCACCACCGATATAATATGTCAGGGTCACCAAAAAGGCAACACCGTGAGCTACAAAGCTCAGCAGAGTAATCCCATACCCGCTAACTCATACTTACAAACAACAGGAATATAATAACACATTGATTTCCACATGATACATATATACGCAGCTTAACAATGACACATCCACATTCGTTAATTAACTATCGTTGGTGTCCAAGATTTCAGAGTTTTCTCCTACGCGACTCATCGTAGACCGTGTCAACATTTTACAAAACAATTTTTCAAAAATCATTTGTTTAACTCACACAATATTGCATTGGCTCCGTACCGCGGATAACCAAGCTACACACCCAACCTCACAATGGTTCCGTTTTTCCCGGATCCCATTGGAACACACACAAAACACACTCCACACAATGGGCTACCACGTCCGGCCACATTGCGGTTTCCAAAACATTTCCTTTCAAACCAAAATTTGTTTTTAACACACCCAACCTCGGTTCCGCCGCGCCGGTCTCCCGAGTATCCTCACAATGGTTTCGCCGCGCCGGGTTCCCATTGGCACACAATTGCATTGGCTCCTCTCCGCGGATAACCAAGCCATACCTCACCATGGTTCCGCCGGTCCGGGTTCCCATGGGAACGCACACAACCTCACAATGGTTCCGCTATTCCAGATCTCCATTGGAACACACACAACCTTACAATGGTTCCGCTTTTCCCGGATTCCCATTGGAACACACACAACCTCACAATGGTTCCGCTATTCCGGATCTCCATTGGAACACACACAACCTCACAATGGTTCCGCTATTTCGGATCTCCATTGGAACACACACAACCTCACAATGGTTCCGCTTTTTCGGATCTCCATTGGAACACACACAACCTCACAATGGTTCCGCTATTCCGGATCTCCATTGGAACACACACAAAACACACACCACACAATGGGCTACCACGTCCGGCCACATTGTGGTTTTCACAATCCATGCAATGGGCTACCAAGTCCGGCCACATTGCGGTTTTCAAAACAGTTCAACCTTTTTAAATGTTTCTTTCACACACGCACACAACTCACATAATGCTACCCAAAGCTGGTCATTATGTTGTTTCAAAATATTTTCTTCCTCGGAAAACATTTCTTTTAATTAACCACACCCTAGGTGTCATGTTTACATACAAAGACTCCGTGGTAGGACAAACGTAAGCAAGAATCATCCTAACAAGATCATCCAATTCTATATTACTCATCACGCTCAATTACTACTTATAGCATAACGCCATATATACGGACGCCTTTGGAGTGTATCACTTATGCTTTATTCAAAGCACAACGCCACATGTATGGACGTCTTTGGAGTGAAATCACTTATGCTTTATCACATACCACAAGTAATACAAGCAACTCATATACGCATATTCATAACTATCTTAAAGATCAAAATACGAATACTTCTAATCAAACGATAAGTACATAAAGATGAACTTCATATAATTAGCGGTTCAAAATAACAACGTTATACTTGAGACGGAAAGTAAATAAAGATAACCTTCTTTATACTTAGGGAAGTGAGTAGAGGTATTCTACCTTACTTCTTGGCGGTAGTCGGCTACGGAAGGTTTAGTCGGCTACGGAAAGTACGTCGGTGGTCGGGCGGAGTAACTTCCTACGGTGGTCTCCGGTAGCTTCGAAAGAGAAAGGTTTCTCTCGAAACTTCTACTTGACTATTACTACTACTACTTTTGGATCGAGGGGTGGTCGAGTGGCGGTCTAGTGGCGGCCTAGGATGAGTTTCTTGAAGAACTCAAGAACTACTCAAGAACAAAGAAAGAACTAACAAGAACAAAGAAAGAACAAAGAAATTCTAGAGAGAGAAGTTGTAGAATGGGAGGTGTGAGTTCAATGCTTGGAATGGGGTCCTATTTATAGGAAAAATCTTGGCTCCCTCTCCTCTCACAAGGCCGGCCCCCCTCTCTCTCTCTCTACCTCACACTTTGACACTTGTCATGCACTTATGGAAGATCAAAGGCTAAACCCTAGGTTTGCATGGCTAGGTTAGGCTAAAAGGTAGGCTTGCATGGCTAAGACTTGACCTTGGATGGGATTATGGGAGATTTGTTTGGAAGATTTGGAGACAAAGGTACAAGGTTCTTGTTTAAACAATTGAAAGTTGTACAATGGGGAGTTATGTTTGGTTAGGAAGAATACTACCCAAGGATTTGAAAGGATATGGAAGATCAAGGTAGTACAATCCCATCTCCTTCTTTCCTCCTTCCTCTCTCTCTCTCTCTCTCTCTCTCTCTCTCTCTCGGCCCATCTCTCTCTCTCTCTCTCGGGTCTCTCTCCCTCTCTCTCCCTCTCTCTCTCTCCTAGTACTACATACACACACACACACACACATATATATATATATATATATATATATATATATATACATACTACACAAATAAAATAATAGGTACTTTGTACTTTGAGCCAAGGAAACTTAAAGGCTAAGTTTCTCCTACTAACAAATAAATAGGCACATGTCACTTTAAATAAATAAACTAGGGTACTTTTAAGAATATTAGGCCTTAAAGGCTACTAATGCTAATAAGTACTTTCAAATTAAAATATGGGTACTTCATCACATGGGTTTTTAAGAAAAAAGACTAGTTAAAAGAATAACTCTTTTACCCAATGGATAATAAATACCCTGGCTTTTATTATCCAATGGACAATAATAACTAGGGAACTTTTATAGTAAAATAATCAAGGAGTACTTTTAAGCATGTGACAAAAGCCCTATATTAAATATAGGTGTGGTACCAAGTACCTCAATTAAATAAAAAGACTAGGATTCTCTCCATTAAAATAATAATAAAGTACAAGTCAAATCAACTTTATTGGAAGGTTCCCTAGTCACATCGGTATTTTATTTGGTCAAAAGACTTTATTACCCAATGGTTACTAACTTCCCTAGCGGTTATTACCCAATGGATAATAGTTTCCCTTGCGGTTAATAACCATTGGACAAAAGAGTACAAGTACCTTTTATTAAAATAAAATTTTGAAAAGACTACATGTACTTTAATAATAAAAAGTTTTATTATCCAATTGACAAAAATTACCCTTGCGGTTATTAACCAATGGATAATGGAGGGGTGGAAGAATCCCCAATAAACAAGGAATAAATGTACTTTGCACAAGTTTTTATAAACCATTAAAATACTATATCTTGTACTTACCAAAAATATTTTAATAGGAGGCCTATTGTCCAATGGATAAAGATTACCCTAACCATTATGGACCAATGGGTAAAGACAAAGGTTCAAAAGTTTCAAAAGGTCCAAAAGGTTCATCTAGTAACTAAGTAAGTCGGTTGCTTGGTTCCTCCAAGCAGTCGGTTGGAAATTAACTAAATTGTTCACGTAGGGTTTCTAGTCGAGACCAAAATCTAACTACAACGAAATTTACAAGAAAACATATAGCCACCCAAAAGAAAATAAGTAATTCAAATAAAATTCAAATTTTTAACGAAATTTTTATTGACCAAAATTCAGGGTCGTTACAAGTGTAGTTACAAATCATCCAAGTAGCCCACCGAGTCGCACCGAGTTACCCCAAGTTAAAGACGAGTCGCACCATCATAGACCATCCGGAGGCCAAGGCTCTGTCTTCGTCAAGACCCAAGCAACCTGGACCGCAAAACCGACCTCAACGTTCATTATTTATTTTACTCTCATTTTTGTTGTGCGTTTTCCTCGTGCTACGGAAAATACACTAAAACACGTGTGGGACAAGACACCACGAGAGGGTGCGTCACAGGGAATAATAGCCGACCACGTGGTAAGTACGGAAGCACCACAAAAGGAGCATCCGAGGTGGTGTACATGGCAGCACGGCGGCACCACATGAGGGTGCGTAAGGCTGAGCAAGGTAATTAATCAAGGGAAACGTATAGCAATGCACGACACGATTGACGAGCAAATCGTACGGTCACGTAGTCTTGACCCGAGCTAAGCCAACCAAAGAGATGGGCGGCTGAATTGATCCAAAATATTCTGGAATGAGTTCCTTACGTGATAAGGACAGGTCCTGCAAATAAGGGAATAATATATTCTGCCATGAAGGGCAGCAGTAAGAGTTATTATATGAAACGAATTCCATATTAGAGGAGTTTCCTAACGAGAGTACGACTTTGGCTTATTAGGGGAGAGAATCCTAGAAAGGCTCGGTTTTCTATACGGGATAGGAAACCTAGGGCGACAAGGATGCTTGGAAAGCAAGTCGTGAGAAGTTTATAAATTCAAGGTAAACCTAATAAGAGAGGCACGCTTTGAGCAGTAATGTAGACACCCCAATTTAAACCGCTTGAAATTTCTTACTTTGTGGCTTTTTGGCCCCACGATGATGAATATGGATTGATACAAGTCTCGGTAATAGTGGAATCTTGTTTCTTGGACTTTTAAAGATCAAAATCAACTCAATAAATTGGGTCCCAAGCGCTCAGGACTTATTTTCAAAAACCCAGATTTTGCTCACTCCCGAGCGCTCAGAAGTTTTACTTCCGAGCACTCTTATTCATTCCTGAGCGCTCAGGTCAACAGAATTTTCCATTGAAATTTGAATTTCTAGTTTTTTCAGCAGCACATGGCTATGTTTCCTTCAAATATTCAGTCATTGCTACAGTGTTATTGACCTGAATGATCAGAGGGTTAAATCATGTTGTTTTATGTCTCTAAAAATACTTTTATATTGTTTTATAATTAAAATTCAATTTTCCTTGGCCTATAAATAGCTACCTCAATGCTGCATTTTAGGCATTTAGAGGAGACCACGAAAAATCACACTCTGGCTCTCTTACTTTCAAAAGAAAAATCTCCCTTTGCAACAAAAATCAATTTCCCAAAATTTTGTCAAAAACCAAAATGACTCCGATCCCGTTTCAGAAAAATTCGTGAATCTTAGGAGCTGTACTCAGTCTTAGTTCCTGAGGTTTTCTCATCTCCTTCCATTTTCAGTGTAATGACCCTGATTTTTGATAAATAAAAATTTTGTTAAATATTTAAATTTTATTTTAATTACTTGGATTTGCTACTAAAAATTTCTTTTTAATTTTAATAATCCGTCATAATTAGATTTGAGACTTATAAAATTATATCTTTCACGCCGAGCAATCTAGTCATTTTCTAAAAACAAGTATGCTTATAAAAGCACTTGTATATTTTCCTAACGAGTTAGATAAAATCTTTAAATTATATTTCTTGGCTAGAAATCCTACTTGGCAAGTAGAGTTAGTTTCCAACCAATTAGTTGGAGGAACCGGACCACTGATTCACCTAGTTACATTACCCTAACCCTAATTGGACCTTTTAGACCATATTTGAGCCTTATGAACCCCTCCAAACCCTATAGGACCATTAGACCATAGGAGTAATCATTTTTACTCCCATGACAAGTCATTTCAAACCCTAATTATTACCAATATTCCTTTACCCCTTGGTCCATAATTGTTAGGAGAATTTTTGTCCCTTGGTTAATAGACCTTTGACTTGCCAATAAGCATGACAAGACAAGTCATACTTGGAATCTCATCATTTTGCTTCCAAATGAAGCAAGGCTAGCTTTGCATGCATGCACACCTATGTCCTAGCATTAAGCCTAATTATCTTAGGTTTTACTTTCCTAGATGAATATATACATGTACTTATATACCTATATATGTCTATACATAGAACAAGAGAGAGAGAGAGAGAGAGAGAGAGAGAGAGAGAGCCGGATGGAGAGAGAGAGAGAGAAAGGCCGAATGAGAGAGGGAGGTGGAGTGTGTGATTGTGTTTTGGACACTTACACAAGCAACCTTAATAGCCCTAAGCTTATTTACTACATGCTAACCCATTCTAGTCTTCCAAAGTACAAAGCTAGCCCATGATTATATTCTTTCTTGCAAGAAACCTCCCCATAGACTTGACAAGCCAAAAACCCTTCATGATCAACCTAGATTTGGCCTAGAATGGAAATGACAAGTGAAGGAAGGCTAGGATTTGATTTAAGACTTGAAATGACAACTCAATGGAGCAAATCCATGGGAGGAAGGAGAGAGAGGGGGGCCGGCCATAGAGGAGGGAGGAAGAGCTCAAGTGTTGGCTATAAATAGCACCCCATGCCTTCCACTCAACTCACACCTTCACTCATTTGCCATTTCCATTTTCCAGACAGCTTACTGCCCTTCACAAATCTTTATTTTTCTCCTGCTTAAAGTAGTTTTTAGAACCAACTCCCTTCGGGAAAATTGTAGAGCACTTCGAAACCTTCAAGTTAGACCCAAGAACCACCCCAATCGGTGAAGAAATGATAAAGATATTGGCATCCGAAGTTCAGTAAAAATCTCGGATTTCCATTTCCAGACAGCATACTGTCTCCTCCTTTATCACCATTTTTCTCCTACCTAAAGTAGTTTCTAGGATCAACTTCCTTCACGAAAGTTGTAGAACACTTCGAGAGCTTCAATTTCGACCCAAGAACGATCATATTCGGCCAAATATTGACCAAGTTACTGCAATCCAAAGTTTGGTCCAGATTTGCGAGTTTCACCGCCCGTAAAAATCTTCCAACTAGCTTATTTGGCCCCGACTAGTTTCGGATCAAGGTAGATTAATCTTACTCACTATCTCTATGTATAACGTAGGATCATCTTAACTCCTATCTCTAAGTATAAGCCGAATATTCTTGAGTATTTTCTTAAGTAGATAAGGTTATCTATTGCTTTAAATGCTATGTGCGATACTTGTATGCATGAGAAACTTGAAAATAACTTTCTTTAAAAAGATGAAAAGGAAGGGGAGTATGTTGAATATATTGACTTTATTTTCCGAATAAACATATGTTGCTTAGAATTTCTCAAAAGAAAGAAAGAACGGTTTTCGAAAGGTAGAATTTGACACTTGAATAGAAGTATTCGTATTTTGATCTTTAGGATGGTTATGAGCATGATTATTAATATAGAATTGGATGATCTAGCTAGTTTAGTTTCAAGATTACAATGAATTATTTATGTTTGTAAAAAATCCTACCGCGGAGTCTTTGCATGTAACGAGACACGAGAATCGAGAAAGTAGAAACATGACACCTAGGGTGTGATTAATGAAAGAAAATATTTTTCGAGGAAGGAAATATTTTGAAACTACATAATGACCGGTTTTGGGTGGTGGCATTATGTGAGTTGTGTGCGTGTGCAAAAGTAAGATTTGTGAAAAACCCAATGAGAACCCGGAGCGGCGGAATCATTGTGGGGATATTCGGGAACCCGGAGCGGCGGAACCGAGGGTTTAAATTTCGAAAACCCCAAATGGGAACCCGGAGCGGCGGAACCATTGTGGGATACTCGGGAACCCGGAGCGGTGGAACCGAGGGTTTTGGATTGTGTGCGTTCCCATGGGAACCCGGAGCGGCGGAACCATGGTGAGGTATGGCTTGGTTATCCGCGGTACGGAGCCAATGCAATCGTGTGCCAATGGGAACCCGATGCAGCGGAACCATTGTGAGGATACTCGGGAACCCGGAACGGCGGAACCGAGGTTGGTTGTGTTAAAAACGGATTTTGAAAATGTTGATTTGGTTATGAAAAGTGAAAATGGAGACACGGTCTACAATGAGTCTGGACACCAACAATACTAGAATAGTGAATATGGATGTGTGATTGTTACTATTCATCGTATTTGTTAAACCTGCTTGTACTCTGTTGATTTTATGATCTATTGTTTGTAAGTTAAGGGTTAGTGGGTTTGGATATTCTATTGAGCTTTTGTAAGCTCACGGTTTTACCTTTGGTGACCCTGACATATTATATTGGTGGCGACGCCGGTATAATGTGTCAGACCTTATAGATGAACATGGTGAACTCTACGCCTTGGAGGCCCTTGGAGTCGAGAAGCTGGCCAGATTGGAGGAGGAAGCGGAGTAGTAGATAGAAACCCTAGTTTTACCTCTCCTGTTGTTGATTAAGAACACTCTTTGTGAGAGTTATGTTGTAATATTGAGCCAGACTCCATTTATTTTGAAATGAAATTGTCCATTTAACGTTCCCAAAAATTCGGGGCGTTACATTCAGAGTCCAACCAAGAAGCAAAGTTCCTGTCTCAAAGGTAGATTTTTTTTACTTTTTCAACCAAAAGGGCTAATGTCCTTCTGAGGGAGATCATTCAGCCCACTCCAGTCCTTCATACTAGATATGTGATTGAATGATCTTGGCATAAAAATCAGGACAAAAGAGCTATAAATGAAGCTTTCAAAGGTGTTCTGCAAGCTCTCCAGAGCACTCCGGAATACTCCCGAGCTCTCTAGAGTGATTTTATCCATGTTTCCCACTTTTATGCTAAATATTCAAAAGAAATGAAGGCTTCATGGATCCATATGCTGCTCTTTTATGTTTTTTTTTGAAAATGATGCGGATTTCCAGCCATTTCCAGAAACATTTACATTTTCTTAAAAAAAAAAAAAAGGAGTAAGCAGCAGGATAAGGCCACATTTTCCTTAGAAATTCACTTTTAATATTCTTGTTAGCATATAAAGTACCTTATATAGTATTTTCAGTGCCTGTTCAGTTTCTGGATTCAATGCAATGGAGCAAAGTTTCTGGATGGCCAAGACCGGTTTTTGACAGTCTAGAATTATTTGTTGAGCATTATGAACATTATTTCATAGCAATATTATTTCTCACATTCCAAGTATGTCTACGTAACTGTCTAACCGGAATTTGCAGAACATGCAGCAGTACTCCTAAGCGCTCAGGAGTGCAATCCCGAGTGCTCGGGAGTGACCTCAGAAAGTGGTCCCCATTTTTCATGCATCATTCTGTATCTTGCAACATCTTAATAATATACACTAGCACATGTATACACGGATTTACTTGATATATTTTTCACTATGTGCTAATTGCTCTTGTGAAAGATAGACAATGCAGCAAAAAGTATTTTCAAAAACCCCGCAAATGTTTAGTAAAGACCAATTTTAAATCAGCCGAGGGAGGTGCCGTAAAAGTCTTCCCCGCTCGTAATATGGCTTATGAACCCAAAACAATCTCTGATTTTCAAATTCAAACTATCATTTTCAATCAAAACTGTTTCTCGGATGGCGAACCTTAAATCCGGGTGGCGACTCTTCAATTTTTCAAATCAAAAAATATTATTTTTTGGACCGCCCCGATCCACCCGAGGCTGCGGTAGCCCACAAGTAACATAACTTTCTTTCTTCCTTACGAAATTAGGGTTTAGTACGACACTAACTTAGGCATCGAAGGGTCTTTGCCGATGAGAGGCAGAGGTGTGGTCACCATGTTTGTGTTGCAGGTTTTAGGGTTCAGGCGAAGCTGTCACATGTGTTTTTATCTTAAAGAGTGTGGTTCCAGATAACGAGGATTTTTCCCTTTACAACTTTTTTTGTGATTATTATTATTATTTTTTTAGCATCAGATCAAAACTTTCAAATTTTGAATGGACTAGGGAGGGTATAGTTAAGGGGCGTGTAAGCTGGCCCAGCCATTCCAGACCGTCAAACCAAAGAAAAAAGGGAGAATTTTTGGGAGGTCTACTATAGCATGTTTCTAATCCCACTAGTCCACTTTTAAAGTTCTTAACCCCTCTAGTTCACTAATAATTCTAATGACAAAACTTCCCTATGTAAAAGAAACAAGAGCCTTGTTTGGCTAACAGAAAAAATGTATTTTTCTATTTTTTTCGATCTTGTTGCAACCACGGAACCACCACCACCACCACCACCACGCCAACATATAATGTTATATGTGTGGCAAAAATTTCTATTCTCTTTTTTTTTTAATTCCGTTTTGAGCATTTTTTTTCTTGAACCCGCCACCCCTTAACATATAACGTTATATGTGAACAAAAATTTCTCTTTTTGTGGGCAGCGTGCCCGGAAAAAAAGGGACGGATCGATGAGCGCGCTTTTTAGGTAGACGAGCACTCAATCAGAGTCGCCACTTGGGTTTGAAGGTCTGACACCCAAGGAACCGAACTTAAAACGCTCGCTGCGCTGTTTGATTTTTGAAAAAGGTGAAGGTACCAGTCCGTCATAACCATATCTGGGTTCGGGAGCCAGGTTACGAGAGGGAAAGGGTTTTAAGACACCCCTCTCGCCCAATCCGGAGATAGATCTCTACTTAGACATTTGCGAAAATGTTTGTGATTCTATTTGAATAATCAATTCTTTAGCCAATTAGGGCGGGAAAACAATTTAATAGGGATTAAGACCGTAACACTTTGCAAGATGTGATAAAATAGCATGGATAGATGAAATGGCGAGAAATAAATGAGATAAAATCCAAAACTGTGATAAAATATCAAAACAGTACCTTTGTATGTATTTGTCTAAAGCAGTGGCCAACTTGCATGCATGGATCTCTGTGCGTGCAAGCTAACCATCGCGCGACAAACCCATACAATCGTGCGCAAGTTGATATCCTTTCAACAGGTTGTATTTTATCCCCTTTTGGGTTTTGGAATGACCAGTACACACACAGGACAAACCAAACAGTTTATAGGCAGTTAATATGCACAATTCTAAGAGGGTGTTCCACTTTTACAAAAAGTTCTTTTTTTTCAAACGAATGTTATTTCAAACTCAAATATAATGAAAATGAAAAATATTTTTTCAATTTTTTTTGCACCTTTTAAAATATCTTAATGAGATCTATCAAACAAGATTCATATTGGTAGGAAAATTATTTGCTTAAACACATAATTTTTGAGCTAGAAATTGCCTTCTTTTTTAAAAAGTTCTTTTTTTCAAAAACCGGAACACCCTCTAAGCACTTTAAAGGCTGAAAAGCCCTACAATTTAACAAAACACCCCATAAACAGCGTGGAGGCAAAGTAATAGCCTAAAGCCAAAGTAATAGCCATAAACACCCCATTGGTCAGAGGCGCTCTGGCGCACGAGGGTTGCGCTCCGGTGCGCAATGATTGCGCCCTGGCGCCCGAGGGTCTGAGCCATTTAACCAGTGCTTGGTTTACATATTTCTGGGTTCTAGGACAGGTTCAGAATGATCCAGTGGTACTCCATAATAACAGAAACACATATTGAACTATAGCTAGCTAACATTTCTAACAAAGGAAAGCAGTAAATTGGTTGTTTATATGCTTGCAGTGGCCTATATGTAAGTAAATACACAAAACAGTAAGACACCAATCCCCACGCGGACCATCGCGCACAGCCACAGAGTGTCGCGCGCGTATATGGGTCCATCGCGCGCTGGTTCTTGCCTCTACGATTTTTGAAACCCTGCCAGTTTTAGAACCAGGACTGGTATTGATTACCAGTTTTAGCCCTGCCAGCCCCCCTCAGGGATCAGAACAGAAAAAAGTAGGTATGTTTATACCTTTGCTTGAGTGTTTGAAAATAGCTTGGACAAATAGGTAGTGGTGGTAAAATGAGTGTACAAAAGTAGATTGAATGAGAGAATATCAAGGATATTAGGACTTGTGTGGCCTTTTTACTTGATTTTTGGTAACCCTTTCAAAAAACAACCATGGAGGATATTTATAGAGAGAGAATGTGGTAGATCTGGTGTAAAGAAAGGAGCTTAGCCAGCCCACGAGGCTGGCTTTAGGTTGCATTGGTGACCAAGTTTCCATCTTAAGAAAAGTTAGTGGAAACAGGCATTACGCTCTGGCGCGCAATGGAGTCAGTCCAACGCGCAAAGGTGCGCCCTGGCACACGAGGGTCAACGGTCAAACTTTGACTATTGACCACCACCTGGCAGTTTGACCAGCGCGCGCGGGAGTCAGTCTGGCGCGCGATGGTTGAGCCCTGGCATGCATGGTTGTGCTCTGGCGCGCGTGTACCACCTACTCACGCGTTGGTCAACGTTCAAGCTTTGACCATTGACCAACACCAGTCAAGTTAATCTACGCACGCAGGATTCAAATCAGCGCACATCAGTATCGTTTTTGGTTTTTGAAGTGGCTTAGACTTGCTTAGGTTCAAAAGGGGTGTCAAACACTCAAACCTCAAATACATATCATTCCCGAGGTGTTTTTGATCTGTTTCATCATCGATGAATCAAAAGCCGAAAGTAAACTAATCTGAAAGCCCAGATTGGGATGTCTACACATTTTTTTTTTTTTTTACCTATTTTGAGCCATTCCCTTTTTGAACCCGCCACAACTTAAGATATAACGTTATTTGTCCCAATCTGTATTTTTGTCTTATGTTTGGTACTACATCAACAAAAGTACACATATAATTTTATATGTCTCAATCTGTCCTCTGTACATTATCTATTAATATATGGAACGTATTTTTTGTCAACACAAACACATATAATATTATATATGTATATATATCTGAACAGACTGAATTTTGTACCATGCCAAATATATTCTCTGCATGTTGAAAAAATGTAAAGATAAACTTATATGTCTTGATGCAACCTTATCAGTGTCACTGTCTTTTTCCTTGTCAAATTGGACGACACTCACCAAATCCGCCATCGGAATCAATACATCTCTTGGAATAAAAATATCTCGAACATACTGTCATGTGTCTATTAAAATTATACTCGCATGTCAATTAGCCCTTACAGTGTACTGGGCAAATACTCAAATAGTTATTGTTAATGATCAAATATTTTATGTTACTGTGATGTTTTTCATTCAGATAGAAAAGGATCCGCCTACTTGCCATCATTGGTTTACTACTGTGCTCAAACAAAGTGGATGTAATATTGTAACCATTTTTTCTTGCTTTGTTTATTGTCCATTTGCTATTGCAGTAAAGAGATCCAAGATCTCTGAAATTGTTTACCAACTCCTCCCCCAACCTCACCGCCGCCGCAACCGTCTCCTCCGACCCACCTTCCACCGCCGCCTCAACCACCCCCATCCCCTTTGCCACTGCAATCGTCAAGTACTTCGCCGCCCTCAATAGCACCTAGCTCCCTCCTCGCCGCCGCCGACCTAATCTTGCTCCGTATCACCGCCACGAACCCGTCGGGACAGGCAGCCCGATGTCTATCTCGCTCATGTACAAGAACCCCTGGTCCTTTCACATCAGGACATAGTCGTGGGATAGGGCGAGGATGCAGCTGGCAGCGGAGGCATGGCCGGTGGCAGCTGCAATCGTGGGCATGGGGAAGGACATTTGGTCGACAACTAGGGAGCAGAGCTTGGAGGCCATGAGTTTGAGAGAGAGAGGAGGCTGTGCTCTAGATTTATTTGTGGTTTAAGATTTCTCTCTATATGATAGCTATATAAGAGGATATTTTTGTCTTGATTTAATTTTTTTTAAAAAGAAGTGGACTTAATGCCTTAATAAACTATATTAGTGGTCTAGAGGGATTACAAATATTAGAGGTGGACTAATTGAGTTACAAGTTCTCTATAGTGGACCCTAAACTAATTTTTTAAAGAAAAAAATAACGTTCAAAAGATATAGATTGATTAAGTTCTTGCGGATAAATGAAAGGAACTAATAGTATCTCTTCCTGCAGTAAATTAAAGAATTTATGGATTGATCATAGAAATTAATGAAGAAGATTAACGCAAGCAGACTATTGTTTTGCTTTCAATTCATATACAGTTGCAACAAATTTATTCATTACAAAACAATGAAATAAATTACAATTAAGAAGGGGGAAACTTTGAGGATTTGACTATTCATCTTCAATTAATTGCATTAGTAACAAGACTCAACAAGGATATATGGGTTTAACAAAATTAAACGGAAATAAATTGACCGATTCCTAACGGAATAAAAGAGTTTTCCAACTGCTGGAAGATATGCATGGTTCTAGTTTAGAGCACTGCAAATCCTCCTTATGACCCCATTTTGACTGGTGACAGGATCAATTATATCTCCCATTCTGACCATGGCAGCAGCGAAATCGGATTTAAACGTCGCAGGGTTGCTGCTATATTGTGAAACAATACTGTCGGTTGGTCCTCCACTGAAAAGTGTTTGGTCCGACTCGAGAAGGCCCTTCTTTTGAATTAGGTTTTTGAAGTAGTTGTTGTCGAACGAATTGGGCGTCACCAGATCAAGAGGTGCTAAATTTGCATTCCTGCAACCACGCATGCGTGTGCTAGCAAAGCCAGCATCAATGTCGCTTCCATTACTGTTTATCCGGTCGCTAAATGTGAAGCATTGTGCCTGTCCTATGGTGTGTGCCCCTGCATTTCAAATACGTAAAACAAACACATCAGTTAACTATTTTTCCCACGAAAACGAAAAATGATCGAACCGATGAATATTAGTACTAATAGTTTTGTGGTTATTATTACCTGATAAGGCAACCATGTCCCTTGCACTAAGCCCCTTCCTAGCGAAGTTTTCAATAAGCTGGTTGACGTTACTTCGGAAGAAGGGAAGATCGGAGTTTGCTAGATCACGGCTGGCTGTGGTAGAATCTTTTCTTCCAAGTTTTACTGTCCACGACGGACCACCCACCTGTTTATTTAAAAACTAATTAGCATATCTTGAATTTTATTATATCGTAATGAAACTCATTGAGATCGATGTTACTAAAAGAATAGTAGCTAGATAAAATGCTAGGTTGTGTTTTGTGACTTACAGCAAACGACGCGTCTCGTGCAGCTACTGCAAGTATGTCAGCACATGAAACAATTTGTGGGCATATTTTCTCCACCTCAGCCTTGGCGGCATCTATGACTTCATAACCTCTTGCAGAACCTGCATTAGGCGCTGCAGTCTGCTCACTCGTTGAGATAGCGGCCTCACTAAGTAAGATTGATGCATCACAACCCTGCACAAGCACAAAACTTCAATATTTTGATAATATATATAACATGCCCAATCTCTAACTTAATATGTTAGCAGATTGGTACTGGATGGTTACAAAAATGATATAATATTCGTTCCAAAATATTTACAATTAAACCAAAATAAAAGTTTTGACTTTTGAGTACATTAATTAATTGTTGTAATTACCTGAACAAAGCAATCATGGAAATGGAGTCGAATTAGCGATGCCGCCATCCGGCGTTCACGTGATACGGCTTGTCTGATTGAGGTTCGGATAGTGTTGAGTGCATTGGGGCAGGTATTGTCGTAAAAGGTAGAAGATAATTGTGCGTTAGTAGGCGTACTCATTAATAGCGAAAACAAGAGCAAGGCAGAAGCAATGGCCGAATAAAAAGTGCGAGAAACATTCGTTGGTGAATTCATGGCTAGCTAGCTATGGTATATATCAAAACTCTCTCTCTCTCTCTCTCTCTCTCTCTCTCTCTGAAATAAGATGCAAGTGAGTAAGAGGGGAATCAAAATGCAGTGAAGATGATTGAGAAAGCGTAACGAATTGCATCAATTTATAGGGCAATAATATTGACTAAGTGGCTTTAGGTATAGGTTTTGCAAGGTCACTATTTTACTGCTACACTGCACCGCGTAGCTAAAGTTCTAATAGTCTTATGGATCGAGTAGCTGCAAATGGAAATACGACTTGTTCATCTTTGGCTAGCTGCCTTCAAATATTTTCCCCTTAAAATAATAAAATCTCGGCCACCAAACGAATGTAGAAGGAAATGTCGAGGGTGTGTTCTTGTACAAGTATATACTCCCTCTATCCAGATTTAATAGTTCATCGTTCAATTCTAACCGGATAAAAAATGAGTTATATTTTTAAATTGATAATGAATTTTATATACAATATGGATCTTGATTCGTAGATTTCAATTAGTTCTATAAGACAATGTTTTCAAAATTACATAAAACATTATAAATTACAATATATAATCGATTGAAAAATTGCATAAACTCTAAAAAATAACTATTAAATCCGGACGGAGGGGGTATATATATATATATATAGATGGATGCATATATGCTTTTGGAATTTAATTGATTTTATTTTTAAACCAATGAGCTAGAGTGGGTGCATGTATTAGCTGGTAATGACGGTTGGTTGGGACTTTTTTGCTTCTTTTTTTGAAAAATGACGGGTTGGACTTTTACATTAGTTTGGGCATTATGTACACATGGACTTTAATTATGATTAAACTAGCTAGTGAAATATTAAGGGAAAGAGCAGTACTATTTGTTGGGTTAAATAAGCCAAATGGCTTATTCTTTTTGTTCTTATTCAAAAAAAATTCGCATTTGTTAGTTTTTCGTCAACTTTTTATGGATTATTGATTCGTCATGACAAGAGGAATCTAAAAAGTATAAAATTATGATTGAAACCTAAATTATTTTGAATGAAAACGAAAAAATTGGCTTATTGGCTTATTTTGTCTTTATCTAAAAAATTTAGGTTTCGATCGTAATTTTTTACTTTTTAGATTCCTCTTGTGAAGAAGAATCACTAATCCACAAAAGGTTGACAAAAAACTAACAAATGCGGAAAAAAAATTGAATAAGGATAAAAAAATAAGTTGTTTGGTTTATTTTGCCGAACAACCCTCTGGCAGGAGCAATATCTGTATAGTTTTCTTTTCAGTGTATGGAGAAATTAAAAGTTTTGTTAAATGATAGTAATGTGGAACATCAAAATTTTCAAGGGGAACGACTAAGCATGAACACAGTGGGTTATGTCTACGAAAATAGCGGAGACAAACAGGCAGAATCGGGTGGAACTACCAATTCAAACAAGGGAGGAGTCGATGGATTCTACGGAATCTTGGGATGGTAAATCAATGGATAGCAGGAATGGATTTCCTAATGTCAAGGAGAATAACGTTTCAACCCAAAATGGTGTACAGGAGGATGATGGTGAGCTTTCGGGCTCAATGTATGTTCAAACCAGGGATACTTTGGGTACAGCAAGTAAAGGGCTAAATAGTCAACAACTATTTCAGGGCAATGGGCAGTCAAAGGGAATCAATCTAATGGTGGACCTCAACATTTCTCAAGGAAGGATAGAGGGATTGAGTGAGTCGTTGGAAAGAGGTGAGATGGAGGTTCAGTCCAAAAACTCTTCGGTGTGGGAGGTTAATTTGGACCTGGGGTGTATTTCTCAAAGAGAGGAGTATGTTATCTCCAATGGGGATGTAGAAGAGGTTGAAGGGCTTCATAGGCAAAACTCGAAAGATGGGAGTAATGCTCCCGGCAATAGAGCGTCTTTTGATGCCATTCTTAAGATGAGAAGCAGAGTTAGAAGAACGGAGAGGAAAATTAAAAAAAAAAAAAGCATCTTGCAAAGATTGAGGCTAAGTTTGATAAAGTAAATCGTACAAACAAGAAGGGCCCTTATTCCTCAATACTATTTAAGGAAGCTCGTAAGATGTTGGATATGGCTCCTATTTTGGGTATTGAAGTTGAAGGAGGGAGGAACTATAATTTAAAGAGATTTGTTCAAATGCAATAGGAAGAATTAAAAGAAAGGATCCATACTTTAGAAGATTTCGAAGAAGAAGATATCTTGGAGGACAATGTTGATTTCAAGGATGATGCTTCTCTCTCTTTGGCATTTTGATTTCGAGGTTAGGCGGGTATGTGGTGTTTTGATTTTTCTGATTTTGCTCGGTGGTGTTTCAGTTTAGGTTGTTTCTTTTGGTCGTGGAAATTAATCGATAATAGGGAGAAATAGAGGTTTAGTCCTTTGCGAAGGTCTCGATGGATTTGTTTTGTGTCTGCTTAGCTTTTTGGCTTTTCAGGTGATTGATGATGGGGGTTTTGCATAGGGTATGTAGGATCGTTTTGGGTTTTATTGGATGTTTTAGGTTGAGGTTGTGCAGTTTTGTTATGGTGTTCAGTTGGCGTCTTGCCATCTTTAGGTCTCGGGTGGCTTTCTGCCGGTGTGCCATTGATCAATTTAATCTTTGTATAAAGATTCATAAATTCTTTTTGCTTAGCAAAAAACCATGTCAAAACCTCAACTCATGCATGCATATTGAATTGGTGTTTTGGTTGGCCTTCCATTAATTGGATTTGGTTCTTGGGTGTCGTTCGCCGATGTGCTCATGACCCGTTAAATCTTTGTACTCTTTTTCAAAGTTTTATAAAAAAAAATTGCTGATCAAAAAATATATTATTGTAAGTATTATGCTCTGTGTTCCCTTTCGATCTTTATTGTCAATAGTCTAAATATGTTAATTTTGCATTCATGACAAAAACTACTATATTATTTTTTTGTCTAATTAGCTTATAGAATTACAGACAAAGTTTTAAAAAATTCAACTACATTGCAAAGACCGTTAACTTGAATAATATTCCTTTGAATTTAAGACTACGATATAAAACCTCAGTATGTCATCCTAAAGAACAATATATTTTCGAGAAAGTCAGCCCTAATATACTTCCTATAATTTCTTTCAAAATAGTTTTAGTAGATTAATACACCGGTTATTAAACATTGGCACAAAATTTGAGAACTCGTTTAGGACAACAATAAACTTTTAACCCCTTCATTTTTATTTTGAACGGCAAAATTTTTTTACCCTCTCCAATATTCTCGAAACAATGTCTACTATGCAATACAACTTTAAAAAAAATTATTAAAAAATATAGTTTATAATTTTAAGTTTTCGCCTCGTAGTTAATACTTTTAGAATAGAGTTTATGTTTTTTGACAGCACTATTTATATTAATATATGAGATTTTGTACATATATTATCGGTTGATTAATAGACTAGTTAATACAGATACAGTAATTTCTAAACATCCTACTACAAATTTTTAGAGCCGCCACTAAATACAAGTAAAAGATAAAAGGAGATGGTGGACTCTATATTTTGCTTTTTTTTCCCATCAATTACACAGTTTTAATGCTTGCTTGGAAGGGTTGGTCAGGTTGACCTTCATTTATTTAATACTATTTTACCATAGGGAGCTTTGCCAGATTGACATACTATAGGATTTAATGATGTAATTAACTCGATTAGACCTTTGAAATTTCTAAAGTTGAAAGGGAGATGTGGTCAACAATAATCTAAAACGTCTTTTTGACATTTGAAAATTCTGAGAACAACACGTATATATATGATCCAGCAGATAGACCACCATAACGTGACTAGTAGTTAATAAGCAATCCGGTAGTCTATCTAAACTCCATAAAAACATGGATTTTTAATTACTATATATATATAACTTGACCCTTGCCCACCCAAAACCTTCGAAAAGAAATAAATAATACTAAAATCATGGGTCAACGCACTTTTCTTTGTCAATAAAAAAAAAGCATTATTGCATGATTAATGTAATTTAGTTTTCTTTTAATCAGCAAAAGAAAATTTTATCAATCTTTGAAAAAGATTACAAAAATTTAACAGAATACGGGCACACCGGCAAAACGCCTCCAGAGAACCAAACCCGAAGGAAAGCAATGAGCCAACCAAAACACCACAGTGAAAATCGAAAATCGAAAATACTGCTGAAACAATCCAAACAAGCAAAAAACCTAAGCCCAAAAGCACAATCTGAAACCTAAGATAGCAAACCTAAAGGACAAATTCGAAACCAAGAAGCAACCCATACCCGCCAAACCTCGATACTAAAATTCCAGAGAAAGAGAGGCACCGTCCTTGAAATCAACTTCTTCCTCCGAGGTAAACTCTTCCTCCAAGTCATCTAGAGTATGGATCCTATCTTTAAATTATTCCTCTTGCATTTTAACAAATTTCTTTAAAGTTTATCTCTCCTCTAGCTTCAATGCCTAACGTGGGACCACAATCCAACGTCTTACGGGTTTCGTTAAAGAAATAGAGTTTCAATTCCGGATGTTATCGGAAGATAAGGAAGAAGATGGGACCTTCATGTTTTTAGGATTCAATTTGACGGCCTTAACCT
Source organism: Rhododendron vialii (assembly GCF_030253575.1). Classification (NCBI taxonomy): domain Eukaryota; kingdom Viridiplantae; phylum Streptophyta; class Magnoliopsida; order Ericales; family Ericaceae; genus Rhododendron; species Rhododendron vialii. The sequence goes on from NC_080561.1 coordinate 28,372,849, forward strand.
CAAGCTCCATAAGAAATTTCTTCTTTTTAATCTTCCTCTTCGACCGTTTCAATCTACTTTCCGATTTATGGATAGCATCAAGAGAAGATCGATCCCCCGAATAGCTGCTCCCATGATTAAAGGGTTTGAGTGCCATACAACCGAGACTATAGTATCAGGATCTCCCAAAAGGCCCTTAGGACCCATAGTCATTGCATGCCTCGTGTCTATGGTTCCATCGATTCCATGTCATAACCTTTTTCTTTTTTCAGAATCTGGTCCATTGACAGTCTTATCTTGACCACAATCAAAACTCTCCTCATCACCATCATTCCCCTCAACTCTGGCCTTCCCATCACCATTAGCCACTACGCATTAATCAACCTCCTCCATCGTTTCTCCCACCAAAGAAGTGGAAGGAGAAACATCAGCTTTTCTCCTAATTGAATCCGGCTGCCTCAAAACCACATTTTCTTCGTAGAATTATGCCCAACAAAACAAGAAGAACAATCCTCGAAACGGAGGCTGAAAGCTACAATCTTGAAAAGAAAAATAACAACCAGTCAATACCTAGTAGTACAAGAAATTTGCTTTTTGGAGACGAATAAAAATCGTCCCAGATTATATATATTTTCATCACAAGTAGTATAGGTGACGAAAAATTAGTATGGGTGATGAAAAAATCTTTGTCCACTGAACGTTGTCAAGGATTCCTACTTGGTAACGAAATATATTTTTCGTCATCTATAGTGGCTTTTGACGACTAAATATTTCATTGCAAAAAATGAATAGTTGATGACGAAATTTTTTGTCACCAATTATTCCTTTTCACGACGAATTTAGGTGACACATACTTGACGAAATTTTTCGTCACCAAAATAAGAAATTGTGATAAAAAAATTTATCACAAAAGACATTCAAATGGGAAAAACAGCCCACTTTCGTGCTCCTCCAGAAACCCAAGTCTCCTAAGTTTTGCTCGCAAGCTTCGACCAATTGTACCACACAGAATTTTCAGTATATATTTGAAATATCTAATGTATAACACATACGTTTAACATTAAAATATATTTTGAATGTCATTTTGAACTTTTACATAATAAAATTAGCAATTTTGACAAACATGAAAGTTGTAGCCCTTTATGTTATTTTTCAAACCCAATTTGAATTATCTCAATCGGAGTTCTAAGCAAAGAGTTATGCCCGAAATACATTTGATGACGAAATGCAATATTCATAAATTTCATCACCAAAGGTACCCATTTGACGAAGAAATACTAGAAAGGTACTTCTTTTTTTTCCGCCAAAGATAACCCTCTTGTGAAGGAAAAAAATATTTGGTGGCCAAATAGGGGGCCATTTGGCGATGAAATAGTTTTTCCGTCACTTAATGGTTATCTTTGGTGACGAAAAATAATTTCATCACCTTTTTTACGCTTTCGGCGTCACAAAATGGGTACCTTTGGTGATGAAAATATTTTTCCCGTCGCTAAGTAGGTATAATTGGTGAGAAAATAATTTCATCACGGAAATCGTCAAAATAGTGATGAATTTATTTTTTCGTCGCCAAATATACTCATTTATCGACAAAATTTAAACCATTTTTTCGTCACTGATTTTTTTTTTCTTTTTCTTGTAGTGTAGTAACAAATCATTCCAAGTAGCCCACCGAGTCGCACCGAGTTACCCCAAGTTAAGGACGAGTCGCACCATCATAGACCATTCGGAGGCCAAGGCTCAGTCTCCGTCAAGACCCAAGCAACCTGGACCGCAAAACCTTCCCTGACGTTCATTATTTCTTTTACTCACTTTTGTAGTGGGTTTTTCTCGTGCTAGGAAAAATACAGTAAACCACGTGCAGTACAGGACACCACGAGGGGGTGCGTCACAAGGAATAATAGCCGACCATGTGTGTAACGCCCCTAATTTTGAGAACGTTAAATAGACAATTTTATTGAAAATTTAAATAGAGTCTAGCTCATTATTACATCATAATCCCCATAATTCACTACAACAAATCTGACTTTTGGCGACATGAATTGGTGACACGTCCAAAAATACGTCGCCGTTGGGTATGTATTGGCGACACGCTTTGTTGTCGCCAATAATTTTCACATTCAGCGACAAGGATTGGCGACACAACAAAAATACGTTGCCGTTGGATATGTATTGGCGACACATTTTGATGTCGCCAAAAATCTTCACATTCGGCGACGCAAGGTGCGTCGCCGTTGGGTATGTATTGGCGACACACTTTGATGTCGCCAATAGTCTTCACATTCGGCGATGCAAATCGCGTGGCCAAAAGGCAGATTTTTTGGCGGGATATTTGGCGCCAACAATCTTCGCAATTGGCGAGGCGAAGCGTGTTGCCGTTGGGTACGAAGTTTTTCATCGGGTCGAAAATTTATTATTATAATGATATATTACGTTCGACCAAATATGTAATGATATGAGATTTAATTTATTTTTGGCAAGAATAATTTGATCCCTCTTATGTAAAAGATAGAAGGTTCCGATTTTAAGAAATGTCTCAAGTGGCCCTCGAGTTGTGCACTATAGAATTTTAATGCCTTTGGAACTACCGAATATGTTATGATCATGTAGTTGCCAAGATCAAATTATCATCGATTTTGGCGAGAATGATATAATTGATAAGATATTAAATCCTAATGGTTTAGACTGACCATTCAAAAAAATGAGCCAGCAACTACGTACCATCCTCTGGAACTACCAAATATGTTAATGATCATGTCGTTGCCATGCAAGATCAGATTATCATCAATGTTGGCGAGAATGATATAATTGATAAGACGTTATATACTAATGGTTTAAATTCACCATTCAAAAAAATGAGCCAGCAACTATGTACCATTAGAATCTATGCATTCAATTTACTTGTTTCTAAATTTACCCAAAAAAAATTTACTTGTTTCTAAACCAATGTCTTGTGCAATATAGTCTAATGTACAGTAGCCAGATGACCACAACATAATCACAACGATCAATACCGTTCATTTTGTTAATGTTAGTATATTAATCATTCTAGTAAATTTTTAGATCTATTGGGTTTTGAAAGCCCCTTCATTGGGACACAGATTTATTATTGGAACGATATTTTACGTCCAATCAAGTATGTAATGATAAGAGATTTACTTCATTCTTGGCAGAAATTGTTTAATCTTTCTTATTTATAAGATAGACGGTTTCCAATTTTAAAAAAATAGTTCAAGCGGCCCTCAAGTTGTACACTGTAGGACTTTAATGCCTCAGGAACCACCGAATGTGTTACAATAATATAGTTGCTGACATCTGATTATCACCAATTTTGGTGAGAATGATATAATTGATAAGACGTTAAATGCTAAAGGTTTAGATCAATCATTTAAAAAAATAGCTGACCACTACCTTTAAAAGGTATACATTGAATTTATTTATTTCTGAACAAAAGTCTTGTGCTAATCATTATTGTAAATTTTTTGGTCTATTCGATTTTGAAATCCCCTTCATCGGGACATAGATTTTTTATTAAAATGGTATTTTACATCTGATCAAGTATGTAATGATAAGAAATTTAAAAAAAATCTAGTGAACCCGTGAAATTAATACATAGATATAGTATCTATTCCCTTCATCTCAATTTAAATGTCCCCTATGAATTTTTGTGCATTTTCACTTTAATTTGTTGTAAGAAAATAAAAATAATAATATTTAAAAATATTTTTTGGGTTTGAAAATGAACGAAAATCCATAGTAGACATTTAAATTGGGACGAAGGGAGTAGAAGAAATTAACAATCACAAAAAGAAAATTATTAAAATACTATAACATAAAACGACGTCATTTCGAGAAGACCCAATTTTTTTCGGTTCAAAATACTTAAAATGTTTCATCCTATTTGAATTTTGATAAGCATGAAAGTTGTTAACCCTTTGTGTTATTGTTCAAATCCAATTTGAATTACCTCAATCACAATAATGAGTTAAAAGTTATGCCCGAAATACTAAATAAATTAATTCTAATTGTTGGTAATTCAAATTGAGTTTGAACAATAACATAAAGGGCTACAATTTTCATGTTTATTAAAATTGCTACTTTAAATGTTTAAAGGTTCAGAATCACGTTCGATTCAACTTTAATTGCTATTTTAATGTTAAATATATACTATATATATATTAGATATTCTAAAAATATAACAAAAAGTGTGTCTAGTGCAATTGGTCGAAGCCTTGCGCGTAAAGGCTTGTGTAGTCGGATGTCTCGGGTTCGAAACCCAGGAGCCGCAAGAAATTGAAATTTTTCATCAAGCAACCTTTCGGTGACGCAATAACTGGTGTCGCCAATAGGTTACCTTTTGGCGACGCAAAACACGACGGCAAAGGTGTAATACGTCTCCCACATCAACCATACTTTCGCCGACACAAAGCGCGTCGCCGAATCTACTGCCTTTTGGCGACAGAGGTGTTTGCGTCGGCAAATACAATTACCGACATAGCAACGGCGACAGCATGCCGACACAAGGACTTGCGTCGCCAAAACCCTTTGCCGACGCAAATAAGCCCTTGCCGACATACTATTGTTCGTCGCCAGAACCGAATTTTGTTGTAGTGATTACACAACGGGAGGGAAACTAAAGTTTCTAACTAAGCCTCCGCCTGTTCTTCCATCCTAGTCAGCTCTTCAACTCCCAATGCCTCCAAGGTGTATAGCTCACCATGTTCATCTACAAGGTCTAAAACATTATACCAGCGTCGCCCCCATTATAATATGTCAGGGTCACCAAAGGTAACACCATGAGTTACAAGAGCTTAATAAAATAATCCATATCCACTAGAGGTGGCAATCTCAACCCATATTTTGTAACCCACTCAAATTCGCCCACTTATAACCCAACCCAATCCGCCCATATTATATAATGGGTTGAACCCATATCAACTCATATTTATATGGGTTTAGGTGGGTTAAAAATGAATTCAATATGGATTGGACTTAAAAGACTCAAATTGACTTATTTTCTTATTCAAAACCCGTTTTTGTTTGATGGTCTAAATTAGCTTCCAACACATGCAAACAAAACTGGCCGAATAAAGGTCGGCACCCACCGGAAATTCGATAACAACGCGTTCTCTCTCTCTATCTCATACTTCCAAACCCAGACATCTGTCTTCTTGTTCTGAATGCATACAACGTGTAGTCAAATGGAAATTTTGGAACAAACGGAGCCGGCTTTCTTTGAAATAACGAACGTTGGTTTCTTCCGAATTCAAAAACGTTGGTTTCTTCCGAATTCAAAAGTGCTAAACTAATTAAGATTTTTATTTTGAAGATATCATTAGTGTTAGGAATTTTTATATGTAATCGAGTGTCTGGGACCTCGACTAATTTCGGGGTCCTAAATTAACAATCGCGCAAATCCTCCGCTGACTCCAAAGTTTAGATTGTTTAGCCTCCGTAAAATTTAAGCATGCGACCTCATAAAATCGATAGTGTTAAGATCGAAACTCATAATTTTTTTAAAAAAACAAAAGAAGTCAAAAAAAATGTCACGGATAAGGAACCGTGTCGAGGGAAAAAAAAAAGAAGAAGAAGAAGAAGAAGAAGATAAGGAGGAGGACACGGGTTGGGTCGGGCGGATTTTGGTTCGACTTGACCTATATTTGATCCGACCCGTTTCAACCCATTTATTATTTGACCTATATTTGACCCACAACCCGTTTTAACCCGCCCAAACCCTTCCATTTGCCACCCCTAATATCCATTAATCCAAAACTTACAAGCCATAGACCATAAGGTTAACGATTTCCACATAGTACGTGCATATCTAAGACAGTAACAATGACACACCCACATTCACTAATCCAACTAACGTTGGTGTTTATGATTTTCAGAGTTTTTCCTAAGCGACTCATCGTAGACCGTGTCTCGTTTCATTTACCAAATCAATATTTTAAAAAAAAAAATTCTTACACACCCAACCTCGGTTCCACCGCTCCGGGTTTTCACTGGCACACAAAATTTGCATTGGTTTCTCTCCGCGGATAACCAAGCCACATTACCAATGAAGCTACCACACCCCGCCCCATTGGTAATCTTCACAATGGGCTATCACGTCTGGCCACATTGCGATTTTTACAAACATTAATTTACCTCTAATGAGATTACCACATCCGGTCTCATGGCAACACACACCACACAATGAGCTATCAAGTCCAGCTACATTACGGTTTTCAAAATCCTTACACACAATGGGCTACCATGTTCGGCCACATCGCGGTGTCATGTTTTTAACTTTCTTGATTTCTGTGTCTCGTTTTTATGCAAAGACTTCGTGGTAGGACTTTTCACATATATAACCATAAATCATTCATTAAAATCTTGAAATTAAACTAGCAAGATCATCCAACTCTACATTACTAATCATGTTCAAATCACCACTTAAAGCATAACGCCACATGTACGGATGCATTTGGAATGAAAATCACTCATGTTTTAGCACATAACAAGACAAGTAATTCTAACAATTATGTATACGTATACGAACGCCTTTGAATTGAAAATCACTTATACTTTAGCTCACAACAAGACAAGCAATTCCAACAATTATATATAATGCTCATAACCATCCTAAGATCAAAATACGAATACTTATAATCAAGTTCATTTTTTCAAAATCCGTGTAGACACCCCAATTTGGGCTTCCAGATTAGTTTACTTACGATTTTTGATTCCCCAATGATGAAATGGATCAAGAACATCCCGGGAATGATAGCGTGTTTGAGTTTTGAGTGTTTGCAAAGCCCTTGAACCTAACCTAGCCTAAGTCACTTTAACAGAGCCAAAAACCCTATCGGCACGCGTTGGTTGAGAGCCCGCGTGCGTAGATCAACTTGACAGGTGTTGGTCAATGGTCAAAGCTTGATCGTTGACCAACGCGTGAGTAGGTGGTACACGCGCGCCAAGGGCGCAACCATCCCGCGCCAGGGCACAGCCATCGCGCGCCGGGGCGCACCATCGCGCAACGGACTGAAACCATCGCGCGATGGTCAAACTGTCAGGTGGTGGTCAACAGTCAAAACTTGATCATTGACCATCGCGCGCCAGGGCGCATCATTGCGCGCCAGACTGACTCCATCGCGCGATGGTCCAAGATGTCCCCATCACCTTTATCAGCTGGGAAGCTTAGCCACTAAGCAAACTTCAGCCAGCCTCTTGGACTGGCTGAGCTCCTCTCCTTGCACCAACCAGATTTATCACCATCCATCTCTATAAATACCCCCCCTTCTTCTTCCATTAAAAGGGTTCAAAAAATTGATACATGAAGGGCTAGAATATCCATACACATTGGGTTCAAAAAAAATATTCAAAGGGTTACAACATCCCACCACCATTCTCACACCTCAACCAAGCAACAAGCTACCTTGTTTTTGCATCAACCACTTAAATAAACACTTCAAATCCTATTTTCAACCTCAAAGCTCAAACACCATTCAAACACAAAAATCAAAGGTATAGCTTACCTTTTTTCTACTTTCTGTTCTGATCCCTGAGGGGGGCTGGCAGGGTCAAGGCTGGTAATCAATACCTGTCCTGGTCCTAAAGCTAGCAAGGTTTTAAAAACCGTTAACGTAGAACCAACGCGCGATAGACCCACTCACGCGCGCGACTGTCTCAGTCATCGCGCGATGGTCCTTGTGGGGATTGGTATCCTATTGTTTTATGTTGTATTTTGTATATAGATCACTCTGCAAGCATGTAAAAAACCAGTTTACTGCTTTTCTTAGTATAAACTATTAGCTTTGTAGTTAATTTGCATTTCTACTGTTTTGGAGTACCCCTGGGATTATTCTGGACATGTACCAGAACCCAGAAACATGTAAACCAAACACTGGTTAAAAGGCTCAGACCATCGCGCGCCAGGGCGCACCCTCGCGCAATAGACTGGCTCCATTGCGCGCCAGAGCGCCTCTGACCAGTGAGTGGTCTTGCACGGGTAACTAGGTTTTAGGCCATTATTTTGTCCCTACACTGTTTATGGGGTATTTTATTAATTTGTAGGGCTCTTTCAGCCTTTAAACTGCTTAAAATTGTATATTATGCTGCTTATAAACTGCGTGGTTTGTCCTGTGTGTGCACTGGTCCTTCCAGAGCCCAGAGGGTTTGAGAATAAGAGCTGTGGGTTTGAGCTCACCGGCGTGCGCGTGTCTTAGAGTTGCGCGCGCAAGAGTGTACAGCATGCAGTGACTTGTTCAGTGCATGCTGGTTTCTTCCTGTGCACGTCACTTCAAAACAGAGGCCTCCCAGTTTGTTTAAAACTCCCACACTAGTCTGTTCTCATCCTATACTAACTGTCATCCATGCTATCATTCACATCATGCAAACGTGTTACAGTTTTAATCCCTATTAACTATTCCTCCGCCGTAATTGGCTAAAAATTGATTAATCAAACAGAATCGCAAACAAATATTTTCGCAAATGCCTAAGTAAAGACCGATCTTTGGATTGGGCGAGAGGGGTGCCTTAAAACTCTTCCCCTTTCGTAACCTGGTTCCCGAACCCAGATATGATTATGACAGACTGGTGCCTTCACCTTTTTGAAATCAAACAGCGCAGCGAGCGTTTCAAGTTCGGTTCCTTGGGTATCGGACCTTCAAACCCAAGTGGCGACTCTGTATTGAGCGCTCGTCTGCCCAAAGAAAGCGCGCCCATCGATCTGCCCTTCTTTTTCCGGGCACGCTACCCACAATCCGTTCAAAACAACATACATTTTTTTCGGAAAATAAAGTCGGTATATTCAACATACTCCCCTTTCTTTTCAAAACTTTAATAAACACCTTTCAAGTTCTCGTGCATTTCAACATACAAGCATCATACAATATACTTAGAGTAAGTAAGTGGAGATATTCTACGTATACTTAGAGATAATGAGAACGAAAAAATCTACCGTTCTTCTTAGCGGTAGGGCAGCTACGGAAGTAAGTCGGCTATCGGATGAAGTAACTTCCTACGAAAAAGCTTGCGATAGTTTCGAAAGAAAAAGGTTTCTCTCGAAACTAAATCTTGACTACACTACTAAACTTTTATGGATCGAAGGGTGGTTGAGTGGCAGTCTAGTGGCAGTCTTGGATGAGTTTCTTGAAGAACTCAAGAACAAAGGAAAAACAAGCAAGAACAAGGCAAGAACACAAGAATTTCTAGAGAGAGAAGTTGAAGGATAAAGGTATGACTTGAATGGCAAGGATGGGGTGTTATTTATAGAAAAAGTTTGGACTCTCCCTCCCTCCCTCATGGCCGGCCATCTCTCTCTCTCTCTACCTCTCATTGTGTTGTCAAATCATGCTTGAAAGCATGGTAAGTCTATTCTCTCAGGGCCAATCCAAGTCTTTAGGCATAAGGCTATAAACTAAGTAGGATCTTAGGCTTTCTAGGTGAATCTATGTGATTATAGCCTAGGTCTTACAAGTCTAGGATAGGGTTTGATTAAGCTAAGGCATAGCCTTCCATGTTTAGTCATTCATAGGTCTAGGTTGTAGCCAAATCCTAGGGTATTCAAGGGCTAGTTTGGAAGCAAATCTAGGATGACTAAGGCTAGGATCCTGTGCTTGAACTTGACTAGAAATGGGTTGTCAAGTCATAAATAGGCTTAAGGCTAAAGGGGTAACTTGGAGTGCACAACACACAAGCACACACCTCACACACACACACTCTCTCTCTCTCTCTCTCTCTCTCTCTTCTCTCTCTCTCTCTCTCTCTCTCTCTCTCTCTCTCTCTCTCAAGTACTAAGTACACATATAAGTCTATATAAGTACACCAAAGACTAAGAGGTCTAGCTTATTAGGTCTAGGAAAAGAGTAAGGTATGGGCTTTCAAGTGACAACTTAATGAAAAGAAAATGATCAAGACTAGGTTTACTTCTTTTGGAAGCAAAATAATGGCTTCTTATGGTCCAAAGATTCTTATATGACTTGTCTTGTCAAATCTAAACTTTCATTAGCAAGACCAACTTCTATTACCCAAGGGATAAAATTTTCCCTAGTAGTTATTGTCCAATGGATAAAGGGGAAATGATGATAGGTATGGTTTTGATATGTCTAATCATGAAGTATAATGATTACTTCTCTAGGTCTAAAAGGCTCAATGGAAAGGTTCATAAGGGTCACCTAAGGTTAGGGGAAAGTAACTAAGTGAAATGGTAGTTAGATTTCTCTAACTAATTGGTTGGAAACTAATCTTACTTGCCAAGTAAGATTTATAGCCAAGAAATATAATTTAAAGATTTTGTTTAACTCATTAGGAAAATATACAAGTGCTTCTATAAGCATACTTGCCTTTAGAAAAGGACTAGATCGTCTGATGCGAAAAGATATACTTTTATATATCTCAAATCTAATTATGACGGATTATTAGAAATTAAAAAGAAATTTTAAAAGAAATTCAAGTAATTAAAATAAAATTTAAATATTTAAAAAAAATTTATTTACCAAAAATCAGGGTTGTTACAATGTGGTAAACCATGGTACCACCACTAAAGCAGCATCTGAGGTAGTGTACGTGGCAGCATGGCGGCTAGAGGTGTCAAATGGGTCGTGCCGGCATGGCACGACACGGACATGGGGTAGCACGGCACGTCACAGGCACGGTATTGGCCTGGCACGGCACGACATAGTACGATGGTAGTGGGCCCGGGGCACGGCACGGGCACCACGAAAGTTGGCCTGGCACGGCACGGCACAACACGGTTGTATACGGGAACGACACGGGCACGGGCACGAAAAGTGGATAGGAACGGCATAGCACGGCACGGTTCTAGCAAGGCACGAGCACGAGCACGGGCATGGGCACGGGCACGACCCGGCACGACATGGGCACGGCACGAGGCACGGGAAAAAAAATTAAATAAGCCAAATGGCTTTTTTTTTAAATTTTATAAAAATTAAACAATTTCTATTCGGTAAAAAATATTTGTTTACCTTTTTTTAAAGGTAAACAACTAAGATATTTAATTTTTTTTTAAAAATAATTTATTAAAAAATCATGTTTTTAAAAAATTATTTTTTCACTTTTAAAAAACTATCAAATTTTATTCGGTAAAAATATTTGTTTTGTTTTTGTTAGTAAAATTAAATAGGCTTTGGACCTTTGATTTGCAAATTTAACATTACAGTACAAGATAACAAGTAAAATTAAAAAAAATTATCAAAATATTTATGGTGCAAGAGTAATTTAATATGAAAGGAAACGCGCAAAAGTCATATATTATTTACCCCAAATCTAAAAAGAAATAAAAAAAAGTTTCAAACAAAAAAGAAAAAAAATACATAGTAGAAATAAGAGAAAAAAAACATATAAATAAGGGTTAGCTGGACAGCCTGGACTAGGACAATAGGACTATTTGTAATATGTTATTTTTTTAATTGTTAAATTTTACTTCATTAAGATCAAGAATTTCTTTTTAATTAGGGGTTGTAATATGTTATTTTTTTAATTATTAAATTATTTTGGCGTGCCATGGTATATGAAAATACAGAGTCCATTGTTATTTTTCTCTTTTCATTGTGAATTGTCCTCTCATTTTTCTCTTCTGCAAGTTACAGAGTGATTATGATATTCTGAGACTGAGTGTAGACATTTTGCCTAACATAATTCTCGTGCACTAGTAGGAGCATAAAACGGTAAAAGCTTTTTTAAGAAAACACCTTAAACTATTCAAATGTGCGACAATAAGAATTGAAGCGCAACTGCAGATTAATTGAGCCATTTACCAAACTCGCTTGTATACTAACCAAAAAGTAGTCTAAGATTTATTAAGTAGGTAGCTAAAAAAGCGAGGAAAAAGAGGGGACGCTCAAAGAAAAAAAAGGAAAAAGAAGGGGCAACCGAGGCTGAATAGCAACTTCGCTCTCTCTCTCTCTCAAACACACACACTCATCCCCTGTTTTTTATGAGGATGCAGTGAATGCAAGGATCTCTCTATCCTTGCCCAATGTCGCTGAGTTTCTAATATGTCAAAAAATCAAATGCATACAATGGTTACATGTCTGATGCAAGATTAGTTATGCCTTAAGTCAACCCACACATGTTAGGGCAGACTAAAACGACATGACTTAAAACGGCACGGCCCGGCCCGATCTGACACGACACGATTAAATAAATGGCCGGCACATCTTGACACGATTGAAAACGGCACGGCACGACATGATTTAAGAACACGGGCTGGCACGACGCGACACTATTTAAGAAAACGGACCAGCACGATTGAAAACAGCACGACACGACACGATTTAAGAAAATGGGCCTGCACGACATAACACGATTTCAGAAAAGGGCCGGCACGGCACGACACGATTTAAGTAAACGGGCCGGCACGGCACGGCACAATTGACAAACGGCACGGCACGACACAACACGATTTAAGTAAATAAAGTAAACGGGCCGGCATGGCACGGCACGAAGCACGGTTAGCACGCAGTTAAATGGTGCCGGCACGGCCCATTTGACACCTCTAATGGCGGCACCACGTGAGGGTGCATAAGGCCGAGCAAGGTAATTAATCAAGGGAAACGTACGTATAGCAAATGGTATGATCACATAGTATTGACCCGTGCTAAGCCAACCAACGAGATGGGCGGTTGGATTGATCCGGATAGAATATGCTGGAATGAGTTCCTTACTTAGTAAAGATGGGTCTCGCGAATAAGGGAATAATATATTCTGCCATGAAGGACAACAGTAAGATATACTATACGGAACGGATTACATATTAGAGGAGGTTCCTAACGAGGGTAGGACTTTGGCTTATTGGGGGAAGAGAATCCCAGAAAGGCTCGATTTCCTATACAGGATAGAAAACATAGGGCGACGAGGATGCTTGGAGAGCAAGTCATGAAAAGTCTATAAATTCGAGGTAAACCTAACGAGAGAGGCACACTTTAAGCAGTAATATAACTTTCTTTCTTTGTTACGAAATTACGGTTTAGTATGAATACTGACTGAGGCATTTGAGGGCATTTGCCGACGAGAGGCAAAAATGCGCTCACCGTGTTTGTGTTGTAAGTTTTAGGGTAGTTCCAGCGAGGCTGTCACATGTGTTTTGATCTTAAAGAGTATGGTTCCATATAAAGAGGACTTTTCCCTTTACAACTTTTTCTGTGATAAATTTTTTTTTAACATCAGATCAAAACATTCAAATTTTGAAAAGACATCCCAGACCGTCGAACCAAAAAAAAAAATATAACGTTCAAAAGTTATAGATTGATCAAGTGCTTGCAGATAAATGAAAGGAACTAATAGTATCTCTTCCCGCAGTAAATTACTGAATTTATGGATTGATCATAGAAATGAAGAAGATTAACGCAAGTAGACTATTGTTTTGCTTTGAAGTCCAAAAAATACACCGAGTGACAGACTAAGATCAGGAAATTCATATACAATTGCAACAAATTTATTCATTACAAAACAATGAAATAAATTACAATTAAGAAGTGGAAAACTTTGAGGATTTGACTATTCATCTACAATTAATTGCAGTAGCAACCAGACTCAACAAGGATATATGGGTTTAACAAAATTAAACGGAAATAAATTGACCGATCGATTCCTAAAGGTATAAAAGAATTTTCCAACTGCTGGAAGATATGCATGGTTCTAGTTTAGAGCACTGCAAATCCTCCTTATGAGCCCATTTTGACTGGTGATAGGATCAATTATATCTCCCATTTTGATCATGGCAGCAGCGAAATCGGATTTAAACGTCGCGGGGTTGCTGCTATATTGAGAAACAATACTGTCGGTTGGTCCTCCGCCGAAAAGTGTTTGGTCGGACTCTAGAAGTCCCTTCTTTTGAATTAGGTTTTTGAAGTAGTTGTTGTCGAACGAATTGGGCGTCACCAGATCAAGAGGTGCTAAATTCGCATTCCTACAACCACGCGTGCGCGTGCTAGCAAAGCCAGCGTCAATGTCGCTCCCGTTACTGTTTAACCGTTCGCTAAATGTAAAGCATTGTGCCTGTCACTATTTTAGGTATAGGTTTTGCAAGGTCACTATTTTACTGCTACACTGCACCGCGTAACTAAAGTTCTAATAGTCTTATGGATAGAGTAGCTGGAAATGGAAATACGACTTTTTCATCTTTGGCCAGCTGCCTTCAAACAATTTCCCTTTAAAATAATAAAATCTCGGCCAGCAAACGATTGTGGAAGGAAATGTCGAGGGTGTGTTCTTGTACTAGTGTGTATATATATATATACATACATATATATATATATATATGGTACACCCAAAAAAAACACCTAAAAAAACACTTGAAATCTCAATTTCATAGTTCCTTATCAAATTTTTATGATCCGAATTGTTCAATGTGTGCAGAATGTGATTTTAAGAGTGTTTGCAAGAAATTAGCAAAAAATATGACCGAAAAGTACTTTTTTGTATAGTTTTTAATTGAACCGTTCATCAAATCTGAGTTAAAAACTGCTCCGATACTTTTGTAATTTAATTGATTTTATTTTTAAACTAATGAGCTAGAGTGGGTATTAGCTGGTAACAACGGTTGGTTGGGACTTTTTGTGCTTCTTTTTTTGAAATGATGGGTTGGACTTTTACATTAGTTTCGGCATTATGTACACATGGACTTTAATTATGATTAAACTAGCTAGTGAAATATTAAGAGAAAGAGCAATACTATTTGTTCGGCTAAATAAGTCAAATGGCTTCTTCTTCTTTTTTTATTAAAATTTTTTTCGCATTTGTTAGTTTTTCGTCAACTTTTTATAGATTATTAATTCGTCATGATAAGAGGAATCTAAAAAGTACAAAATTATGATCGAAACCTAAATTATTTTGAATAAAGAAGAAAAAATTGGCTTATTGACTTATTTTTGTCTTTATTTAAAAAAATTAGGTTTCGATTGTAATTTTTTACTTTTTAGATTCCTCTTGTGAAGAAGAATCACTAATCTACAAAAAGTTGACGAAAAATTAACAAATATGGAAAAAAATTGAATATAGGCAAAAATTAAGCCATTTGACTTATTTAGCCGAACAACCCTCTGGCAGGACCAATATCTGTATAGTTTTCTTATGAGTGCATGGAGAAATTAAAAGTTTTGTAAAATGATAGTAATGTGGAACATCAAAATTGTCAAGGAGAGCGACTAAGCATGAACACAGTGGATCAACCTCCCTAACCATGTGAAAACCTCAACTCATGCATGCATATTGTATTGGTGTTTTGGTTGGCCTAATGGCCTTCCATTGGATTTGGTTCTTGGGTGTTGTTCACCGATGTGCCCATGACTTGTTAAATTTTTGTAGTCTTTTTCAAAGTTTTATAAAAAAAATTTGCTGATCAAAAAATGTATTAGCGTAAGTATTATGCTCTGTGTTCCCTCTCCATCTTTATTTTCGATGGTCTAAATGTGTTAATTTTGCTTTCGTGACAATAACTACTCCCTCCGTCCCTTTTTAAGTGTTCTGTTTCGTAACTCCAACTTATTAAAAAGACATCATCATTACACCTTTCACATCAACTTTTTCCTCCATTTTCCCTACTTACCCATCATCATTACACTTTTACTCACTAACTTTTTAAAATAAAATCTACTTTTAAGGACAAAATAGACATACAACAACTTTTACCCCCCTAACTTTACAAAATGGACACTTATTAAGGGACAGCCCAAAATGGAATACTGGACACAAAAAAAGGGACAGATGGAGTACTATATTATTATTTTTGTCTAGTTAGCTTATAGAATTACAGACAAAGTTTTACAAAAATTCAACTACATTGCAAAGACAGTTAACTTGAATAATATTCCTTTGAATTTAAGACTGCAATAGAAAACCTCATTATGTCATCCTAAATGATGTAGGACAAAAATGGAGAGTTTTTGTATTTTATTTTTATTGTTTTAGAATAAGATTTTGATTAGGAATATATATATTTTCGTTTAGATTAGAATTATTAACTTTCCGTATTCAGTTTGATTTTGATTTCTACCTTTATTAGGATTCTTAATCTACAGGAATTAGGATTTTATTTTAATTAATTAGGAAATATCTTTTCTTTAATGCCGTTTGTTTTGACATGATTTAAGAGTTCTTTTACAGTAGGATTTCTAGGGCTAGGATCTTATAAAAAATGGTTGTAATCTATTCAATTATTCAACTTTTAAAACTTTTACATCAATAATATTCAAAGATTTTCTCTTTTTTCCTTGTGCGCAAGGTTTGCTCGTGAATTCAAGTTCTATCTCATTTTGATTACTACGCAACTAATCTCTTCGTGAATTCCGCTACATCAAGTGGTATCAGAGTCACGCTTTTTCCTGATTCAATGGCATTCGTTCGTGGAAGATACACAAACCCTATTGACGATGGTCGTAGAGAAGGATTTAACAGGACTCGTGCGAAGGGATTTGCCCATGTTCAACCTATTAAACACAAAATTGATAGGAACCACGTTGAGAAATTTGCCCGCAACCAACCTATTAATCAAAACGTCTCATGAGGATATTCTTATTATCAACTTGATAGTGATGATTAATCTGAAGACGAGTTATTTAAAGATTATTATGGATATCAGTCGAAGAAGCAACATTCAAGGTTTGAAGGGTTTTATCACATAGATGGCGACTTTCAACTTTTCAGGTACAACCAATAATTTCTAATTTTAATGGGTATTGTCATCCTGAGAATTTAATTTATTGGTTTCGTAAAGTTGACAAGTTTCTTGAGTATATGGAAATTCCGGAAGAAAATGAAGTTAGATATGTGGTTTGTAAATTACAAAGCTATGCTTCTAGATAGTGGGAGCAATTGCAATCAAATCGGAGGCGCCAGTATAAAATGCCAGTGAGGGCTTGGCTGAAGATGAGACGATTGATGAGTGATAGATTTCTTCAATCGCATCATGGTCAGATGTTGTATGACGAGTACTGAAGAAAACTTGAGTCCAAGCGATTGTCGCGAGATAATCTTGACTTGTCTTATTCTTTTCCAAGTAATAAAAATTATACCATTGTGGCTATTGAAAACTCGAGGGACACATCACTGAGACTGTTAGGTTTGAGTCGATCAAGCTTTGAACGTCAACAAACCAAAGAATTAGGATTTTATTTTAATTAATTAGGAAATATCTTTTCTTTAATGCCGCTTGTTTTGGCATGATTTAAGAGTTCTTTTACAGTAAGATTTCTAGGGTTAGGGTGTTATAAAAAGGATTGTAACCTATTCAATTAATCAACTTTAAAAACTTTTACATCAACAATAGTTTTTCTCTTTTTTCCTTGTTCGCAAGGTTTGCTCGTAGATTCGAGTTATATCTCGTTTTGATTAGTACGCAACTAATCTCTTCATGAATTCCACTGCATCACTAAAGAACAATATATTTTCAAGAAGGTCAACCCCAACATACTTCCTACAATTTCTTTCAAAATGGTTTTAGTAGATTGATACGCCGATTATTAAACATTGGCACAAAATTTGAGAACTCATCTTGGACAACAATAAACTTTAACCCCTCCATTTTTTTTTGAACAGCAAAATTTTTTTACCCCTTCCATTCTCGAAACACTGTCTACTATGCAATACAACTTTTAAAAAAAATTTATTAAAAAAATATAGTTTATATTTTTAAGTTTTCGCCTCGTAGTTAATATTTTTAGAATAGAGTTTATGTTTTTTGACAGCACTATTTATATTAATATATGAAATTTTGTACATATATTATCGGTTAATTAATAGACCAGCTAATACAGCTAAAGTAATTTCTGAATACCTTACTACAAATTTCAAGAGCCACCACTAAATACAAGTAAATGATAAAGGAGATGGTTCCATCAATTACACCATTTTAATGCTTTTAATACCTCTTCATTTGTTTATTAGTTAAAGAAAAGATAAAGGAGAAGCTTGCATGAAAGGGTTGGTTAGGTTGACCTTCATTTATTTAATAAGTAGTGTTTTACCATATAGAAAAGGAATTTTCATTAACTCGATTGGACCTTTGAAATTTCTAAAGTTGGAAGGGAGATGTGGTCAACAATCTAAAACGTCTTTCCTTCTTTTTTGACATTTGAAAATTCTGAGAACAACACGGATATGATCCAGCAGTTCAGCACCATGGCTCTTTGGCTCCTGGTAATCATACAACGTGATTAGGAAGGTTTCCGGTAGTGAAATTTTTTTAGATTTCTGTTTGTGGTTGAGAAATTGTTCGGTATTTTCGGTAGTGAATAAGTTGTTGATAGATTTGTAATTAGAGTTACAGTAGCAAAAATATATTTTTGTTGACAACTTTTTTGTTAGTAGAAAAGAGATAGTAAAATGCTGAAATTTTTTAATAATGAAAATAAAATGATAAAATGCGTTAAGATTTTAGTATATTTATTAGTGGAAACACCCCCTAATAAGCAATCCGGGAGTCTATCTAAACTCCATAAAATCATGGGTCAACGTACTTTTCTTTGTCAATAAGGAAAAAAAAAAACATTATTGCGTGGTCAATGTAATTTATTTATTTTTTATCAACAAAAGAAAATTTTATCAATCTTTGAAATAAAAGATTACAAAAATTTAACGGAACACGGGCATACTGGCGAGACGCCATCGGAAAACCAAATCCAAAGGAAGGTAAGGAGCCAACCAAAACACCATAGTGAAAACCAAAACCGAAGCAAGTGCTGAAACAATCCAAACAAGTAAAAAACCTAGGGAAGTGCTACAATTCATACCCCTTATTTGAGTGTATATCATATGAACCCTCATTGAAATACACCAAAATGTTATGATTCCCAAAATGTTATAAATCTATTGCTAAAAAATTACAAATCATATTGATAAAAAGTTACAAATTTTTAGTATAAAAGTTACGATACAAAATAAAATATTATGAATGACCGGTCCTACAAGTAATTTTTTATGAGGTGGCACAATATGAACCACACAATAGCTGCATATGATACACATCTTAAAGGGGCGTGTATTGAAGATTTTCCCATAAAGCGCCCAAAAGCACAATCCAAAAAATCCAAGATAGCAAACCTAAAGGACAAATTCGAAACCAAGAGGCAACCCATACCCGCCAAACCTCGATACTAAAATTCCAGAGAAAGAGAGGCACCGTCCTCAAAATCAATGTCTTCCTCCGAGGTAAACTCTTCCTCCAAGTCATCTAGAGTATGGATCCTATCATAAAATTATTCCTCTTGCATTTTAACAAATTTCATTAAAGTTTCTCCCTCCTCTAACTTCAATGCCTAGCCTGGGACCACAATCCAACGTCTTGCAGGCTTCCTTAAAGAAAATAGAGTTTCAACTCCGGATGTCATTGGAAGATAAGGAAGAAAATGAGACCTTCATGTTTTTAGGATTCAATTTGACAACCTTAATCCCAAGCTTCATAAGAAATTTCTGCTTTTTAATCTTCCTCTTCGACCATCTCAATCTACTTTCCGATTTATGGATAGCATCAAGAGAAGATCGATCCCCCGAATAGCTGCACCCAACTCTTTTTTGCTCACCAACCACATGATCATATCCCTGTGGCAATCATTCTTGTCATTGCCCTCGCATGCTTAAAGAGTTTGAGTTCCCTACAACTGAGACTATAGTATCAAGATCTCCCAAAAGGCCCTTAGCACCCATAGTCATTGCATGCCTCGTGCCTATGGTTCCATCGATTCCATGCCATAACCTTTTTCTTTCTCAAGAATCTGCAGGTCCATCGACAAGCCTATCTTGACCACAATCAAAACTCTCCTCATCACCATCATTCCCCTCAACTCTGGCCTTCCCATCACCATTAGCCACTACGCATTAATCAACCTCCTCCCTCGTTTCTCCCACCAAAGAAGTGGAAGGAGAAACATCAGCTTTACTCCCAATTGAATCCGGTTGCCTCAAAACCACATTTTCTTCGCTAGAATTATCCCCAACAGAAGCACAAGAAGAACAATCCTCGAAACGGAGGCTAAAAGCAACAATCTTGAAAACAAAAATAACAACCAGACAATATCTAGTAGTACAAGAAATTTGCTTTTTGGAGACGAATGAAAATCGTCACAGATTATATATATTTTTGTCACAAGTAGCATAGGTGACGAAAAATTAGTATGGGTGATGAAAAAAAAAATTGTCTACTAAACGTTGTCAAGGATTCCTAGCTACTTGGTGACGAAATCTATTTTTCGTCACTTATAGTGGCTTTTGATGACGAAATATTTCATCGCAAAAAATGAATAGTTGATGACGAAATTTTTTGTCACCAATTATTCCTTTTCACGACGAATTTATTTAGGTGACACATGCTTGACAAAATTTTTCGTCACCAAAATAAGAAATCGGTGATAAAAATTTTCATCACAAAAGACATTCAAATGGGAAAAACAACCCACTTTCTTGCTGCTCCAAAAACCCAAGTCTCCTAAGTTTTGCGCGCAAGCTTTGACCAATTGCACCACACAATATTTTCAGTATATATTTGAAATATCTAATATATAACACATACGTTTAACCTTAAAATATATTTCGAATGTCATTTTGAACTTTTACATATTAAAATTAGCAATTTTGATAAACAAGAAAGTTGTAGCCCTTTATGTTATTTTTCAAACCCAATTTGAATTATCTCAATCGAAGTTCAATGCAAAGAGTTATGCCCGAAATACATTTGGTGACGAAATGCAATCTTTATAAATTTCGTCACCAAAAATACCCATTTGATGAAGAAATACTAGAAAGGTACTCTCTTTTTTTGGCGCCAAAGATAACCCTTTTGTGAAGGAAAAAATATTTGGTCACCAAATAGGGGGCCATTTGGTGATGAAATATTTTTTCCGTCACTTAATGGTTATCTTTGGTGATGAAAAATAATTTCGTCACCTTTTTTACGCTTTCGGCGTCACAAAATGGGTACCTTTGGTGATGAAAATATTTTTCCCGTCACTACGTAGGTATAATTGATGAGAAAATAATTTCATCACGGAAATTGTAAAAATAGTGATGAATTTATTTTTTCGTCGCCAAATATACTCATTTATCAACAAAATTTAAACCATTTTTTCGTCACCGATTTTTTCTTTTTCTTTTTCTTGTAGTGTAGTAACAAATCATCCAAGTAGCCCACCGAGTCGCACCGAGTTACCCCAAGTTTAAGGACAAGTCGCACCATCATAGACCATCCAGAGGCCAAGGCTCTATCTCCGTCAAGACCTAAGCAACCTGGACCGCAAAACCTACCCCGACGTTCATTATTTCTTTTACTCACTTTTGTAGTGGGTTTTTCTCATGCTAGGAAAAATACACTAAAACACGTGCGGCACAGGACACCGTGAGAAAGTGTGTCACAGGGAATAATAGATGACCATGGTGGTAAGCATGGTAGCACCACCACTAAAGCAGCATCCGAGGTGGTGTACGTGGCAGCACGGCGGCACCACGTGAGGGTATATAAGGCCGAGCAAGGTAATTAATCAAGGGAAATGTACGTATAGCAATGTACGACACGATTGTCGAGCAAATGGTCCGATCACGTAGTATTGACCCGTGCTAAGCCAACCAACGAGATGGGCGGCTGGATTGATCCGGAATATGCTGGAATGAGTTCCTTACGTAATAAGGATGGGTCCCGCGAATAAGAGAATAATAAATTATGTCATGAAAGGCAACAGTAAGAGTGACTATATGGAACAAATTCCATATTAGAGGAGTTTCCTAACGAGAGTAGGACTTTGGCTTATTGGGGGAGAGAATCCCAGAAAGGCTAGGTTTCTTATACGGGATAGGAAATCTAGGACGACGAGGATGCTTGGAGAGCAAGTCATGAGAAGTCAATAAATTTGAGATAAACCTAATGAGAGAGGCACGCTTTCAACAGTAATATAACTTTCTATCATCGTTACGAAATTAGGATTTAGTACGAATACTAAGTTAGGCATCGGAGAGCCTTTACTGACGAGAGGCAGAGGTGTGCTCACAGTTTTTGTGTTGCAGGTTTTAGGGTTCCAACGAGGTTGTCACATGTGTTTTGATCTTAAAGAGTGCGGTTCCATATAAAGAGGATTTTTCCCTTTACCACTTTTTCTGTGATAAATTTTTTTTTTTTGTAGAATCAGATCAAAACTTTAAAATTTTGAATGGACTGGGGAGGGTATAGTCAAGGGGCGTTGATCATAGAAATGAAGAAGATTAACGCAAGCAGACTATTGTTTTGCTTTCAAGTCTAAAAAATATACCGAGTGACGACCAAGATCAGAACATTCATATACAGTTGCAACAAATTTATTGATTACAAAACAATGAAATAAATTACAATTAATTAGTGGAAAACTTTGAGGATTTGACTATTCATCTACAATTGCAGAACAAGGATATATGGGTTAATTTAACAAAATGAAAGGGAAATAAATTGACCGATTCCTAAAGGAATAAAAGAATAAAAGAAATTTCCAGCTGCTGGAAGATATGCATGGTTCTAGTTTAGAGCACTGCAAATCCTCCTTATGACCCCATTTTGACTAGTGACAGGATCAATTATATCTCCCATTTTGATCATGGCAGCAGCGAAATCAGATTTAAACGTCGTGGGGTTGCTACTATATTGCGAAACAATACTGTCGGTTGGTCCTCCACTGAAAAGTGTTTGGTCCGACTCGAGAAGGCCCTTCTTTTGAATTAGGTTTTTGAAGTAGTTGTTGTCGAACGAATTGGGCGTCACCAGATCAAGAGGTGCTAAATTCACATTCCTACAACCACGCATCTGCGTGCTAGCAAAGCCAGCGTCAATGTCGCTCCCGTTACTGTTTAACTGGTCGCTAAATGTGAAGCATTGTGCCTGTCCTATGGTGTGTGCCCCCTGCATTTCAAATACGTAAAACAAACACATCAGTTAACTATTTTTCCCACGAAAACGACAAAATGATCCAACTGATGAATATTAGTACGTACTATTAATATTTTTGTGGTTATTATTATTACCTGATAAGGCAACCATGTCCCTTGCACTAAGCCCCTTTCTAGCGAAGTTTGCAATAAGCTGGTTGACGTTACTTCGGAAGAAGGGAAGATCGGAGTTTGCTAGGTCACGGCTGGCTGTGGTAGAATCTTTTCTTCCAAGTTTTACTGTCCACGACGGACCACCCACCTGATTATTTATACGCAAAAACTAATTAGCATATCTTGAATTTTATTACTCCATCCGTCCCTTTTTAAGTGTCCTGCTTCGTAACTCCAACTTATTAAAAAGACATCATCATTATACCTTTCACATCAACTTTTTTCTTCACTTTCCCTACTTACCCATCATCATTACACTTTTACTCACTTACTTTTCAAAAAGAAATCTACTTTTAGGGGTAAAATAGACAATGCACCAACTTTTACCTACTAACTTTACAAAATGGACACTTATTAAGGGACAGCCTAAAATGAAATACTGGACTCTAAAAAAGGGACGGAGGGAGTATATTGCAATGAAACTCCTTGAGATCGATGTTACTAAAAGAATAGTAGATCAAATGTTAGGTTGTGTTTTGTGACTTACACCAAACAACGCGTCTCGTGCAGCTACTGCAAGTATGTCAGCACATGAAACAACTTCAGGACATATTTTCTCCACCTCAGCCTTGGCGGCATCTATGACTTCATAACCTCATGCAGAATCCGCATTAGGCGCTGCAGTCCGCTCACTCGTTGAGGTAGCGGCCTCACTAAGTAAGATTGAGGCATCACAACCCTGCACAACCACAAAACTTCAATATTTTGATAATATAACATGCCCAATCTCTAACTTATTATGTTAGTAGATTGGTGGATGGTTACAAATATGATATATATTAAAGTCGACGTTCAAAAAATATTTACAAACCAAAATAAAAATTTTGACTTTTGAGTACATTAATTGTTGTAATTACCTGAACAAAGCAATCATGAAAATGGAGTCGAATTAGCTATGCCGCCATCCGGCGTTCACGTGATACGGCTTGTCTAATTGAGGTTCAGATAGTGTCAAGTGCATTCGGGCAGGTATTGTCATAAAACGTAGAAGATAACTGTGCATTAACAGGCGTGTTCAATAGCAAAAACAAGAGCAAGACAGAAGCAATAGCCGAATAAAAAGTGCGAGAAACATTCGTTGGTGAATTCATGGCTAGCTAGCTATGGTATATATCAAAATTCTCTCTCTCTCTCTCTCTCTCTCTCTCTCTCTCTCTCTCTCTGAAATAAGATGCAAGTGAGTAAGAGGGGAATCGAAATGCAGTGAAGACTGTGAAGATAGGGCAATAATATTGACTGAGTGGCTTTAGGTTTAGGTTTTGCAAGGTCATTATTTTACTGCTACACTGCACCACGTATCTAAAGTTCAAATAGTTTTTTTTTTAAAAAGTAATTCAAATAGTCTTGGACGGTCTGAATTTTAGAGAGAGAAAAAGAGGAGAGAGAATGGTCGGGTGAGGGAGAGAGAAGGAATAAATCTGGGCCGTCAAAAACAAGTTCGGACGGCTGAGATTGCTGACAGGTACTGCCACGTGATACTCTGTACCAAAATATTTCTCTAAATACAAGTATATAAAATCGAGGGTGGAAGGAAATGTCGTAAACTGTCAAGGGTATGTCGTTTCTTTTTAACCATTCGGACGGTTTTGGAATTTATTTTAGTTTATATATTAACGAGAGTGAGTGTATTAGAGCATCCTATTGTAATAAGCAAATGGGTGTGAATCAGTGCCGGCTTATGAGGAAGGCGAGGGAAGCACGGGCTTCGGGCCCCCAAAAAATAGAAAAAATGAGGGCCCCAAAATTGTAGGACTTCTATATATATATATATATATATCAAATAGGCCCAACGGTAGAATTACTAATTACTGTTGAAACACTAATTATCAACTCCCATGACTCATTACGGTATTACACTGAGAAACACTAGAGTCAATAAAATAAAAAAAAGGCTTGACATCTGACGACTCAAAGGGAAAGGACACAATGTCCGACGATCGTGGACGGAAATATCATACCTTGAGGGGGATTGGATCCGGCCAATTTAGCTTTGGACCAATTTGGTCCATTTAATCCATTCAAGCCATCCAAAAGTGTTTTGGACGGCTCAGATTTAAATGGGTGTTTTTGTTTTGTTTTTGTTTTTAAAAAAAAAAACACCCCTTTAAATCTGAGCTGTCGGATGTACTAAATGGACCAAACTGGTCCGAGGCAAATTGAGGGGATCTGGTCCCACCTTGAGGCCCCTCTTTTTCCTTCTCCACCTCTATCAAGTAAGTTTTTTTTATTAAATTGATTGGTTATATATATATTGTTTATTGAGAAGGAATTGGTGAAGCAATTTGACTATGGAAATGTAATTAGTACGTTTGCAGCAAAAAATGCGAAAAGACTAATTTTCAAATGATGGATTTTGCGATATTGTAATGGTCGCATATTTTGGGATAACTATATGTATATATTTTGTAAAGGTAAATGTTTTGTAATGTTTTTATTTTTTTATTTTTATGAAACTCTTTATAAACTAACTTTTGTATAGAAAATATAGGGAGGCCTCATTCAAGAGGCTCGCTTCCAGCCTTTAAAACTTATGAGCTAGCCCTGGTGTGGATAAACAAATTTAAAAAATCACCCCATATTATAATAAGCAAAATTGCAAGTCTTTTAGCAAATAATCAAATTCCACACCATTCCATAATCAAATTTAACAATTTTTACCAATAACCAAACTCAAAACTCAATAACTCAAAAATACTCTACATTGTAATCGTCTCGTTTATAGGTGCGGGAAAGCACTCATTTAATCAACTTAATCTACGATCGAGGAGTTCAAAGGATTCTTACATGGTATTCATTTGTTGAAACTGTAATCCTTGAGGTGCTCTCTTCCAATTTCCTGCTGGATGAGATTAATTGTTTTTGTTTTTTCTTTTCGCTAAGTTGAGTTAGTTTGCTCCCCAGCTTTTCCTCTCGATGTAACCTTTCGAGTTTAATAAAATTTCCTTTTGCCGAGCAAAAAAGAAAAATCTACTCTTTGCCAGTGCATTTACATTGTTACTTGGTATATTTTAGCGTTTTGTGGTGTTTGTAGGCCTCAAAGACTGATGGGTGTGAAAACATGCAATTTGGATGGACTCATGGAGTGTTGCCTCAAAGAGGGGAATTGATCGTCTACAACCCATGTGTGCACGTCTCAATTAAGCCTAGACGTAAACCAAGTTAATTGGCATTGGGATAATGGCTAATTGTGCACGGTAAAATTGGGCCTGATGTTCAATTGGAGGTAATTCCTTCAAAGTATTCATTAGTGGGCCCAAGTATAGTAAGGAATCGGAGAGTTTTGGTTCACATAGAATCATTGTTCCTTTAGGAAACTTTTGCCCGGCAATGCTTATAAGTGGACGGAAGGGTTTTTGCTTGAGGTATCACAGTTCGGCCGTGGAGGCAGTTTAGGACGGATGGGATCACGGCAAAAAATAAGTCAACCATGAGCGGCTAATCCCCTTGTCTAGGGGAGGATAAAACTTCACGTCAGGTAACTTTGGTTTATTCATAGGTTTTGTGTTTATTATTCGGATTGATTTTGTAAAACTAAGAATCCTTTTCGTTTCAATTGAATGAATTGGTTTTTATTCTTTCTAACTATTGAATATTTGTATTCGCGATTTCAAATACCTAGTTTTGCAATGGCTTTCATTAATTGTGCTTAGAGTTCTGAGATAGATTATGCTCGTAAGACGGATCATGCCATTTAGGTGGCCAAACCATGCTACTGAGACGATCCGTTCTATGGGATAATCTATGCTTTTTAAAAACCCAATATATTTTCTCGACGACTATCGGAAGGGTTTGCAAGCCCTAGCGATAATCCATTCTGATCTGAATAATTAACCTAACCTATACATGTCATAGTTACGCGATCGGAGTGGATTCTAAACCCTAGATGTTTTCCTCCATCGTTTCTAAACCTTTTAATTAAATTGCTATTTAGTTTAATTAGCTCTTCAAAAAAACCAATCAATCAAACTTTTCTTTTCTGAATTAATCTAGAAGTTAATCGAAATTATGGTAACTCAGTCATCTGTCCCTGCAGATGAACACTCGGTCTTGATTACTATTCTACGGAGTAGTAATTAACTCCAAACTTTTATAAATATATTTTTGACACGGAATGACGCGGTCACTCATCGAGACGAATAATTTGGTATGGTCAGGTGCGTGATTGGAACTCGTTTGCGATTGGACAAATGTACATTGTGTATTGTGGAGGTTTTTTTGGTTAGGGATGCAAAAATAACCAATGTGGGGGTAGAAGTTGTTAAGTTTGATTATGAACTAAATGGATAATCAATTATTTATGTTCACCTAACTTGAAGATAACAAAAGTTTACACCGGCATTATAAAGAATTTAATCTCTTCAATCAAACACATTTCAAATAGAGATTTCTGTTCATGTTAAATGAAGGCGAATGTGGGTCTAAGTTTGTCCAGTACTTCGTGAAGTAGTATAAGATCTTTTCACGGCTTGATGGAGATTGGCATCCCATTTAACTTGCAGAGCTTACAAGATGCGCAGTTGAATCAGATTCGGAAAGGGCCGGACAAAATAAAAATGGGTAATCTGGAGGAGGTTTATTTGAAGTTTTGAACCCATGTTGATAATCCGCCCACTGCCTAACCTGTCCATGGTCACTGCAATTGAATTCAGTCCATGTGTCGTTCTCTCATTCATCTCATAACCTACCCCAACTTCCTTAAGAGCCTACCTCTTGATGTACTATTTCTCCTGTCAATAAAACTTCCTAAAATCTTGGCAAAAAAAAAAAAAATTTGTTTCCCCACCTTTGTGACAATTGGGCCGGGCCTGTCTCGGATGAATGAATTAAGCCTGCCAAAGCCTTCAAGAACCATTTCAATATTACTTATTACTCTCAGCAAAAGGAATTAGCGACAGGCCTTTAAGCTTCTTGGGCCAAAATACAGGCAAATTTGAGCTCCTGAGGAACGGCATCAGCGCAAAGGGATGCGCGGGTGGTGATTTAACACTAATATGTAGCCCAAAAGGCGGAGGAAACACAGAAAAATAAGCCATCGTTCAATGAACTCAACTTTCAGTCCGTTTTATTGTATATATAACGGTTGTCTGCCCATCGAATTAGTTTTGAGTGAATATAGTATGAGAAAAGACATGATAAAAGCCAAAAGGGAAGGAAATATGATATAGATGGTTTGCTTGAGTAATTTATAGGAGATGAGATATGTATATACTTGGTTTGTTTATTTTGGAATGGATATGAGTAGGTGAATATAAATTAAAAAGAGAATGGTGACATTTTTTGTAATTAAGAAAACGGATATAATAACACCACACCACCTCTTCTCTTATCCTTATTATATCTGTGATATATATTTGGGTGACAAACACCGGGTATAAATACTTCAGATATACTATCCGGGGTGATAGCATATCCGCCTTTTATATATATTTCATCGGCAAACGGGTCGTAAATGTCAAGAGATGTCTAGATACAAAAGAAAACTCTCCTAGAGTTTGCTTATTTGTTCATCTTTCTTGACGTGTTATGATTAGATTCTTCTCTGTTGATTTGGATGTTATTCCTTTGTAAGTGCCGGATGGTGATTAATTAGATTCTTTTCTCTGTTGATTTAGATGTAATTCCTTTGTAAGTGCCAAACGGCTTCTTTGAATGGAAATTTTTCCCTGATAAAAAAAAGAAAAAGAGTTTAGGAACTCTCCTACCAACTACAAATGCATGTGTGGGGTTTATTCCATAATTAAATATGTGGGATCCACACATATGTGAGAGATGTGTGATTGGTGTCCACAACTTTGGCTAGCTCAAAAGGCTATTTATTTTCAAGTTCTGAAGGTGTAACAACTTTAATTTTTGGTAAATAAAAATTTCATTAATTTTTGAAAAAAAAATCCTTTTTAATTAGTACTTGGATTGTTTTTAAAAAAAAATTTTAATTTCTAATAATCCGTCATAATTAAATTCTGAACTTATAAATTAAGTTTTCTTCATATAAAATTAGCTAGTCATTTCCTAAGGACAAAGGGACTTATATTTATACCCTTGCATATTTATTTGTGTCTAGAATTAATTCATTAATTTTATTTCTTAGCCAGAAATCCTACTTGGCAAGTATAAGTTAGATTCTAACCAATTAGTTGGAGAAACCTAATTACCATTTCAACCTAGTTACATCCTCCTATATGAACCTTTTCAACCGTTCTTGAACCACATGAACCTTCCACTTTTTTTTTTAAAACTCTAGTTTTTCCTAAAAAGTCTACATCACTCATTAAAATGTTATTTCACACATTTTGAAAACCTTTAATCATATTTTTTTTTCATTGAATGGTCTCTTTAATATAAGTCAACATCACTTCCTTTCTCCTTTCTATAAGTAACATTGGCATGGATATATATATATATCACCCTAAAATTTTCTAGAAATGCTACTTTGAAACCTTATTCATTCTTTTTGCATTGACAAGTCATTTTCAAAAGTCAAAGTCAACCCTTTAATTATTTCGCCTTCCATTGACTTATCATTTTCCCCACTCATGACAATCAAACCCATCATTATGCTTTCTTAATCAAACAAATCACTTTCCTGGAAAATGCATTGTTCTTTCTCTCCATTGAAATGTCACTTTCAAGGAGATATTTCTTCCAAACCCTAGTTGAACTTTTTCAACCTAAGAAAATAATCATTTTGCTTCCATAAGAAGTATTCCTAGACTTGTTATGCATGCAAGCCTAAAAATATTATACTTGAACCTAATTACTCTTCAAGAATAATTTTCCTAGATTTTTCTAGGTATACATACATACTAGCCTACTTTAATCAAAAGTCTTAATTTTTTTTACATTGTGCTATCACTTTCAACGGGAAAGACTTACCATTTTATCATTTCTAAAGTCTAGCCTTTAATCATTCCTAGATTTTACTTACAATCTAGACCTAGAATTGACTAAACATGGGAAAGACTATTTCTTTTAGCCTAGCTATCATTTTCTTTTACTTGTAAGACTTGCTAACTAGGATATAATTGCTTAGAATTTTCCCTTAGAGCCTTAAAAATCCTTCATGATCACATAGTAATGCACCTAGGATGGAATGACAAGAGAGGGGAAGGTTTTAGCATGCTTAAAGTTGGATTGGACATGACCATGGAGCAAAGAAACCATAGAAAGGAGAGAGGTCCTCACTTTCTTATGAATAGGACCCTTTGGTTAAGCCATTCAACTCACACATTCAATTCCTCCAATTTCTCTCTAGAAAAATTTTAGTATTCTTGTAGTGTTCTTGAAGTAGTTCTTAGAGTTCTTTTCTTGTTCTTGAGTTCTTCAAGAAACTCAACCAAAGCCGTCACTAAACCATCACTCAACCATGCACCCTCTCGATCCAAAAGGTTTAGTAGTTTTGTCAAGATTTAGTTTCGAGAGAAAAAGAAAGTATTTTCTTTCAAAGCTACCGTTAGCTTACCGTAAGCCGACGTATTTTGTTTTCTGTAGCCATACCATCCGCCAAAAAGAACGGTAAAATATTTTTACTCACTTTCTCTAGTAAAAATTTTAGTTATATTTTTTTGTGTGTTTAAAAATGCATGTTAAGTTAAAATACTAAAAATAGCTAGCAAACTTGTGCTACTAAAATTTTGAAATGAAATATGATCATGTTTAATATCTCAACTTTTATTCCGAAAAATATATGTGGTTTTGAACTTTCCAAAAAGAAAGAAAGAATGGATTTTTGAAATGTAATAAATAACAGTTTGATTGGTAGCATGGTTACTTAGATTTTATTTAAAAGAAGTTATGAGCATGTATACATGTTTTTAGTTCTTAAATTATTTGCCTTGATGTTGAGTTATGTCCATAACTTGTTGAATTTATAGACTAGTTGATATATGGATCAAGCATGAAAAATACTATAGAGTTGGATGATTTAGTTATTTTAATTATTCTAGTTTAGTTTCAACATTACGATCAATGATGCATGTTTACGAGACACCGTATATAGTGTTCTTATGTGGAAAGTCCGACTGCAGAGTTCTTGCATGAAAACGAGACACAAAAATTTAGAAAGTCTAGAAACATGACACGTAGGGTGTTAATAATAACAAGACGTGTAAAAAAAATGTTTTTGAAACCACAATATGGCCGGACTTAGTAGTCCATTGTCCAGTGTGTATGTGTGCGTGCTAATGGAAACCCGGGACGACAGAATCATTATAAGGATACTAGGGAGTCCAGAACGGCGGAACCGAGGTTGGGTATGTAAAAATGATTTTTGGTGTTGAAAATAAAAAGAAGTGTTCTAAAAAAAATATTTTTGAAACCACAATATGGCCGGACTTAGTAGCCCATCGTGCGGTGTGCGTGTGTACGAGCCAATGGGAACCCGGGACGGCGAAACTATTGTACGTGATTGGGTGTGTAAAAATGATTTTTGGTGTTGAAAATGAAAATACGTGTTTTAAAAAGAAAATGCTTTTGAAACTACAATGTGGCTGGACTTAGTAGCCCATTGTGCGGTGTGTGTGTGTGTGTGTGTGTGTATGCGCGCGCGCCAATAGAAACCTGGGATGGCAGAACCATTGTGAGGATACTCGAGAGCCCGGAACAGCGGAACCGAGGTTAGGTCTGTAAAAATAATTTTGGTGTTGAAAATGAAAAGACATGTTTTAAAAAATAAATGTTTTTGAAACCACAATGTGCCCGGACTTAGTAGCTCATTGTGTGTGTGTGTGTGTGTGTGTGTGTGCATGCGCGCCAATGGAAACCTGGGACAACGGAACCATTGTGAAGGTACTCGGGAGCCCAAAACGGAGGAATTAAGGTTGAGTGTGTGGCTTAGTTATCCGCAGAGAGGAGCCAATACAAATTGTGTGCCAATGAGAACCCGGGACGACGGAACCATTGTGAGTATACTCAAGAGTTCGGAACGGCAGAACCGATATTGGGTGTCTAAAAACGATTTTGGAAATGTTGATTTGGAAAAAAAAAAAAGAAAAGTGAAAATGATGACACAGTCTACAAAAACGTTGCGTAAGAGAAACTCTAATTACACGGACACTGACGCCAGTTGAATAGTGAATGTGCATGTATTATTGTTAACTGCTTATCTAGAAATTGTTGAATATGCATGTGCTATTTAGAAATCGCTGAATTTACATGAGCTAATATACTACTTCTATGTCCTGTTGTTTATAATTATGGGTTAGCGGGTATGAAAGTATTCTTCTGAATTTTTGTAGCTCACGGTGTTACTATTGTAACCCTGACAAATTATACTGGGGACGACGCTGATATAATATGTCAGACTTTGTAGAGAAACAGAGTGAGCTCTACCCTTTGGAGGTTTTCGGAGCCAAGAAATTGATGATAGGTGTGTAAATACGTCTATTTACTCTCCCTAACTTAGGCTTGTTATATCCATTTAGCGCGCTACTTGAGATTTGATACTTGTTAATTGTGTTTTAGAATTCTCAGAGCCGATGGTTAACATTTGGAGCTAAAAGCACAAAATCATATTTTACGCAAAGTCGATGCGGAACCAATTGATCCAGAAACGACCAAACTACATTGGATAGCGAGAAACACCCAATCAAATTCCTAGCTACCAAATGGAAATTTGAAGCATAAAGTTCTGCACGTGGGTCGTGGGCCGAATTGTTTTTGAGAGTTTATTTCTTTCGGAAATTTTAGGACTGTCAAGTAATTGGTAGCACCATAAAAAGAAAAAAAAAGCTGTGCACAAGGAGAGCATTCTTCTCACGTAAAAACAGAAAAAGAGGCAGCACTTTGTTTTGACGGGAGAAACGAAGAACGGGGTTGCCGACTGTCGGGATTATTGTTTTTTTTCAAGTTTTGTTCAATTACTTACACTTCGGTAATTTATTTTAATTTATGTTCTTTATACTTTATAAAAGTTGTTCATTGATTCTTGTTTAACTTACGTCTTTTGTTTATTTTTCATCTCACATAATAGAAGCATGATTCAAATTAGGGTTTCTTTTATTTCATGCATAATGATTAGTGAGTAGTCGTATACGTAGAGTCGCGGGGTGATTAGCACACCGTCCTAGTTCGAGCACTGCTCATATTTTCAAACAATGTAAAAATAATTTAAAATTGGAAAAATACTTCTAACGGACGAACCAAAGCATTATCGGATCCCATGTGAACGGTGGAATGAAGGTCCAAAACCAATTCTCTGCTACGTGTGGGTAAATAGCGATCATAGAGTCTCGCATCTTGCAGTGTATCTTTTTCAATCTAAAATTGAACATTTTTAAGAACATCGAATGGAGTAGGTTAATTCGGACTGGTTGCGAGTGTTATGAACCTTACGATCGTACCTTTCTTTTAATTATTTGAAAAGTATAATTAATTTGTAGGTTTTACTTAATCTCAATCAATCGTCAAGGGGTGGCTACCTAAGAGCTAATTTTAATATTACAACCCGAGGTTCCACAGAACATATTTTACCGTCCTTAGTGGATTCGACTCCAGTCTTACCGGATATTGTGCTGCTTTGGTCTCCGTCCTATGGCTGGGGCAACCCGTTAATTTAGGATTAGAAAACCGTCAAGTATTTTTAGCACCGTTGCCGGGGACGGTAAAGTGTGTTAAAAATTCGGGTAGTAATTTTTATTTTGTTTTCTTTTTAGTTTCTTTAGTTGTTTCGAATCAACATAGGTAGAGGTAAGCAATTCTCCATCGTAGAAAAGTAATCACCTCTAAGGCCTAAGTACTATCGAGACAATACCAGGCGTCTCGTAGCCATTGAGAGAGTTCCGAGAGTAACTGTGGAGGAAGAATTCTTTAGCGGTGAGTCATTTGATATCAGTGGCTTGTTCATTGATTTAATAATCGAACCACCGATGGCAGAGCCACCGATGTCAATGCATGATCACATGCATCCTGAAAGGACCACTCCTTTCAGTCCAATAGTTCTGCCGACCGAGACGGTGGAAGCACGTAATGCTTTCACCATTAAGTCCGGTACGCATAATGCCCTTCCTTTGTTTTATGGGAAGGAGAATGAGGATCCGTATGAGCACATCTGTTATTTCGAGGGGTTGGTGCGCACCCTTGCCACCACTCCTCAGTAGGAGAATGCTTTCCTTAAGCTTTTTCCATCCTCGCTTAAGGATAATGCGGATAAGTGGCTACGGATGCAAAAAAAACCCAGTCTCTCACGACGTGGGCTGCTGTTCGAAATCTATTTTACAAGAAATATTTCTCGGAGAGTAAATCAAAATACCTGACTCGCCAAATTCAATCATATAAGCAGAAAGAGAGCGAGTCATTTTTGAGGTGTTGGGAGCAGTTCAAGGACTTACTTTTGTCCTTGTCACACCACGGATTTGTCAAACCCTAATTGGTGTCTTTTTTCAACTTGGGTCTGAATGTTGCGACGGCCCAGCAGATTGAGAATCTCTGTAAGAAAAAAGATTTTTTCGACAAGTCCCCAGACGAAGCGTGGGACTTTCTTGACGAGTTGGCCGAGAAACACTGAAGTTGGGAACCCTCCGAACTTAGTGATAGGGCCATGGCTGCACAGGGACCCAGTGGGTCTGGCATTTTCCCATCGAGCCTGCGAGAGCATAATGTCCAATCTCAACTGGATAGAATGGCTAGGCAATTAGAGGACTTAAAATTTAAGCAAGTCCATCAGGCGAATGAGGTGAGAGTCGAAGAGGTGTGTGCATTATGTGAGTGTCCGAGGCATCTTGTCACTATTTGCCCTGCGTTTCTCATTATTAAAGACGCATACCTTAGTAATCAGGCTGAGGTGAACGCGCTTAACCAGCGCTGTGATCCGTATTCAAATACTTACAATCCTGGGTGGGCCCAAAACCCACTTTTGGGTTGGAGGGATCAAAAAGCCCCAGTGCATCCCCAGGCACCACCTCAGTAGCAAGTCCAACAGTTCCGGCCTCCTCAAGGCCAAATGACCTAGTTCCGTTATCTACCTCTGCAGCAGCAGGGGTTCGATCCTTCATCTTTTGGATCACCCCTTGGCATTAACCATCCCCCGCGGGATAAGTCGACTGATGAGATGATAAAGGCT
The DNA here is from genome assembly GCF_030253575.1 of Rhododendron vialii. NCBI lineage: Eukaryota > Viridiplantae > Streptophyta > Magnoliopsida > Ericales > Ericaceae > Rhododendron > Rhododendron vialii. Next base: position 28,407,935 of record NC_080561.1, read on the forward strand.
CTCATACAATCTCAGAATAGCTTTACTAAGCAGACCAAGTAGGCAATTGGTGACATTAGGACCTAATTGACCCAGTTATCGGCGGCAGTTGGACAAGTCCAGCAGGAGAAGGGAAAGTTTCCTTCTCAACCTCAAGTCAATGCCGCTGGTGCTCATTATGTGGGTAATTCTTCTGGCCCAAGTAATCCGAATCTCAGTCTGGAAGAGGCTAAGATGATCACCACTCCCAAGTAATCTGAATCTCAGGTGGAGCAGTAGATAGGAACCCTAGTTTTCCTTCCTTTATTAAACAAATGTACTTTTGTGAGAATTATGTTGTAATAATAAGCCAGACTCTATTTATGTTTTCAATAAAAAAAATTATCTATTTAACATTTTCAAAATTCAGGGTGTTACAGATCAAAGGCTTTAGACCTTTATTATGGTAGAGGAACCAAATCCCAAATTCACCCGTTAATTAGGAATTAATGTCTCAAGAAAGATACTAGAACTCTTTTTGTAGGGATCTAGATGAGAATAAATTATATACACCGGCGATGTAAATATTTATTGTCTCTAAATTAATTACATTGCCTCCCGTCGTCAAATCAATAGAGCATGATGATGTGGTGTAATGTAATTGATTTGGAGAAAATAAATGTTTATACCAGCAGTATAAACAATTTAATCTCAATCTAGATATGAAGAGAGTTTTTATACATTGGGTATTCTATTTCATCTCTTTCTTCCCTGGACTCTCTAAAGGCAAGAAACACAACTAATGGTCTTAAAACTGGCCCGAAAGAGGAAAAAACAGGAAGTGCTATGTGTACATACCATGTATATATGAGTTTTGTGGGGCTCATTTCGGATTCCATAAAGATGATTCGAATTGTCCTTTATTTTTAAAATATTTTTTTATGGAGCTCTGTAAAAAAAATCAGCTCAACCCGATATTGGTAAGGATTCTTTTCTGAATTTGTAAGGGCGAAACTGAGCAGTTAAGTAGTTTCACCCCCACAAATTCAGAAAAAAATACTTACTGATATGAGATTGAGCTGATTTTTTACAGGGCTCCTTAAAAAATACTTTAAAATAATGGACGGTTCGAATCATTTTTTAAGGATCCGAGATAGGCCCCACAAAATCTATATGTACATGGTATGTACATTCCAATATGTACCCATAGCTTTATTTTGAAAAAAAAGTGTATTCTTCTTCTTCTTCTTTTTTTGTTCCCTCAATTGAATCATAAATCGAACCTAGATTGCGAAAAAAATTCAAGAATCTGGATTTGATTTTCGAGTCACAAGAATAAGGAAAAAAAATAAGAAAAATTCTATCTTCATTGGTGATAGGGTTTTACCATCATACACAATCAAAGTGTACACCTTAGTTAAAGAGTGGAGAGATCCCTCATATTATTAAGTAATCTCCCATTTAATAGTTATTACTTAAATAATGTGAGACTATTCTCTAGCAGATGACGGTTTAAATTAAATAAGAAAAACACTAAAATGGAGTAGGTTAGGCTAATTAACTATTGCTTATAAAAACTATTTACCAACTTATAAGCATCATCTAGAAAAGTAATAATGGTGATGGGAATTAATGGTGAAACAATAATGTGCGTGAACCTTTTAACGGTGGAAAAATGAGAGATATCTTGACTTCAAAGTCAAGTTTACAGTGTTCTGGCGGCTAATTTTCCCTCTTTCCCCTGTAAATTTATACTCACTTTTTAGGGTTTTCGACCAAAAACAAAAAAAAAATTATACTGTTATAAAACCTAGCAGGCTACCAACCAACTCAGAATTATTTGGCACTGATGGGAGACACTACCGGATTTATTCACAAGCATAAGGTTGTACGATATATTCACAAGATCACGTATCCAGTAAAATTTTAGGACCCGACCTTTTATGTTCATCAAATATATAATCTCCCAAAGTACGAGATATACAATATCACGGAGAACAAGATATTAGTAGCATCCATAATTGCTCTAGTCCAAAGACTTTTCATATTACTCTATAGTTTCGATTCCTTTACTATTAGTCTCATCAAGAAATAGAACCAAAAAATATTATTTATGTGCGACATGATAAACTATCCATATTTGGCTCGATTCCCGAACTCCGACCTAGGAAGGTAAACACTTTATGTATCCGTACCATATGATCACAATCAAACGAGGAGCACAAGTACAGACAAAGGGAAACTAGTCACTGATCACTCTAATATTCCGGCAGAGTTACAAAGATGATGCTTAAAATACCCTACAAATTAAGATAATGCTTAAAATACCCTTCATATGAGAAAAATTAATTAGATTTTCTTCTTCTCTAGTGGATTTTTCACTTTTCCGTCTATTTTTTTATTTCGTATAAATTGAAATTCTCAAGAGTACAAGTAAAACTTGGGAAAAAAAACACAGGACGAGATAGTGCAAAAAGGTTTTTAAAAAAAAAATTTGAGGAATTTGGAGAATTTCACCCACCATCTTTGAATGCCCTTTGAGCATCACTTCATACCACTTCTCAAAACCAGGTACAATTAACTTGTCTTTAATTGGTGATCAACGTGATTTGATTGGTTTCTTTTATGCCCCCTCATAAAACATAAGAGACAACCCTAATTATGTCCCCCATTTGGTTTAAAAAAATGAGTTGTACGAAATAAAATTTGATTTGATTTCTTTTTTAAGTGATGGTTGTTTGGCATATTGTTGCGGAATAGAGATCGAGCACGCCAACACGCTATTGCTCGACAATTGGGGACAGGGCAAAGGATTTGTAACGATCCATCATAGCTGATCTGCTAACTATTCAACTAACCACGTGATTCAAAAGATTAACCTCAAGTTATACAGTAACTGGTCGAATTCACTTATATTCCGTTTCAACTTTCCTAGAATTTCCGATGTGGGACTTCCTAGCTTGAATATGGGGTCTCACAGGATTCTATGTAGAAAGGTGTTCCTAAATTAACTTAACTCTACTTACTTTGTCAATATTCGCACAAAATATCATGCACTCTATTACTCTAGATAGTAGTGTGCTACAAAAAATAACCATCAATTTAAATTTTTTTTAATCGGCTTCATTCTAAAAATATTGTCTAGTCTATATTATAAAAACAAAGCGAAAAATGTTTAAATATACAAACAAAGCAACATTCACTGTTGTTCGATTATATTTTCATGTTAAGGTTGTAGCCGTCGGATCATTTCTTTCGAAACAAATAGATAGAATATTCTCCTAATACATTATAAATCTCTCTCTCTCTCTCTCTCTCTCTCTCTCTCTCTCAAATTAATAACTGATTCTATATGTAGATAGCATTAGTCAGGTAGAGCAGTCGAGCAAGTATCTTTAGGAACGGGCATCCTCTAGTACTACACAAAATAAGAACTTATATGCCGTGTCTCTTAGTGGACAATCTTTTGAAAATAGAAGGAGTACGATTGTATAATTGTCCTGTACGTACGAGTTTTCCTAATTTGAGCAATTTTAATTAAACTGGCATATTGATCTAATACCCTTTTGGACGCATTTGTGGCGAAGAATTTGGGAACGTTCTTTGTGAAGTATGCTCTACTTTAGGATGATATGACGTGATTTTCTATCATAGTCCATGATTTGAAGGAGGAATGTTCAAGTTAATAGAGTTTCGCAATGTGATTGAATTTCTTTTAAGCTTGTCCATAATTCTGAGCGAAACGAACCAAAATTAATACTCCCTCCGTCCCATAATATTTGTTCGGTCCGCAAAATGAGGACTATAAAATAATGTATTTCTTTCAAGAAAAAATTTAAATTTTTTTCATAAGTTAAAAGAACTCGGCCATTCGGTTTGGCTTTGGACGGTCCGGATTTAACTGAAACTTTTTCGGGGAAGAGTTAAACTCTTCGCCGGAAAAAACTCTTCAATTCTCAAGAAAAGTTTCATTAACATCCAGACCGTTCAAACATTCTTGAATAGTCGCGATTCACCTCCGTAAACAACTGTTTACCGAACCATCCGTCAAAAAGGTTTTCTCTTTTTCTTTAGCTACCAATAGAACCTTTTCTTTTTGCCACGTCCCATCTCTTTTTCTTTAGCTACCAATAGAACCTTTTCTTTTTGCCACGTCCCATCACGAGGAAAAAGGCTGGTTAGAGTTGGCATAATTTACTTGAGAACATCTTTTCGATGGCAGAGCCGTGAATAATTATTTACAAAGCCAATCGTGGCCATTTAAATGGCAGAGCCGTGAATAATTATTTACAAAGCTAGTCGTGGTCATTCAAAAGTATTTGGATGGTCTAAATGTTAATGAAACTTTTTCATTGAAGAGTGAAAGTGTGTAACTTTTCATTAAAATCCGTAACGTCCAAAGCACTTTTAGATGGTCACGATTAGTTACTGCTGTAAAGAATTTGTTCACGATTTCACCGTGAAAAAGTTCCTCTCAATTTTTAATTAGTAAGCTGAAGTTTTGTTTTCTCATCGACAAAAGAAAGTTTTATAAATACTCGGTACATGAAAAAGGGCGGCCTACACATCATCAATACCAAAGGAAAAGAAACGAAAATACATCCAATAAAATAAAGCATTGAATAAAAATAAACAAGCCCCCAAAATCCAATTTGGACTTCCTCTACACATTCATTCTTCTGACCCAATCAAGCCTGTAGTAAGCAGAAGTTGCAATCCCATAACATTAGTCATTGTCAAAGCCTCACTATAAATTGCACAAAACTTCATACATCTCTTCTCATCTCTCTCTCTCTCTCTCTCTCTCTCTCTCTCTCTCTCTCTCTCTCTCTCTCATATATATATACACACACATACATACATACAACAATGGCCATACTCCTAACCTCCTCTCCCTTGATCCATATCATGTTCATGGTACTAATCTCAGTTACCAACTTCATCTCATTCTCTGCACCATATCCTACCTGCCAGCCATCATATCCACCCCATGCAATCCCAGTATACAAAGAAGATGTGGATGCATTGCAATTTGCATTGAACCTTGAGTTTTTGGAAGCTGAGTACTTCTCATGGGGAGCACTCGGTTACGGACTCGATCATATTGCGCCACAATTAGTCATGGGTGGGCCCCCACCTATTGGCGCTCAAAAAGTCCAGCTTGATTTTCTTACAAAGAACATCATCACAGAATTTGCGTATCAAGAAGTTGGTCACGTCAGGTTTATTTTCATGCATATGCCACGAAATATCATATATTTGTACTTGAATAACGTGCAAATAGGAGGAAATTGATATCGAAAATTATGGAAAACCAATTTTTCTTTTTCTTTTTACTGAATTTTTCTAACCTTTTATTCTTCTAAAACATTAGTTTGAATTTTTTCTAAAAGTAACTATGACATTACAAAAAATGATGCTGTTAAATGACGCCACGCCAATTCCTTTTCAAATGACGCCAATTCCTTTTCTTTGTATTTCATTTTAAAGATTAATAAAATTTATTTTTGCCGTTTCGGCCAATTCCAACTTTGTGAGGAAAAAAAAAAAAGAGAACAAAATGTACATTTGGATATCCCAAACGGGCTTATAATCTTACATTAGCCAATAGAATAAGCTAGAAAATAAAATAAAAAATCCATTTTTCTTCTAATTTTTAGCCCAGCCAAAAAAATGACAGAGATGAAAAATCTTATTCTTCATTTTTCTTTAATTATTACCTATTTTTGTGTAATTTTATGTTGGGTAAATTTCACTGACACCACCTGAGGTTTGCTTTAATGACAAATAAATCCCATCATGTATGAGAAATGACTACAAAACCCCATGTGGTTTCAATGTTCATTTCATCAACACTCGACCAACAACTGTTCAGCAAAACATGTGATAGAATTAACTAGAAGTATATTAAATTGACAAATTCACCATTCTTAATGATAGAATAACTAATAAAAATACTCAATTCTCAATTTTTTTTATCCAAAAGCAATAAATTTGTACTTTTTGACCAAAATAACTCCTCCAATGTGTAAAAATTAAAAAGTTATTTTATTTCAAAATAAGTGAGCGCGGATAGGTTTTTATTATTACTTGTTATTATCGGAAAAGGGTGTATATTTAGATACAAGTCATTTTTGGCCCATTTCATCACGTGGTTAGGCAAACAATTGTGGTAATTTCTCACACATAAAGGGCCGGGTATCCGTCGGTAAGACAAACCTCAGATGGTGTCAGTGATATTTAACCTTTTATTTTTCGTCGACGTATCTAAGTTTAACCATAGTGGGCCAGTAAAGGCCGAAAGGTCTAGGTAGTTTCACTTGCATATATACCTGAAACTGGATATATATATTTATTTTTAATTTTATCGTGATTAATTGTTTGCAGGGCCCTTATAAGAACAGTTGGTGGGTTTCCAAGGCCTCAATTGGATCTAAGCCCAAACAACTTTGCAAAACTGTTTGATTCAGCATTCGGATACAAACTCACTCCTCCATTCGACCCGTACCGTGATAGCCTCAGCTACATGTTGGGTTGTTACGTGATTCCGTACATGGGACTTGTTGGTTACGTAGGAGCAAATCCCCTCATCAACGGTTACGAGAAGAAGCTGGTTAGTCCTTAGTTTCAATCAACGAAGTTCTTACTCTTCCACGAAAAATCACATCAAGTTTTTATACAGAAGTGTAAGACGATATGGAAATTAAATGATAAGTATCTTGGTCTTTCCAAAATTCTTACAGTATTATTTCCGACGTAGACAAAAACCAAACATTCGAAAATGATACCGATACAGTATTATCAGGTTGGTGTATGGTCTCAGCGTCTAATGGATGACTTAACACTAAAATTAACTCTCTCTCTCTCTCTCTCAAATGAAAGGTCATGTTAATCTACATATTACAAGAACAACTATCTTAGATATTTTCGGTCTACCCATGAAATTACAAAAAAGAGTTGTTGTAGATGTAAACAATTTGTGCCTCCATATCCACTCCAAAGGAGAAACCAAAACGAGGACGGCTACTAAATTATAAAGAAAGGTCTTGGAAGCACATGGGTTAATTTTTTCAAAAACGTTGGGTGGATGAACTAATATAATTTTGACGCTTTCAATAAAAAATAAAAAAAAAACTTCTGCGATTATAAAGAAATTGTGAAACTTGGATCGGGCATTATCATCCACCCATAGATTTGTCTTTGAGTAGTTGATTATCATCCATCCTAGTCCTGTCAAAGACAATGGCTACCTTGAAATTTTTACATCATTGTGTGTGAAAATTTTAGCCAGCACTTGGTGCACGCACCAACGAAAATGTGGATATTAATGGCATAGTTGATCCTCTGTTTTTAATTTTTTGCACAGCTCTTGGCAGGACTATTGGGGGTTGAATCTGGCCAAGATGCAGTTATACGGATGTATCTCTATGAACGAGCAGAAGAAATTGTGTATCCGTACAACCACACGGTGGCCGAGTTCACCACCCGCATTTCAGAGCTCAGAAATCGTCTGGCAATGTGCGGCATCAAAGACGAAGGCATCATAGTCCCACCTCAGCTCGGAGCAGAAAATCGAACGGAGAGCAACGTCCTATCTGCGGATTTTGACTCCCTCTCTTATAGGAGAACTCCAGGGGAGATACTGAGGGTTGTATATAGCACTGGAAGTGAGCATTTTCCTGGTGGATTCTACCCTCATGGTGCAAATGGAAGGATAGCAAAAGAATTCCTTAAAAAGCCTTAGAAATTATACATGGGGCTGCTGCTTTGTGGACGCACAACCATATATATGGTGATATGGAGTGGGATTTTCAATAAAAAATATTCGTGATGATAGATAGAATTAATTAATGTAGTGATCGAAGAATAAATTGTTAGTTTGGGTGGTAATATTTTTTTATGAAAATAAATTATTACGTACACAATGAACGGTTCTGTTTGTTCAATTGTGTAAAGCGTTTTGCTTCAATTGTAATGAATAAAGTTGACCAATGGAGTGGAGGTCTCTCAGCATTGGTCGATGTGATCCCCATGGGAATGAATGGTTATAAGGTCTTGAATTATATTCTTCTTCTTGGTGTTGGATTCAGGCCGGCTTATTTCACTGGCTTATTTGTGGCATATTGAAACAAACTCCCATCATGGATCAAGCTGTGGGGAGGTGTTTATCCGGTTCTCCTCTAAATCTCCGGTTCGGTTATAGACCGAGCAACACGTTCTTCAACCTAGCTAGGCCTGCAAGTGAGAATACCGTTCGTGACTAGCCAGCAGATAGACACTCCAATGCCTAAATCAGTCTCAACTAGAGGAGAGAAAAGTACAGAGTTCAAGAGTGAATAGTAGCAGCGTACCTCTCTAAAGTTTAGAACAATACTTTATATAGGGGGTTACCTGACTTCGGCCCCAAGAAAGCTCGTGCTAGCCAGACACATGCATGTCCTAACCGCTTTTTGGGGTGACGTGATGACACATTGAGTTCCACGTGGCCAAACTAAACCTCCAAATCAACAAGGCCTATATCCACATGAGTATAGGCCTTGTTGAGCTATTATAGCTTCTCAAATTAATTTTGTATAACACGTTTTTAAAATTGACCCCCTCTATTCCAATTTCTTTGTCCAATTTTGGGATTCCAAATAGTATTAGTGAGACAAAATGATTACTATCCAAAAGGTTTGAGTTTCCAAAAATGCCCTTCCCTTTTTTGACATTGAAGGCACTTTCTCCCATGCATAATTTCTTAAAAAGAGAGGACATTATGAGAAGTTTTAGAAGTCAAATTAGGATTGAACAAACATTTTGGAACATATAAGAGTAAAAAATGAGACAATAAATTGGGACGGATTGAGTACTTTTATATGCAGAAAACGGTCATGCCATCAGTATCATACATTCGTGCCGTGTTTGCTTTTGTCTGACTCCGAGGTCAAATGTTGCGGCAGTGAGGTCGAGTATTGTTTGTTCAATTGCGTGAAGCTTTTCCCTTCTATTGTACTAATGAACAAAGTTTACTAGCTTGTAAAGGTCTCTCAGCACTGGTCGAGGCGATCCCAATGGAATGAATGAATGGTAACTTCATGTCTTGAATTAATTAGATTCTTCTTGGTTTTAGATAGATTCGCTTATTTCACATGCTTATTTATGGCACATGAGAAACAACTTGCGGTATGGTTCTAATTTATTGATATGTACCACAAAAATCCACTTGAAATGTCTTGCACGCATGCGGTATAAAAAACAGTTTAGCAAACTTTTATTCAAATCTAAAAAAACATAAGGAAAATACTGAATCTAAAATATCTATATTATAAAACAGAGCGGTTTTTGTCTATACATATAAATCCAGCACCCTCTACAACCGTCCGATCAATATTTCATGTTAGTTGTAGCCGTTTGATCGAGAGAGTACTTCCTAATATAAACTCTCCTAACCTTATGACCGATAAATCCTTTCAATTAATTGCTTTTACGTTGTTTCCTTAAGAAGATTTTCCTATTTAATTTTCCTACATCCAACTCAATAATTTCCTTTTAGGTTGATTTTTTAACATTCAAAAACGAAACAAACCTTTTTTGATTCATATACTAAAAGAAAACATTCTTTGTTTTTTAAAGTTGATAATTATGTTGTTTCCTTAAAACGGAGTAGTATCTATAATACTCTATAATACAATTCACGACGGTGTGGTGGCCCACACATTTTTCCTGCATAAATCTTGGCTGTTGAATTTAGGACACATTTCTCTGCACAAATCTCCACCCTTCATTCAACCATTGGCATTAGATGACTCAGATTGATTTCATCCGATGGTTGAGAGTTGCTCAATATGGTTTCAGTCGAATTTTTGGTAATGATTGGGTGGACTAGAGTAGCTCATTACGGGAAGATTATGGACTATAATTACAGTCATACAAAGACTGATTTATACGAGATTTTTGGTAATGATTTCGGAAATTGCCATTGATTGGCATTGATTGGGTGAGAATATAATGACATGCTATTGGAAAACACAATATATGACGTGCTATAAATCGGGTAAGATAATATAATCACATGCAATAATGCCGTTGATTGGCGGCGTTGATTGGGTGAACAAATTTTGGTAATGATTTATTTGCCTTTGAATGGACTACGAATTTTGGTAAAGATTTATTTGCCTTTGGGTGAACGAATTTTGGTAATGATTAATTTGTTCAAAATAGCCAATTTTGAACAAAATTTTGGCTAAGTCAAATTTTGGGTGAACGAATGTCGCTCTCTCTCCCTAATCATTTTCTTTCCGGTTCTCTTTCCTGTCTCCCTAACTCTCGCTCTCTCTCCAGTTCTCTTTCCACAGGTATGACTCTTTGTTCTCTCTTTTTTTGAACAAACGGTTGTGGCGACTGTGAATTGAAAAATTAGTTGTTTAGAAAATTAGCTCTTTGTTCTCTACTCTGTGAATTCTTTATCCGGTTCTTCTTTTTTTTTTTTTCCATGTCTTGGAATATCAAAGCTTTCTATTTTAATTTAAAGCACAATAGGCGTCCGTGTTCTCATTTCAATTTTGAATATCTATGAAAACAGATAGGTTGGTGTGTGCCCTTTTTTTCAAAGCAGGATTTTTACATACTCCAAAGCAGGATTTTCCTCCATTCAATTGTTGTGAAAGCATTTTACTAAGAAGTACGGGAACCAGGTACATAAGGCCTAACCTATCTATTCCCAAATTACATTTAAACAAATCGAATTTTGAGTAAAAGATGACAATAACTCAAATAAATCTTACACAATCTTAAGTGTCTCCAATGTTCACAACGGCTGGAATTGCTTTTTTGGATCCTATGATAACCTCAATTGACTTCTACTATATAATTATGAGTTTTTTTTTACCTGATCATGGGTACGATTGTTTGCGTGAAGAAGAGAAAAGAAGATAAGAAAGCATTAGGTTGAGGTTGTGAGTAAACTATTTTTTTTTTACCTGATCACGGGACAGGTACGATTGGCATTTGTTCAGTTTTGTTGGCGACGTCGACGATAACCATTAGTGTAGTATCCCACTGTACTAGAGATTGTAGTATTTCCTGATCACGTGTACGATTGGCTTTTGAATGATTTGCCGTTGGCATGGGTTTCTAAATGGGTTTTGAGATACTTTGTTTAAGTAGTTTGAATTTATTCTGTTTATTTTGAGATACTATTTGGATATGTGTAAAAGCCTAACATGGTGGTGTTATATTGGTCTGATTTTGAAAATATTGTTCTTTTTTCTGCCTCTTACATCTATTGTGAAAAAGAAGGCTCAATGGCCCAAGAAGAAAAAATTTACACGAACTTCTGCCAAGGAAAAGGAAAATGCACCGGTATGATTTTTTGAATTTTTGTATAGTTTTTATAGAAAAGTTAAGGTTCGACCTCTTTCAAGTCTCTCTATTAATTCTATGCAGGATTGACCTCCTCTACAAAGGGAAAAAAGTGTATGTGATGAGCAAAACGTCAATGTCATCCGTAGCAATGAGGTAACTAGTCCATCAATTTATTGACAAAAAAAAAAGATGTCCATCAGTTCCATACATATATATTCACTATTTTCTTTTGTAAACTTTGACAATACACCATACCTTACTTTTATAGGACGAACGGAAATAAAAATCGGTTCAGGCAAAACAAATGTCAAATAGAGGGAAAGAGAAAGCAACTTATGCCATGGGAAATGAAAATGAATAGGTATGACTATTTCATATCTCTAAACTTCTTTAGAATCAAATAGACATGTCATCTTCTGATTATTTTATTAACAACTGACTTTGTACATTGAGATTCAACCTCTTCGAGACAAAAAATATTGGAATAGTAATCCGTGATGAGCGGGATCACAATGTCATCCATGTGGAGAATGAAAATCAAAATTCAAGGGTATCATTTGCCTTTCTTTTGGTAGTTTTAAAAATTATCCGAGTCAGAATGACAAACTATGAAAGCATCTCTAAACTACACCTGTCTTTTTTGAGTCTAATCTAAAACAACGTCATGCAAACAGTTTAGTTTTTTAAATGCATTATGTGTTTGTAATTTAAATTTTTTTCCAATTTTAATGTGTGCTTTTTCATTCTCCTACTTTAGGCCCAAGCTGGTAATATGTTATCAAAAGTGACATTGGACCAACATGCACGTTGAAAACAAGAAAGAAAAACAAACCATTGTACAATTGGGCCAAAGATTGCTAGGAAATTGTGAGCGTTTTGGCAAATCGCGGGTATTTTCTAGCTTTCCTTTGGTAACATCATGCAAATTTTCTAGCTTTCTTTTGATAGCTTCATGAGTGATCCAATGCACAACTATGTTTTTCTATACATAGTTCACACTTCGCATGAATTTGTGAGAGATAGAAATTCTCATGATTGTAATATTCTTTAGGTTCTTAAGGTCATAGCATTGAGCAGCCCCTCTAGAAAGTAGTAGTATTGAGGGAATGATGTTATTCAATTTTCCAATTGCTCACGTTCAAAGGATTAATCTTGAAGAAAGCATGACAGAAAGAGGGTGTGTTCTTTTTTTTTCGTTACAGATTACAGAATTCATAGCCAGCAAGGGTGGCCAACAATTTTGTCGCTAGCACTTCAATTGAGAGCCCATCTACGAGGCCTAGGAATTCACCAACTTCAGACAACGATGAGCTTATATGTATACGGAGTTCTATTTATATCCCAGTCACTATTTTTTCTCCATAGAAGGACTAATGTTTTATAAAGAAGATTGGTGTTCACTTTTCTTATGTCAGACAACAATCACTCTCTTCATTATCTCATTTAATTCTCTTTTTTACTCCTATATGTTTCAGTAGACATTCCATTGGGAGTTGTCTTTGAAATTGGTAAATGTGATATTTTTTGAAAAACAAATTTGGATAGAACTGTAGTTTTTTGGTTGGAGAGACCAATGGTAAGGAAGGATAAGTTTAAGCCGGGTTTGGATGGCATGTATTGCATTGTGCTTTAGGCGCAGGCGATTACTAGCATCAAAGAATGGGGATTGGAGTGAATCTACAAAAAAGTACTTTGAATGTTCTAGCTAGAACCTCCCACCAAAAAGAAAATAATGAGGATTTTCATATGCCATCTATCTCCGGAAAGAAAATAATGAGGATTTTCATATGCTATCTATTTGATCGTTTTATTCTGCTATTATTTTTGTTTGTTCATCTTTTGCCGAACAAACAAACAAAAAAATAGCAGAATTTTTAATTTTTTTAATTTTTTTTGTTTGTTTGTTTGGTTTAGTTGTTGGACGAATGGAATTGACTTGGTTAATTGCTGGTTGCCTGGAATTCGATCGGAAATCTCATTTGATTCAACATTCTATATTTGGTTCATGAGCAATAAGAAATTATATTCATTTGTTGTTGTAAACTTTAATATTGTTCTTAAATACAATTTACATTCTATATTTGGTTCATGAGCAATAAGAAATTATATTCATTTGTTGTTGTAAATTTTAATATTTTTCTTAAATACAATTACCTTAATATAAACTCTTGAACCTTATATGAAAAAAAGACTTTTCAGAGAGGACGGCTTTCTTGGCGGGGGAGGTCAGCGGTAGAAAAGGTTAATTCCTTTTAATTGTGTTTTAAACGCGTTGCGCCGTGCCTTCAGGCACGGGCAATTACTAGTAATTGGATACAAACCAACACCCGTGTTACACAAGATGTCCTTAAAACAGATTCGCCTCCTCACCAGGGTGCTAGAGGTTTTAGTAGCTAGAAATCTGTCTCTCAGGATTTAACCGGTTGAAAGCTAAGTGTGCACCACATTTGAGCTTACTTCAAACTGAAATTATGTGCGTAGTACTTTCTCATATGAAAAACCAAAACACAAAAAGTTTATAGAAAAAGAGGTAGTGTATCACTGGAATATAGTGTTTTTCTTCTTTTCATCTCATACAAAGGATGCCTATTTACAAGCAAAAGAGAACCGTAGAATGGAAACAATAATTCAATGCTTCTTTAACAGCTGGGCAGAACTATTATGGTTTTTGCTACTGCTAGCCTTTAGTTCCGGGCAAGCCACAACAGTGTATGCCCAAATTAAAATACTCAGGTCCAATTATGATTGACAAATTCTCATTCAATATCCTTAATGGTTTTTTTGTTCATTTCTTTTGTGGATTAATCCCCTATCATAGGAGATTATAAATCCACTTGGACCCACCTCTCGAGGTGTCCAAGTCCCACTTAATTTTTGGCTCAAACTTACCCAAAAAATTGTGGGAACTAAACCCATTTTCCCAACAAAATGCAGACACAGTTACGACATGATTCAGACACACTTGTCTTGAAATTTGATCACCTTAATTCACACTACTCATATTTTTTCAAGACAAAAGTAGTGATTTGTTCATGTTGCTTTAGATGTCCAATCAATGTGATTTATATATATGCTATACATGACAACATGTTGAGCCAAAACAAAATGAATGAATCGAATCACCTTTTTAGGCCCAGGAAGGAGTCCATATTTAGGGCACGATAGAGAACGACAGAGTGTTGGTGGATAAATATCCTATATGGATCGAAAGAACTAAAGAAATCTTAATTGGCAGATTGAATGAATTAAAGGAATCTGATTCTCAACGATAAAAAGAATGGATCAAAACAGGATCAACACTAACATGCAAATGGGATTGGCAGAAGAGGATAATAACGGGGCATATTTATTTCTGGATTAGGATTCTTCCTTTTGGTAACTGATTTTTTTTTCCCCATGTTGTCAATTGAATTGCTGGGTAAATTACCCTATCGGTCCTCATATTTTCCGCAAGAACAAGTTCTCAATTTTCGGTGTTTGGAATCTTTGGATACTCAAATTTGACTAAAAAAAATTCCCGCGTAAGAGAGATAATACTTAGATCAAAGTTTGGGTAAAAAGAGAAGGAGAGAGAGAGAGAGAGAGTACAGAACCTCCCTAGGGGGGTTTCTCCCATCTGGTTAAGTGTCACGGGGCTGTTTTTCGCCTAGAAATCTACCCGTGATGACACCAAGTTTGCCAACAACTTGGTCTCAGCCAACTTGTGTTTACTCACACACCCGATATGTTTGAACGTCTAGGAACACACTCAAGAGTTACGGGAACCGTCCCAACCTTTATTAAGCACCAACTTACAAAGGAACACACTCAATAACCTAGACAGAACAATCCTCTGCCTTAGGCTACGAAAATGCTTGCCTAAATAGGCTTACAATCATAAAAACGTGGCCACTAAGTACATGAGATCATGGGGCCAACCCATGATCTTGCAGTTGACACCCCCAACTGCCCTAGGGCTGTGCTGGCACTGCCAGAATCTGCCAGCACACTGAAACATGAAGCTGCCTGGAGATAACTGCCCATTTCTGCCTTGGATACCTGTCCCATGCTGCCAGCAACACATGCAGCCCGTTTCTGCCTTGGACACCTGTCCTGTGCTCCCAGCAACATGTGCAAAATGTTGTTAACCGTCAATAACCGTTTTGCCTAAGCCAACTCAAGTCTGCCTCCGTTTTGCCCGAGCCAACTCAAGATTGCCTGACCAATTTCGTGATCCAACCCCAGCTCCCAATACTTAGCCGTTTTTCTCGATTGCCTTGTCCCACAAGCCTGCTTCCCGTTTAGCATCTCTGCCTCGATATCATCGGGCCATCATGTGCATCACAACTGCCACTTGCCTTAGGGACCAGTGCCGACACCAACCGATACCGTCGGGTCACCTTATAAAGACATGCCTACCTCATGCCTTCGTTTCCACCGGTTGGCTAGGGTGCAAGGTGCCACCACTAGCCAAGCTTAGCAAGCCTTGGAAATCAAGGTGCTAACATTAAGCGTGTGAGAGAAGAAGAAAGTGTAAGAGTGAAAGTGCGTATGAGTTGCAAATTGCAATACGTTTATGTTTTTGTTGGAAAGTTTAATGAAATAGAGTTGTGATTTGTGATTGAATCTCTCTTGCCCACCAACAAACACCAAAAAGTAATTTCAATGAAGTTAATTTATAGGTCAAAAAATCTCGTGTAAAATATCCTAGACATAAAACATTTTACATTGAAACAAATGAGATTTAATCTTTGATTAGCATCATCGATTGGAACTTCTTCTTTTTTGAAATCTCTCCAATGTAATCTCTTTTTGTCCTCTCCCGGAAGTATGAGCAAAAATACAGGGACCACTTGTGTAGTTTATTATTTATCTTTCTTAGGGCATTTCCAATCCAACAATCTCCATTCCAACATTTTGGAAGATCAAAATATAATTTTATATTGAAAAAGTGATTTTGAAAGATTTTACTATTCTTATTAACTCCAATCCAAACATCTCTATTACTCCATTCCTTCAACTGGAAACAAAAGAAAAAAAGTAGAGATTTGGAGTTGAGGACCAAACTCAACCTCTCCAATCCAATATATATACTCCATTTTTGCCTCTATTCCTCCATAAATTTTTGATCCTCCAAATATGGACTATCAAAACCAATCCTCCAAAATGGAGGCAAATATAGAAGATGGGTTGGATTGATTAATTCCTTCAAATTGAAGAAATGGAGAGAGATTTGAAGATATAGAGTATGCATTGGAGATATCCTTAGCTAGAACCAGAAGTTACGGTGAAAATATCAACGTCCTCAAAATTTTGTTACGGAGTAATTAAGGACCCCTTTTTCTTTAATTATGCGAATTAGAGATAGAACAGGATATTTCCTCCCAACAAGATACTATAAATACATGCATGCATGCCTGGTTTGGTTGATAATTTGATATTTGATAAAACATGTTTAAGTTTCGAAAGACTTAATAATTAACAAAAGCCCTGCCTGATTCTAATTTTGACTAAAAGCCTCACCTAACCGTGATTTTATGGTCCAAGTACTACTAATTCTTAACCAACACAATCAGTAAGTATGATTTGTTTGAATAATTTATAGAAGAGAAGATATGTATGTGCTTGGTTTGATTTGGGATGGATACAAAGAAGGAGGCACTTGTGGCCAATGGGGGGCCACGGCTCTCGCGTAGTTTCGGAGTTTTCTTAAAATAAAATAAAAAAATCATATGAATACTTCAAGTTCACACAATCAATTGGGAAGTATTTTCAAGAATTAGAAAGTTCAAATAACATTTCCAAGAATAGAGCTTAATCATTTTGTGTAATACCCCGGATTTGAGGGTTTGAGAGCATTTAGTCCCACATTGGTTGGGAGCTAAAACCTCATGTGGTATAGTAATACTCACCTAGGAGCTACATGGTTTCTTCTTATGTATACCTTTTCAGGCCAAGTGTTGGGCCGAAAGAAGGTCCATGGTTAGTCGGGTCGGGTCATTACATTTTGAGCATAATGTCCTTCAGAATTCAAACAATTGGGAAGTATTTTCAGGCTATGTCAATCGGTGATTATGACTATAAAATCAGCAACCGACTTATTTGTTTACAGAGTGGTGGTACTTGTACTTATTCTTCATAGTTCGGCTCCCCCGTTTGGGAAATCCTGGTTCCGTCCCTTGATGGATATGAGTAGAGTTGAGTTTTGTTCAACCTCCTTAAAAGAATAAGATGGATATAAAGGCGGATATATTTACACCACCTTCCCCCTTCCTCCGCATGTGGACGGATATATATATATATATATATATATATATATATATATATATATATAAGCCCTTCCCGGTTATTTTTTGTCAATTTTTCACAGACACCCTTAAAATCACGTTCTGAACACATTGAGCAGTTCAGATCATCAAAATTTGATCGGGAACTATGAGATTAAGATTTGGGGGGTTTTTTCAAATGGTTTTTAGGGGTCCCCGAAACCGTCCCGATATATATATAATATTTAGGGGATATTATATATGTGGTCTATATCCAAGTGGCAAACACCGAATACAAGTACTTCAGAATGCTATCCGTGTTGATAACATTCCGCCCCTTATATCCCTTCAATAAACGGGCCGACAAGAAGTGGGTATAACACAATTCCTTTTCTTTTTGAGAGTTGGTAACACCACACACAAACACTTATACGCGCACTCACAAGAGAGAGAGTGGAAGTGTTTGTGCATGGTTTTAGAGTTTTTTTTTTTTCTTCTACTAGATTTTTAGTTTAAACTTTTGGTAGATTTCCAAAGGCGTACTTTCAATTGTTGGGAAAAGAAAAAATATATATCTAACTTTCTGTGCTTTTCATTTATATCAATTAGCGAAAAAATCATGGGATCCACGACTCTAAATTAAGTTTCCACAATGAATAGTCTTTTCTCGATACTTTTCCACCAAAAAGTATACAAGATTTTTCAGGAATCTTATTCTTAAATCAGTTTCGTATACAATTAAACTACTACTACTACCATTTTAACTTTCCCACAAGTTTCTTTTACCAAATGAACGCATAATAAAAATTCCATTTTTCCTTTATTTTAATTCACTCAATTTTTTTGAGAACAATTTTTTTGTACTAAATTCTTGACAAGTGAATAGAACGACAGAAAACTAGTACAGTATTGGATAAAAGGTAAAAGCTAAAAGGCCCGTTAATAAAAGCCCACAACAATAAACTGGTCCAAATTGGATTTTACTATCTACTATTGCAGAGCCTGCTAGGCCCATGATTGAAGCAGATAATGTGTAATAAATTTTTTTTTTTTTATCAGCAATGATATAGTGAGGAAGATAATAAATGTAAAAGTAGCCTGTAAACTTTAGTAGTCAGAAGTTGTAGAAATAGTCCTACGTAATAGTAACCTATAATAATGGTTGCACTGTACTATGATGTAAGCGGAAGACTTCATGATGTAACCGGAGGTCCCTTTTACTCCTATAAAAGGGGGACTCTTCCCGTAATGAAATCCAGGCTAGTCCGAGTAATAATATTTCAGTTACTTATAATCCTGTGTTGTGTTCTCTCTACGATCCTAACCTACTTAGTGTTTGTACCCACTTAGTGTCTGCAAATTTGGTATCAGAGCCATGTCTTCCATTCTAGCTTAAACCCTCTTCTGGGAACTTCTTTTCCAAAACTACTTCAAATCTTTTCTAAAAGAAAAAACTTGAAGCGTATGCTCTGTGGTTGCCTTCACAGGATCCTCCACATCAGAAACTTCATCAACTATTTTGGTTAAAAGAATTTTGTATCAGTGGGTTAAAGTACCTTGAGACTTTTGGCTATTGAGCAGTGTGTCTCGGTTTATCTACCCTGGTATACAAAATTTTATTGATCAAAATTTGGTTGATGTCTTTTACGTTGAAAAAGAAAAGGTTTGTTGTATTAAGGAAAAAGGAGAACCCAGAATTCTACTCTAAAAAAAAAAAAAATGAATCACCTGTTTACCACCCACTCCTCTGCTTCGTCATCCTTAGTCCCTTCATGTTCCTCCACCAGTAGAAATACCTCATCTTCTTCTTCTAATCTTGAATATTTGTATGAGTTTGAATATCTTCCTGATGATAGTAAAGTTCCTCTTACTGATCTTCCTTTCCTAAATCCCTATAATGCTTTTGTCAGACCACAAACTTCTGTAAAAAAGACCGTCACTCAACTTTTCTCCACAAAACGCCCAACCTCCGTAAAAGAGTATGTTCAAGCCTCTAAATTTGATCAGTGCTTCATAGCAGCAACTGAAACTGAACAACTTTTACCTTTGGAAATCCCGGTTGATTTGCCTCGTCTTTGGCAACAACAAGGATTTACCCATCTTCACTTTGGAGCAATCCGACTTGCTGTTACTTTTCATGGTAGAAAAGGTTTGTCTGTTACGTCCAGACTTGCTCTGGTCGATACCAGGTTTTTACAGTATCAGCACGCATGCATCGCTACAGTCCAAACCACTCTAAATGCTGGAACTGTGATTTTTACCTTATACCCCAATTTCAACATGCCATTAGCAGATCCTCATCTGCTGTCCGCCTTGAAGGTCCAAGTTCAAATTGGTGGTGCCTCCCAAATCTCCTCCACATATGCAGCCACCATTCACTATCAAATGGCCTACCGTCTCCAAAACCATGCCTTTGACATGTCTTTACCATCCTCCACGAATGAAGCCCTTTTCCTCACCATAAATGCACCTCACCAAGCTTCTTGTGTCCATGTACCCCGACAAATTTCCCGTCCTGAGCTTCTCAAGCTTCTCCCAGAATCTTGGGTTACAGCTTATGAGAAAAACCAAAACAAGCCCATACCTGTCCAAACATCCAACCCAACTTTCATCACCAAACCTGATGGTACCATAGAAATTACTTTCCCAAAAGAAACCTCTGCCTCATCTTCAACCCATCCTGTTATTTTTCCCTCGAGAATTAACATGTTTGTAGATGGTTCTAGGCCTGATCCTCCAATTAAATATTTTGATCCCAGTGGCCTTCCAGTATTTTATTTCAAAAATCCAGAAACAGGTCATTGTTATTTTGATACCTATGACTGTGATGATTGTCTAGAAGACAGTCTCCTAGAAGATGACGAGGATTTTGAAGAACCATGTCCCATATGTCCTTCGTCACCTCCCATTCCATGTAAATCTCCACCTCCTCCTCAACCTCCATCTGATGATGGTTCGTCGAGTCAACCGAGTGGATGTTTTATGTTCACCTCATCCCCTTCCTGGAAGCAGATTTTCCTCCTTTGGAATTTCATAATTCCCAAGAGAGGACGGCCCATCGACATAAAATTCCAGACTCTACTACCATTCTCCCTGATGGTAGTACCAAAGTAGTGTCAGCAGCAGAAGCAGCAATAAATTGGCAGTCAGCAAATTCTCTGGCTCAGAACAAAATTCTTCAGAGAATTGCTAACTCGCAGCAAAATTTGGAGAATGCAGTTCATAAGAAGTTATCAACTTTGGAATTTCTTATCAGAGATTTGCAGCAGAAAATTCAGAATGTTCATCAGGAACTTCTCCAAATGGCCTATGCCAACCAAGCATTTTCAGCAGCCTTTTACCACAAGGATGCTGAAATGAAGCATCTCAAGAACCAGCTTCATTCTCTCCAAGCTCAGCAGAATTTTCAACAAAAAAGCCCGTTTGATATGTTCACATTTTCTTCTCAACAAAGTTTGTTTGGGTATCCTCAAATGTCCCAACCCTTACTTATAAATCCTACTTCAGGATTTGGTAAGTCCAATATCTTTGGGAGCTCATCAGCCTTTTTTCCTCCACCAAAAAGACCATCTCCACCAAAACTTCCTTTTCCAAAGCCCCAGATAAAACCTGTCCAGCTTCCAACAATTCCGACTCCACCAATTCCATCTCCACCATCTACATCGACATCTACTCCAATTACCTCCACTCCCTCCAAACCATCAGACCCAAATTCTAAATCACCTCAGTTAATGGTTCAACCAACATCTAACCCTGCTAAAAATCCAATCTCCACTCTCCTACATACCTTAGCCACTATACCAGAAACCCCATCTCTTGAACCAACCATTGAGTTTGATTCAGATACTGAATCCACAAACTCTATGCCAATTCCTACTGTTTTCATGATGAACCCTGAAAACCCAGAAGAACATGTTGAAGATCCCATCATTGAAGAAGGTCCTGAGTTTGATACACCCCCTGAAATTTCAACCTTTGATTCCTTCTCACATTCCAATATGCATACCCAAGGTTTCTCCTTTGATACAATTTCCCCCTCAAAATGGTTGAATAAACTTTATGAGATTCATGTTTGGTGCACAGCTGCTATGCTTTCCCCAAACGCTACACTCAGTGATGTCATTACTAAGTGTACAGCAAAATTTCTTGGCCGCCTACGTCAATGGTACTTAGCTCTTGGTGAATACCGACAGCTACAGCTCAAACAATTGCCAACCCTTGATCAATTCATCTCAGTCCTGCATACTGAGTTTCTTGGTGACCACAACAATACAAAAGAATTTGTTCGAGAAGAATATCTTAGCATGAAGTGCTGTTCATTCAAAAGGAAAGATCTCGAGACTCACTATGACCGTATGTCTCAGAGATTTTATCTTCTCAACGGCATGGATGATGTCAATCTCAAGCAAGCCTTTCTCAATTCCCTTCCAGAACCATTGGGAAATGAGACAGCAAGATTACTTCAGATAAAAGGATTGACGCTGAATGCAACATCTCTTGGTGGTATTTACCAGCACTCCTTGATTGCCTTGGAAAAATTGTGCAATCACCAGAAATTCCTCAGAACTCTTGAAGAACAGGGAAAACTTCTTGGTAAAGCATGTGATCGTCCTGACCTATCTATAAAGTGCAAAGACAAGAAGTGCACTTGCCGTCCTTTACACCGGAAGTCTAAACACTTTCAGAAATGGAAGTTTCAATCTCCTGGCAAGTTTTCAAAGTTTTCAAAATCTGGCAAGTTCCCACGCCGGAGAAAATGGAAATTTTTCAAGAAGAAAAAGTTCAGAGGGCAGCGAAAGTCTGATCGCTGCTACATATGCGGAAAGAAGGGGCACTATGCAAAACAGTGTCCAAATAAGGCAGCAAGAGACAAAATGGTGAACTCTTTGGCTCTCATTGATGATGATCTTGAAGATGCTGATGTAGAATCACTATTTTCCATCGACAATGAAGCAACAGATGAAGCAGTCCTTGCATTTACCTTTGATGATTCAGACGATTCCTCAGAATCAGGTGACTCTTCTGATGATCCTGACTCATTCCCTTATGAAGTCCAAACAATTGGGTTTTCCAACATCATGCTGGCTCAGCCTTTAGCCAAGGTCAAAATTTTGCTTGGCAAATATGAGAAACCCATACCAGTCATCGCTTTCTTTGATACTGGTGCAGCAGCCTCCATTCTCAACCCAGCAATTCTCCCCAGGTCTTACTGGCAGTCTTGTTTCAGACCCTTTACAGCAGCCAATGGAGAAACATTTGTTATCACTCTGATAAGTAAGCCTGTTTCCATTCAACTTTTTCCTGGATACACCATAAAACATCAAGTCTATGGTTCTGATCTCCCAGGGAAAGATTTATTGTTAGGCTTTGATATTCTCCAAAATCTCAGCAAAGTTTCCTGGCTCAAAAAAGGTTTGAAATACAAAAACTATTTGTTACCCTGGACCACCCAACCAAATCTCTTTTCCATAGAAACTTTCTCCACCATTAAAGAAGCCATAATCCAAACTTCCTGTGCTGAATCCCATTCCCAGTTTCTCACCAAATGCTCCAACCCACTTTGGAAAAATTCAAACTTCTTCATTTCTCTTCCCTTTAAGAAAAATGAAGACATCAACCCTACCAAAGCTACCCATCATGGAATGAACCCAGAACACTACCAGCTTGCTCTTCAAGAACTTCAGCAACTTCAATCAGAAGGTTTGATTGAGCCCACAACCTCTCAGTGGGCATGTGAAGCATTTTATGTCAACAAAAGAACAGAGCAGATAAGAGGAAAGCTTCACCTGGTTATCAACTACCAGCCTCTTAATCATTTTTTGCAGGATAACAAATTCCCTCTTCCTCGGAGAAGTGTTCTTTTTGCAAACTTGCCTAAAGCTCAAATTTTCTCAAAGTTTGACCTAAAAGCAGGTTTTTGGCAGCTGGGCATCCATCCAGATGATCGTCCCAAAACTGGTTTCTGCATTCCAGATCACCACTTCCAGTGGTCAGTCATGCCTTTTGGATTAAAGACAGCTCCATCCTTGTTTCAAAAGGCCATGATTCGGGTATTCGCTCCTATACTATCCTCAGCCCTTGTCTATATAGATGATATCCTACTTTTTTCTCCAGATATTGAATCTCATGTTGTCCTACTACAAATTTTCCATTCTCTAGTCCAAACCCATGGTATCATGCTTTCAGAGAAAAAGATGTTTCTTGCCTAACCAGAAATTGATTTTTTAGGGATGCATATCTCTAAAGGTCAATATACCCTCCAGCCTCATATAGCCTCCCAACTGGATCATTTTTCAGATGAAAATCTCACAGTCAAACAAGTCCAACAGTTCCTTGGAATTGTTAACTATATGGCTGATTTTATTCCCAACCTGGCCCAATACCGAACTCCTCTCTCAGCTCTACTAAAGAAAATCCCTTCTCCTTGGTCAGCCCTTTGTACCAAAGCTGTAAAAGACCTCAAAGCCCTAACCAAAACTCTTCCTCCATTAGCCATACCCTCAGATGGAAAGAGAGTCCTTCAGACAGATGCCTCTGATCTATATTGGGGAGCAATTCTTTTGGAAGAAAATTCAGATCAAAAGCGCAGAATTTGTGGATACAAGAGTGGTGCATTCTCTCCAGCAGAACTTCATTACCACTCTACTTACAAAGAAATTCTGGCAATCAAAAGGAGTATTGAGAAGTTTGAATTTCATCTAATCGGTCATCATTTTCTAATTGAGACTGATATGATGAGTTTTCCCAGCATGCTCAAGTTCAAACAGAAGCACCTTCCAAAGGCACAGTTACTCAGATGGGCAAATTGGTTTTCCAATTGGAGTTTTGATGCTGTTCACATAAAAGGAAAAACAAATGTCCTCCCTGATTTTTTATCAAGGCTCAAAAAAGAAATCAACCAGTTTTCCAAAACAAAACCACATCCCTATGTTCCTGGTTGTTTTCTCATGATTTCCTGTTTTCATCCGGTCAATTTTTCTGTCCACCTTCAGTGTCATCTTTTAAAGTTAACCCTTCTTTCTAGATGTGTCCAAATGTGTCAAAACCTTCAACATCTCTGTATTTTCAAGTATGGTCTTGATGAAGGTCCCATAAAAGGTCTACCATTTCATCCTGTCTATCCTTTTCTCACTCAGTTTGAAGTATCTTACCATAATACCTTTTATTTTAAAAAAGAAGCCTTTCTCCTCTTATGGTATTTAGTCGATGTGTATACTATAAGTGTCTGTTTTAATAAATCAGCAGTCTTGGTTTATTTGGCTCATGCGGCGTTCAATCAAGTCCAACGCCCAGAAGATTTCTTTTTAAAATTTCTTTTGCTTTTTGGAAGCATACCCTACTGGCAGCAAAAGATTAGACAAGTTCCCACAGGTCCAGATGAAGATCTCCAATTTGCTTTTTGGACAACTCGCAACAACAGATGTGTTCCTAATCCTGATGGTTCTATCACCTGGAAAAATGAGTATCACACTATATTCCTTTCAGCATATCAAGAGTCCCCAAGCATTGAGATCCACAGTGGAAATTATCTGGTCATGACTCAAACAATGTGTTCACTCAATGGATTAACACCTGCCGACGTTCCCTCATCTCTCCTCCATTATGAGTCTGCAAACTGGAAATTCAATGTGCTTATCCGGAAGAATGGCGCCAAAATATTCGCTATCTTTTGACCCAGTATCACTTGACTGACAGAGATGAAGAAAGTAGTTCAGATGATCCAGAGTGACAATCACGTGCTCGTACCAGCTGTCTCTTTTATGTGATGTAAATTATTGGTGGTTACTGTTTGTTCCTGTATCATATTATTGGTGTGTTCTGTAATATAAAGTGTGGTAGTATTATCCTCTTTCCGGAGAGGGGTAAAAGTGAGGAAGATAATAAATGTAAAAGTAGTCTGTAAACTTTAGTAGTCAGAAGTTGTAGAAATAGTCCTACGTAATAGTAACCTATAATAATGGTTGCACTGTACTATGATGTAAGCGGAAGGCTTCATGATGTAACCGGAGGTCCCTTTTACTCCTATAAAAGGGGGACTCTCCCCGTAATGAAATCCAGGCTAGTCCGAGGAATAATATTCCAGTTACTTATAATCCTGTGTTGTGTTCTCTCTACGATCCTAACCTACTTAGTGTTTGTACCCACTTGGTGTCTGCAAATTTATAATATTAGCATTTGTGTGCAGCGGCGGAGGGATATAGATACAAATGGGGTCACTTTATCCCACTCAGTTTGATTTCTCAACAGAATATTTTATATTTTTTAGCCAAATTATACATTTTTGACCTCACAAAATACTTCGTAAATTATTCCAATTTGCTTCAAATACATAGAAACTCTATGCATTCTGTTCCTTTCGATAGTTAATAGTATTACGAATAAAGCTGTCATACATCGTCTTCAAAATATTATAGGTCCTTGAGGCCAATTATAAAAAGCAAATTTAGATTTATCAGTATATATCTAATTCTTAATTTAATTTTTCCAAATTTGTAAATAGAAAAAAATTATTTTGCGTATAAATCTAATTTTGGACCCTCTAATTAAAATTTCTGGCTCCGACCCTGTTGGTGTCAAATGAACGGAAGAATCCATACACACACTAAAATGAAATAAACATCTACATCAACAAATCCATACACAAACTAGTTGCCAATAAGAAACTTTTTAAAGGGTCTTTTAATACATATGGATTAGTTACCGATGGAGTACTATTTTTCTGCACACAAATTATTTCAGAATATTTGTTCCAAAAAAAAATTTTATTTCAGAATATGGTAGGCATGGTGGCACCTCAGCTGACTGGGAATCAGAATAATATAGGAAGGTTCCCACTGGAGACGCGAAGCTTGGAATGTCAAAATGATTTTCAAAGAGGCCAAGAGAATATAAACCCACAAAAAAAAAAAAAAAAGAGAGCTTTCTAGATTAGTATTTTCCTTATAATACTGATGTTTTGGGCCAGTTTGCACGCACATCAGACTAATCTCCTTAATTACATGCCTTCTTACCGTTATTTCACACGCTTAAGCCTGAAAATAAGGTGATCTAAAGATTATTTTAAGAATAATCGAACCTGAACCTTAGGAGGAAACGAACTAATAAATCACGCGCGAAGACCACCGGACCATCCCATGGGTTAGCTTTCTACTTTCTAGGTTTTGACGAAGGGCAGATGGAGTGTGTATTACTCTTCTAATTCTGATGGCAGCAAGATAAAAAGGAAAGAATCCACAACTCAACATTGTTTTCTATAGCAGTATTTAAGAACAGGGAATGATCACTTGAAAAAGAAGGGAAGTGGGCCTCTCTATGTGGGGACCAAAGAAGTTCCTATGAAATGACCAAGAGATATATGCCAAAATTCTCTGGGCTGCGTTCTCGTGAACTTAACTTAAATTCAGGAGTTTTGTTCTTATTTAAATTTTTTTCGTATTTGTTAATTTAGTGTCAAATTTTTGTGAGTTATTGATTCGTCTCGACGAAAAGAATAGAAAAATTAAAAAAAAATTACTTTTACCAAAGTATGTTGAAAAATAACTAATTTTTAGCAAAAATGTCACTTTTTTTGCAATCGTCACCAGGTGGGATGATCCCAATAGTGTAGTTCTGAAAACCTTCTCCAAGCTAACCCCCAAAGAAAGAGAAAGCAATAATGCTTTAAACTTTACTTGGATGGCAGGAATCATAGGGGGAATGATAATATGATTTCAGAATTCTAACATTTTTATTGAAGAGTAGGAATGGGCATGAGATTACTGATTTTTTAATTCATAAGAAATCACATACTTGAATACAGGAGGAATTTAATCCCTCTCACCCCATGGGAATCTTGAATTTCTGGCTCGATCAATATAAAAATGAAATGTATGACTTTAGAATATTTCCAAAATAAATTATTTCTAGAGAATTTGCTTAATTAATCCAAACGTCAAAAAAAAATACTTGTATAAAAGTCAATTTTTTTTGAGCTTTTGATTTATAAAGTCAAAATTAACTTATAAAAGTCAAAAACTAACTTTTTGAGCTTATCTTTGGATATTTTCCAAAATATTTGTATAAAAGTCAATTTTTTTTTTACTTTTCCGATTCCTCTGGTCCTTACTCATCTATATCACATAAAAGTTTAGCGTAAAACTAACAAACACAAAAAAAAAATTGAATAAGGACAAAACCAAAAAATTATGGTGCATAAATTAATCACTAACGTGAACGGAGCCAGTTGGGATAGAACAGGATCTCCCCAATACCCATCCGCAATAAATACATACATTTGGCCATTATGTCATTGAATCAATTTTTTTTTTTTAATCATTCGTTAAACCTAATCTATTAATACTAGGGGACTTAAAAGGAGGATGAGTGCTTATGGGAATCGAATTTTTCCCACATGTATGGGAGTATAAGGGAGGCACTAAGTGCACTCTACTCCACTTGCCATTGAATCAATATTTGTCAAAACAAAAATTCATAACTCTTTGCATTATGAGATTTTCTTGAGTTGTACCTACTTCGGGTGGCTCACAATGTTGTTCACGCTTATGTTACATATATCCATCCGTTGACAGTTGTCGACTTGTCGTCGTTTTTATACGTAAATTTGCATACTATCATAATCGTTGATAGTATGTAGTATTCTTAATAACCATACCGTCACTTTGAACCACATAACGCAAATGCAGGCGCGTGAGCAAAATCCCCCTTCAAATACATCTTATACTACTGTCGAAACGAGAATATCATCTTCACAAAAGTTTTCGGAAAAAATGAGTTTACGGATGTAAATCTCACCCGTTCAAAGTATTTTGGACGATTCAAATTTTTTAAAAACTTTTTCTAGAAAACAAAAAAAAAATTCGAAAAAATTTCATTGAAATTCAAACCGTCAAAAATACTTTTGGACAATTCGCGATTAATTGTTGCCGTAAAGAACCTGTTAACGGTTCTTTCCTGTCAAAACTTGCTTTAGCTAAAATAGTGGGACCCCAAACATCTCACTGTGAAAAAGAGGAACAAAATATGGAAAATTGAAAATTTAATTAAAGTATAAAGACACTGTAAAGGAAACAAGGCTGCCAGAGAGACAGCCCATCAATCACACTCTTCAAAGCCAGGTTTGGTCCCAAAACCAAGGGATTAGGAAGTTTTATTAGGTTGGAATGGGTACAAATGCAAACGACAAAAAACACATCAAACCCACAACACTAAATAAAATAAAGTTTGGAACTTTTGATATAAAGGAGGAAATTTTATTACTCCAATAGCTTTCAGAAAGGAGACACACCAGGAACAAGATCTGCTTGCTACACCACGTAAAACCCACTTTACACATCAGAAATTAATGGGAGGTGTGATGAAGGACTTTCTTTCGTTTTTTTTACAGGGTCCTACAAGCAAAACCAACAGAGGATTCACACATTACACCCAACGGGAAAAACCAACCAAAGCATTGCCAGAGCTAGCTAGCTAAGCTAACACTGTGGAGGAGTACAACTTTTTCACTAATCCAAATGGAAGATTAGGATTTCGACACCTGTAAAAATGGTCATGAGTCTGATTGCCACTTTGAATCATGAGTCAGGGGTCAAATTTTTCTTTAATGCTTTTGGTCAGTCAATGTGCCCCCGGTTCTATGTTGAGCATTTTTTTTTTTCGGAACTAATTTACGGCACTTGAAGTACCGTATTCGTTTAGAAATTTTAAGTAATGAGTGGAGAGAAATAGAGAAATTAAAATAATAATTGAGAAAAAATTTATTGAAGACCGTATGCAAAAAGAAAAATCCCAAATTCAAAATTCCAAAAACGAACATATATAGTCCTCAATTACACTATTTACTAGAGTAGCCAATTAAAATCGTATGGTCCGATTGAGAGATGGTGTTATGCGAGTGGCGCACAACACAGTGTTATGCGCCATTCGAGTCATCGTGTGTGATGAGTTAACAATTGGTGACAATGCTTAAAGGAGAGCGAGGGGTGATGGCTATGACGGAAGAGGGGGAGGTGGATGGCGAAGCTTGGTGGTTTGATATAGGTGTATGAAAAAATTTTATTTACAGAACAGCTGTAAACAAGTATTTATATTACAGGAATCAATCGCAACCATCTTATAATATTTTTTGGATGATCACGATTGGTTGTTGCTGCAAACTGATTTGCTGTTTCTCTGTAAATTACTCCTCCCATAGATGTATATGCATATACAGAGAGAGAAAAAGAGAGAAATCTTCAAGTGTCGTAAATTATGAGAGACTATCAATGTCATCAAAATGTAGTCATGATAATGCATGTGGCGCCATGTGTCAACCAAATGGACAATTTTAGCACAGGTGTGTTTGTAATTTGACAGACTTTGACGTTGTGGGCCTAATTGAAATGTTTAACAAATTTGGATGTCTACTTGAATTTCTTTAAGTTTGATTGCTTGTGAAACAATCCTAATTGGAAATGTTTAACAAATTTGGATGTCTACAATTGGATTTCTTTAAAGTTTTGAGTGCTTATGAAACAACAAGATAGAAGTTTAGGGGTATTTTATTATTTTTACCTTGTAGTAGGAGAGAGTGTTTTTTTTTTGATATACAAAGAAGATATATTAGAAACCTTATAATGGGTACATCGAGAAGAATAGGACAAGTATCATTGAAATGAAAAACCAATCAAACAAAAAAAGAACAAGAAAAGACCAACCAAGAGTTGGGAAAAAAAACAAAAAAGACAAATACAAAAGGACTCAGATTTTATGCTTTCTAATGTCATCCAAATGACTTCTGAAGTCTTCAACAGAATAGATTGTAAGATTACATCTCCCTTTAACCCAAAAAGCCACTCTTAATTTGATAAGATCAACCATTTCCTCAATAATAAGAATTGAATTGTTGATAATATCGTTTCTTGCTTTCCTCAATGATAGGAGAGTATGTTGTGCTTATGAAACAGGATAAGACGGTTAGACTTTCAAACTAAAACTACCCACTAATCCTTTACACATAAATATTACTATAATTTTAGTAAAAGTTTTGCATGTTAAATTCCACTAATTTCACTTTTTAAAATTGACTTACTTTTTAGTAATTATTTTCAAGTTTCTTTCGGTTGGAGGCGGCCTTGGGACTTGGGAGTGAGGTAGCTCTTTTTTTATGAATGAAAAAAACGAGGCAACTCTATTTTAGACCAACCGCGCATGGGAATTACCTAAAATAAAATAAGCAATTGCAACCACTAAAATCCCCCCAAAACCTTTCTCATTTCCCCCTTAACTTTTCTCCAAAAAAAAATTCACGAACACAACTTCAAAACAAAACTGCGGATACTAACTAATATTCAGAGCCGATTAATACAGAATTCATGCATCGAACGACTCCGAACAACACAATTGAATTCCCAGTCGGGTTTTAATGTTGCATAGATAAATTTGTCCGTTAATATAACAAGGAGTACATTCACATTTACATACACATTACAAAAGTATCCCCATAGTTCTCATACAAGAAGTATGAGCTCTCATTATCATCACAATTATCCCCCTCACATGATTTACTTCAAAACAAGGTTGCGGATACATGTATTCAGAGCCGATCGATACTGGATTCACGCTTCAAATGACTCCGAACACAATTAGATTCTTAGTTATATCGATAGCTTTGTTCGTTATAACTAGAAGTACATACCCATTTACACACACGTTACGAAAGTATCCCCATGATTCTCATACAAGGAGTATAAGCTCTCAATATCAACTCATTATCATCACAATTATCCCCGCGATCACATGATTGAGCACCCATTTGGGTTCTCATCACTAAACAACTCAAACGAATCTAACGGCTGCCGCGGATACGAATCGGAATCTAACGGCAGCTGCCTCGGATACGACTCGAAATCCGGCGGCTGAGGTTCCGTTTCCGGACGCGAGTACGCGTATGCGTATGAGTGCGGTTGCGGTGACGTATAATATGACGTCGTGTAGCTGCTGGTTGGATGCGCCGTGTTGTAACTCACTGCGTACACAGGTTGATGTGGCTGTGGTGGGGCAAAGTAATGATGCGGTGGTGGGGGGTATTGATGCCCGTGGTGACTTGGAGGGCTGAGATGAACTTGGGGTGGCCCACCACCGTAATGATTCGGTGGTGGCATTGTGCTTGCCGCTGCACCACCACTTGATGGTTCCCCCTCGAACACCACCTTTTGCCCCTTCTTTTTCTTCTTTTTACCATTACTGCCATTGCCACCGCTTTTCTCAGTGCAATCATCACTCTCACCACCACCTCCCTTTTTCTCCGCAGCCGGTGACTGGCTACCGGCTGGACCCGTCTCCGGCTTCTTCCCTTCTACTTTCACCTCCACCACATTTCCACCACTGCCAGTTTTAGCCCCAACGTCGCTAAATTTGACCGCACCACCCACCACCTGTCCGCCGCCTACGACACTGTTTTTAGCCTCAACTTCACTAAATCTGACCGCGCCGCCGCTAACTTTAACCGGAACACCGCCACCGCCGCCGCTAATTTTAGCAGGTTCATGGACGACTTCTGCTTTCACCGGTGGTTTGTCCGGTTCAGGGCCGCCGCCGGGGGCATCTTCGTCGTGACTGCTATCTGGGTCGGTCTGTTTCTCTTTCTTCTTGGATTTTTTCTGTTTCTTCTCTTTCCGCTGGGGGGGTTGGGGCCATAGCTCCGCGTGTTTATTGGATTTGATCAATTTCTTGAGGAGAGCGTCCGCTTCGACGTTGCCCGTGACCGTGACTTTTTGCTGCTTTGCGTCGATGTCCGCTTTGTAAACACCTGGAGATGATGAACAAGGAAAGATGAGATGCATGAGAAGTAAATATTACAGTAAAAGAGAAAACCCACATGAGGAATTTTGTGAAAAGATTAGGTTTCATCTGCAGAGAGCAGTCCGCGCAATCTCGACCATTAAAAAGTATAGATAGTGGTAGTAAATATGGCTCCTTGGCCATATATGAACGGTTGAAATGCGACTACTGCTTCCGTAGTTCAATGAAGTGCTATTGAAACCACGTCCCTCGAGATACTATGAAAGTATTTGAACTGAAAGATAGATGTAAAAACATGAAATCCCTATCTATCTGCAGCTGCAGCTGCAGATGCATGTATGTACGTATATATAGGTGTTTACAGTATATTTCTACTGAGAGAGGATTAGGGTTTGAATGGGTACGTACCTTCAATGGAAAGGAGGACTTTCTTGACTTTCCGTTTGCAGCCTTCGCAGTGGATGGAGACTTTCAAGACATGGGTCTGATCAGGGGAAAAAAATTGAAGCAACAAAGGGATATATATAGTGAGTACATGCATGCAAGGTCTTCGTTTAATTTAATTAGTACTAAAAAGGCTTAGTAAATGGTGAGTGGTGACGGGATAGAAGGGTTTACCTTGTACGTGAGGGGTTGTTCTGCGGGCTCTTCTGCCGTCGCTGGTGGTTCGGTCGCCATAAGGAGGAGGAGGAAGACGGACTCTGTTAGAGAGACAGAGAATGGTGAGTGGAGGAAGTAGTGTTTAAAGAAAGAAGGAAGGATGAGATGCCTTTAAGAGAGAGAGAGAGAGAGAGAGAGAGTGATGTCTTTGAAAAATCCTGTAGGGCAGGACAGGAGTGAGAGGAGGAGTAGAAGTGAATAGGGGGAGTAGTAGGGGGTAATAGTATAGAACTCCAGTGCAGGGGAAGGTCCTTTCTGGTATGGCGTGAATGAAAAGAAATTAAAATAATGGGGGGGGAGGGGGGAGTACATTCTCTTTTCAGAATTTTTAAAAACTCGATGCTGCTTTACACTGCAATCCTACTTTGTTTTCTTTTTTTTCTTTTCCCTTTGTTACTTGATTCTTTTGAACGAGAGATCATTCAGTGCCTTCGGTGCAACGCCACGTAGTGCACTGTGCACCTATCCTTTTTCCACCAAATATTGAGGGACGCGGGGGCTGCTGTCCTGTTGGGGATAGCAGCGTGCTGCTGCCCCAATTTTGGGGCTCACCTCAATCTCGTTCCGATAATCTGAATCGTTCACTTTGTAGAACTCGTCGAGTAGAACAACTAATCAGCTTAATTGGATATCATTAAATACCTGATCAGAGCCCATATAACTCTCAGTCCATGGGTTACAATGGATTTGATCCAGTGTTTCGGATCCATTCTTAAAAAGGTTCCGATCAGGTACTTAATGATATCTAATTAAGCTAATTTTTTGCATAATTATTCTACTCGACGAGCTCTATAAAGTGAACGATTCAGATTATCGGATCGAGACCGAAATGAACCCAAAATAAAATGCAGCAGCATGCTGGGACAAGGGGACAGCAGCCCCCCTCCCTCCAATATTGAGAGGTCTTGCACATCGTCGGTAGTGCCCCGATATGATCTCTTTTTCAGTTTTCACAGTACATTTCTTTGGGTTCCATTTACTTAACACTCGACACCACAAAATGGAGTATGTGATGGATAAAGATTTTAGGATACCACATGACACTGTCCAAAGTTCTTGGAATAATTTTTTCGATCATGATCCATATACTTCCTACATAATTATGGAGTAGAGTTAAGGCTCCATTCTGCTAAAATTTTGTTTTTTAATTACTTATTTCTCGCTTTATGAGATAACTCATTTTCTCATAATATATCATCTTTAATTTCAAAAAATAAGTATTTACTTCCCTTTTTGGAACGGGGCCTAACTTGAAAAATTATTTAATGCCCTTGGAGCACCCATAGGAGCACACGTGGTGCCTAAGGCCTCTCCTCAACTACACATTTTTATAAAATCCGAAATTAAGTATGAGAACCCTACAATAATATGTGGTGGAGAGAGGCTTGGGGCACCACTTGCACTGAATAATCTCTCGATTTACTTGAAATGATGCCGATAAAAAAGGGTAAATTTCACTGACCTCCCCTGAGGTTGCTGATACAAATAGAAACCTCCCCTAAGGTTTCTGAAATGTCACTGACCTCCCTTACGTTTGCTGACATTGTCAAGATTCCCCCTTCCGTTAACTTAACCTTAAATGGCGTTAACTATTGTGAAAAAATGACATATATGCCCTCTACTTGTATCTCCATTTGCCCTCTACTGAATAATTCTTTCCCTTTGTAGAGAAATCCAATGGAAATTGCCAATTTGGATGCCGGCATAAGCAAAGAACATAATGGGAGAGAAATAATTAAATCTCACTTGGGTGGGTTTGGAAAAAAGAGTCAAGAGGGACTTTTTTTTGTCTTTATTAAAAAAATCGCATTTATTAGTTTCGCTTCAAATTTTTGACTTATTGCTTCATTTCGTCTAGAGGAATCAAAAAAGTAAAAACAAAATTGATCGGAAGTCTTAATTTTTCTAAGATATAAAAAAAGTAAGTCAAAAAGACAGTTTAGTTTTGGTAGTGAGTGAAGAGAGAAATAATGTAATGCTTGAAGAGAGAGATAATGATTGGAGAGAGATGAAAAAGTAATAATTGGATAAATGGGGTTATGATTAGAAAACAAAACTAAAATGGGAAACGAACACAGCCAGTTTTTTTGACTTTTTTTTTTTTACTCTTTTTAAAGAAAATTATGAGTTGAGATTAAAAGTTTATACTTTTTTTATTCTTTTCGCCGAGACGAATCAATAAGTCACAAAAAAATTGACGCAAAACTAATAAATGTAAAAAATTATTTGAATAGAGAAAAGAAAAGTTACTCCCAACTTTTTAATCCAATTGTGCTCTTATTTTGCATACGCAATTACTACTCGAATAAACTAAACATAAACATATTTTTATATAAATCGGGCGAATTATTCTTTTTCGGAGAATGGAGTGAGCAGCATGCAAAATTGGTAAAATAAGGATAAAAATTGGTTGCGCTGTGGCAAAATTGGGTGCGGCGGTTTTGGGCAATTTTGACGATGGGGCATTGGGTGGTGATAGTTAGAGGTTTTGAGAGCTCATTGTTTGTATTGAACAAGAAAAATGGATAGATATGCTCAATACAATAAGTTCATATTCTAGAATTTCTTATTTCAGACATTTTAGATTTTTTTAAATAACTAAAGTGTTCGGGCTAACTTAAGCTCACTTCGAATAATTCTGGGGGCCGAATCCTACCACCCATTTGCGAGGAGCCCAACTAAAGGTAGAAATGGGTGGTCCGAAAATAGTTGATTGCACTTGAGAGATTTCAAACTTGAGACTCTAGAAATGAGCAAACTCCTAAGTCTCAAATCTTGACCACCAGGCTAACTCCTTGGGGTTTAAAACATTTTAGTTTTGCATTCAATTTTTTTAGATTATTAATTTATATCGAGCAAAGAAATAAAAAAATTTAAAAATAGGAACCAAAATTGAAAGAATTAGAATAACAAAACATGATACTACTAAAAAATATTTTGCATTGTTTATGTCCTTAGTCAACTTTTAAAAGGTTTTGATCATAATTTTTTACATTTTATGTTTCTCTTGTTGAAATGAATAAAAAATCCATCAAAAATTGACGCAAAACTACTAAGGCAAAAAAATATTTGAACGAAGACCCAAAAAAATCCAAAAGAATTATTATGCCAAGCCACACCTTAGTTTATTTTACAAAGTAACTAAAGAATTTGTTGTTGTTTTTCTATTTTGAGCTTATTAATATAGTCATTATTATAAATATTTTCAATTAAATATTTGCATTTGAAATAGAATAATTGATAGATTCATATGCTTTCTATCTAATATCCAAAATAAGTGGATTTCATTGCGACAAAATTAGAATCTGGATTGTAATATGGGTGGAAGAGAACACGTGGGTTTAGAAGATTTAGAGAGGTCAAAGGGCATTTTTGGCAGTTCAAAGCACATAATATGACATCATCAGCAACTTCTGTTAGCATATGTAACAACCGGTAACATAAGGGGGACCTTTG
Source organism: Rhododendron vialii (assembly GCF_030253575.1). NCBI lineage: Eukaryota > Viridiplantae > Streptophyta > Magnoliopsida > Ericales > Ericaceae > Rhododendron > Rhododendron vialii. The sequence goes on from NC_080561.1 coordinate 28,444,378, forward strand.
TTAATGTTAGCAAAATTAGGGAGGTCACTAAGATTTCAGAAACCTCAGCGGAGGTCAGTGAAATTTACCAAAACAAAACTTGAAATGATGTGACAGTACCTAATACTACTTCCTCCTCGATCACCTTATGGAAAATTCTAACACCACACTCATTTACACATCTAATCACACACACACGCTCATAACAAGGGTGGGGCCCACACACACTGGGTGTGTAGTGTGTGCGGGCTCCACCCTCGTTATGAGTATGGGTGTGTAATTGAATGTGTAAATGAGTGTGGTAGTAGAATGATTGTCACTTTATTGCTACATTGACTATTGAGTCTTGACTATTAAATTTGTACTTTGATATGTTTTGTTGGTAAATTGATAGTACTAGTCTTTTAGTGAGTCAAAATTGCTGCACAAAAAATCAAAAAATAAATTTTTTTAAAAATTTGATAGCATTTTTGGCTCTGCTAAATTTGTGAAATATGTCACGCAAGCCTAACGAATGTGCGTTAAACCAATGGTGTGGGCAAGAGATTGTGGCCCAAAAGCAACAAAATCATTTCTCTTATCGGCAAAGGAAAAAGGAGAAACAAAATCATTGCAACAACATTACTATTGTACTATTTTGCGACTTTTTGACATCAATTGTTTGATTTTTTTTGTAACATAAATTTATTAAAGCAACTATCCCCAGGAGCGAACGAGCATTCAACAAAAATAAGAGCAACATGCAACCTGCATAGGAACCAACATTACAAGCCTAACCAAAACCAACCAAAGAAATTGAAGAAACAATACCCACTACTATCTAGCAAGCCTCACTAGGAAACAAGCGCAAGAACGAATTAAAGTTAAGCCCCGTTCTACTGACTGAAATTTCAAATAAGTACTATTTGTTTTTTGAATTAAAAGTGATGTATTGTGAGAGATTGACATGTCTCGTACGTAAAGTGGGAAATAAGTACTTGAAACATATATAAGAACATTAGCGGAATGAGGGGTTAACTAACTAAAGCAATAGAGAAAGATCAGGAACCATGCATAGAACATTTTGTGAAAGATCTTCCAGTACTATAAATGTGTATGAGCCTCATCGATCTGTACGTTTTCTTCATGTTCAAAGATCTAGAAGAGATGATTTCTATTACGGAGTTAACTCATGCAATTGTTACGTTGGAAAATATCCCAGAATATTTTAATTCACTCCTTATGCAAATAGAAAATGGGCTAAATATTGTTAACCAGCATAAACAACAAGCAAGTTTAGTAGCCGAAAAATGAATAACAACTAACAAGCAAACCATTAGATCTGGTTTCAGGGAGACTGGACCACATGTGATAATATTCTCCGATCAAGAGATTTGGTTATATGCCAAAACGGAGGAGGGCTAGGGTGGCGGCCTATGGTGGTGTTTAATCGAGAATAAGGGTATTTTAGGGGTAGAAAAACTTGATAAATGTGAGTAAGAAAACATGCAATGAAAAGAATTACCACAAAGAACAAAATAAGGCTACAACCATACTTATTTTTTGAATTAAAGGTGATGTATTTTGAGAGAATGACATGTCTCGTAAATTAGCGAAAAATAAGTATACTTAAAAAATAATAACCTTAGCAGAGCGTGGGGCCTAACAAAAACTAGAAACATATTGCTTACCAGCTGTCGAGTTTTTCAGAGACACATCATGTATAATTATATTTGTAATTCATTAATTAGGCATGTGTTTTTTTTTGAAAAAAATATTTGCAACTGAGATAGCTAGGAAACTTACATACGAGGGTTTGTTTCTTGTATTAAGGCACTTCCTCAACTAGTGGGGCTGGGCTTGATTATGCAAAAAGCATTTAATAATTTGTACTACTAATTTAATTATGGTGTAACACCTAGTGGTAGGTACAACTAATTTGGAATATAGAAATCAATGGCAACTAGTACTACTTTTGACAAGTATTTGCACTAAATTATGTACTTAATAGCAATGGCTTCAAATTACACAGATGTATTTTAATGCATATATTATCAGCCCAGATTTTAGGGGGGCCAACTTCATGTTTATCGTGCATTGATGGCAGTGGGCAGCTCTCTCTCCCTTTGCTATGCATTGCCCCAAATGCTAATGTTTAGTTAGACACACAAAAAACGACCTCCAACGAAAGTTCTATTCAAATTACATCTTTGGTTAAGGATCAGTGCCGATCATGACATTTTGGGGGTTTAAAGGCGAACTTATGGGCCCTCTAGTGGGTACAAACACTAAGTAGGTTAGGATCGTAAAGAGAACACAACACAGGATTATAAGTAACTGGAATATTATTACTCGGACTAGCCTGGATTTCATTACGGGGAGAGTCCCCCTCTTTTATAGGAGTAAAAGGGACCTCTGGTTACATCATGAAGCCTTCCGCTTACATCATAGTACAGTGCAACCATTATTATAGGTTACTATTACGTAGGACTATTTCTACAACTTCTGTATTTCGCGAGCACAATGAGAAAAAGATAGTACTACTGTGTATGTTAAAACAATGATTTTTTTTGAAACGGCAAAAAAATTACTCAATTCATCCTAATTTAATTGTTTTTTTTTTAGAATTCGTGTCACTTTTCAATTTAATTGTATCTTGTAATTTATAATGTTTTATGTGATTTTAAAATATTGTATTATAAAATAAATCGAGATCTATCTAACAAGATCCGTATTGGATATAAAATTCATTACAAATTTAAAGATATAACTAATTTTTTTTATCCAATTAGAATAGAATTGAGACAAGTAAATTAAGACAGACAGAGTATTAGGAAACTTAATATGGTACATCAGGTGGGGGAAAGTGAATCCAACTAAAAGTTGGACAGTGAATCGATGCTAAAAAACGGGTCAAGCCCAAAACACCTGAGGATAAAGCCCAAATACACCTTATGGGCCTCACAATGCCCAGATTAAAACAACTAAAGCTCAAACATCTTAAAAGGCCTAAAAGCCTAGATATTACTCCCACCGTTCTAAATTGAAAGTCCATTATTCCATTTTAGATTGTTCCAAAATGATAATCCTTTTCCAAAAATGGAAAAAAAAAATTGATAATTTTCCAAAAGTGCCCCTCACAAATGAATATAAGTGTTATAAAATAAATAAAATATAGGGGTGATGATAGAAATGACAGACATCGTAAGTCAAACCCAAATGAGCAGGCCCATAGAAAACATAGGCCATGCCAAAACAACCCAATCCAAACCCTAGCAGCCCTTCAAATTTCAAAAACAGTGATTACTAGTAGTCAACTAGATAAACTTCAAAAACAATTGTTGTGTTTGGTAAGCATTTTATTTAGTTTTTCAATCATTATTCTTTTTTTTTTAAAATCATTATCCTATTTCTTCAATTATTACTTTTTCATCTCTCTAGCTCTATTTCTCTTCAATCATCACCCCTCTCTTCAATCATTACCTTATACTCCCTCTGTCCCTAAATGTTTGGCACTTTCATGCTTTTTATTGTCCCATATTATTTGTCCATTTTGAAAAGTCAAAAGCAAAATATGGTAAATTTCCTATGTTACCCTTTTCTTTTGGACACCAAATTTCAAATTCAAATTTTCAAGTACTATTCAAAGTACCCTAGAAGGATAAGATTGGACACTTGATTTTTGCACAATACAATAATATTTATTCTTTAAAAGTTAGAACTCCCAAAAGTGCCAAACATTTAGGGACGGAGGGCTTATCTCTCTCCACCCACTACCAAAACTAAACTAAACTAAAATGTCAATCAAACAAGCCATTTTTTTTTGATCGGGGGGTAGTAGGGGTGTTAGTGTTAACACAGGAGTTGAGAGGCTATCCATAGCCCTAGCCCTCAAAGGACCTATCCCTGTAGGGCTTAAACCCAAGACCTTCCACAAAGGGAAGACAGAGAGACTTACTAACTGCACCAAGCAGTAGTTGTCAACTTCAAAAACAATGATTATGATTAATTATGTTTTATGTTTTTTCAGGCAAGTTGTTTGGCGTAGGATTCAGTTCCGGTTGTTCTTCGTTGAGTTATTTCGGGTTTTGCTTACGGCCATTTTCTTCACGAATGTGATTTGTAGTTGGATGCACTTGTTGTAGTTCTTGTATTTGTTTCTGCTATGTTCTTGGTTTGCCGCACACACACTTTCCACACTGTGTTCTGTTCTTTAGATATTTTGTTGGTCTTCGCTCGTCATTGGCATCCCTGGGCCTTTTGTTGGCCTGGCCTATATCTTCAAGCGATAGCATAATTTTTGTGTATCTTGTATTTTACGAATCAGTACTCTGTGTTCTTTTCCTTTGACTTTTATTGGTTTTCACTCGTTGCTGGCGCTTTTTATCTTATGATGATAACATAGTTGTATTTTTCTTACTATCAATGAACTCATTGATCTTCGAAAAAAACATACAAACAGAACTAAACATCTCTTTGGATATATAAAAAAAAGGAAAGACTACAACACATACACACCTTATTTGGGTATGTATCATATGTACCCTAAAAAATGTTATGAATTATAGAGAAAATATTACGAATCGTATTGCTAAAAAGTTACAAATCGTATAAAGGTTATGAGATACACCAAAATGTTATGAATCATAATGAAAATGTTACGAATCGTACTGCTGAAAAATTATAAATTCTAGAACAAAAGTTATGAAACACGCTAATATGTTATGAATGAACAATAAAAAAAGATGCATTTGATACACCCCTTTAAAGGGTGTGTATTGTAGACTTTCCATAAAAAAAATGTATAAATTCTATCCAACTTAGGGGGAAATCATAAAAGCTCAAGCTGCGTTCTTTTGAACTTAACTTAAATATGAGAATTTTGTCCTTATTTGAATTTTTTTTGCATTTGTTAGTTTTGCGCCAAATTTTTGTGGGTTATTGATTCGTCACGATGACGAGACGAATCGGAAAAGTAAAAAAATTTCAAAATACTTGGGTATAAGTAAAAAAAAAATTACTTTTCTGATTCGTCTCATCAAGACGAATCAATAACCGACAAAAATTTAGCGCAAAACTAACAAATGCGAGCTTGGTATTTGTTGATACTCCAATATCTTATCAGATAGTACAGTAGCTATGGTAAAAGGGACATTCTCTTGTCCTCTGTCCATTCCTGTTTAATAGGTTGTTTGGTTAATACTGAAGTCTTTTTTTTTCATAATTTAAGTGTCTGGGTCAGTTTTTGTGCATCTCGATTAATCCTGGGAACTCAATTTTACTGTCCACTTACGGAGAGCCCAATTAAAACTGAATCAAAACTCCATATGGACTAGCCCAAAAGAAATTGATAGCATCTTAAAATTTCAAACCTAAATCTTAAAAGGAAGCTAACCTCTAAAGTCTCAGGTTTAAATCACAAGATGACCCTTTCGGATTTTTAATACTGAAGTCTTTATTTGCCTTTTGATTCTTGTCATTCACTTTTAATTTTGCCTCTCGGTAAAGAAAACCCAAATACTAATAACCAACAAAAATTCAACGTAACAATTAAAAAGACGAGGAGCCGTTAATCGGAAATTCTCTCATATAGTGTTCGAATTGATTAAATCCATCTATCACAAATATTCGACCAAAACAAGTGGCTCAAAAGAATCATAATTTTGCACCAAAAAAAAAAGAATCATAATTTGTACGAAGAGCAGATCAAATGGGTACAAGTACAGTAGGTGGTTGTGCTCATTAAATGGGCGTCATCTCGAATCTGAAAACGCAATCCAAACATTTCACTTTATAGATATCGAGAAGTAACTTTTAGTAACTCCCCTAATGTATGTTTGGCCAAAAAAAAAAAAAAGATATCTACAAGGAGAGAAGCCTTGGGAAAAAACAAGTTGATTCGAAATAGATAAACGGAGGGAGAGAATTGCATTTATCTTGAATATAACAAGTAGGATTTTGATAACACGCTTCCAAAAACAGAGCTCAATAACTGAGTTAACGTTGTTCGATCGACTAGACCTTTTAGTAAGCTACAGTAGTATATTGTATGTGCCGAGCTTTACAAAGTAAACGAGAACCGTTCACATTTTCAAGCTTGAGACCATTTATTGGGAACACGTACAGCAGGCCCACGGTCTACCATGAAACCAACCAACCAAGGCGACAACTCCAATGAACTAGGACAAACAAGAAGGCTAGCAGAACAAATTCAAGTATCCCCCATATAAAAGCAAAGAATACCCTTTTCCTTTTCCCTTTCCCATTCCCATTATGTTCTTCAGTTCTTATAAACCTCCTAATAAATTCAAGTGCACAAACTCGCATGGACCGCAACAGCATTGCTTTCGCGCTCATCGGCTTCTCCGCGTTGTTCTTTCTCTGCTTGCCAAATTTGAAGAAATGGCAATCCAAGAAAATCAGGAGGGAGAAGCTGGGGATGATAACAGAGGCATTGGAAAAAGCCGAAGAGAGAGTGAAGAGGCACGAAGAAAGGCATGATCGGATACTTGGCCAAATATGCTCCCACTACCTCTTGAACCGGGACCTCGAGGAGGCGCTGACCGCAGCCCGAGCCGCGTTGAATGAAGCTTCGGAGTTCGCTGCTGGGCTCAGAAGTTTGCAAATGAAGCTCATTAGCTCTTGTCCATCTGGGAGTTGATGTTTGATGAGCATGTAATCAGTTGTTTGCACGGAAAACACTGGCAGGCTAGAGAACAACTATACCTTTGGTACCGTTTTTGGATTTGTGACACTATTTATTCGTTTTTAGATAACATACAATTCTTTTGATGATGAAATCTAGTTTTTGGAACACTTGTGCTATATTATGACTTATCAGTTTTAATTTTCGAAAACACCAGGCCCTGTTCGGTTTGGGTTTTGAGGGAGGTTTCCCTGGGGTTTTGAGACCCCAAAACGAACAAGGTCCAGAAGTTTTGAGAACTTGATCGCTATCAGTTTCCGGAAACACCAGAAACTTGTTTACGAAGTTTTGAAAACTGTATTGCTCGGAAATGGTAACAGTATGCGTTAACTGCACACAAACGGTTTTGTCAAATTTGAGTGGGTAAAATATATTGGAAACGCGCTATTTAAATTGAAAAGTGGAAACGTCGTTTGGATAAAATAAAAATAAAAAAAAGAACCGTCGTTACAAATGGGTTTGGGCATGGTGATGATCTCGTCCCATTGTGGCGTGAAGTTGCAAGGTTCGGTACACGTTAACATCTCTGTATGTGGGGATCATGCTGCGAGGAGCAATGAAACAGCAATTTGCAGGTTGATCATTTTGATAAAGAATGAATGTGAGACTTTTTTGGACCATACAATATCAGCAGGTTAAATGCTTAGCGTCCAATGCATGTGTTGTGCATATATGGTTCGCGTTCATCGAACAAATCCAGACACATCTATATTCGGAGGGATATGTTCGGAGCACTATCATCAAATAAGAATTACCAAAATAAAAATGTCTTTCATCATCATGATCGGTACTTTTGACCGACATTCTACATCTTGCATAACCTGAACGTTGCTTAAAGTGAAATCCAGAACAGAAAGAATAAGTCTACCTTCATCGACCAACCCACAAGGCTGGTTGCATCGTATTTAGCCTTGCAGTATGCAATTCAGTAAACTCCGCTAATGTCTTCTTGAATTGCCTCTGTTTAAAAAGAATACCACCATTTCCCACACAGCAACAACTTAAGTACAGAGAGTCCTGAAGGAAATTTTACTGTTTGAAGCCTTTAGAAAACGTAAAATCAGGTTCTGTGATCCACACACCTCTGCTTAAAAGCAGCATTTTACATAATTCAATTGTCCCAATTTGATCCTCAAGTTTCATTTAAGCTGTAATGATAACCTTCCATCAAGTACCGATAGGAAAAACATACTAGTACTAGAAGGAAATGGTCACGTGACAGAACACCAAGAAAGTAGGGTTGTTGCATCAACTAGCTCAAAACTACTCCTATTCAAAGGTTGTTAGGTCACGATGATTTTGCAAGGGCACGACGCATGAGAGAGAAAGTCATGCATGAAATATAAAAGTGAAGGCAAGGAACTGCACAACTGCTATTGTCTAGAGCTATATTCATTATACAAAGGTACTTGTCATCTCTATACAACCAACCACAATTTAATGTGAACTCGCGAGCTGTTCAGTTCGTTTACAGCCCCAGTCAAGATGATTTTGCAAGGGCAAGATGCATGGGAGAAAAAGTTGTGCATGAAATATAAAAGTGAAGGCAAGGAACTGCACAACTGCTATTGTCTAAGATATACATTATACAAAGGTACTTGTCATCTATATATACAACCAAATTAAATGTGAACTCTTTTCTCTCATTTCCATCTACTTGTACATATTTACAACTTATTCCATCTCATCATAAATATCGAAACAATACAGCATCACCACAATAAAAAATAAAATAAAATAAGCATAAAAACAGAGAATAGAAGAGAAGTCTATAGAAGAGAAAAGACTTCGACCTTGCTTTTTTTAGAATGTTTCTTCAGGCTTCAAGAAATTATGATGTTCTAGCTGAGTCATCTCCCCTCCAGACACTGGGTTGAATTGACAACGATAGAAGCTGCATCAATAACCTCATTACTGTTAATAAGTTGGTTGAATTTGTTTAACAATCATATAATCTGTGCGTTTGTGTTTGCATGTGTGTGTGTAGTGTGTGAGAGAGTGAGAAATGATAGAAATATTGAAATTCAGGTCTGTCGGATTCAGAAACTTCCTAATCATGGGAGCCTAGATCACGTCCAACCACAATCACCAACATGAAATCACATCATGATCAAATCTATGACCAGCTACACTACCTTGAACAAAATTGCTGAAATAAATCCAGAAAATGGGCTACAAAGCCTAACATCAAAGGAAGTGCAGAACTAGAATGCATTTCGATCAAATGACCTTCTAATCTGACACAGGATGTCTTTGTTATGTTAGCACTTGCATAATAAAAGAGAACTTGAGAGCTAAAAAAACAACTCCTGCGTAAAAGCCTAGAACATTGTCAAGACTCCTGGCTCACAGTTATTACTTCAACATATTCTCATTCTCATTGATTTTCACAAAGATTGGCTAAAGCTTCTTGTGTCCGATATTAAGTTATTTAACAAATTGATTTTGGGTATTTCAATCCATCAGATTGTGTCCAAATTGATGTTTGTATCAAAGCATACACGGATCACCCTAATCCAGTTCAATCATAAGGAGTTTTGTGTAAAAAATTCTGCACATGGGAAACTTTATTCCCCGTGTGCAGAATAAGCTTAAGATATGCCTCAGCTGAGATAAAAAATTGTATAGTGGAATTTGAGTTGATTAATTCTGTTTCACTAATTGCTTTCTTCATTTATTTTGGTCCTTTACCTCCCATCCATGCCGAGTATCACTACGGTGTCCTTTTCGTGGCCAAAGGCGACAATGTATTGAGAACCTTCCTGCAAGCGGAATTGAGCCACTGACCACTCTGAGCTGAAATATTTTGGCAGCACACCTGCAAAATTAGAGCACATAAAGAATAATCCAAAACTTCCAATAAATATCACCAGAGCATAATCTGCAGTGTTTAGCGTGTTAATTAACTGATGAATTTGAACATATCAATGATCTCAATTACTATAGAACATTCTCTTCTTTTTATAGCATATATATACAATCTATGCCACGTTTCTGCCTATCATACTGTACTGTATATACATCAATATCTCCAGATAGGGAAGTAGTCCAAAAATGCTAGACAGATATATTGCAGCTAGGAACTAGTAAGGAATATACAACCAAGGACACGATAAAGAAATACCATCGCTCAAAAGAAGTAAACATAAGCATCATCAATAAAACTTTTAATCAAGTAACACGAAAACGAAACACTCTTAAAATACTTCTTCAGGAAGGCTATGCCAATAACAAACATTGAGCACTCAATGTGTATGAATCATAGTTAACTTGAGAATAAATCGAGAATTGAAAGGGCCCTCTTCCGTGCCGCGAATCAAATCGTATCAAACTATCAATCTGTCATGAATTCTGAAGTACAGGGAAAGATATATTTATGCATTTGGTTAAAAAATACCCAGTATAATTGAAATTTTAGGCTTAAATCAATAAAAAGAAAAGAAAAGAAAAGAAAAGAAAAAAAAGAAGCAGCTTGTTTTAAGTGATGAATTGACAATCATGTAGTCTCATAGGTAAGATGCTTCTGTTGCTACTTGCAAGAGAGTGGATTCGTAATCTTATTTATCCCACTTTCTGTGAAAAGAATTCGAAGTTCAAACCCACCTTTAGAAGGTCCTTAGGTATGTCTATTGTCTTTGCTTTTCCATTTTAGTCTCCCAATAAATTTCCCTTCTCTGTTTACCTATAAAACTCTACGAGAGAAAATACATTTTTAAGAGCAAAAACATCTTAACTCAAACAGATATGTTGTTACTATGCCAGTATTTTGGAGCTAAAGGTGCATGAAGGCACTGGAATACCTACAGCTTACATCAATCACACAAGTTCATAACAAAGGAACGGGTCTCCATAAAGAAAGGGCATATGCATGACCAAAAAGTAGTCAGATCTTTTTTTGATAAGTAATTTAATAACAAAAAGGCATAAAGGAAATGCCGCCCGTATACAAGTAGGGATGACATTCGGGGTGTTCGGGGCGGATATGGGGATTTCCGTCCCCGATCCCCGAAACCGATACGCTACCCATATCCGCCCCGATAACCGAACAGGGAGGGGGGAATTGAACCATAACCAAACCATTCGGTTTTCGGGTAATCCCCAAACCGAATGGGTAACCGAACCAAATCAACAAAGCAGAAAAAAAACCAACATTTCAACAAAATTTCAATTACAGATTCAGCACACACACACACAGAAATTAACTAGAGACGATGAGTCAACTGGACCCGAAAAAGTGTAACGGCGGACTGCACAATAGCCTGCAAAAACCGAGTTACAGAGTCGATGAGAGACGAGATCGAGAGAAAGAGAGAGATTTTCTACCTTCAATCGTACAGGCTATGGAGTTATGCTTCTACCGATCGTACGAGCTATGGAGTTATGCTTCTTCTACCTTCGATCCAAATGGAGAGAGAGAAAGAAACCTCGGATCGGAAATCGGACGAAGAGAGAGAGAGAGCGCTCGAGCTCTAAGAGAGAGAGAGAGAGAGAGAGAGAGAGAGAGAGCTCTTCAGGCATGGAGACCGGAGGCGAGAAAGGGTAAAAAGGCGTTCCAGTTGATTTGAACCCTAGTTACCTACTCACTGATTAAATATATAAATGGTTATCACAATCTAGGTCCTTAGACCTTAACACATGCAACAAGCTGGTCCCTAAAATTTTTGGAAGTTTGCACTTCCACCCTTGGTCACTTTTATTATATCTATTTATACATATATGTGTGTGTATATATGTATATATATGTATAAATAAATATATATTATGGTTTCGGTTCGGTTCGGTTCAGGGATCTGCTAAACCATACCCGCACCGATACCCGTTCGGTTATCCAAGGCCTCAACCATACCCATACCCACGGGGAATTTTTCGGTTATGGTTCGGGGAAAATTTTCGGTTACGGTTCGGGTACCCATCGGTTCGGTTCACTTTGCCATCCCTATATACAAGAAAGGCCACAAGACAAAAAGGCCCTATACACTCTCCTTACAACAGGAGAAATCAAAGGAAAGCCACAAATAAAAAGAATTTCTCCCCATGCCAACAAAGAGAATTTGCCAAATCTATATAAAGATGTCCTCTCTACTTGCCTTAGCGTTTCAATCAGATTAATGCACATGCAGAAAATTCAAAGTTTGCTACAAAAAGCTAGCCAACTTTCTTGTCACACGCGTGGGTAAAAAATTTAGAAAGAAAGAAAGAGGCAAAAGTTTTCTTATGCTATTTCTGCACATCAACAATGACAATTACCAAAACAGAATGCCAAAAATAAATCAGAAATTGACCAAGCTGTGGAAAACCAAAAGTCAACAATAATAAACCTGTTAAAATTGACGTATCATGGTTGAGTACCAATGAAAATACCAACAACATGTCTCAGGTGACAGAAATATGAACGCGTGCTCTAAAATTTTGCCAAGTCTGGAGCATCCAAGAGATTAAGGAGCACCTGAATGAACGAATATTGCCTAGCCAAACCGATGCACAGTGTTTAGGTCTTAAAAAAGCCTCGCCATTTATCGGCATAGGAATACCACTCTCTAGTTAAAAGGTATGCACTGCAGTGCTCGCAAGCACCTGGGCTTGATGGAAGGCAATGGATGAAAAAGTTGATCAATTTTTCGCGAGGTTCACCCACATGACAAGACAAAAAAACATAAAGAAAAACGAAAAAGGATGCAGGGCCCATTCTTTTGAGAATGCCAAAAAAAAAAAAAGATGGTGCAGACCTTATGCTGCCTGAAATTTATGGTTTCCAAGAGAGCCACTTATTACTATTGGTAGACTGGAATAACTTGTTATGAAATTTTCAATTTTTATCCCGTACGTCGCATCCAATACCCACAATGCAACAACTTAAAAGAGAACCAAGAGATACTACCTTTAATAAAGGAAAGAGATGAAAGAGCAGGCGGATTTGACAGACTTGATTCAGGCGCGCTCCGTGATCTTTCAATCCCTAAAGATCCTGAATCAACCTTGAGGCTGAAGACATGGACAGTTCCCTTGTCACTTGAAACAGCCAGCCATTGTGCAGTTGAAGAGAACGCAAGACTGTAGATCTCAGCTCTGTCTGCACCTCTTCTTACCTACAATGAACAAAAGGACTAACTCAAATTACAGAATGATACGAGCAGAAATTGGCACGAAAATGCCGCCGAAAGCTTCCAACTAAAATTTAGAGCCATCTAATAATCCTCAACGGTTCAACAAATCAGCTGGTATTAACAAGAGATGTTGGCACATAATAACTAACAAGGTGAAATGTAAAGGCTTTGTGCAGTTTCTCAAGAATGGTGTTAGACAGGTACTTCCATACTTATGCAGCCTCAAAAATGACAAAATTTTAACCTTTTTTCCAACAGCAACACCAAGAAAACCATAACTATTTTGGAATAAGTTCAAGCCCAATGACACCTTATCGGAGCCCTGCAAGTTGTCCCACACAACTATGATAGAGTGTAATTTAATCCGTAGTCTCGTTAACAACATCTTCACCTAATTGGAATTTGAATTGCCCCAGATCATACTTGAAATCCTGATTGTCATAAGAGTATCAGATCAGATTTCCAAGCAGCTAGAACAAGCCCCACAGATACAAAACTAAAACTCGAGTTTAGAACTTTGGCCTTTGGTTCTCTTTTCCCCTGCTGATATTATGGAACCAAAATACAAACTCCTCAATAGTATCGGAAGGGATTTTTTTTTTTTTGCAGAGATAAGCTGAACGGTTTTCGTAGAGGCAATGTTTAACACTGGTGATGAGAGCAGAAAACATGTGTTTTCCAGTGGATTATCTTGCCAATCATGCCACCGAGGCTCTTACAAAAATAGCTTCACTTCATAAGACTTTCTCTGAGAAAATAAATCTCTATCCTTCCCCGCATGAGGATTATTTGAAGAGAGTCAAGATGAAGAAGAACAAAAGCAAAACTATTACTCCTTACAAACATTTTTATTTTGTTATAAACCAAGAACAAATTCATAACGCCCACAGATCAATTTATAGGCCTAGAGAGTAGTTATCGTGGAAACTACCCTTACATAATATAGTAACAACTACTAATTACCCCATTCATCCCCAAAAATCTACAAAATAAAATTTTCGATCAAGTCTAAATATCAAATGAGTCCACAACACTGATGTGAATCGCGTGGTAACAGCCAGCATCACTTATCTCACAACATCCTGTATGTCAAAGTTATACATGTATGGTGTGCCTATACCGTAGCAGCTAACTCAGATCAGGCAACAGCATTGTTGCAGTATCTTTCGTAGCCAACATTACTCGTCTAACATCTCTCACATATCCAACATCACTATCTTCCATTATCTAATGTAGTATGTCATCTCTAAGTAAGAAAGTTCTACTCAGAGACAATTACTATGCATAGGAAGTGTAATTCTGTAATCAAAAGCTACAACAGGACTACATGAAGCTGTCGGCATATTAACCCCAAATTTTGCACTTTTATAGCGTACTTTGAATTGACATGTTTAAGTTTACACAGTTGCGAGTTAGTTCAAAAAAAAAGTAGGGTGTGTGGTTCCGCAGCTTCCACTTTTAAGGGTTTTCAGCTGAAAAGCTAATGTACTTTCAAAAATCAAGCATCAAGATTTTCTTAGCTAAAATTAGCTTTTTCTAAATGTAAACATTCAGGCCCATTGTTTTAGATTTGCGTCTATTAATCTTTTATGATAAGATATTGAATGATACTATTTCAATGGATAATAACAGCATTATTAACATCCATTCAATGTTATCAGCCAACTTCATATTACTAACATTGACAAATATACATATGTTCTTTACTTTTAGACTTTTAGTTTTTTTATGAGTGCGTAGTTTTCTAATAGGGCCAGCCCAAACTCTTGCCAACAAATTGAGCAGCGCACAGGAGCAGACTTTAAAAATCTAGCTTCACGCCTCTGCGTGCAGTACTAACTACAAGCATTTAGTCATCAACTTTTTATGCAGCTTTACAACTCAGTTTCCCCAGTTCTAATACAATTCTGCACTGGTAAATGAGGAATCTGTGCATGTAGAAGTGCCGGTGTCATGTCTGTATTGGTGCTACATAGGATAGGCACAAGAAGAGTGTATATGTAGATAAGTATATACGCCTGCATATTGGATACCTGACTTTGTGCAAATTTATCATACCTCCTGAAGCAATGACCCATCCAAAGTATTGAAAACACGAACTAACGTCCCCTTACTACTCGTTGTAGCAAGAAACCGGCCATCATGAGTTAGAGCACAGCAAACAATCCTTGAATCATGAGCCATAATAAACTTGGTTCGCTTGGAAGCGTAATGCTCAACCCTAACCTGCCCCTTCTGCAACCCCGGGCAAACCAGCACCATCGAAGATGACTGATGCGAAAGCTCGCAAAGCCCCTTGGGATTTGCGATTGTCTCAATCTGATGAAGCAACTTCAAGTCTGAAAAATTGTAAACAAAAATCTTCTGCGCCAAAACCACCACAATCCTGTCCCGCCTAAGCCGAACAGACATAACCTATATAACCCCAAGAAATTCGCACACATAAGGCCATTTAGTAGTCAATAATCATCAAAGCATAATACAATGTGATCCAAACAAACTTAAACATTATACCTTGAGGTCTTAATTAAGGACATTCAGCACACGATTACCACAAATTTGCCGTCTAAGAGCATCTAATGGACTCAGAATCTGAGTAAAACCACAATAAACTCACTCCAGTCCTCGACTCAAACTCATACCAGTTGAATTTGCTCAAATTTTTCACTAAATCAAGGGAGAACATTCTCTTCATAATTTGCAATTATACCATTAAACGAGCCTAAAATCTCAAGCTCAAGTTCAGTTCGTTTGCAAACAAGCCAAACTTGGCTAATTTACTTAATGAGCCTATTTAAACGAGTTGATTGTATACAAACGAGCTGAGCCGAGCTTGGAGTGTCGAGCCCGGCTCATTTAGTAAAAGAGCCCAAAACTGGAGCTCGAGCTCGGCTCCATTACTAAAGGAGTGGGCTGCTCGTTTCCAGCTCAGTTCGCAGGCTGCTTGAATTTCAGTATTGCATAAAAATTTGAATAATTTGAATAAGGGCTGGAGATGCTCTAATAAGGCTGAGGGTTTAGTGGTTACACACACCTCGGACCGAAAGGAAAGCTCTCCGATGCACCTCCCCTGATGATCGTCCCAAATCATCACCTTATTCAAGGGGTACTGCGGCTCGGGCCCGCCGCCAACCAACGCCAGAATGTTACACCGGAAGAGCATCTGAACAACGCTGATGCCGCCGCCGTTGTTGTCAAACTCCCGCCGGAAAATCTCTCGGAAGGGGTCGCAGTTGTAAATGCGGAAGCCGCGGTCGGTGCCGGCAGCAAAGCAGCCGGAGTCCTGGTTGAAGGAGAGGTGGAGGAGGGCGGGGGGCGGGGAGAGGGATCGGGCGAGGTCGTCGTTAGGGTTGGGGTTGGTGGTGGAGGCGGGAGCGTCGGAGAAGAAGGAGATAGCGGAGGCGTCGTCAGAGATGACGGAGGGCGATTGGTGCGGTGGCTCGGAGTCGGTGTCGGTGAAATCGGAGACGGATGGGTGGTCGGTCTCGGTAAAATCGGAGAAGGACGGGTGGGAGGAGGAGGAGGGGGGGTGGGGGTTGGACATGTGGGAGGGGATTAGGGAGGTGGAGAAATTGTTAGGGTTTGGGGAGGGGAGAGGGGGCCAGGAGGAGGTGGAAGAGGAGAGGGCGGTTGTCATGAGGGAGGGGATGGTGGGGTTTGGTGGTGAGGGGTGGGGAATTGGTTGATTTGTACGCGGGGGGGGGTTGTGGGTGTGTGGTGGTGTTGGGGGAGGGGAAGGGGAGGAGAGAGAGGGAACGGTTCGAGAGCCGATGGGGATTAGGGAAGGATTTATGTATAAACCAGTAAGTTATATACTTGACCAATGGCTCATGTACCAGTTGATAACTCCCGTCTTTCGGAGGTTAAGATTCAACCCCTATAGTGGGTATTTGATATTCAAGACTACGGATGGCCTTTGAAATAAGTCGTGGCCATTTGATATTCAGGATTACAAATGGCCTTTGAAATAACTCATGTACTTCGGAGGCCAAGATTTGACCCTATTGTAAAGCGTTTGATATTCAAGATTATGGATGACCTTTGAAACTATACGTGGACTAACTTGATGAATACGATATTGAAAAAAAAAATTCACTTTTGTATCGGCTAGCTGTGAGCGAAATTCCTTTTGAATATAGGAGATCAGATGCTTTGTTCTATCCTTCGACAAAAGTGGTGAGTGGAAGGGATCTGAAGAAAAGAAAATAAACAAAAGCAAAATAAAATGTTCCCTCTGTCTGGGCATGAGCATGCACCGAATTAATCCGGTTTAATAGTAAATCAAAAATCAAATTACTTTATAATTCATAGAACCAAAACAATTCAAACCATTAAAATACAGTTTGGTTTTGATTTTAAACCATGGTTCGTTTGAAATTAAGATATCATGTTTATAAACTATTTAAAGTCCTTAAAATTGCATAGATTAATTGAACCAAAACTTGTATTAAAACCCATGATGTTAAAAATCACCAAAACTCGCTAATATGAACCGACTAAAGAAGACTAAAATATCAGTAATTAGTTGGAATGTTTAAATATCCATTCTCTTTATTTATACCATGTAAGAATTCATCCCGTCTTTTTTTCATGCTTATGTTTTCATCATTGCATTATGTAAATTACCATTATTACCCTTTATTCTATTTTATATACAAATATTTTATATATATATATACACACACGCACACACACACACACATTTACACATTTATAGAGAGAGAGAGAGAGAGAGAGAGAGAGAGAGAGAGAGAGGGGGGGGGGGGGGGGAGGGACGGATGAAAACTGTTTCCTAAATCTATGGGAATAGATTGGTCGAATATCGAAGCACCTATGGAATTATGTGAGATATAACAGGGGAAGAGATGAGGATTTTCAAATTTTCAAATTTCCAACAAAGAAAATTTCACTAATTTCTCGTTCCATTTATATTCCGCAAAGCAGATGGGCAAAGCCCTGTGCTTCGCCACAACCTAACCTCTTAGAAAGGTTCACACCCCAAGCGTAGGGCTAGGTCGTTAAAAGCATAATAACCGGTAAGACCGAAATCGTTCCCACAGAGAAATCTTCTTTAGCAAATTTGGATTAGATGTTACATAGAGAGTTGTGGCGTTCAAGCGGCCAACTTTGGTATTTGATTTGAATAACGAAATTTAAACTTGAAATTGAACTAGATTAGAGATGGTCAAGTCAAAGGGATCGATTACCCACGACTTAGCCGTCAAACGGTTCCTTCATTTAACTCATGAGTGGACCGAAACCGTCCGGATTCCACTAGAAGAATTAAAAGTTGAAGACTACTTATAACTTAATTCAAAGCTCTAATTCAAATTGAACTCATTTAACGCAAGTGAGAGACGAAAAAGGATTGTTCACACGCGTAGGATTATCAAGCTTGTAACACAAAGCGATAAACTTCATTGATCAAAGAAACCACCAACCCCATGATCAAAACTAGAAATCATGGGTTTAATTCATTCAAAACCTTGAAATTAAGCTAAAGTTAAGAGAAACCATTTAAACGATTAAGTCATAGAGTGAACCTCACCCCATGACCAAACCTTTGAACTGCTCATACATAACAAAAAGACTAGAAAAAGAGTTAAGCATGGAAAACATGATTCACCGATGAAAACGAAAATAAACTAGATTTTATAGAAGATCCAAACCATAGCTACAACATTAATATTTGAGAATTAAACATACAACCAATACCTTGAAGTGTTCTTGAAGGAAATGACAAGAAAAGCTTGAACAAAGCTATGGAGAAACCTAGAGCAAAAACTAGAAAACTTAGGCCTAAACTAACTAATGGCCATCCTATCCATAAATGGTATACAAGCCTTTTTATAGGGCTTATAAAATCAGTCTTACAATGGACAAAAAGGCCCCCAAAATATCCCAAAAACATGCCTAAAGTAAAAACTTTCCATATATGGAAGGTTGAAAAATTCAGCAAAAAGATGCTGGTCGAAGGGCATTGGTACAGATACCTCAAAAATGAGGTATTGGTACCAATCCAACTGTCTTCAATTTCAGCACCAAGGTACCGATACCATGTTTTTGAGGTACCGGTACCATTGTCTACAAAGCTGCAAAACATGGCAGCTTGGCCTTTGAGCTCTTGTGATGTCCCGACGGCCCTCCGATACTTCGATACTCGATCAACGGGACTTGACGAAAGTGTGCCATGTGGTCTAGGTCTCTTAGATACCCTCGACGGCCATGCTCGATGCATTTGCCTTCTTTCCGAAACCTTAGCATGCTTCGTGACATTATTGAGCACCGGCCGTCCACTGAAGCTTCTTGCAACACCGTTAAGCTTCGGTGACAATGACCATATGCCGCCGGGCTCTTGAACTCTTGGTGACATTCCGGAACGTCTCTTGGCGTACAAAATCGCCTTATTAGCACATTTTACCTAAAATACATTCAAAAATACCTTACGTGCAATATCGCATAAAAACGACAACATATATGTACAAACACAACATACTAGAGGACTTAAGCACCAAGAATATGCATTATTGGGTGCTTATCACCCTACTCATCATGAATCGTTCCAGTGATTCCACTGCGCAACATATATCGAATACGTACATGAACATTCATTGCAGAATATTGTTAACCATGTTACCTACAAATTTTGGTGGTAAATTAACCATGAAACGTTGGCCAATACATGGTCCTGAGCCAAGCATATTTCATAATCAGTTACCCATATCTCAAATGGCCACAATCAAATTAATACATTCTGAATGTCAATCAAAATAGTAGTGAAACAACTACACAAAATCACTTTCACATATTATATTATACCAATTGAAAAGTATCCATCCAAAAGTTAATGGACACTCAAGTTAGGTACATGCAAAATATGAAAACAACATCCAGACTTGCCCGATACACTGTCTCGCGTATTTCTCCCTTATTTTCATCTCGAGGTTTCCTCGAACGAGAATGTTTTGCCTTAATCCCTCGTGCTACACTCTCAGATCTTATGTGTCTCTTGAAGGACCCTTCTTTATCAAGATTTTCTTATGTTCTTGTACCATTACTACTTCTTTGAACTATCTTCGAAGGAGGCGTATCCTCAACTATTACATCATCTAGAGCCACTTCTCTTTATTTCAACCTAGCTCCTCTTTCCACATCACGAGGCATAACTCCTGGGATAATGGTAAATAAACCATTATATAGTATCAAAACTGTCATTGGTGAATATAACATGATAATTTGACCACATATTTGCATGACTTCTTCATTGATCAAGTTGGCTAACTAGACAACTAAAGGTCATATTTTGTATCACGAAACATGGCTAAATTACCATCAAAATAGGAAATGACATGACATTATCAAACGGTTACATAGTTAAGTGGTTAAATTACCATGGCGTTACATGGTTACATTACCATGACGATTACAACTTTACATTACCGTTCCTACGGTTACATGGAAAGTCATATTTTTCATGTATCTTATTTCACAAAACATGGCTAAATTATCATAAAAAAAATTATCCTGCCGTACTCAAACCGTTACATGGTTAGTTTACCATGAAGGTTCGTGGATACATTACCATGCCGATATTTTTAGGGAAAATGACAAATCAACTTCATGGGGAAATCATGAATTGACGAATATTGGCATCAATCTTAATTAGAACACACAACAACAAACTAATTATGAACACGAACTCATGAATTGATGAATATCGGGTACAATCTCACTGAATTATGACATCCAGCCAATTACCCCACTAAATCATGACATCCAGCGACACATAGCAACTTTCTTAGCACAATGGGCATAAAGAAATCAGTTTTATATGCATAACCTAGCTCCAACCCGCAAATCCAAACAAAAACAAAAATACCGAAGAACAAAAGGGGGTTTATCTGATAAACTTACGAAATCTGGCCATGTCGGCTTCATCACCTTTTTCTCCGCCGGTGGCTTCAATCATGTTGAACTTGATTAATTTTCGGTGTCGCGAACTTTTTCGAAAAAAAACCCCATTTAGAAAGGACAGGGGAATGCATTTGCTGTTGTTCGCCGCCTGTATTTCAAAAAAAGGACGAGTGACGAGATTGGGTCCTCCGCCTTTTTGGGTTTATACCGACTAGTGTTTTACGAAAATTTTAAGCTCCAAATTCGAATGGGGTGATTCCGTTTCAGATGGATATGGTGGATTTGTATCAACGACGGCAATCTCGGGATGTGCATGCGAGAATTTTGCAGGATTGGTAGCCAGAGGAAACAGGATTCTCTCGAGGACGAAAGGGATTATGATTTTGTCCCAAAAATCTGCGCTATATATATAAGATACATAATAGATATAATACCAATAAAAGGGCATTATGGGTTTAAAACCTAGTAGGAGGACGAAATCATAAATGGCTAGAAATGGGAGGATGAAATCATAACTCCGTTAAGCTTTTAGGATGAATCATTAAGCCTCCCTAATTAGTTAATGAATAGGTCCATAAAGTAGAGTATTAGAGTTACGGAGCAAAAAGATTAGAAATCAATTAAGTTCAAGCCCGTGTATGTTTAGTATATTAAAATTATGGAAATAAAAAATTAAAAAAATGAAGCATTTATTAGAAAATTAATTGACCATGGTGATAAAGCTTATTCAGTGTATCTAAATCAAGTTTAGTATATATATACACACATGGTTCAGATCAGTTTGGAACCGAAATTATTAACATAAATTCACGGACCAAACCATTTAACACAGTTTTTAATTTTTTAAAATTGAAACCAAGCCATATTACAACCAAAAAAAAAAAGAAAAAATCGAAGCCAACCATCAGTTTGGATTGGTTTTTACTGGATTGACAGTTTTATGGTTACTTTCGTCCCTTTGATGTTCTACTACGGAAATTTTTGTAAATTCTGGGAAATGGGGATGCAATACAAGGGTGTAGTGGGCGATTCAAGTCGTCCATTTTGGCATTCGGTAGTTCATACTATTTGAAATTTCATATTATAAGGCTAATGTGGCAATATGACTTGTTAGAATTTAATTTTTCTACAATGTTGCTCAAACCAATATGTCTAATTCTTATTTAAGAAAAAACTTAATAAGTTTTTTAGAGTTAAGTAGACAGAGACGAAAGAAATCTAAAAAGTAAAACATTATGATCGAAGCAAAAAAAAATTTGTAAAAACAAAAATAAGCCAATAAGCCAAGTATTTTGTCTTTATTCAAAAAAGTTTGAGTTCTATAATAATTTTATACTTTTCCGATTTTTTTTGTCAAACAAACTAATAATTCACAAAAATTTGACACAAAATTGATAAATGCGAAAAAATATTTTTAAAAAAAAGGGCACTTTTCTTATTTAGTCAAAATAGGAGTAATAAGTCACAAACAACTCAGTTCATTTGCAAGCATCCATACATGAGGTACGAAGTTTACCAAGTAGCTGCAATTCTGTCATTGTCTTTATTTTCTTTCCAAGATTGGCCACAAAACAGAGTTTAACCTCTCAAGAACATATTCTGACCCAACACTAAAAGAAAAAGAAAACAAGCATAATTAAAGATTGTGAGCAGCAGCAGGAGCTAGTTTGATGAAGCCAGAAGCCATCGTCAGCAATCCAGTTCATACAACCCAGAATATCTTGTCTAACAACAAAATCACAAAACACGCTTCCATATTCTGTGAAATGATATGGAATAATCAAGCAAAGCTGAAGAAAAACTGTCAATGTTCTTGGGATGCCACCCCTTTTGTGGGATCAAGGCTAATTATTAATGCTTTGTTTTCTTCATAACTTAAAAAGCACTGTATTTTTTAAAAAATTTCTTCTACATTCCTCTTACTTCTAACATTTCTTTTTCTATCTCTTTTCACTTATTATCCCTACTATTTTTCGAAAAAAATTTCAAATCTCAATCCAAACATAGCATAAACATTTTAAGAAAGGACCCAAAACATAACAATTGGAAGCAAAACATCCACCGAACAAAGATTTGCTACCCTATTGTACCAACATGCTAAAGTACAAGTTTTTTGGGATATACTAGAAGTTTCTCCCTCATATCATATGTACACCGTAGTATTCATTTTTGTCAGTGATGTATCGCCGGGTATGTTTTACGCAAAAATCTTGAAATAGGGAAATCATTGTACAAAAATACGACAGATTGTCTCAAGATTTAATGACTAGAAAAAATGAGAGGAGAGAATTTGAGCTTTCAATTTTCATCCATCAAAAAGTATGGAAAACATAGCCCTAGAAACGATGAAATGTTATAACAAACAATTGTAAACATTCCAATTCCCCCAACAGACAAAACATGTGTCAAGTTATTTCTAATAGTATAAACCAAAAATCAAAAACCTCACCCAGACCAGACTCCATGTTCACCAAAACCAAGTTAGACAGAAAGAACACTTCTTCTGAAGAACATAGTAATAACTAGAAGTCAAAGCCAGCATCATCAAAGCCAGCGTCATACCCAGAATCTCCCACATCAGATATCATATCGCCCACCAACAACCCTCCTAACAACCCTGCTCCCAACCCCAGCCCGAAATTGTTCTTCTTCTTCTTCTGCTGCTGCGGCTGCACCACCATCTGCGGCGGGTACCCGTACCCCTGCTGCTGGGGCGGCGGGTACCCGTAAGCAGGCCCCGCTGCAGGATACCCCGCGTATTGCGGCGGTGGCGGCGGGTATCCTGTGCCATACCCCTGCTGCGGTGCGGGATAACCTGCGTATGCCGGGTGCGGCTGTGCGTACCCCTGCGGCGGTGGCGGGTAGGCAGTGCTGGCTCCGGCATGGGCGGGGTACGCTGTCACCGGCTCGTCGGAATTCTTCGACTTTGCCGGCGGCGCATACGCCGGCGCGGACACCTTGTCTCCGAACTTGTAGGAAAATTTCAGGGTGCCCTTGAGCTTTCCCGACGGGGTGCGGACCTGGTACTCCACGACGTGCTCGGCGCCGCCGTCGGCGCGGTCAAGGAGTTCTTTCATGGGCACGGCGACCTCGCCGATGTCCTTGTCGCCCAGGGGGCGCTCGGACCGGAGGCGGAAGACGAGGGGGAGGCCGGGGTTCCGCGCCAGGGCGGCGGCGTCGACGGCAAAGTTGAGGCGGTCGTTCCACTTGGGGCTCTTCCCGCCGTCCTTGTCCACGCGGGTCTTGCGTTTCGTGGTGGGGTCGTCGGCGATCGAGACGACAACGTACACGTCCATCTTGGAGATCAGGTTCACGTCTTTTAGGTTCTCGGCCGAGATCACCGTTATGTCCAGCGGACGATACTCCATGATCTCTTCTTGAAACAAAAGGCTTCTTTTACAGATCTTGTCTTCTGTTTATATATATGCTATAGATGGGGCACACGCGATTGAAAATACAATGGAGGTTAGAATTGGGGCTCTGGGTGATTATATACACTGGAGGTCGGGAACACGTGAACGAGAAAACAAGATGGAGAATGGGGGAGGGAGAAGGGAGAGAAGTTTCTGCCGGTGGCGGAATTTGGAGAGATGTACTCCGTAGAAGGTTGGAGAATGTAGGAACAACCGACTCTAGAGAGAGAAAAAGCAGAGTGAAAGTAGTGGGGGGAGAGGGATTCGATGGAAGGAAATGTATGGTAATTTGGACCGTTCTTTTGGAGCGTTGGGGTGGCTTTTATTCTAACCGGATTTTCTTTTAATTGATACGCGTTTAAATTTTATCTTGCTGAAAATGGTAAAGAATAATCTCCGCGTCTTTTTCGGTTATTATATGGACGTTTATATTCGAGGAGTCAGAGAGGAGGTTTTGGATGCCGAGCGGGTATGTGTATCACGTGGGATCTATCATGCATTCCAACTTTTATGTGTTTTGGACGATTCAAATTTATTCTTTTTCTCTCTTCGCTCTACCACTCTTTCTTCTCTTTCTCTTTCTCTCAAATCTGAACCGTTCAAAATACGTTTAAACGGCTGAAATAGCTAATGTGATGCTACGTGTGGGACGAACTGCAGGACGCCCAAAAACTTGTCTTGAGTCAGTGCTTTCCTCATTTGGAAGCACGTCCGTAAATGCGTAAATTATGTAGGCGTGTGAATAGCGTGTTTGCAACTTCGCGTGGTCCAAAAAAGGAAAAAAGAATAGCGTGTTTGCTGACGCGTAGATTGTTGACGGACTTCCTTTTTTTGGTGTGCGCGATCGATCATATTGGGGACGGACTAGTGCGATTAAAGATTCTCTCAACAAAATGTGACAAAACGATCAATTGTTTTAATTCTTTTGTCTAAGTTTTTTTTTAGAAAAAAAAAATCATCAATGATTTATTTGATATTTAAATTATTTATTTTACAAATTATATGATGGGTCATTAAAAGTTGATTTTATCTACTATCGATTTTGTGAACATTTCGAAAGGTTTTATTCATTTCATATTTATGTTTTGTAGCAGTTATTAAGCGGTTATCCGAGCAAGTTTATACGTACCTCAATTAATTTCGAGATCCTAAAGTTAATGACCAAACAAACTTTCCAATGGTCTCAAGGTTTGGAATGTTTAGCCTTCGTAGCTTTCGAACATGCGACTGCATAAAGGACAAACAATTATTTGTTTTCTCATACTCACTTAGTCAAATCTTGTAGGGTTTCATTTAATATTCAAAATTACATTGTTCTATTAGCTTGAATAACATCAAAAAGAATCAATATCAAAATGTAAACCCCCGGTTATAGTGCTTTTTTGAAATCATAGTCAATCTCTTTAATCTCTCTTGTGAAACGATAGTTCGAAGGCAAAAATAAAAACCTTGTTAGCTCACTCG
This sequence comes from Rhododendron vialii, assembly GCF_030253575.1. Taxonomy (NCBI): domain Eukaryota; kingdom Viridiplantae; phylum Streptophyta; class Magnoliopsida; order Ericales; family Ericaceae; genus Rhododendron; species Rhododendron vialii. The sequence goes on from NC_080561.1 coordinate 28,469,937, forward strand.
ATTTATTTTAATTATAACCTTTTTTTAATCAAATGTAAGAACATATCAATTGTCCATTATTGTTGTGTTTGTTAAATCAAAAATTTTCAACAAAGTAATTTGATTTTCATAATATTGTGAATTGGGTGGAAAACAAAAAAAGGTAAAATAAAAGTGAAAAAATAAAGAATAAAGGGCGGTGGTGGGCTTGGGAATCGAACATGACTCCTCTAGCCATTGACCACAACACCAAGGAGGTAATTTACGCTGACATGGGAAACTTTTTTATATTTATATCTAACATAAATTTTTTTTTTGGTTGCCCCAATCCGGAGGTTGCCCAAGTCCGAGGATTTGCAGGGCTTAACCCGAGACCGGCCCTGTGCATATGCTAGAATAAATGCTAAGAAGTAGTAGTAATTCAGGCCCAAAACAGAACTTGTTCAAACGAAAACTAAGCAAATTTGTTTTGACTACCCAACGCTGCGTTAAGTAATAAGTTGCTTTTCTGTGCTTTGATTTTTTCTTATGAGCAGTTAACCAACTTACCTAGTTTTACCAATTACCACCAAACATGCTTATTGACTTATTCTTTATAATTAGGGGATGTGATTTTGGCACTCCAGTTTTAGCCAATGACACTCCACTTTTTGTTTTGTTTTCTCACATGATCAAGACACAAAGTGAAGTGCCAGTGGCTAAAACTAGAGTGCCAAAATCAATTTCCTATAATTAATTGCAAACAAATACTAAGTAACTAAAACACTGGGCGCAACAAAGTGGTATCTACATGTTTAAATTTAAAAAAAGAAATGAATTTCACACTTCCTTTTTCTCATGAAGGACTCCATTCTTTGACTCTAAGTGCAATTTTTATGTGTAATTTTTTCACTAAAAGACAAAAGATGAAGTGCATGCATATACAAAGAAAAGTGTAAAAATCATTATCCATTTTAAAATCATCGTACATTGGGTGTTGTTAAATTACTATTTTACTAACAAAATACTGATATATACCGGTCACCGTCCAATCAATTGTCCAAATAATCTTCTTGGATAGCAGTGTTATATGAGGGTTTCTTAGAAAGTCTACATCCACCACTCAACTTTTACTGCTCCACCCACCGTTCATAATCTCACCATCCAGGCCCGGATTCTAAAAAACTCTTTAGATGGTGAAATGTTGAACGGTGAAGCAGAACGGTTGAGGTCGCATCACTGAGGTTTCTTATCACTTTTTTTGGAAGAGACAGGACCCGCTCCACAACTCCTCCATAAAATATGCAATAGATGCATATAGGTACTGTAGGATGTTACATCAAACGACATCCAAATATCCACATGAATATAAATCACCATGGCATTGGGTACAATTGGATCATATCTTATTTACTTATTTATATGAGCAGAAAATAAGCACAATCTCAATAGACAATCCCGCACCAAATTAAACATCTTTAAAAAACTTTTTAATTTCTTTGCACCAAATTCAAGATCTTAATTAGTTCTTTACATCGATGCAAAAAAGTTTTCAAAAATCGCCGTACATAGGGTATTGGAAAGTTAAGTCTTTTTACTCGTAAATTACACGTCTTTTCGTAAAAGAACACTTGAAAATGGACCAAGCAAATAAGAAATAAGAAATGAAACCAAACGAGCCAGAGAGTGAGAGCGGGAGGCCTAGCCACAAGATAGGCCTTGGAGAGCCAACACCCGCTCCATTTGCCAGTGGCCACCAAGTGCCTAATGGGAGGCATAGTTCAATGACATTATTCCAAAACATAACAAACGCTAAACAACATAAATGTCATGTAAAGGACTCTAACAAGCTTACGACATAAACTTCTAAATAAAACGCTAGAAAAAAAAAAAACATGAAATGAAGGAACTTTTATCACTATCATCACTTCGGTATACACGATATTGAGTACAAATCATTCATTTGTTTCAATTTCTTTGGTTCTCACAATAAACCCCTTCGACCACGGCAGGACCACGGCGCCTTTGTTTTGCGGTGAATTCTTCCCCCAAGATAGGAAAGCAATACGACTTCGCCCGATAATCAGCCCACCCCGGCCCAACTGATTTCTCCCCCATCGAATTCTTGCAAATTTTCTCATCAGAGGGGATGATAGGGTACATAACCCAGAAAGCTACTCACGTTGGTTACTAGATCATTACACTTGGTGAGAAGGCCGAGCATCTGTTGAGCAATGTCTATTTTTGTTGGGGGCACGAGCATTTGTTGGGCAATGTCTATGTTTGTTGGGCTTGGCCCAGCCCGAGCCATATTGGCACTAAAATTGTGAGTATTTCTAGGTTCTACTTCACCATAGCCCATATTATTTGAAGTGTTTGGAAGTTTTGCTGTAGCAGGAGGAAGAGGTAGAATGCCCTTTTGAAAATTCCTAGTATTAAATTCCATTCCATGAGATGATGATGATGAAGAAGAAGAAGATTTACCACCAACATCAGCAAAACTAGTTGTATTGTTGAAGTAGTTGTTCTTATTAGTACCAACTATCAATTGCTCACCACCCCCACCGCCACTACTCTCTCCACCCTCCAACACAAATTTTACACGAGGGGTCCCTCTACTGCTACCATTACCATTGCTGCCGCCACCGGTGGTGACTGCCCCCGCCGCCTCCTCGCCCGCCGCCTTCTTCAGACATGACTTGAGCTGAACCACCGGCTGCGGCTTCGGAGGCTTTTGTTCGACTGCATCTTCTCTTTGAGCTTTGCCTTCCGAATCGGGTCCCATTGCTCCCGTTGTCCGGATGCTGGATTTCACATTCACATTGCCAAACAAGGAATTACTTCCGGAAAGATGCTTGTGTGCAGCCTCAGCATCAGCTCTATAAAGAAAGACAACACGGCATGTGAAAGACTGCCAGAAAACCCGGGTGGCCGAATGATCCAACGGACCAAAACGAGCTAGCCTAGCCTTAAGCTCAGATCCGGATGGGAGGTTTGTATTGGGAGGAAACTTCATAACCAACATTGTAGGTACACGTGCCTTTGATGGGGACTCGGTTGTTTTCTTGATAGAATCTGGTTTCAATAGTTTCGGCGGTCTAATAGCCACTGCTTCTTTTCCATCTCTATGGATTTCTAGGGGTATTTGAGCAGCCTTCTTTTCAACAGCCAGAGACTTCAACTCCTCTACTTTCTTCATCCTTTTTGAGGCCATTTCCTCTTGACGATCAGACGGGCCACGTTTCCGGCCGCCTTTTGTCGGGTCATCAGGCCTGATTAGAGGCTTCGGGTGTTTTGGAGATGGCAGCTCTTTAATCCCTCGGGATGGAACTTCAAAAGCCCCAGAACTGCCAGCTGCCGATTTCGAGGCATGAACTTCGTTTGCCTCAGTCTCAGCTGGGGAAAAGCTTTTCTCGTAAACAATCGACCGGAATTTCAAAAAGGCCTTCTGTACAGTTGGAGAAATACTCATATCCACCCCATGGAAGGGATTGAGGGCCAGAGCTTGCAAATCACCCAGTAACTGTGGAAGCTTGAGATCAGTATCACCCATGCCAAATGTTGACCGCTTCCCAATAGAATCAGGCAACAATGAACTAATTGTCCCACTTTTCCCAGTAGCAGATTGATTCTGCATGAGATCAGAGGACCTCTCGACACAAAACTCCATCTCTTGCTTCTTTTTCTTCTTCTCTTCCCCTGGGGCAGATTTCTCAACACCCAGATCAGAGGATGTTTCGCTACCAAATTCTATCTTTTTCTTCTGTTTTTTCTTCTTTTCCCCTGGGGCAGATTTCTCAACACCCAGATCAGAGGATGTTTTGATACCAATTTCTATCTTTCTCTTCTTCTTTTCTCCTGAGGCAGATTTCTCAACACCCAGTTCCCCAACAGGACGTTTAAGAAGCTTGGCCTTCTTTTTCCCAGTGACGATATGCGCTCTTGGATCCTGACCATGAAGCTTCGGATCAATCTCCCGTGAAACACGTTTTCCTTCGTCATTTGTATCTGGTAGACTTGGAGGTTGATGGAAGTCTTCATCTAACCCCGATGTAGTTGCCCTTTGACGATCATGTTTCAAGTTCATTGTCCCATCACCACCTTTTGATTCCAGCAGAGCACCCTTCCCATTATCAAAAGAAGAATTTGAAGCCTGCCCCCATGAAGAAGTCTCAGCAAAGGTAAAAGGGGGCTCAACCATACTAGCTGCAGACCCCTCTACTTGCCTAGAGAATGCTCCTTGCCCCTTTTGGTGGATTTTCACCTCACTTGGTTCGTCTCTCCTTTTAAAGAGGTATTTCTCTTTATTTTCATGCTCTTTCAATTTACTGGGTTTTGTAGAGTTCTTTCTCCGCTTACCCAAGGCCTCTGCCATCACCATTGGCCCACTCAATGGAGCTGTCAAAATGACAACACAAAATAAGAAGAGCAAATCGACAATGTTGATCCTTTTTCCGTGGCCAAAAAAAAAAAATCGACAATGTTGATAAATCGAGTAGTTTAATTTGTAAGCCAATAGATGGTGCAAATAGGATTTTAACAAGCAAACTCCAGTCTTAATGATGCATAAAGTACTGCCAGGAGTGCCAACAGCAAAAAGTGGTGCTCATTAAACTTGGGGATCTACAAAATTAAGAGTTCCTACGTTAAAGGTGGAAATCAACAATTTCTCTGCTGTAAAACAAAATATTCAGACTATGATAATCAATTGCCAAGACAAAGAAGAAAGGACAGGGGAAGTAATATCTGGTCAATGCGCTTGACTACTCATAATGTATAATTACGAGCTGACAAAGATCATGCCAAAGTAAAGGGGAAGTAATATCTGGTTGTGCCTTCCAATTTATGTGCCCTAAGCGTGCTAAGCCAACACTGACAAAGATCTGGCTAGTACAAGCTGGGGAAGTAATATCTGGTCAATGCACTTGACTACTCATAATGTATAATTACATCAAACAGCAGCCCTACACTGCAAAAGATACCAATCTCCAACATAAAACAGAATTCCTAATGTATAATTGTACTCATAATGTATAATTACATCAAACCTAAGTTCTACTCATAATGTATACCATCCACCACAACGTTGAAATTTTGAACATGTTAACATGCCATAAATGATAAAACTTAGATGCAGATGGTTGCAATTAACAGTATTGCAGTCAAAGGAAGTCAGACTTGTCAGCAGAATAAAATTGGAAGTGCATCATGGGTTCTTTAAACCCCCAACACATTTCAGTACTCCTTGACAAAGTTCAAGTTGAACAAAAGAACTGCATTTAAGAACTACGTCATTGACAAATATAAGTAAGAAGCTGCGTAAATAGCCATCCACTATTCAGGTCACTGACAATACACAGAAGTCAATCACCTATTCAAACAACATTAACTGCATAGCAGCATTGGATGGCTTGACATTCAAGAATCATCACCGATTCTTCTTATTGCCATGTTTATAACTGACAAAAGCAATCACTACTGCTTCATCATGCGTTCCAATAAAAATATTTGCAAATGGTGAAAAACATAAGACAACGTGTGCAACAGTTCAAGGAATCTGGCTAAGAACTTTCAACATATAAGAAAATAGTACTACAATGAAAACAGTTTGTTTCTTCTTCCTGATACTTTCTGTTTCTTCATAAGTAAATCAAGCGCAGGAGAGAAGCATCAAGGGGGATGCAACCCATGTACAAAAGACAGAAAAACCAATAACCCCATCTAAAAGCCAGCTAGGAAGAGTAACAAAAAAATGGCTCCTAGTCCTTGGAGCGCGGTTCAGGCTTGCTTTTCAGACATTGGGTTCCAAATAATACTGTAGAAAGGATTTAGCAGCTCACAAGAAAATGTTAGAAGAAGCTACGCACCAAACAAAACACAGATGCGACACATTACAGGCTTTTAACCATCTTTGCAATCCTCAAGAAATAGAGAGAGAACTTGACATGCACTTCGGAACAATATATCACTATGAACATACATAAAAGCACAACCTTACATAAATACTTCCAAGTTTTACGTTACAAATCCTCCTATTTATATCAAAATAACAAACAATCATTTTTTACAGTTTCAGTGGAGAAAAAGAGTGAATAAAATTGTTTAAAAAAATCTCAATACAAACAAATAGGAAAATAAGCCATGGAGTTCATAATACAGCCCAAAAGTATGTCAATAACGTTGAAAAAGTGTGATGGTGTGGGAGTCCATAAGAATATGTCAACTTTGCAATCTGCATGCATAGGAAATCGACGCACATTTCACACAATTGGAGGCACTTTCACATATCCCCATGCACTCCACACGTATACCGACATAATTTCAAAACAACCCAGTGGGCTGTTTTTAGCATTTTTCTAACTATACTAGCTGGCTCCTAAGGTACTTTCTTTGGACTTGCGGCATCTTTATTGTGTGTCAAAAGAGATTGACATGTGTGTTACACAAGTGTCCAGAGCCTCTCCTATCTAAAAAACCAATAGCTTAACAAAAAATCAACCCCGTAAGTGAAAAATGAAAATTCCCTCCAACGCTTTAAATTACACCAATAAACTTGTCCCACAAATAAAAAAGGTAGGAGGTCAACTACAGCATGACTACCTTTTCTAAGAGAAACCATTGAAAAGATGCGGAAATAACGAAATGCATTTAGCACAATCTCTGCATACAAAGATATTTCTATGCATGCGCAAAGTCTCCCCCAAAATCATTACTAAAAATGCTACAAGTGCCAGATAAGCGTGATGTTCTCATGTCTGATCAAACAACAGGTCATAAGCAACAATTTAGGGGGAAATAAGTATCAAAGCATTAACCCAACAAGTCATGCAAAGAGAAAGTATCAATTACCCCTAACAGGCTGAGCAACTGCTGCCAATGATTCACGGGAAGGACGCACCGGCTGCTGACCAAATGCTTGAGCATAGGTCTCATCAAACTCCTCGAACACTGCTTTTCGATAAGCCAAAGCAGTAGCCTTATTCTTGACAAAATAAATACTGGTATACACCTCATCTCTAGCAATCAATGCCAACTGCTTGATAAAAGCAACAGTATCTCTCGGCTGAAAACTCTCTCTGGCTTTCCTAATCTGACTGACGGAGTAAACCGCTCCAGTCTCATAATCATTCAAATCAACAGCATAGTATCCTTGAGCATTACCCGGCCTAAAATTATATGGGTTCCTGCAGCGGCAAGCCAAACCCAGACCACTTCTCCGGTTAACCTCATCAACTGCATCTTCCACAGCCTTAACAAAAGTTCTCGAATTCGTTTGCCTCGACTTCTCAGAGTAATTACTTTCAAATGGAATGAGCTCTTCTGGCTCAAACCATCCATAGCTACTGTCACCAAAGAAAGCAACCAACACATGACCTTCACTCTTTGTCCGACGAACTGAAGGCGATGCAAATGACTCATTATAAATAACACCCGGCCACCACGGGTGTGATTTCACCTTCCCCCAAATCATATCCCCTATTTCATAACCATAACCCACAGAGGTCGACAGCCCAACCCCCGTCACCTCGCCCTTCCCATTAGCCACGAAATCATCAAACGTTGAAACATTCGACTTGCGGACACTTGCTCTCGAACCAACACCCTTTTCCTTGGTATCGAACTCATCACTCCCCACCCTAGACCACCGTGACTCCAGCGCTCTTCCCTTCTCCCCCCGTCTACGGTCATCCACCACCCGTCCCAAATCATCGTTTCGAAAATCAGAATCCCTTCTCTCATCACCCTCCAAAACCCTATGTCTTTCAGATTCACCACCCACCGAAACTCTGCCCTCCGCAACCGAAACCCTAGAACCAAAATCACTATCATAAGCTCGATTACTCTCGAGCTCCTCTAAAACCCCGACCTCCGCACCACTAGCGTCACTATCGGAGCCGACGTCAGCCGAAACCCTAGCTTTTCCTAGAGGTACGTCTGGGATCGAATCGGAGTTTCGATCCAACTCCAAACCCTTGTCGCGCATCGCTGAAATCATCGTACGGTTTTAAATTAAAGCTCATACGAAACCCTAGATATCGAGCGAACGAGGGATTTTGATACAAGGGAACATACCTATTTTACGACGATGCAAGTTGAAAAACCACGGAAATGACGGAGTTTTGCAGGAAAGCTAGAGAAAAAATGGGGGAATCTGTGAGGGATGAAGGAGGATGAAGGAGGGGGGAGGAGAAGGTGTTGGAATGGAGGAGGAGGAGGAGGAGGAGGGGGTGTTGGAACGGAGTTTCGCACAAAACTGCGGGCGGTTCAGGATGTGTTGCTATTTTGATGCGACACGTTGCTGGATGAGGGGTACGTGCGTCATTTTAAGTTGAGAGTTTTGTAAGGATAAATATGATTTTCTTTTTCGCCAATTCACAATCTCTTTGGGGCCGATTGGATACCATATGTGTTTTGAATATATTATTTTTTGTATTTATAAAGGGAGATAAAATAGTAAGGGGTATTAGTTAAAGATGGAGGGTCACATTAATGTAACATTTATAATTTTTTTGTATTTATGAAAGGAGATAAGATTGTAAAGGGTATTAGTTAAAGATGAAAGGTGACATTGATGTGACATTTATAGAAGGTGTATTAAAAAGTAGATGATTTAGATGATGTATTAGAAGGAAGGGTGTATAATGTAAAAAATTGTCAAATGACTCATTTGCTCTTGTGCAGCCCTAAACTTTATTATGCCTAACATTAATTATATAATTACAAAACTTAATATATTTAATGATTTTTCGACAATTCTAGGTTATAATAATTTACTATACCAATAAATTAAATAATATAACAATTTTTTAAAATATAAATTTTATTTACTCATTATAAAAAAAAAAACTAGAATGTTATTTAGTTTAAAAAAAACATTTTCAATTTGTTCCTGCCATCTTTTTTTTTTTTTTTTCCATCCAGCCGTTCATTTTCATTCTTCTGTTTTCCAATACACCAAATCATTTTTCTTTTTTCCTCGTTCTTATCGTTTACTCCGTAAGAGAGAGAGAGAGAGAGAGAGAGAGAGAGAAACGAAGAAGAAAAAAGAAGCAGCGGCGGCCACTGGTCCTCGCTCTCTGATCGTCTTTCTCTCCGATATGTAAGGAACCCAAGTACGTCTCTCTAGTCTCTACATATACATACATATTTGTGTGTGTGTGTTTTTGTGGTGGTGGCCTATTCTTCTTCTTCTTCGCTATCTCTGTTAGTAAAGAGAGAGAGCCATTAGGGGAGGGGATGAGAAGGGGTGTTTTGGTCAAAAATCAGGCGTATATACCCGGATTAGCTATTGCTACCTGGGAGGGTAGCAATAATTTATTGTTGTTCTGGGTGTATTAGTGAATATGGAGATTAGTTAATACAGGGGAAGAAATAGATGCCAAACGGTGTATTGACCTTTCATCCGGGTGTATTGTGTAATACACCCACCGTATACACCATCCAATTAAGTTAGTGAACAAAACACTTGTACTATGTCATGTATAGTATATAAGACTTTTATGCACTGGACTTTTGGCACACAAATAATAATTTTGGCATTATTACTACCCTTTTTTTTTTATAATTATTGAGAAAAACTTTTTAAAGTAACCTCCGTCAATCTCGCCCGTCCAAAAGTATTCTGGACGAAAACAAACTATTACCGGTAAAAGATATTAATGGGTAGTGATAATGCCAAAATTGTTTTTTGTTGGGGCCAAAACTCTCATGCATAAAAGTATTGTACACTGCACATGGTACAAGCTTTTGTGCACTAAAGTTTTGGTATTATCATTTCTCATATTTATTACCGGTAATAGTTTAAAAACGTATCTCAACCATTGACGGCTAAGATTGTCTTTGGACGGGTAAAAAGGTATATTGAAAAAAATGCAACACATAAAATTCATGCGAGTAAAGACAAAAAATATAGTGTGGACGGTAAAAATCACTTCCCCTTTTAAAAGGGACTTTATTTTTACTTGTACCTTTTACCATAATTTTTTTTCGAAAACACTATGTTCACGGACAAGGGGAGTCGGTGGACGGTCACTGATCGGCGTGTGGGGTCCACTCCGGACTCTGCACGGATGATTCGAGTCGTTCAAAAATTTTTAAAAAAATTATGAGTGGGCTAACATGAGGATCGGCTCAATCCGATATGTGTAGATGCTCCAAGCTTCCCATTCTTGAAAAATTGGGAAAAAAGGAAAAAAGTAGATTTTCAAGAATGAGATGCTTGGATCGAATATCTACATATGTCGGATTGAGCCGATCCTCACATAGGCCCACTTGAAATTTTTTTAATTTTTTAATTTTTTGAACGGGTCGGATCATCCATGCAGGGCCCGGAGTGGGCTCCACACGCCGATTGGTGGAAGTCCACCGACTCCCCCGTCAGTGGACGTAGTGTTACTGAATCTTTTTTTTGGAACTTATAATTAATTATGGCAAGAATTGCTGATATAAAAAAAGTAGTACGTAATCACTACTCTTCTAAAAATGATGCTTCTTCTTCTCTTTTTTTAGTTTCTGACTTTTCAAGCTAAATAATTGATTTAGTGTAGCTGAGTTATTTTCATAAACTTTTTTCTTTATTTTTGTGGGGAAAGAATTTGGACTAAAAAGAGTTGTTTTCAGTCAAAATTTTTGTTCAAACAAAACAAAATAAATTTTCCCTTTAAGTTATTATAATTTTCTTGAATAATGTCTACCCTATACCCAAAAAGAAGATAAATACATCTCTCAATTTTTACTCGAAAAGAAGATGCTACTACAACACAACTTAGTTATCCATGAGCGGGAAACTATAAAACTCGTTTGAGTACTGGTGTTAAGATTTTTAGAGGATGTTTATGATGATTGTAAAAATAGATGTTCGTTTACTATTATAAAGTTTTATATAGGAGAAAGAGATGTACTCATGAATTGATTGAATAAACAACGACACAAGATCACTGGAACTCATCTCATAATTATTATTATTTTTTAATGGAATTCAAAGGTTGTTTAGCTAAATAAGCCAATTGTTTTTTTTTTTTTTTTTTTGTCCTTATTCATTTTTTTTTTTACATTTGTTAATTTTCATCAATTTTTTGGAGATTATTGCTTCGTCATGACGAGAGGAATCTAAAAAGTTAAAAATTGAAAACTAATTTTTTGAATAAAGACAAAAGGGAATGACTTCGGTGTCCCCGGTCACTTTTGGGACACCGTAACTTTTGGCATAACAAAACCACTATAAGCATAACCAAAATCTATTATGAGTGTAACCAAAACCATTATAAGCATAACAGAACCATAACAAGGCATAACTTGATTGTTATGCCTTAGATGTACTCATCAATTGATTGAATAAACAACGACACAAGATCACTGGAACTCATCTCATAATCATTATTATTTTTTAATGGAATTCGAAGGTTGTTTAGCTAAATAAGCCAATTGTTTTTATTTTTTTTGTCCTTATTCATTTTTTGTACATTTGTTAATTTTTCATCAATTTTTTGGAGATTATTGCTTCGTCATGACGAGAGGAATCTAAAAAGTTAAAAATTGAAAACTAATTTTTTGAATAAAGACAAAAATAAGCCAATTTTTTCAACTTTATTAAAAAAATGAAAATCCCTAAAAAATTGACGAAAAATCAACAAATACGAAAAAAATTGAATAAGAAAAAAAGAAAAGAAAAGCCAATCAATAATGGGGACAAAACCCCCCAATTTTAAGTAAAAGGAGTTGAAGTTGAACTTCCGATTGTGCAGTGCAGAATCGAAAAGGCAATGGCTTAAGAAATGTCACTTGTAAACTCTCATTGGCAGCTTCCATTTTAGAGTACTACTTTATATGGGGAGAACGCAATCTGCGGATCTTTCAAGGTAAATCTAGAACGGAGGCAGGGGTTGCTTTATCTATCGTTGGAACGAATCTGAGCTCCTGGCATTCAGTGAAATTCACAGCCCAAAGCAGAAGAAGAATCTGTCGGTACTGGTGGTTTCTTGACTCTCGAATTTTTGCGATTAACAATTGTAGATAGGTTCTTTTTCCTTCTCTATTTTGAAGATGCTTATAGTCAGGCCCGGCCCTGACAATTTCGAAGCCCTAGGCGGGATTAGAAAATGGGGCCCTCATTTTTTGCTATATGTATTATCTGTTTGATTCGAGAAATAAAATTGCCCCATGGCTCAGTGGCTTAGCCGTTGGAAGATGTTTCTCCACCCTTAGGACTTGAGTTCAAGTCTTGATAGCAACAGATTTAAGGCAGTTTTTTTGTACAACTTTCACCAAAAAATCAAAAGCGCTGAAATCGAACTCATGACCTTGTGGTTAAAGAGCAAGAAACTTACCACCGTGCTACCTTTGCCCATTTGTAAAATATCTCACATACAAAATATATAATATATTCTAAGTTTTCGGGGCCCTATAATTGGGTCCCCCCAGGGCCGGCCCTGCTTATAGTTGTTTGCGGGATGGCCCTGTTTGTTTTGTAGCTTCTCGCGCTCTCTTTGGTAAAATAAATTTACTTGCTAAAAAAAAAGTTGGACTTCTGCCAGTAGAGGTGGCAATTGTCAACCCGAACTAGAACCCACCAGCCACCCATATCCGCTTAGTTATAAGCTGCCCAAATTCACTCATATTCTATTTTGGGTTGTAATTTTAAATGGAACGATAATTTTTTTTAATTTTTAATTTTGGGGGGGGGGGGGGGGGGGGGGGGGGGGGGTGGGTGTTTCATTTGATAATTGCAACAACAAAAATTGTGGCAAACGTTCAAGTTGCCAGTTTGAAAGAATCAGCAATTCTGTAAAAGTCCGATTTCACTTTCGGCCAGGCTGATTCCGGTGCCTGGGCGTTTAGAGTGAACAACCTTCCTCCTCGGGCACAGCAGACGGCCATGTTATGCCGTCGGAAGGAGGGGCTTTCGACTATGTATTCCAATTCATAGTATTTCACGTTGTGCATTGAATCCTCTTTTAAGCTTGACTGTACCAGCGTTCCTTTCACGTCGGATTGTCGGCCTGACCCCGCGATTGACCGAATCACAGTTTCTCCGACTTCCTCGGGTCCTCCGAATGCTTCAATTCTGTGATAAAAATACGAAAGATTTAACTCCCAACGCTTGTTGTCATCGACATTGTTAAATTGTTAAAGAGTTGGGATTTCTTAAAATCTTTTTGTTTTCAGTGATTTCTTTTTCAGTCTTTGGACAATTTTTCCTACTTTCACAGTTCTCCTGAACAGAAACATGAAAAGAATGAAAATGAACCATAAAGATTAGCATGGCCCTAACACAAGGATGTCAAGCAAAAATTGAGAAATGGTCCAAATATTTCTTCCGATAAAGGAAAACCACAATAAAAAATCATCAATGAAACACTACAAAAACCAATTTTCCAACTTTTAATTTTATTTTATTTGTTGGACTATGTTAATGCATCATCTCAACCTATTTTCTATTTATTATGTTTGAGATAAACCATACAAGTAAGGAAAATGTGACTTCCACTAAACTATGAGAAATGGAGGGAAACCTGATTATCTTAGTCATGTCAATCTGAATAAATAAGAAAAAAGTGTCTGCGTGTGAAAAATGCTGTGTTTAGTTTTTTACAATAATGAAGGAAAAAACAAAAGGAAAGGAAAAAGATAATGTGGTTGAAAAGTTAATACTTGTATTTTCGGAAAAGGCAAATAGATGATAAATTGCCAAAATAGATTTTCACGAATGCACATCCTTAATACTTTATCAAATTTGTGTTGAATGAAAGTGTCATTTTATCAAATTTTTACATTAAAACAAGGAAGTACCAAAAGTTTTGCCTAAGTAAAGCATTTTGATGGCCTTCACAAAATGCTTCTAAGTTGTGAATATTTTGAAAGCATAACTAGTAGTTTATGAAAGAGTCGGATCAAACTTGTAACAAAATCTACGCTCAAAATCCGATGGAAAAGAAAAACACAGAGAATTCTCACGAGCAATAGCCGATCAAAAAAAAAAAAATTACTTACGAGAAATCAAGAGGAACAGGAGAGACGATGACACTGACGTTGAGCTCGCCGCTTGAACCTGGTGGACCAAATGCAACCACCGGCTCATTCACATCCCGGCTGCGATTTGATGCAACATTATTGTTTGATAGAACCGGATCAAGTGATCTCTCAAGTTTCCCCGCTGCTCTGTACAGTAGCATCTGATCTCCTACCCAACCTGCTGGGTATATGAACTCTGTTGTTTTGTTTCACGAAAGTTGCAAAAATCCAGGAAAGCAGTGTTAATTTTTCTAGCATTTCACCAAAAAAAGAAATAAATAACAAACATAATTAGCATTCGGATTGTTTTAGTCAAGTTATAACATGGTGTGCTTGACTTCACTTACATGTGATTTCCTTTAAGTTTGCGTCCCATTACTCTTGGCTACTCAAGCCAAATACAAAAATGATGCCATATCTTATAGGGCATTTAGACAACTAGCGCAATCTAAAATAAACTGAAAAAATTAGGGAATGTTTCAATAGTATTTTGGCGATGAGCCAGTGGCCTATACTGATGTCCCGGCTCATTTTTTATTTCTTTTTCCCATTCGGTATGAGCTTACCTACCTATCATGTGAACTCTGTCAACAGAATATTACGTCAGTGATGATGCAATAGTCCTACAACACGAAGTCCATTCCAAGTCCCCAATTAACCAACGCTGCTAACTAGATTGCCTACTCTCGAGCTTCATTTTGCTGTCAATAGTCAATACAGTGGCGTCGACAAAAATAGATTGATTGGGAGTGGTTGGCAGAGCCAACAAGAGAGGAGTTGGGGGAATTAAAGACCCAGTCTCCATTTTTGTGTGCCCATGTGTGTTAGATGGAAAATATACTTATGTATTGATCCACATCTGGGGATATAATCGACTCCCCCCAAGCTTTCATTGCACGTAGAACAAAAACAGTCCAGAAGAAAGTGCCGGCCTTGTGGCAATCAAATACAACAATCTTGAAGTGTTGCTTTCACTGCTAGAGATAGCGTAGTTTTATTACCGGAGCACGTAATTCACCTTCGAAATTCCGACTTTGGACTGAACATGAAAGAGTTAAATCGAAAACAATTACGCTTCCGCTTCAAGTGCTAGAGGAGAGTGAATATAGCATTGCTTCCTGACTGTGTGATTCCCAATGACCACATGTATTAGTGTGTTGCCTACGGTCTTGTATGAGCCTTGAGGGACATTTCTAGGAAAGTGGTTAATTCTAAGCCAAGTGGTATGAGGAAGAGAAAATCATTTAGTAATACACCCTGCTGTAGACCTGGGTAACAAGTCGTGTAGGGTCGTGTTCGTGTCGTGTTAGCTGGGTTCGTGTCACAAACCACCCAACCCGACCCCGACCCATTTAGAATTCGTGTTCTCGAGTCGTGTCATTTTCATGTTTCGTGTCAGAAATGCTCAACCCTAATCCGCTAACTTCGTGTCAGGTTCGTGTCGTGTTATCGTGTTTCGTGTCCGTGACCCAGCTCTACCCTGCTATATATTCACTTTTGACAACTAAGGTTGCTCAATGAGGGATGCGGCTTGGGTGTGAATATATGTTGCGTAATTAGACACACACGGATTGATTTGGAGTGTTTGACAGAGCCAAAGAGGAGTTGGGGGAATCAAAAGCCCACTCTCCATTTATGTGTAAGATGGAAATGTGGGAATTTTGGTGAATGAATTTGGGGGAAATTCGGAGGGTCTCTCGAGGCAACCGGAAGGTCTCTTGTTAGTTCATTGAACCTGGTCCAAGCAAGCTCAAAAGCCAGCAGTTTTAGGCTGGTTATTACCCCATTCAATCGTCCTATTCATGGCTGCATTTGATAGCCCGTATTCACTCCATAGCAACAGTTGAAGAGTCTCTCATTGGCTATATATGGGCATCCCGTTTACAGTGTTGGGTACCAATTCTCAAACAGTATTCAATATAATCAGAGAGTCGTTCTTGTGTGAGAGAGAAGTAGACGCAATTAGTTTGCCAAGGATTAATCAGAGAGTTGTTCGGCAGGAGGTGAATCTGATTTAAGGACATTGTGTATAACACAGGTTTTGGTTGTAATTCTGGATCGGTTTATGTATCTTGTTTACAATGTGTAATTTGTACTTTTGTTGTTATGTAATGTAATAAAATTGTGTTCTCAAGCCATGCCTTGCATATTCCCACAAGCTTAAAAAAGATTTTTTTGATTGGCAATCAGGACAGGCTATGGTGGAGTCTCTCTCCGGGGTGCGACCTTTGAGTAATCTGTTTGGATTGCTCAGCGTTCGGTCTGAAAAAACATAAACATATTCGGCTATGGCCAAGTCCAGTCGTGCACGCCACTCAATCATGATTAGTTGGTAAACTGGATGGGTATGGCCTTGGGTAGACACTCAATCATGATTAGTTGGTAAACTGGATGCCTCGAATTGGTGGATTGATTGGCCTCTGGAGCAGTCTACTCGGCTCTCCTGCTGTGATACTGCTCGGCCATAATCCTATATGTGATCTGCTCCCTGGATGCAGTCTGTGTACTGGGCCTTGTGATCAACTAGTGGTAGGCTTGATACAGCCTTATGTGCTATGCATGAAGTGATCACCCGGTGGTAGGATTGATTCACTCAGCCATAGTATTGTGGTATAGCTAGTATACAGATTGTTGATCCCCACTAAGAGCCAGCCCTCAGACTCCTGCCCGGGGCGCTGCCCCCAAGACCCTTGGTCACGGCCCCCTTAGACCCCCACCAGGGGTGCGCCCCCCGGACCCCGGGGTACGCTGTGTTGTGGGGGTGCCGGACTTAACTTTTTTAATAGATTGTTAATCTATTCACCTAATTAATCGTCTGCTTTTTTATAAAACAAAATGGATGGTGATGGAAAGTTAATGATTTTAGAAGTTAAATTGTCCATGATTGTCTATTTTATAAAATAAAATTTAATTTTTCATATACCTGTCAATGTTAAATTAAGCTGATTTTTTGAATGGATAATCTACTCGGCGAACCCTACAATATGAATGGTTTAGATAACTGGATTGATGCATGGTGGAGCCGTCGACAGAATTTACACTCTTTTATCCAAATCCAATCCATCTAACTATGGTTCGAAGACAGTGTTAGGAATTCAAATTTAATTATTTCCAATTTCGACTTGTACAAATCAAATTCAGTTGCAAAGATAACAAAAGTAATTAATCAATGCCAGTCCAAGAGAACTTACTAACCAAATCCTTCATTTGTCTGGACGTACCGACTGAACCCTCCGATGGGATAAAGCACATCCAGTTTCAGATTCCGGCCGGTCTTCGGCGAGAACCCTAAAAGAAAACTCGTAATTCCTGTGAAATTAGCTCCAACAGCAACCAGAGAGGCCGACCCAATACCAGTGAGGAGCCGGCGCCGGAAACCCGACTCGAGCGGCGCGAATTGCTGCGCTGGAGATGGTCCCGGAGTCTCTTTCCGGTCGCCGGACGATTGGGTCATGCGTATCCGGTTATGGGATTTGGATTTACATGCGTGAAGACACTGAGAAGGGAATGTTGGAGGGCCATTATTCATTCTTTTCTGTTGAGAGAGAGAGCATTAATGGAAGGGGATAGAATCCATAGATAAGGTTTTGCTATAAACGGGGAGTTATCTGCTGCTATATCGGGCCCACTGAAAGAAAAGATTCGGATTCTTCCTGGTCCAAAGTTTAGTCAGGGACCGTCCATTTGTGAATCATAAATCACTATAATCAATGATTCGAATACTTGCTTTCCAAGTATTCTATGCTAAGCACGTACATGTGACGTCACCAATAACCGTTTCGGTTATTACATCACGAATGACCTTGTCGGAGTGCCACGCGGTCGTTTACCACGTGCCAGGAAGGATCGAGAACCTTCCCGAAACCTCCCATAACTAACTCACGCCCGACCCATAACCGTCTACTTGTATTCGGCACCAAGGGTGTGGGTTATGATTGCTCGGGTTAGGTCCAAACAGAATGTGTGGGCTTTAGGCTCGGCCCCCTACGATCGGCCCAATAAGTGTCCGTTGGTCCGTCGTTATTGCCAACCCATTTAACCATTCGAGCTTGGCCCACTACAATCACCAAGTCAAGCCTCGTCGAAAATCATATCGATTGGATACTTTTGTTGTACTTTTGAGACACCTTTTTTATTCCAGTGTTGCGAATTGTTTTTCAAAATAAAATGCATTTACAAATTATATCAAGAAATATCCACTTAATATAATTCTAAGTGCCACTAATGTTAGTTACCAAAAAAAATGTGTGACTAATGTTCTTGACAAATTC
Source organism: Rhododendron vialii (assembly GCF_030253575.1). NCBI lineage: Eukaryota > Viridiplantae > Streptophyta > Magnoliopsida > Ericales > Ericaceae > Rhododendron > Rhododendron vialii. The sequence continues at coordinate 28,488,176 of NC_080561.1, forward strand.
TACAAAATAAACGGTCTCGATCATCAAGGTGAGCTCGTAAAGAGTTCACAAATAGTCTAGATAGGACCATCCCATCCCTCTTAGGGTTCCACTTGATACAAATTTTTCTAGAAAAGTCTTGTAGCACCCATTTGGGCTAAATTATTTTCTTGGCATTTTTGTTTGTCTTTTTAATTTTTTTTAGATTAATTGTTAGTGTTGACGAGAGTTCTTTGTACAGGTAAAAAATTATGATAAGAAAATCTATTGAAGATAAAAAAAAAATTCTTAAAATAAGTTGTTTTTAAGGTCTTTTGTAACGCCCCGATTTTTCAAAGAATTTTGGAAGCATTAACCCAAAAATACACTAAATTTTACAAACTATTAGGCCCCTGTTTATCCTTATACAAAAATTACAATTTCAAAATAATACAAAAATCTATGTACATTTATTTAACAAAAGTAACTCCATAGCGACTCTAGTTTTGACACGAAATTCCAAGCAATGTTGGCCCAGACTCCGTTTCAGGGGTCTCGCCTGTATCAACTGCTCCACTGTGGAATCCTGCACACTCTGGCAAATTGAACGCCGAAGCAAACGATTTGCCAGGATACAAACGTATCCTGAGTGATAATTCACTAAGTAGAAATCCTAAAACCCAATACCATAATATGCAGATCAACAATATAATAATTCATAATACACCGAAGGTACAAAATAATAACACATCGTCTTTTTCTTTACTATCCATCATCTTACATGTAATCTAAGGATTCTCTCCGCGAGATCCTTTCCTCCCACATCCACTAACTACAATCGTCTCATGGGTCCACCCTTCCTCTTGCTTGTCCTGCACCAGGGTCCTAGGTGAGCGCATCTAAGTTATGTACCGAGTATGTTCTCACTTAAGACCATAACAGGAGGATCGAGTCATCCCATGACGTATCGTACATTAGGGTCGGACATCCACTACCCCACGCTAACTATAACCGTCTCATGGAACCCATTCTCTTCCTCAAAGAGAAACTTTCCATGACGTATCATACATTAACGTCTCACTAACTATAACCGTCTCATGGGACCCATTCTCTTCCTCAAAGAGAAACTTCCCATGACGTATCATACGTTAGAGTCACAACACCGGGCCCCTCAGGTAACCCATTTCAACACAGGGCCCCATAGGTTACCCTTGCCATCACCATGGCTCAAATCACAATCCACACAATCACACTTCCAGCACTTTATCAATTTCCATTTACTTAACATCGTCTACATGAGTCACTACTCGTAACCACCCAGGGAACCTATTTGTCCAATCTACAGCCACAACAAAATATCACACGGTTCAACATTTCAACTAAAAGTACTAACAACACATAACCATGCGATAAAATTAATCATGTCATAGAATTAATCATGCGAGTAATAAAATAATATTCAGTCAAACAATTAATTATTACACTTAAAATTAAGTCTATTTCTCTCGTTTAGAAATTTTATAAAACATTTTTACTATTTAAACATTTTCTTTAACTCTCATATTATTTATAGATTTTACAAACTAATTTTTTTATTGGAAAATACTTATTTCTAAATTTAGTATTTACTAACTATATTAAATATTAATATGAGATTTTCGTAACAACAAAATTATGCGAGGCTATTCTAGTAAATATTTATTAGAGTTAAAGATTACTAATATATAATCTAAAATATTTCTTGTTTACAATCTAAATAAATTTTTACTTATAAAATATTCTTGTTAATGTTTCATAAATATTTATTTACCCCAATAATTTATTAGACACGTAAACGTCCACTCAAATACAAATTAACAATGCAACATCAATAATAATTTCACAATCAAACACTTGTTAAACGATCATAAATTTTCACAGGGTATAACACTAATCATTCCAGCACAGCCGAACTGAATTTTAATATAATAACAGAACTAAAAATAAATTAACAATTTAACAGCAGATCATCATCTTCAATAAACTTTAAATCTAAGTAACTCCATTAAAATGCAGATAAAGGTTTTGGGTTTTCGGAAAACTACCTCAAACGCGATTCTAAGTTCGGATAAGTGTTGTACGGTGTCCGTAGATCGCCATGGTGGTTTTGAAATCTCGGGGCAGCGTCCAGCGGCATTCCAACAGGGCCCGCAGCAGCGGTGTGCACACACCTACGGCCACAACTCTCTCTCTCTCTCTCTCTCTCTCTCTCTCTTCTAGACTCAACAATAGAATTGGGAGTGAAATAATCTACTGGTGTTCAATTTTCGGATTATGTGGGTATGTATAATGAGAGAGAATAAGATAGTAAGAAGGTGAGAGGATAAGTGTAAAAGTGGTGGAATGAGGAAGGAGAGTGATACTGATAACGATAAAAAGATAGGGGACAAGTGCCACATTTGGGGGGGTTTCAATTCTAATGTATGTGGATGCATGTATGTACAGGGTGAGAATGTATCTGGACGCTTTTATATATATGATGAGAGATAGAGAAGTGGAGAGTTAGTTTGAATAGAGTTCTACTTAGGGTTTAGATAGGAAAGATAAGAGATGAATATGAATCACTGATTTTTTGTATATCTAAAGTTTAAATACATATCTTATACAATAATGCAAATAATATCAATTGCACACATAATAATATATTTTAATTATTCAATCTAATTAATTATTGAATTAGGAATTTAAAAATATAAATTTGTATTAAAAAAAAATTGGGTCAAAAATCCGGTTCGTTACATCTTTAGTGTTGTCTTATCTGAATTTTGTTAAGCTTCATGTCTATATTTTTATATTTATTAGGTTTCTCTCTTCGAGACAAATGTTTGATTTAGGCCTAGTTTCCCAAAATAAGCCTGGAGTTTTTTTTCTTTTGTCTTTATTCAAATTTATTTCGCATTTATTAATTATGCGTCAAATTTTTGTGAATTCTTGATTCGTCTCGATAAAAGGAATTAAAAAAGTAAAAAATTATGACTTTTACCAATTTTATTTTCAAGTCGGTCATTCTCGTTTATAGCAACGGCTTCCCCTCCTCTTCTTCTTCTTCTTCTTCTTCTTCTCCTCCTCTTCGTGTGTGTTAAACCTTTTGATTTAGATGAAAATTGGAGCTTCCAAGTTTCGATTGACTGCGAGTTCTGATCGACAACGAGCTCATTAACGAGTTCCTCAGATGACAACCATCTGGATAGAAGATTGGGTTTTGGGTATGGCCGTATGGGTGTACCGGTAGTAACACACACATTTTTCGATAATATTTTGTAATATCTAAAATAGGAAAAATTTAATATTTTAATAGATGATAGATAGTATTGTTATAGCGTTGACAGAGATGTAGGTAGGTAAAGGAAAAATGTGCATTGTTCACTAGCACTATTAGTTCAAATTTTGTCCAAACGGTGTACATGCTCTTGGATACAGAAATTATTGTTGCACTCTACTTTTTCATTGACTTTCAACACTAAAATTACGCCAAGAAAAATATTAGACGAAAAAAATGTGGGGTGCACTTATAAAAAAGTCGAATGCAAAAAATTACCCTTTAGATAAAGGCATTTTTGCAAAATAAATCGAAAACAAGAAGACATATGTATGATTTTTCAACTAATAATGTTGTTAAATCGATGTAATCAAACATAATACGCTGAGGTGGATTTTGCTGGGGGCCAGTTACATTACCCAAATAATAGTATATTTATATAAATTGAAAATAGTAGCCGTTCCGATATGTTTTATTAGGGCCCAAAACGAAAGGATTCGACCGTTACATCTTAAAACTATCCGTTACCAAAGTATCCTCCTCCTTCCTAGTCATAGGCGTTGAAACATGAATCCCCCTTTGTTTTGACATTCACTTCGGAGACAAACTGAGTTCCCCTCTAGAGAGAGAGAGAGAGAGAGAGAGAGAGAGAATCTCCAAATCCCACTTTTACTCTATCAAATCCCCCAAATCATCCCACCGCACTTATTCTGCTTTCCTTATAATTTGCAAAAATGGTAGCAAGAACCCCACCAAAGCTGAGGAGAATGGTGGCTCCTCTCAACCCCACTCTTCTCAGAGAAACATTGGACAAGGTACAAATCTCTCTCTCTCTCTCTCTCTAAAAGTGTATATATTTTGTTGGTAATTATGTGGGAATATTGTTTGTGAAGGTGGATAAGTGTATGGCTAGATTGCAAGAGCTACAGTACACGGTTTCAGGTGGGACGAAAGTGATCTCAGGTGTGAGCCTAAGTCCTCGCAGTACCAGGGGTTATCTGAGAACAAGCCTCAGGTGCAAACAGGAGTCTTTGAGGTACCAATTTTCGCTATTTCAGTTTTCCCAGCTGATGTTTGAGACAAAATTCCTTCTTGTTTTTTGATCACTTGCACACAAGTTCAAATGGGTTTCCCCTGATTTTGCTCTTCGTTTTGAAGGATCAAGAATTCCAATCCTCGGAAATCTTCACCTGGGAAGTTGCCTACGAATACAGGTCTCTCTCTCCCTCTCTCTCTCTCTCTCTCTCGTATTCACTTACAGATGCATGATTAATCAAAATGGCATCTGGGTTCTCTCTAAATTGCCCCCTCAAATTCTCTACACCGAGAAATTGGTGTACCTCTGTATATTTTGGATAGTTAGATTGTGTGAGAATTTTTGTGTTTTGTAAAATTTTTATGTGATTCAAAAGCAGGAAATACTGAGAGATAGAGGAATTTCGGTACAGGGGAATTGAACTCATTGAATTGCCAATTCCTCAAATTATATCAACAATTTCTCAGATAATGACAAAATTATAGGATTTCTTACCAGGGTTGATCCACCGGCCTTTGGAACACAATTGTGTCTGAAATCATTGAATGTGTGTGGCCCATGTGGTTCCAAACATAGTTGTGCCTGAAACTGTGTTCTAAAGTTTTGCACTTAGCATTACTCTATTTGGTTACACTACTTGTGAATATCTTTTAAAGATTATAATCGAAAAGTGTCCCACAACAATTCTTTTGGATCCGCCACTGGTTCTTACACAAAGCATTTTTTCATGAAATTCTAGTTCTAAAGTACTTCATAACAGGGGAGTGGAGAAGAATGTCGTTGCCGGCAATGCTCGTCGGAGAAACGGTCGGAGAAATCCTACAAGCAAGCCAATTCGCCAGAGAAATAGTAGCAGCAGTATCTTCCAAAACAAAAAAAACCCCACCCCACTCCTCCGACCCGAAAACACCGATCGACTTCCGTCGAAAAAACCAGAGACCAACAAACCCCGAAAACTCCGAAATCCGCGCCCGGAGAAAGAGAGAGAAACAAGTAACGTCCCGATCAACCCGATCGTCCATTTCCCCGTCCCTCCAACGGGCCAAATCCCGCATCGATTTCGTATCTTCGCCTCTCCACAAGAGAGAAATCGACAAGGAAAATTTTATGGAAAACAGAGTAAACAGAGTATCGCCGAGGAACCGGCCGTGGGCTAGAAAAACAGTTCTGTTTCCCAACCCATTGTTCCATTCGTCACCCAACTCGAAGACCCACAAGTTCTGCAAGACAAAGTCGCCGATCATCGCCAGGAATCGGCTGGCGACCCCGCACAAGTTCTTGATCAAGACGAAGTCGCCCCCGCGAATCAAGAAGAGCCCGATTCTCTCGATCTCTCCGGTGAGGCCCACGAGCAGGAATTCGTCGAAAGAGTCGGTGGCGGGGAAGTTGAGAAGGTCGTTCTCGCCGTCGAGGTTGGCGAGCAGATTGGTTTCACCGTTGAAGAGTAGGAAGTTGGTGCAGAGAAGTAGTGATGGAGGTGGTGGGATGACGATGGCGATGAGTGGACTTAAACAGCGTCCGATTTTGACTCCAGTGCGATTTTCTGTTCGAAGAATCTGAAGGGCATATATATATATCTGTTTGATTTTGTTGATTCTGTTTGTTTGAAGATTGGATTGATGATTCTGTTTTGTGTGTTTTGTGGTTTTTTACCTCTGTTTTTTATTTTGGGGTGATATTTTCTTGATGTCCATAGTTATTTTATTCATAAAGTATATTCCTTCTTCGGTGTGGTATATGATTTGAATTTCTCCCCCCAAGTTAATCAGTTCTTCCCTAAATATAATTTTGTTTACCCTCCTTTAAAGAATGTGAACAATATCTTTCTTGTGTAAAATCCGCGGATTCAATATATTTTTTGGTAATAATAAGTTGGCGCTACTCACAAAATTTTCACCATTCACAAAGAGAGCTATGTTCACCCTTATTTTTATTCGTGTTACATGTTTGTATTGTGATGGAACTCTTTTTCAATGCTATTGTGAGGTATCCTATAAATAGAAAAACATCTCCTAATTTAAAAAAACATCTCCTAAACATTGGCGTATATTAAAATGGAATCCTGAAAGTGTTATGCGCATTAACAAGAAAATGCGTACTTGTAGTATGGCAAACAACCCTCTACAGGAGCAGGCGCAAACAACCACAACATAAACATGCCACAACTTTTCACTCAATATCTTACATACATGGCAAGAACTTCCTATCTGTAAAACATTGCAAACAATGCAGAAAATAAAGCACGCAAATTCATCCTCCAAGTAACACTAAAAGGAATTCACCAAGCTGAGATTTAATAATTGCAAAAAACAAAAAAAAAAACAAATGAATCCAAAAAGTCCTGCTCAAGAACCACCAACCGCTTCATGTGTCAAAACCCATCAATAGAAAAACAGCCCACCCATCATGTTCCAGTAATAAGATTAAACCCTCATCAAGCCACATGAGCCCATATGGTAACTTGTCAAGGTGAGCTACTTTTTTTATCCTGAAGTTGCTATTTTCTACAAAAGAGGCATCTTGAGAAACACAACTATGTTGGGACCCGAAAATGAAGCCTGAGTTGCTGTGGAACTCGGGCTGCTTGAATCTTCAGTCTTTTTACTGAAGGCATTCTTCGCAGAAACCATTCAGAGTCCTTTAACTTGAGGCATTCTTTCTTGCAGCATACACGCGGTAAGCTGCCAATCCAACAATGGCAACAGCAGCTCCAACTGTAGTGGTAGAGAGAAAAGGTTAAACTAATTGAAGCGGAAGAAAATATTGCAGCATCACATCCACGATGAAGAAAAAACGAATGGAGAGAGAGACAACATCAGGATGGGCCATAGCTCAAAGTAAAGACAGACATTCACTCAAAAAAATTATTGCTTTGTCCAAAACTATAAATATAAAGTCAGTTCCAATATGAGAGTAGCATCTACAGGCATCCAAATCAAGAAAGTTCAGCGTCCAATACAATGGGGCCACTCAAGATATAGGATATAAAAGACGTTTTCTTTTTCCAACTCAAGTTGTTACGTATGGATAGACCCGAAGGAGCTGATAGCACCTAGGAAGTTTTGAACCCAAGACCTTAGGAGGGAGCAAACCCCTAAGGCGCCTTGACCACCGGACTAACCCCTTGGGTTTTTAAAAAAGGACACATTGATGACCTTTGATACAAAGTTCATGCCTCAAGACTTTTTGATATGGCAAATTAGTGATATTAGGTCCATACATTTAACATGATTTCAAAAAAAGTAACCCAAATTTAAAATTTTGAAAACAAATGCACAATAGTAATAACCACCGCACTCAATAGGACTAAAGCAGCGCTTAGCAGAAAAGTATAAAAACAACGTCACAACAGCCCTCGAGAAAGATCTTAAAAAAGGAATCAGAACTTAGGAGCCCAATTGCTACAAATTGTACAGGTTTACCTGATACAAACATCAGAGAGCGGTTAACAAGCCGGTGGTACTGCTTGCGACTTTTCCCAGCTTCAGTTTCAGGAATGCTCAAATGAGGATGCTCTGCAGCACTGACAATTCTAAGGAACACGTCATTAAAATCTCTCAACCTGTTGCTGACAGGTATAGGAGCCTCTATTCCCATATCCTGACTTACCTATGAAAGCAAAAATTGCAGAAAAACATGTTAATAGTGTCAACAACCATCAAGGAACAACGTCACCATGTAAGTGATGTTGGGGTCTTCCTAGAGTCTTATTTCTACTATTACGGAACTAACATGCAGAAAACAAAGCAAGAAAAAAAGTAGTTTCACATAAATAAAAAACACAGAGATTGAATCCAAATTACAAGTAACATGCTCAGTGAATATCCTTGTCCTCAAATATAGACAAAAAAATAAATATGCTATAAGCCTGTACCGAACATGTACAGAAGTACTCGCAAACCTCCTACTAAGATTAACTGGCATACATCTTCTTCTTTTTTTTTGGTGATCCGCATACATCTTTTCAGTCAGCCTCACTAATTTGGAGTCCTGATTTAAAACCAATAGAGGCAAAACCAATAACTTATGGTAGTATCACTAATGATACTTGGCCATAAGGTCAAAACGTACTAGATCCCAAATCTCCAATACGATCCATACCAGAATCATAATGACCAATAACATGTGAGCCACCAAAATTATGTAATTCAGTATCAACAAAACAAATAGTAAGTTATCAATATATACCCTTGTTGAATCCTGTATCTCAGTCGGAAATGGATCCAGATCATCTTTAGCTGCAACAATGTGGCAAGGTACCTCACTGCCATTCGCTTCTCCATGACTGGCAACTTTCACAAGTAAATCAGTTGCTCTCTTCCATGAAGACTCATCAGACCTGTATGTAAAAGCATCAACTCAGAAACTATATTAGAAGTAAAGTGAAGAATGAAGATCAATATCATACGTTTATTCAAGTATTCAGAAATCAAATTAAGGATTTTACATGTCAATAATCAAACAATAAGGGTAACAGAACTTATATATAAGAGTTGGCAGTTGTCTTAACTTTTTGGAAACAGCAATAATGTACAAAGTGATTCAATAATGAGATTAACCAAAAACCCCACTTCAATGGACACCAAATTAATGAAAGTCCCACAGAGGTAATTCTTCCCCTCGACAAAACCCAAACGGGTATTAAATAGTTCACCATTACAAGGGTTGATAAAGCACAAAGAATTGGAGACATCTTTTGAAATTAGTATAGATGAAGAGTCCCACATGATGTGAATAATAAAACAGACCTCGATTATCTACTGCTAGCAGCCACCCATGACTTAGCGTATTTGTGCATATGTGAGAGTGAGAGTGAGAATAGGCAGTAACACATTGAGGCATCCTTGAGGGAGTCCTGGTAGTGACATACGTGGAAGCATCGGACGTGGCCGAAAAAATTCAGAAAGACGGTTCATGGACAAGATTCATTTCTTTTAGGACAAGATTCATTTCTTTTTTGCACAAACCAGATGTGAACGACATGCTAGAATGTGTTTTGCACATGAAATGGGCTTTTGATCAACCCACAGTGAAAAAGAAGGAAATGGAGAAAATAGTGCTGGCATCACATACGAGGGAACACTTGTTTTCACTAGCCAGCAATGATGAGAACGTGATGTTCAAAAAATAGTTAACATGCATACATCTCCTATAAAATTAGCATGACCAGTTTCAATCTGGAAACTTTGGATGTCTCAAAATCACATACTTCCAATTCTCAAATGTCATGGAAAAGACAAAACAAGATACAAAAGTGAGCTGTAAATCTAAACTGCCAAACTTAAACAAAAAAAAGATTCAATTGTTATTTGCCATGCTTGAAGTTCTCTTTGGATCTACGTCCCAACTACCAAATAACAAGGGGAAAGAAATCACTTGACCCTCATGTAATTAACATAAAATAATTTAATTTCTAGTCACTGATCATATTTGAGAAACCAGCATAGTCGTAGACTCATGGCCTTGTTCGTTTGGGGTTTTGAGGGAGGTTTTTGAGAGTAATGAATGGAGAGAGATAGATAGAGAGAGCTTATTGGAGACCGTGCTCAGGGGATTTGAGTCCCCCAAATGAACAAGGTCATAGTGTTTAACAGAACTACCTCTGATGTTCTGAACACTAGAAACTTATAGTGTTTAACAGAACTACCTCTGATGTTCTGAACATTAGAAACTCATCAAATGATTGCTATTTGTAACATTGATACATATAGCAAAAGAGGAATTCGGAGCTTTTTGTACAACCAGAAGTGGATACAACACACGTTATCCATGGGAAAAGTTAGTTTCATTAAATAGGGTATGCATGCACATGTCTTAGAATCCTGAATTAAACTTAGGAACTTTTCTGCTAATGAAATGATATGGATGGTTAATATAAAGAAATTTGGAATCCCTCAAGATTATTATGACACACTGACCCTGAGAAAAACAATAGTATTTTAGCTACCTGTCATGAACAAATACAGCTATATCACACGCTGCCAAAGAATCCTTTGTGTACAGCAACTTTGGAACTCCATCTTCTGGTATCTCTCGCAATATAAGAGTTTTCTTAGTTCCCTGTCAACACAAGAAAACATATTCTTGATGGGCTAGAACTGACTAGAACCTAATAGTAATTACAAGAAACACATCTCAGAGTGGACCAATCAAACATAACATCACAAAATAGGCAGAAGGAGAAGAAAAAGTGACATTGCACTTAGTTGATAAAAGCAGCATTGCGTATACGATTTAGAATTGATAAGAGTACATTTCGTGCCATTTCAATTATAGGCTTAGTATTGCTAACTTTGAAAGAGAGAATGGTACTTCAGGTTTAAACTTGGAGACTTAACTGATGTCGCTACAGATAGGAGCAAAGTTGTTAACTACGCTAAACTGGATCAACAACCCTCTTACTTAGAAAATAATTGGGGTGAGCTAACTTCAAGCTCGAATTTGTGTGCCATGGATTGGGTATCGCCGTATGGGATCGTTATAAACCTTCAAAGATTTACATTTTTATTTGGTAGCTTTAGAACCCTTGTGTAATTACTTGTAACATGATAGAAGATTGAAGCAATAGCTAGTTCCTGCGTCTTCTCTCTCTCCCTCTATCTCACCCAATTACACAAACCCTCATTCTTCTTCTCCAAAATCAAAGGCCAAGACATGAGAATCTTGGAGAAGTGCAAGAAGGAAGATCGATCTACGCGAGGAGGGCTACATTTTGATCCGAGCAAAATCCCAATTGCACAAATTCAGGGTTCCTTGCAATTTGGGGGTTTTCTTATCTTGAGATAAGGTTTTCTACAAGTCTCTTTAAATGCAAATTACAATGTATAGAGAGAGAGAGAGAGAGAGAGAGAGAGAGAGAGAGAGAGAGAGAGAGGTGTTGTTTAGTGTTCAAGCATATGATCTATGAACAAGCCCTAATTTGTGTGATATTGTGTACACTGGATAGTTTACTTGTAGGTAGAAATTGATGGAATTAATGTTTGTTTGGTTGTAGTAGGAATATTATGTTCAAGGGTAATTGTGGTTCCTAATGTTGGGTTATGGTTATTTGGTTGATAATGGATACTAGTTCACTTGAAAGCAATATTTTGGGTACATTGATGAGTTGTTGGTATCTTGTGAAGAGCACATCTTTTTTTCTTTTTTCTTTTTTTAAGTATTAATTGTAGTATATACGGTAAGTAGTGGAAGGGTTGCATTGAATAAGGGAAAATGATGAGGTATACGGAAGCCTAAGAAACTTGAATTTCGATGTTTGCATTTTCTTGATTTCGTTTAAGTAAAAGTTCAGAAATTTTAGAGTTGATAATACTTACATGTTGGGTTTGGATGATTTGGAATTGATACTTGTTATTTGGGCTAGTGAGCCATGTATTGGAGTCCGATTTGGCTATTTTATACTTGTGTAGCCGGAAACATATGGATAATGAATTTATCCGTTGCATGGATAAATTTGGGTTAGTATTCCGTACGCCTTTGGGTTAGTAGCCCATAAATTTGGATGATTTAGGGAGTCGCCTAAGATTGGTACACAACTTTGATAACTTGGACCTCGGTCTTATGTACTCTTATTTTCTCCTAATTGAGTTAATAATTTAACTTGTTTTATGTTTGAAGGATTTTGGTTTCATTTTTTTCGGAAATGGTTTATATTCATTATGTATTGTGTCGAGAAGGTAGAATTTCACGTTCAGTAGAAAGGGGTACAAGGGTACAAACATTCATATTTTAAACATGTAACTTGCATCTTTTAGTTTCTAGTAGATTATTCGTGGACAGTTGTGCTCACCCCTACCTTATAGGTTTGAAGGACAAGAGCAAGCTTTGATGAAGACGGTGGTTGGGCTCACTTTTATTTTATTCTTGTTGTAGTTGTAGGACTTGTTTTTTAGTATAGTCCTTGGAGTCACCATTTTGAATACTTGTATATTTTTGACTTGATCAAGTGCCAATTCCTCATGTTTTCATGATGAACCCTGAAAACCCAGAGGAACATGTTGAAGATCCCATCATTGAAGAAGATCCTGAGTTTGATACACCCCCTGAAATTCCAACCTTTGATTCCTTCTCACATTCCAACATCCATACCCAAGGTTTCTCCTTTGACAACATTCCCCCATCAAAATGGTTGGATAAGCTTTATGAGATTCGTGCCGTAAGGATAATGATAATGATAACGATAACGTGAGAATTTAATCTAGAAATATTTTGCTATGTCTTTTGGGTGAACGAAAAGAACTCCTCGTATTTTGGTAGTTGAAGTTGATAAGAATTTACGTCATGTTGAGGCACATTGATAACTAATGGAATTTTTGTGGGAGTTGGAAGTGGATTATGGTGCTATTTTTTAATTGTGGTTGAGCAGATACTTCAATGGAGAAAAAAAAGAGTGGGGCGGGGGGGTGTGGGGGGTGTTCTATCATGGCGATTTGTCAAACAATGTTTCAATTGCATTGCATGAAGTCTGGTGAGTTTAATCTTATGAATTTTTTAAGTTAGCACAACAGTGAAGGATTTTTGATGACATGGCAGGTTCGACATTTTCTTGAGATTTTTAATAAACTTGTGTTCATGGCTGGTTCTTAACTGGTTGTGTAAAAAAAGAAGAAGGCTGTGTAAGATTCTTTTTCTTTGGCGGACAATGTATGTTGTTTCCATTGGTACTTATAATCTTGGCTTGCACATAGATTAGAGCCAAGTACATCTAAAATTGATATAATCAGTTAAAGAAAAATCGGGCCATGACAGAAAAGGACATAAAATGAAAAAAAAAGGACCCATAAAAAAAAAAACCGCAAAGAAATGCAAAAAAGATGAACAGTAACTCAGCAATTGACCTGGAATTGCAATTGACAGAGAGGGGAACGAGAACAGAGAAAAAAGATTACCCAAGGGAACCAAAAGAAGAGAATAAACAAATGAATGATCTTAGGCTCTTGCCGCTCTTCGATCAAATGACTATATGTCCTCGATAATGCAAATGGCCCTTTTATGCATGTGGCCCTTATTTAGGCTAAAATATGGTCTAGAATCTCATTCTGTACAAGGGTAGCATCTCCTTCATGCTCTTGTTATATGTTCTATACTTGTAGTTATCATTTAAATAAGATTATAACAAAAACCATCCAAATGCACTGAGACACTGAGAGAGATTAATATGACGAGGCATAATTGGGACAGGCGTTGAATCCTCAAGCATTTAGCCCTGTTATTCCATGTTCAAAAATACTACTAATATCCAGTTTGTGAGACATAGATTTTTACATCTTTAGTGGACTCACTTTATGTCTAGTACTGGACTGATGGTCACGAAACTTTAGTAACGTTTATTGGTTTATATTAAGTTTATTAAGACCCTGTCCCGTTTAACATCTCCTGGTTGTCATCCAATTCTAGGTCTCCACTTCGATCCAATTCTGGCGTATCTTCGACCATTATCCTTAAGGAAAAAAGTCATGCAAGGTTGTCAGGTAACCTTTTAAAACAAATAGAAGTTCGGAAAAAAACATTCTATATGTCAACAAAAAAACATGACAGAAGCTAGTACAGGCAGTGTGTACAAAAGTAACCTAATAGACTCAAGCCTAGCTACGGGCGCGAAAGTCTCATCAAAATCTACCTCCTCTATTTGCATGTAACCTTGAGCTACTAGCCTCATTTTGTTTCTATCCACAATCCCACTATCATCTTTTTTATTTTTGAAAATCCACTTAGTGCCTATGACATTTGTGTGTGGGTCTAGGTACAAGGTACCAAACTTCATTTCTCACAAATTGTTGTAGTTCTTTTTGCATGGCTCCTATCCAATGGTCATCACTGTTTGGGACCTTGACACATACATATACACCCTATAATTAACTCTCAGAAGTGCTAGAAATAATGCAATATGTACTTAGTTGAAAAAGTGAAAATGTCCCTTGCTTAACCGCCTCAACCAAGAGTACAGATGAATTATCTAAGGCCAGTGTTTTTTTTCCTTGTTCAATGGAATGAGCTGATCCAACACATTACGTAGGAACAATGAAACAGCACTTACACCAGGTAGATCAACAGCATTGACTGCATAGCGCTCTTCAGAGGTTGAAGCCATATCAGCGAAAGGCCTACACTTGGGACACGAACATAAAACTTAGATGATGAAGTGTCATCTAATCTAAAAAATCCAAGGACAAAAAGTATGAGAGATGGATTCAGAAGAAACACCTTCCAATAAAAGAATTCAGCAATGCTGACTTTCCTGCTTTTTTCGGCCCAAACACAAAACACTGGAAAACATTTCTTTCTGAACGTTGCTTTTTGCGATCCAAACGTCTTCTCCTTGTGATACGAATAGCAGAAGACGGATCACCAGCATACCCACAGTATATCAGATTCTCAATACTGCGAACTGGGTCTAGAAGTGTCATAAGGGCCCACTGCAACACCATAAACTTGTCAGGAAAGATCAAAACGTTTACACTAGTGTAGCCTGTGGGTGCATGTCGAATAAAATGCATGCACACCAACAATGCAAAAAGAGGTCATTTTCAGTTCTGATATCCACTTGATATCAAAGAACTGAAAGTAACATATCACAGCAAGAATTCAAATGCATGGTTTAACAATAAATAGAGAGAGTACAAGTCCTCAATTCCGTATAAGAGAGAACATAAATTGAGCAAGTCCAGGGATGTAAACAACCAGAGAAGAGCTTTGTAATCAGACCGGCTATTCTGTGCGTGATAGCCTTTTGGTCTTTGACTTAGGCTCAAGTCAGTGACAATGTTTGAAGAGCTAAGAAAAGAACAATACAACTGATACGTAAACCATTGATATATCTAAGGAGTAGAAAAGTTTGTCCTTGGCAAATAGCCAAACAGTCTGATTTCTTAAATTATAAGTGAATATGAGAAACTCTTTATGCAACAACACATCTTCCATTTAACCATATCATATGCTTACTCCCAGGAAAGAATGAGTTTGAAACACACAGACCTCCGACAAAAACCCATCAAGTGCTAGCCCTCCCAAGGCAGTTTTCTCTGCTGCATCCTTATATGGAGCTCCATCCCAAGGGCTGAAATTTGAGGAGATGATAGTAATGGAAACTATATCACTAACAAAGCATGGCACTTGCTTAAAAAAAATTGTAAATAGTAAACAAAAGTAATCTTAAACATTTACCCAAGAAAAAAAAAAAAGGCAATCTTAAACAATGACATTGGAGAATTTCATTATAACCTTAAAAAAAAGACATAGTGTGCTCAATTGCGGTCCAAATCTCATTCACAATGACATTGAAAGTCATAAAAATAACCTCAACCGAATACTAACTGGTCATAATGGTCTTTTTACAGAACAACAAGAGTCATTCCCTCCTCCCCCCTGTTTTCTTATTTTCTCTGACCGAGGAGGATATTTGACTGAACCGAAAACCAAATTGACTAGCACACGTCCCGAAATCATGAGAATGGCACCCATATTAAAAAAAAACAGTTATACCTTTTCATTACTATCTAGAACATACAACTGACTTTTCAATGTGGACATCAATTTAACGATACGGGAAGTAAATGCAACACATTAACTGGGGAACCCAACAGTTAGTCAATGAAACAAAGCATTCAAGGATTGCAGAAAACATACTATAGAAATGAAAGCCATAAAATAAGCAGAACAAAAACGACCTAAAATAGGTAACAACTTAAATATTACAACTATTACACAGAGACCACGGACCCTTCCAAAAAGTTACTTGCAAGATAAGCCATAAGAAAGTGGAAAGAAGAGATTTGAGATCTAACTACTAAACCATCCAAAAGGTTGAACAATTGCAGAATCAGGGAGTTATTGTAGTCAAGCTCAACACTGTCATACAGGTTGATGTTATTCAATAAATCTCTGTTTCAGTTACACTGCCTCATTGTAGTCACTAGAAATAACTAAATGCTTACTCTCTAGATTTTTCATCTGGTTTTTAAACATATATTTCACGGAAACATGTGAGTTGAAGGACTTAATGTAAAACAAAACTAGAAAGAACACAAGCTGATTATAGGTGAAAAAGTAATTTGATACAACAGTGGTTTTGCTGGGTTTACCGCTCAACCGCTCAACTAAAAGTTCTACACCAGCAACTTTACTACACACCACAGTAATGAACGCTAGAATGCACAAATGTCAGTATATACAATGTCATACACAGGTATGAAGGAAACAAAGGACACTAGACCTTTCTGGTGCGGTCGAAAAAAGATCTTCAAGCTCAGCTGGATTAAGGGCTCCATCCTGCAAAGCCCGATCATCAAATTTTTTAGAAGTTAGAATAGTGAATCTTTCATTATAGAACCTAGAAACTCACCCATGCAAAACTCGACAAATTTTAAATTATTGCGTCATGATATTTACGAGTCAACAATTGTTCTGGATATAAATTAACTAAAAAGTCTAAAATGCTATTTCATCTTAACGTTACAAAATAACAATTTGCACTGAAAGCAGTAATATATTATTGCCACTATAACTTGGCTAAGAAAAGGCAACTCAGGCTAGGTTAAAAATCTCTTATGACGAGATTCAATCAGTTAGGATGTCGAGTATATTCCACATTAAAAACCAAAAGTTTGAGGAAGCTCTAGTTTCCATCCATATACAATGTGGTACATATATGTGTGTCTATATTTTATATACACACACGCACACACACACACACACACAGAGAGTCCGGATCCAATGAGGGATCCCGCACGGTGCTACCGTGCGGGACTCCCCTTTCCCGATCGAATTGCGACTATCCGAGCCGCTCAAAGTAATCAGAACGTGATTTTAAGGGTACTCGCGAGAAATCAGCAAAAAAAATGATCGGAAAGGGCTTGATCCGAACAGTTTTTTATTGAACGTAAGGCCGTATGGGATCCCTCATTGGATCCGGACTGATATATACTCCCTCCGTCCCATAATATATGTCCGGTCCGCAAAACAATGACGTAAAAATAATACAATTTTTGGAAGAAAAATTAAAAGTTTTTTTAACAATTTACTAGATATCAATGAGTTCTTTTAATTTATGATCGAGAGAAATGCATTATTTTTTTGTCCCCGTTTCGCGGACCGGACAAACAATTTGGGACGGAGGGAGTATATATATATATTATACAGAGTCCCTTCCTATGAGGGATCCCGCACGTTAACAACGTGCGGACTTCTAATCTCAGCCGTCGGATCTCATCCGATAGCCGAGATTAGAAGTCCGCACACTTTGCATGCAGAATCCCTCACTAGAAGTGCCGTGTAAATATACATAATTACATATACATGTGTGTGTGGGTGTGTGTGTGTAGGGATCCAATAAACAAAAGATATGTGTCCATTCCATACAGTTTATGTGGGTTATTAAAAATTTAAAATTTTGTACTTCCTCCACATAGAACCTTATATATAATTAAAAAACTGAGCCAATGTTTGGCTTGCAGTGTACTTGTTAGCATGTGAACGCCACCAAAGTTTGGCTTTGTCCTTGCTCTTCTTATTTCTCGTAATTTTAAAGCAATCCAGAAGAGTATTTGCAACCTAACAAAGTAGAATGAAAAAAACCCCTCACATATACTTCTTGTTGTGTCGTTTACTGAACTATAAAATTATCTTCTTAGAGTGCCCGCAATGTGTCACAATGCTTCTCATGTCCCCGAATCCGTATCCATGTTGTTTAAGAACAAATCCAAAGAAAGTTAAAACAACATGCAATTTGACCCTAGACACTGTAAAACAAAGTACCATGCTGGCTACATGAAGAGTTCTATATTAGCCACCCTTCTCTTTACCATGCACATGATTCCTTATCGATATTTGTGTTGTTATGGATATAATAAAGTCGCGCTATAAGAAACGGCAGAATGATTGTCTCTGTCAATGTTAAGGACTTTCAAAACAAAGATTTCTTTAGTGCACAATTCAAACATAACATCACAAACTCAAAATTACAGCCACAAGAAAAATAAAACTAAAAACTTCTATTCACCGCATACTATAAACAACTTAAAACGATTATCATAACATGTCAAATTATATTATGCTGTCATATCATGTCAAATCCATAATTGACAAATACACTCCAATATCTTTAAATAAATTAGGAACATACGCCATCGATGTCGAACAAGAGAAAGATTCCCCTGAGAAAATCCAAAGCTTCACTTGTCAGCTCTACACTCTGCAAATAATGACCAGGAATAAAACTTTGAGAAGAACAGTACAAAGAGTAGAAAATGCAGAAGAGAGCGCAGAGACCTATAGTACATCCGAAACTAGTCAAGTGATACATTTGAAATATGACAGACAAGAAAATTCAAGCTACATAATCATCCTTCAGGGGTAAGGATAGCAATCAACCCGTGCCACTTCCAACTTTAGACTTGCAATAGACAGAGTCGGGTACATCAAGGGTCCAAGTATCTTGTCTTGTCCGAGTATTTTTCGGCATGTCACTTGCATTTCTTACCCTATCTAGCAAGTGCTTTTTTCTCCTACCTAATATTTTAGCAATGACAAACACTGTGACAATGCGACCAAGCCACACTCTTCCATTTGCTGTGTGCACTGGAACCCTTCTGCATGCGGCGGCAACTTTGCCACGACACAATGAAGCCATCAATAGGGTAGCGGGCTAGTCCCAGATCCCATGTTTCATCCAGGTATGTGGATGCTCTTGCACATACTGTGCAGCAAATGGAACGTCCATTAGATCTTGTGTGCAGGTCGTATGATATATCAGAGAAGGAAGTTCGGACTGCATTAAATACTTTCTGTTTTATTTCCTATCCTTATCCTCCATTCTTAGTTCCTCTCTATTTCTTCTGCTTTGCACTCATCCAACAGCAAAATACAAATGATATTACACAGTCAAAGTTCAACGGTGTCCTAATAAAAAGTTGTTTCTGTTGAAAATGCCCTTCAGTTCAAAAGCTTCAAAAATAAGCCTCTCAACAGCAAGGCTTGTACAAGATCCATTTCCCCATGTTCATATGAAGAAGAAGAAGAAGAACCTAACTCTATACATCTATGCCAAAGTCTGGTCAGATCTAAGTGAAAGTGCATGAAATCGACAGAGATCAAAACAAAATCCATCGCTTTTTCCAAACCTGAAGGAACTACCAGAAGTGAGGGAGAAGATTCACGGGTGTGCTGCCCATAATGAAAGTGACTGGAGGAAAAAATAAAAGCTATTGAAAGCCAAATTTCTCTTATTTATGATGTGGAAACATGAGATAATGATGATTCTTACAATGGTGGACGTGATAAAATATGATGCTGGACGATCAAACAAAGATAAAATATGATGCTGGAGATCCAACATTAGGGTATGCAGTAAGTCAACTACAGAGCTCATTAATCTTGATTATGACAATGATGGAAATGACTAGTGATGATGATGGACAAAGTCAAGGGATGTCGTATCTCTAAGTCAAGACACCAGCTTTATCTTTTTTTGAACAGCAAGACACTAGCTTTATCAATGGAAGTTTGAATGAAGGATAAGAGAAGCAGAGTACGAACTCAAATCGTGTTCTTCCTCGTATTCTATCACCGTCGGAGATGCTACAATGTTCAATGAACAAATAAATGGAATCCAACAGAGTATGAACTAAATCATTTTCTTCCTTAGTAATTGTCATTGGTCATTATAAGTTTATTTTGTACTAAAATTTTTGTCCTTTGCTCAGTAAATCTCTTTCCACTATGCTACACGTGGGCAAACAACTAATTTTTGCAGATGCAAGCTGAACTTTAGCTAGAGACAAGAGGTAATATGATAATACCATGTGTGTTGAATTCAATGCTTCTTGCAATGCCTAGAATGACAGACGAGTTCTATGAGGCATAGAAACTACAATTTAGTTGTTGTAGAAGAGTCCAAGAGATGTCAGACACCAACACCCCTCAGAAACGCCAAAATACCTGTCGTGTGTTATTTTCTATGTTAGTCTTTTGTTGGCTAGATTAGTAATACAGCTCAGAGGTATGGATCTTGTCACTAGACAAGGGTCTAGACATGTTAAGGACAACGCTTGTATTAGTTGTATATATGCAAGCACCTTAAATATCAGCAGGTTGTTAATTAGGTTGGCTAGTTTCTGAGCTGATATTCTTTGCTGCATTAATAATGTTTACATAGGCATCGAAAGATAAGACTAAATCTAGAATATACTTGGTTTAGCGACAGATGTAAAACCGCTATATGGGTTTTTTTGAGACAGAATCTGAAACCTAGAGAGTTTGGGTTTCATAACTCAGGTTAGGGATAGAGATCAAGATCCCGAGAGAGTAACGGGAGGTCGAGAGACGATAAGCAAGAGAGAGAGAGAGAGAGAGAGAGATGGGAGATGAAAAGAGAACACATTAGAGGGAGAGAGATATTAATTGGAGTACTCCAAGATAGAGTGGGAGAAGGGAGTGACAGAGAATTATGGGTTTAGCTGGCACCAGATCAGATTTGAGTCTACCCACCTCAGCTATTTGAAGGGACTAAACTGGAAACACTAGGTTAAAGCCCCAATGGGGTGGACTCAGATGTTGGGTTAAGCACATTAACACGTACTGTACTAGCTTTTAAGCCAACAACATTATTTTCTTTCCTTATTTAGTCCAACCTGTAGAGAAATAGGGTTGTCTTCCTCCATGCAGTATCCTTTTAGCCATATTCAATTTCTGGGAACTTGCAAGCCGAGTCCTCATGTTATATAATAAGTCTAGACGAGTTCGATTTGTTGACAAATACGCATGTCTAAAGCTATACTCCGATCTAAGTAACATTTAAACAGGTGGAAGAGGAAAGAAAAAGAACCAAAACATAGACAATTTGAAACCACGGTCCCACCTTTTGGGTGTGTTACAAAGTAAAAGTATTTAAGGTGAAAATTCATAAAAATAGCAAACACTTGATAATCTAGTAACCCTTGTTACGCAAATATAGGCATCCATATTCAATAAGAACAAGACACAACTGCATAGATATTGTTGATTCAATGCTTAAAACTTCTAAATCCCATGTTTATCAATTTCCCATTCACTTTGCATAAATAACTACAAAAAGCTTCTGGAAGTTAACAGAACTATAGCAGCATAATAATATTTGACAAACAAATACATAAATGAAAGTTAAATCCAGGAGAAGTTACCTGATCAGGTGCTCGCTTAATTGGAGGTGGAAGCTGATCATCACTTAGTCTGATATCATTGTTGTATCCGAATTTCCTTAGGACGGTCCATGTTGTTTCAAGACGGCCCTTCTCTATGAATAGCGCATGGAGAAAGAGGAACCCCGTCAAAGTAAGTCCACGGTCATTGACACCTTCAGGTAGTTTTTCTTGCACAACCCGCTTAACACCCACTATTTCAGAAGGTTGTAACGGAGCATTGAAACATTTGACCTGTTTACAATCATTATAAAGTCATTCTCAAAATCTAGTAACTCGCTAAAAATAAAGATCAGATCCTTATTAAAAGTCATAAAAACAAACTTCGACGGTAATATCTATACATCCCATACGTGCACATAAGTTCAACGCATTCACATATCTTCACCCCCACATGAAAAAGAATAAGGACCTGAAAATCATTCAACTCTGCATCACTGAGTGCACCATCCCTATCGTGGTCACAAAGAATAAATATCCGTTTTAATGCCCTCACACACCGAGGCTTTAGAGTTTGTGCTTCCTGATCAAATAGTGGAGCCGTTGGATGAAGTACAGCTTTTTGAGCATAGTAGAAAACTTCAGGGACCTGAAAATAGAGAAATGCCAACATTCTAAGATATGATGAGCAGAACATAGATGATACCACCACAGATTCTTTCAAAAATATTAATCAACAGCCATCATAAAAACTATTTGGATGGTGCATAACAATGAATTGTACAAAGCATTGTCATAAAAGCTTGAAATGAGTATAATTAGCAGATTCTGAATATGCAGATCCACAAATGCAAATACTATATATCTCAGGAAGACCCAAATAAACGCTTCACTATTTCCAATACATAGAGAATCTCAGACGGGCATGGTCGTGCACCTGCAAGACCCATTACCCATGTCTCCAATGCAAAAGAGAGAAGATTACGTGAACGGAACCAAAACCATGCCAGATATTTTATAAGAGACAAGCATATTAATTCCAAACGTACCACACATATCACAAACAGCAGTACCTGAATTTGTTTAAAGGCTGAACACTCGATACAAGTTTCAATCTCCCGAAACTGTTGCATTATTGGTGACATAACCTGCTCCAAACTCAATGGATGTTCGTCATCCCTCAAATCCAGCTTGCAACCCACTACTATAACCGGCACCTTTACCTGCTCAGTTATTTTCACCGCTTAATCATAGCCAACCCGAAAAAGATAGAAAGAGTGAAAGACGAATCACATAAGACAAAAATGAGGCCTGTTCATTGTAATCAGCTAACTAAACCTTAACGCACAAACCTCCAATCGACGAAGTTCGGGAAGCCAAAAAGTACTCAACCGGTCAAGTGTGGCAGGCTGATCACACGCATAAGTCAGCACGACTGCATCAGCCCGTTTAAGTTCTTCGGCCAGTCTACCTCTATTCTCCATACTGAATCCAAGAACATCACACACGCATTAATATTTGAGCTCAAGGGTTGCTGAAATTATTCTAAAGAAGATCAACCCTAGGTTACCTGGAAAGCATATCGTACCAGTACGAGAAACGGGAACGGGGATGTGGTACGCCACATGTCTAAATTGTGGAACGCTAGGGGTAGGCTTCCATAGATATCAAAATCAAAAGTTACCCTTCCTAAGGCATAAAAACATTTAGTAAAATCAAGTATCATTTTCCCAATTATTCCTGCAAAATACATTTCTAGGAACATAATGACCGAATTATGCCATTTTCTCTAGATTTTTACATTAATAAGTTAAATTTTTTGGGGATCCCTTCGGATCGCAATATTTACCGTTTTGGAACGGAGGTGTACCATGTTTCGGGACGTTCGTAATGGTACGCAATTCGCTAGGGTAGTAGCATTCCTAGGTAACATAGGATCAACCAGACAACAAAAATACAAATAATCAACCAGACCCAAAACAAACACATACTGCGACTTACAACCAGTAGATTCTTTTACCTATCTCGGACCAAGGGCCAAACTTCGGTTATGAGCCAAAAACACCTCAAAAAAATAAAAACTTTTGATATTTCTTTGATTCATGCTTTCTAATTATCTGATTTTACCTGAATTTCAGCTACGCAAAACATCCATTTCTATTGTCCACCTTAGAAACATAATCCTTTAGTAGTACCCTCCATCCCACTCTCAATCCTCGCTATGGACTCGCGCCAACGCGCGCTCATTATGTGACCTAGGTATGCACAACGAAGTTCGCTTGCCCCAGGCTTGCTCAAGCAAAAAGGTGATTGCAAGAGTGAAAACAGTCGAACAAAGAGAGCCAGACAGACATACAGAGATATGCTTGTATATAGATAGATAGATAGGGAGGGAGGGGGAGAGAGAGACCTGGAAGACGTATCGATAATCGTGACGGGGACACGATCAGGGTACAAATCATCGGGCAGCCTCGTCGGCGGCAACAACGGGGGGACATTTATCGGGAACGTATCGGCCGCCGCAGTAACAATCAGGCTCGATTTTCCGGTGCCCCTATCGCCTGCGACGATGATGCGAACGCCACCGCGGGCGCCGGGGGCCGCCCTCGCAGCTGCTGCGCCACCTCCAGCCATTTTTGACACTGTGCGATGTCTAAAGACCCTAATAACTTTTATTGATTCGATGGGCAAAAACCCTAGGCGTTGGGAAAGTGATATGGATGGAGGAGTAAATATAGGGTGATTTATGAGTGGGTTTTTACCGTTGTGTGTTGGGGGAATATAAAGGGGCGGCGAAACCCTAGGTTGAAGCGGTGGGTTGATATGCTTGGGGGAGAAGATATTGAATTGAAATTCTCAAGGTTTTGATTTTTCCTCTTTTGAAGGTAGTTGGTGGAGATTTGAGTGTGGTTGGAGTGTTGTCGTTTGGAGCCGGTTAGGGTTTTTGTGTTTATATATGCGGTGTCATCGATTTCATTTGGGAGTTTATAAATGCAACTGCGAATTTACCGCATATAACTACTACTAAATAAAATACCCAAATTTTATAAAAATTTACTACATATAACCTCCAAAATATCTCTAAACTTCCAAAATTGCCCTTCTATCCCCAAAACCCAATCTATGTTGCAGACAACCCTCCTCCTTCCCCATTCTCTCTCTCCCCCCCTACTCCCCTGTATTTCCTTCCCCCTCTTCTCTTCTACGTTAATCTCCTGCCCCAACACCAGTGCACCACCACCAACACACCACGTCACCACAACCAGCAGCAGCCTCCACCACCACCCGTCGGCCATCCTCCACCTCACAGTCGGCCACAATCCCAGCAGTACACCTCCATAACTGCCGCCCACCACCACCCCTACCTCCATAACTGCTGCACCACCACCACCACTAGCGACCCACCATCATCAACTCCATTATATTATACGGTAGTGTTCAATCCTAAACTTCAATTTTTTCCGTATTTTACGCATTTGGGGTATGAATTGGTTTACAATTGGGAGTTAAACTTCAATTTCTTTGACTGGTTCCTATGGATTTTAGAATCTGATTCATCTTAAAATTTTCGGATATATGAACCTGAGTGGTCAAAACATTTTCAAACTTATGAATCCGAAAAAATTGAAAATTTTCGAACTTAGTATCTGAACTTAAGTATTCGTTGCCACCAATTGTGTGTCTACAGAAATGGGTATGCTGCGTTTATCATAGGGTTTTCTTTGATCTATAAATTGAATTGGTAATCGGACTATTGAACCTCTTGATGTGGGGGTTTTCATCCAAAAACCCCAACACTCAACTCGACCAATGTGAGAGAGGGGGGTCGGGGGATGGTGATGGCAAGTAAGTGGTCCTATGGGCCTTCTTATGTTTTTGGCACGGCTACAGATACCATTGTGGTACTGTTATGGCTGAACCTAGTGTAATGCCTTGTTTTGCTAATGGAGAGGTTGTTATATTGTTCTGTTGATGCTGCTATTGCTTTGCTTACTGGTGCTTCTAAGAATAAAGTTTTAGGATTGGTACATCCATGTCATATTACCTTTGGTTATTTACAATTAGTGAACTAATTTACGGATGGACATTTAAAAACAGTTGTTAAAATTGGTCTTCTATTTTCCAGTTTTTATATTATTCTAGGTGCTAAAGTTTTATTGCTCTTAATTGGTGGATACATGAAATGAAGAGGATTCATCCTACCGTTTCAACAAGGAAGAGGAACGTCGAGCAAACTTCACTTTCGGAAGTTAGAAAAGTTGGAGGAGAGGGCAACCATAAAGGCTGGAGGAGGTTTACAAAGAGGGCGGGGAGGAGCAGACCGAGCCCGAGGGACGTCCAGAGGTAGAGGAGGATGATTCACATGAGTTAGAGCCAGAGGCCGAGCCATTTACTTGACATTTGGTTTCGATATTGCATTTTCTGGTGGACTATGACTTTTGTTTTATCATGGATGCGGAATACCATATTTTGATCATGTATATATTTTGGACTAATTCGTAGAAGGGAGTTCTTGGTGGATATATGTTATTCTCTCTTTTTTTGTATTTATTTTGATCATGTATATATTTTTTGGGAAAATTAAAATCATAGGTTGATGTCAAATATGTTGCCGATACATGTTTGCTTATTCATGTGTTTGACAAATACTTGCAGATGAAATAAATTATTGAACAAGAAACACTACAGTGACAAAATTTTGATTACTGGAGTAGAATCTAAAATTTTTACAGATTTCAAACACAAGAACTACTCGAAATATTAAATTTCGAATTCTAGGACTCGAAATATTACATAATTTTCAGGTTTTACAATCCAAATTTCTTTGCTTTTTTCGGGTGCTAGAATTTGAAAGTCCTTCAACCAAATCTATTTTGATTATCTCCTTAGTCGCCACATCGTTGCCCACTATCCTTTGAAACTCTTTGATTTGCTTTGAGTACGGTGTATCCCATCTATCGGTGTCGTTTGCTTGTACATCTTATCCACTCAACCAACTCTTCATCGGACGAAAACACCTGCACAAGCATAACGTTGAGGAGTGGGAGTAAGATTAATTGCGGACCCTACATGACTACCAAAAGTTGAAGTGTCACCCTAGACACCCAAAGAAAAATCAACTAAACACACTCTACAGTTTCATTCATAGACATAAAATCTGAAAATTTTAATAAATTTTGAACACAAGAATTTGAAAATTAAATATTACAAAATTTCGGATACTAGAATTTGAATTGTTTGAAAGTTTTCGAATATTAAAATCTAAATGGTATTAAACCTCTGGGCATTTAATACAAATTTTGAATTTTAGAATACAATATATTTTCTACAATATTCATACTCTAGAGTTTGAAATTTCGGCATAATTTCAAATTTTAGAATATGATATTGTCTACAATATTCAAATTCTAGAGTTTGAAATTTTGGCATAATTTCAAGTTTTAGAATATGATATTGTCTATAATATTCAAACTCTAGAGTTTGAAATTTTGGCATAATTTCGAGTTCTAGAATTTGATAATGTCGGGACAGAACCAGGTTAAAAATTGAGAAGTGATGGGTTACCTCTTGCTACAGTTTTGGCTCCCAAACTACAATATCTGTGACTACCTCTTCCTTGTTAACTTCCATTTCTATTGCATACCATTCCAATCCCCAATCAAAATGCACATTGCTCTAATTTTTTAGATCCAAGACTTCATTTTTACCAATGGAGGGAGAGGAAGCAATGAAGGTTTCCATTGAGAGTTGGGAGGTGAGAAAGTTAGGAGGCAGAGATGGATTTGGTTTATGGTGGGAGGTGGGAGCTCCTGGGTTGCAGTCACCAATGGCGGTGGTGAACCTGGCTGGAGCTGGATGGAAGAAGATGAAGAATTCTGATATATGGAGGAAATTGTGGATTATGTTTTAGATGTAGTTGTATGTTTGTAGTTGCATGTAGTAAAAGTAGGGGTATTTTTGTCCATTTTTTTGAGGGCATTTTTGTCCGAATATTATTTAACAAAAACAGGCTACATACAGTAAATTCGCAGTTGTATTTATAAACTCCCTTTCATTTTCACATTAAGGTGTCTTTATTTCTTTTCTTTTTCCTTCTTTTCTCGGCGAAAGTAAGGCTCCGTTCTTGTAAAAAAATTTGTCTAGAAACACTTTTTGATTTTTTTTTTGTTTTTTGAACTTTTTGTCATAACTTTTTGAATTAACCGTCGAGATGAATCAGAAAATAAACTTGAGTTGCTCTTATCTCACATCGAAAGCATGTGAAAAATGGATGGTCTAAATGCCAACTACTATTAGATATTTCATTCATCAAAAGTAAGGGAAAAAAAAAAAGAAAGAAGGTATTTTGACTGTTCATTTTTCTCAACTCTCATTGAGAAAGTATAAAAAATGCCAAAAATCAAGTTGATCGCATATTGTTTGATATGATTTCAGAAGTTATTGGTATATTTTATAGATAAGAGCATGTGTTTTTTTCATCTAAAGTAAATCGAATGAGTTTTTCATTCTTATTTAATTGGCTACTTAATTGGTTACTGAACTGTTTAATTGCGCTGCTTTCCAGAAAGACAATTATTAGGTCCCGTTTCAGAAACCTTCTTAAAAAATAAGTACTTATTTTGGAACTTCTCAAAGAAAAATAAGAAGGGTCATTCCATAAAATCCAAATAAAAAGTTTATTTCACATTTTCAAACTCAAAAATAATGTAAATGAAAAAAAAATTCAATTTTTTTTGCACCATATTAAAGATCTCAATGAGATCTATCAAACAAGATCCGATCCATATTGATAAGAAAATTATTTGCGTAAGCACATGATTTTTGAGCTTGAAATTGCCTTATTAAAAAATAAGGAGTTGTGCTATGAGTAATGGGCGCTGAGGAGGGAAATCGTACCGACGGCTGCGCTGGGCCATCTCCGGTCACCGGACAGCCGATCCGAGCCGTCCAAAAATTCTATAAAAAAAAACCGAGGGGGCCTTCGTGAGAATCAACGGCATCCGAGGTGTGTAGGGTGCTTGATCCGAGCACCCCTTTTTCGTGTGAAATCATATACACGAAAAGGGATGCTCGGATCAAGCATCCTACACACCTCGGATGCCGTTGATTTCCCAATAGGCCCCCTCGGTTTTTTTTTATTTATAATTTTTGGATGGCTCGGATCGGCCCTCCGGTGGCCGGAGACGGCCCGACGCGGCCGTCGGTACGATTTCCCTCATTGGCACCCATTGGTACCTATATAAATTCTGAAAAAATAAGTACATTCTTCTTATTTTTGTGGAACAAGCCTTATTATTGAACAAAAAATAAGTTCATCACATTCTAGAACGGCCCCTTAATTATAAATTGTCGAAAACTTATACCTTTTCTTTGGTACATTGTTAAGCCATTGGCTATAGTTTGGTAACACGTATCTTTCTTTTTTTTTTGTCAAACCGAAAGGAGAATTTATTATCACGACATAGAAGATGAACCAGAGGCTCTAACATCATCAAGGGCTAGAGTCAAAAGCCATTGGGGAAAATCACCCCTCCAACTCATCAACCCATTACCCGATAGGGATTTTCTAGCCACAAAGTGTGCTACCCTATTACAACCACGTTTCACATGAGAAAAGAGACACGAGGAAAAATTCAAAGCAATCTGGAGACAATCTAAAATAATGGTATTACAGTCAACGAAGGATCGATAGCTGTTGAGAGCTTGAACAATCTGAAGTGCATCCCCCTCAACGATAATTCGAGAATAGCCCCAACGTAAAGCAATAGTAAGACCAAACCGGAATCCCAACGCTTCAATTACACGAGGAGAGAGAGGACCCTTAAATATTTCCATTGCTGCTCCCACCACTATTGCATCTCTATTCCGAGGCACAAAACCCACACTACCATTGCCATCCTGAGGATTTAGAGCACCATCAACATTTATCTTTATGTAACCCTCCAGTGGAGACTGCCAGATTTGGGTACAAGGAGAAGACAAGGGAGGAGCCCTGTGTTCCAATAAATCACACGCCACCTTGTATTCTTTCCACACCAACAGAGCTTTTTCATAAACTACTAATGGTTCCCATTGCTGGCCCTCAAACAAATCCTGGTTTCTATTTTTCCAAATCGACCAGCAAATCATGGATGCAAGAGCTTTCCCATCTCGACTGCCCACCTCCGAAATCTTCCCTTGTGGTAAAGACATCCACCATTGCCGAAAACTCAAATGTTTCCAACTAGAATCAGCATTTAGGGGGCCAAATTTCCACACCTCCCTGGCCCTCTTGCAGCGAAAAAAAACATGCTCAATCGTTTCAAGTTCTTTGCGATAGTGAAAACAAAATGGGTCTCCAATAACTTGTCTACGATGAAGGTTGGTAGCCACAGCTAGTGCATTATGAGAGCATTTCCAAATGAAATGACGTACCTTATTCGGGATCTGGAGCTTCCAAATGGCCTTCCAATTTACTCGATCCAGTCCTCCCGAACTCGGTTCCCCCTTCACAGTGGATTTCTTAGGAAAAAGAATGGATTTTGCTACATGGTATGTTGACCGGACCGTAAATTTGCCATCATCAGTGTAATGCCATACCCCCTTGTCTGGAATTCCTTGCTGACTGACTCGGATAGCCAAAATATCTTGGGCATCTATTGGGCCGAAAAATTCTAAACGCTCATAGTTTGTTCTATTTTTTATAATTCTAAACTAGTTGATTTGATTTGACAATCTCTTTTGACGAATGTATGGAATTGATTCAATTGAACATGTATATGGTCACGTCGTGGTCTCCCATATTTGCTCCGAAAGTCTAGAATGTTTGGGGAATGAAGATTGGATAATATAAGCTAGCTCATTTTTTGAATTCTCTGTCTTACATAAATTCAATGGTCTAGCTTTATCTCATCTACATAAATCTCCACCCTTCATTCTACATTCCTTTTAAGTTTTACATATTTTCCTAATATGGAAGAAGACTAAACATATAAAAAAAATTCTGTTACCTAAGAGCATCCACAGTGGAATAACCAAAAGTCAATAATTAAAAGTTGCCACGTCATCTTTTGATTATGCATTTAAGAGGTTGCTAAGGTTAGCAATGTAGATGTCTACAATGGTACAATCAAATTTCATTAATCAAAATTTGCCACATCACCATTTCAATTTATAAAAATCTAAAAATTGTGAACATAGAAAATACTTTTTTAAAAATAGGTTTCAAACTAATAAAAATAGGTTATTAGAAAAAGAGAAAATAGTTTTTTGAAAACTTTGATTTAAAAAAAAAAGTTTTCAGGAAAAAGTTAAAAAGAAAAAAAGAAAAAAGTTTTCGAATAAAAAATAGTTTTTGGATTTTTTTTAAAAGAACAGTTTTTGAAAAAAAAATTAATAAAAAATAGTTTTTGCAAAAATAAATAAATAATAGTTTTAAAGAAAAAAAAACAGTTTTTTGCAAAAAAATAGAAACTTTTTTTTAAAAGTATTTTTCTTATAAATATGTTGAAAATGGAAGAGAGAGAAGATTTTTGTGTTATGATGGTGTACTTAATTGAGGAAATGTGGGATAACTAAATTTGATTATTGACAAAAAGTTGCTAGTTTTGATTATCCAATGGTCAAAATTTGATGAGTTGCTAAGAGGTTGCTAAGTTTGATTATTCTACTGTGAGCTCTTTTTTTGAGCAAATGTTGCTAACCTTAACAATATTTTAATTTTGATTATACCACTGTGGATGCTCTAAGAGCATCCCCAGTAGTGGAATAAGCGTAACAAAAAATTGTTAAATTTAGGCCCCGTTCCGGAACGTGAAATAAGTACTTATTTTTTAAGAAGGCAATTTCAAGCTCAAAAATGATGGGCTTATTGAAATCTAAAAATATCTACTATGAATCTTGTTTGAAAGATCTCATTGAAATCTTTAATACAGTACAAAAAAAATCAAAAAATTATTTTTCATTTATATTATTTTTTAGTTTGAAAATGTGAAATAAGTACTTATTTTTTAAGAAGATGTTCTGGAACGGGCTCTTAGCAATGTTGGATAAAAAAAGTGCTTACATTGAAATAATCAAACCTAGCAACTTCTTAACAGCTCATCAAATTTTGGCTCTTCAATAATCAAAGCTAGCAATATTTTGTCAATAACCAAATTTTATCTTTCAATCAAGTACACCAACATTACACAAAAACATCCTCTCTTCCATTCTCTCTCTCACTCTCAACAATGTTTTCAAAAAATAATTTTAAAAAACTGTAACTTTCAAAAAAAATTTCTATTTTTTTCAGAAACTTTTTTTTTTTACAAAAAACAATTTTTTCAAAAATTTTAAAAACCAAACTTAGCAACCTCTTAACAACTCATCAAATTTTGGCTCTTCAATAATCAAAGCTAGCAATATTTTGTTAATAACCAAATTTTATCTTCAATCAAGTATACCAACATTACACAAAAACCTTCTCTCTTTCCATTCATTCTCTTTCTCTCTCTCTTTCTCTCAACAATGTTTTCAAAATATAATTTTAAAAAATTGTAACTTTCAGATTTTTTTTTCTGTTTTTTTCAGAAACTTTTTTTTTTTTACAAAAAACAAATTTTTCAAAATTTTTTAAAAATATAAGTAAATAAAGTGTGTTTTTCAAAAATCTGTTTTTGAAATTTCAAAACTCTTTTATTGAAAACTGTTTTTTACACAAAATCTGTTTTTAAAAAACTATATTTATAGTTTTTAAAATTCCAAAACTATTTGTGTAAATATAATTCTTTCAAAATTTATCATAATTGTATTTACAGTTTTTAAGTGAACAAAGTGTGTTTTTTGAAAAACTGTTTTTTGTTTTGAAAATTTTGTTTATTTTAACTATTTCTAACATAAACTTTTTTTTTCCTTCAAAAACTTCTTTTTCAAAAAATATGCGTGAAATGAATGGAAAAAATTTGGAGGGCCCATTGGTTTTGATTTTGGGCAAAAAATAACCAATGTGGGATTTAAAATTGCTAACTTAAGCAACCGCTAAATGGATAATCAAAATCTGATGTGGCATGTTTTGATTATTCACATTTGCTTATTCCACTGCTGATGCTCTAAGAAATGCACTAATTATGAGAAAGTAAAAGTCTAATCCTGTTTCATATTCAGTGTATAAATTAGCTTTGTAGGCGGGAGTGGTAGATAATTTTGTAATTCATTTTAATTGTATTCAAAATGTGTTGCGCCGTGCCTTTAGGCACGGGCAAACCCTAGTTAATTTATAACCACACACACTTACACACATAAATATACAAACTCCTCTCACATGAGGAGTGGAGCCCACACACAACATAGGAGTGGAGTTTGTATATTTATGTGTGTAAGTGTGTGTGGTTGTAGCACCACTGTAGGATCAATTTTCAAATTGAGTTGACAAATCTCTCTCTCTCACACACACACATGACATGTGTTTAAAGGAGATTGATACTTAGCAAAATTTTCTTCCTCCTCTTTGAAAGACCCAAACACAATAATGTTCTAAGCCATTTGTGGTAGTAGTATCCTAATCCATCCATTTCAAACTAAAATTTCAAGTTCAAGAAAAACACACACACCAATAATTAAAGTTTGAGTAATACATGGCACATAAAAAGGTCACATCGATGATTGTTCCAACGAACACAATATACTTACCATTTTAGTCGGGTCATGAGAGCATTTCCATTGGTTTCTTTGAAAATGACATTATGGAGGTGTGTAGATGTGAAGAGATGAATGATGATTTCAAGATCTTTTGAATGAAGGTGTAATTGGGAAAATTGGAGTTTAAGTTTGCTTGTGGAATTTTATCTAAGGGTTTAATGGAAGATGACAAAAGGACGTGTAAGGTGGGTATACCCACACAAGGATATTTTTATTATATATATGTACTAGTGTATGCCTATACCTGAAGGTACGGCGTAACGCATGCTCATGCTTGAAGAGATGATGCAACGCATTCTAAATACAATCTAAATGAAGAATCAAACACCGGTTGTTTTTTGGATTAAAAAAAAGCTACTTTTTCAAAAAAAATTGGGATACAATAGTTGTTTTAACTCCATCTTATATGGGGTGAATTTCGTGTATGTCTATATCCCACCCTTTATGAGAGAACATTAAAAATAACTGTTAAATGAAAATGTATCCATAGGATAGAAGCCAAGGTAGAGACTTAAAAACATTTGATTTGGTTTCTCTTTTTGTAACGTTCAAAATTTAAAAATAGCACTGATAATGTGGAAGGTTGGTCTTCTTCTTCTTCTTCTTTTTTTAGGGGGAGGAAATCACATAAGACAACAGTATAAATAAATCTGAATCAAAATAAAATTACAAAATCAAACCTTGACCCAATGTTAAACAATCTCATGATAGATTGGACAATGGTGGGAGCTTTGCAATCGAAATAGCCATTTAAAATGAGAAAAAAATGGAGTCAACCTGGTTTCAAATTGATTGCGATTGGGAGTGTGTGTAAATAGAGGGGAGGAGGAGTCATTGATTTACCCTTAAATTTTTGACCAATTCTGATCTAGAGAGAGTATTCATACTTGAAAAAATCACAGGGTTGAGGAGGGGTATCGGCTTTAGGAGCGAAGAGCTGGAAAGGGAACGTAGAAGAAGAAGACAAAGGGAACGTAGAAGAAGAAGACGAAGAGAGAGAGAGAGAGAGAGAGAGAGAGAGAGAGAGAGAGAGAGAGAGAGAGAGAGAGAGAGAGAGAGAGAGAGAGAGAGAGAGAGAGAGAGAGAGAGAGAGAGAGAGAGATCAATTTTGAACGTAAGATCTAATTAGTAGCAATTGTGCAATTACTACTGTTTGTGTGTGTGTGTGTGTGTGTGTGAGAGAGAGAGAGAGAGAGAGAGAGAGAGAGAGAGAGAGAGAGAGAGAGAGAGAGAGAGAGAGAGAGAGAGAGAGAGAGAGATCCGTAAGATTTATGGGACAAATTAATGGTTAGGATTTATGTAGAACATAAGATTCAAAAATCTTTCTCCCTTATTATATAGAAGACTAGCGAATGCTTGTGCCTGAAGGCATAGAGCAACACATTTTGAAGACAATTAAAGCTATCGGTCGAATAATAAGCAAAAGGAGGACATGTTGAAAAAAATGGGTGGGAACAAACTAAACTTTGGTATATGTGCAGGACAAATCGAGGTGCAAATAATATTCAAGTTTTACACAAATTTCCAAAATCCATAAAATCACCTAACACACGTCATAAAAATTAACTATTGTCAAACCAAATATATTTTTGTGAAACTTAACCTAACAAATAAAATGTCATTATGAATTTTCCAATGTCTTAACAAAGCTCTTATCACGATGACCTCATTGTCTCTTTGTCGGTCATCGACTTTCCTACATAAATAAGATTAAGAATTATTAAATTTATCGTAAATAAATATGACCTGGCAATGAAATCTAAAGGACAACTTATCACCCCTACAATAATTTTAATTGTTTACTATCTTTGACATGTGCCAACACTCTTCTGACCAATCAATTTTTAATACAAAAGTCACCACATGAGCACAATGGTCAAGGCATCCAAATTTTGGAACGGGAATAATAAACATATATGGGCATTCATAAAATTGATAAATATAGTCTTTGAGCATTTGCACCCTATTATCCTGGCAGAACATCACAAATTAAGGTATTACTATATTATTTTAATTCTATACAGTGTGATTTATATACAGCTTTCTAGTATTTACCTTTATCATTAATTTTTTCAGATATGACGGGACACATTGTAAGATGAATTCTAACATCGTATCCTTTACCAAGAGTTCTATTGAGCCAGTGAAGTCTTTCACTACCATCTTTACATTATATCTACAATAAATGCGAATTTCAACCGTTTTAGATGTGTTACATATAAGTTGTAGTATTCATTATAAAAATGTATAACGACCCTAATTTTTTCGATTAAAAATATATATTGTTATTCCAAATTTTCTTTTATTGACTATTATTATGTCGTAATAACATTAGGACGACTTTGTAACGTTACGAAGCTTTTGATAATTTTTTTTAAACGATCTATTTTATTAACATGGAAGTAAAAATAAGATCCTAATTTTTTAAATAATTTTAATTAATATTAGTAAATATATCATTTAGTTACACACATACCTCTCTCTCTCTCTCTCTCTCTCTCTCTCTCTCTCTCTCTCCGTCACTCTCTCCCCTCTCACAGTTCTCTCTTTTCTCTCCCTCCTTCTTTCCTCCCACCTTCCTAGCTGTCTTTCTTCCTCACCAAGAAAACAGCCACCACCTCACCCGACCACTACTGGACCACCACCCACCTGCTTCCCTCCTTACCAGCCCTAGCACACCCCTAAAAGCCATGTCTATCTCTCTCTCTCCTCCAAAACTTAACCAACCAAATTCTTTCTTACCCTCTAAGAATTCGACCACCACTCCCACCATGACACCTCCTGCTTCCTCCTGGAACCATATCCCAACCCCCACACCCCTACTCCGTCCCTTAACCACCGTAGAATCCCACCACCATTATCTCTTCCTCTCAAAATTCCCTATAAATACCCAACCCCACTGCCATACGAACCCACATACCTCTTCTCCACCTCCCACCACTGCAAATCATAGGAGTAATTAGAAAGAGAAAGCTCCAAATCCATGGAGTCCTAGAGAGAGAAAGTAAGAAAGAGAAAAGTGGGTTTACCCCTTAGACCCACTGAAACCTCAATTGACAACACAAGATATCTCCTACAACCCCAAGCATCTCTAAACAATCCCCAATTCGATTCTGAGGTTCCCCCATAGACGTACCCGAAGTCACCTTCCTCAAATTCCAAGTTTCGGTTCTTGAATCAATTCGAGCAATTCAAGGTATTATAGTCCTTTCCATCCATTCTCTAAGTATATTTGAGGGTTTTTAAGCCTAACCCATAGCCCCATGAGGTCCTATGCATCAAACCATGGAAGAAAACAAAAAAAATTGAAAACTGCATTCAACCTTGCTACCGCAAGGTTCAGAGGAAAAGTAGCGGTGGAAGCTCCCACCGCAATGTTGGACCAGTCAGACCTTGTGGCCGCGACCCCCACCGCAAGGCCAGTTCGGTTTTATTAAAAATCACTCCGAAACCATTTTTCAACCCTCCGAGCAATGTTTTTGACATCCGAACTATTTTACTAGACTCTTCGCACCTCAAAGATGATATCTTGTTAACATTAATTTTTATTTTTTTACTTATCTAATTATTATTTATATTACAAAGTTTTCAATCAAAATAATTTTGCGACCTTATAACCCATGTTATTATTGCCCGAATAATTTTTTTTAGACTCTCTATAATCTTAAGATAAAATCTTGTTAGCCTCAACATATTTATATATTAGATTATTTATTATCTAATTATTTTACTCTCAATAATTTTCGGTAATATCTTTATTCAAATAATCCCGCAACCCTTTGGACCCACTTTTTGATACCCGAACATGTTGCGTAGGACCGTTAGAACTCCTATTAAGGTCATGATTATTATCATAATATTTTATTCTATTTAGCAAAATTCTAATATTTATTAAATTAAGTGTGTACCATTAAATCCTTTCTTTTGTTATAAAGAACTCATTATTAAACCAATTCTTTTTCCTTTTGAGCCACTATAAATAAGTAAAACAAATAGAACCTTAGCATCATAATGATGATCAAATAAAATATTTATTGTAACAATAAGTTTTTTTTTTCTACTAACAATTTCACTGTATTGTTTTCACAACTTTATAACAAATATTATAATTGCCTTATTTTTCTTTTGTAAAACTTGCTATTTATTTCCATACAAGATTAAGGGCAACGGTCCATTAATAAAATGCTATGTGATTTATTGTTCGATATTATTATGTCGTTATTTCAATATTTCGCATCTTATTAATTATTGTTCGATTCATGAACTTACGTGTTAGATCAGACTTAGCAACATGGGTTGGTATACGCAAGAAATCACCTAGATGTTATTAGGTAAAGAATAAATTGGAAAATTTCAGGAATAGAGGTTGCCTACAGGTGGATGTCGAATGGTGATTGTGTTGAGATGGGTGCTAACAGGAGGCCCGTGATGTGATTTGAGACAGGTGCTAAAAGGGGCCTGGTCTTTATTATGGGTGCTAACAGGGGCCGAGTGATATGATTTGAGACAGGTGCTAACAGGGGCCTAATCTTCGATATGGGTGCTAACAAGGGCCCAGTGGTGATTTTGAGATATGATTTTGCGATGGGTGCTAACAGGAGCCTAGTGGTGAATGTTTAGGTGAACCCTAGTCATGTCATGGCATGATAAGCTATCCCTTTGTTTGTGGTTGAATTGAAATTATGACAAACAAAAGGGAATGATCTCATGGGACAGGACATTGGCTAGCAGTTGGGGAGGAAATGATATTGGGGAAAAGATCTTATATCACACATCAGGCTAAAGGATAGTAAGAAACAGATTATTATGTGTTATTCTGTTGTTTATATTTCGCATCAATATTCTATTGCTTACTTGCTCGCTATAAAGTAAGGGGATTGATGGGTAGGATTATTCTACTTGGTGAATTATCAGTCACGAATACGCTTGTATCCTGGGAAATCGGTTGTTTTGGTGATCAATTTGCCAAAAGGTGTAGGATCCGAGGTAGAACAGTTTGACTCAGGAGGAATACTAGGGGCAAAAACTGAGTATGCCACGGAGTTTGTATCAAGATTAAAGTCGTTCTAAAGATGTTGGTTCATATCATTAGATTTAATGTATTTGATTTAGTTAATTTATTCAGGGGTTGTAAAAATTAAACCTCTATTTTTGATAAATTGTAATTAATTTGTCATGGATTTTCGGTAAATGAAGAAATCTTTTTTCGCAAAATGAATACTAATGCTGCCGATATTCGTTTAAAATATCGGGGCGTTACAAAATGATTACCTGGTTACAGTCTGCACATCTTCTCGTTCGCAATGATTACACATAATCCAATCATACTGATCTTCAACTTGGTTATATCATGTATTGCATAAATCAATCCATAGGTGTTCAACATTTATTTTTTCAATGCGGCCAATAACGCGATAATAGTTTACCTATGATAAAATTCCAAGTGTAGGTATATAATGATGCCAAAATATTAACCATGAAATCATGCAGGGGAAAATCTTACATTGGCCCAAAACGCAAATTGGTTTATTAGAATTCCCTTGGCATTTGAAATTATTAATGCCTGGGGAGTGAAAATCCATGTGTACGGTTCCATGCTACCGACTTTTGTGTATTTACGTCTTCTGCAAACCTAGATAAGCACGATTTTTTTAGAACAATTAATCGAACAACAAATACTAATCTCAATATAGTGAAAGACTAAAAAACATACAAATTGATTCGCTCAATATCCAACTTACCATTCAGGAATCCTGTCTGTACAAATTGAGTGATTAACGTATAATTTGCTCTTCTTGCAGGTGCTAAGGTACTAACCTAAAAAGTTAAAATTTTAAAATTATTAATCAAGTTTTAAATTATTATTAAAAAAATTCACACAGGTTCAGAGAAGTATTACCATGAAAATCATCGACCTTCAACCTTGTAGCAAACAAAACATTATTTTGGTGCAGAGTTTTAAGCAGACGCATCCCATCTCTCATTGCAAATTCATTCCACAAAGTAAGTCGAACAGACGTTATACTGTTATCAATTTGTCAATAGAGAATAGAGATTAAATTCAAATTGTTGTAATAGATTTTACGCACATAAATGATTTATTGTATCTTTTATCAAGCAATACCACATCTCTCGCCATAGATTCCTCATCTTTGGTACTTTGATGTTTAGTGACAGTGACAACTAACCCAACCACATCTAAAGAATGACACATATAGCCAAGAGAAAAAAAAACTTATTGGAATTAAAAATTGGTGGACTTTTTATTTGCTCAATATTCAAGGTTTACTATATAAGTAATATAGCCATAGAACAACGTACTTATCAATTGCACATAGTTGTTGGCAAAATGATGGATATCTTGTGTAGAAACCCGTAAAATTTTAATTCTTGAAATGTTTAGTAAATGACTAATTGGTTGGATATGGTTTAATTGGTGATTATTTCATTTGAGGATTGAAGTGAACGAATATAAGTTTGAGGGAGTGGGTGTGTAATTTAAAGATAAATTAGTATATATTAGTCGAGTGTGTGGTGTAGGAGATTATTTTCATCTCCCATCTCTCTCTCTCTCTCATCCGTTCTCCCTCTCTCTCTCTACCGTGTATCACTCTCTCTTGATCTCTCACTCAAAACTCCACTCCATCTCATAAAAACCTCAAGGATCCATCTATATTTCATCTCTAGAACGCAACCTTAGGCTCGTATCGCATTGGGTGAGGCTCGGAGGGAAGATCTTGGAGGATTTCTAGAACCCAGGGCTCGTTCTTTGATCACGTGTTTGAAGCTTCTAACCTTGAGGCAGGGATTTCTTACTCACTTTATATGTTTATGAGTTGATTTCGCGCTTGGATCGAGTCTTGATCGTCCCCCTTTGTTCTTTTTAAAAGCTGTCAAAATCTGCAGAAATCACCCAAAATCACTGAGGGATCGATCCCTCAAAATCTGGATTTTTCCCTTGGGGGATCGATCCCATAGAGAGGAGGGATCGATCCCTCCCATCTCTGGAAATTCTGCTTGCTTTTTGGGTTTCAGCCCAACTTCAAACGGCTATAACTTCTTCGTCCGATGTCCGTTTTATACAAATTTCATATCGATTCGAAGGTCTTGAAGTCAGCTTTCATTTGCCACTAGAATCACTTTAAACCTCTTAGTACATAAAAAGTTATGGTCATTTGAGTAGAGGTGTGTTAGCCTGCCGATGTCTGTGGCTATTCCTAAGGTTATTCTTTTTCCGTGTTATGATTTCCTATATAATTAGAACATGTTTAAGTTACTCCTGAGCATGACTGCTTATATCCTAATGACTCATTATTCGATCTTGTCTCTTAGCACTCATTAGAGCGTAATATCAACGACGTTGGCTAGGGAAATGTTCTGTAAGGTCGATAGGAGTACCGTGGCTATAAGGGATAAAATGGTGATTGCTATGAGAAGACATGAGCTTGTCTAGTGATACGATGGGTAGTGTTGTCACTCGTATCCTCATGCTTCATCTTGTTGAGCTTCCTACGTTCCTTTGACACTCGTCCTATAAGGTTCGTCGTTGTGGGTTTGGTACGTGACGTAGGGTGTCGTGATAGACTTCGAGGAATAATATGTACTTAAGGTATTTATCAATGTACAAAGGGACATGTTTAAGAGTTTGTAATGCATTATGTGATGTTGAATGTGAGATTTGTGAATTTGGAAAATGTTGTCTTCTTGTATATGGATTGATAATGCATGTGTGTATGTGTGAGTTGATAATTTTGAATTGAGGGTCCTGCAACGCAAGGTGTGGTAATGCGAAAACCTGGGTAGAAAGAGAGTTCACTGTCACTCAGAGGGTGGTAACACAGTTGAACTTTTCATAAAACGAAGAATGTTGAAGTTGAAGTTAGACGTATATGTTGTTACTTGAACTATTTGCTGCTTGAGATGGTGACCATTAAAGAAAGCGGTAAACAATTGATTCTACCAAGGGTTTGAAAAGAACGGAACTTGTCTTTTTTTTGAAAAAGGATTTTTATTAAAAATCCTCTGGCTATTCTTGAGCGAATCAACGGTTTTCAGTATTCGTGCGCAGAATCAACGGACTCCGGTTATTCAAACTCGAATCAATGAAGCTTGACCCGTAGAGGTCAAGAGTTTCTCAAAACTATTTTGGCAACCAAAAAGGGATGTTTTTTTATGAAAGGAGGCTTGGTGATGAATGGTAAAAAATAAGGAAGTTAAGTGTGGCATTCATTTGAGAAATTGTCATTGGTTATCTAGATTGACGTGTATTTAATGCTACTTCTAGCTTGATGTATGAACGGTTAGGGATAGCTATAATACGTATAGAATCCCATAGTGGTAGTTTGTCAGTTCTTTGTGATATTCCATTGTATCTCTTGCCTGTTTATTAGAAACCATTCATTCTTATTGCATGTTTCATCGCATTTACATATAACTTGAGTATAGAAATTTCTATTGGGCTAGTGTAGCTCAACTTATCATTTTCAGGTGCATCCCAAGGATCTTGACACGGAGTGCATGATGTGCATGCTTGACTTCACATCTTTGAAAGTTGTCATTGAGAGTGGTTCTATCATCTTTTATATAACTTCATGAAAAGATGTAATTGTAAATTTCATTTGAACTCTTTTAACTTTAGATATCATGTAACCTCTAAATTTACCGTCTTTAACAAATTACGAAATTTGGGCCGTAGTGCCAATGTTGTAAATTTCTAAACTCGGGGACTTGTTTTGTAAGTGATCTTTTGGGGAACTCTCTTTTGGGTATTATCTCTATATTATGCCAAGATCGATTATTGAAAAGGATTATTATTTATGTTGAAAATCGAGGGCGTGACGAATTGGTATCAGAGCATTAGGTTTAGAACACCTCGAGACCGTGGGGAGACTTTTAGTCTCATGGGTTCAAAAGAAAATCATTGCATTCATTTTAAAAATATATATATGCTTGCTTGCATGAATGGGTTAGTACATTGATGTGGCATTGCATTTACATTGCGGTCTAATGGAGTAGAGTTGTTAACCCATGTTGGGAAGGTCGAAAACTTGCATCATGTAGTGATATGATTAATGCTGATAACTTTCTTTCTTATGCCGTTATAGTAAGATGTCTTCGAGACGTGAAGTTAGGTGGGGTGAGACCGAGGATCATGATCACCAGGGTCGTAGTGCATACGGGAAGAATGAGGTTAATCAATGTACTAGAGATGAGGCAATGTTTCCTGAGATTGTTGAGTGTGCGAAGGGTTTTAAGATTCTAAAGGGTGCGCAGAGGGGTACGAATGTGGGGAAAACTAGATATCGAGTCATTGGCATAAGCTCATCTTCTAGGAGTATTCAGAGTTCGGGAAGAAAGAAATCGAGGGAACTAAGTCACTTTATTCAGGGCCAGCAGGGCCTTAAGCCACCTTCTTATACCGGGACTCCGGGAGCTCTCTTCAAACGTCAAATTGTGTGTCATCGTTGTGGTCAATCTGGTCATATTTGAGCTCAATGTTCATGGTGTCCAAGATCTTGTTTGACTTGTGGGAAACTCGACCATTTCACGAGAAACTGTCCACAGATTGTTAGCTAACCGCAACCCCTGAATACACAAAGGCAACCAACCATTAAAGTGGGTAAGTCGCTAGGGAATTTTTGAAGCCAAGAGAGGAAGAGACAAAGGGAACCAAACCAACCTTCGCAAAATCAGATTAATCTTGGACCGCCTATTTTATCCGAGAATCAGGGAGTTTCACAGTTTGATAGGCTTTGTTATATCTGCCACAATCCTGGCCACTTTGCGAGAAATTGATCTTGGGGATCTGGAGTACATGGAGAATCAAGCTCAATGCAACAATAAAAATGTACACCTAAACAGCAACAGATGCAATTCCGCCGTTAAACTA
This sequence comes from Rhododendron vialii, assembly GCF_030253575.1. Lineage (NCBI taxonomy): Eukaryota > Viridiplantae > Streptophyta > Magnoliopsida > Ericales > Ericaceae > Rhododendron > Rhododendron vialii. Next base: position 28,531,126 of record NC_080561.1, read on the forward strand.
TCACCTCCTACTGCTCCTTAGTCCTCAGAAAACGTTAACGTTTAAGGTATCTTCTTTCCTTTGGTATTCGACCTATTTGTTAGTCATATCGTATTAATATGTTATCTTGGGCCTTTGTAGTCTATGTATATCGAGGATTGATGGTATCCATGACAGTAGATGATGTTCTGAATGTGAATCATAAGAATTGTTTCCTTGTTTATCTTCTCTCATTGTCCTAGCTGAAATCTAGTTGGAATTGTATTGAAATCTATTATCTGTAAGTTTGTTGTATTGTTGGCCTGTTGTGGTTCTAGACATTTGAGTTAATTATCACAAAATCGTTCTTAGCATTTCTTGGGAACAATCGAATTCTTGTGGCAAAGTATCCTATGACTTATTTGTTAATGATGATGAAATGCTCCTCGTTTTCCATTCGAAATCTTATTGTTAACATTACCTTGCTTGAAGATAAAGTTCTGATTGGTCAGTTTAGATCCTACTGTTGTGACTACCAATTTCATCGTTTGCTTTTAACTGTTATCCTATGCAAGTTTTTCTGTTGCAACTCCGACCTACAAAACTCAATCTGTAATCACATACTTTATGATATACAACTTCTTAGGAACCGTCAAATTCGAACTTGTTGCTATTGTTGCATACTTTGGTGCCACCATTGATTCTAACTTCTTAGTTTTGAAGTCATATGATTTGAGTTTGTTTTCATTTTGTATCCGTATACTTGCCTAGACCTATCCGGTTGATTTGGATATCAGTGTTGCAGATACAAGTCTATTTGTTGGAAATTGTTACCCTATTCAAATCCTTATGTTGTAATTGGAGTCAAATCTTGTGGTAACATATCTATCGATACCCATTTGTTGGTGCCATTCAATTCTAATTTACTTGCCGTAGTTACTCTTAGTACCATTCAAATCTGTTGTGATTCCTCACTTTTGGAGGTACATATGATTCGTTTCTTAATACTCGACCATGATTTGTTGGAAGTTTTACTCATTTCTGATGTTGGACAAATTTTGACTTTGGATCAATTAGTTTACGAGATCTCTATCTCATTGCTTCGTGCTTGTCCTCAGTATCGAAATCTTTCGTTTGCCAAAGTGTTATCCGCTGACTCCTTTGACTTGTAGAGCAAAAAGAAAATTATGATAATTATCATGAGATGGTATCGAAGTACGTTGCCAAATCATTTTAAGAATTTCTTGTGTCCTTTAAATTCCGGTCATCTCACTTCTGTTCTTTGAGTTCTTGATTGGTGTCGTTTAAGTTTTGGAACTCGCTTGTTTCATTGAAGATAATAATCAAATCCTTCTCTCAACCTAGAATGACCTAACATGGAGCGAGAATTTGGTGCAACCTTTAGAGGAATTGGCTCGTAGTCAGGATTTGCTAGATTTAGTATTGAGGAGTGTGATGAGACCTATCTGCCAACGACTATTGGAAGCTCGGGAACAAAGCAAGGTAAATTTGTCACAGATTGTTAATCGCGCGAGGCCGACCAAAGGATTACGCCAACTACCATCGTCATCCACAGTCATTTAAGAGGGACATCATTTGCTTCATAAAATGTCACTGCATTGGAGTTTGTCTCGTAATTTCAGAAAGATAGGGTGAGTGTCGGGTATCTTGTGTAACATCCTTTTTAATTGAGGTGCTTAAATGTTATATTTAATAACTTAAGGGCTAAAGTGCATTTTTTTTAAAAGTGTGGTGCATGTGTGCCGTGTGTTTTGTTGGTGAGGTTAGGGATGGCAAAGTGAACCGAACCGATGGGTACCCGAACCGTAACCGAAAATTTTCCCCGAACCATAACCGAAAAATTCCCCGTGGGTATGGGTATGGTTGAGGCCTTGGATACCCGAACGGGTATCGGTTCGGGTATGGTTTAGCAGATCCCCGAACCGATCCCCGAACCGAACCGAACCGAACCGAAATATATATATGTATAGGAGTCCTGTGGTTGAAGTGCATATGTCTGGAAATTTAGGGACTAAATTGTTGCATGTGTTAAGGTTTAAGGGCCTGGAGTGTGATAATCTTTTTCTTTAATTGACAGCTACAGATTCATACGGTCATACCAAACAGTCAAACCCACCCCCTCCTCTCTTACTGCGTTGCAGACAACCCTTCGCCGCCTCACCGCCGCTTGTCGTCTCCTCTCTCTCTCTCTCTCTCTCAATCACACATACATGAGACACCCCCACCCACCTTCTCCAATGTCGTCAAGCAAAATATTCGGTCGAATACACAGATCGAAGGCCTCGGAGATCGGCCGCTCCGGCGACATTCAAACATACGTACAGTACGTACCTCTCTCTCTCTCTCTCTCTCTCTCTCTTACTCCCTCTTTCTTCTCTCATCGATCAGAACCCACCCCAAGAACTTGAAATCGGACGAAATTTTCAGATCTGCCCATAGCAGTTGTCATTTGGTTCGGGTACCCAATTGGTTCGGGGATTACCCGAACCCCGAATGGTTCGGTTATGGTTTCTTCTTGCTCTCCCCGTTCGGGTAACGGGGCGGATATGGGTAGAGGTTCGATTTCGGGGATCGGGTACGGAATTCCCCATATCCGCCCCGAACGCCCCGATTGCCATCCCTAGGTGAGGTGTGTGTGTGATTCATTAAAATAAAAAGAAAAGAAAACCCATCAGAGGAGGAGTTGTGTACTACGTTAGAGAGAGAGAGAGAGAGAGAGAGAGAGAACGAACAGCATGGAGAAGAGGAGGAAGAAGAAGGAGAAAAGAAGAAGAAAATTAGGGTTAGGTTGATTGAAGCTCAGCTAGGTAATTTTCATCTTCTTAGATGCTGAATTTCATGTTTTTCATGTTTGGTTTCATGTTCTACATCTAGTATACACTTGATTGAAGTAATTAGAGATGAATTGAATCCATGGGAGAGGGTTTTTGAGGTTGGAGTTCAGTTTTATTCCAGAAAATTCGTGTATCACATGGTTAGGCAAAACTGTGATTGAGCAGAGTTGAATCTGTCCTGTTTTTGACGAATTTATTCAAGGTACCTAGGAACCTTCTAAATTCTTAAAATAAATCCTGAATGTTCATCTGTGAGTCTATTGCATCGTGCTAAATTTTCAGAAAATAACTCGAAGTATTTTAGCCTATAAAATTCGTGGACTGAACTGGTGTCTAATTCGCGTCTGTGCAGACAGCACAGACACGTGTTGGAAAAACGGGCATAACTTCTTGCTCGGGTATCGGTTTTACGCACCGTTTCTTGATTCCGAAACTAGACTCGTATATCTTTCTGAATATGTATGGATTGTGCCGTGACTCTTTCTAGATTATAGCAGTTTTTGAGTTAAAGTTTAGGTTTTGGGAAGTTCTGGGATTCTGGACAGCTTTTGATTTGTGTTCCTCGTGAAATTCCTCAAGTTTAAGCATGCTGGGTGAACATGGGTGAACATGAGTCTTAAACATTGATCAATTGGTGATGTTTTGGTGTTGGAATTATTGGAAAAGATTGAGTATGTGATTTTTAATGAGCATTCGATCGCAGACTGTTCTGTTGGAACTGTGATTTCTGTTTTAGATGTGTAACTTCATTTGAACGTATCTTGGTCATTCGGACTCCAATTAGGGCAAATTTTATATTGAGATTGATGTTCTGAGAGTGTATTTTCTAATGGTTATAGTCTCGAAGTCTAATCCTAAACCAATAGAATGCTATAGTCAGAATTCGATCAATGGTTCTGCTAGAAAGTGTGTTTGTGAGATTTTTGGCTTTGAGGTACAAATTGATGAATTTACTTCTTTGCTTTTGGAATTAAACTTTGAGCTCATATGTGCGGAATATTTGTTAGGTTCGGAGACGACGACGAGTACCGCAGCTCCACGTAGGGAGTGACTGCGTTGGTTTTCTTTTTGTTGGAGACCGAGGTGAGTGTTCGATTCATAGATGTTCTTCAATTGGTTTGAATTTGAAATATTGGACTGTGACTTTGTGTCGGTGGGCAACAAAGGCCAACGGCCGGACTTTGTGTCGTGCCTTTGACTTTGTGTCGATTCAATGGCTTTATGCCAAAATTATGACTTTGTGTCGAGCCAGTGACGTTGTGTCGGATTAAAGACTTTGTGTCGATTATTTGCTTAATGCTTAATTGATGATGAACTTGGATTTATTGTCTATATTGAACAACATCCATGTCTCATTTACACTCCTGGAACTCGTTTGGGGTTCAAGGTTTGCAGGTATAGGTCGGTGTCCACTACAGGTCACATTTTGCGTTTTGTGACTCGCTTGAGAAGTGCGTGGTTGAGGCCTGAGAGAGTCTTTGTCTCCCAGCCCATAGATGATATTTGCCTAGTTTAGTTTTTTTTTATATTTGGATAATAGTTGGTTATGTTTATTTCTTGACAGACTTCCGCTGTAGTTTGTAAATGACAATCATTTTTGAGATGTAAATAAAATGTGGCTGTTAAACTTCAACATTTAGTTATTCTTGGAATTGCTAGTAGCTGGTTGTTGTTGGGCTGTTGTCGCGTGTCGTATCGGGATAGGCTGATGAGGTGCTATTCCGGAACGGGGCGCGACATCGTGTGTGTCTATCGGATACCCAGGCGACAACCGATGAAATCTAGTTAGAAGAGGAGCTTAATCACCGCACCTTTTAAATGGAAGTCTCAAGAAGTTAATTGGACTATCGGGTTACATTTAGAGCAAGATCATTACGCATGGATAGATAATCGTACATATAAATTTTGCAATAAAGGGAAGCTTAGAAATTGCGTACCATTTGAAAGTGCCGCCGAAACTTGTGAGCATTTGTGATGCGTTATATATATGCGGATAATAAAAAGGTACGAGCCGAATCCATGGCATGAGTTAGAAAGATCTGAACTTGAATTAGAAGCCGATGTGTCCCATGGCGAGAATCCAATACGTATCCTAAATTTGCGTAGTCAATTGTTGAGAGGTAAATCGATGCCGTTAGGGTGTTTACCTAGGAAGGGAGGATGAAGTCAGAAAGAGGTACTCGTGTTTGTTGTAGTTTCATTGATATAAATCTTTGACATAAATTTTGCTTGTTATCAAATTGTTGCATGAGGGATAGCGATACGATTGGAATATGTTGATGTGTTGATTGGCATGATTGGACCTGGTTTATTAAATTTCGAGGACAAAATTTCTTTAAGGAGGATAGACTGTAGAGACCTGTAAAATTTTAATTCTTGAAATGTTTAGTAAATGACTAATTGGTAGGATATGGTTTAATTGGTGATTATTTGATTTGAGGATTGAAGTGAAATAATAGAAACTTGAGGGAGTGGGTGTGTAATTTAAAGATATATTAGTATATATAAGGTGGGTGTGTGGTGAGGAGATTATTTTCATCTCCCATCTCTTTCTCTCTACCGTGTATCTCTCTCTCTTACTCTCTCACTCAAAACTCCACTCCATCTCACAAAACCTCAAGGATCCATCTATATTTCATCTCTAGAACGCAACCTCGGGCTCGTATCGCATTGGGTGAGGCTCGGAGGGAAGATCTTGGAGGATTTCGGAGCTTTGGAACCTAGGGCTCGTTCTTTGATCTCGTGTTTGAAGCTTCTAACCTTGAGGTAGGGATTTCTTACTCACTTTATATGTTTATGAGTTGATTTCGTGCTTGGATCGAGTCTTGATCGTCCCCCTTTGTTCTTTTTAAAAGCTGTCAAAATCTGCAGAAATCGCCCAAAAATCACCTAGGGATCAATCCCTCTTGCTTAGGGATCGATCCCTCGCTCAAAATCTGGATTTTTCCCTTAAGGGATCGATCCCCAAGAGAGGAGGGATCGACCCCTCCCTTCTCTGGAAATTCTGCTCATTTTTTGGGTTTCAGTCCAATTTCAAATGGCTATAACTTCTTTGTCCGATGTCCGTTTCATACAAATTTTATATCAATTCGAAGGTCTTGAAGTCATCTTTTATTTTCCACTAGAATCACCCTAAACCTCTTGGTACATAAAAAGTTATGGTCATTTGAGTAGAGGTGTGTCAGCCTGCCAATGTCTGTGGCTATTCCTAAGGTTATTCTTGTTTCGTGTTATGATTCCCTATATAATTAGAACATGTTTAAGTTACTCTTGAGCATGATTTCTTATGTTCTAATGATTCGTTATTTGATCTTGTCTCTTAGCACTCATTAGAGCATAATATCAACAACATTGGTTAGGGAAATGTATCGTAAGGTCGATAGGAGTACCGTGGGCTATAAGGGATAAAGTGGTGAGTGCTATGAGAAGACATGAGCTTGTCTAGTGATCCGATGGGTAGTGTTGTCACTCGTATCCTCGTGCTTCGTCTTGTTGAGCTTCCTAAGTTCCTTTGACACTCGTCCTATAAGATTCTTGTTTAGAACCTAGCGGGTGGTATGTTAGGGAGTCGTGGGTTCGGTATGTGACGTAGGGTGTCGTGATAAACTTCGAGTAATAATGTGTACTTAAGGTATTTATCAATGTACAAAGGGACATGTTTAGGAGTTTGTAATGCATTGTGAGATGTTGAATGTGAGATTTGTGAATTTGGAAAACGTTGTCTTCTTGTGTATGGATTGATAATGCATATGCATATGTGTGAGTTGATAATTTTGAATTGAGGGTCCTGCAACGCAAGGTGTGGTAATGCGGAGACTCTAGAGGGCCCACAACGCAAGGTGTGGTAATGTGGAAACTCGGGTAGAAAGAGAGTTCACTGTCAGTCATGGGGTGGTAACACAGTTGAATTTCTCATAAAACGAAGAATGTTGAAGTTGAAGTTGAAGTTAGAAGTATATTTTGTTATTTGAACTATTTGCTACTTGAGATGGTGACCATTAAAGAAAGAGGTAAACAATTGATTCTACCAAGGGTTTGAAAAGAACGGAACTTGTCTTTTTTTTGAAAAAGGATTTTTATTAAAAATCCTCCGGCTATTCTTGAGCGAATCAATGGTTTTCAGTATTCGTGCGCAGAATCAACGGACTCCGGCTATTCAAACTCGAATCACCGAGCTTGACCCGTAGAGGTCGAGAGTTTTCTCAAAACTATTTTGGCAACCGAAAAGGGATGTTTTTTTATGAAAGGAGGCTTGGTGATGAATGGTAAGAAATAAGGAAGTTAAGTGTGGCATTCATTTGAGAAATTGTCATTGATTATCTAGATTGACGTGTGTTTAATGCTACATCTAGCTTGATGTATGAACGGTTAGGGATAGCTATAAGACGTATAGAATCCCATAGTCATAGTTTGTCGGTTCTTTGTGATATTCCATTGTATCTCTTGCCCGTTTATTAGAAACCATTCGTTCTTATTGCATGTTTCATCGCATTTACATATAACTTGAGTATAGAAATTTCTACTGGGCTAATGTAGCTCAACCTATCATTTTCAAGTGCATCCCAAGGATCTTGACGCAGAGTGCATGGTGTGCATGCTTGACTTCACATCTTTGAAAGCCGTCATTGAGAAGTTGTTCTATCATCTTTTGTATGACTTCATGAAAAGATGTAATTGTAAATTTCATTTGAACTCTTTTAACTTTAGATATCATGTAACCTCTAAATTTACCGTCTTTGACAAATTACGAAATTGGGCCGTAGTGCCAATGTTGTAAATTTCTAAACTCGGGGACTTGTTTTGTAAGTGATCTTCTGGGGAAATCTCTTTTGGGTATTATCTCTGTATTATGCCAAGATTGATTATTGAAAAGAATTATTATTTATGTTGAAAATCGAGGGCGTGACATATTGTAATCTTATATTGTAAGCCTAATGAAAAGGGTATCCTATCACATGTGATACATACATGTTCTACTCTTGTATCATCAGTAAAACACATTTTGTAGTGGTACAGTACCAGATTGAACTTCTCATCAGCTAGTATAATACTGACTCCTTTAAAAAAGTAGACCCTACCCTCGTAAAGATGCTCCCTGAAATAGTATACTTCTTCAGGACCTACACTTGCCTCCATAGCATCACCTTATAGCAGTCATTTTTTTTAAAATTATGCACATTATAATAAAAATTTAAACACATTAAGATATCACTTGTAGAGACCCGTATTTTCTGAAAATGATTTAAGGGTTTTATAAATGCAAAAATATTGAATCAATGAGAAATTTGTGTGTTTATTTGATATGGGGCTTTAATGATAGGATTGTAAATTGAGGGAGTGTGAATGTAATTGGTTTGTGTGCTAGTATAAATATGTGGGTGTGTGTGGGGGGGATAAAAGCCCCATCTCTCTCTTTCTCATCTCCCACGCTTTCTCTCTCTCGGCTCTCTCTCTCTCTTGCTACATCACACAAAACCTCACCACAAACATGAAACCCATGAAGATCAACCTCCAATCCACCTTCCTCTAGCGGTCTTGAGTTCGTATCTCGGTGGGTTAGGAGTGGAGAGGCGTATTTCGGTTCGTTCAAGCTTTCGGAGCTAGGGCTCGCTTGAGGGGGTTGGATCCTTGCGTATACACTTCGAGGTAGGAATTTCTTACTCACTTTATGTGTTTATGAGTGATTTATGTGCTTAATCGTGCCGTGGATTTTGTTGTTGTTGTTGTTGAGCTTGCCCTTGAATTTCTACTAAGTCGATGCTCGTAACATCTCTGTATCGATACAACCTTTATTGTTGTATCCATACCAGTTGTTTATCTTGAATCTAGTAGCACCATATGCTTGTTGTATCGATACAACCTTTTTTGTTGTATTTATACCAGGGCCTTATGGGACAATTTTGTTCACACTGCTCCCACTTCAATTGTTTTGAACCCCGAACACCTTTAGCACCTTTTCGACCTCTCCGAACCTCGTTCAAGCATGCTTAATGGAATACCATTGGTTAATCTAAGTTACCCTCGTCTTATTGGTCTTCCATTAGTAAAGAAAGAATAATAACTTAATTGGTTAAAGCTTGATCGAAATGCTTCTAAGGAGATTGATTGTACTAGGGAATGATTGTGGCATGATGTGGTGAACGATATAGGCACGTTAGGTACTATGACATAAAATGGTGGTTGGTGAATTGAAAAACGTATCGTAGAGAGGTTATCGAACATCGTAGGCTATAAGGTATGACGTGGGATGCATAGTTGGTCGATGGGGATTTGGCTAGCGGTTCGGATGAGAATAGGATAACTCGTATCCTCTTGCTTCGTCTTGTTGATCTTCCTAGGTTCCTTTGGCACTCGTCCTGTAAGATTCTAGTTTAGAACCTAACGGGTGGTGCATCATAGAGTTGTGTGGGTTCAGTACGTGACGAAGGATGCCGTGATGGACTTAGAGAGGAATGACATGAGCATATGTAGTTGTCAATGTACATTGTGATATGTTTACAAAGTTTGTATTGTCTTGTGTGATGATGATTGAAAGAATGTGAATTAGGGGATGTTGTTTGCTTGTATATGGATTGATAATGCATGTGTGTATGCATGAGTTGAGAATTTGGATAAAGGGTCATGCAATGCAAGGTGTGATAATGCGGAAACCCAAGTGGAGAGAATTCACTGTAGCGCAAGGTGTGATAATACAGTTGAATGTCTCGCATGATGAAGGAAATTATGATTGACTTTAGAAGTTCATGTTATTGTTTGGACTATTTATTGCTTGAGAATGTGACTATTGTAAAAGGGAATAAACGGTTGATTCTATCAAGATTTTATTTAAGAAAGAAATGTGAGTTTTGAAAAGAGAATTTTATCAAAAATTCTCCGGTATTTTTGAGCGAATCAACGGATCCGGTATTTGGGTACAAATCAACGGATAACGGCATTTAAGCTCGAATCAACGAAGCTTGACCCATAATGGTCTTGAGTTTTTCTCTAAATTGTTTTGGAAATCAAAAAAAAAGAAGGTTTTATGAAATGATGCTCTATGGTGAATGGTATGAAATGAGAAAGTTGTTTGTGACATTTGTTCGAAAAGTTATTAGATGGTTGAACAGTTGTTGTAGTTTGTTAGATTGATATGAATTTTAATGCTGCATCTAGTTGACGTGTGAATGGTTAAGATTATCTCTAAGACGTCCGAAATCCCAGAATCTAAATTCGTTAGTTCATTTTGGTAAACCCTCTTGTATCTCATGTTCGCTTGTTGAGTCTCATCGAATTGGGTGCATACTTCAACGCATTTTCATATAACTTGAGTATAGATTTTTCTACTGGGCAAGTATAGCTTAATCTATCATTTTCAAGTATAAAGTAAGGAAGTTGGTATAGCGTGCATCTTGTGCTTGTTGATCATGTGTTTTGAAAGCATAAAAGAGGCGATTAATTGCATTTGTCTTGAAAGAAGTATTTGAAAGAATGATTATTGTAAACAGTAATATTATTTTGGTATTTTGATAACTTAGGCTTCGAGTCAGGACTGTAACATATGCATTTAAATTTGTGAATGGGGGAAGAAATGTCATTTGGGTATTATCAGTACTCCAGTAGTGGTTTTATTTATTATAAATGATTATTATTTATATTGAAAATCGAGAGCGTGTCATCACTACTCATTAATCGCCTTTAATAGGATGTTATATTACCTGGTCATCAAGTAAAACCAATATCACCGTTGCATGGGGTAAAATTTGATTAAACACTTCTACCATTCTTACCAATCGAGTTTTGACTATCCATGTAATTCCATTTGGATGAAAGTCAGCAAAATGGGGATAAAGGACAATTATATTGTTGAAATAGTAAGCATGATTCTCGCGTTTGGGAATTATTCTTTTGGAGGCTTGGTACTGATAAGCTTCAAAGCAAGTGGAAGGATTTAGTCAAAGATCAGATGAAGACTTTTGCCATTACGTATTATATTTTGTGAGTATTTCAATAAATGTAAGCTTATCAATTAAGTGTATAGTTTTGCCTATAAATAGGCTTGTAATTTGTATAGTAAAAGTATGGGAGTTGAGTGAGAGAAAAAAGGAGAGACATGAGTAAGAGCTTTGTAATTGTTTGTGTGCTTTATTAATAAAAGTGGTGCTTACTATTGTGTGTGAGAAATCTCCTCCTTCCATCATTAATACATATAGCTTTCCAACATATATCACCTACACACCATCAACATTTGACAAAATATAGAGATGAACAAAGCGATATTTGCAAAACATGAAAAAATAAAACTGCTAATAACAAAATATACCGTACTTACCATTTGATGAGCTACCATTTAAATTTGACACTCCACTTAATCTTTGAGCATCCCCTTGCGACTAAACTATTTCGGGTGGCAGCTGCAGAGATTATTTTTCACACCTATGTGCAAAGTAATTTGGGTTTGATTAATTTCATTGTCTTGGAAATATATATCTTTTAAAATTCAGGTTAAAATGGATATATTTTCAAACACTACTTTTTTTTTATTGGATTCTATAAATACATACCATTTATTGGGTCAATCTCAATAGTTTACTCTTCGCTTGCTTCTACTGCATTCTCATGCAAGCTAACTCTTTCAGATGCGGGGCACACATTAAAATGTTCATCTGAAAATATTGCAGTATTTTTGAATAGTATATATATTTTCACGTTAGCAGGATAAAAATCGCAGTTTTATGGTATACACAGATATTCTTGTCATGGAAAGAATGCTTACCAATTAGTTGGTCGATTTCCATATTTTGCTCTACAACTGCTATCTGATTATCCGCATGCGTCTCAACACAATTAATCACTGAAAGCGTATTAATTTCATTTTCAATGCTCATCTTGCAACTCTGGACACATCAAAGAAGGAGATACTTACACGAAAAGAAAATTCAAATAACTCAACTAAGACATGTAAGAATAATAGAAAAACAGAAAGAAATCATGATAGACTCAATACCCGTGTGCCTTCGACACTCCTAATAGAAAGAAATCATGACAGACTCAATACCCATGTGTTGGGGTAAACCGAAAGAAAATTCATCATAAATTAATTATTTCGAACTTGGAAACTAGTGTATTGTGTGGCACAAATAATTGGGACAAATAATTTAAAGTATTAATTATTTTAACCTAGTGAATATTTGCATGTGTTTTTAAATAGGCAATCGCAATACATTTTATTTAACAAATTCACGGCTCACTGTTAGTAGCTGGTACAATATCGACAAAGTTAAACTGTTTAGATTACAAATTTAAAAAAATAGATTGGGCAATCTACGTCCATTTAACCCAAAAAAATCAAACCCTTTTTACTGAACTGTAAAAAAAACAGATTAAACAAAAAAGGAGATAGAGAACCTTGCATTGGGGGTACACCGAAAGAAAACAATAGTATATCTATATAGATAAATGGAACCACTCACTTCAATTCTTGTAGTCTTGGAAGCTACCAACTACATAAAAATTTCTCCCACAATTTTACTCCACCTAAATCTACCACTAAACCCCAAAATTACAACTTCTCGGATTTGTTCCTTTCCTCCAACTTCCTTGGCTACCTGCCAACAAATTCATGGGTTGCCCCTTTCAGTATTGAAATGTGAGAGTTATAGCTTTCAAAAGAACACTTCATGACATCTATATAATGGAAAAGATTAAAATAAAAAGGTCACTGTTTCATGGAGGAAAAAAGATTTGACAAAAGCACGATTAACTTGCACATTAAAATAATCCATGCTGGTGCCAATGTGTAGGCATATAACTGTAGCAAAATAGTATTCTTGAACATTAGTAGTAGTTTCAGATTAAAAAAAAAACATTAGTAGTACCTCGAATTTAAGCTCAACGCCAAATTTCTCTAAATATATTTTTGCCGGTATTTCCTGCAATAAAATATTAGAAAGAAAGAAGAATGTAGAAGAAAACAACAAAGATAGGATTAACATAAAAGACCCAAGATTGTCAAAAAAAAAAATACATAATAGACCCAAAACTATTCTCTCATACTCATATTAATTTTTTCTCCCAATTTTTGCCAAAAGAAATCCAATATGAGTGAAGAACATACTCATGGATAAATCTCATTTCTTTCGATGTTTGAACCTCTAAGTCCAAATAGAAACATATATTTCATATTCCAACATTGAACCATTGGTATTGCACTGGGGAAATAAAAACAGAGAGGGAAAAAAAATACAAAAAGAAGTAATTGACTCAGGAATTGCGTTGGAGTAAAGATCATACCTAATATGAGTAAAGGACATACTCATGGATAAATCTCGTGCTTTCTTGAGGCTGTGAGAGATAAAGGGAAGGAGGGAGAATTGTTTTTGGAAAACACAAACGATCCCATAAATCATGGGATTAATTAATAATAGGATTTTTTGGGTAACTCTAAATTAGGTATCGGAATTCAAAATTCAAACCAATTCTGAAGAATTTTGTATATATCGCATGCATACAGTTTTGTATATATCCCAAGCGATATGTACGTATTGATTTTAAAAAGGTTAAATCAAATAGCCTTAAGGTTTCCTTTTTTAGCTTGTAACTGACAATACATGCTCGAAAGTAACCGATCCCATAAATCATGGGATTACCTTAGGGGTGAGCAAACAATTCGTCAAACCGCAAATCCAGTTTAAACCAATCCAAACTGGAAGATTTGGTTTGGTTTTTTAGTCGTATGGTTTGGTCATGGTTTAAAAAAATTAGAAACCGCGTTCTATGGTTTGGTTTGTGGATTCATGTTTATGGTTATGGTTCCTAACTGATCTGAACCGTATAATACATACATACATACATATACATATATATATAAATTAATTATGATTCACCCAATAAATACGAGAGAGCTTTTAGTCAACTACTTTTTTAATTTATTGATCCCATTAAATCCATTGCTATATTTAATTTTCCTTCACTGCCAAGATAATGATATGAACCTTGATGTAGAGTGATATCACAAGTTGGTTTCTACCATGCTGCTACTATTGCCCTTTTGCTACCTCATTTCAATTCAATAGTTTTTGAAATTATTTTTGGTCTTTTATTTGGTTAAACTATCTTAAGGTGTTTAGTAGTTGATATTCTTAGTTGGTTCATTTTAGTGACTTACCAGCATTTTATTTTCTTAGTTTAAGACTTGATGCAGTTTTTGGTATCGTACTCTTAATTAGTTGGTTGATATTAGTGTGTTTTAATAATTTGAATGGAATTGGTTTAAATATATGTAGTTTTTTAATTTATCTTCATAATGTTAAGTACTTTAAATATTTTTTGAAGACAATAGCTTAGTTCAAAACAAACCGTGGTTTAAAACCGAAACCGAATCGTATTTAAATGGTTTGGATTGGTTTGATTTTATGCCTTTTGCGGGTTGGTTTGGTTCTCTAAATTCATAATCCGTAAGTATTGGTTTGGTTCTTGGTTTAGTACGAAACCAAACCAATCCGGACCATACTCACCCTTAATTATTACCTATGGATTTTGTTTTTTTGATAAGCAACAAAGTTTTATTTGGAACTCGACAAAGGGTACATCGAGAAGGCTGAACCTCAAGCTACAAGAAGGACCTTGAAGCAAGAGAGAAAGCCAAAAGAAAGAAAAAAGAAAAAAGATAAGAAGATCATCCAATGAAAATTTGGATGAAGCCACAAACGGAAAGATGGCATCACCCAAGCACCAAAACCAAATGATCACGTCCTCGCAGGAGCTGGAATAAATTACCTATGGATTGGTTTGGAGATATATACGAATTGATTTTTAGAAGGGCTAAATCAAATTTAGGTTTTCTTTTTTATCAGAATGAGTATTTTAAGTTTCCTTTCATTAATTCTTTTCAAATATTTCCCTAGCAATACTACTCGCAAATCTCAACCATTAAAAAAATATGTACCAATCCTAGTGTCGAAAATCCTAGGGTTTTGAAAACTTCCATGTCATATATATATAGATGTGTGATTTTGGAAAAATCTTAGAAGTAGCCGAAAATTTAGAAGTATGATATAGATGTGATTTCGGAAAAATCTTAGAAGTAGCCGAAAATGTAGAAGTATGATAAAAAAAATTTGTATCTTTCTGTGATTTCGGAAAAATCTTCCCGTGATTTCAGAAAAAAAAAACGTATTTGTTACCATACTTGTAGCCGCAAATGTAGAAGTATGATAAATTTTCCTGCTTTGATTTCGGAAACATCTTGCTGCGATTTCAGAAAAGTAGGAGTATCCTTTTCGGATATACTTCTACCCCTACTACGCGTAGATCTCAACCGTTTAAAAAATGTGTACCAATCTAATGGTTGAAAATATACGGATTCAAAAACTTCCCTGACATATTGTATAGATATAGATAGTCTGTTTCATCAAACAGAAAATATGTACTTAAAAAAATAAGAATCTTAGCGGAACTGGGCTTAATATTTGTTTTCTTTATCTTTTTTTCTCAGTGAAACAAACATGCCGAGCTTCGTTGAGCTCAAGCTTGGCTCGTTTATTAAACGCCAAAAACTTGAGCTCGAGCTCGGCTTGAGCCTTAACAAGTCGAGCTTAGTCATTTACTACGCGAACCTCTTTAATCGACTCATTCACTAAATGAGTTGAGTCAAGTGTTAACGAGCCGAGCTATGCTGAGCTCGCGAGCTACTCGGTTCTTTTACATCTGTTGGGCCCGGAGTGCCCCCATGAATTTGGTTACACAATACCACTCCGTGTGACCGCTCTAAAAAAAGACCATGCGGGTGTGATGTCGAATGCAATAAAAAAGACTTAATTGAAACCCTTCCTACCACCAATTGGTTTTAGGAGAGATGGTGGAAAAGCGGTCCGACAAGTGGTATCAGAGCCAAGAAGTCATGGGTTCAAGTCACGGGAGCGTCATCGTGAGGGAGGGATTATTGGGCCCGGAGTGCCCCCATGGATTTGGTTAGACAATGTCACTTCCTGCGACCGTTCTAAAAACAGACCTATGAGAAATGGTGGAAAAACGGTCCGACAACATCCCTAGATGAAAGTAAGGTTTTGAACATCTTTAAAAAGTTTGAACATGAAAACATTTCTAAAGTAGGAGTATCATTTGGCTAGTTTTGGGTCAACAAGTCGAAATGACTTATTTTTTGTTTTTATTTAATTTTTTTCGTATTTGTTAATTTTACGATAAACTTAAGTCAAAATAACATTTTTTTTGTTTTTATTTAAAAAAATTCGTGTTTGTTAATTTTGTGTCAATTTTTTTTGTGATTTATTGATTTGTTTCATTGAGAGGTATTGGAAAGTAAAAACTCATAATTTTTTTAAAAAAGACAAAAATATGTCCAAAAAATTTGTCTTTTTGACTTATTTTGTCTATATTAAAAAAAATTATGAGTTTCGATCATAATTTTATACTTTTTTTATTCCTCTAGTTGAAATGAATCAATAAGTCACAAAAACTTGAC
The DNA here is from genome assembly GCF_030253575.1 of Rhododendron vialii. Lineage (NCBI taxonomy): Eukaryota > Viridiplantae > Streptophyta > Magnoliopsida > Ericales > Ericaceae > Rhododendron > Rhododendron vialii. The sequence goes on from NC_080561.1 coordinate 28,547,398, forward strand.
GTAAAATAAATAATTACAAAAAAAATTGAATAAAGACAAAAAAATTCACTTAACTTCCTTAACCAAAAAGCCACTTTGCTTGGAATTTTAGTAGCAAAAAATACTAATATGTCTGCGCAAATGTTATCGGAAGTCCCTTTCATATTTCAAATATTTTATTTCTAGCTTTGCATAGTATATCCTCAAACATTTATGTTTGTAGAATTAAGCTTTTTCAAAGCAAACAAAAAATCCAAAACACCGTGTGTATTTCATTATTTACAAGCTTTTTAGACTTTAATAATAGGCATCACAATAGAAGGGGCTCCTAAAACTTGTACGTTTTTTAAGCCTAAAGCGATAACACTTTGGACTTGGACATCATCTAGTTTGATTCGTTTTTATTAAAGAAAAACGAGGTTTGAGATTGAAAAATGAACTTGGAGAAATGCATTCACAAATTAGATTTCAATATCGTAATTGACTGTTGGCTGAATGCGTGTGCGAGAGAGAGAGAGAGAGAGAGAGAGAGAGAGAGAGAGAGAGAGAGAGGAGTGTGTTCATGGAGAAGATCAACACTTGGACCTTATTCATTTTGGGTATTTTGGATTTTGATTTATTTTTAATGAGTTTAGAGATAAGTAGAGTAATGATTAAAAATAGAGATAATGATTAGAGATAGAGAGAAAAATAAGAGTAATGATTTGAGATAAAGGGAATAATAATTACAAATTCAAAACCAAAATACCCAACCGGGCTCTTGGCGTCCATGAATTTAGGTTATTTACGCCTTAAAATATATTCTTTGGTACCAAAATTATTCTTCGACAAAAATAAACATGTATGTGAGCGTTGTTCAAAGATTGGATCTGAGACTTGTATTGGCTGTTAGAGCATCTCTAGCAAGGTCGCAAGGTTGCCATTTCCTCCGGCGAGACAGATTCCCGAGCTAAACCATCAAAATCCAGTTCCCAGCACCCTCGCCACGAACTCGCCAGTTGCTCTCCTCACTCCAGCCCCTCGCTTGTTTGAGTGAGTACGGAGGCTCGCTTGGCCAAACAGATCAGAGACGATAGCTACTCTCCGTTTTCCGGCGACAACGGCTTCAATGGAGACTTAATCCTAAAATCGTTTTGAGCCCAGAGGATTGTAGATATCATCGAGACGATTCCAACGCCACCGATCCCGTCGGCAACTGAGGTCACTGAAGCTCTCACGCGCTGATCAAAGGCCGCGCGTGAGAGAGAGTGAGATCTACTCTCGAGCGTGTTGGACACCCGCCCATCTGAATAATTTTTTTTTTTAGTTCTTTGTTGAGGTTCTTATTGAGGCTGTTGGGTGGTGGACATGTTTTGTGGCTAGCCAAGAGAGAAATCCTATGGTAAATGGCTAGAATTATGCTTATATTGCTGGAGATGCTCTTAGCGCTATGACAGAAACCGAGTGAAATAGGAACCCGACCTTTTTTTTCTTAAACTAGACATCAGAGAGTTACTGAACATTTTAAAACTCTTGTGAATATATATCACGTGAGGAATAAAATTTGTTCAACTTTGTAGAATTGATTCTACGTGGTTCATCCTAAACACACACATAGCTTCTACCACGTCGTAACTCTATTGTGCTACGAAGAGACAGTGATACATAATGATTTTCCGTCACCTCCGCATTGAAGACTCTCATCCATCTTAGCATACTCTGGTTGTGTCCCACAAGCTTTTTGAGCATTTATAGATTATTGATTCGTGTCGACAAGAGGAGTTGAAAAACCTAAATGTTTTTAGAAATAACCAAGGTAAACCCAAAAGCAGATTTTTTGGGTTTCATCTTTGATATTTCTAAAAATATTTTGGTAAAAGTAATTTTTTTTAATTTTGTTGTTAAAATAAATCAATAATCCATAAATTTGTCACGTCGTTAATAACAAGAGTGTCGATTGAACAACAATAGTACATTTACAGGACCATTTTGAAGTCAACTAAACAACTTCCTTGGATTCAAACTTGAAAAAAAAAATTCTAACTCAAAAAACATTTATTATCTATACTTTTAATTAGTACTTTTATTTTTTTTTATTATTATTTTCATTTCTCTTTCCACTTATTACTGTTATATTTAATTATTACGCTATTTTCTCTCTCTATTTATTACCTAAAATCAAATTTAAAAATTTTGAAAAACTCATCCAAACAGTACATACAACGACATCAGAAAAGCCACGAAAAATCGAAAATAAACACTACCAGGACGGTGAGTACCAAGTTTCACGTTTTTTCAAATCCCGAGGAAACGTCATCCTTTTGGTCTCTCTCTCTCTCTAGCCGTCGCTTTCTTTAACAACCATGCATTCCTATTCAATTTCCTGCCCACCCCCCCCGCCCCCCTCTTACAGGAACCCCCACGTCTCTACCGCCGATCCAACATTTCACGCCTCCTCAAAATCACTTTTCTCTCTCCGCGATACCCGTCTAAAATCTCTCTAACGGTAACCAACGTATTCATCACAAATTAATTTTGATCTCCGTGATCAGTACAAAACGAAAGGGGAAAAAAAGAGAGAGAGAGAGAGAAGGATGAGTGTGGATTTGGAATCCCTATCCGAGGCGACGTCAGGCGCGATTGGAGCTCTGCTGAGCACAACGATCTTGTACCCGCTGGACACGTGTAAGACCAAGTACCAGGCTGAAGTTCAAGCGCACGGCCAGCAGAAGTACAGGTCAATCATCATCTTCTTCTTCCTTTCCTCTTCTTCTTACTTCACAATTCATCTATTTATTTTTTTGGAGTGTTTTAGGGATTCTTACCCGTATGATCGGTGATCTCACTGTGAAATTCGGTATGATCGCGTTCCATTCAACGCTTGATTATTTGTGAATTTGGCTTCTTTAGATCAAATGGGGTGAATTTCTTGCTCAGACCTCAGTTATGCTGAATTCTACTTTTATGTGCTTGATTTTTATTTCCCCCTGTTCACGAAGGAACCACGCCACAGTAGGGCCATAAATTGAAACCGGTATGGCATAAAACTCCATGGCAACCCGAAGCAAACCACCGCCCGACCTGCAAGGTAAATCTTGGTACTGCCCTGGAGAGGAGTCGAACCCTGCCCAAATCTAGGCAAAGCCCTTCCACTTCCGCTGGGCAAGCCCAAGGGTGGTTGTGCTTGATTACTTGTTTGACAATATCCTTACTACCCAAAAAAATTTGATTGATTCAGTTAACGCCTGTATTCGGCTGTTGTTTTTTCAAAATTCGCCTCCAAATTTTGCGTTTAGCGTCCGTAGATTCGGTAATAGTGGTTTGGCATAGGAGATCAAATCCGTCTTATATAGTGGCAATTAGGGCTGAAAACGAGCCGAGCCGAGTTTTAACGTGTTCAGGCTGGGTCGAAGTATTTTAGATTGGCTCGAGCTCATGACGAGCCATGGTCCTTGAGCTCGAGCTCGAGCTCGGCTCGTAAACCTTAATGGCAGCTCGGGCTCGGCTCGTTGCTGCTTGGTAAGGAGCAGCTTTTCAAGCGCTGTGGCTAAGCACCAGGGGAAATCGAGAGCTTTACTTATAGAGTACACTTTGCCTTCAGTTTTCTTGGGCAAGCGATGTGGGACTAAAGAAGAAGAGACTTTCCTTTGCACAACTCTAGTCCCACATCGGAAGAATAAGGCCTAAGAGGCAAGGTGATTTCCCATAAAGCTGCTAGTCCACTCTCGCCAACACATACTGTGTGCTGCACGTGCATGATCACTTGTGGCAGTTTCCAAGTGTAAAAATAACTTTTGATTTGAATTTAAATTTTGAAAAGTTTTGAAATGATATATAGAAATATAATATAGAATAATATATATATATGTATATATATATACACACACACACACACACACACATACACACACACTAGTGCTTGTCCGTGCCTACGGCACTACCCACCCTTTGATGACATTTTTGTAATATATTTGTAAGAGTGGAGGTGTTTTCTTAAGAGAGTTGGAGAGCACACATCAGCCCTTGGATCAAATGAATCTCAGCCTTTCTTTTAACTTGTGTTTGTGTGGTCCTCACACCCTTTGTTTTATTAGGTAGATATATATAACACATAATATATATACTATTATACATAATATATATAATATTATACATATACATACATATACATATACATACATATATATATATACATATATATGTATATATATAGGCCCACGAGCCCATACGAGCCGAGCATTAGTTGACTCGAGCTCGGCTCGTTTATGAAACGAGCTCTATAAATCAGCTCGAGCTCGTTCGTTTGGGTAGCGAGTTGAGCTTGAACGAGCTCAAATCGAGCCGAGTTTTGAGCCGCTCGCGGTTCATTTGCAGCCCTAGTGGCAATGAATCTTTTCAAAGGATAATTTAGGACTCGCCTCGTGGGTGTAGCAAGGCTAAGCATCCAAAAAACGCCTCTAGGCTTTTTGGATTATGCTTTACTGTCTGGGGATGTACACCTTGTATGAGAGGTGATCGCACAAGGTGCGCCTTGTATGCATATTTTAAGCCTTTCATATGAGGCGGACGTTTCTTTGGAGTAACATGGCTTATATATTTTCATACTCTCTCGCTCTCTCCTAACCGGTAGATATTAATGAAAGTGGGAGAGTACATATGTGAGGGTCTATGTTACACGGACACAGGTATGTGAATCGGATACGGGTGTATATCTAAGGGTCAGGTACCTCATGAAAGTAGAGGATTCGTGGATACGTGTAAATTTGGACACGGATATGGGGATACCCCACCTAGTTTCCTAAATAGTTTTATTATGTATATGTAATTATATACTTAAAAGAAACTCTTGATTTTTATAGTCCAAAAAAAATTGAGTTCGGTCACAAGTTTGCTAAGACAAAGAATATGGACTAAGAAATTGGGACACATGACATACCTTGTAATTGGTAAGTACCTTCAAGTTATAAGGAGTCTTCGAGTCTGATGAGCATTGAGATTTGTAGTCTGTTACGGATAAGAAAGTGCTTAGAAATATTGAGTTTGTTACAAAGTTCAATTTAGTAATGAAGACGTAGATTAACATGATTCATTAGTTTCTTGTCTACATTATCATGGTACTTTTCTTCACCCATCTTTAAAGACATTTGATATGCTGTAGTTTTTCAGAATTTTATATCCTTTCTATTTCACCATAGGTTTACAATAACATAGCAAAAGGCACAGCCTCACGTAGTTTAGATACATAAAGCTACAAACTAGTTTGGTTATCAAACCATCCAAAATAACAAGATACAACCTTGCATCCAGCATTTGTGCGGGATTATATTACAAGCAAAATAAGTCATTCCAAGCTGGATATTAACAAAAGACTAGTGCTTTTTAGTTCTAATCCAATAGACTTGTAGTCTACTCGCAAAAAGAAATCATGGCTGACACCTTCTTCTACTCACTTTGTTCTTGTTCTTGTTGGATTATGTGATTATTTTGGACATAATAATACGGTTCCTCTTCGGTCCGCTTGTTTCCTGTAGGATTAGTCGCAAAGATTATTAACAGTTGCAATGGGTTGTTGAAAATGTAACATATAGGAAGTGATGCAATGCTTGGCTAAATAGTTGTCATTTGGGAAGTGATGCAATGCTTGATTAAATAGGTGTCACTTAGAAGCAACACACCTGTTGGGCAAAATGTATAATGCTTCATGAAGAGGTTTGTGGCCAAGTAAAAATAAGCGGTGTTGCAATAGAAGACACACACATTTACTTGCTGCCAAAACAGAGCCCACTTCCTTATTTTCCATTTATGCCTTAGATCAACACATTGAGTATTTGTTTGTCTTCTTTGCTACTACATCCTACGTGATTCCTAGCCTTACGGCGGTTCAGATCGATCTCGATTCTTAATTGGGACCAACAGTGGTATCAGAGCCAGGTTTTTAGAAAGAAGACAAGTGTGCGTATTCAGTTTGTTGGGATATTTTTTCAGTCCACATTCATTCGGTCAGTACTTCTACTTTTGTTTTTCAATTGTTCCAATGGCTTCAAAAATTGTTTCAATTGATGCTCTAAGATGGAAAAACTGAATGGGCTTAACTACCCCATTTGGAAAAGACGTATGTCTTATTTGTTGATACAAGACAAAACATTCTACGTGACTTCTGCCGAAAAGCCTTCTGGAACTAATGATGCCTCCAAGAGAACTGCAGCAAGATGGGAGGAGGATAATAAACTTGCTAAAGGTGCTCTTTTGAGTCACATGCAAGATGATTTGATTCCTTTGTTTGAGGACATCAAGACGGCCAAAGAAATTTTAAGTGCTTTAGAGCAAAAATATGGAGGGAAATATGACACCTATGTGCAACTTTTGCTTGATAAGTTCAATGACTTAACCGTGTCAGAGGATTCAAGTGTGGTGGACCGTGTGAATAATATGGCTCTCATTGCTAAAGATTTGTCGGTGACTGGAAATACCATCTCTGACAAAATGTAATTGTCTACCATACTTAATAGTCTCCCTCCGAGTTGGGACTCTGTTGTCATTGCAATTAATTGCTCGGGTCAAGTTCTGACTGTGGATACATTACCAGCAATTTTAGCACTTGAGGAGGAGAGAAAGAAGCGTCGCAAGCGCTCAAACCTCATGGTTGCAGTCTACTTGCAGAAGATAGTGGGAGACCCACCAAAAAGGCAAAAGGGCTGTACGATGTCAAAGGAAAGCAATTCAAGCATGGGAATCAGTTCAAGAATAAGAAGCATTTCAAGCATGGAAAGAAAAAGGGCAAAAAGAGAGCATGCTTCAGTTGTAGCGAAATTGGGCATTATAAGGCTGCATGTCCGAAGCGGCAAAAGAGCAATGACAGCTCAGATGATGGTCCAAAGGATGACTCCAAGGAAAAGGTTCTCACTGTATCGGATGCCATGATCATTGAACCAACTAATTGTGATTGGTGGATTGACTCCAGGGCAACAAGGCACGTGTGCAAATCTCGTGACGCTTTTGTTAAGATGTCTGCAATGTCCATAGGAGAGCATAGATTGTTCATGGGAAATAGCACCTACTGTGATGTCCTTGGTGTTGGTGATTGTAGAGTTGTGTGTAATGGTGCTAGTTTTATTCTTCCTAATGTTTTGTATGCACCTACTATCAGAAGGAAGGAACCTCATCTCAGTGTTTGTGCTTGATGAGAAGGGTTATGAAATTAGGTTTGCCTTCAGCCATGTAACTATTAGGAAGGATGGCCAATGTTATTGTGAGGGGGAAGAAGGTGGATGGCATGTATCAAGTTATGCTTAATAATAACACATCTGTTTCTTTTTACTTGTTTGTGTCTACTTTTATTAGTCCTTATACTTGGCATTTAAGATTAGGACATATTAACGAAGACAAGTTGTTAAGAATGGGTAATATTGGTTTGTTGCCCAATTTTGAAAAAGTAGATTTTGGCATATGTGAACCTTGCATTCTTGGTAAAATGACTAAGAAACCTTTTATAAAGAGTTGGAACACAAAAGAATTGTTAGAAATTGTTAACTCCGATATATGTGGACCTTTGAGGGTTATGACACATCAAGGAATGTGATATTTTATCACCTTTATGGATGATTTTTCAAGATATGGATATATATATATATATATATATATATTTGCTTACACACAAGTCTGAAGCACTTGAAAAATTCAAATAGTTTAAGAAAGAAGTTGAGACCCAATTAGGGAGACCTATAAAGGGGCTTAACACGGATAGAGGTGGTGAGTATCAATTTGAAGATTTTTGCAAGGAAAATGGGATACGCCATTTGCATACCATGCCATACAACCCTCAACAAAATGGAGTGGCAGAAAGAAGGAATAGAACCCTTGTGGATATGACTAGATCAATGATGGCCTATGCAGATTTACCTCTTCATTTTTGGGGAGAGGCTTTGAGTACAGCCTGTTATATTCTTATTAGAATATCGACAAAGGTGAGACAGTTTACGCCCTTTGAATATTGGACTGGGCACAAACCCGATTTGTCCAATCTGCGAGTTTGGGGATGCAAAGCTCATGTGTTAAAGCCTAAGCCTTTAAGACATAAATTGGGTGATAGAAGTTATGAATGTAAATTCAAAGGATATATCGAGAATGGATCTGGGTATTGCTTCTATCATATGGAAAAAGGTATAATAGAAAGTAGAGATGCTGTTTTCATTGAGGATGTGCATCAAGTCACCCCTTTGGAAGAACTGATATTATTAGAAGAACATGAAACTTCAGTTTTACAACCAAGGGGTGTCATTCCCAACATTACACCTCTTGAGAATCCAAGGGAAAGTGACGACATTCCCAGCATTACACCTCTTGAGAATCCAAAGGAAAGTGACGAAAATGTGAATAGTGGGAGGAAGAGGAAAAGAGAGCCGCCACCCTTTTTCAAGGATTATTATGCTCTTGTTTCCAATTGCGTTGAGAAAAAGCAAGACCCACACAACTTCAAAGAAGCTATTTTTTCAAATGAATCAGATCATTGGAAAAATGCCATGATAGAAGAGTTGGGTTCAATTAAGAAGAACAAAGTTTGGGAATTGGTCGAAGTACCCCGAGGAAGAAAGCCTATAGGGTGCAAATGGATTTTCAAGAAAAAGTAAAAATCTGATGGCACTCTTGACAAGTACAAGGCCAGGTTGGTGGCAAAGGGGTACACGCAAAAACCTGGTGTGGATTATGAGGATACATATTCTCCCGTTGCTAAATTTGTATCCATCCGAATCATATTGGCTTTGGTTGCGAAGTTGAACCTTGAACTATTCCAACTTGATGTAAAAATGGCTTTTCTAAATGGATAATTAGATTTAGATATTTACATGGAGCAACCAGAAGGATTCAAAGAAAAAGGTTAAGACGATAAAGTTTGTAAGTTGAATAAGTCTCTCTATGGTCTCAAACAATCCTCTAGACAATGGTATTTGACTTTCCACAAAGCTATGCTAGAAATTGGATATGAAGTCAACCCTATGGATCACTGTGTGTATGTGTGGAAAAGTCAAGATAGTTTAGTGATACTATCATTGTATGCGAATGACATACTTTTAGCAGGCAATAATCTGGAAATAATAGAGAGAACAAAGTCTTGTCTTAATTTAAGGTTTGAAATGAAAGACATGGGAGAAGCATCGTATGTGCTTGGCATTAAAATAACGAGGGATCGGAAATCTAAGTTATTGTATTTAGACCAAGAAAAATACTTAGGTGAAATATTGGATAAGTTCCACATGAAGAATTGTAAGCCAATATTGACACCAACTTGTAAGGGTCCGATCCTTGGGAAATTTCAATGTCCAAAAGATGAAAAAGGAATTAAGGAAATGGAAAATATTCCTTATGCTCAAGCTGTGAGCAACCTAATGTATGCTATGACTAGTACCAGACCTGATATTTGCCATGCTGTGGGATTAGTTAGTCGGTACCAAGCAAATCTAGGGAAAGAGCAGTGGCAGGCGGTGAAAAGAATTTTTCGATACATTCAAGGTACTCGAAAATTTAAACCGTGTTAACATTTTTTTATTCGGTGGTGGTGCGGTATCATGGTCTAGTAAAAAGCAAACTTGTGTTGCTAGGCACACCATGGAAGCTGAATATGTTGCTTGTAGCTCGACAAGCACTAAAGTAGTTTGGATTAAGCGCTTCATTGAAAATTTGAAAATAAGTGAATCAGTTGGGCCTGTAAATGAGTTTTGCGATAATACGGCTGCAATATCACTAATAAAGAATGGTGCAATGAGTTCAAAAGGCAAACACATTGATGTAAGCTACCATTTTATATGGGACATGGTAGAAAAGAGGGATATTAAAGATGACTATATACCCTCTGAAAATATGACAGCTGATCCCATGACCAAAGGACTGTCATTAGAAAGATTTCAAGAGCATGTTAAGAATATGGGATTAATTAACACCTAGGTGACTTAAGACAACATGCTACGCGCTATAGATATTGAAGGTTTTTGGGGACGCATAAAAAAGGGTAATGGTGGGTTAGTGTGCAGTCCCACATATCATCGGAGTTAGAAAGGGTTGACGCTATTGTGACCAAACTTATAAGCATATCCTTTGGAAACAGGATATTGCTTTGTATGTCTAAATATAATCAAGTGGGAGATGTTGGATTATGTGATTATTTTAGACATAATAATGCTCGGGTTCAGGGTTCTGCTTGTTTCCTTGTTTCCTGTAGGATTAGTTGCAAAGATTACGAACAGTTGCAATGGGTTGTTGAAAATGTAACATATAGGAAGTGATGCAATGCTTGGCTAAATAGGTGTCATTTGGGAAGTGCTGCAATGCTTGATTAAATAGGTGTCACTTAGAAACAACACACCTGCTGGGCAAAATGTATAATGCTTCATGAAGAGGTTTGTGGCCAAGTATAAATAAGCGGTGTTGCAGTAGAAGACACACACATTTACTTGCCGCCAAAACAGAGCCCACTTCCTTATTTTCCATTTATGCCTTAGATCAACACATTGAGTATTTGTTTGTCTTCTTTGCTACTACATCCTACGTGATTCCCAGCCTTATGGCGGTTCGGATCGATCGCGGTTCTTAATTGGGACCAATAGTTCTCCCCCACCATCGAGGACCTCAACATCATCATCCTTGTCGAATCTCACTCCTTCCAGTTGTTCATCAAGAGAAAGTTCTGCAAGCTGTGTCATACGTACTTCAATGTCAAATTGGTCGCCACCTGAAAAACGTGAAGCATAAATTTCTTAATGTAGTAAACACCACTATCTTGCTACACTAACTACTGTGAATCTGTGATCTGTTATACTACAAATAAACTTATGTACCAAAATTTTGAAGGTCTTTCCTACTGTGAATCTGTGATCTGTTATACTACAAATAAACTTACTTATGTCCCAAAACTTTGAAGGTCTTTCCATATACTCCTTGCTTTTTCTTGACAATAAGCACAAATTTGAATGAACAAACACGAGATCTTCAACTCTAGTCATTGCTAGTCAGTTTCTTTTGGCGCTTTGAATCATGGATATGTACTCCAATTCCTCTCGCAACAAGAGGAAGAAGCTGGGTGCGAAAGTAGTTTAAATACCAAGGCTTGTAGTAGTGGTGTTGCAGCCCCATGATTGGCCCACCATGAAATGGGTTCCTCATATCTTCTTGAATCAATTACATAAGCTTGTTCAAAATATCCAAAACCACTAGAAAGGCTTCAAATTCCAAGTAAACTTGACTCAAATCGTTAGCATTAGGAAATAACCGTTTAAAGCATTATGATCTATTTAAGGAGACCTCTTGATCCTCATGTGGTGATACTCTGGGAAATTCTTTACCACTTTCCAACCAAGCATCATAATAGTATTTTGGGACTAATGAGTAAGCCATACAATTCAAAGGAGTATTACTCTTGTTCCATCTACTCTCCAAAATTTGTTGAATTGCATCGAAAAACGGGTGATGGCCAAGTGCGTCTTCTTGCTCATTTTCAAATATGATGTTTTTCACATTCTCAATCATCTAATCCCACTTGTCACATATTAGATACAAAACAGGTGTGTCCGTGTCAGCTTTCCTTTACAAATCAATGATCGGTTCGGTGAATTTCAAAAGATATTCTAAGTTATCCCAAAATTTATCATCCTCATCAACAATGTATATTTTCACATCAAGCTTTATTTTAAGCCATAGTGGTTCCAAGCCAATACATATGATGGGCGAAGGAAAGACCCCCATTTCATAGCGCCCGGGGAACGCAAGTTTGATTGAGGATTGGAGAGGAGAGGTAAAAGAAAAGGCTCGGGATGGATTTAGTAGTCTTTGTGCGAGCCGTATGCGGTGAGAGTCACACGTACGATAATGAGGGGGGTTCGTGTCTATACGTGTAGTGGTTGGGCCTACCCACCCTATTTGTTCCATGATCTATGGGTCTACTGGAGCTACCCACTTCGATCAATTAGCCAAGATTTTAACCGGATATGAAATCACATGTGCTCGATCTAGTGGTATTTTTATGGGGATTCTATCTATCGCTGTAGGATCCCTATTCAAGATCACTATAGTTCCTTTTCGAGCAGTTGTAGGACGGACGACTGCCTATAGGTGGTAGGGTAGGGTGGATGGTACCGCTTAGACTGCAGCCAATCTTCCTAACCGCGTGCGGGTGGGGCTTAAAGCGTGTGAAACTCATCACTACCTCGTAAGAGCGCTACCTCGTAAGAGCGCTGAGACCATAGCATGTTACACGAAAGCGCCGTTTTCTCTGTAGTGTTGTCACACAGCTGCCCGCCTGGGAAAGTATATAGGGCTGATGGAACCACTGTGGCTGAAAATAAAGCTTGATATGAAAATATACATTGTTGATGAGGATGATGGTTTTTGGGATAACTTAGAATATCTTCTGAAATTCACGGAACCATCATTGATTTGTTAAAAAAAGCTGACACGGATACACCTGTTTTGCATCTAATATGACATGTGGGATTCGATGATTGAGAATGTGGAAAATATCATATTTGAGCATGAGCAAGAGAAGACATACTTGGCCATCACCTATTTTTCGGTGCAATTCAACAAATTTTGGAGAGTAGATGGAACAAGAGTAATACTCCTTTGTATTGTATGGCTCGCTCATTAGTCTCAAAATACTATTGTGATGCTTGGTTGCAAAGTGGTAAAGGATTTCCTAGGGTATCACATCATGAGGATCAAGAGGTCTCCTCTCAATGCTTTAAACGGTTATTTCCTACTGCTAACATTTTGCGCCAAGTTTACTTGGAATTTGAAGGCTTTTCTATTGGTTCCAGATATTTTGAACAAGTTCATATAATTGTTGCAAGAAGATATGAGGAACCCATTTCATGGTGGGCGATGGGGTTGCAACACCACTACTACAAGCCTTGGCATTTAAACTACTTTCGCAGCCAGCTTCTTCCTCTTATTGCGAGGGGAATTGGAGTACGTATTCCATGATTTGAAGCACCAAAAGAAACTGACTAGCAACGACCAGAGCTAAAGTTCTAGTGTTTGTTCATTCCAATTTGAGCTTATTGTCAAGGAAAAGCAATGAGTACATGGAAGGACCTTAAAAGTTTTTAGACATAAGTAAGTTTATTTGTAGTACTCCCTCCGTCCCTTATTTAGAGTCCAGTATTCCATTTTGGGCTGTCCCATAATAAGTGTCCATTTTGTAAAGTTAGTGGGTAAAAGTTGGTATATTGTCTATTTTGTCTCTAAAAGTAGATTCCATTTTGAAAAGTTAGTGAGTAAAAGTGTAAGGATGATGGGTAAGTAGAGAAAGTGGAGGAAAAAGTTGATGTGAAAGGTGTAATGATGATATCTTTTTAATAAGTTGGAGTTACGAAGCAGGACACTTAAAAAGGGACGGAGGGAGTATAACATATCATAGATTCACAATAGTTAGTATAGCAAGATAGTGATGTTTATTGCATTAAGAAATTTATGCTTCACGTTTTTTAGGTGGCAACCAATTTGACATTGGAGGACGTGATATGACGCAACTTGCGGAACTTTTCTTTTTGCAAGTAGATTACAAGTATATTGAATTTGAACTTAAAAGCACTAGTTTTGTTAATATCCAGTTTGGAATGAGTTATTTTGCTTGTAATATAATCTCGTACAAATGCTGGATACAAGGTTGTATCTTGCGTATTTTGAATGGTTTGATAACCAAACTAGTTTATAGCTTTATGCATATAAACTCTGTGCCTTTTGCTATGCTATTGTAAACCTCATTTTGGTATGGTGAGATAGAAAGGATATAAAATTCTGAAAAACTACAGCATTAACATGCTATCAAATGTAAAGATAAGTGAAGAAGTGTGTCATGGTGTGATCATGTGGACAGGAAACTAATGAATCAGGTCAATCTATGTCTTCGTTACTAAATTGAACTTTGTAACAAACTCAATATTTCTAAGCATTTATCTGGAATAGACTACCAATCTCAATGCTCATCAGTCATCACATTGGTGGACTTGAAGACTCCTTATAGCTTGAAGTTACTTACCAATTACAAGGTATGTCGTGTGTCCCAATTTCTTAGTCCATATACTGTCTTAGCAAACTTGTGACCGCACTCAATTTTTTTTGGCGTATAAAAATTAAGGGTTTCTTTTAAGTATATAATTATATAAATATAATAAAAATATTTAGGAAATTATGTGGCGTATCCCTGTATCCGTGTCAATATTTGGACACGTATCCATGAATCCTCTATTTTCAGGCTTGAGGTACCCGACCCTTAGATAGTATACCTGTATCCGATTTACGTACTCTTGTCCATGTAACATAGGTTGAAAGAGTTGGGACAGATGTTTGTTAAAATTGCATTTGATGGCATGATGATCTTTCTAAAAGTCGTCCTTTCTTATGCCGCTAGATTGTTGACTATGTAGTAGTTTATGCAGCGGTCTTTCAATCATATGCTAAGCTTCTATAGAGCCATGATTTATTGTTTTTGCGATTCAAAATGTTGCAGCTGCTTATTCAACCACCTTTCACTTCATATTTCTTGTCGAATTTTTGTAGCCTCTCTCTCTCCAAGTCAGAATATTTTTGCATCTGCTGATATTCTTCAAGGAGAAATGTTGATTCTTGTTGTGTGCCACATTGTGTTACATTTTGGTTAGATCCTCAAATTTAGTGTTTGTTTATACTTTGAGAAATTGGAGGCGTCTTATTTGTTCTAGTTTCAAAAGGTCCATTAACTTGTTGGCATAAATTTGCTTCTACAATCACTTAGTACTAGCCTTTTTCTCATGAGCAAGGAGTTTGCAATGTGAAGGGTTTGACCCAGCTCACCAATGTTGAACATTTTTATACAGTTGCATGCTGCAACACAGCATGGCCACAAGCACCTGATGGCACTAAGGGTAGTTAAAGGTCCCATTTGTCTCTTTTGTCCGTCCTTCGTGCAATGGAATAATGTTGCAAGGGCACACCACAGTGTAGCCTCACAATATGAGCTGGATTATGTGCCTTTCTGTACCTTCTCTAGTAAGCTACACCTCCTAGCTGTAATTTTTGTTTTCTCTCACCGGTTGGGTGGTGCATGGTTTTCTAAATTGATTACTTGTGAATTCTTTCTCAAGGGGAATGGAATCTATAGAATGACCCTGGTTAGTGGTTTCCATGAATAAGTTCCCTAATATAATCATTATTTGGTAAGTAAATATCGTGGAGAATTGATTCAGTGCACGAGCCTTATTTTGAAAGCAGACTGCTTGTAGCTCTGAGGAGAATATCTTGAGTGGTAAATCAAGTAACTTATCCAATCAGTGCCTTCTTGTGCGCTAGTCATCTACCATCCTTTGTATAGCTTTTTCTCACTTGCTCCCGTAAGAATTCCTTCCTACACCTGATGTGCTTACATGCACGATTCAACTTCATCAAACCCCGCTGTAAAAAAATTGTTGAATATAGACGTGCGTAGTGGCCAATTTCTGAAAAGTATAACTCCTTTCTCTTCCACTTGATACGTGATGGGGTTCCTTTTGAATTTGGCAGAATTCTTGAACAATGTCATGTTGTTTTGTTTTGATGTTTATGGTACAATCTTTTTCTGGTTTGATGACGTAACGAGCAACTGGTTCCTTTTGGTTGTGCTTTATTCTCTGTCCTTGCGTGAATCATGTGAAAAGCTTGGGTAATACTTTATGAGCTTGGTTTTCCTTCGATTTTCATGTTTTTGATAGTTCCCAGTTAATAGGGCCTACGATTATCAAAAAAGTTAATAGGGCCTACCGGTCCATTATTTGTTGTATGCTTCATTATTGCTCCACCTTACTTTTGCATGTTTGATTCATTATTGAGTACGAAGTACAACCACCACCTTACTCAAATATTTCCGCTTGATAATGACCTGTCGTTTTACTGTAGCCACTAATATAGATTCATTGAAGAAGTCGATTATTGGGTACTGACCCCATGGGTTTCAATAGTGTACCGATGGGTGTGGGGCACAATCTGGGGTCCCACACCAATGATCTGAGCCGTTCATTAATTTTAAAATAACTTTTCGAGCTGACTTACAAAAATTAGCTCAATCGTATGATTGCAAGTACTTGATCCAATCTTATAATTTTCCATTTTGAATTCTGAATGAGCTTTGAAGAAAAGTTCAATTGGATCAAGCACTCACTGTTTCCAATGGAGCTGATTTTAATTCTGGCAGCTCAAAAAATTATTTTAAAATTAATGAACGGCTCGAATAATTTGTGGGACCCCGGAGTGGGTCCTGCACACCCATTGGTACACTTGGTATCCATGGGGTCAGTACCTATAGTATCTTTCCTTATTGAATGGTTTTTTTCCCTCCCTTTTTCCCCTTAATCTGGAATTGTTTTCAATTTGCGTCATTCAGTAGTCGATCGTCTCTTGAAGGGTTATATGTTAAATACATGCAACATGGCTTGTGATGGGATAGTTTTATATAGTCAATTGATGGGATATTTTTACATACTCAGCTCTTAGTTCTTGGAAATTGGTCAATAACTCAATTGATGTGGCTGGCTCTTGCTTCTTCAGGAACCTGTCAGATGTTTTCCGGGAAGCAATACGTACCGGTCAGATTAATTCACTGTATCAGGGCCTTGGAACCAAGAACCTGCAATCCTTCATTTCACAGTTTGTCTACTTCTATGGATATAGTTACTTCAAAAGATTATTTCTGGTAAAAAGTGGGTCCAAGTCAATTGGAACTACAGCAAACCTAGTTCTTGCGGCTGCTGCTGGTGCTTGCACAGCCATTGTTACTCAGGTGAGTAGTTTTGGGAAGCCTCTATAATTGTGGTTTATGATTGTCCCTCAACTCACTATATTCAGTAACAATAGGAGGATGTCACTTATTTTTCCTAAAACTGCGAAGTGCTTGGTCTTTGTTTACAATTAATTGGCTGGTAAATGAACAAAATAAAATTGGCAGATGCGTGATTGTTGATCTGAAAACACAGAACCTAGAATTTTTGTGTGTACCAGTTCAGCATCTTTTTAGTTGTGGTAAATGGTATGCATGGAATTTTTTAAATTGGAGAAGTTTGAGAATGTTGATTCTGCATTGAAACTAGTTATGAGCAAAGCAAAAGGAAATTAACCCCTGTTGCTATTGCAATGTCAAACCTTGCCCTTTGAGTAAACTTTTCCCCTGTATAGTTGGTGTTATTCCATATTCTAACTCATATATCAAGGTTTCATTTGTCTAGTCTTGCAAGAATTATTTTTTCAACTCTCGTCTGCTCCTGTGTAATGCATTTCACTTTAGCTTTCACCTAATGCTGTGTTATATTGATTCAAAGTGGATGGAATAGATAATGGCATAGTACTTGGTTATAATGGGGTCAACTGTTTTTCTATGGTTTTCTTTCACTGGCCTATTTGGGTTTTCTCACGCATTTGGAGTTTGAACTATTGCAACATCATCATAGTTTTCTTCAATTGTTTTGTTTCATTGTGTTTGAACCAAAAGGGAACAAATCTTTAACTACTTAAGGATAGCCGATGGCTAATTTAATTAACAATGTGTGAAACAATTATTGTATTGTGTAGCCTTTGGATACAGCATCCTCAAAAATGCAAACTAGTGCCTTTGGCAAGTCAAAAGGGCTTTGGCTAACCCTAACTGAGGGCAGCTGGAGTGAGGCATTTGACGGCCTCGGTATCTCTCTTCTGTTAACTTCCAACCCTGCAATTCAGGTACTTCACCATGCCTTGAATTTCGTTTCTGTCGGAATTGTTCTTGTTTCTCTTTTTTTGCTTGCCGTATCCTTGGAGACAAAATCAACAAAAAGTTTGGAAAACTTCTGTTTTCTAACCACGAAAACGGTTTCAAAAACTGTAAATTTTGGCGTATTTTGTGAAGTGGTACGCTTTCAGAAAATTTCCAAGAAATGTTTTCAGAAACAGTTCAGAAAACAAGTTTTCAGGGATGTCCAAATAATGGAAATATAGAAAACAGAAAGGTACCAAACATCAAACAGGTAATCACATCTAACCCCAATTAACCGCACTAAAAGTATATTTTTGATGTGTCAGTATACGGTTTTTGATCAACTGAAACAAAGACTCCTGAAAGCAAAGCAGAATAAAACTGAGAACGCAGCATCCACAGAAGCCCTTTCTGCCTTCTCAGCTTTTGCGTTAGGTGCAATTTCAAAGAGTATTGCCACCGTCTTGACATATCCAGCAATCAGGTCCGTGCTCATTCTCTTGAATCAGGATCCTCTCACATGATTTCTTATTGTGATCTCCTCGTGATCATCTGAAAAGAAATGGGACTCGCCATGGTTCCATGGTGATGATCACTCGTTTTTGTTTTAGGTCCCAATGTTTAAATCATCCATGCAAAAGATCATGTTAATTGGTATCACTGAATACCTTGTCTAATCATGTTTGTCTCGATGGAATGAACTGTCAAAATTGGAAGAATGAGCTGTCCGAATTTTAACGGTCTGTTTCTCTTGTGACTATTTTGATTAGTTTATATGGATTTCAATACTTGTTTAACTTGATTTTTGCATAAATAATTTCCGGTGAAATTACACGGACACCCCCTCATCTATCTGGTTTGGACACGGACACCCCCTAACCTTTAAAAATGCCCATACACACCCCCTCATCTATTGAAAAGGAAAAAAAACCTCACCGCCATTAACGGAATGAACAAAATGTCAAATATACCTTTGGTGAAATTACACGGACACCCCCTTATCTATCTGGTTTGGACACGGACACCCCTTAAAATGATGGCTCGAATCATACCCTTGTTGGTCTCATTTCTCCTCACATTGGGATGACACAAGGAGATCATACAAGGGCATCAAATGAAAGGATGCTGGTGCCACTCTCTCATGCTCTCATTTGCATATAGCAACATCATCTGTTCGACTGCTTTAAGACATCGACTGTGAACAGGTGTAAAGTTATGATCCAAGCTGCAGATTCAAATGACAATGAGGCCTCAAAAGTTACGCGTAGGTCCCGCAAGACAGTGGCCTGGGCACTTTGTGCTATTTGGGAGCAAGAAGGGGTGTTGGGATTTTTCAAGGGACTTCATGCTCAGATCTTGAAGACGGTACTAAGCTCAGCATTGCTTTTGATGATAAAGGAGAAGATAACCGCAACCACTTGGGTCCTAATACTTGCAATGCAAAGGTATCTGGTGTTGACGCGGGGTAGATTAAAGAGTGCTTAGAAGTAGTAATAGCAAAGGTAATCGGCATGGATTTGTGTGAGAATAATGCCTTAGTTTGAGATGAATGTGACAGAGGATCATCAAAGAGCCAGGTTTCATCTCTTCTATGGGAAGCTCGAAATTGCAGAGGTAACTATCCGATCTTTTGTACAAGAATAACGACTCTGTATTGTTGTGTTAAAGGAATTAAATCGAATGATAGTTCATTTGGTTACTCAACTGGTGTTTTCCCCCCTTCTGTTCTTCAATAAGTTTGCTCTAGAGTTCTGGACCCATTTAATCAAATGTTGTAAAATCAAATTTTCCTAGCTTTTCCTTTGGTTCGGTTTCCTTCTTCTTTTGGGGCTGAGGATTGCTGAATTCATCCTCAGTTTGCTTATTCATTATCTCAGGAAAAGGCCTGTGATGCCTCTTGTATAACATTTTCCCAGTACAAAACAACCTTTAGAAATGGAAAAAGGGGGACCTACAACAAGAAGTTTAAATATTGAAGTCCCAACAAAAACAACCTTTAGAAAAAAAAACCCCTCAAAAATCCTCAACTAAAATAGAAACCGATTAGGCAAAACTGAAAATCTTGCACCCTCATGTTAAGATATTACCCCAATTTTTTATACAAAAGAATTTTTGTGGGTTCATGATGCAGGGTGAATTTCAGGAAAATTGTAAATTCTATTTGTCATCCTTGTATAATTAGCATGTTAACCCCTGGGGTTGGCTTGGACCTAGGTATTTGCTTCCTTCTAAAAAGTTCTAGGTTCTATTCCCATTGCTAGCAACTCTTACGGCTGCCTCATTTCTGCGTAAACATGTGAAAACCCACAGGAAGGGACTGTAGGGATTAGTTTGATGCGCACAAGCTGGCCCGAGACTCGAGACTGCCAATATTACGGAAACAAAAATTAGCATGTTGATAGGTAAGTTTCGAACGTGTTAGGATCCTTTTCACTATAAAGGGTGTTTCGGCTAAATCAATGAGCCAAATTATTTTTTGTCCTATTCAAAAAAAAAATTGCATTTATTATTTTGTGTCTTTTTTGTTTTGGTGGATTATTGATTCCTATCGACGAGAGGAATCTAAAAAGTAAAGAATTAAGAAAAAACTAATTTTCTGGTGAATAAAGACAAAATAATCCAAAGAGTTTGTCTATTTTGGATTATTTTTGCTTAGTAGACTTTTTTTAAAATTTTGATTATAATTTTTTATCTTTTAAATTACTCTCGTTGATATGGATCAATAATTCAAAAAATTTGATTTAAAATTAACAAATAAAAAATAATAATTTAGCTCAATTATTTAGCCAAAACACCCCTTGTGCTTTTAAGCTTGTTGGTAATTGGGTGAGTTTATGAATGAGAATTGAGTTTTTTTTAGAGAGTGTCTCCTCTTTTCCTTTATTTGTAGTAATCCTACATTTAACGGGTTTGGAGAGTCTCTATTCTTCGTGATATTGACCACATTTCTGATCCCTATTTGCCTTTTAGTGGGCTGGTCTGGTATGAGAAGTTATGGGAAAGAAAATATTACTATAGCATTTCTAATTTGTGAATTTCCAATGATAATGATCGCCGTGTTTGGCTGTCTTGGCTGACACTAACAAGACCGCCATAAGGCCATACGCAGTGGCATAATCAAAAATGGATAACCAAAAGTTGACACATCAACTTTTGATTATTCATTTAAGAGGTTGCTAAGCTTAACAATGTTGAGGTTCACAATGGTCACTTCTAGTCCATAACTAAAATAAGGGATACACTACAATTACACTCTCTCTCCCCTTGTGTTTTCCACCATTGATCACTTTCCTCCATTACACTTTTTTTTTGGCAAAAATATATCAATTTTCTCCTTTAATTTTGGGAAAAAAATTGGTGACTTCCTTCCCTAATATTATGAATTTGGAAAAAAAATCATGTACTCAAAAAAAAAAAAAACAAATGTGTTCTTGAATTTGTAAAAAAATGTAAGATTCTTTATGTACTCAACCACAGGGAGAGGAACGAAAAAAGAATAAAATAAAAACGGAAAAAAAAAAGTGAAATACCTTGATGCGGCAACAAATGTTTTCCACCATTGATCACTTCCCTCCATTACGGTTTTTTTTGGCAAAAATATATCGATTCTCTCTCTTAATTTTGGAGAAAAAATTGGTGACTTCCTTCCCTCATATTATGAATTTGGAAAAAAAATCATGTACTAAAAAAAAAAAAACAGATGTGTTCTTGAATTTGTAAAAGAATGCAAGGTTCTTCATGTACTCAATCACAAGGAGGGGAACGAAAAAGAATAAAATAGAAACGGAAAAAAAAAGTGAAATACCTTAATCCGGTGACAATGAGTTGAATTGTAAATGATTGAAAGATATGAGCTTCACTTTTAGAGGGAAAGAAGAAGAAAGAGTTTTATGGCTGAAAAAAATGAGATATAGAGCAGGCGAAGAAAATAAGAAGAAAATACCATTTGAAACACGCGTGTACATAAATTTTAGAACCGGTTAACTTATGTGGTGTGAGATCCACAAATTTTGATTATTGAAAAAAGTTGCTAGTTTTAGTTATCCAAAGCCCAAAATTTGATTATTTCTAAGAATGTTGTTAAGTATGATTATACCATTGTGAGCCATCTTTTACCCCAATATTGTTAACTTTAAAAATAGTTTGCTTTTGATTATGCCACTGTGGATAGCCTAACAAGGCACAGCCACACAGGTGCATCTCCCGGTCCAATAGAAAGGATTTGACCATAATGGAGTTGCTCAAACTCTCGATCTCCGATAAACTCTCTCTTAATTCAAACCGAACATTGAACAAGATAAGATCTCTCCATTGTTTTCTACAGCAAATAATTAACAGCATGATCCGGGGACACTACCATGCACACCCTGCCTAGCACCTTGCCAAACACCTCAAAACGACGCCGTTTTGATCAAAAAAGGAGCGTCATCAATACTATGCAAAACTATGTCATTTTGAGTGGGAAAAATAGCACCATTTTTGGACCTAAATAAGGGCTGCCGTGTTGGTTTTAATTCCTCGTTTATTTGGTTGGGATTCCATAACAAGTGTGACTTTTTGTGTGGGCCTCATTACGAATTCTAAAAAAATGATTCAAACCACAAGTTATTTTTAAAATATTTCCTATGGGTTCCTGAAAAAAATAGCTCAATCTGATATCTGTAAGGGTTGTTTTAGAATTCGTAGGGAGTTTCAGAATTTGTAGGGTGCCCTATGAAAGCTTAGGGTAAAAAATTAATTATGACCTTTAGAATAATATGATCAGAAAAATAAGATCTTCACACTAGTTCAAACGAATTGAAAATTGGAGTACTAAATTTGTTCACCATATTTTTTAATACTACCTCCGTCCCAATTTAGTTGTCACTTTTGAGAGTTCATGCCACTTTTCAATTGATTATATCTTATAATTTATAATATTTTAGGTGATTTTGAAAATATTGTACTCCATTATAGAACAAATCGAGATCTATCAAACAATATCTATATTGGATATAATATCTATATTGGATATAATATCTATATTGGATATAAAATTCATTACCAATTTAAAAATATAACTAGTTTTTTTATCCAGTTAAAATAGAATTGGGACAAGTAAATTGGAACGGAGGGAGTATATAACCGTCTAAAAAATTGGAGCATTTTTTAGACTATTATATATTTAAAAATATGGTGAAAAAATTTAGTGCTCCAATTTTTAATTCGTTTTGAATCGGTGCGAAGGTATTATTTTTCTGATCATATTATTCTAAAAGGTCATAATTAGTTTTTGGCTCTAGGACTTTCATATGGCGCTCTACGAATTCTGAAACTCTCTGTGAATTTTGAAACAGCCCTAATCGATATTGGATTGAGTTAATTTTTTTCAAGAATCCATAAAAAATTATTTAAGAATAAGTTGCTGTTTGAACCAAATTTGTAGGATTCGTAATGAGCCCCATAGAAATAAAAAATTAGTATAACGTGTTGAAGCAAATCAAACAAACAATAAAACCAACACACAGCAGAAATCCCAACGTCCCTTTTGCATGATCAAACGGTGCCGTTTGCTGCTTGGCAGGGGACGCTTGGTAGCGTCCCCGGATCCCAGCAAGGTTTTCCAAATCTCCTTTTTTTTTTTGAGTACGTCCAAATCTCTTTTTTTTTTTTGAATAAGTCCAAATCTCCTATTAAGAAGCCCGAAAGGTGCCAATTTTCAGGCGATAGAAAATAGATGTGCAATAAACATACTTTAACCCAAAAAAAAAATATAAGAGAGAGACAATAAAGATATCGCTCCTCAACCTTAAGGGTTGGCCTGGTGGTGACGGTCAGCAATTTAGGGGTTAGCTCCCTCATTTTTCAGGTGCTATCAAGTCTTATGGGGGAGTTAGTTTTAATTGGACTTCTCTCAAGTAGACGGTGAGATTGAGTCCTAGATATTCGTCAAGTTTAGCACAAACTAGACTGAACACCACAAAATGACTTGGCTTAAGGCACCCTGGGTTGATCCTATTTCTGGTCTCTTCTCAAGCATCCAAAGAGGATCTGAATCGTTCATTTTTTAGACCGTAGCATATCGATTCATATGACTTTAGGGTCTATTTATCTTGGAAAAAATAACTTTAACATACTGAATTCAGACCAATTTTTTCCATTTGTCTCCAGATAAACGGACCTCGAAATCATATATAACCAATCAACATGATTCTTAATTTGTTGCGCGCCTTGTGTAATTGACTTCTTCCAAAAAATGAACGATTCTAATCATCTTTGAATGCTCGAGAGAAGCCCGAAAGTAAGGCCAATTTGAGAGTGCAGTCCCGAAGGAGACCGGAGGAAAGCCAAGTCCTTTTCTCAATAAAGTATAGTTTTTAATCCTTTTCGGGGGCACCAACAGAGTAGAATACTACCCCAATCCAAAAGGTATTTTCGTCCAAACATAAAAAAATGCTGCCTAGAATTCTCTTTAGAACTATTTTGTTCCAATTAATTCAGTGAATAGTTTTTAATAAGTTAGCTAACAAAATGTTTTCAAGAAGAAAACAAAAAAAGACAAATAAATATAGACGAGGTGAAGGGAGCTAAAGGTTGATTAGCGAAGAACAAGCGAAGAGAGAGAGAGAGAGAGAGAGAGGAGAGAGAAAGCTCCAGCTGGCGGTGGTCTTCTTCTTCTGAATCTTCTTCACCGGCGAAATCAACAAAGGTTTGCGAAAGATGATGTCGTCCGGTGTTGGCAAATACACGACGATTGATAACCAGAAAGTCTCCGGATCCGTCCCCGTAATCCCTCAAATCCCTAAATTACCCTCCTTAGTCCTCCAGATCTGCACTCTTACCCTCTCTGATTCGCTCTGTCTCTGTCTTAATTTCGCAGGCGGTCTCGGATTCTCCGGCTCACGTCGCCGTCAACTTCACAGGTTCAATCGAATCTGTTGTCTCTGCATATTAATTTTCGCGTTTTCGTTTTTTTTTTTTTGAAGCAATCGTTCCTTTTTTTGTTGTTGTCGTTGTTTACAGATTCGAGTCTTCAGACGTTTCCCCCTTCAGGAGCGCAGGGCAAGATCTCTCGCGGCTCGGGACCTCCTCGAGACGCAGACGGTAATTATACCTTACTTGCATGCATTTAGGCTATGTTTGCATACAATACATGTAAATGTCAAACGAAGGATTTTTTTGACTTGTTATTGAATGGGATTTAGCGTCCACTTAGATTTGATAACGTAGCATATCGATTTTGACCTTGCGATGGGGAGCTTCATATGGATTTGGAACAAGTAGTTAATAGGAGTGATTTGAAGTGCTTCGTGTTTGGATACAATACATGTGAGCTTCAATAGCAGCTAGGTCTAGAGGGAAGTTATGAACATTATGTTTTGGCACAAATCTTTTTGGTTCTTAAAAAAGAAACAGTTCAAGAAGGTTCAATTGTCCGAGAATTTATCGACAATATCTTCCGTTTTGTCCAAGCGGGATCCGAAATATCCGCCTTATTGTGTAGAATTCCTTCTGCTGTGGGTTATCAACCCACCCTGGATTTGGAACAAGTAGTTAACAGGAGTGATTTGAAGTGCTTCGTGTTGAGGATTGTAGTTATTCAAGGATCTTAACAAAGTACATCTCTTCTACTTCTAATCCATCTTCCACTCTACCTTTACTAGCTAATATGTCTGTATCTCTTGAATTTTTTATGAAATAAAGCATAAAATATCCTCAATTGAACCCCACCTCCATCCGGTGGTGCCCTAATATCTTGGGCAATTTGGTTTTGGAGAAATGAATTTTTTTATTGATTCTTTGTGCATAGTGAGGTTTTCCCTTTCTGAAGTTTGTGATTAGGTAACGCCAATGTTTATCGAGCGTTGAGCTTAGAACGAGTTACTTGTTTCTTGTAGCCTATTATTGGATATACTCAGTGTGATTTCACTAAAAGGTAAATTGGGTTTGTGTGAATGACTTAGCTGGTTCATGGCATTTGTGCTCTCTATCACTATGTATGTAAGTTACGAAGTTGAAACAAAGAATGTTCTACTCCCTCTGTTCCACTTTATATGTTCCCTACGGGAATCCGTGCATTTTCAAAACCCTCAAAATATATTTCTATATATTATTTTTTTACACCAACTTAAAGTAGTTGCTTTTGGTTTGCCAAAAAGTACGTGGATTTGTTTTCTTATATGGTATTTTATTTGATTGCAGTTTGTGATATGGAAATTTGTCAGCATTTTCGTAGCTTGAGCTAGATCTAGGTGTCACTGTGTCAGCATTATCCAAATTACTTGCACACGAAAAGGTTAAACTCATGACTTCATCTAGCTCAAGTAATACCAACTATATCATCAAAAAATCTTCAAAAAGAAATACCAACTGTGCAATCATGTTAGATATTTGGGGAATACGCAACTACATCTATCACTATGGTTTTGAGAGGTTTTAAATGTGGAGAATGCTTTTATAGTGTAAGTAGGTACTTGCTTCCACTTGCGTAGGACCTTTTAGTAGAGCATATTTCAGAGGAAGGTTCTAAAAGTCGCTAGGCAGTAGTCGGGCGGCCGGGCACCGCCTAGCGCTTAGGCCGATTCATCGGTGCCTAGACATTTGCGGATTTTCCATTTTCTATTTTTCCAATATATTCTCCAATTTTCCGATTGTGTAAGGGAACTAGGTAGACTGGAAATGTATATATGTCATAGTAAAACTAAGTCTCCCTCATATTAATTACCACGACACTAAAACCCTTATTTTCTTAAATCACATCGCCTACCCGCCTTGCCCTGCCTAGCCTTTGTAATCCCGCATAGCCACCTAGCCGATTAATTGCCGATTAATCCTGCCCAGCAGCCAATTAATTGGCCCAGCACCTAGACAATTGCCTAGGCTAGGCGCAGTGGCGGGGTACCGCGAATGCCTAGGCACCGATTAATCGGCCACCTAGGCCGATTTTTATCACACTGTTTTAGAGTTTGATGGCGTTTAGGTTTTCATAGATTTAATGAGTTCAAAGATTTAGGGGTTCTTATTGAATTTCTTGTTTGTTGAAATAATTTGATTTGTCTCTTAAGTTGATTACCTCTCATTTAAGCCTCTCGATCTCCAGTGTAATTTCATTAGTTGAAAATGCAGAAACAACCTTGAAGAATATAAGTGACGTTTTAATGCTCCGGCTGTAGGTTATTTCATTTTGTATTCAATGGAAAGGGTTCGAGTCTTTTGTTGCCACCCCTAGTCTCCCATTTTTTTGGAAAATATCTACCTCTCTCTTGTTGATGCATGACATTCGTCCCTTTTCAAACTGTCTTTTCTTATAAAAGAGCAAAAGAATATTGTCCATCCATTGGTGTATAAATTGGTGCAGATACATTCTCGAAACCCGTATCAGGTTCTGATGAGCCGCAGTCAAGTGGTTGGTTTCAAATATTCTCACTTGCTTATTACAAGCCTTACTTTGATGTTGACACGTCAGATGTTGTAGAGAGGATTAAGGATTCTCTTATTCCATTCAGAGGTAGCTTCTCCGAAAAAACTGCAAGCAATCCAGATTTGTAAGTTGTTGCTCCTAAATCTGTACATAGTAACTAGTGTGGAGTGAGTAAATTTCCTGTTTTCCTGTGGGAAAAATTTATCTTATTTCTGCAAGTTCCTTTACGAAGGTTTTATTTATGAGTGTGATTACCGCTATTGCTTCATAGATCTTGTTACTGCCTCATTGAAATTTAATTGACATGATCTGGTCCTCTTAACTGCAGCTTGTTTTCCTATTGTGAATATGTCAGTCCATTAACAGCTACCCAAACTTAGATTGCTAAACTAGAATATCTTGTGCCTAGTCTTGTGAAAGATGTTGGTCTTGCTGTGGTGGTGTCCTGAAACTCTTTTTCATCCCTGGTCTGGTTTACTATCTTTAATGAAGAGTAACTCTTGCCAATAATAAAGGGCGAGTTACAGAAGCACCAGTGTAGCAACCAGATTCTCCATCACCATAAAATAATCATGTGGACATGGAGATTATTTGTCTACAATGCACATGTATGTTTGTACCAAATGTTTGGTCTTTGATAATGATATAGTCTTCCTTTTTAATTGCGTTTTATATTCCTTTTGAAACTAGTTATTAGGGGATTGTAGGTTTGGCATGGTTTGTTAGTATTGCACTTGAAGGAAAATAGGTTCCAGGATTTGGCTCTTTGTGCCAACTAGAACCAAAAAATGGGTATGAGTAGTAAAAGGGCACTCAAAGCAACTCTCTTGTAATTTCTTTGTTCTCTGTTAATGTTGTTTCTTTATTGTTCCTGATCAAAAGGGCAGAAAAGAAGAACATTCAAAACCAATCTTCAGAGATCATTTATTGTAGTTACCTTAACAACGGTATATGAGTAATTGTTAAAAGAGGTCAATTCCACACTCCTATTGGTTGTGTGCCTTATCCATGGAGGCACTCGTGTTCTTTTCGGGTGCCACAAGGTAACCTAGCCCCCTATAGCGCATGCCTAAGAGCATCTCCAGTGTGTGTGTGCGCGTGCGCAGTGGTTGCCAGAAACCCAACAGTTTGAATTGGCATGTAGCCTTCAAACGCAACTGCGAAATACTAAAGTGGCTGTTTGGAGTTCAAAAAATAGTCCTTCAGAAGTTAGTTCTTTTCAATTCTTTTTCTCATTTGCGTTATGGACTCAGTACCCAATTTTCAACTGTTCGTGCACAACAGTGTCAAGTTTATCGTGATGAAGCAGCAATTATGAATACTAGTACTGCTTGAGGTCAAAATAGTATGATCTAATACAATTTGATGCTCCTGTTGGTGGTGAGGGAGGGTTTTGTGGATGTTGGAGATTTCAAATTGCCACAACTGTCCATGCTACCCAATCTTAGTTAGGTTACTTAAAGTGTGTATTGATAAGGTGTTCTTTTATCTTATATTTATTTTTTGGGGGATGTATAAGGAGGTTGGGGGATCTAGTTTAACTTGTAAATGCTGTTGTGAGAATGAGATAAAAAAGGTACTTTTGTGAGGAAGATCAATATGAAATAAAAAGTTGTTCCTTCAAAATGAGCTTAATGCAACTATGTGGCTTGGATGATGCATAATGGGTTGGAATTCTTTTGGATAACATTATGAGAAAGAAGCAACTGGTTTAAATTTTGTTTCCCTTTTCCTTGGTTCAGATAACAACCGAATGGTATTTGGATTAAGAAACCGATGCACCCCTCCGAACATTTCTGTGCTCTTATCGTGCTTATGTGGGTATCTCCATGCATATATTTTCTGGCCAAATATCTAGTTTTAACGGAGGATTGATGTAAAAGGAATATCCTTAAGGAGTGGGTGGAAATCTTGTAAGTTATGTTTACGGTGCGACAGCCAATGGGATTTACCTTTCATGTCATGCATGTGTAAGATGTTTGTTAGAAGGATTTGAAACCATATGAATTTTCCTCATGTGGATGGAGAAACCTCCATTTCACGAGGTTGTGACTTGTGAGTTGAGATGTGAACTTTTGAGTGAGAAACATTAGGCCAGGCTTCTAATCTTAGAGGTTAGTTCACATAGAGGGAGTTATGTTGGAACATTTAATGTCTGAAGATAACTGTGTAGGCAATCTCCTAAAACTCGCTAGGTGCTAGTTGGGTGAGGCCGATTAATTGGGGAATAATCGGTGCCTAGAGATTAGTCAGTTTTCCCCCTTTTTTTATTTTTTAAAAATATTCTCCTCCCTCCTCTCCAAGTTTTGAGTAAGGAGAACAACAGAAGTAGGAACAAAACATCAAATAACATCCAAACAGAGGAAATAGAGCCTACATTACACATAATTTCACAACAGGTGAAAAAAAAAGTGACTACATACGGAAGGAGGGAGGGAGGGAGGGTTTAGATTTAAAATCGTTTATATTGTATTGTGTATAGGCATATGTTACGCTAAATCTACTCTAAAACCCTAATAGTATTTTAGCTCAACATTTAACCCATTGGATTTGCAAAAGTATGTAGTTAATGCCCCATTAATCCTGCCTAATTCTCTGATTAATCCCGTCGACTAATTCCGCCTAGCGGCTGACTAATTGTTCTGCCGCCCAATTCATCGCCTAGGCCCCTAATCAAGGTGGCATAGCGCCTAGATGCCGCCTAGACCGAATTTTAAACATTTGTATTAATTGTTTTTATTTGAGCTTTTAGGCCTTTAGGTGTTGGAGCTTTGCTTCCTTTGGTTGTGACCTTGGTTGGCTTCTTGCCAATGAAGTGCTTGGGTCTTGGATTGGACTCTTTGTTCTCTCCTTATCCTATTAATCTTTGTAACAATTTCAAAGGTTAATAAAATTTCTTTTTTGCCATTCAAAAAAGAAAAAAAAAAGGGAAAAAAAACTAATACCCGAAGAGGTTAATGTGCTTTGCAATTCTTAAGGACCTATAGAGTGAAACATTACCCAATAATTTGCTCATGAGAAAACATAATATATTGTTTTTAGTTGTATATGAGAAAGGAAATTTGCGGAAATTTGTAAGTTTTAGTTCTGAAATTTTATAGAGATTTTATCAATCCAAACATGTATCTAGATTCTAGGATGAATACCGGGTTAGTTTAAAACTCTAAAGTTGTAAGTTGAAAAAGTTTAAAATGCACTACTATGATTATGTGTGTATTTACCCCCAAACAATGACATGGATGACCTAGATTTATGAGAATGCTGCCTCACCTAGATCTACAGCGTCCCATTTTTAATTTTGTATGAATCATATAAGTACTTTAAGGAAGAGTAACCGGTATACTTGGCTAAACTGTGACGTTGAAAAAAATCCTAGTTTTGTGGGGCTTCGCTTATGCAACTGAAGTACTACGAAGTTGTGAGAGATGGTGAGTTTGGGCGAAAGTGTTCATCAAAATGTGAGTCACTGCCATGACTTCTTGTAGTGTATGTGTTGTTGATGAGATTGAGGATTAAAACCTCAAGGGAAACATATGGCATAAATGTGGAGATCCAAGCTACCTCCTGATTTTCTCATGACATACTTCAGTTTACTTTTGTCTTTTCTATTACGGAGATTCTGTGTTCCTTTTATGAGCTGACATGCACCGGTTCAGGTTTTATCTGCTATGGTTTTCTCGGTTTTGTTGTGGGGTAGTATGTTATATTATGCAACTGAAAAGGCTTCATGAATAGTCTCTATCCCTTTTATGAGAATCTCCATATTATTAGAAGTTACTGGATACAATCTTCCATTTGAGGTTTGATATTTCAGAAATCTTGCTATGTCGTATACCGTCTTCCCAACATTTTTGAAAGATTCGTAACTCATTTTGTTTTTTTTGTTTTTTTACTTTCTAATTTTGATAAATGGGGTAGCTTTAGCATGCCTACATGTTCCTTAATTGGTGTATTTAATTTCTTTTGTATTGCATCGTGATGACTAGCATATTATCTGAACTTCCTATGGTTTTGTGATAAGGTATGGACCATTCTGGATCTGCACAACCTTGATATTTGTGGCTGCTTCAATTGGCACATTTGTTACCTACGTGGCACACAAGATACAGAAAAAAGAATGGAACTATGACATAAATTTGGTGACTTGGTCTGCTGGTTTGTTCTATGGCTATGTCGCTGTTGTTCCTCTCTGCTTGTATATAATCCTCAAATACTTCTCCGCCCCTTCTGGTCTCGTTCAGCTTTTCTGCCTCTATGGCTATTCGCTTTTTGTGTACATTCCTGCTTTGGTAAGTTTTGTCGTTGCTCTTTCGCTCCTTTGATAGCTTGTGTGGTTTTCATGCTTATAGAAGTCTTTGAAAAATGGTAAAACTTGGTTAGAATATTATTCAAGGGCTATGAAGCACCGTTATGGATACTGGTAGTTGATACAGCAAAATGCAAAAAAGTTAGGCAGGAGCGAGGCTGGGTTACGTTTTGACGAAAATACATTTTCATGATTTTGGAGGAATGCATTATATGTACTACCATCTTGATAATCACATGGAAGAATTGTTTAAATGACTTTTGCAAACTACAGTTTAATGCAAAAAAAAGGAAAAAAAAAGTCGCTAAATAGAGTTTCATGCCATTGCAGTATAGAAACTACTAAACGAAGTTTGATTCTAAAAGCATGCTAAGTGTTGGAACAAGTTCCCTCTATCTAACTTTGGCTCTGTTTGGAAGAAATACTATTTTGGTTGGGTCTGGCTTGGGTATATACTGGGTACATTTGGGTACGACATAAAATAAGGAAAGAACGCTTCTATGGGAACCGACCAAGAATGCACATACCGTGCACAGACGGCGCGTGGGGCCCCCACTCTGGGTCATGCACGGATAATCTGAGCTGTTTGAATAATTTTAAAATAGTTTTTCGAGGGGTATCATGAAAAATGAACTCAAGCCAATATGCTTAGGTGCATCCAATCTTCAAATTTTTCATTCAGATTACTGCCCGGAGTGGGCCCTGTGTGCCGTCTGTGCACAGTGTGTGCACTCTTGGTCAGTTCCCTAGGCATTTTCGATGAGGAAAACGATGTTGGTACGCGTGTTTCCAGTGTGCATGCAGAAGTATCCTGCAAAGTACTGGTACATGGCATGATATTTACATCCTTCAAAGTTTGAGTGATATCACAAATTCAAATACGTCAGGCTGCATTTAACTTAAGCAGTGGCTAGAATGAAACCAGGCATCTGAACGGATCACAGAAATCCTATGATCCATCTATCATAATTTTGTCTACTGAAAGTTCTCTTCCTTGATTCTTGTTGCAGTGTCTCTCCATTATTCCGTTGGAAATTTTCAGATGGGTAGTTACAGGTGTGGCGGGGTTCATGTCAGCGACCTTTGTTGCTCTCAATCTCCGGAACCACATCCAGTCTGCTGGTGAAAGGTGGTTCTTGATTGTGGCTGGGATCTTTCTGTTGCAGCTGGCTCTGGCTGTTGTACTAAAGCTTTATTTGTTCACGGTCACGGTGTGATTCATGTCATCAACGGGTTCCATATAACCATAGTTAAAAAGTTAAAACACTGACTGGACTTTCTGGCCCCATGATTGTCATTCAAACTTCCAGAGATGTATTCTTTGCCTGTTCTTCATTGAAAATGTACTGTATTCATTCGTTTTTTTTTCGGCATACATATATCCAAACGACAATCCGCAAGATGGCCTATGAAAGCGGTCTAGTTTTAGTCCAATTTGTTCCAATTTTTTAAAAACGCTACCTTCGGAATCCCCTATGTTCTGTAACCTGGATTATATCAGTTCTTCTTTGATTCCCTATACATGCAATTCCCTGTATGGCAGAGGACACTCCGCTTGGTTTTCATTTTTTAGAGTAACTTTTTATTTTTGGCACAGTTTCCAATGAATTTCTCTCTATCTCTCTCCACTCATTTTTACTCATTACATTCAAAATAACTTTTTAAAATGTAAACCAAACAAAGTTGATTCATTCATTTGCGCATAGTTCTTACTATAGTCGAAGGCAGAGATGAGCGGTTGACTTTGCGACTATTTGTGTGTTTTGGTCTCTTTGTATTGGAAACTATTTTATTGCGAAGTTTTGGGTAGGCCCGATCCTGAGATTTCTAAGGCTCTAGACAGGATTTGAAAATGGGGCCTCTCTTTTTTGGTATAATTCTTAGTTGTGTGATATATTAAACGTTGCAGCCTAATAGTTCGGTGGTGAAGTAATACTACCGTCTTTTGCTACCAGGAGGTCCCGAGTTCGAGACGCCGAGGCTTCATTTTCCCTACAGATTTTCAAAACTCAGCGGCAAAAGACTGAACGCACTAGGAATCGAACACGCAACCCGACAATCCATGCACTCACGCCTTGCCCCTGCGCTACATTAGCTATGTTTTAAAATGGTACACATACATAATATTTAATATATTTCACATATTTGGGGCTCCAATTCTGGGCTCAAAACCGGAGACCTTAGGCAGTTGCCTGATGGGCTTATGCCCAGGGCCAGCTTTGGCTCTGGGATCTCTCAAAAAACATATGGAGAAATGTTCAGCATAGAGGGACACAAACTTGCAAAACTGATACTGTATCTCGGCACTTCAAATTAATGCTGATTTAACTTAAAAGCATAATAATTTGAAATTCTAGAAATTAAAGGTTTTGCCATGTGTTGCTCTCACGTTCTTCCTCACTAATACACCCTTTTGTGTAATATATAGTATAGATACCAATGTCTTGCGACTAAGGTGCGGCTGAAACACTTGGCAAATTGGAAAAGGCTTTCAATAGGTTTTTTGAAGGAAGAAATTGATGGTAGAAAGCGTCAACTGCAAGACTTGCAGTCTACGCTTGGGATGGGGTATCAAGTTTCTGAAAGGGCTGAGTTCATTAACCAAGACTTGACAATTAGACAAGAATTGGATGAGCTTCTGGAAAGGGAGGAATTGTATTGGGCGCAAAGGGCTAAACAGACTTGGCTGGGGGTGGGGGATCATAATACAAAATATTTTCACAAGATGGCTTCTATAAGATCTCAGAAAAATCGTACTCCCTCTGTCCTTTTTTAAGTGTTTCATTTCGTAATTTTAACTTATTAAGAAAATATCGTCCTTATACCTTTTACATCAACTTTTACCTTCACTTTCCTTATTTATTCTATATGCAGACATAATCATTACACTTTTACTCACTAACTTTTCAAAATAGAATCTACTTTTAGGGGCAAAATGAAAATGTACTAACTTTACAAAATGGACACTTATTAAGGGACAACCCAAAATGGAATACTGGACTTTAAAAAGGGGACGGATGGAGTATTTTGTTGAGAAACCGAATCCCTAAGACCTAGTAATGACGCGTATAGATTAGACAACAAAAATTATAAAACCCTATAAAGCAGAATTAGGGTTCTACCTCAATTCCTTGCGACACGAATGCTGGTTGAACTTGTTATAGTACGCCTTGCTATAAACCACGAATATTGCTTGACCATACCTTACGATCTTCTATCGTATTTCCCGCGCGTCTAGAACACAAACCGAGTGTGGACTCTTTCGTGATCGTATTTTCTCTCTAAGACTGCCTTTATTTTTGTGAATAATAGAAAAACATCAATCTGACCTAGAGAACATAACGTGTATATATAGGGCTGCGATAGGGACCCAAGGAGTAATATGTCTGGGCTCCCAGTGTAAATAAGAAAACCTAATCCCACCAGGATTTTATTTCTTATTTCACTAATTATAATTCACCCCACTACAGAATTATAATAAACACTCCTGTCCTTATCTCAATTATATTACGAGCTCCATGATATTAAATACTTATTAATCTCCCCACGTTAAGATTACAGATACCTGTTGATTAAAATAAATTACTAACAATCTCCCACTTAATCAACATCTAATCTTGAGACTATCCGCTTAACTTATTCAATACGTCGGATATAAATATCCACCTGCATGGTTTGACATAATCGAAACTTATAAGCTTACTCAAGGGGTATCATCAGTCCCTATTGTGACGTGATTCCATCAATAATTAATAGTTTTCATATACATAATATTGCTACCCAACTCATCGAGACTATTGACCGTATAAAGATCTCACTCTTTAATGAATCAAAGTCAACAACATTAAATATACACCTCTAATAATTATTTTTGGATTCAGAGCATAAACATTCATAATAACCATGAGGTTCCAATTGTCTTATAAAGTTAGTATAAAGACAACTACCTCAATGTGGTCCCGTTCAATACACACAAAGTGTACTAGCACAATGAGTTAGAACTAGATCGTTCCCTGTAGTCAAGACAGACCTACTAAACATTGTACTACAGTCCTACCGATGGTGTGTTCAGTTCCATTTAAGATTGTGAACCATATCTTATATTTCACAAGAATTGATGATCTGATCTTCTGTGTATAAGCCGAACTCTACACACCAGATCATCTACTTTATAAAATAAAAGACACACATGCACAACATACAATAATATTATGCAAACATTACCCATAAAAGATTCTCATCAAAAAAGGATAAAACTAATTAATACATAACAATATTAATTCATCATATAAAATCATAACTTTTACATAACCTCCTAACAAACTCCCATTCAGACTCAAAGTCATGCTGCCACGCATCTCAATCATATTCTCTCTACATGACTATTAAAAGTCTTAGCCTGTAAGCTGTACGTAAAAAGAACTGTTAGGTTGTTTACTGATGCGATCTTGGACACAGTTACATCACCTCACTGAATGATCTATTGAATCAGGTGATACTTACGCTCGACGTGTTTTCCTTCTTATGAGTCAATGGCTCCTTAGAGTTAACAATTCCACCAATATTGTCACAATAGATGTAATAGCTAATTACACTAAAGGAATCACTTCTAGATCTATCAAGAAGTTTTCAAGCCAAACAGCCTCTTTGGCTGCTTAAGAAGCTACCACATACTCGGCCTTCATGGTGGAATCAATCAATGCACAATTGCTTGATACTCCTCCAACTTATGACTCCACCTCCTAGGATAAACACATATCTCGAGGTAGATTTTCTGGAATCCCTATCTGACATAAAGTCTGAGTTTGTGTACCCATGAGGTACCAGACTATCTGACTGGAACACCAACATATGATCTCTAGTTCTTTTCAGATACTTGAGTATATGTTTCACTGCAGTCCAATGCTCTTGCCCTAGATTAGACTGAAATCTGCTAACTATGCTAATGGCAAAGCAAATATCAGGTCTAGTACGCATCATAGCATACATGAGGCTTTCTACTGTCAAGGCATAAGGAATTGCCTTCATCTTCTCCATCTCCGCAGGTGTCTTACGACACTGATCCTTGGATAGGTTGATTCCATGTCTAAAAAGAGAGGAACTCTTTCTTGGAATCCTGCATGCTAAAACGAGCAAGGATCTCATTGATATAAATAGCTTATGATAAGCCCAACATCCAATACCTGCGATCTCACATAAAGCTTAATCCCAAGGATGTGACCGGCTTTTCTCAAGTCTTTCATATCGAACTGGCTAGATAGTTACACCTTTACAGAAGACAACATTCCCACATCGTTTTCAATTAGCAAAATATCATTTACATATAGTACCAGGAACACCACCACTTTTCCGTTGCGCTTCTTGTACACACATGACTCATCCGAACATTGATCAAAATAAAAAAAAACTTGATTGCGTGATCAAAACGGATGCTCCAAGATCTAGATGTTTGTTTGAGTCCATGAATAGACTCCTTAAGCTTGCACTACACGTGCTCTTGGCCCTTTGCTATGAATCCATTTGGTTCCATTATGTGGATGCAGATTTCACAGCCTTTTGCCAAAATTTCGCATATTTACCTTCTAGTTCCTCATTGTAGTTGCAGAGTTCAGCATGTTGTTCTTTAGGGATCATATCATAAGATTCTCCCAAGAACGTATACCGATTGGGTAGGACAACAACCCTCCCACTACGATGTGGTACCGGTGTATCAACAACTCTTTCTTGCAGTGTAACCTCCTGTACTATTGGTGTTTGAAGAAGTCTTTATCGGTCCCTCTCCTCTCAATTTCTTTAGATCAATCTTGCTTCTGGGCTTGTGTTCTATTACATAGTCCTTTTTTAAGAACCGGGCATTAGGGCTAACAATGACCTTCTTATCCGTAAGACTATATAACAATCCACCTTTCGTTCCTCTAGGGTACCCCATAAACAAGCAAACTTTTGTCTTTGATTTCAATTTATCTGCGTTCTCATTCAGTACATGTGCTGAACTATCCCAAACCTAAACATGCTGTAGACTAGGTTTGCGCCCAGTCCACAGT
Organism: Rhododendron vialii; assembly: GCF_030253575.1. Lineage (NCBI taxonomy): Eukaryota > Viridiplantae > Streptophyta > Magnoliopsida > Ericales > Ericaceae > Rhododendron > Rhododendron vialii. The sequence goes on from NC_080561.1 coordinate 28,584,828, forward strand.
TCTGTGGGTGTAGATGGTACTGACTTAGATGGTATCAAGTTAAGAATGTACGCTGCTGTTTCTAGTGCATGTCCCCAAAACGAAATTGCTAAATCTGAATAACTCATTAATAATCTGACCATATCCATAAGAGTCATATTTTTTCTCTCTGTTACACCATTTTATTGTGGCATACCTGTAGTTGACAACTGGGATGTAATCCCTTCAGCTGACAAATAGTCCCTAAACTCTCCCAAGAAGTATTCGCCACCACGATCAGATCACAGTGTCTTCAGACATTTACCCAGACGCTTCTCCGTTTCTGCCCTATACCCCCTGAATTTCTCAAAGCATTCAGACTTACGGTGCATCAAATAAATGTATCCAAAAATTGAGTAATTATCAATCAAAATGATAAAATACTCAAAATCACCTTTTGCTTGGATATTCATGGGTCCACACAAATCAGAATGAACCAATTTCAACGGCTCTTTGGCTCTATAACCTTTGCTGAGCCTCTTGGTCATCTTACATTCTAAACAGGATTCACAGACTAGAAGTTCCTCAACTTCCAATGAACCTAAAGGTCCATCCCTGACCAGTCTAGAAATTCTATTCAAATTAATATGACCAAGGTGTAAGTGCCAAAGATATATTAGGTTCAATTTAGAAGGCTCATTTCTCTTACATGACATATTATTAGTGTTATTCAATTCATGCAGTTGCACTATAAGAAATATAGGATTAATAATGTAAAGATCATCAATCAATGAACCAGAACAGATAAGACATTTATTTAACTTAATAACCACAAAATTACTAAAATAAACCAAATATCGATCTTTAATCAACTTAGAAATTGAAAACAAGTGTCTTTTAAGTGTGATAACATAAAGACAATATCTCAAAATTAAACTCCTATTACTACTAAAATTTAAAAAAAAACATTTCCTAATGCAACTGCTGCCACTCTCGTAGCATTTTCCATATGTAGATAAATCTCCCCATCACTGAGTCTTCTAGTTTCCTGGAACCTATGCAACAAATTGCAAACATGATTAGTGGCTCCTATATCTACACACCAGGTACTGTAGATAACACCACTAAACATGATTCAACGACTAGCAAAAAGATCTATCTTGATTATTCACTTTATTGAGATAGAATAGACATTTCTTCTTCTAGTGTTCTTGCTGCTTGTAGTGAAAACACTTGCCCTCAGACTTTTTCACTCTATCTTGAGGAGCATAAACTGCCTCCACAATATTTTTTTCTGAGACTTGTTCTGCTTCTTCTTGCCTTTCAGTTTAGAAGTAGAAATCTTCTCTGCCACTAACACTGATGGTGTTTTCTTCATAACCAAAAGACCCTCAGCTGCTTGGAGTTCCTTAAGAAGTTTCGCCAAAGATAAATGTATTTTGTTCATATAATAGTTCAGGCGAAATTACTTAAAACTTTTATCATCTTCAGAATATGATCCCTAATCGGGGTCCCTTCAACATGGTGATACTCACCAATTTTTATAAAATTTTGCTTCCTGTTCTGTGGTATTCTCATCAGGTGTAGGAGGGCACTCCTCAAACAACACAAATTTGTGCCCCTCAGCAGTTATCACAATATCCAAGTTTCTTTTTCAGTCAATATAATTCGATCCAGTAAGTTTTTTTTTTTTTTTGAGAATAATGGCAAGTGGATTGAAAGAGTCCATTTTTTGAATATGAGAATCAAATAACATAACAATCAATTATGAAGGGCAATAAAAACTTGAATTTCATTTTAATATTGGTTCCCTCAACCACATGTTAAAAGAAAAATATTGACAACCCTACATATCGTGAAGAGCATGCCTCGATGGGAAGTCCTCTACTCTTTATCATTCATGTAGATAGGTACAACCTTTTAATTTTACTATCTAGACACTATACCATGCCAAGCAAAATTAAATAGCCAATATAGTTTTGGTCCTACAAATAATAATAGCGACTCAGATGGTGAGGATACTATTATTTACAGCTAAGTGTATACCATTACCTAGCTCCATGACCCATTGTTCCGTTATGAATTACCTCAGATGGTGAAGTAATTCACCCAACAATTATCATACAGCTATCCCTTTGGAAAGTTTGTACCGATGATGCCATAATTTATTTTGTCCGATAGGGAGGAATGTTTTGAAACCAACACACAAAATTAATTATATCATCTACATACTAGTAATGGAGACCGTGAGATTTATAAAAATAGACTCCCTCTCCCACTTAGTTATTTAAAAATTTGTGAGGGTTATCAAATTTTCGAATTTGCAAAAAACGTGATCTAGGTCAAATGCCATATATTACCATTTTATCTCAATTTGGTAAACTATCACATATGAAAATAATATGGAAATACAAATAATAAGGAAACACAAGATAAAAGAATTCAGCTATTATGATCAAAGATGCAATTCTTGAGCAACAAGGAATCCTTCCAAACTTGAAATCCTTAAGCAATCTTTCCAAACTTGAAATCCTTCAGCTATACTTGTGTGGAAGACTTACATACTTTGACCCTATCAAGGAAACCAAAATCCAACCGTGCTTTGGCAAGAAAATTCGGATTTGACATATTCCCTCGTAAACTACACAGCCTTCAGTATTTTGGCCATATCTTCCTCATCCGACCTCCAATTTAAGTGATTCAAATTGGGTTGGATTCGAAATTCAATTATCTACAACTTTTATGAAAAATAGATTTTCTAATTCTAACGCTTACTGGGTCGAAATAACCCTTCAATCAGGCCCTACGAATCTGGAAAAAATCAATTGCGAGCCAAACAACTTGTATCTTTTGTATTTACCATCTTCGAACTCCGAATAACCGTTGAATGCTATTACAATCGAAGAAACATACAAACATCGATCTTATGCCTCCATTGGAGTTCCCATGCTACGTTAATTATTACAACTACAAAAAATAATCGTGGCACCCAATAAATAACACATGCTACGTTAATTTTTACATCCACGAAAAATAATTATGGTACCCAATAAATAATAATAACCATGAAAAAATCATCGTGGGATCCAATCACATAAAATCAACAAAAATCATGTGACCATAATAACTGGGTAAGAACGCTGCAAAACAAGGGTTAGCACCGTTCTACATTCTATCTTCTATAACCTACGGACGACATGGCCTGTTTAATCCATACGCGTGATTATAGCCTGCTCTGATACCACTGTTGGGAAACCGAATTCCCAAGACCCAGTAATGATGCGTACATATTAGATAACAAAAATTATAAAACCCTATAAAGCGGATTTAGGGTTCTACCTCAACTCCTTGCGATACGAATGCTGGTTGAACTTATTATAGCACGCCTTGCTATAAATCACGAATATTGCTCGACCGTACCTTACGATCTTCTATCGTATTCCCTACACGTCTAGAACACGAACCGAATGTGGACTTTTTCGTGATCTTATTTTCTCTCTCTAAGCCTGCCTCTATTTTTGTGAATAATAGAAAAACATCAATCTCACCTAGAGAGCATAACGTGTATATATAGGGCTACGATAAAGACCTAAGGAGCAATAAGTCTGGGCTCCCAGTATAAATAAGAAAACATAATCCCACCAGGATTCTATTTCTTATTTCACTAATTATAATTCACCCCACTACAGAATTATAATTGCACTCCCGTCCTTATCTCAATTATATTACGAGCTCCATGATATTAAATACTTATTAATCTCCCCACGTTAAGATTACAGATACCCGTTGATTAAAATAAATTACTAACATATTTGGCATTGAAAGATAGTAGTGGGGTGTTAGCTATCGATCTAGTAGTTATCGAAGCAATGTTTCTTGATCACTTTCGGTCAATCTTTTGCTATGAGGAGGGGTCTAGTGCAACAAGAGCTGGGGATAATGATGTTGGAAGCAGGTTTATGGAAGGGTTGGGGAAGCTCCCAGTTTGTTAGCCACTATTATAACGAGACTAATAGATGATCAACGAAGGGGTCTGGATCAGCCTATCACTTTTGATGAGGTTAGAGCGGCTTTGTTTCAAATGGATGGGCATAAAGCTCCGGGGCCGGATGGTTTTGTGGCAGCGTTTTATCAGGAAAATTGGGACTGGTTAGGAAACGATATTGTTCAATCGACGCCGTCTTTCTTTGAGTCTGGTTTTTTGCAGAAAGAAATGAATCAGACTTTGATTACTCTAATTCCCAAGGTTCCTAACCCCAATATGTGGGTGACTTCCGAGCAATCAGCCTTTGTAATGTTCTTTATAAGTTAATATCCAAGGTGTTGGTTAATAGGCTCCGTGCAGTTCTGGGGAATTTGATCTCTCCTTTTCAGAATGGCTTTGTTTCATCACAGTAGATTACTGATAATGTGCTAATTGCTCATGAAATTCTGGAGCATATACGGAAACGGAAGAAGGGAAGACGTGCTCTATATGCCTTGAAGCTTGATATGAATACGGCGTATGATCAGGTGGACTGGAATTTCTTGCTAGGGGTTTTGCGGGTAATGGGATTCAGTCACAAATGGGTAGGTTGGATCAGTCAATGTATATCCACGGTATCCTTCTCAGTTTTGGTTAATGGGAGGAAATCTTAGCCGTTTACGCCAACTTGTGGCCTGCGCCAAGGGGATCCGCTCTCGCTTTACTTGTTCATTTTGGTGGCTCAGGCTTTCTCGGATGGGCTGCGGGAATTTGCTTCTCATGACATTTGCAGGGTAATCTCTGTAAGTCGTTATTCCCCTCGTATTTCCCACTTGATGTTTGCATATGACTGTTATATTTTTATGGAATATAATTTAGAACATGCTTGGTGTCTGAAATGGGTCCTTGAGGTTTATTGTCAACAGGCAGGGCAAAAGATCAATTTTAATAAGTCAGAGTTGTTTACTAGTCCAAATATGAAAGCCCGGCAAATGCATGACTTGAAATGTATTTTTGGGGTTAGGTTGGTTGAAAGGCCAAGTTTGTATCTTGGTGCGAATTTGGATTTTTTGTCAAGAAAAGGGAGTCTCGTTTCTAGAATTCTGAACAGGGTGGGGTCTAAGCTTAGCTTGTGGAAAGCTTCGCTGCTGGCTTTTCCGTCTCGATTTATTCTGGTCAAGCATGTTTTGATGTCTATTCCTGGCTATTTGTTGTCTGTTTTTCAAGCACCGGTTTATTTTCTTAATAAGGTTAAAAGTGTTGTGTCGCGGTTCTTGTGGTTTGGGGAGAGAGAGAAAGGGATAGTCTAGCGCAGGTGGGAGGTCAGTTGTTTGCCCAAGGCAAAAGGGGGTTTAGGTTTGAGGGATTTGGGCTGCCTCAATCAAGCTTTGCTGGCTAAAGTTGCTTGGCGGCTTCTGAAAAATCCAAATTCTTTGTTTGCAAAGTGCTGGTGGGTAAGTATTGTCGGAGGCGGGGATTGTTAGAAGCGGTCCCGTCCTCTTTGGCATCTCGGGGATGGAGGGTGTTGTGTAAGGGCTTGAAATGGAGGATTGGTAATGGTAGAAACATTAGTGTGTTCCAGGATGAATGGATTCCAAAGAAATCAAACCCTCTTGTTGGGTCTCCTCTTAGTAGTGGTCTGCCTAATTTCAGAGTCATGGATCTTTTTGATGCTAGGTGTCATGTATGGAGGGATCCTCTTCTCAATGTTTTATTTCCAAGAGAGGTGGTTTCGGCAATCCACTCTCTTTATTTGCCACTTCAGGAAAAAGAGGATGAACTAATATGGGAACACACAAAGAATGGGTTATTTTCGGTCAAATCTGCTTACTCGTTATGCTTTGGGATCAAGACTCCATTCTCATTTTGTGGTCGATTTGGTGTGTACGTAATGATGTGGTATTTAAGGATATTAAGAGCATCTCCAATAGGCTAGGCAAAGGAGAGTTTTCAGCAAAATGACTAGCCAAAGGCCAAAAACCCCTTCCCAGCAGACTAGCTCCACGCTCGGGGATTTGGTTGTGTGCTATAGTAGCTCGGTTGGCCTGGCGTGGCACTGTAGCTCTCGTCTTTGGGCGATTTCTTCTCACGCTCCCTTTCCCTCGCTTTTTTGGATGACTCATGTCCATTCTCCCGCCCAACACTCTCAGTTTCCCTCCTTTTATCATATCTATTTCAATAAGTAGATTCGTTGTTGGGTTTTTCTGAGAATTTTCATCCTCCTAACATCAAGACAAGGTATGCTTCTCTCTCTTTTGAAATTACAAGTTCTACTTGTGATTCTGGTTCAGATTATGTATTGTTTTCAGCCATATCAATTTGGGTATGAAATTGGAGAAGATTTGGTCTCAATGGTAAAAGAAAGCATTCTGATTCAATCCTCGTTATTTGTAAGCAACTGAACTTAGTAAAGCATAACTTGGTTTCCTATATTGTTTTTTCATCTGCCAATCCAATGGGTAGGAATTAAGTGGGAAATCGGAAATCACCTCCGTATTTAAAGTCCAACAGAACAATCCTTGAGGCAGCTTGGTTTGTATATTAGCTGTTTGATAAAATGCCCCATTGAGCATTTAGTTTTCTTATTCAAAGAACTACTAATGATTTGGGGGTGCAACAGTATTCCCAATGTGATTTAGAGAAATAGTGTGTTTTCTTAAGTTAGATGTGCTGGAATTAGCTGAACATGCTTGATGGAAGTAGTAGATGCAGAGCTTTGCATCGCTCCACCCTCAAATCGTCATTGTACCTGTAGTTTACTTTGGGTTTTCTTCATATTTTCCATAATCAAGTTTATTTGTACCCAAATTGGGTCCTGTACTGAGAACAAACATTGAAGTGGTTGCTCATTTACAAGTCAATTTTTTGTGAGCATTTGATGCAATGTGGTCAGCTTATCAAAACCGGTCTGCAAGTTTCCTATTTCTACAGAAGGTGGATAGCCAAGAGAAGTTTGTCTTTGGATTTTTGCTGAGATGGGGTTATGATGCAAGATTTAGAAAGGAACTGTAGTTTACTTGGGTTTTCTTCAAGGTTCATGGCTTGGCCAGGGATAGCCTTTTGTTGCTTAATTGTACTTTACTTGGTTTTCTCTATTATATTTCATAGTCAAGTTTGACTGTCTCCAAATTGGGTCGTAATCATAACTCTTACATTGAGAATCACATTGACGTGGTTTCTCATCCTATCATTCACAACTCGCAAGTAAATTTCAATGAGAATCTGATGCAGCGCTCTCATCTTAGTACATCAGTCTGAGTATGATTTACGTTGTCCTATTACTTCCATTGGCTAGGAAAGAATGGTCAGCTTTGTTGATACCTTTTTGTTCTTGTAGGGATGGATGCGCTGAAAAATGCATATTTTACAAATCTCTTACAAGATGGTTTGATCTTAGAAGATGAACTCTCAATGGAGCCTCAAGATGAAGTTGAATTTACTTATGCAAATCAAAATGTAGAAGAGTTCACCCAAGCATCTCAAACCTCAGCTCAAATGGGATCCACTTCTAAGAAACCGCAACGTGGTGGCAACTTCACCGAAGAAGAAGACAAATTGCTTGTATCGGCATATCTGAATATAAGCTTGGATGCTGTGCAAGGGAATGACCAGAAACGTAAAACATATTGGAGAAGAGTGTGGGATTATTTCGAGGAGCACAAGTCTTTCATTTCTGAGCGTAATGAGAACTCTCTAATGAACAGGTGGTCAGCGATTCAACTTTCTGTTAACAAGTTCTGTGGATGCTATGCTCAAATTGAATTGAGGCATCAAAGTGGTGTGACCGAGGAAGACAAGGTATTGAGCTTCAATATTAACCATTACAGCAGCTCATTGCTTCATAGTTTTTACATCTGATGTAATTTTTTTAATATGTTTTTAGGTCTCTGAAGCAAAAACTTACTACAAGTCACTCGATACCTCAAAAAATAGCTCATTTCAGTTTGAACACTGTTGGAAACAGTTGAGGTACCAACCAAAATGGTTGGAGGACTTTGAGAGGAAAAAACCAAAGAAGAACCAAACTTGGACAGTACCTTCTCCTTCTACTCCAGAGTTGGTAGATCTTGGAGAAGGTGATGCCACCTTTGTGGACTTGGAGAGACCTCCGGGTAATAAAAGTGAGAAGGAGCGATTGAAAAAAAGAAAGAAAGCTGAAATTTCCACTTCACCTCTTGCAGGAATACTAACTGATATCAAGGAAGAACAAAAAAAAGCGAGTGACAAGAAAATGGACATTATCCAACAACTACATGTTCAAGAGCAAGAGAGACACCAACTTGAGAAAGAGAAACTTCGTCAAGGGGAAGAGAAAATCTCTATTAAGAAAAAAATGCTTCGTGTGGAAGAGATGAAAGAGGAGGAGAGAATAATGTTGGTGGATACAAGTGCCTTGCCTCATGTGCAACAAGAGTACTATCAAAGCCGACAAAGGGAGATCCTTCAACAACGCGAAAAAAGGATTTAGAATTGTTAGTAGTTGAACTTTTTTGGATATCTACATGTTTTGGCGGGGTTGAACTAGTTTGCCTCGATGATTCCTGGTTTTTGTTATAGTTTTGTCATTAAGAATGTAGATGATTGCTGGTTTTTGTTGCCTCGACGATTGTTGGTTTTCGCTGGCTAAGTTTGTTAGTAATCGAAGTGTCGAACTTTGTAAGCCTTTTGATGGCGAAATTTACATCTGATGAATATTTTTGTGTATGGCTGACTCATATGCTAAATTATATTGTCAATATCTGTTTCTTGCTGCAAAGTTTGGGTTTGAATTCAGTCATGGATCTTGGTGGACTGATCTAGTATCCATACGTTTTGGTGGACTGATCTGGTATCGTGTCCAGTGCATGGAGCATGGAGTACTAAGTGTTAGCTGGCTCATTTGATCTAGTATCCAAACGTTTTCCTATGGTGTTTACTCTGCTGCTGGTTGTGATACTCTGCTGTTTCTGCTTGTTCTGAACCTGCCTGGCAATTGGGTGCCGACCAGATAAGGCTGCAACAATTGGGTACTGCCCCAGTTTGAAGGCTGCCCAAGTTCTACTCATATCACATGGTCGGACATGAATGCCTAGCTGAATCATGCTTACCACTCGCCCCCTCCCCCCAAATGTTGTAATGAAGCTACCCAACAACCTCCCTCACATGCAATTCAATTTTTTTTTTTGGTACGTCGAAAATTCCCCTCACTTGGCATTCCGTTTTGGCCGATAGGGAACAAATGCAGAAGAAGAGTCTTGAATTCAAGACCTCCAAGAAACCTAAGTTTTTATACAACATTATATCACCAATTGTCCTAAAAGCTTGTCGTTAGGAAATTGTCCCAACAATTTATGCCAACCTACAAACAACGCACAGTACTGCTTACTTTGTACCTGTTTATGCTTTTGTGTCTTTTTTTTTTAATCGGTTAAGCAAGTTCACTGGTTGCAAAATCATTTAAGTAATTGCACCCCTGATGAATGAATAGAACATTATACATGTTTGTGGTACCTTTCACCCGATCTTGCAAAGGGGATATCATATTTCTTGGATTAAGTTCTTAAGCAAGTTCACTGGTTGCAAAAACGTAACAGATGTTTAGAAAAAAAAATACATAAGTCTTCGAATTACATAAATGAGAATTACATGATTGCATAAATGGGATTACATTCATAAATGGGATTAGATACTTGAAAAAATGAGATTACATAATTGCATAAATGAAATTTACTACTACAAATTCCTACGACTGGCTATGTCGCTCCCATAAGTGCTCGACAAGGTCTAATTGAAGTTGGGAGTGAGTTTCTCTACTTCGAATAGCATGTTGGCGTCGAATGAACTCCATAAATTCCATAGTCTGCTCATGCGATACTGGTTCGAGGGGAGGTCCATCATTCCTATCATATTCATAGTCTTGCGTATCATCTTCTCGTTCGTCCTCAATGATCATGTTATGCAGTATTATGCATGCCTTCATAATAACTTTGAGCATGCTAAGTCTCCAAAAACGTGCAGGTTGACGTATAACCGCAAAACGAGCTTGAAGCACTCCAAATGCACACTCTACATCCTTCCTTGTTGACTCTTGGGCTGCTGCGAAAAACTTTTTCTTGTTTCCTTGCGGACACGGAATTGTTTTCACAAATGTAGACCATCGAGGATATATACCATCCGCTAGATAATATCCCATTGCATAGTTATGACCGTTGATTGAGTAATTGGCTGGAGGAGCACACCCTTGGGCCAATTCACTAAATACTGTTGACCTTTCTAGCACATTGATGTCATTATTTGATCCCGGTAATCCAAAATATGCGTGCCATATCCATCGATCATATGACGCTATGGCTTACAGAATAACAGTCGGTTCGCGAATATGACCATTATACATTCCTTTCCATGCCGTTGGGCAATTCTTCCATTTCCAATGCGTACAATCAATGCTACCCAACATCCCAGGAAATCCACGCCATTCACCAACTGTTAGCAATCTAGCAATGTCATTGCTAGTGGGTGACCTTAAGTATTCACTGGAAAAAATCTCAATCACCGCTTTGACAAATCTCTCTAGACTCTCTATTGCGGCGCTTTCTCCTATCCTCACAATCTCATCTAAAAAATCAGCCGATACCCCATAAGCAAGGATCCGAATTGCTGTCGTCATCTTTTGAAGCGAAGACAAACCGAGCATTCTAGCAGCATTTCTTCCTTGGACAAAGTATGGATCATGTGCTTCTATTGCAGCTTGAATATGGAGAAACCTCCTTCGAAAATACTCGGGAGGATAAACGGGTGGTTCGGCAAAATAGTCGCGAAAAATCCTTTCATGGCCAAGGATAGTTCCACGATGAATATAATTGCGACCTTGAACAGAACCACGATGTCGGACTACTACTCTCTCACTATTTAGTCTCTCTTCTTCCATAGCGACTGCGGTAAATAGCTCCAAATTATCATCGTCAGAGTCATTGTGAAGAAGAAAATTTAGTAGAGGATTGCGAGACATAAATAAGATAGACGGAATGATGTTTCAAGAAAATTAAAACTGAAATTGGTGTGAAATTGAGGGGAAATAGGAGAAAGAATGAAAGTTTAGAACAATAAAGGATGAAGGGAAATAGGAGAAATAGGGGAAATAAAACTGAGATTGGTATGAAATAGGGGAAATAGGAGAAAGATGAAGGGAAGCTTACCTGTTTTATACCAGTTCAAGGGAATAAAAAGGAGCTGTTGCAGGTTTCCGTTTTTTTCCAGTTCAAATGCCATTTTTTTGCAGGTTTTCGTTTTTTTTGCAGTTTTTTGAAGGGCCCAATTGGTTAGTCTGTTGGAAGCTTCACACTAGAAAGGGCTAGCTAAACTACTATTTGGGCATTTTGGATAGTCTATTTGCCTAGGATTGGATTGAGGCTATTGGAGATGCTTTAAGTTTGATGTTGATAATGTTTTACATGGTTTTTTAGGACTGATAAGTATGTGCAGGTGTATTTAGAGAAGAGTTGGGTTGCATGGAAGGGCGTGTGTGGAGAAGGATACACGTCAACCACTGTATTTATTTATTTATTTTTTAAGAAGACTGGTGTGGATGGAATTTATGAAAGGGGCTTGGTTTGCTAGTTCAAATACAGGGGCTGCAGCTTGGGTGTTAGATACAGGTGAAGTGGAAGCGCCATATCAAATTGTTCAATGTAAAGCTTCGTCGGCTACTTTGATGGAGATTCGTGTAGGTTCGATGGTGCTACAATGGGCGAGCCAACAAGGAATGGAAAAAATTTGTATCAAGACGGAATGCGAAGTGTTTGTGCAAGGTTTGTTGGATCGGCATCGTGCACCGTTTGATGTTCAATTAGCTCTTTCTGACTTTTGTTCAAGTTCTAATTTTCTAGTTGTAAAAGTTGTTGAAGTTCTAATTTTCTAGTTGTAAAAGTTGTCAAGGTCTCAAGACTAGCTGTTACGGTTGCCCATAAAAAAGCTAAGGTGGCCGTATCGCACTTGTAATGTTTATTTTGTTTATCTATATATGCAGTTTATCTTTGGTCAAAAAAACTCATCAATAAAGAGGAGAGTATATATTTTTGTTAGGGAGTGAAATGAGAACCAGAAAAATTGAACAAACCGAAAAAACGGTCAAAAAAACTGGTTTGGTTTTCCAAAAAGGACGGTTCAGTTTAACTTTTTTTTTTTTTAAACAATTTGTAACCGTAACATAACTCTCTCTTCTTAATTAGTCTCCTTATCTCTTGTACCTAGTTGACCCATCCGATCCCTATCATGTGAATATAGGATTAGGAGTATTTTAACTAGAGAGAAACATAGCCTTTTTAGTGTCTACGGCTGGGTATGCATGCATGTAGATCGTTCGTATATACTTGCTTAAAGAGAAATTAACTAGTTTTTACTACAAGCCTAGCCAATATATATAGTTCTCGTGATTCCCCGAGGGGATTGACCCCTGACCTTCATTGGCACGAGCCATTTTGGAAACAATGAACACAACATTCAATGAATATTAGTACTGTAGTATTTTTTTACAAGAATAAGTAATTTATTGATGCATCCAAACACAAAATCATCCAAAGTGGATGATAGGGTGGTTCAAGGAGGAGAAGACAAGATAACCCCAATCCCACAAAACCCTTACTTATTCCAATTTCAAAGATAAACTAGACACTGCCAATTATTGATTCAAACTCGTATTCGAACCATATATGCATATATGCCATGCCATCACATTTTTGGCAAGTAATTATTTTATAGTTCATCGTGGTCCCGGTCAGGATCAGGTTCCTTGTGATCATGAACATCAAGACCACGATTTTTGCGAGGCAAGATGCCACTTAAAGAGGGCCAATTGGGAACGATTTTCTTCGGGCCACCAATGATGTAGTCGTCCGTGGTGCCGGGAGCAAAGTTGATGAGTGCATAGCAATCTCCTTTGAATAGGTATGCCTCATCAGTAAGGTGGGAAGCAAATGTTGCCTCAATTCCGCTTTCAAAGATGGTGTCTTTCAAACAAGCAAAGCCTTCAGTGATGTGACGAATGGCGATGAGATGGGGATCATTGTAGTTTATAAGAGCATATTGGTCGCCTTTGAAAAGGTAAGCTTCATTACTTTTCGTCGCTTCAAACGAGGCGTCTACGCTGCTTTCAAACACCGTCCCTTTGAAGAAAGGGAACATGTCAGTGATGGCCATCGGGCCTTTGATTATATTGTCATCTGTGGTGCCTGGTGCATAGTTTATCTGTGCACAAAGATTTCCATAGAAGATGAACGCTTCATCCCCGTGATGAGACCCAAAAGCAGAGTCTATTCCATATTCTGCAAAGGCTGTGTTCCTGAGGGATGGATACCCTTCGCAGATACGAAGTGGTCCATTTAGCACCTTGTCATCCGTCGAGCCTGGAGCATAGTTCACCAACACATACTCATCCTTCATGAATAGATAGACTTCATCTTTGCGAGATGAACGAAATGCAGCATTTATGTAGCTCTCACATTCAGCCACGTCATCATTATACCACTTGATGGGGTCATCAGATTCCATGGTGGCGTCATTAGATTCGGTGGTAGACACTTGTCGTAATTCCCTTTGTAGGGACACGTTTCTCGGCACCATGCCTTCATCATCGGGTACTTGGGGTCGGTAAATTCTAAGGATTAGAGCCCTCCTTTCACCACTTTCAGCATCAACGTAATAATATGTTGGCGACAAAATCCTGAGCATTCTTGATGGATGCGTTTGTGGATTGAAGTTTCCATTTACTATTAAAACATTATCAACTCTCTCCCGTGCTGTAAACCTGCATGCACCGCACGAGTACTGAGTACTGCGTTATATGAATATGTTGCCTCCCTTACATATTGCTGAACAAAATTAGTTAATCAAAAGCATATTGTAGTAGAATAATAAAATTGATGCAAAGAAATATTGAATTTCTGATGTGCATGTGTATTGATGGTAGGGTAACCTCGAGCCAGCAGGAGTAATAAGTCTGAAGGCTTGGGCCGCCCGAATATATTGAGGGGCAATGCCTTCAACAAAGCAGACCTCGTCTTGGCCGCGGTACTGGTAACGATCTCCAAGAGTTGCAGCAACCCAAACGCCACCGGGCACATATATCTCGTATCGATATACTATTCGCTCAGTTCCAGGGTTGACAGGGGGAGTCCAATTCCTGCTAAGCGTAGTGCTTACGAATACGTGGGTGGCAGCTCGCCTGGAATCAAGAGGCCTACCGCCATGATGGACAAAGTGATCCAGAGAGGCGTAGACCTCGTCGAGAGTGCCCTCTTGACGTCTTGATCGGAATCCATTCTGAAAGGCCTCCTGATAGGGGGTATCATCCCAACGAAAGACATGGTCACAGATGTCTTGTTCTTCACTGCTACTTCTATACACAATACGAGGGTTATAGGTATCCAACATTGCTAACCAAAATTGAGCGTTAAGCTCGTCATCTGCACTGACAGGTTGACTGTAGCTTGATGCACATCCTCTCCAAGGCGAATTCGGCGGGATCGACATTTTCTTCCCTCACCTGGAATTAGTAATTCATTTAGAAGATAACACAAAAGCGAGACAAAAATAATAATCCGTCTATTGATTTTTCCATATTAATATCCAGTGCAAGGAAAAACTTAAACCCTGTTAAGAACATGTTCCCTTGAAGCTCCAATGGATAATCAGAGCACATATAAATTAATACTCATTCTGCCTCCATTTGTTGATCTCAATTAACACTTTTTGTTATCCGAGAAAAATTGTCCTACTTTAAAATTGGCCCTATTGAATGAATATCCTCGTTTACCTTTCCTTTTCTAAATTAGTAGTACTAACAAAGTAAGAAAATGTAATATTTGGAGGGTAAAATTCAGAAATAAAGTGATAAGAAATGAAATGCTTCAAAAAGAAACCAACAAATGAGGACGGAGGGATCGGAGTACGAGAATCTCAGAAACGTGAGCTGATCCCAGCCCACTTTATTTTTTTTTTTCAGCACAAGAACAAACTCTTGTTCACTGGAATTGCATATTGATGAATGAAAACAAAGCTCAAATGGAATTGGATATGTCGAATGGAAACAAAGCTCAAATCACTCGTGGTGATTAGAATTCGAAATTGAAAGCAAACTCACACTTTTATTTACAAACTCAGACACAACACACAAACCCACTTTATTATTAGTCGTAAAAAAAAAAAAAAAAAAACCCAATTACCTTCACTCACTCTATATAGATGTATCCCTCCCACTCTGTTTTTCTCTCTTTATTTTCTCTACGCTCCCACACTTTTAACATACACGCACAATTCACACATATATATAGGTGAACTACACCCATCAATCTTGAGGGTTTTCTCTAATAATAAAGTGGGTTTAGTGTACGCAGGCAGTACAATAGTACTCCCTCTGTCCTAATTTTGTTTTTTTTAAGGAGTTCGTGCCACTTTTCAATTAGTTGTACGTGTCTTATAATCTACAATGTTAAAAGTGATTTTGAAATTTTTGTTTAATAATAAAAATCGAAAGCTATCAAATAAGATCCATATTTTATATAAAAATTATTACCATTGGAAAAATGTAACCAATTTAAAAATCAGTTAGGATGGAACGAGAGACTAAAAAATGGGACGGAGAGTATATGTAGTATGTCAGTAAACTACACCTACACCTCATTTAATTTCAAATCACGTTTACATTATATTCGACAAATAATATAGTTATTGTTTAAGAGGTTGGTAGGCAAGGTCGGTCTCGGAGTGAGCCGAGCAGTCCCTCGGGCTTAGATAACCCCCCACCACGGGACAAAAAAAATAAAAAATTAACCATAAAGTATGTAATAAATAAAAAAGTTACTGTAGCACATAAGTAAGAGATGGTGTCTTAGGCCTAGTGGTAAGGCCATCTATTCTCCTAGAGAATGAACATGTTCAAGTCCCATAAAGCCGCTTGCAGTCTCCTTTCTCTCTCTGTTTTTTTTTATTATTTATCCTAAGCCTCCTTGTTCGTTTTTTGTCCTTTCTCATTTTTTAAAGGAATACGTGTTACTTTCTCTACAGCTAGGACCCACAATTTTCACTTGGGAAAATGTTTCCTTGCTTCGCACTTCTCTCTCTCTGTTGCACACTCCTCTAGTCATGATTTTTCTAAAACACTAATGACCAATTTTTGGGACCAAATGCTCTGATTCATCTTTGTCTTTCCATGGGACATTTTTTTTAAAATTTGCTTAAGCCTCCTACTATTATTTTTTTTCATTTAATTTTTTTATGTAGCTTCCTAGTGGTAAGGCCATGTATCTTCCTAGAGAATGAACAGGTTCGAGTCCCATAAGGCCGCCTGCAGTCCTCCTTTCTCTTTTTTTTTTTATCCTCCCAAGCCTCTTTTGTTCGTTTTCTGTCCTTTCTCATTTTTTAAAGGAATACGTGTTACTTTCTCTTGCAGCTCGGACCCACAAATTCCACTTGGGAAAATGTTTCCCTGCTTCTCTCTCTCTCTCTCTCTCTCTCTCTCTCTCCTCCAGTCATGATTTTTCTAAAAAACTAATGGCCAATTCTTCGGACCAAATGCTTTGATTCATCTTTGTCTTTCCATGGGACATTTTTAAAAAAAAATATTCTTAAGCCTCCTACTATTATTTTTTTTCATTTAGTTTTTTTATGTAGCTTCCTAGTGGTAAGGCCATGTAGCTTCCTAGAGAATGAACACGTTCGAGTCCCATAAAGCCGCCTGCAGTCACCTTTCTCTTTTTTTTTATCCTCCCTAGCCTCCTTTGTTCGTTTCCTGTCCTTCCTCATTTTTTAAAGGAATACGTGTTACTTTCTCCTTCAGCTAGGACCCACAATTCCCACTTGGGAAAATGTTTCCCTACTTCACACACACACACACTCACACACTCTCTCTCTCTCTCTCTCTCTCTCTGACACTTCTCCAGTCATGATTTTTCTAAAAAACTAATGGCCAATTTTTGGGACCCCTCTCTCTGTTGGACACTTCTCCAGTCATGATTTTTCTAAAAAACTAATGGCCAATTTTTGGGACCAAATGCTCTGATTCATCTTTGTCTTTCCATGGGACATTTTTTTAATTAATTTGCTTAAGCCTCCTACTATTATTTTTTTTCATTTAATTTCTTTTTTGTGATTTCTACTATTAAAAGTTAAAGGATTTATTAAACTTTGTTGTAATAATTCTTTTTATGTTTTGGTCAAACTATTTTATTTTTAAATTTTTTTGTTACGATAAAAATGTCTATATTGATTAATTTAATTTACTCATTTAATTTTAAACGTAGTAGGATTTTTCGCTAAAAAAGATTTTACTTCTTTAATTTTTCGAGAGTTAATGTAATTAAGTTGTTCAAATTTTGTCCAGATGTGTTTTTTAATTGTGTGGTTATAAGATTTTATTCGGAAGATAGTAGTTTTCAAATGGTATGTGGTTGCTTATCAATATAGTTAAATATTCCTATTACAGTTGCTTCTGTGGAGAGCAATTTTTTTTAGTTGAAGTAAGTATAAACTTGCATTCGGACCTTCATGTCACACGAGAAATTAAGTAGGTTCGCTATGATCTCAATTAAAAATGAGTTCATGAATAAGCTAAAGCACGGTGACTTAATCAAAGAAGTTGCTTCAAGAAATTCAAGGAAAAATTGTTTACTTTGAATCAAATTGTGATAATTATAAAGCAATATAACCAGGATTATATTTTGATTTTGATTTTTTGATGTAATTCAAGATAGTTAAAAGTAAAATGTAACATTGAATTTTTTTTTGGCTTGTATGTCTCTCTATTTTTGTAACTTAATATTAAGTGGGCAACCAACTGTGAGATTGGGCTTGGACAATCCAAATGTCGATGCCGGCATCGTTAGTAGGTTTGGTTATATCATTATGAGCTATATTTTAGACCAATATTATTAATTTTAGAAATATTTTAGTAGCTTTGTTTATGTATGTTAGTAGGTTTGGTTATATCATTGTGAGCTATATTTTAAATCAATATTATTAATTTTAGAAATACTCCGTATTTTAGTAGCTTTGATTATGATGTTTGATATAAGACACTAGTGGCTCTGCCTCACTCTCCTATCACTCTCTGTCTCGAGATACACGCACATAAAAACAAAGAGAGAGCAGATGCAAAAGTCCTTGGCCATTAAGGCCGGTGAGGTAACGTTCTTCCCTTCACACGGGGAGGAATCAACAAACAAATGATAATAAATTTTTCTGTGTTCAAATTGTTCAATATGTTGAACAGTCGAAGGCTTCTGGATGTTTGTTCTGTATTTTGTTGCAAGAATTATCCAAAGTGAAGGTATCTGGACATTCTTGTGCAAACTTTAACGCCCCACTAAGAGCATTCACGGTAGAATAATCAAAATAAAAATATTGCTAAGGTTAGCAATATTTGCTCAAAAAAGTGATCACATTAGAATAACCAAACCTAACAACCTCTTAGCAACTCATCAAATTTTGGCCTTTGAGTAATTGAAACTAGCAACCTTTTGCCAATAACCAAATTTTCTCTCTCAATCAAATACACCATCATTACACAAAAACCTTCTTTCTCTCTCTCTCTCTCTCTCTCTCTCTCTCTCTCTCTCTCAACAATGTTTTCAAAAACTAATTTTAAAAAACTGTATTTTTCAGATTTTTTTTTGCTTTTTTCAAAAATTTTAAAAAGTGTAAGTAAATAAAGTTTGTGTTTTTAAAAAACTATTTTTGAAATTTCAAAACTCTTTTACATAAATTTTAAAATACTATTTTTTTTTGGTAAACGGATTTTGAGATTTCAAAACTGTTATTAAAAAACTGTATTTTATAGTTTTTAAATTTTCAAAACTGTTTGTGTAAATACAGTTCTTTCAAAATTTCTCAAAACTGTATCTACAGTTTTTAAGTGAACAAAGTGTGTTTTTTGAAAAACTGTTTTTTTTTCGAAAAATTGTTTTTTTTATACAACTTTTTTTTTGTTTTTTGAAAACTTTTTTTTATCCAACTGTTTTGTTTTTCTTAAAAAACTATTTATTAAACAGTTTTTGTCAAAAAATATGCGTGAAATGAAGGGAAAAAGTTTGGAGAGCCCATTGGTTTTGATTATGGGCAAAAAAAAAACACCAATGTGGGATTTGACATTACTAACTTTAACAGTCTCTTAATGGATAATCAAAATTTTATGTGGCATATTTTGATTATTCACATTTGTTTATTCTACTATGGATGCTCTAACCCCCCGCTAATGTATACAATATTGACAAGAAAAAAAAAACGCGGCCTCATGTCCACTTTGGAATAGCTAAAAATTATGATTTGAAAAGCATTTTTGTATCTGTTCAAAAAAGAAGCATTTTTGTATGATGTTTGAATACCTGTAGGCTGTAGCACCAATTCAAGTCCATTACAAGAAATGGAGGCACAATATACTGTAATGTATTTCGTAAGTATGAATATAAAATTTTACTAACTATAACTAACAAGTAACAATGCTGACTTTTGCCGAGGAAAAGAAAAAACTTCAAATCCATTGCATCAAGATCAATTTGAACCGTTTTATCACGAACTCACACAAGCACTGGATCATAAATTGGTTGCAACAACTGGAGTCTCGTCCTGAAATGGACTTCAAAAGTCATCGTTGGATTTTTTTCAAAAGTCATCGTTGGATTTTTACACTAACGGCCCACGTATTAACTTCTTCAATTTGATGACATCACTCGAGTAATGTCATTACGACGAGGTGTCGATGACCTCAGTACCCAAGAGGTGAGGTGGTGGCAAACTTGCAAGCTCCTCTTCAATTGCGATTAGGTTCTTGTAGCTTCGTAGGAGTATTATCGAATCGGCCTCTGAATCTTCCAACAATCTTGTTCTACCTTTCAAATACAATTGGAGTCCATCGAAATCCCTACACATTGGGTTCACACAATTTCAATCGATTGGAAACACTTCGAAGAAAAATTCTTCAAATGACATACCAAAAAGAAAAAGAAAAATATTCAACATCCTGACATGCAGCCTTTTATACCAAGTTATACACGAAACCAAATGAAGGCCGTGATAAGTGACGGAAAAAAAAAACACTAACATGGGTTTCTTCTGTTACGAAAAAGCAACAGTAAGAGTCTCCTCTAGAAAAGTCTGCATGCTTTTAGACAATTTTTCCAAAGAGCAGCATGAGGGCCTCTTGTCTTGAGTATCTTGAACTTCATCAATATTTCTAAACATCTTCGTACCCACTTGTAAATATCTAACAATCTAGTTATTTAAGAAAATATTTTAATTTGCAAATAGAAATTCATTTCAGACAATGTGTTTTTTTATGGGAAATGTGCAAGACTCTCTGGTAGTCTGAAAAGTCATAGTAGAACACAAGAAATTCATTTCAGACAATATGTCTAATAGACTTTCAAACTTTAAGAAACTTCAATTTTATACCTAAACTTTTCTTCTGTAAGTCAAATAGACCTTTTCCGTCAAGTTCCGTTAAATTGATAACTGAAATTGCTAACATGGTTGTTTTCCGTTACATAGACTCTCTCTCCCCCTCTGTCTCTCTCACACACACATACACACCCCGCCACCGCCACTTCCTCCTCCTCAAATCAGGTCAACTTGAAACCCTATCTTCGATGTCTAAATTGATAATCAGAATATATATATGATGCAAGAAGTCTTTAGAGAAACTACCATCCAAACGAAGGATTGTCATCCTAATTGAAACTTGTGTCATATTGTGATCTTTGTTCAATAGCTAGGGATCATGTCAGGGGTAACTATGTGCAGTCTCACTTATTTAGAACCTGAAATGCCAAAATTTTTATGGTTATGTAAATAAACAGGAACAGTTTAGGATCTCTTGAAAACAATTAATTGAGCAATTGCGTGTTATTTACGATTTTAAAATAATAGAACAATTCCATTACGTGCACAACAATAGTCCTAACTCTTAGTGTTTAAACATTGCAGAAACCAATCCCTACTATGATTAGTCGATACCTCCAAGAAAATCAGGATGAAGTAGTCGAGGTGTTGAATGAAATCTGAAGACCTTTCCCGCCAATTCCAGCAATAAAACATTGAAATCCACAGGCCTCAAGCTCCTTGATTACTTTATCGACCACTGTTCTTGATGATACTGATAAATGCAGTCAAGGATATATCAAAACAAATAATGTTGAACATATGTATTCAGGATTTACTTTCATGAACTAATTCGTAAAGAGTTAGGACTTGCAAATCTAGAATAACTCTGCGAGCACATAATCTTAGAAATGATAAGAATTCTGTCTAAATCCAAATCATACTAAACAAGCACTTCCAAGTTAGCCTTACTGAAAATGCCCAGTAAGCTCTAGAATTTCAGAATAACATAATCCTTATTATATATATCCTACATTTTAATCTATTTAATCCAATCCTTCTATTTGGTTGACAGAAAATTTGAATCAGAAGATCGACCTCTGTGTTGTATAGCCCAAGTGCAATCTTCTGATATTCATTTCGATCATGTGTGTCTCCAAAATAATTTCCCTTGTTCCAGCCCCAACTTCCATACACCATACCCAATCTAATGAGACAAGCAATTTGACATGGAAGCCGTGGTGACAGCCATAAAACATTTAAAAATTAACAAAGTGAATCTAATGAACTTCAAAGCACGTTAGAGTAAAACAAAAACACACAAGATATACTTAAAAAATTTTAGAATGTCAATGAGAAAAAATTATAAGCAGAACAAGTAAATGGATACGGGTTGGTAGTAGTGTCAGAACGCAGCCTCCACCACCAGCTCCAGTTAACTTGGAAGCCAATTTGTATTTCAACGTTGTTCGAAGCACGGTTTCAATTGAAGCATGGCTAACACCCATACATTGGAGCAACCCTTGGTTCATTTCCATTAGTTCTTCTAGTTTGTCTTCTTTCTCGGTTGCTGCAATGTCATCATGAGCTGGTGATTGGATAATTGTAGCTACTTCATTGCTAATAGAATCAACAGCCTGAACACTGCTGCCATTGCAGTTGGGTGCCTGACCGTCCTCTGTGAAACACCAGCAAACAATGCTTTCGTGTTCCTCCCAACATTTGTGTTGGTTATGAGCATCTTAATTGGAGTATTCGACTTGAGACGTGTCAGCTCACCTGACTTAAACTTGATCATATTGCCTGTTACAAAAACTTTGTCACTTACGTATCCAAACTCTGAAGCCTTCTTGATTAAAGAAGCCGAAAAGCATCAGATGGAAATCAAGAAATGTGCTGACTAAACAAGTTTAGAATTCATTATCATGAAGATGGCACATCAACTGCTAGGTGTACCGACCATTTTTGGACCGAAACCGTACCGACGGCCGCGCGCGGCCGTCTCCGGCCACCGGACGGCCGATCCGAGCCGTCCAAAAATTTTAAAAAAAAAAACCGAGGGGCCCCACGCGGGAATTAACGTCATCCGATGTGTGTAGGGTGCTTGATCTAAACACCCTATTTTTCGTGTATATATGTATACACGAAAAATAGGGTGTTTAGATCAAGCACCCTACACACATCGGATGACGTTAATTCCCGCGTGGGGCCCCTCGGTTTTTTTTTTTAAAATTTTTGGACGGCTCGGATCGGCCGTCCGGTGGCCGGAGACGGCCGCGCGCGGCCGTCGGTACGGTTTCGGTCCAAAAATGGTCGGTACACATAGGATTTTCGTTATTATTTACTGCACCGTATCATGAAATATTCTAAGTTATGAAAAAAATCTCAAAATGACTCCAACAAAGTCCGATCACAATGTATATGATTATTTTCTAGTAGCAAACGAATGCTTTGCTGTTCCCACAACATGCTCATTTTCTAAACGTTTTGCTGAAAATTTCTGGAATCGTAAGCCCATTTCCTTCTTGTCTTCAATCGACATTCATCAACAGAATATACGGATTCCAATTTGTGAATGGCATCAATTGCTCTCAACACTCATTGAGTTGACAAGGTAGAGAGGGAAGGGAAAGTACTTTCCAAAAGTATAAAGATGTTGCATTTAACACATGAAATGAAACATCACATACCATATGTGCATACGGTGTTGTCAATACCAGACGGCTTCCCATGGATTATCTTTTCACCTTCAAAAGCCCATTTGTTCACCAGTTCCAGTTCATTCTCGCCAAAACTCAACCAACCTTGCTGGGTGGAATCTAGATTTGCAGAATCTGACAAAGCAAGCAGGGCTGCAGCGAGTGACACAGAGAATGCAGCAGATGAACCCAAGGCTGAATCAAGTGGGAGCTCAGAAGCGACAACCACCGTTGCAGGTTTATAGCTGACACAGTAATGAACCCAGGTCAAGTTTCAGAACTTTGTGAGCAGAAAAGGGCAAGGTTAAACCTAGAAAAAAATCAAACAAGTATTAGACACATACCCTTGAATGCAAGTGTAAAGCCAGAGAAATGCTGTAACTCCAGCACCGATAGTTATATTTGCCTCCGGATTAACATTTTGTTCTTCGACTAGAGCTGCAAGTATGTTAATAGTTTCTGCTGAGCATGATTTGGGTGATGAAGGCGAATGGCTACCCTTTTCAGATAGTGCTTTAATTCTTCCAACTGGCCAGGAAAAATGTAAGGCCATATCATCCAGATGCAGCCACAGTTTATCATTGTTATCTGCATAAAAAGGATAACACCAGTAAGAAATCCAGTCGAAAGAGAACCCAAAATCATATTAGAAGAACCATCTCAAGCATTCTGACAAAGAATTCCACCTATTACGAGGACAGACTTCTTTATCAGAAAGGGCTCCAAGTGATTATTATAAGCCGTGTCCTGAATCGGGTTTGAATCCTCGTATGTAGAACCAATAAGGGTTCTAGTTATCAAAAGGAACTTCAAATGATAATAGTCGGTGCTGGTACAAGAATTCAGAACCTTACCTTGCTCTGCTAGCATTATTTGTTTAGGTTAGGTTACACTAAATCCGTATAGAATAGAACCTTGGTAAGACTTCTCTGACTTTTGAAGAAAGATTTTTGTTCTTAAACAATACAGAAAAACATTCCAATTCTCAGTAAAGGAATGCAAACAACCTAAAGGCACAAAAATTAGATCTTCTACAACCATCGTCCCAAAATTAAACACTGATTTGTAGGTTGAATCCTTAATCCACCAAGTTATTTAAGTATTCAACTGATTTTTTCCCCACATAACTGTCTAATATGTATTGATTTTTGCATTTGATTGTCTAAATTGCAGGGGCAGCTCTACCATAGGCCGAGGGGGTTCAGAAAATGCACTAAAATGTGAGAATATTTTTCAACATATAATTTAGGTTATTCTCTACTATCGTATGCACTGGATCAGTCCTATGAAATCAAAATAAATGAAAATTCACCAACATTTGTAAGCAGGCAACCAACTCAACAAAACAAAAACACAAAAAAAAAAAAAAAAAACCAAGCCCAATAAATTGTTCGCCAAAATAAATATCATTACTTTCTACACATTTTTTTACCAAATAAATTTCTGAACAGTTGTCATTGCTGAATTGTGTCACACAATGCAATAATCCTGTTGGAATTTGGGACAGGTCCAGGACCAAATCGGGTCGCCCATGTGGGCATGACCCGGTGACCCATATATTAGAGAGTCTTATCTCATTTTGGAGATAAGATAGGAGAAGAAGTTGAAGTAATTCTAATCTCTTAGGATTAGAAGACTTCTAAAGCATTTAGGATGCTTTCTCTCTCTATTTATTTCATGCAGGATGTCCATAAAGACATAAACAAGAATATAGAATACAATAATATACACCATAGGTATTCAAAAGATATAGAGTTCTGGGAAACTCTCTCTCTCTTCAATAGTTCTCTCTATCATTAAAGAGCAATCCGAGCTTTTGCACCGTGGAATAGAGGGTGATATTAGATCCTCGTAGTATCACTCCATCGCAGGAATTTGTCGCTAATTTGGTACGTGATCGAGAGTTCGTAATCCATCCATGCCAAGGTCCGGTTCGGTTAAAGTTCGCAAGGTAACCCGAATCATCCGCTTCTGCACTATGGTTATATTTTTCTAACATTAGTATCAGAGCTTTAGTTTGATGTTTTCGTGCTCTTTAGTACTTGAATAGTCATATGTATCATGTTTTAGGCGTACGTATTGACTGATTTTCGTGTATGCCGGATATGGATCCGAAAAACGCGATTTTTCAAAAGTTCTCGGAATTGCTTCAAATTTTTACAGAACATAGTCCATAACATGTATATCATATCTGAAAAGTTTCGTGTTGATTGGATAAACCATTTGTGAGAAAAATCGAATCCTAGTTGTTTTCCCGAAACTTTGACTGGGCAGAGCTTTTTCTATGTTTGACTCAGCATGCGAGACTTACATCACTGTGTAGCTTTTGTTTCTAGCTTTGCAACGGTATATTATAAGCGTAATTTGGAGTTACGGATCAAAAGTAATGGCAAGCCCTAGTTTGGGCATGTTTTTGGAGAAGATGAAGTGCAAATTCTGCACACTCTCACTCTCAACCAAGAGAAAGTGAGATTCACCCTTCACTGTACCGGTGTTATATGGAAAAACCAAGAGTACCGCTGAACTCGAAATTGAATTTTCTACATTTCTTTGTATTTATTTTATTTTTCTGAAATGAAATTATTTTTTCAGAATTTTAAATACAAGAAAAATGAAATTTTTGACTCGGTTTATAAGAGAGTGGAGATGTGTGCCTCATCCCTTGGGAGCCAAATTTTTGGTGGCATATTCTGCTACTGTTGCCCATTGTTTGGGGTATGAAGTGTAATATTCAAGTGAGCATGGTTTTTTATTCTGTATTTTCTGTTCATTGCTTATTCAGGAAAATTAGAATAAAAATCTAAAAAATTATAAATTTTTGGATTTAACCTCCTAGAATCAGAAAAAATTTATAGGAGTGATTGGTGTAATTTTTCAGTATGCGTTGTTTTTTTATTCTGTATTTTCTATCCGGTGATAATTTGGGAAAATTAGAATAAAAATCTAAAAAATTTTAAATTTTTGGATTCAACCTCCTGGATTCAGTACCTATTCATTGGTGGAAGTTTTTTATTTTTCCAGTATATGTTGATATTATTTGGCATTTTCTACTTGTTATTTGACAATAATTGCATGTGAGCAACTGGAAATGTAAAAAATATTCAAAACAACATGTTTAATATTTTGGATGATTTTACATGTTGTATGTGACATGTTTGGATAATTTTTGGCATTGTTCAATGTTTAAATTGTTCATTTTGATAGCATGAAAAATACTTTTTAATGCATAAATTGTGTTATGCACTGTAATAAATTTGTTTCATGCTTGTGATATGCCATATCTAGTGGGAGGTTGTTCGGTAGAGAAAATATTTTCATATATTTTTCTCGAAACCTAAAATTTTGCGCCTGAATTAAATTAAATTGTAATAATAAAATACTTAGAGGCGCAGGAGATGATTATAAGCTTTGCGAGTTTTCAATATTGCGACATGTATGGTATTATTATTTTCTAATTTAGATTCTTGCTGCAAAATAATTCTGTGTTGTGTTGTTATTAATAATCTCATGCACATTTCTTTGCTAGAGTTGAAATGGAAGCTAAGAAAGTTGTAGCTGATTTGACCCAGGTTGAGAAATTGAAAAGCGACAATTATAATGTTTGGCGCTATGAGATCCAATTTCTCCTTAATGAGCTAGAGGTCTTGCAGATCATTGACCATGAGATGGTTAAGCCAAAACTTAGTGACTCACCAAAGTATCTTTGTGATCTTGAGGCCTATGAAAAATGGTACAAGAAAGATCAGTGTGTGCGTCTTACTATGGTACGCAGCATGCACAATGATTTGATATGTGAGTTTGAGTACTATGAGACTGCTTATAAGTTGTGGAAAGCTATCAAACAAAAATATGATATCGACTTCTTGACTAAGATGGTCTCAAACTTGAAATGTGATGATGAACATAAATCCGAGATCATGAAGGCTAAGCGCCAAGAGGCAGCTGAGCCAGATGGTTCATGCATCATAGTTGAGACTGTCCCTCGCAGGTTTGGGTACCAGCGAAGAAAGGCTAAACGCGCACTTAAGAAAGGAGCTGCTATAGGCCTTAACCCTATTGGCACTGGTTCTTTTAAGCGCAATATAGGCAAGAAGAAGAGTAGTGACAAAAACAAGGCCAGAAGGGCGTGCTTTTACTATGACAAGTTGGGACACTTTGCTCGTGAGTGCACTGAGCCTAAGAAGGCACACCATATTTTTTGTTTCTCGTGTTGACTGTTTTGAAACATGTGAAAGTTTAGTTGCTTATTCTCCTCATTCGTGGGTTGTAGACTCATGAGAAGCCAACCAATTAGCGAGGAAACAAGATAGATTTGTGGAGTATCGCTGAGTTCCAGTTGAAGGCCAAAGAATTTTCATGATAAACAAGTCTAGTGTGTTAGTGGGGCGTTGGCAAGCTGGACATGCGACATGGGCGCACTTTGTTTTTTCATAAAGTACTTTATGCTCCAAGAATTTGACGAAACTTGTTATTAGTCACTAGCATGATTGGTCTAGGTTTTTATTTTTGTTTGAGAGTAACTAAGTGAGGATTAATTTGGGTACAATTTATTATGGTTTTAGATGGTTTGATAATACTAGATGTTATTAATTTTAATTTTAATAATATTGCTAGTGATTCTATTAGCTTTGTTACATTTTCTGTTGATGTTGATTCTTTTAAATGCCATTGGAAATTAGGTCACATTGGGCAAGAAGGGGATTTGTTAAGTCAACCTGCCCATTTGTGACCATTGCCCAACAAGAAAAGTAATTAGAAAATCATTCAGAAAACCATAAGGGCATTTGTTCCATTACAGCCTATCCGTTAGACATTTGTGGCTGAAATTGAGTCACTAGATGTGGATTTTTGGAGGAGGATTTTCCTAGCAGATGAGAGGTTAGTAGAGATGTAGAACTCTATGAGATGGAGAATCCAACGAGAGGCGTACCAAATGTCTAGTTGAGAAATGGGGAAGAAATTCTCCTATCTCCTGGGGATAGTGAGAGCGACTTACTTAATCATGAATTAGATCTAATGGATATGGATTCCCAAGATCCTCTTAGGCATAAAAGCAAACATTGAATAATCTCTCGTCGTCTATTTGGGATTGAGGGGGAGTTTGTCATGATTGCTCCTAAAGATTAAGGAGAGCCCAAAACAGCGGGAGAAACTCCTTTATCGCCTGCTAGTAAGGAATGGATAGCTGCAATGTAAGATGAAATGGAGTTTATAAAGATAAACCTTGTCTGGGACTTGGTTGATCTTTCACTTGGGCGCAAGATCATTGAGAACAAATGGGTTCTTAAGATCAAACGCGAAGCAGATGGTCCCATACTGAGCAATAAGACTCGTCTATTGGTGAAGTTATTCTAGCCTTAGAACTATTTTAGATGGACGTTAAGGCAATAGGTTAGGAGCGCAGAGTTTGCAAGCTCCAACGGTCTATCTATGGCCTAAAACAATTATTCAGGCAGTGGTACCTGAGATTTCATCGAGCCATTTGGGTTTACGATGATCAATGAAGGTCATTGCGTGCATATGAGACGGTCCAAAAATAGTTTCTTGATATTATCATTCTAAGTTGATGACATTTTAGTTGGCTAGAATGACTAGGAGATTATAGATGCCACACAGTTGTGGTTATCCTTCACTTATGAGATGAAGGAATGGGCAAACTAAGCTATGTGCTCAGAGTTGAGATCTTAAGGGATCCTTCTAAGAAGATTCTTTCTTGAAGAATGTTTTTAGAACGATTCCGGAGACAAAGCTGCAAACTCATAGACACTTCTATTATTAAAGGCGAGACTTAGGGGCTTAACATGGAACCTAAAACTCCTAAAGAATTGGAACTGATGGCCCACATGCCCTATTCAAGTACCATTGGCAGCTTATAAGTAGTTATTGATCCAATCTTGGTCGTGATCGTTGACAAGCAGTCAAGAGGATATTAACATATCTCCAAGGGACTGCTTATAATATGCTTTGTTTCCAAAGTATGTATCTATGCCTAGTCGGGTCAAAGATATTGTTGCGCAAAAGGAAATGATTATAAAACACATAGCTACAAGTCGTATAATTGTATGCCCTTTGTCTAAGCCCTTTGCTAAGAAGACTTTTGAGACTTATGATAAGGCTTTAGGACTGCGTAGATGATGATAGATGTGTTTTATTTACTAATTTCATTAATCACTTCTTTCAGATGTTTGGGATATTTACGTCATTTGTGCACTTAATATTAGCTATTATTGTTGCAATTTGGTCAATTGTTTATTGAACAACACATACAGATTTGAAAGATTGATGTCAGTAGGTTAGATTGGCTCACTCAGATGAGTAATCACCTTCGGCGCTTGAGATAGCGAGCAAAGATGAGACGGATGGGTAGTAAGATATACAGGTTGGACCTGTGATTTAGTATGATAAGAAGAATCAGATATACCCACCATATGTCGCCTTGATTGGAACCAAGATAAGGTCTATTAGCAAGAGACCAATTTCGGATAATTCCCCCTATCTTGAGATTAACTTGTATTTGTTAGTCAGATGTGAGGACTCGTATAGCGCCATGATGGCAAGCTATCTCAGAACTTGGGTTGGGCATTAGGTAGCGACTAGACTAAGGTCTGTACGGTGTTTAGGAGTATGATGTCGCTTTTTGGAAAAGTAACTCTATCGTAGCATGTATTCATACTACATGTGCTTAGCGATCATTTATTTTAGAGGTGAGTGAATGGATCTTTATTTCCTCACTGTGTGAGTCTAAGAGTGACTGCATATATATTAAATGTGCTCTTTGATTTTTGACTATATCATGTAGTAGAGGCTTTGTGTTGCTACTCTAGCTTGATTACCTAAGACCACGAAATGTCAGGGTCCCATGGAGCATGTCTGGGAAAGGAGCAAGGTTAAAATGAAGTGACATGAGGGCGAAAAGAGGATCATTTAGTAGTACACCCTTGCAATATATTCACTGTCGACAACTCAGGTCGCTCTATTGGGACGCGGATTGGGTGTGAATATAGAGTGCATGATGTTGGGGGGTCAAGCATGCTTTTTGGAAGGATTAAAGATGCTTGGTCCGGTGTAACTAAATGGATTCAGGGTACATGAGACACTCTTATGGGTTGATGTCTCTATGCTGGCTCTTAAAAGAGTTTCTAGTGTATAGCTCCCACTTGCAGGTGCTCCAGCGATCGCACGGTTCATTAGCGCATATGAGTTTGCTTCTTAGTTGGGTAGATAGAAGAGAGATTGATACAACTTGTCATGCCCATGCATGGACGAGTGGGAGATGTTGAAATTTAGGACAGGTCCGAGACAATATCTCATCTTGGAGATAAGATAGGAGAAGTTGAAGTAATTCTAATCTCTTAGGATTAGAAGACTTCTAAAGTATTTACGATGCTCTCTCTCTATTTATTTCCTGCAGGATGTCCATAAAGAACATACACAAGAATATAGAACACAATAATATACACCAGAGGGATACAACAGATATAGAGTTTTGGGAAACTCTTTCTCTCTTCGATAGTTCTCTCTACCATTAAAGAGCAATTCGGGTTTTTGCATCGTGGAATAGAGGGTGATACTCGATCCTCGTAGTATCACTCCATCACAGGAATTTGTCGCTAATTTGGTACGTGATCGAGAGTTCGTAATCCATCCACACCAAGGTCCGGTTCGGTTAAAGTTCGCAAGGTAACCCGAATCACCCGCTTCCGCACTGTGGTTATATTTTTCTAACAGATCCAAATTACGAAAGTATATATTTTGCACAACGTATCTCAGCCACACCCGTATTTTAAGTATTTTACTACTTTTTTTCCCAAGGTGTATATGTATCCGAATAAATGCCTCATAATCGATATAAGTAAGAGACGTCAATAAATTATTAAACCAATCAAAAGCGAAAATTAAGATCACGTTTTTAAGCAAACGCAGATTAACAGCCAGAGTGGAGTCACTATGTTGGTTATCTATTGCTCTCGTATCTCTGAGCTGGGGCTAAGATGACAGTATTGCTTTGTGTAACTCTTGTTTCTATGGTCATCCTAGGTCATCATCCTCTAGAAGCCGCCCTAGTCTGCCATTGCATTTTCAATTTATGCATTCAAATTAGTACATATCATTGCATACTGTATATCAACTATTGAAAATAGGAAAAGTCTATCCAGTGCCAAAGCATGCTTATCCAACATCGAAAGCAGTAAGTAGTTTGGATTTTGGGGGTTCATACCTGGGATCTAGTCATTACTGGAACTGGAGCCAGAGCCAGAGCCGCTGCTCTGGGATAGTGCAATTGTAAGGAGGGTGCCACATGCTGTTCTCCCTATCCATTTCTCCATGGCAAATGTTAAGCACACAGCCTCATGTCCCACTCCGCTAGCACCTGGAGCACGCTTTGGCGATCAGAATACAAGTCAAAGGAGCAATGGCTTGTGCTACCCAAATCCAAGTTCACCGATGGCACGTTCATCCTGAAGAATGATCCTTCGGTCCTGTCCAATTCAACGACGATCAGCCATATCGTCCTTTCAATCCATCAACGGCGATCAGTCATGTCGTCCTTTCAATCAATCAACGGCGATCAGAATATCGTCTGCTTCAATCAATCTACGACGATCAGCCATATCGTCCTTTCAATCCATCAACGGCGATCAGTCATGTCGTCCTTTCAATCAATCAACGGCGATCAGAATATCGTCTGCTTCAATCAATCAACGACGATCAGCCATATCGTCCTTTCAATCCATCAACGACGATCAGTCATGTCGTCCTTTCAATCAATCAACGGCGATCAGAATATCGTCCGCTTCAATCAATAAACGGCGATCAGCCATATCGTCTTTTCAATTCATCAACGACGATCAGCCATATTATCCTTTCAATCAATCAACGACGATCGGCCATGTCGTCCTTCAAATCAACGGCGGTCTACCCGTCCTTTAAATCAATTCAAATCAACAACGGTATACCCAAATCAATTCAATCAGTGATGATCAACCATGTCGTCTCTTTCAATCTTTCAACGACGATCAGCCACGTCGTTCGTTTCAATTCAATCAACGACGATCAACCATGTCGTCCTTTTCAATCAATCAAAGACGATCAACCATGTCGTCTATTTCAATCTTTTAATGACGATCAGCCATGTCGTCCGTTTCAATTCAATCAATGACGATGAGCCATGTCATCCCTTTCAATCAATTAACGACGATTAGCCATGTCGTTCGTTTCATTCCATCAACGACGATCAGCAATGTCGTCCCTTTCAATCAATCAACGACGATCAACCATATTGTCTCTTTCAATCTTTCAACGACGATCAGCTATGTCGTCCGTTTCAATTCAATCAACGACGATCAGCCATGTCGCCCCTTTCAATCAATTAATGACGATCAGCCATGTCGTCCGTTTCATTCCATAAACGGCGATCAGCCTTGTCGCCCTTTTCAATCCATCAACGACGATCAGAATATTGTCCCACGGTCTGTCCGTCCACAACTAGCTATTCCCTAGGAAAGTCCGCCTCGGCCTGCCCCGAACGAATACCTCTACTTCAGTCTAGCTTAAAGCACATATTTCAGCAGCCTTATTGCTCTGTCTTGGATGGTCTTTGATAAGGAGATTAGCTCTGATTCCCAACAGATGGAATTTAACCTACCTAACACGACCTACCTGCGTTTGTTGGAAATTATGTGTGCCAAGGATAGCTTGATCCCCATTAATGATGGTCTACCCGTCCAATTTCAAATCAACGACGGTCCACCCGTCCAACTTCAAATCAACGACGGTATACTCATTCCTTCAAATCAATTCAATCAACGATGGTCAGCTATGTCGTGCTTCAAATCAATCAATCAACGACGGTCTACCTATCCTTTAAATCAATTCAATCAACGACAATCAACCATGTCGTCCTTCAAATCAACGACGGTCTACCCATCCTTCAAATCAATTCAATCAATAGCGATCAGAATATTGTTCGCTTCAATCCATCATCGGCATTCAGAATATTGTCCCACAGTCCATTCGTCCAATCAGCACAACGACGGCCCACCCATCCAATCAATCTACAAAAATCGTCCGCTTGTCCTGATCCACTTTGGTCTACAGTTAGCGTAGCTTCCAATAGTCTTATTGCTCTATCTCGGATGGTATTTGATAAGAGATTGGCTCTGATTCCCAACGGATGGAATTTAACCTACCTGACACGACCTACCCGTGATTGTTGAAGTTATTTTGCCGAAGAAGGTTTGATCCCCAGCGGCAAGGATTTGTCTACAACTAATTATTTTCCAGGAGAGCCCGTCTCGGCATTCAATGATGGTCCACGCATTGCTATTTCCCAACAGAGTTCAAACTCTCTTCCAACGGTCTTAAGATGGTCTGCCCATCTTCGATCTCTCAATGGACGGTATTTTTATATACATGTCCGCATTTTCAATTTTCTTCTGGATAGCATTGAGAGGGTGTCTAGAAACCTTTGACGTTACTTGTACCAAGACAATGGTGCTCCAAGTGCCGTCAAAGGGGGGCTAAAGTAGACACCCTATTATGGACTGTCCAGATTAGTTTACTTATGGTCTTTGATTCCCCAATGATGATTACGGTTAAGAACATTTCGAGGTTATTGGTGTGTTTGAGCTTTGAGTGTCTTGAACCTCACTCAAACCTTTGTCGAGCCTTGTCCAAACCCTTCAAGCCAGAACCAAATGGCTTTAGCAAAACCATACTTGCTTACGCCAGTACTGTGCTGGCGTGCGCTGGTAAACTGCCACGTGTCAGTCATCGACCGTTTACCCAGTTGTTACCGGCGCACGCAGGTACGTTATTTACATACGCCAATCAAAGCCAGTCAAATCGTCACTATTCAACCACGTGCTCAAGACTTTTGTGGCCACCCTGACGTAATCTACAGTTCCTTGATGATTACAATCGTGCAGCCGGCTCCCCTTCTCCCCTACACCACCTTTCAACCCAAGTCCCATGCATTTAATACATAGAGACTTCTCTTCTTAACCCAGCCAGCCTTTAGCCAGCTGGTTACTGCCCTCTCTCCAGTCCACTTTTGTGCTATAAATACCCCCCTTGCATTCATATGTAAGGGGTTAACCACCATAAAGACTCCAACTATCTTCTTCTCTTC
The DNA here is from genome assembly GCF_030253575.1 of Rhododendron vialii. Lineage (NCBI taxonomy): Eukaryota > Viridiplantae > Streptophyta > Magnoliopsida > Ericales > Ericaceae > Rhododendron > Rhododendron vialii. The sequence goes on from NC_080561.1 coordinate 28,618,924, forward strand.
TCTCTCTAGTTCTTTGCTCTTCCTTCTTTCATTCATTGAAAGAACAAGCAAAGAGTACCATTTTCACAAACCACAACCCTCATTCTATCCACCATCCATCCACCAAACCTCAAGTTCAAGCTCAAACTCACCCTCAACCTTAAATCAAAGGTATACCACCTTTTACATACATTATGTTCTGACCCCTGAGGGGGGCTGGCAGGGTCAAGGCTGGTAATTTATACCAATCCTGGCCCTAAAGCTGGTAAGGTTTCAAAGGCAATGTAAAGCTATCACTGGCGCGTGCCAGTTACTTCAAGCCGTATGCCAGTTATGGTTGTACGTGCAGTACTGGTGTGGGGATCACTGATCAGCTAGTTTCTGCTTTTCTTTCCATTTTATCGCCTTTATGCATGCTAAGAACCAGTTTACTGCTTTCTGTATTTTAGGACTATGTAGTGGCTATTTGTATCTTCTGTTTTAAAGGCTACTGGGATCCATCTGGCCATGTTCCAGAGCCCAAATAATGCAAAGCCAAGCACTGACCAAATAGTGTAACTGGCGTATGGGGTCTTTGGACTGGCGTACGACAGTTACAATGAGTCCAGTGGTTGGCCCTTGCATGTCAGTTAATCCTAGGCTCTGTTTACTTCCCCACATTGTTTATGGGGTGTTCTATTGATTTTCTGGTTATAAAGCTATATCTGCTGTCTGTAACTATATTTATTCTGTTATATTATCTGTGTGGTTTGTCTTAGGTGTGCACTGGTCCTTTCCAGAGCCTAGAGGATTAAGAACAGAAGCTGTGAGTTTTGGATCTACCGGCGCACGCCAGTGTTAGTGTGGTGTACGCAGGTCATCTCTATATGCAGTGGCATGGCCAGTGCACACAGGCTTGTTCCTGTGTATATAATTCCAGATCAGCGTGCTCCAGTTTATCCAAAGTGCTCACAGGCGCTTGTTCTCAATCTATTATCAATTGTTTCAATAAGTCATCCATCACATTTTTGTCATATAAATGCAATTTGTTGCAGTTTTAATCTCCTTTAACTGTTCCCTCGCCCTAATTGGAAAAATTATTAATGAGAGAAAAATGCAAACGTTTTATAAAAATGCCCGAGTAGAGACCAATCTCTGGATTGGGTGAGAGGAGTGCCATAAAACCCTTCCCCTTTCGTAACCTGGCTCCTGAGCCTCAGATATCGAAGGTGACGACGGTCTAGTCTACAAGCCTTTTTCAAATCAAAACGTAGCAAAACGTTTTAAGTTCGGTTCCTTGGGTGCATATCGCAAAATCCGAGTGGCGCCTCTGAATCAAAGCGTTTCGCCGCGCTTTTCCAAAAAAGGGCCGCACCAAAATTTTTCATAAAAATTTTTCGGGGCGTGTGCCCACACATATAAGGTTATCTATTGATATCTGAACCGTATTTTTATTTTTTACCAACACAAGAACATATAATATTACATGTGTATATCTAAACTTTGTATCATGCCAAATATGTTCTCTGCATGTTGAAAAAGTGCACATATAAACTTATACGTCACAATAAATGAGAATTTTTAAACTTTGTTTGGTTTCATGAACTGGAGATGGTGAACGAATCCACCTAAAAAATAAACATAATAAATAAGAAGTAATTAACTCTTGAATAAGGTTTTGAGAAATGAGAAGGAGGACTTTGCCAATTCCTCAAGGGGTTTTTGTGTAAATCTAAATAAGTTATAGGCAAATTCCCCAGTTATTGCTCCCAAAAGTGGCCCAACTATGTACACCCACAACTATTTCTCTGACGAATTACACTTTTGCTTCAACAACGGTGACTTACCGGATGAAGACGCCTGAGACAAATTTGAAACCACAAACGGCTGCTGCTGCTTCGTATCCGTCTCCCTCGTCAACGACGAGTTTGCTCTGGCAATCGCTGGTGAGTATGAGAAGCTAATCACGCCGTTCTTCAGGTTCGGGTGAGAAATTGCCAAAGGAATCTACTGAATCGGAGTCAGGCAATAGACCCTAGTCTCCGGCTTGTCATTAAGTTGGACCAGAATCGGGGGGTGCAAAACTAGAGGGGCTCGCCAGAACTATAACGCCCCGATTTTCAAAGAATTTCAGAAGCATTAACCCTAAAATACACTGGATTCTATAAACTACTAGACCCCTATTTGTCGTTATACAAAATTTACATTAAAAAAAAATATACAAAAATAATCTAACATGATAGTTAAACATCTTCCGAGTGACTCTAGTCTTGATACAGATCCCAAACATACTCAATCTTCGCCCTTGGTATTCCTCCTGTGTCAAACTGCTCCACCATAGAATTCTACACCCTCTGGCAAATTGATCGCCGAAGCAACCGATTTACCAGGATACTAACATATCCGTGAGTGATAATTCACCCAGTAAAATAATCCTAACCCTATTAATCCCTTACTCTACCGTTAGCAGATCAACAATATAATAATTCATAATACACAAAAGGTACAACATAATAGCACATCGTCTTTTTCTTTACCATCCCTCATCTTACATGAAATTTAAGGATCCTCTCTACAAGATCATTTCCTCCCACATTCATTAACTACAATCATCTCATGGATCCACCCTTCTTCTTGCTTATCCTGTTCCAGGGTCCTAGGTGAGCGCACCTAAGTTATGTACCTAGCATGTTTTCATTTAAGACCATAACAGGAAAATCAAGTCATCCAATGACGTATCTTATATTAGGGTTAGACATCCACTACCCCACGCTAACTATAATCGTCTCATGGGACCCATTTCCTTCTTCAAAGAGAAACTTCCCATGACGTATCATACATTAATGTCTCACTAACTATAATCGTCTCATGAGACCCATTCCCTTCCTCAAAGAGAAACTTCCCATGACGTATCATACGTTAGTGTCACAACATATCTCATCACCGGACCCCGCATGTAACTCATCTCAACACAGGGCCCCATTGATTACCCTTGCCATAGCCATGGCTCAAATCACAATCCACAACATCACACCTCAATACTTTATCAGTTTTCCATTTACTTAACATCGTTTACGTGAATCACTACTCGAAACCACCCAGGAATCTAAGTGCAATCTAGCAAGTACAACAATAAGAAATCCAAACAGCGTTATCAATAAACAAGATATATTGCAATATAAAACCAAACATGACAATTGATATTGTGCGAGTAAGTAAAACACATAGAGTTTTATGATCGGGCCGATGCCCTTAAGGTTTGTTGAACAAGTAAATTAGTTATAGTTTTTATTAATTTCAAAGGTGTCATTAGCAATTTCGTAGGCTTAGCTTTGATAATGTACTGGGGTACCCTTTTAGGTCTCAAGTATAATTATTGAGCCACATAATTGTAGGGGGATGAAAACAATTGATGCTTCGGATCAACTGGATTGCAACGGCTTATTCGTGCCTCTTCACCGGAACCCTAGCTCGACGTCTGAACCCTAATCTGCAAAATAGACAGGGGGTGAGTGCACCTTTGCCTCTCGTGGCAAAGGCCCTCCGATGCCTTTGTTAGTATCACGTACTAGAAAACTCAGCCCTAATTATCAGTAGGAAAGCAATAATAATGCAATATTGCGTACCTTTTACCTCTAGGTTTACCTCATATTTATAGATTTATGGATGCTTGCTGTCCAAGCATCCTTGTTGCCATAGGATTCCTAACTCGTATAGGAAACCCAGGATATCAAGGAGTTTCGTTTCCTTTATCAGTTTATGGAAAAGAGTCCTTTTAGGATTCTTTTCCTTTAAGAGCCGAACATCCCATACTCGTCGGGTATCTTTCTCAGATCCTATATTCTTGGGATCTTTATCCCTTTATGGGACATGACTACTCTGGAATCTTCTAGAGTATTCCCTCTGCTCCTACTTCTGATTGGAGCTCCTTCTTTGTTCGACTGTCTTATGGCCGAACAGACTACCTGAACCAGGGACTTCACATGTAACTTGGTCCAAACGTAATCAAAATGTCTCCTATCTGCCGAACAGATAGTTTACACTAGTGACTTGTCATGTCATTGGCCTTTATTCTGCCGAACAGATTACATGGACCAAGGACTTCACATGTCATTGTTCCATATCGCTGTTCTTTATACTGCCCAGCGATAAGTCCAGTCGTATTTACTACGTGTTCCCAAACATCACGTGTTCGGTAACTAAATGTGTCTGCTCGGGAATACCTCCCTACAATTGCTCCCCAGCTTCGTGTATTTACCACTGTTCGGGGGCAATATATGATGCTTAGAAACAGAATTCTATCTAGACCAAACCATTTTGATCCCGTGCAGTCATAATCTCAATATCTTATTGATGCCTTTTGGCGCCTCTGTCATTATACCATCTCGAGGTAATGACTCCACGTGGCACGTTTCATATGCCTAGCATTAACTTCGAACTGACGTTCTATGAAACGGCGTCAGAATGGTTTCTGCTTTCCGTTACTTTTACCTGTAACGGCGTGAGAGGAGACGTTTCGTCTCCGTCTCTCACCTTTAAACCGCTGAAAGGACTCTTTTTGGTTTTTTATCCAAAATATTCGAACTTTCAGTCCTAAGCTTTCCGCCATCGCTGCCACCTGCAAATTCGACTGCATTCCAAGAAATCGTCACGGTATCGTTGTAAGACTCTCGTTCTAACTCCATTTCTTCTGCTTAGGTTCTTTATCCGAGATCTCTATTCTCAATTTCGTGAGTCATTTTCGAGGGTTTCAGTTGCACCATTTTTCAGTCTTTCTTCTTTCCTAAGTATACCCATGGCTGACGATGGTGAGAATCCCTTGAGACCCAGTAAATTTAGGAAATTATGTGAAACCCCTACTGCCATGGCGGCATTTAGGAAGGAATATAACGTTCCAGAGAACGTTGGTCTCGAACTCGCCCCCCTGGGCGCAGATAGAGACGGAGGTTCCTGGGATCGAATGTGTATCCCCATTGTTGCTATCGTCGAAGGCGGAGTTCGATTTCCCCTTCACCCATTACTCCGCCAAATCCTAAACTGGTATCGTCTTACCCCCATGCAAATATCAACAAACGTTTTTAGGTTGATAATGGGTGTAATAGCTTTGAATAGGATTCTGGGGACCCAGTTAGGAATTTGGGATATTCAGTGGTGGTACAGCATTGTACTAAACCCTGAATACAACACCTATTACTTCAAAGTTAGAAGGGCAGACAAGCGTCTCGTGCTAAACCTGCCAGACTCTGCTCGGGATCATGAAATCGATTTCCTTTACGTCACTGGAGCCTTTGAGCCACTAGGAGAGGATGGACAGGTGGTGGGTCTCCACTGCCCCCATATATGGGGATACCCACGTATGCTCCTTATTTTTCATCTTTGCTATTTGTTTATTTGCTGCTTTCTCGTAGCTTTCCATTGTGTCTAATGTTTGATTTAATAACTCTGATTGTGCAGATGAAAACGTCAACAAACGTCCAAGACGAGAGCCTAGTTACGTCCGAACAGAGGACATCAACAAAATCCTTAAATATAAAGGCGAACCTGGTACCCGAACAGCTGGTCGGGGTCGAGACGCTGATATACTGCTTGGATACGACCCTTCATACAGAGGGGTCATTGACAGGAGACTTGCCCACCCCAGCACTAGTGCCGCGTCTACATCCACTACTCCCCAACCACACAGTTCAAGGCTTCAAGCTGGTGTAACTCTTGCCGGTCAGTCAGACGATATTGTTATCCCTGACGGTATTCCTCAAACGCGTGTGGTACTTAGGAGATCAGGTCGCAGGCAACTCATTGCCGAACAACAACCCGTTCCTCACCAAATTACCAGTCAGTCGTCCTCATCCGGTTATTCTCGATCACCCCCAACCTCAGGTACGATGACGCACCAACCTATTAACCTCAGTTCTTTACTCACTGTCTCCTCTCGGGGACGTGGTGCTACCAATAGGGTAGCATCAACTGGCGCCCCTCCTCCACGATCACGTCGTAATAGGGTGGGAGCTGCACGGTCATCATCTTCTCCTCGGGATGTTGATACCGCTACAGAGGCCATTGACCTTCATCGGGACAAACGCCCAAGAGTGGATAATCAAGATGGTTCTGCCACACAAGCAGATACCGAAACTCAACTCCCTGTGTCACCAACTGCTCAAGTGCTGCCCCAAACATGGACTCCTTCATTCCCTAGGGGTGACCGTCCTGTTCACGTTGGGGACAGTGCTGGTTCATCAGAAACAGCACTTGCCCTAGCTCAAGGGTTGCTGCTCCCTGTGGATATGTAGAAGGAATCTGGATCTACACCTGACCGGCTAGTATCCACTGGTCTCGTCAGTGGAATTAAGGTAATGTGACTCAATCTTTTCATATAAGTCTTAATGTATATTTCGTATACCACATATCAAATACTGCTACACTTGTCACTTACCACTCGGTGTTGTTGCTAGTTCATTCAAAAAATGGTAACCCTGGGGCAAAAGTACCAAGAAGCTGAGGCCGAACAAATCAGATTGCTAAATGACAACACTCGACTTCTTCGGACAGTTGCTCGTCTTGAAAGAGAAAGAGACAAAGCCAAGGCGGATTTTAATGGTGCTAAGGGCAAGCTGCAAATTGCCGAAGAGAGCCTAAACCAGGCCTTATCTGAGATTGACAGCACCAAGAAAGCATCATATGAAGACGGCTACCAGAAGGGCTATGACGCCACAACTGCTAGTTATGTGGAACAGATGCCAGCTATACAGGACCAGGTTTGGATTGCCTGCTGGGAAACCTGTCTGACAAAACTAGGAGTTGCTGAGGATTCACCCTTCTGGGTTGACAACGAGCTGCCTAGCACCCGTATTCAGAACATCGAAGACATTCCAGAGCCAGAAGGACATCCAGAGGAAGACTTTGAACGGCAAATTGAAGAATTTGCCAATGCTGAGGAAGATATCCCCACGGATGTGGACCCCACAGAAGCTCCTGCTCGGGATGTACCTATTGAGCCCATTAACTTGGAAGAGAATGTAGTCGAGGGTGGTGCTGACACTGAGATCAACACTGATACTTCAGAGGTCTAGAATGTGGATTGATTTGGTAAGTACATGAACTGTTTTGATTGCTGGTCCTGCGTGACCATAAGCATATTTTGGCCCTGTGAGGCACCAGTACAGTTAAATACTTTGTTAACACAGGTATTCGGCCCTTCGTGGCATAACTTTTAATGTTTTGCTCGGCTTCCCTGTTTGCTGCATCTGTTCGGATGCAATCAAGTATTTCGTACTGTTAACCATCATTCGTTTTGCATAAGTATTTCGTACTTACACATGATTTCCTGTTCTGAAGTTTAAGTTTCACGTACTTTAAAAACATTTGTTTCCCAGTATCTCGTACTGTCTTTTTAGTACATACAAGTGTATTCATACTTGTATTTGTTATGTTTCACGTACTCACACAAAAACCTCTAAGTATCACGTACTTAGAACTACTCGTGTGTTGGATAACGTTTAAGTTTTCTCGTACTTTAAAAATCCATACAAGTGTTTCATACTTGTTAAGTATCACGTACTCACATAAAAGCGCCTAAGTATCACGTACTTAGAACATCACACAAGTGTTTGTGTTTAAGTTTCACGTACTTAAAGCTTTGAAAATCTTACAAGTTTACAAGTGTTTCATACTTGTGCTCAAAATGTATACCCAAGTTTCACATACTTGAAATTCTATACAAGTGTTTCGTACTTGTATTCGTTAAGTATCACGTACTTAAAAATGTATAAAACTTTTAAGTTTCACATACTCAAAAGGTATACCCTGCTCCCCAATACGAATGAGGGAAATTAAATTCGCAGTTCGTATTAAAAACAAATACCACAACAGTTATACTAAGAAGCGATTGTATTCATAATCTGCAAAACGCAAGAGGGCGTTACTCGTACCCTTTAAAAAATAATCAAAACGAGAACAAAGGAATTATATTCGTAATTCCCACACAATCACGTAGTGTAAATCCAAAACAGGATTTAATACTTCTAAACAAAGAACTTTCGTAAATTATGAACATTCCAAGGCCTTGGAATTGGATCACCATCCAAATCTGCCAATCGATAGGCTCCTATGCCTATAATCTCAGTTACTCTATATGGGCCCTCCCAGTTGGCCCCCAGCTTGCCTTCGTTTGCCACCTTGGTGTTGCCGAGCACTTTTCGTAGCACAAGGTCCCCAACACCAAATTCTCTAGGATGAACATGTTTGTTGTAGCTTTTCATCAGCTGCTCTTGGTAAGAAGCAAGATGTACCGAGGCCTTTTCTCTCTTCTCCTCGGCAAGATCAAGCTCGATTTCAAGGGCCCTGTCATTGCCTCCACTCTCAACCAAAGCTGTCCTGTTGGTCGGCAGACCCACTTCCAGAGGTATGACAGCCTCTGTTCCAAATGCCAACGAATAGGGGGTCTCTCCCGTAGACCTCCTAGGCGTTGTTCGGTGAGCCCACAAAACTAACGGTAATTCATCAGGCCATTTTCCCTTTGCTTTGTCCAACCTCTTCTTTATCCCATCTAGGATAGTTTTATTGGATGCCTCTGCTTGCCCATTACTCTGAGGGTAGGCTGGGGTGGAATAAAAATTTCTTATTCCATATTGGGCACAAAAAGTCTTGAATTTCTTCTGAAATTGGGATCCATTGTCTGTAACCAGTGAATAAGGAACCCCAAAACGAGTGATGATGCTTTTCCACACGAACCTTTCTATCATAGGCTCAGTGATTTTGGCCAGTGGTTCTGCCTCAATCCACTTTGTAAAATAGTCAGTTGCAACAAGCAGGAATTTTCGATTCCCAGTTGCTTTGTGCAATGGACCCACGATATCCATCCCCCATTGAGCAAAAGGCCAGGGACTTGTTAATGGCACCAGATCTTCGGCGGGTGTTCGAATCATTGGTGAGAACTTTTGACACTTCTCACAAATCTTTACATACACCTTTGCATCTTCTTGCATGTGTGGCCACCAGTAGCCTTGAGTAATTGCTCGGTGGGCAATAGATCTGCCTCCAGCATGGCTCCCACATGTTCCCTCGTGGATTTCATGAAGGAACTTCTGTACCATCTCAGGATGTACGCATAGTAAATAGGGACCCGTAAAGGACTTCCTATACAACTTACCCTCTGGGGACAGCCAAAACCTAGCAGATTTGACTCTTATCTTGTGGGCCTCCTTTTTATCAGAAGGGAGTATCTCGTCTCGTAAGAACTCCATTATTGGGTCCATCCAACTTGGTCCTTGGTTCACGTCCAAGACCAAGTCTACACTCCTCCCAATGCTCGGTTCATTGAGGTATTCTACTGCCACCCTTCTTTTAAACTCTGTTGGTACTGCTGCAGCCAACCAAGCTAAAGAATCTGCATGAGCATTCTGTCCAGAACTTATTTGCTCAATATATACCCTCTCGAAGGTATTAAGCAAGTCTTTTGCTGCCTGCACGTAGGCTGCCATCCTTTCATTCCGAGTCTCGTACTCGCCGGACAGTTGATTCACAACGAGCTGGGAATCACAATACACCCTGACCCGTTCTGCCTTAAGGGTCCTCGCACTTCTTAATCCTGCCAAGAGTGCTTCATATTCAGCAACATTATTCGATGCACTGAATCCAAGCCGAACAGAGAGTTCAATCACAACTCCTTGAGGAGGAAATAGGACAACTCCAATTCCAGAACCAGTGTTACATGCTGATCCATCAACGAATAACTTCCATTCTTTGGGATCCTGTTCGGCTACGGATTGATCCTTCAAGGATGATGTTTTAGCTGCCTGTTCCTTTCTCGTAAGAGGCAAGGGAGCAACAGTGGGGGAAAACTCTGCCACAAAATCAGCCAACACCTGGCCTTTAATTGCTGTGCGTGGCCGATACTCGAGATCATACTGACTTAACTCTACGGACCACGTCGAGATCCTTCCCGAGAAATCTGCCTTTCGAAGCAGTGATTTTAATGGATACTCAGTATAAACCACAACCTTATGGCTTTGGAAATAGTGTGGCAATTTCCTGGTTGCTGTCCTAAGTGCCAGGACAAGTTTTTCTAAAGGCAGATATCTCGTCTCTGCATCCAACAATGTCTTGCTAACATAATAAATGGGGATTTGTTCGATCCCCAAATCCCTCAACAAGACTGCACTTACTGCATGCTCGGAAACAGCTAAGTACAGAATTAAAGACTCACCAGGCTGTGGAGTTGACAACAGTGGGGGCTCGGCCAGGTACTTCTTCAGGTCCTGGAAAGCTTGTTCACATTCTGCTCCCCATTCAAATCCCTCCCTTTTTTTCAATAACTGAAAGAAGGGTCTGCATTTGTCGCTTGACCTGCTGATGAATCTGTTAAGTGCTGCTGCCATTCCAGTCAGCCTCTGGACTTCCTTGGTAGTTTTGGGACTCTGTAATCTTTGTAAGGCATCAATCTGATCGGGATTTGCCTCTATCCCTCTCAAAGTTACCAAATGACCCAGGAATTTTCCTGAACCAACTCCAAACGCACACTTCGAGGCGTTGAGTTTCAGTTTATACTTCCTCAGGATTTCGAACACTTCCTTCAGATCAGAAATATGCCCTCCTTTTTCTCGACTCTTTACCACCATATCATCTATGTAAACTTCCAAAGTCTTCCCGATGAGCTTCTTGAACATAATGGTTGCAAGTCTCTGGTATGTAGCCCCAGCATTCCTTAGTCCAAAGGGCATAACACTATAACAGTATAACCCTCGTGGTGTGATGAACGAAGTCTTCTCTTGATCAGGTTCAAACATTGCAATCTGATGATATCCTCGATATGCATCAAGAAAACTCATTCGCTCATAACCAGAGGTTGCATCAACCAATTGGTCAATCCTAGGCAAAGGAAAACTGTCCTTAGGACATGCTTTGTTCAGGTCTGTGAAGTCCACACAGACACGCCACTTCCCATTCTTCTTCTTTACCACAACAGTGTTGGATAACCATTCTGGGTAATAGACTTCACGTATTGCCTTGGCCTCCAATAAACGATCGACCTCTTCGATCACAGCATTTACATGCTGTACGGCTGCCCTTCGTTTCTTCTGAATGATCGGCTTATGCAGAGGATCAATGTTTAAATGGTGACAGATCACATCTGCATCCACCCCAGGCATTTCCTCAGGTACCCATGCAAAAACATCAATATATTCTTTCAGAAATCGTATCGACTCAGCCTTTTCGTTTGCTGGTAATGATTCCCCAATCAAAAAATATCTTTCAGGATCAGTCTCGTTGATCTGAATCTTCTCCAGGCCCTCAAGCACTTTTTCAGCCGGGCTTCTTCCAACATCCTCGATGGTTGGTTGATCTGGTACTTCTAGTGTGTGAACATGGTGGACCTTTGGGGCTGTTTTGATGATGGAGATCAAGCATTGCTGTGCTACCTTCTGGTTTCCTTTAAGGACTTCAATCCCATTTGACCCTGGAAATTTCACCATCTGGTGATATGTCGAGGAGACTGCCCTCATTTTGTGCAACCATGTCCTCCCTATAATCGCGTTATAGGAAGATGGGACATCGACTACCAAAAAGTCTGTTCTTAACACCACAGATCCAGCCCGAACAGGTAAGGTTACCTTTCCTAGGGGCCAGACTGCTCCTGCACCGAACCCAATTAGAGGTGTTGTTGATTGTTCTAAATCTGATTGGGCCAGACCCATCTTCTTGAATGCATCGTAGTACAATACCTCTGTACAACTCCCCGAGTCCACTAGAATTCTTTCGATGTCGTATTCCTCAACTCGTAGGGTTACGACCAATGCATCATTGTGGGGTATTTGGACCTCCGCCAAATCATCATCACTGAATGCCATGCTCTTTTTGCATGCATCAGTCTCTCGCCCCCTCTTGTTTCCCGTCCGCATCACGTGCTGATCATGCTTAACTTGCCTTTGAAATAATCTAACCTCACTTCTCGTGTAAGGTGTGGCCAATCCATGTATCATATGGATGACGCCTTTAGGGATCTGCTCGTAACCCAGCTCCATAGCCTTCCCTTTCTCTTTAGGGTCCTCCTGGATAAACTCCTTGAGATAGCCCCGAGAGACCAAATCATCAAGGTGCCTCTTGTACACCTCACAATCCTCGGTCATAGGGCCCCAATCTTTGTGATAACTGCAGTGCTGATTCGTAGCACGTTTTGCATCTTTGTCTCCACCTAGACTTGGGGGCCATTTAAAATATGACTGATTCTTTATTCGATAAAGAATCCTGTATATAGGCTCTTTCCAAACCGTAGTGATAGAAAAGAAGGACTTGGGGTCAGGAGCTTGCTTGTCCTTGTATGCCTCCTTCTTAACCTGCCCGTACTCCCTTCTGTCTTTGTAAGACTTGGGTTCTGGCTTATCCACCTTTTTGGCAGGTGCCTTCTGCTGTTCGGCAACCGTCCTGCCATCCTCACGGAGTATGTCATCTTCCATTCTGGCGTGTTGCTCTATCCGTTCCATCAATTTAGCCAAGGTGGCTACTGGATGTTTATTCAATGAACGGCGCAGCTCTCCCCGAACAGGCAAACCAGTTTTGAACGTAGCAATTGCGTACTCTTCACTGCAACTTTCAATCTCGTTGAAAGTTTCCCAGTACTTCTTTGCATAATCCCTGATCTGCTCGTCCTCCTCCTGCTTCATGGTGGAAAGACTCTCAAAAGTCTTTGGGGCCTTTCTGCTTGTTAAGAACCGAGCAGTGAATTCCTCCGCCAACTGCCTCCATCCTCGTATGGATCGTGGGGCCAACTTATGAAACCAGGATAAAGCCACCTTGCCCAGACTGGAGGGAAACATCTTGCACAAGATGGAATCATCCCCCTCATGCATAAACATGGCCTGTTGGTAATGCTGTATGTGAGCTACGGGGTCCGTATTCGTCTCGTAAAGTACGAATGCACCGTGCTTCACTCTGCTCGGCAACCTTGCTTCTTGTAGCCTCTTTGTAAAGGGAGAGGCTGCAATATTACTCAGGGCCTTGCGTGCTGCTTCTCGTGCAGTCACTGTCCCATCCTCTTGCTCCTTTGACTTATGGGCCGAAGCCTTGACCCAATCAGCATCAGGTCTCTTGTACCTGTCTCGATGATGCTTTCTCGTGTCTTCTTCCTCGGGGGTAGAACCCCGGTCTCTGCTCCTTCTTTTTCGTGACGAAGTCCTCCTCTCTGGTGTTCGGCTTCTACTTTTTCTTCCCCTTTTTCGTGGAGAAGCTTCATGACGCCCTATGACAGGACTTCTGCTCCTTCTTCCTCGTGAAGGATCTTTTCTGTATTGTACCATAGCATACCTACTGCCTCTAGAATTTCTTCGAGACAGGCCAGAATCCTCCGGATGATCCCTAATTCTTTCCAATTCTCTGATCTCATGCTCTCGTTTTTTAATCAGACGAGCATACTCCTCGACTTCTTGCCTCTTTCTGTCAAGAACATCGTCGCTATTGTGCACACTCCTGGAGTGTGCAATCGACTCATCCCTTTGATGGGATTTACTCCTTCTCGTGGATCTCGAAGTCGTCTCTCCATCTCCTCTATTTCTGGAGTTATGATGCACGGTAAGGGGGCGGTCCTTACTCGTGTTCCTCCCGTGCCCACCCTGGGGCTTTCTCGGAGCCCCAGGTGGTGATTTGTCCCTTCCTTCATCTAACACATCTTTTGGTTCATGTGGTGTTGCTGGAGTTACTTCCACCATGGTCGTATTTCAAAAGGGAATTCTTTCGATTCCCACAGACGGCGCCAATTGTAGGGGGATGAAAACAATTGATGCTTCGGATCAACTGGATTGCAACGGCTTATTCGTGCCTCTTCACCGGAACCCTAGCTCGACGTCTGAACCCTAATCTGCAAAATAGACAGGGGGTGAGTGCACCTTTGCCTCTCGTGGCAAAGGCCTTCCGATGCCTTTGTTAGTATCACGTACTAGAAAACTCAGCCCTAATTATCAGTAGGAAAGCAATAATAATGCAATATTGCGTACCTTTTACCTCTAGGTTTACCTCATATTTATAGATTTATGGATGCTTGCTGTCCAAGCATCCTTGTTGCCATAGGATTCCTAACTCGTATAGGAAACCAAGGATATCAAGGAGTCTCGTTTCCTTTATCAGTTTATGGAAAAGAGTCCTTTTAGGATTCTTTTCCTTTAAGAGCCGAACATCCCATACTCGTCGGGTATCTTTCTCAGATCCTATATTCTTGGGATCTTTATCCCTTTATGGGACATGACTACTCTGGAATCTTCTAGAGTATTCCCTCTGCTCCTACTTCTGATTGGAGCTCCTTCTTTGTTCGACTGTCTCATGGCCGAACAGACTACCTGAACCAGGGACTTCACATATAACTTGGTCCAAACGTAATCAAAATGTCTCCTATCTGCCGAACAGATAGTTTACACCAGTGACTTGTCATGTCATTGGCCTTTATTCTGCCGAACAGATTACATGGACCAAGGACTTCACATGTCATTGTTCCATATTGCTGTTCTTTATATTGCCCAGCGATAAGTCCAGTCGTATTTACTACGTGTTCCCAAACATCACGTGTTCGGTAACTAAATGTGTCTGCTCGGGAATACCTCCCTACAATAATTTGAATCCATTACAGTAACTTATAGTATAAAAATCTAACTTACAGTATAAAAATCTAAAGGGGCAATTTTATACATTGGCAGACCCTATTTACTTAGTTCTCTTTTCCAGACTAGGTAAAATATTAATTTAGTAGCTTTCATAACTCATTAGATTAAAATGAGGATATTGACTAATTTAGGATATTACTGCCCAAACATATTATTAACAATTAGGGCTGAAACATAATCTTAATAAATTTCAGGGGCTAATTTTAATACGTTATCAAAGTATGAGGGTCGAAATCCTTCCCTCAAATAGACAAAGGAGAAAGCTATAATTTAGGTGTCATTTTTTTAAAAACCAACCGGTATGAACAGTAACAAAATATGAATAGTAACCATGCCTATGAACAGTAAACAGTGAGTTTTCGGAAAACTTGGGTTTTGTTCATTCAATTCCAATTTCGATTCTTTTCTATTCTAACCATAAAAACTAACATCTTAGGACATTAATATACTTAGGGGGAAGAAGGGAAGTGATTATCCTACCTCAAATTCGGTTGAAAGCAAAAAACAGATTCCGGATGGTTTTGGAAAAATGAAAAAAGACGGTGGCGGCGGGGGACCTCGGGACTGACTTTAGTCAAGTGGTGGATGTTTCTCTCCACAATTTTCTAGCTACGGAAATGATTTGGCAATCAATTTTCGGAATATAAGAGATGTGGGTTTTGTATAAAGAAGTGAGAGAGAGAGGGTGCAAGTGTTAAGGTAGTAGGAGTGTGGGAGGATAAGTGTGAAGGTGGTGGAATGTAGAAGGGAAGTGAGGGAGAGAGGAATTTAGGATAGATAAGGGAGAGGGATAATGATAATGATAAGAGGGATAGGGAACAAGTGCCACATTTGGTGGGTTTTCAATTCTAATTAATGTATGTGGACGCATGTATGTATAGGGTGAGATAGAGAGACAGAATCGGGAGAGAAGAGAAAAATAGGAGAACAAAATCCCTTAAATGTGGGGTTTAAAAGTCATCACATGATGTTTTTCTGCTTCTTCTTTTGTTATACATTCATGTATATATATGTATATGAAGAAAATTTTCTTTTCTTTTATAGTGGAATATAAACAAATATTGAAGTAAAATGTATAGCTAATTAATTAGTTTATTAAATTAATTACTTAACTTAATAATTATGACGTAATAATAATTAACTAATAAATTAATAAATTTTGGGATGCCAATAAATCTTTTTATTCGAAAAAATAATTGGGTCGAAAATCCGGGTCATTACAGGAACTGGGCATGGCTGGTTTGGGTGCGGCCTAGGAGGTAAAGGACCCGCGAGAAGCCATGACTTTGCAGTCAGTGTTTAGTTCCACAGACGAATTTCGATTGGAGTCCGAAGGAGAGATTTGGGACTGGGACAGAGCCAGATGAATTTGTCAACGCTTTTGAGGCCCGACGCTGCCTCTTGGACCACGGCGTCGTTTACCAGTTTGGTTGCGAAGGTGTTGTTTGATCTGTAGGTACCCATAACGAGCTCCATGGCCATGGTGGCAGTGGCAAAGGCAGAGAGAGAGAGAGAGAGAGAGAGAGAGAGAGAGAGAGAGAGAGAGAGAGAGAGAGAGAGAGAGAGAGAGAGAGAGAGAGAGAGAGAGGGGGAGAGAGGGAGAGAGAGAGAGATGTCATGGTTTAATTTCTTTTTTAAAAGAAGTGGACTTAAGGCCTTATTAAACTATATCAGTGGATTAGAGGGGTTACAAACATTAAAAGTTGACTAATTAGGTTATAAGTTCTTTATAGTGGACCATAGACTAATTTTATTATCTATTTTTTTGGGCAACAAGGGAACCCCAATTTAAGTCAGAGCAAAACTCTTTACGGATTGATTCTAAAATAGTTGATATCATTTGAAAGGTTTCGATCATGATATTTTAAGATGATATGGAGCAAATTCCTTAATCTCGAACTTTGACGACAGTGCAATCACTTGGGTTGGATGGAAACTAAATTTGGGTCTGCAAAAGTTATTCGAACACAAATTCACACACTCACATGTTTAGTGAGTTCCTTACCCAATACACCGTAGAGGTCTGCAAAAGTTATTTGAACACAAATTCACACACTCACATGTTTAGTGGGTTCCTTACACAATACACCATAGAGTTATGCGTCTTTGCAGTGGCAGGGTAGATTGAATTTCGAAAGTGACATATCTTAAGAGTTCAATTTTGTTGTTGCGTGTTGTCCACAAAAAAGATGAAAAAGAAGGTTACATGTATATTTATATACTAATTTAATTTTGTCACGGTTCTTTTTTAATTGAAAGGACATAAAATTTGGTCACCTGTTTTCAAATGTAAGCCATTGAGATATTGACATCATGATCCAAACTGTTGATTTTGTGTTTTTTCCACTATGCCTATAAAAAATAGAATTGTCTGATTATCAATAGGTGCCTATCAAAATTTCTTGAGTTCCGTTTTGCTAAGATTTTTATTTTTAAGGACTTATTTTATGTTTTACGAGACAGATCATTTTTTCAAAATACATCACTCTTAATTAAAAAAATATTAAAAACTTATTTGACTTATTTTAATTAGTAAAACAATGTAAAAACAGAGTTTGACTTGAAATGGGGGTGGGGGTGGCACCTACCCCACCCATGAGCTAGCTCCGCCCCCTATGTCCTTGTGTAAGTTGTGAGTGGGTGTAGAATTTTTGTGTGATGTCTTTCGAAAATAAATTGCTTATAAACATTTGTCTTAGAAAAATTAATTAATAAGTTTCTAAACACGCTTATTTAATCATGTGACTAGGCCCCATTTCCACTATCAAAAAATACTAAAAATTTAACTCATTGTACCATCTCGTTTTCACTAACAAAAAAATTTCAGCATTTTATCATATCATTTCCACTAACAAAAAAGTTGTCATCAAAAACTGTATTTCTATAGTAACTTTACTCACAAACCTATCAACAATTTATTCACTACTGGAAACACCTAACAACTTCTCAACCACAAATAAAAATCTATAAAATTTTTACTACCGAAAACACATTGTACGTGTGGTCGATTATTACAAATTTTTGTAAGCATTAATGGGGAAAAAAAAAGAAGACATACTATGAAAAGAATGTAAGGAGTCAAGCCATAAAAAAAAAACCCTGCTATTGGTACCGACCAGGTGGAAACTGATGTGGTATTGATGGGCATGCGGGACCCATTTTAGATTCCGTACAGATGATTCGAGCCGTTCAATAATTAAAACAAAATCAAGTGAGCTCGTGAAAAATTAGCTCAATCAGATATGTGTAAGTGTTCGATCCAATCTTCCATTTTTTTCATTCTGAAATCTGAATAAAAAAATGGTAAGATTGGATCGAGCATCTATACATATAGAATTGCCTAAATTTTTTACAAACCCACTCAATTTTTTTAAATTAGTGAACGATTTGGATCATTCGTACGAGACACAGAGTATGCCTAGTGAGCCCATTAATACCCCATCGGTTTTCACGTTGTCGGTACGCCTTTGTTTGGAATTAGGAAAAGTGGGAGAATAGAAAATTTTGTTGGGAAAAGTGGGAGAATAGAAAATTTTGTGAATAGTAAAATTTTCTTTCCATTTTCCTCTCATTTTCTTTTTCCATACTTTTCATCACTTTTCCTAGAGTTCCAAACAAGAGTACTTATTATCGATACATAAATTACAGTACAACACTTGCACAGTACAGTTCCGATCCCATAATTCTTTACCAAAAATGCTACAGGGACCGAATTGGGGGACCGAATTCGGACCGACGGCCGCCGGCGGGCCGTCTCCGGCCACCGGACGGCCGATCCGAGCCGTCCAAAAATTCTAAAAAAAAAAACCGAGGGGCCCCACGCGGGAATCAACGTCATCCGAGGTGTGTAGGGTGCTTGATCGGAGCACCCCTTTTCGTGTGTATATGTATTATACA
This sequence comes from Rhododendron vialii, assembly GCF_030253575.1. Classification (NCBI taxonomy): domain Eukaryota; kingdom Viridiplantae; phylum Streptophyta; class Magnoliopsida; order Ericales; family Ericaceae; genus Rhododendron; species Rhododendron vialii. The sequence goes on from NC_080561.1 coordinate 28,637,421, forward strand.
TATACACACGAAAAGGGGTGCTCCGATCAAGCACCCTACACACCTCGGATGACGTTGATTCCCGCGTGGGGCCCCTCGGTTTTTTTTTTTAGAATTTTTGGACGGCTCGGATCGGCCGTCCGGTGGCCGGAGACGGCCCGCCGGCGGCCGTCGGTCCGAATTCGGTCCCCCAATTCGGTCCCTGTAGCAACACTCATTGTTTACTCCCCCTCTTTTAACTGTTGGGTTCAGATCCCGTCCAGTATATTATCCTCCAGTTCCGTCCAGTTCGGCCTTTTGTGGGCCCTTTTCGGGTCCACAATAATGATCAGAACCGTTCACATTTTAGAGCTCGTCGAGACCAACGACCATACCAAAAATCACGTTGATCAAATACCGTTTGGTATCATTTCAAAATGCATTAATGTTGTCTAAAAAAAAGGTGAGAAACACAGGATTACAACCCTTCAACAAATTTTTTCTAAACTTAATACATTTTGAAATGATACCAAACGGTATTAGATCAACGTGATTTTTGGTATGGTCGTTGGTCTCAACGAGCTCTAAAATGTGAACGGTTCCGATCATTGTTGTGAACCCAAAAAAGACCCACAAAAGGCCGAACTGGACCGGACTGGAGGGTTCCATACTGGACAGGATCTGACTCCCTCTTTAACTACACTTGAGGAGAGGAATTAGGCTCTGTTCCGGAAACCAAAATAAGTTCTTATTTTTTAAAAAGATAATTTTAAGCTCAAAAATTATGGTCTTATTGAAATCTAAAAATATGAAATATGGATCTTGTTTGGAAGATCTTGATGAGATCTTTTATATGATGCAAAAAAATTTAAAAAATTATTTTTTATTTACTTTATTTTTGAGTTTAAAAATGTAAAATAAGCTACTTATTTTTTAGGAAATTTTCTGGAATGGGGTTTTAGGGATGTACATACTAGTATGTATATAGCGCCTGTTGGTGACCGTTGAAAAAGCCTGTTCGCCGATTCCTGTGGGGAAAAAAATTGAAGATGGAGGAGTACCGCTTTAAGCATGAAGAAGAAGATTATTTCCCTCCCAATTTCATAGCGTACATGGAGAGTGACCTCAAATGGTTGCGCCAGGAGATTTTGCTTTCCTGGACCGACAGGAAAGACTGTAGATGGGTTTTCTGGAGCCGGCAAGATGACCATCCCGATCGTCCTCTGTCTTCCGGCGAGTGACCTCTATCTCTCCCTCTCTAAAGTCTTTCTTCTTCGGTTGTGGTACTCAGACATGGTCACCGAAAGTATCCGAGTTAATTTTTTATTTTATTTTTTTTGGCTGAATTTCCATTGACAGGTAATGTGGTGGACTTCGTTCCCTATGTTTGTGGGAGTCCGAATGTAAGAGTCAAATATAAGGCATGCTCTCCAAAAAATGATATGCCACCCAAGCCTTGATTCGTCCCTTGCTTTTTCCCTGATTCAATTTTGGGCAGCCACGAAAACATCCGAGAGGCGGACTTTGCTTACAAGTCAAAACCAACCTTTCGCTCTTGGTACAACATATTATTACAGCAAGACTAGTAGACACTTGCTTTGTGAGTATAGGATGACGATGTGTAGGGAGTATAATAACTACTTCTACGCAGATGCAGAGAGTGGAGAAGAACAACTTGGGCTTCCTGGCCGTGTGTTCCTGCATAAGTTCCCAGAATCTGCTCCACGTGTGATGCATTACTCTCTTAAAGAGTATCCACAGCTCGACCTTGCTTTACGTTGCAAGATAAACGGATCTTGGGCTCTGCCAGTGCTTGAACGTTCCAGCCAAACCTATGTTGGGGTACTTGAGCTAGTGTCCGCAAGTTACGCGTATTTAGGTTCGGACAAATCTTTCATGGACCACCTAGATGATATTTTTCAGGTTTGTCAATTATGCAGGCATTTTTTATTTTAATTTCTTGGTACTTAAACATTCATTGCTTAGTGTTTTTGTTTTCTAATAGAGATACGTATCGTGCATCGTTTTTTCCACGTTATGAATCGTACCGGGATACATATCAAAAACTCTGTCGTATATATGAAAAATAAGTGTTTTCTATACAAACATTAAGTTGTTAGGATGAACAATTCCAAGTCTTCTTCTCCTTTTTTTTTTTTCTTTTTCTTTTTCTTTTTATCGGCAATTCCAAGTCTCCCCAGTGGAGTCTATCACATTGAGGCTTTCGAGTGACTTGCTCAAGTGAAGAGAAGAAGAGTCATTGTCTGATTCATGCAAAACATGCTCAAAATACATTCTTTCTTGTATTCGAGTTCTAATGGATTGAATTTTGATTTTCTTTAAATGGTTTCATTGTCGCCACAATTAGATCAAAGGATGTAGAATGCATTTGAAGTTCCACTTCTTAGAATATGGTATAACTTTTGTCCAATAAGTAATTGTAGTATACGCACCGAATCGGGATATGCGAATATATCTTAGGATACGCCATCGTACCGTAGGATTTTCATAAAAGAAAGATACAGGGTGGGATGTGTATAGTTTTGAGAAGGAGACGATTCGAATCGTAATATACGTCTGTATCGTAGGATTTTAACAACTCCTCCCTCACTTCTTTTTTCCCTCTTTATTTTACTTTATTGTTGGCAAATTTTTATTTTAATGTTGGTCTCGTTGGGAATTCAACTTTCTAGGGTAAATGCACTGTCATTTTAAAATATCTCCTTGAAAGGTTAAATTGGATATCCTGTATTGCCCTACGATTTTCACTTTTAATTACATCTAATTGTTTCTGAAAGTTAGATATGAAAGGCGAAACATTTTTTTCACTTTTCAAAGAGGAGTACCAATATTTTGGGACATCTATATGAAGGATCCTCTCCAATTGGTAAAAAAACTGAACATGTCCAGTTTTGACATTGTTGGGTCTATCATGCTCTCACTTTGATGATTTGAATAGTTCATTGTATAGAGCTTGTGAAGAATTACAAACTAGCCAAAATCAATTTGCTTGAATATCAATCACAAACTGATTGAAGCATATATTAATGTATTCTAAATCATATCGATCAGATATCTGATCAATGTAACTTTTGGCTTCGTTCCAATTATTAAAGAGAGCTAAGGATGGACCAAAAAGTGACAAAACTGGATCCAGTTCTTTTAACAACTGGAGAGGAGCTATCTAAATTCGGGTACCTACTGCTGACCAACGTACTGTACATTATTTGTCATGGATATGTCTAAATAAATATTGATATCAAACCTCCTTTAATAGCCTTTGCTTTCTTAAATATATTGTGTGTACAAGTTTAACTGTTAGTGTTTATAATTTGGTCATCCTTTTATGGTATTTTAGTGGACACGAGAAAAACTGATATCCACCAATTTCTTATGGCGATCGATTACTCCTCTTACACCGGTGGTAGTTTTGACAATACGAGTATCCTTAAGCTACATGGTCAGCTTACTGAATCGCGAAATTTCAAAACACAAGACATTTTGAAGTCAATGATATGGCAGCAATCCCACTCGTTAATCTAATCATAGGCCATAGCATCATCTATGGACATAAACCTTTGTTTTTACTTTCCCAAGGAAGTAGTTCGCCAAATGGACAACTGCAATGCGAAATTGGTTGAGAAGTGTATAAACAACCAAATGCGAATTTTAAGAATTTAAACGAGGTGCAACAATCCAAAGAGTTAATGAGTTGTCTCTACGTGAAGGCAGCAAAGAAAAAAAAATCTCTCCAAATAAAGGACATCATTGGACCTTGTGGAGTTTTGTTCCCTTGGCAACAGGAAGGCAACTCGCTCCTCCATAATTATGTTGTTGACGTATCATGAGAGGAATTAGGAGTTAATGATGGGTTTTTACCCCATGATAGAGATCCTTTGAGATAGACAGCTTGAAGGAACCCATAGCTTTCAACCACAAATCCGGCGCTGGCGCCACCTCCCATGCATTGTCTAGCCATTTATGGTGCCCTTTTTTTTTTCTTTTTTTTTTTCTCTCCTTGTAAACTACTAGATATGTGTTTGTATATGCATGTGGTGAGCAAAGAGAGTGGACAAGAGTGAACCAAAGAGTGTGAGAGTGAGAGTTTTCGGTGTAAACTCCATTGGTTCTGATGGATATACGAAATATTGTATATGTTTTTTTTTTTCATGGACCAGGCATTCCAGTCAAACCACGTAACTCTTTGATATCCGTGATGTGTGTGTGTGACCTACGAACCACAACAGCTTTTTAATCAATCAGGGACTCCTATGCCAAGTTCTCTTTGACTTGACATTCATTCGTATGAAACACCACTGTAGTTGAACTCTCAGAGATGAAATCTGAACTATTGTAATGCTAAACAGCACATAAATAACCTAAGAGTCTCTCTTGAATTTCAGTCAAGGCACTAAACTCTTATTCGTTGAAAGCTTGTGTTCTTTCAAAGAAAATGCCAATATGTTTGAATGCTGACTCACAAAATACCCAAGATCATTTCCTTATTTGCTGGGACTTCTGTGAGGCGTATGCTGTACAAACCGTTGTCGCATATATTGACGTACATTTTCTTTACTATGCGTTGCTCTGACCCTACTTGGATGTATTGAGTATGTTTTTCCAGATACTAAATGTGCGTATTCTCAAAATTCATGAGTTGCATCTTTCCATTACTGGCAGGAGTTTGGTCTGCAATGTTCTAATGGATATAAGCACTATGAAATGCAAGTGAGTGGCAAACCATGATACAACATTAAATCTGGATTTTTCTTCCTTTTATAATTACTGTAAGTGATACATTCGGAAAAGTATCCTAATGTGACAATACCCTCAAAACAGTGCAGGGATGAACATAAAGCACTTACAGCTGCCATCCGGGAACTCAAGATGGTGTTGAGATCAGTGTGCAAAGTTCATGAGCTACCCTTGGCTATGACATGGGTCCCTTGCAGTGCTTGCAATGGTTTAGTGCGAGGCCAACTCATGTCCAAGGGTGTAGAATTTCGTGGGAACAGAAATGGTGCATGCAAATATGCCGAGCTTGAGTTCTTAAAAGTAAGTAAATGTAGTCACTTCAGAAATGGACGTGTGATAGGGTGGGCACTTTCATCTCCTAACATGTTATATTGCTCGGACATAACCCAAATCAGCTTAGCTGTGTACCCGTTGGCACCCTATGCACGTCGGTGCGAATTCCACGGTTGGTTTGCAATAGGCTTGCAGAGCAGTTACACTGCGAAAAATATTTATGTACTAGAGTTTTTTTTGCCCACGAGCTACAGATACGTTGACAACTCATGGACCTCATTGGGCTTCATATTGAGAACGATGGAGGAAAAGTTTAAAACTTTTAAGCTTGCCTCTGGCCAAGAATTTGGGGATTTATTATCTGTTGAAGTTATGGATTTTCAGAATGGTCAGAAACTTCATTCTGTTCAACTGATCCAAGCTACTAGATTTTCTCCTAGTCTTGAACCCTTAAAGGATGGAGGAGTGATGTTGCAGCTAGGTCAACTTGATCAGCCATCAATGGATGCCATAAACAATGGAATGAATGTCGTTGGTGAAGAACAAAACAGCACTTTGCCTAGTCTTGTACACTTGCAGAATGGAGAAGTGACGATGCAACTAGATTCATCTCATCGGCCTTCTGTTCAACTGATCCAAGCTACTATATTTTCTCCTAGTCTAGAGCCCTTAAAGGATGGAGGAGTGATGTTGCAGCTAGGTCAACTTGATCAGCCATCAATGGATGGCATACACAGTGGAATGAATGTCGTTGGTGAAGAACAAAACTGCATTTTGCCTAGTCTTGAACCCTTGCAGAATGGAGAAGCGACGATGCAACTAGATTCATCTGATCAGCTGTCAATGGATTCTTCAAACAATGGACAAAATGTTGTCATTACTGCAAAACAAAACAGCATTGTGGTTTCTAGTTCAGAAGAAGGCAAAAGAAAGAAGCAAGAAAGAGAACACAACAAAACTGGAGTTAGAATTCAAGTTTCTTTAGAGGATATCTTTAAATGTTCGAAAATGAGCCGTAACAATGCTGCAAGAAAACTCGAAGGTAAGAGTACACCCTCAAAATTTAAAATCCGAGTTTTCTCTTTGTCTTGATTGTAACTTTTAGCTAGATGGTCTCTTTTCATATAGAAATTATTGGCCATTTGGCAGTATAGAGCAGAAGATTTCTAGCTTATCAGAATTGTTCGTTTTGCAGTTAGCATATCTACATTGAAGCGTGTTTGTAGGGGTTACGGTATCCATCGGTGGCCACCTCGCAACATAAAGAAAGTCCATTCCTTTCGGCCCTTGCCTGTTGAGAACCAGGGACAAACCCCACAACTAAGTTCTGATTTGCCTTCAAATCAAGCCTCAGCTAGTGTTGCTCACATAAAGCCTGCATTCGAAGATATAGATATGGTGACAATTAGGGCAAAATATGACAATAATACGATAAAGTTTCGTCTGTCTTTGTCGTCTACATTAGTGGAGTTGCAGCAAGAAGTGGCTAAGAGGCTGAACCTAAAAGCTAGTACTTACTATTTCAAGTATAAAGATGAGGAAGATGTGTTGATTTTAATAGCTTGCGACGAGGACTTACAAGATTGTATACTCACTTCTAGATCTCTAGGCAACACTTCGCTTGTGGTACAACTTGAGCCAAAACAGCCAATTACCCCACTCATCACTAGCTTCAATACTGCTAATTAAGCATTTATTTGCATGTTTTGTGCAATTTGAGGGGGCTGTGGGCCTAAAGACTGGCATTTGATGTGGAGAAGTTGGGGGTTCCTCTTGATTGGCATTTCATTTGAGGAGATTAATACTCATTCGTTCCTAAATGTTTGTTCACCATGTTTTACGTGCAATATTTGAACCAAAATATAAGGTACTTTCGTGCATAATTTTTTAAATTTCTTGACACCAAATTAAAAAACTCAATGAGACCTTTAAGTTGGGGTTAAGAAATTTAAAAATTTATGCATGAAAGTACCTTATATTTTGGTTTGAATATTGCACGTAAAAACTTGGTAGACAATCATTTAGAAACGGAAGGTGTAACTCTTTCACTTCTTTTCCAAATCCTGCTCTTGTGCCACAGCCTCGGATAACATCAACACAAACACTACCTAGGAGCACAAGTTTAGAATACTTGAGTCATTTGTTTTCTTCAGCAGCTGAGGCTTTTGTAAGGGTACAAGTCTTGGGATCTAGCAATTAGACGATGTATATACAAGTTCTGATCCAGGTCACCGACTGGCACAGGCCTAATCCCGGCCGTGGGTGCGGCTACTCTGGTGGACTGACGGTGATCGAGAAGGTCCTCTGGGATTGTCTCGACCATAGGAATGCGTCTCTGAGCTGGGATTTCGTTTTCGAGCAGTCTTTGCGAGTCAGAGGAGGAAAGGGCGAATTTGGTCTTGAGTTTTTTTCGATCCATTGCAATAGTCAGTTTCGGCTCTGACGGAAGGAGGACAATGGTTTTTACATTCGTAGATCAGTGGCTTCGGAACAGGTTTGGATTTCTGCTACTCGGTTTTAGTTATTGGCAAACCTGGGTTTTTTGGTCGTTGATTTGTGGACAAATCTGGTGATCTTGAAGTTTGACATCAATCTGTGGCGGAGTCAGTTTTTTCGGGTGATAAGCGTTTGTTATTTGGTTAGAGTGTTTGGCAGCTTTGTATGGGGTTGTTTTATCGTTTTTCTCAGTAGCTAATTTAGTTCTGTTGCTGTTAGTCCTCGTTTGTCTTGTTTAGTGTGGGGATAGTCTCTTCTTCCTTTTGATGGCTAAAGGGATTAGGTTGAAGAAAGGGTCCTCCGTGGGCTCTGCTCATAGTTTGCGTCTCCTTTCCAAGGAGACCAAGGTTAAGGGTATAGCTTGTCTCCAAGACATGAGTATTCCTATGGGTCCTCCGAGGTTCTCTTCGTCAATGGAGTTGGAACGGGCCCTTGCCATGGACACGCTTTCAGATGATGATTTTGTCTGTGAATGGGGTTCGATTTCACAGGCAGACAAGGCCAAGGCAGCTGCAAAAGCACGATTTTGTGACATCTTTGATCCAAATTACGAGCCGTGGGAAGAAGTGCATGATGCTTTGGACCTTTCAGATTCAGAGAGTGCGGAGGGCAATAATTCGGTTCAGGGGGTTTCTTCTTGGAGTGATACTAATTATCATCGGTTTCAGGTTGGGGAATCCTCGCTGTCTAGTACTAAAATGGAGGTATGCGAGGCTATGGCGGCAGATACTTTGAAAGCTGGGTCTACGGGACAGTGTGAGGTAGCTCCTCCTAGTTGTGTTGTTTCTGGAGGTTTTGAATATGTTGTTGAGTCTGAGAAGTTTGATGATGTTGGAAAGGGGGCGTTGGATCATTCTGTTAGGGTGAAGTGGCCTCGTCCTTCAAAATATCAACGCAAGAAGAAGGTCATCATGGGTCGAGATTTTCTCCTTGTTAGTCGCAACTGTCTTTGGGAGTCAGATACGGGTAGAAAGTTTCAATTCTTTCATATGGCGAGTCTTTCGGCTGTTGTAGTTAAAGTAAAGGAGGACTCTTCTGTTGTTAAGGACGTTGAGGTTCCGTTGGTTAGTGTGTCTGACCCCATTAGTCCTCCCCTAATGGAAGATGATCCCCTTCCTCTGTCCAGTTGTGTGTCTGACCCCACTAGTCCTCCCCAAATGGAAGATGATTCACTTTCCATGTCCAGTAGAGTGTCTTGTTCTCCAATGCCTGAACCTTATCAATTTAGTATTCAGGATTCCGTGTTTGATCGTGTTGGGGATTCTCTCCATGACACTGCTAGCGGGCCTCAAAATTTGAATTCTGAGAGAATTATGGCTTTATGGCGATACCAACTAGACGTCTGTGGCCCTACATCGGGTAAGCATCCTGGCAATTGGAAAAGGAAGAAGATGGACATTGTTAAAGTTGATGGACGTAGTAGCAGGGTTGTGCAAAACCCCACTCAAAGGAAGCTTAAACGGGAAAGGGTTATTGAAGACTGCTGTGGAGACTCTCACATTTACCGTATACCTCAACGACGTGCTTTACATTGATTTATACGCGTCTTGTTCCCTGTCTGTTTTGCTAGTATCTTTAGTTGTGTAATCGATGCTGAGGGATTGCTTGGGGTTGAGATTTATGGGGTGTTTGGTTAGCCTTATTTGTTTGTTATGTTGGGTCTTCGTTTTTACTTGCCGGGTTGTGGTGTGCTTTGTTGTGTGGGGTTGTATGTATGAACTTGGATGCATGGTCACGGATGCACTTGTTTTTATTATTAATAGATTATGTTTGTGTTTCTCAAAAAAAAAAAAAAGAAGTTCTGATCCAGGTCCGAGCCAAATTTGGTATTTTCTTTCCTCATAAAAATGTTGTTCGGAGCATGTTCTCACAAATATCATATAATTTGAAGTGAACATAAATCAGAAATCTTCATTTAACCGGTGCAATTTTTAATCCGTTTGAATCGGTGCACAGATATTATTTTTTTGATCATTTTTTCTTAAAAGATCATGATTAATTTTTGGCTCTAAGACTTTCGTATGGGAGCTCTAAGATAGCCGTAGAACCAAATGAAAAGTAGATACTTAATTATGAAAGTCCTAGAGCCAAAAATTAATTATGAGCCTTTAGAATAAATTGATCAGAAAAATAAAATATTCGCACTGGTTCAAATGAATTAAAAATTGAAACACTTAAATTTTTAATCATATTTTTTAATATTTAAACGGCTTGCCTTGCGAGAACGTGTTTTCTGTTTTTAACTTTTCCTATCCAAAACGGCGCCGTTTTTAGGACGCTGCAAAGAGCTTCTTCATGGAACAGCCGTGACGGAGTTTATCCAAATATATACTTCCAAGGAAATTTTCGTTTGACAAAAAAAAAAAAAAACTTCCTAGGCAATGGTAGGTAATTGAGTATGAACCTCTGACGTATCAAGCACTTTGGTGGGAACAATTAAAGCTGGCATCATATATTGAAAAAAATTACTTTTGAATTGGTGCCGTGCATTTCTTGAATTGTTGGCAGCGTATGCATGGAAGCCCCATTTGACTTGTGTTTGTTTTTTCTTTTACTTTTTTCCAATCAATAAAAGAGATCATTTTATATCATATATGAAATAAAAAGTACAAACTCGAGACGTTACATTAATTGTGAAAGTTGATGAAACAATCGAGCCCAACAACTCAATCGACACAATAAATAAGTCCATGGCCGGCTCAAGACTTTCAAGGGCCTAAATCGAGCTCGTATGATGGGGCTTTTATATATTTTCCAAAAAAAAAAAGAAAGTGATCCAACAAATATATCCAAGACAGAAATCTAATTATTGTATTGTATCTAATTATTGTCTAATACAACCCTACGCAAAAAAAGCTAAACTTGAAGAAGCATCCAATTGAAGAGATTATGATCATTCTTTCGATGAATGTGAAGCAGATAGAGTTTAGAGACCCCATGAAGGCTAGTTTAGGAATTAGTTGAAGTCTATTGCAAATAATACATTAAAACAATGAATACTATTTTGACTCCCTCATGAAAAGCAAACAAGTAAATGAGGGATATGAGCTTTTTTTTTCCAGTCCCCTCATCGTCTGTGGAAGAAACGAAAGACTCCATAGAGGATATAAATCCCCAAGCAGTTCAGGCTTTGGAAAATTAGTAATTATTAATTAGTTGAGTTCTCTCCCAATCCGTTGGTGGGCCTTCAATCCCATGTAATTTACTAGTAGCAGATCGACAACCAAAGTTTAGGGGCCCTATTTTGGGTTAGAAATTGGGGGTCGGAAGCTGTTGCTTACCTGGACTTACCCCTGAGCCGGGGTAGAATAAGTTTATTATATGGTAAAAACAAACAAAGAGATCACCGACATAGGATCACACGCAGGTGAGAAGGTTTGAATTCCAACCTCATAGTAAAATGTAAGAGCCATGCCCAACTGAGCTAGCTCCAGTTGGTTCCATTTGATTTATTTGATTAGGTAGGATTAGTGCAAAGTTATACATCTCTCAAGCTTAAAGCAACCTGAAATATTTTTCTTTTTATAAAGCAATTAAATAAGAAGTGTGGTTGATTGGCTACCAGAAATGAATACTAAACATCTGCATGGTGTAAAACTTTTGAAATCGGTGATCACATGTCGGGTTTGGTCTTGGTTATCGCATGGCTAACTGAGCTAGTCTCAATTGGTTCCATTTGATTTATTTGATTAGGTAGGATTAGTGCAAAGTTATACATCTCTCAAAGCTTAAAGCAACCTGAAATATTTTGTTTTTTATAAATTAATTTAATAAGAAGTGTGGTTGATTCCTTGATTGGCTACCAGAAATGAATACTAAACATCTGCATGGTACGTGTAAAACTTTTGAAATCAGTGATCCCATGTCGGGTTTGGTCTTAGATGTCTTTATTGCGGTCTACAATCGATCTCTCATGGTTAGGATCTTAATTGTCTTTTTGTCGTGCATGTGACTTTTGTCTTGCTGGCCACGTTACGCCTCTCTATTACTCTATAAATTTTTTGAAAAAGCCTATTATACAGTTCTCTGCAGCACCATGGTAGATAAAAATGGAAGAAAAGGGTTAAATACAAAAACAATGAAAAAATGAAGGAAAATGGAAATTAACAAATGATGAATGCATAGGGGGAGTAACAAGTTGGAAAGTTAATGTACCCCAAATCATACAAAAGTCATTTTGAAGAACTCTTTCGATAGAAAATGAAATAAGGGGCCGGTGTTGGAAGAGAAAAGGGAATGATGAAATGGCTACTGGCTTTTAAAATCCAAAAATGAGGAGAGTAGGGTTGTGTCGTTACGTCCACCTTCTTTTTTAACCCTAAACCCTAGCCTTTCGGATTAAAGATCATGACTTAGAAACAAATTCCTAGACACTAGAGGCATAACTAGAGTGGGAAAATGATATTTTTAAGAAAGTAAGGGAAATCTCCACTAGCTTATGTCAAAAACTTCTGGGGAGGGAAGTGCTATTTACTTATTTACCCTTGCTTTTTCATTGGTATTCTCCACGTATGGAAGCATATGCATTTTAAGTTGTGAGCCTACTAGCAACGGCGAAACTATAAAATTGATGAACAGTGAGGCCAACTGCGTAAATTCGTAGTGCATATAAAGGAGTACTGTGAAAGGTGAATACCTTTTATGCACAAAATTTTTGAAGCCAACATGTACAAATCAATGGCAAATACTTCCAAAGCAATGGTAGTTGGTAGATACTGTATTAGATAATTGAACGTTAACCTGTAACAGGGACACCGTATTAGATGTTTTAGTCTGAAAAAACAAATTTAATTAGTGTCGTGCATTTTTTGAATTCTAGGCAGCATATGCATGTGAACCCATGTGGCACCGTGTTAGGTACTTCGGTGTGAAAAAATAAATTTAATTGGTGTCGTGCATTTCTTAAATTGTGGGCAGCATATGCATGCATGTGAATCCACTTTTAATTTATTTAATAATGGAGAACAGTGCAGAGTTATCCATCTTTCCAGCTTAAAGTCACCGTTGACAATTTTTTCCTTTTTTTAAAGCAATTGAAAAAGAAGTGATTTCTTTTTTTAAAAGCAATTAAAGCAATTTTTTTTTTTTTGACAAATTTGTTTGAGTGGGATAATTAGTGCAGAGTTATAAATTAACGTCTCTGTAGCGTAAAGCAGCTTCACCATGGTGTTACTTTTTTAAAGCAATTACATAAGAAGTGAGATAGATTGGCTAAAAGAAATGAATATTAAACTGGAACTTCGAATCAGAGGCCTTTATGGGGAAAAAAAAATTACCCCGAAAGTGTACTGAAAAAAATAATTAGTGATTGAGATTCACTTTAATGATTAGGTCTTACATATCAAAGTGAATCTTAACTACTAGTTGCTCTTTTCGGGGCAAATTATATTTGTCCCTTACATTAATGGGGAAAGATAATTCTAAAAAGTATGGGGCGCCATTTGGACTTGAGCTTTGAGCCCCTAGGCACACGCACAACTTCCTCAATCGATGGAGAAACAGAACGATTTCACAAACCCTATCAACAAAATAATTTCGATCATTATTGTGGACCGATAAGGGACCCACAAAAGCCTAAACTGAACTTGGCTGAACCCTTATAGTAAAACTGGATGGCAACTCAGTCCATAAGTTGCACCCTTTAATCAATATGACTTTTGCACTTTACGATAAAACAACTAAAATTTTATGTCGAGTAAATTGGCTCTTGGGTATGTCTTACTTGCATCCCGGTCCTTGACACCTCTCAATTAGTGGTCATCAGAGTGGTCATATTATTTTGGGACCATAAGACTTGCACCCTTTAATCTACAGCAATTGCACCTTTTGGGCAAACGATGACTACAATCTTTAGGTCAAGTTGATTTGCTTTTGAATACACTAAAATTTTATGTCCAGTAAATTGGCTCTTGGGTATGTCTTACTTGCATCCCTGTCCTTGACACCTCTCAATTAGTGATCATTAAAGTGGTCATATTATTTTGGGACCATAAAACTTGCACCCTTTAATCTATAGCAATTGCACCTTTTGGGCAAATGATGACTACAATCTTTAAGTCAAGTTGATTTGCTTTCGAATACGTTTGACTTGCATCTCTGACAATCCCTCCATGACTAGCTATTCTGCAATCAAATAATTCTTGGACTGCAAGATTTGCACCTTATGGGCAAACAACTAGAAGCTTAATTAAGTCATTGACTTGCTCCCAAATATGTATGACTTGCATCCTAATAACCCCTCAAAATGTGGACATTTTGTGTGGTCAAGTTATTCGGGGACCGAATCACTTGCACTCTTTAATCGAGAACTTGCATAACATTCATAGTTTGGTGTATATGGTACATATATTTTACTCCGATAAGCTTATCCACTTTTTGAGAATCCTTATCGAAAAAGGTTTTATTTGCTAATACTAATAAGTAGGGATAATATTCAAACGAGAAAAGCTAGACCGACTGGAAAAAATTGTCAGACAAATATGATCTTGTTCTGGGAACTTCGGAGGCATTGGTTCAGTGTGGTTTTAGATATTTGCAAGTTGTAACCGGTTTATTTCATTGTGTTGTAGTAGTTCACTTGATATATTGGTAGAGTGCCTTTAAAAAAAGACATATTGGTAGAGTACACTTCATTTGTCATGTACTCTACAAATTTAGTGATAACCAACATAGGATTTAAACACAAAAGATGGTCACCATAGCAGTACTCTTTCTTGTTCATGTGAAGACTGTTTTTGGAAATTTTCAGTGTTGGATTGGGTTCTTTTGCTATTCTGCAGAGTGGATTGCAAGTGGAGTGGGCTTGCCTGAAATGAGTACTACTCTCCAATACTTTTTGAGAAAATGACGGGCCAGACCCGTTTTTCAAGTTTATAGTTCTTTGGATCCTTTCCAAAATAAGTCAATACGTCCACTAGGTCCCTCAAAAATAATTCCGACGCGTGCCCCTTTCCCTTCTCTTCCGTGTTTCTCTCTTCTCCCCATGTGCAACACACACACACACACACTCTCTCTCTCTCTCTCTCTCTCTCTCTCTCTGGCTTAAAAAATACAAAAGTGCTACAGGCACATCACTTAGAGCCACACCTCAGCCACACCACCACCACCACCGGCGACCTCCGCCTCCATCGCCACCACCGGCGACCTCTGCTACCATCGCGCCTCCCCAGCACCGACGTTGACCACCACCAACGGCAATTTTTGCCGGAGAAAGGGTCCAATGACGTGACCAAGCACTACCAGCATCTCCATACACTCGTACTCTCTCTCTCTGCCATAGCCCTAGAATTTGTTTCGATTTCTATCTGATTAGGGTTAAGACTGAAGGGTTTTTTAGGAGGCCCTCATCAGGTCAGGTTGAAATGAGATCTATCAACCCCTTTGGGTCGGACCATATGTGTAACGACCCGGATTTTTGCCCTATTTTTTTTAAAATACAAATTTGAAATGTTAAATACTAATTCAATAATTAGTTAGATTAATTAATTAAAATACATTATTATGTGTATAAATGATATTGCTTAGAAAATTGTATTCGAAATATATTATACTTTAGAGATATGCATTCACCTCTTACCCTTCCTATCTAAACACTAATTAGAATTCTATTGAAACTAAACCTTCACTTCCCTCTCACACTCCCACCTCCGTCCTTATCTTCCAAACTTTCATCTCACCTTCCTCCACTACTCCTCAATATTAGTTCCCCACCTCCATTCAATTCCCACACTCCACCTCCCATGTTTTCCGTACAAAAATAAATTCCCCCACCCCCCTATTATTTTCGGCAGAGAGAAAGGGAGAGAGTTCACCTCCCCTTTTCTCATTTCATTGGCCGAGAGAGGGAGAGAGAGAATATCATCATCCAATACCTTCTTCTCTTGTTTTCTTTTCTTTTCTTTAGCCGAGAGAGTACTGGAAAAGAAGAAGCAAAAGGAAGGAAAGAAAGGAGAAAAAGAAGAAAGGAGAAAGGGGAAGATCGTCCGTTGCCACTGCCGATCACCTCCATTTTTTTTTTTTAATCCTAGCTAGAACTCCACGATAAAGGTAGATTTTTCTTTATCCTAACTCTATAAGTATATTGGGTGTATTTTTAAGTATTATCATGGCTTAAATCAAGCCCGTGCAAAGAGAAAAGCCGAAACTAACAAAAATTGTTCGAATGAGCCGAGCACCTCGCGTTTGTGACTCTAGGCCTTTTGGCCGCAAGAACTCTTTTGGATTGAATCTCGTTAATTTCTAACACGGTGCTTGATTTCATGTCATGAATACTCATAATTTATTATATCTTTTATTCAATTACATTTGTTAACCTGTTATTTGTTAATCCTTATTAATCTAGCACTAAGTTAGAATAATCCATGACGTGATGTTAATAAGCTTTAATTGGTAAAGCATTATAATCTAACATACACGTAAGAGTATATTTGTTTTGTACTAAGCACAGCATTAAAAATATAAGAGATTTAAAAGATAATGTAAAACACCCAAATCTCAAGAAGTCTAGTAGCTTTCACTGAAACAAGGTAGTTAATAAAAAAGAAAAAGAAAGAAACCGCCATTGATAACTATGGAGTTAATAAAAATAATGAAGCTTACATTTCATTAAAGGAAACTACATGGGAAATCATTTCAGTAATGATTATCACTTAAAAAGAAACCATGTGTTTTGTTTGAACCCTAACGTTTCCTATGTGTCAAAACAATTAAAAGAAAAACTAGTAAGACGATTTAAAATAAACACTTGTTAAAATTAGTTTTTTTTTATAAAAAAAATCTAAAGTTCCTAACTAAGAAAAAGAATAGAAATTTTATCTGAATTAACATAGTGAGTAAACGATGTATATTTTTAGTAAGTAGAAGAACCAAAAATCTAATAAACTTCTCTTACAGTGTATAAGAAAAAACCAGGTTTAGTGAAATTGCAAAAAGAAACCTAAACTTAGCAGTTACTATTAAAGTAACCCTACGGTTTACGAAATGACTTTTTTTTTATCCGTACGAAATGACTTTTTGATCCTCAAACATTAGAAGTTATGAAAAAGAACCTATGTGTTAAAACATAGTAAAACCCAAAAGTCACATGGACAAATTCAAATACTTTGTGTATTTCTTGTGCCCTTTGAACTGTTGATCAATGCTTCATTGATTCGTATGCAAGTATTCTGCTGTGAAGACATATTGGAGAATGTGAAAAGGTTAGTTTGGACTTAAGCTCACTGGAGGTGGGTGTACGGTGGTTTAGTTATCCTGTGTCTGTGTTTATATTATGATCTGTTTACTTGTCATTTGAAATGATCGTTTTGCCGATTGAATCGGGAACATAGAAAGAATATTAGGGACCTTGAATGAGTTGTGGACTTAGAGAAATTTTGTAGATGTTATTCTGGTTAAAGGAAAAGGGAAATAGATGAAAGGTTGTGGGCTTAGCAGGACCTCGGGAGTGGCCTAACAGGACCTCGTGTTATCGAGAGTAGCCTGGTAGGACCTTGAGAGCAGCCTGAAAGACCCGGTGTAACTAGGGCAGCCAAGCGGGACCTCAGGGGTAGCCTAGCAGGACCTCAGGTATTGAGGGTAGCCTAGCAGGACCTTAAGGGCAGCCTAATGGACCTAGAATTGTGAGAGTAGCCTATTAGTACCTCAGGATGTTGAGGGTAGCCTAATAGGACCTGTAAAGTATGTCCAGTGAAACTTTGAGTTTGGAACGTGGTGAATATTATGATGTTGGAATGATTGTAGAAGATGAGATTCTGGAGTTTACTTAAGTTGATGATTGTATAATGAAATAAGTTTTGTGCTCTTCGATTCTTACCTCATTTTATTATAAATATGATTGCTTGTAGAGTAAGGGTTAATGGGTAAGATTTATCTACTGAGTTTCAAACCTCATTATAGTGCCGTTGGGCTAGCATTTCATGCCAGGTAATCAGGAGACCAAAGGACAAAATCCTTTACAAGATGATCAGTACCAGGGTGAGGACCTCCCAGCTGAGGAAGGAGAGTTTGTCGAGCCTTGGATGCCTTAACCTTAGAAACTCTGTTAATTTGGAGTAATGTCATTTGAATTTTCAAAATTGTTATCACATTTGTCAAACTTTGTTTTATTTTTGTTAAGTTGTAAGACAATTAAGTAGTTTTGAAATTAGTATTTGAGATTTTCGCTACTAAACTCTGTTTAATAAAATTTTATTTCTTAAATCAGTTTTATGAATTATTAAAATAATTAAAATAATTTAATTAACGTATCCGAAAATCGGGGCGTTACAATATGAGGCTCTGCCTGGCTTTAATTGGGCCCCGATATTGGATTGTGGGATTAGTCGTCCCGAGGTGTGCATGAACTAGCCAAGACACTTGAGTTGTCAAAAACTAATCTGGATATATTGATATTTTGGTGTCTGTGTAAATGAGTGTATGTATGCTTGTTGGTTGTGTACTTGTGTTGTGTGGTTGGTGATGGATTTGGTGTTGGTTTGCCTAAAAAATTGCATAAGTGAAGCAAGGGAAAGCAAAAGGAGAAGGTGGACAACAACATGGTGTTGTTTGATAAGGCTACCTATGATAAGCTTCTCTCTGAGGCTCCCAAGTACAAGCTCATCACGCCTTCCATTCTCTCTGATCGTTTGAGGGTAATACGTTTTTCCTGTTTTAGTACTTTCAGTTCTACTTATGTTTGAAAGGTATAATGTTATGAACTTATGAGTTAAATAACTGATTGCATTGTAGATGTGGGTTTCAATTGAATTAATCAAGTCTTCAATTCAAACGTCGATTAAAGAAGGTTTAGATCTAGGTTGCTAGTGAAACTGGTCCGGAAGCGGATTAGGGATATCACAAAAAGATGTGTTTTCACTTTTCAGTAGATCGATTCTATTTTAACAACATTTCATTATGAAACTAGTTTCAAATTCCCAAACTAATGTCAAAAGCAATATCCAAACTATGACTTTTGAGCTAATTCAAATACTGAAGTTAATTCGCTTCATACATATCCAAAATTTGAACCTAGCCTTTTTTATTATTAAGCACATGTTCATAATTGATGCATAATTGTGCTTTTTTAGCTTTACACTTTTACTGTTTCTTGTAATCTGTTTTTGGGGGTGCAATATTAGTATATTCTCAATGAGTTATTGCTTCTTAAAAGTGTTGTTTGAGCAATTGTGCAATTCAAAAAATCCCAGATTAGCCTAGGGAAAATTTCCTTTTTAAGATAGGTAAGTCAATGACACTACATTATGGACAATACAGTTAAAGAGCTTCTAAGTCTACATATTAATTGGAATGTTTGAAGGTTTTGCTCAGAATTTGTTATTTCGTAGCTCATAATCCATGGATTTTCTTGAAGGCCGGAGAAAGTTCACACATGCAGAAAGTTCAAGTACAAGTTCAATCTCATTTATTCAGTACTCTGAAAATGAAACACTGCAAATTCGAAAGTTCATCTCAACCCAGAGTTGGACATTTCAAGAGGTTTGGCTTCCCAACTCAATCGAACAAAGCTGACTGATGAAAACATCCATATAGTCAGACTGAAGGCAGAGCTCTCCGTGGAGAATAGAATACATCGGTTACTCCCTGGAAATGAGAAAAAATAGTCTCTTCGCAGAGTGGGCTATGATGCACTGGGGTTTGGTTAATTTGCAAAGTCTTGTGGCATCATTGCAGAAGATGGGAATCAATTGGTTGGCTAATTGGATTCAAGTCTAGTAGTAGGATAGTTGCTTACCTTAATGTCTAGTCTAATAATTCATTTGGTTTTATGCTTTCATTTGGTCACCTATAATAATATGGAGATATAATTCATTTGGTCACCTGTACCAACTTAGAGCTCTTGTAATAGCATTTGGTTTTATGGTTTTTGTTGTGAATGGATAACTTGGCAATGGATTTTGGCAATGAACGTGGCTTGTGAATGGTAATTTAGAATGAGAAATGTCCGGTGTGGGCTTGTGTGTAACATGATGTTCTTCTTCTTATTTTGTTGTATTGACTGAGACGTGAAATGTCGGGCTAGGACCAAAAATATGGGAGATTCTGCTGATTTTTTTTCGAAACCTACCTTTGTGATTCGTTTCGACATTCTCATGAATTGGAATTTGTTTTTACATTCTACCAAGTCTATGTCCATTTCAATTAAACAAAAATAATAACCCATCAACAAGAACTAAAGTGCCGTATTTTTATGAACAAAAGTAGAATGCATATCATCAAAAAAGTACAACTTGAAACAGAAATCTCTTTCCATAAAAAAAGTTCAATTGTGAAACCATAAGTAAATGCCACTCAAGTTGCAAACTTTCATTCAAACATTTAATATAGACAACCAGATGTTATAACATGATAAAAGACACGACACGATATAGATACGACACGACATGAACAAATACTCAAACAACTTTTTCTTACATGTCAATACCAAGTCTTGCCAAAAAAGAAACATAGTTTGAGATCCCATTGGGCACTAACTAGTAAATGGACACGACACACCACAGATACGACACGATACAAATACTAAAACACCCACAATCAAGTGAACTGAAATATTCTTCAACATTATCTGGTGCATTCAACATTTTCATAAAACTTGGTGGTAGTCCTCTAACACATTGCTCTTGAGTCTCCAAAAACTTGATTAACCTCCTCCCCAAACTTGCCTACTTGTAATATTTAAATGCCCTAATCATGACTACTGAATTAGGATGAAATATTTGTTTGTGAACTTGAAAACGCATACATAAATTGGTTGAAGCTTGTTTCAGTTGGGTATGAACTTGGAGAAAATTGGAAGATACTTCCGCCTTGTGCCATATTCGGTCGCATATTATGGGGCATCATGTTTGGCCACATTGATTGCCCCATGTAGCTTGGCTGAATTTGGCCAACAATAAAAATGAAATTAACAATAACTTTAACATGATTCATGAAATTGTACAATAAAAATAGTTTAACATGAAACAACAACGTAGAAAGTTTAACGGGAAATACAAAAAAATTCTTACATTAACATTTACCACACTCTCTTGTGTCCCAACCTCTTGAAAAAAATAATTGTCGTGTTCCAACTTCTCTTGTGTCCTAACCTCCTGAAAAAAAAGTTTACATAAAATATAAATATAAAAAGTTTATTGGAAACATGAAATTAGTTATACAAAAAATTCTAAACTTTACATTAACTTATACCTTGTCTTTTTCCATGGACAATGTCTTCTTTTTTGTTTCTATTTTCTTCTTACCAATTTTTTCAACCACGCCTACCTTCCTTTTGGTTGGCGGTCTCCCTTTTCAACGAAGAGTTACCGGGTCAAGTATGTTTGTGCTTTCTTTGGAAGGTAAAACTCTATCTCCAATTGAAAAAGAATTATTAGGAGTACCGAAAATCACATTACTTCCATAAACAATCGAAGATTCAATCAACTCTCCTTTTAGCTCAAGTAACCATGCCATCACCTTATCATATTGCTCTTGACTATCTTCCGCCAAAGCGGCAACCTCATTAAAGAGATTGCACATATTGTCATGCTGACGTGCTTCAATTAACGTTGACGAGTTATCATAATTGATTCGAAATTTAGTGTGCACCCTTTTGACATTTTTGTTCCATCTCCTCAACGCATATTTGTCAGGTATTCTTTCAACTCCCATTTGACTCCACATCGTCAGTTGATGTCTACAAACCATTTCTTTGTACTCAAACAATCGACAGTTACAATGTGCTTCATTTGTTTCAGCATTAAAATCAACAATAAATGGCACTTGAATTCTCTTTTCCTCTTCTCCATATATAATCCACTCTTTTACCTCATATTTAGATACATTTTTTTTTTTACTACAAGAACACCTAAGTCTCCCAACAAATTCTTCATGAAACTCTCTTAGCTTCTCATTCGTGTAAACACTTTGAAATTGCTTTTCCAAGCCACTTTTAGTTATTAACGGGATGAAACTCCTTCAACTTTTCCCATCTTCTTCATTTTCACTCTCCATCTTATTTGCCAATGCATTTTCATATTGCTCTACAAATTGTTTCAAGGTTGTCTTTGAATGAATGTAACCATCAAAATATGCATTTATACCCTCGCTTCTTTGTGTGGATGACATTCCCGTCCAAAAGCAGTCATTCACATAAGCAGGAACCCACAGTTTCCTCTCCAGATATAACCCCTGTAACCATGTGTTATTGTGAAGCTCGTACTTTTTAATGAACTCATCCCAAGCATCCTCAAATTGTTTTATTGTCAATGAATTCCATACTGCCTTGCGCATACACAAACTAATTTGTTCATAGGCATTGTACTTACCGAACTTTTTTGGCACCTTTTTCATAATATGCCATATGCACAACCGATGTCGGGTGTCAGAGATTACTTTTTGTATAGCATTCTTCATGCCCAAACACTGGTCAGTAATTATTGCTTTCGGAGCACAACTCCACATGCATATCTTTCAAGTCTCAAATAACCACGAAAATTACTCTGTGTGTTCATGAGAGATGAGCCCTTATCCCAATAAAATTGACTGACCATGATGATTTATGCCAACAAATGGAGCAAAAGGCATGTCATACCTATTTACTAAGTAAGTTGTGACAAATGTCACAATATCACAAAACTCTTTACAAGCTGCACTACTCCTTGCATCAGTCTAGAATACATTCCTTAGTCGACCTTTGTCATCCAAATCCATGGCATAAAAGAAGTCAGAATTGTTAACTTTCATTCTCATGAAATAACTATGAATCGCTTCAGCATTTCCTTCCACAAGTTTTAAATGTCGTTGTTTGTCCAAATAATTATGGCAATCCTTCTGACTATATGGAAGTTTATCAAGTCCCCCCGCCTTAATCTGAAATGAGGTATACGTCTGGGGCAATTTAATCCCTACTTGATCATTCAACATGAGCTTTTTTTTCACATGTTCATCAATTACCCTATTGCTCTTGAAGAACCTCCACTTTCCTGGGCTTTGATCGTGATTGTTCTCTAAGACAACTAGGTTTAGCCTCCAATTTCCATCCGCATATGAAGCAACAATAAGGCGAGCCGGACAATCAATTTTTGTTTGTGACCGTGGTTTCACCGGGTTGCTTCCTCCCACCCTTGCCTTTCCACCACGACTGCATTGAAGAGTTAGATTCTTCAAGTTTCCATCTTTTCCCTTTCTTGACATTCTTTTCACCACAGAAAATTCTTGTTGTTTAGCGTATCTTAAGTAATACAGATAAGCTTCGTTTGATGTGTCAAATTCCATTTGCACCTTTGGTTCCTCAATTCTACCTTTACAATTTTCTGTTCTCTCATTAGTGCCACTCAATACCTCTTCTTCATTGTCTCCACTCCCTACCTCCTCCTCTTCTTCTTCTTCTTCTACATCTCTACAAAATTTAACAAAAAATTACAACTAATTAAATCTTGTTCAACTATTGCCAAAAAAATCATGTAAATTATATTAAAGGATAAGGAAAATACCTTCAAAAATCAATTTCACCATCCGGAGGAGGCATAGCCCACCACATAGACTCCAGCAATATCAAAGACGATGGTGATGGCAAAGGAAACATCACCTATTGGTAAAAATAAAAAGTAACATATAAGCAAATATGTTAGACTCCATTAAAATGCACATATGATTCATGAAAACATTAAAATGAACAAAGTAACCAACACATTAAAATCCATAGTAACCAAGCAATACAGACTTTAACACTCAATCACATTTTTTCGTCCGTTTTTTTACAGCAACCAAACATAAGTATGTGGCAATATCAATTACAAACTTTGAACAATTCAACAAGGGCATGGGTTGATAAATGAACCAAATCGCAATTTTTATTCAGCATTAACCCTAATCCGAGCAGAAAAAAGTAGTGGAGAAATAATAGAAATTGAAATCGAAATAAGTTCTATTCACATCCTCAATTTTAGTTCAAGCCCTAACCCTAATCAGAGTGAAATTGGAACAAGTTCTAGGGCTATGGAAGATATATATATATATATATATATATATATATATAGTCCCCTTCTCCTAAGGACCACCTTATTTTAATAAAATAAGGACCTCCCTTTCCCGATCAAATTTTGATGATCCGAGCCGCTCAATGTATTCAGAACGTGATTTTAAGGGTACCCGCGAGAAATCAGCAAAAAAAAAAATCGGAAAGGGCTTCATCCGAGCAATTTTTGTTATGTTTTTATCAAACGGTTCAAATAAAAACTGCTTAAATCAAGCCCTTCTCGGTCATTTTTTTTGCCGATTTCACGCGGGTACCCTTAAAATCACGTTCTGAACACATTGAGCGGCTCGGATCATCGAAATTCAATCGAAAAATAGGAGAAATGGGGAGGTCCTTATTTTAACTAAAATAAGGACCTCCTTATTTGAAAATAACTGTATATATATATATATATATATATATATATATAGAGAGAGAGAGAGAGAGAGAGAGAGAGAGAGAGAGAGAACGAGTGTATGGAGACGCTGGTGGCGTCGATGGACCCTTTCTTCGGCGAAAATTGCCGCTGGTGGTGGTCAACGTCGGTGTTGGGGAGGTGCAATGGTAGCGGAGGTCGCCGATGGTGGCGATGGAGGCGGAGGTCGCTAGTGGTGGTGGTGTTGGCCGGTTGGTCTGGGCTGAGGTTGTAACGCCCCTAATTTTAGGAACGTTAAATAGGAAAATTTATTGAAAAAAACAAATGGAGTCTGGCTCAAATATTACATCATAAACTTCACAAAGGTACTTTTTATTCAAATAAGGGAGGGAACTAGGGTTCCTATCCACTGCTCCGCTACTTCCTCCATCCTGGCTAGCTCTTCGGCTCCGAAGGCCTCCAATGCATACAGTTCATCCTGTTCATCTATGAGGTCTGACCCATTATACCGGCGTCGCCACCAATATAATAAGTCATGGTCACCAAAAGGTAATGCCGTGAGCTACAAAGGCTCAATAGAATAACTCATACCCTCTAACCCTTAACTTACAAACATTAAACCAATAAAATCAATGATTTTCACATAGTTCAAACATATTTGACAAACAATGACACATCTACATTCGTTATCCAATCTAACGTTGGTGTCCATGATTTTCTGAGTTTCTCCTACGTGACTCCTCATAGACCGTGTCATCATTTTTTCATATTTCATTAACCTTATCATTATTTCCAAAATCCGTTTAACACACCCAACCTCGGTTCCGCCGTTCCGGGTTTCCGAGTATCCTCACAATGGTTCCGCCGCACCGGGTTCCCATTGGCACACTTTGAATTGGCTCCTCTCCGCGGATAACCAAGCCACACACCCAACCTCGGTTTCGCCGTTCCAGGTTCCTGAGTATCCTCACAATGGTTCCACCGCACCGGGTTCCATTGGCACACAAAACACACACCACACAATGGGCTACCATATCTGGCCACATTGCGAATTTCAAAATATTTCACCTTTTCAAAACACGCCTTTTCATCAAACCACGCCCTAGGTGTCATGTTTCTATTTTCTCAATTTTCGTGTCTCGTTTTCATGCATAGACTCCGCGGTAGGATTTTTTACAAACATAAATCATTCATTGTAATCTTAAAACTAAACTAGCAAGATCATCCAATTCTATATTAATAATCATGCTCATAACCATCCTAAAGATCAAAATACGAATACTTCTATTCAAGTGTCAAATTCTATTTTTCGAAAAACCGTTCTTTCTTTCTTTGAGGGAAGTTCTAAACAACATATGTTTATTTAAGAAAATTCGTTTATCTAACATGCTCGTGCTTCCATTAGCAAGATAACTTATTGACAATCATGCATTTTAAAAGATAGATAACCTTATCTACTTGAAAACTAAACGATAGATAACCTTATCTTTTTAATGAAACATACAATAGATAACCTTATCTATTTAAGAAAACTAAACGATAGATAACCTTATCTACTTAATGGAAACGGTTAAGGACATTTAGACTTTCCAACATACGGTTCGATGTTTATACATAGCGTTATTGGACTAGGGATTCTACCTTTCTTCTTGGCGGTAGTGGCGGCTACGGAAAAAGTACGTCGGGCGGAGTAACTTCTTAAGATATGCTTCCGGAAGTTTCAAAAGAGAAAGGTTTCTCTCAAAACTTGATCTTGACTAAACTACTTGAACTTTTGGATTGAGAGGGTGGTCGAGCGGTGGTTTAGTGGCGGCTTAGGATGGGTTTCTTGAAGAACTCAAGAAGAAACTCAAGAACAAAGAAGAACTAAGCAAGAACAAGCAAGAACACAAGCTTTCTTAGAGAGAGAAGTTGGAGGATGAAGGTGTTAGTTGAATGGCAAACATGGGGTGCTATTTATAGCCAAACATTGGCCTCTCCCTCCCCCCTCATGGCCGGCCCTCTCTCCCTCTCTTTGTCCTATGGATTATGCTCCATGGTCTTGTCATTTCGAGACTTTAATCAAAATCCTAGCCTTCCCTCACTTGTCAATCCAATAATAGGCCAAATCCTAGGTTATAATGAAGGTTTTATGGCTTGTCAAGTCCTAGAATGGGTTGGCTTGTAAGAAAGAATAAAATCATTGGCTAACTTTGTACTTTGAAAGACTAGAATGGGTTGTCAAGTAGGTTTTAGGCTTATGGGCTAAAGGTTACTTGTGTAAGTAATCAAAACACAAGCACACACTCCACCTCACTCTCGGCCTCTCTCTCCTCTCGGCTCCTCTCTCTCTCTCTCTCTCTCTCTCTCTCTCTCTCTCTCTCTCTCTCTCTCTCTCTCTACACTATGTATATATATAAGTATATATGTATATACATATCTAGGAAAGTAACCCTAGAATAATAGGCTTAAGGCTAAAAACTAGGTTGGCATGCATGGCATGGCTAGTCTTGCTTCTTTTGGAAGTAAAATGATGGCTTCTTTGGCCCATGATTTTGTATGGTCAAATCAAGGCTTTGTTGGCAACCTAATTACCAATGACCAAAAAATTCCCCTAGCATTTATGGACCATTGGATAAAAGAATATTGGTAATAATTAGGGTTTGAAATGACTTGTCATGGGTGAAATGATTACCCCTAAAAGTCTAAGGGTTCAATAGGGTTTGGAGGGGTTCATAAGGCTCAAAGATGGTCAAAAGGTCCAATTAGGGTTAGGGTAATATAACTAGGTGAATCGGTGGTCCGGTTCTTCCAATTGGTCGGTTGGAAACTAACTTTACTAGCTAAGTAAGGTTTTAAATCAAGAAATGAAATGTAAAGGACTAAAATCTAATTATAACGGATTGTAGAAATCAAAAGAAAATTAAAAGCAATTATTAAGTATTTAAAAAATAATAATTTCAAATAATAAACGAGAATTTTTTATTTATTGAAAATTCCAAGTCGTTACAGAGGTCACTGTCCTTGATCTCTCTTGCTTTGTCTTCGTTTTGTTTTGGGGGCGAAAGAAGATGAAGAGGAATTGAGGAAGTCGATTTGATTTCTCCTTTTTTTTTTTCAAATGGGCTGCCACCTCAGCTGATGTGGCTGAGGTGTGGCTCTAAGTGATGTGCCTGTAGCACTTTCGTAAAAAATACTAGCAAGCAAAAGTCAATTGTATCATCACTTTCTTCCTTTCTTTTTTATTTTATATGTCGGATTTTTATGAAAAAAATATTTTTGAAATCTATTCGACGAAATCTACCAAACAAGAACCATATTGAACATGAAATTATGTATATAAATTTTTTTGGTGTAGGCTCTTTTTTATTTTGAAATTATGTGTAGAAAAAAAGACTATTAACAGTGTGTTAATTCTAAAATGAACACTATAGTTATGAATTTAGGCCGTTAACTAACACTATTAATTAATAGTTGAAACCGATAAAAATTCACAATGTAAAGTTTAGTCACAATAATATAAAATTCACATTGAAAATTGAAAATTTAGTTTTACAAAATGTTATATTCAATATTGATGTTATTTAATAGATCTCTATGAGCAGATTTTAAATATATTAATTTTATAAAAAGTAAATATTTAGAATAAAACTTATAAACATTGTAAAATTTATTACTATAATATACTCAAAGAGGGAGAGAGGAAAAAGAGCAAAAGTACGGAAGAGAGAGGATAGAGAGGTGTGTACCGAATAAATTGAGAGAGAGAGAGAGGAATGAGAGAGAAGCATTTATGTGGATCAATGTGTGGGCTAGCCATGTGCTTGTGTCAACGTGCAGAAAAACGACAGAGGGAGAGGGAGAGGGAGAGGGAGAGTGAAAGTCACGCGGAAAATGAAAGAGAGAGGAGAGGGAGAGAGGGGAATGGTGCCCACGTATGAAATAGGACTTGGTGCAGAAAAATTTGTGCGCAACGACATAATGAGACATAATCTATTTACATAGGATATATATATATATATATATATATATATATATATATATATATAATATATATAATATGAAAGAGCGGTACATATTTTTCACCGTTGGATTGGTACATAAATTTCAACCGTTGGATGAGAAATCCTTGGAAATTAGTCACTAATTTAAATGCCTTTCTTTTATTAGTCACTAATTTCAATCAGTTTAAATATCCTAATCTCCCAGTTTATTTAATTAGCTACACATTTATATATTGATAGATTCCCATTAATATCCTAATCAATCAGAAGGAATGATCCGGTCAAACTATAAAGTAGTAATCTTACTTAAGAAAATCAATTACGGATTCATTAAAGGAATTATTGATTCATTAGTTCTCACGAGATAATTATTGATAGATTCCCCTTAAAGAGAAAATAGATCCTTAATTAGATTATCCTTCTTCAAAGTTTATAACCACAATAAGATCATTTTTCATCAGAGAGCTTAAGAATTACGGGTTCTGCAGAAAACATTTTGTCCCAATTAGTGCTTGAATCATCAGAGAGCTTAAGAATTACGGGTTTTGCTCTTACTCTGTGGACCAACGCTTGGAGGGTATTGGACGCTGTAGGCATTGGAAACTCCCTAAGGGAACATTATCCTCAGATTCCCAGGTCTCTCTCTCTCTCTCTCTCTCTCTCTCTCTCTCTCTCTCTCTCTCTCCCTCTCCTTCCTACGTGCCATTCATACTTTCTTTTATTAAAACAAAATTATATCCTTGAAAATTCTTCAAAAAAAAAATTGTATTCGAGTACCCTTCGGCTAGAAAGTTTCTGAAATTGAAATTTAGTAAGGTTTCTGTCCAATTGAAATATTGAAATGTTTGAATGAGGTTTCATACTTTCTTTAATTGAAACAAAATTATATCCTTGAAAATCCTTCAAAAAAAAATAAATATTCGAGTACCCTTCGGCTAGAAAGTTTCTGAAATTGAAATTTAGTAAGGTTTCTGTCCAATTGAAATATTGAAATATTTCAATGACATTTTTGGGTATTATCTCCGTAACCATGTATGGATCCTTCGGTTGTGATTTTTTTGTGGTTTGGTCCTTACCCTTGCATTAGAAAAACTTAAAGGCAATGACTAAGAAAAGGAAGACAACACATATTGGCAATGGAGAAGAAGATTCACAGGTATCACTCTTTGGCATATCTACTGTCTTTCTTTTGGAAAATTCATTCAGTCAACTAACTCAACTAAAGTTTGATAGTGATTTAATTTTGTTAGGAGTTTGGTAGTGATTTAATTCGTAAGGTTTTCTTCTTTGTACATACTTTAGGCAAAAATTGGAAAAGAGCTATCAAAAGGAACACTTGTGCAACGTGCACGACGAGAGCGAGAACGAATTTTAAAGCAAAGTATTGCTCGGGACCGATCTTACCAAATCGAAATGATGACGTGAATGCAATAAATGGAACTGCACTAAATATTTTCCCAGGAAATAGATACACTTATCTAACTGCAGATAAAATGTCTGAGGATGACGGAATGGATAGAAGCATCAGTAACAGATATCCCAACGAGTATCTTAACTCATTAGATCCTACTGGGCTACCGCCTTTTAAGCTAGAGTTGAAAGTGGGTTGTCCTATAATATTGTTAAGAAATATTGCCCTAAAGGATGGACTTTGTAATGGCACAAGGATGATGGTTGTCAGATGCGGCTCCCGTATTATTGAAGTTAAGATTTTAACAGGCAAAAAATTTGGCAAATTGGCCTTCATACCAAGAATATTTTTATCACCATCATCTTCAGATTTTCCTTTTCATATGACCAGACGTCAATTTCCAGTTGGCTTGGCATATGCTATGACTATTAACAAATCACAAGGACAATCAGTGAAATTCGTTGGGGTTGATTTGCGCACACCTATGTTTAGTCATGGGCAACTATATGTGGCGTTATCAAGGTGCATGTCTTTTGACCGTATAACTGTCCTTCTCCCAGAAGAGGAAACAGATTCCACTACCAATATTGTTTACCCTGAAATTCTGCTGTAGTTTGCTTTATCATACCAGGTATAACGAGTTGCAGAGTATTATATTTTAGTTGACATATCCTCTCTTAAACAAATGACTTGGCATACTAACTAGGCTTCTGTTGACATATCATTTTTTTTCTAGGTTTGGGATCGAGAAGCCTTGAAGCACAAAAGGATCAATAGTCTTCAAGATTTTTAGTCTTCACATGTTTTAATGTTTTCATTTTATAAGTCTCATCAAGGCAGAGATTTTCGTTAATGTGTATCATTTTTTAGTTTCATCGGTGTTTTGGATAGTATTTTTTGATTTGATCAAGTTTTAAGCATTCAAGTTTGTTATATGCGTTTTAGTTGGTTCAATATTTAATTGCGTGCGCTGAATGTTCAATCCGTGCCTTTAGGCACGGGCATGCGCTAGTATATATATACGGAACGGTTCAAGGGACACCCTAAAAAAACACCTAAAAAAACACCCATAATCTCAATCTCATAGTTTCCGATCAAATTTTTATAATCCGAACTGTTCAATGTGTGCAGAATGTGATTTTAAGGGTGTTCGCGAGAAATTAGCAAAAAAAATGACCGGGGAAGGTTTGATTTGAGCAGTTTTTATTTGAACCGTTCAATAAAAAACTGTTCGAAACTGTTCGGATCAAGCCTTTTCCGGTCATTTTTTTTGCTAATTTCTCGCAGGTACTCTTAAAATTACGTTCTGATCACATTGAGCGGCTCAGATCATCAAAATTTGATCGGAAACTATGAGGTGTTTTTTTAGGTGTTTTTTTGGGTGTCCCCGGAACCGCCCCGATATATATATAGATATATTTTTCAACAATATCTGTGTCTGTGCTTCCGCCCCCTTTTGGTATCAGAGCCAAGTAGGATATTGTTGAAGAATTAAACCCTGAGTAAACTGTAAGTTGATTTATTTCTCCTGATCTTTCATTTAGTTATTTATTCCTGCTGAATTTTCAATTAGTAGATTAATTCTAGTTATCTTCGGTCGAGCACCTTGTACCGACCACCCTTCTCAGGCCACCCTTTGAAATCCGTAAAAGTCCCCGTGTGAGTAAGTCCCAGTTGGGCAGTGAAAGGGGTTGGGAAAAAACCTAGGTTATGTGTCCAGAAATTATGGGTATGTGTTTAGTAGGGTATGTCTTTATCAGGATAATTTAGGATTAAAATACTAAACGAGAAGACTTTATGAGTAAATTACTAAAAGAAGTATCTTTAGGAATAAACACAATGAACATATTATTCAAGTATAGTTCTTCAGCCAGTTCTTCAATGGCTAATTTATTTGAGTTGTCGGACATAGTCAACCACGAAGAACATGAATATCAAGATTTAGATACAGGATTAGGAGATTGGAATATGTAGAGGACCGAACTCGACTCTTGCTTCGTTGTGCTCGGCAACAGCTTAGCCACACCTATCGTTGGTCGTCGTCGGTTGTTGCCGTCACCTTGCATTCAGAACGGAAAGAACCGTGCCAAGCTCGGCCACCCTGGAGAGGTGGACCCGTAGACGAACTTTTGCTTGGCCCAAAGTCCCTTCAGGTTCGGCTACCCTTATGCTCGGCTACCCGCACGACCAGTCGGGCTCGGCCACCTGCGCACTCACGTGCGTCCCGCGTGCTGAGGCGGTTACACCAAAGGATAATCATGAGCGCACGTGAAGTGTGCCAGCTCACACCAAAACGGTTACCAGATCCGTCCGGCGACGTCATGACGACGTTGCCTGACCCGTGCAAGACACGTGCCCGTGCTTGGGGAGCAAGTCAAGGAAATTCTATAAATACTGAAGGATAACGCCCTTGAAAAGGTACGCACTCTCATACGCAACTACCCATTCAAAACCCTAGTCTCTTTCCTCTCCTCCTACACGCACTTATCCTCTCGCCGGAGGGCCTTGCCGGGCAACCCCCGGCCAGGTCTTAGTCGTGCGTTCATTGTGCAGGCGGCGTGGAGAAGGCTAGGCAACAACTGAACCAACGGAGGAAGGATACGAGCCACAAGAGATCACGGGCCACACAATTGGTGAACCCGACGTGAAACTTCTCAGCCTCTGATCCAAACGGCTCAAACGCTCTTTCAAATAGCCTTCCTCTCAAAAAGACGAACGAAAACTCAGCGGCGATGGGCGGAGATCCACCAAACGTCTCAGTTTCTGGAGCCAAGGACGCCAGTGGAAACGCGATCCTCCCACCGTTTGCAGAAAGGCACATGTCCATCTCACTACCACCGGATTCTGGGCTCTCTCCGGCCGCAGACGACATAACAACGGCCTACATCCGCCTTCTGCAACGGCGAGACGACGAAAGAGACAACGAACTCGCAGCGCTGAGGGCGGAAGTGGCCCAGATGAAGCAACATATGCAGGACGCAACCCCAGCTGCCTCCAGATCCACCGGAAGCGGACGACGGAAGCGAAGAAACTCTCCTCCCCCTCCGCCGCGGGACCACACCAACGAGGCGGGCCATCGCGTCTCCGTCAAAGACCGCCTAGGATTTACGCCAGAAAAGGGAGACGCCCGGGAAATTATCCTCTACAAACGACCTGCAACATCTGGTACACACCATTCGAGGTCCCACCACGAGTGGACCCGCACCAGGGACACCGAATCATTCACGAGCACGTACTCGACTGGTCGCGCGGAGTTCTCTCGCACGACGGCCTCACGCCGAAGCCGAGACTCCGTCGAAACCAGGCGCCACGTCTCTGAACGCCTCGGGAGGATACCACCAGAAAACTTGGATAATGAAAACGACGTTCGGCGGAACGGCAAAAGCGTACGGATCGATGGGGCGGAGAATGGGAACAAAACCCATTACGATAAAGAGAAGTCGGTTGACCACCCCCGTAGGGAGACAACGGACCTACGGGACAAGCTTCGCAGTCGTGTACGCGAGAAAACCTCAGAACGAGAGAAGCACCCGAAGAGGCCGCGGACGGACGAGCTAGGCAAACCGCCGCGTCCTGGATTCGAACGGCAACTGAAAGACCTCGGTATCTCACCCTTCACCTCCCACATCATCAACACCATCGCAGAACCCAATTTCCACCTACCAAAATTCACAAAGTTCGACCCAAGCACCTGTGAGGCTTACACTCACCTCATTCACTTTCGTCAAACCATCGAGTTGTGCACTACAAAGGACGAGATCAAATGCAAAGCGTTCCCATCCAGCCTCGGCTCTCTTGGACTCCAGTGGTTCAACAAATTGCCCGCTGGATCCATACGGAACCTGGCTGGCCTTGAACGCGCCTTCAACACCCGCTTTATCACCAGTAATAGAACAGCAAAGGAGCCTGAATCCTTGACCCAAATGAGGAAGCTCCCAAATGAAACACTCAGGCACTACGCGGAGCGTTACTGGCAACTTTTCAATGAAATTCCCGGAATCGATGAGTATTGGGCCGCGCGTACCTTCAAAAATGGGTTGGAATCTGGGAGCAAAATACTCGATGAACTGGCCATTCGACCACCGCACGGCATGGGAGAATTAATGCGTGTGGTGGAACGCTTTTGTGCTCTCGAAGAGTTCTACGCGGACCGGGCCGCTCAGGGTATTCCCAACTCAACAGCCTGCCTACCGACGACAACCCCCCAGCTGCAGACACCAGTCGCAACTCAACAATCCCATCCAAAGAAACACGTCAACAACATCAAGGAAGGGAAGAAACGCCAGCCAAAGGAGCACGACTACGTGGCTGAAACCACCCACTTCAAGGAACCCATCTGGTCCTTCCTGAAGGAAATCATGAGGCAACCATGGTTTGAGTGGCCGCAAGGCAAACTGGGTACAGACAACGGCCAGGCGGATCAGAACCCAAGAAAGAAGTGCTCATACCACAATGAGCTCGGCCACTACACGACGGCATGTGCTCCATACAAAGCATTGTTGGAACGACTGGCAGCCCAAGGCCATCTTGACCAATACATTGATCGAACAAAGACGCCCGCCCGCCCACCTGTCGGAAATCCCAACCCCAACGAGCCGCGGCCGACGATACATGTCATTCACGGTCCCGTGACCAGAGAATCCAAAGCAGATCTCAAAGCCGACCTCGACCGCGCCTCCACTTCTAAACAGGTGCTTGCGGTAAGACCTGGGTCAAAACGCCCGCGTCCGGACGAAACACCAAAGTGGACCATCACTTTCACAGAGCGCGACCTCGATTTCGTACAAACTCCACATTCCGACGCTCTTGTCGTCACCGTGCAAATCGGAGTCCATGACGTCAAGCGAATTCTCATCGACCAGGGAAGCTCAGCAGAGGTGATGTACTACGACTTGTTCAAGAAACTCGACCTTCCAGAGTCAGCCCTACAACCCGCCGAAGTCCCACTCATTGGATTCAACGGGGCACCAGTTTGGCCACTTGGTCGAATCTTCCTTCCGGTCGTCGCAGGTTCAAAAACGTTGACCGTCGAGTTCATCGTCGTCAACGTGCCGAGCCCATACAACGCAATTCTTGGCCGAACCTGGCTTCACAACATGCAAGCCATCGCTTCAACCTACCACCAAGTTGTTCGCTTCATCGGCTCTAGCGGACGACAAGAAGATCTGAGAGGTGACCAAGTAGCTTCCAAAAAATGCTACGTTTCGGCCGTTCACAACTCAACAAAAGCCAAAGAAGTACAGTGGGTAGAGGTCCCAGACATGGCCGTGATCGACGACGTCGGCCAGAAGGCCGAAGACAAAGCAGAGGAGGACCTCGTCGAAATACCAATCAACGAGGATGGTTCCCGATTTTTCCTAATCAGCTCTTCCATCAGCGAGACCGACCGCGAAGAAATGTTTCAGTACCTCAAGGAAAACATGGAAGTCTTCGCCTGGACCCCCAACGAAATGCCGGGGGTCGATCCAAATTTCATCAGCCACTCTCTCAACATAAAGAAAGACGCAAAACCAGTCGTCCAAAAGGCTAGGCGCTCCGCAGCCGAACATGCCGACGCCGTCGTCGAAGAAGTCAAGCGTCTGCTAGAAGCAAATGCAATTCAAGAAGTGCAATACCCGACGTGGCTGTCCAACACCGTTGTCGTTAAGAAGAAAAACGGCAAATGGCGAGTCTGCGTGGACTACACCAATCTCAACGACGCTTGTCCAAAAGATTGGTTCCCACTTCCAAAGATCGACCAACTTGTGGATGCAACAGCAGGCCATGCTCGGCTAAGCTTTCTGGACGCATACCGTGGCTACCACCAAATTGCCATGGATCCTGACGACATGGAGAAAACTGCTTTCATCACGCCTTATGGCATCTTCTGCTACCGCGTCATGCCCTTCGGACTCAAGAATTCTGGTGCAACGTTCAACAGAGCAATATTCAAGATGTTGCAAGAACAAATTGGCTACACCGTGGAGGCTTACATTGACGACTTGGTCATCAAGAGCAAGCAGGAATCCAACCACTTGCGAGACTTGGCGGAAGTCTTCGAAATCCTCAAGTACCACAAACTTCGACTCAACCCAGAGAAGTGCGCATTCGGAGTAAGCGCAGGAAAGTTCCTCGGGCACCTTGTTACTCGAAGAGGTATTGAAGCCGACCCTAACCAAATCAAGGCTGTTAAAGAATTGCGCCCACCAAGAACAATTAAGGAAGTACAAAGGCTCACTGGGATGGCAGCCGCCTTGAATCGATTCATTAGCAAATCCTCGGACAAGTGCCACGCGTTCTTCAATGCCTTGAAAGGAAAAAGCCGGCGCAGCTTTGAATGGACCCCAGATTGCGAATCTGCTCTGACCGAACTCAAAGACTATCTGAATTCCGCCCCGCTGTTGGTAAAACCTAAAGAGTTCGAAACTCTATATCTCTATCTCGCCGTGTCCGCCCACGCAACAAGTTCCGCGCTCATACGGCGGGAAGGCGCCGAAGACAAACCCATCTACTTCACAAGCAAGACGCTCCTTCCAGCTCAAACACGCTACCTACCACTTGAAAAATTGGCACTTGCTCTTGTCACAGCGGCCAGGAAACTTCTGCCTTATTTCCAATCACATCCCATTGTCGTCTTAACGGCGCACCCGCTCAAAGCTATCCTTCGAAAGGCAGATCTCTCCAACCGTATATCCAAGTGGGCTGTCGAACTTGCAAACTTCGACATTAGCTTTGAGCCGCGAACAGCAGTTAAGGGCCAGGTGTTGGCCGACTTCATAGCAGAACTCACCCCAGAAGACACAGTGGCACTCAACGCTCCCACCCCAACGGAAGCTAAAGATACTAGCCCACCAACCAAACAGTGGCACCTTTTTCAAGGAGAAACTTGGCGGCTTAATGTCGACGGGGCATCCAACAGCAACGGAGCAGGGGCTGGGGTAGTCTTGGTCTCACCTTGTGGAACACTTCATGAAAGCTCCCTCACCATCGACTTCCCAGCCACCAACAACGAAGCAGAATATGAGGCACTCCTCGCCGGTTTGCGCTCAGCCGTCGCAATGAATGTCACCAGCCTCGCTGTATACTGCGATTCCCAGCTCATCGTCAATCAAGTACTTGGCGACTATGAAGCTCGGGACCCTCGAATGATGAAATACCAAGCTGCAACAGCCAAGCTCATCTCCCAGTTCCACAATTTCAGCATCGAACAGGTCAACCGTGAGCACAACGCTCACGCGGACGCACTTGCAGGCCTCGCCTCGGCATCCACAGCCTCAGAATTCAGGACCATCAACTTCGGCAGCATTGACCGCCCGTCCTTTGAACCCACTCCAGAGGTACTCAATATCGAACTCGGTCCCAGCTGGATGGACGAGATTGTTGCGTTTCTGAAACACGACTACCTACCCACCGACAAGAAGGAAGCTTACCGTGTGAGAAATAAGGCCGCTTACTACTGGCTTTCTGAAAGCGGCCAACTATACAGGAAATCCATCTCCGGGCCGTACCTCCTCGTTGTCCACCCCACCCAAGTACCTGAAATCCTGACCGAACTTCACTCAGGAAGTTGTGGCTGTCACTCTGGCGGCCGCTCCCTGTGTCAACGCGCCATAAGCCAAGGCTACTTCTGGAAGAACATGAAGAAAGACTGCGAGGAAGTTGTCCGCAAATGCCGACCGTGCCAGCTGTTTTCACCGATCCCAAAAAAGCCAGCCCAGGATCTCTCACCCATCACAAGTCCTTGGCCCTTTGCCCAATGGGGGCTCGACATCGTGGGAAAGCTACCTACAGCTCCTGGAGGCTTCAAGTTTCTGATTACGGCAACAGACTACTTCTCCAAATGGGTTGAAGCTGAACCTCTCGTCACAACAACTGAGGCTGATGTTCGACGATTCGTATGGCGAAACATTGTTACCAGGTTCGGCGTGCCTTACGCAATCGTCTCTGATAACGGCACTCAATTCGTCGGCAAGGACCTCACAAACCTTTGTGCCGAGTTTGGGATACGTTTCTTCAACTCCACACCAGCTTACCCGCAAGGAAATGGCCAAGCAGAGGCCACAAACAAAACCGTCTGTGCCGGCATCAAGCGTCGACTGAACTCCAAAAGAGGAAAATGGGCTGAAGAACTGCCACGCATTTTATGGGCCTACCGATCGACACCAAGGCGATCAACGGGCCAAACACCATTTTCAATGGCATTTGGCATGGAAGCCGTCATCCCATTGGAGTCCAAGTTTCCAACTCTCAGGACAGAAACGTTTGACCCGAAAACAAACGACGACGCCATCACACAGGAACTAATTTTGGCAGAGGAGAAGCGAGATGACGCTCGCCTGCACCTTGCCGATTACCAGCAACAGGTGGCTAAGGGGTATAATCGTGGCGTGAGAATCAAAAAGTTCAAGCCGGACGATTTGGTTTGGCGAAAAGTTGTGCAAGCCAACAAGAAAACAAAGTTCAAGCCTAACTGGGAGGGACCTTTCCGTATCGTCAAGATTGCTGGTGAAGGTGCCTACATGCTGGAGGACATGAATGGGAAAGTACTCACTAACCCATGGAATGCACAGAATCTCAAGAAGGCGTACATGTAATTGAAATCCCGAACAATGTACTCCATGTTCGGCAACTGACTATCCTGTTTTCCTTTAAGTTGGCTTCGGCCCAAGTCTTTTTATTTTTAACTTGTACTTCCATGTTTGGGAAATCAAAGAAACTTATCTTACAGTAGTCATTTGCAAATTCCAAATCTTTGCTCTTTGCTTTTCTTCGGCACATATCAGCCGACCACAAACGATGACCTCGGTCACACCCACAAACGGCTATTACGCCTCCGCTTCGGCCACTATTACTGCCCAAAAGAAGCAAAACGGACATCAGGTCCACCGAGCCCAAAAACAGTCTGGCTGGAATTCGGGCTCCGGTTCGGCTCGGCAAGACACTGAGGTCGGCCAAAGCCTGGTTACACTCACATTTTGGTGAGCAAACCACCCACAACCGCATCAGTTAATTAACGACCGAGCAAAATTACATGCTCGGCACTATCTCCTCTCCATACTTCCACTCAACTTTGGTCCAGGCTCGGCAAATCTACAGCTATTAACTACAACGTCGAGCAAATATCCATACGCTTCAACCGAACGTAGACCAAAGTGGAGGCCACGGATATATATCACGTAAGCAAAAATGGCCAAAACCCAACAAAACACATGAAAGAAACCTGTGGCCACGCTAATTTAACCGAACACAACACCATGCTCGGCACATTCTTTATACCATTCTCATACACTACTTTGGTCAAAGCTCGGCATGAACTGAGCAACTACAAAGTTGATCCAAACATCCGTATTATTCAGCCGAACATAGACCAAAGCGGGGGCTACAGTTAACTACGAACTACAAAACAAGCAAGAATATGCCAAAGAAAGCATTGCAAAAGTTCAAAGTAATCCATTAAAGAGAGCATCCATTCAAGTTCGGCAAAATATCCAACAATCATTACATCCGGCACGATAAAATCCGAACTCGGATCCGCCCGGTCCAAAAAAGTTCAAACAAAAACAAGAAAATCACTAAGTAAAAAGCAAAAAGCAACAGCCTCGGCAACAACTTCAAACTTGGGCAGCATCTTCACCCTCGGCACCAACTGCACCTGAACCACCAAGACCAGTCGCATCCTTGGCCAGAGCAACTTCATCAACGTTCACCGATCCTCGCTCAGCGACAGCATCCGCCTTGTCGCCAACACCATCCCCCACGGCTGAAGGACCTTCGGCAATAACGTCGGCGTCGGTCAAATCTTCGACGTCGTCGTCACTCTCGGGAAATTCCTCCGGGGGGAGAGGTGCACACTCTTCCTCAGTATACGGAAGGACGAGCTCGGGAGTTGAGGGAGCTGGAATCGACTTCATCAAATTCGTATCAGCCTCCAGCTGCATAACTCCACAAGCGGCCGTCACGCCGTCCTTGTATCCCCCTCGGTAGGCGATGGGGACCCTCATCCTAATGGCGTCATTGACCATTGACCGAGCCTCCCGCATGTATTCGGCACCGGCTCGGTCAAAGCCAGCCTGATAAGCCGCCCCATCAACCTCCTTCATCTTTCTCTTTTCTCTCCTCAGCACTTTGGCCAACTCCTGATCGGCCTTCTTCATCCTCAACTCCATCTCATCCCTCTCTTTTTCAACTTCGGCGACCTGGGCCTTCACAGTCTTCAAGCTCCCTTTGTAGCTCCTCACCTTCTCTCGCTCGACCCGTAACTCATCGAGAAAGCGGGCGCGCTCGGCAAGGGCGAGCTCGGCATCCTTTGTAGAGCGAAGAATGGCCTGCCCAGCCTATCAAACAAAAGATCGTCGGCCTGGGGTGACGTAAAGAATATAATCGAAGAATCAGGGTCGGATCATACCTGAACAAGGTAAGCGCCGGCGTGGATCAAGCTCGGCTGAAGCCCCTGAGGAATTTTGGCCATGTCCTTCGGTAAGGCCAGGCCTTGAAGCATAGCAGATGCCAGCCCCGGTTCAGTCTTCACCGAGTCCTCCACCGTCACGACTCTACCTTCGGCCAGCGCATAAGATGGAGCGAACTCCTGAGCAGCAGAACCGCCAGCCGAACCTGAAAGGTGCTCGGCTACCTTTGAGCCACCAGCTGCAGACGACTCAGTTTTCTCATGCTCGCTGGGGCGAGAGCTCGGCGGCTTGGTGGGAAAGAAATCGTGAGTAACCTTCTGTCGCTTTTCCGCAGGTTCAGCAGAACCCGACCCCTGGTGCACGGCCTTTCCGTCCCAGATGTTCACCCGAACAACGTTGCGACGGCCCATTTCGTTCACAGGTTCTTGAACGACGGTTTGAAGGGGAACGTGAATACCAGGTTGCTCGGCTGGGCGACTCTCCTGGAACCAGAACTCTGCTGGCTTCCGGAACGTTGGCAACTTAACCCTCGGCTGCTTGCTAGCTTTTGACGGTTTCACCTTTTTTCCTCGGTTACCTCGGCTTCCTCGGTCCTGATCTTCCGTGCTCGGCGCCGACTCCCCTCCCTTTCTTCTGAGCTTACCCCTGTAAGACGGCTCGTAACCAAGCAACGTCGGCGCATCCCTACAGGCTTGAGACAAGAGGATATCGACGTGCGCCTCAATGGACAAAGATTGTTGAGTTTTTGTGATGGCTCGGTGATCTGCAGAATAACGACAACCAACAAATTAAGAAATGCATAAATATATATGCTCGGCTGACCAAAAAAAAAAAAAAAATGATGATGACCTACCTCTAAAGTCTTTGACCTTTGGAACGGTGAACCTACGGTTGGACTGGTTGCCGAACTCAAAGTTACCGCTCACTTCAACGTAAAAATTCGCCCATTTGTCAGTATCGGGCAATCCGTCAACAAGGGGTTGTTTCTTACTACGTGTCGACAGATACCGACGCTCGGTCTGGCCGTGCCTAGACATGATGTATGTGTGGAAAAGGTCGGCGACGGTAAACTCGAGGTCGTGCAGTTCCTTCAACTTTATTACCGACATCACTATTCGGTAACTGTTGACGGCAAAATAATGAGGGACGATGCTGAACCGAGCAAGGATTTCCCTCAAAAATGGATGCAGAGGGAATCTCAACCCTGCCTCACATATCGCCATAAGAGGGACGGTGATGTGCTCGGGGTGGTCTTCCCTTGTGTCCTTTATTCTGTTGCTTGCCACTTGATTGATCACAACATCGTCGGGGATGTTGTATTCTCGGCAAAAGTTTTGGTATTCCCTAGCGTCTCCACAGAAAAAATGGGCATGGGGGCAAACTTGGCCCCTCTCATAGAGATCGGCGACCCCTCTACCCTC
The DNA here is from genome assembly GCF_030253575.1 of Rhododendron vialii. NCBI lineage: Eukaryota > Viridiplantae > Streptophyta > Magnoliopsida > Ericales > Ericaceae > Rhododendron > Rhododendron vialii. The sequence continues at coordinate 28,678,470 of NC_080561.1, forward strand.
AGAGTGAGACTCACTGTACCCGGAGTGGATGGAAGATGGAGCGTCGGCATACGACACGAATCTGGATTCGGCCTCTGGCCCAGGGCGAGGCTCGGCCTCAAAGTGCGTCGACGTGCTAAAAGAGATCTCGGGATCGGTGCCAAACTCGTCGGCACCGTACTCGAAAACACGTTCGGCATTCGAGTCATTGGTGTCGGTAGACATATTGGAGGCGATGGACGAAATTTGTTGTCGGCGTCTGTTTTGTTCCAGCCACTTGCGGAACACAGAATCTCCAGAATCCCCACTCGAGCTTTCGGAGTCGGAAGAAATGACTACAATTGGGTGAGCCAGACCTATCACACAGAGAAAAAAGATGAGAAACCTTATCGTCGGCGACGGATGAAGATCTCTCTACGCTCGGCTACCCTACTGGCCCACCCTATCTTTGTCCTATGAAGAACTCAAGCTCGGATGAATCTACAGCCCTTGTGTTGGGGCTCGGCGTCGGCCAAGCCCAGCCCACAACGAAGCTGGGGCTCGGAAGAACAGGTTGAAGGGAAGATGAACAGTTCGTTCACCCCCAGGTCTTGTACTGTTCACATAGAACAGGAAACGCTCCAAGAAACCCAGGAAGATCGAGAAAGAGTTGGAGAAATAGCAAAAAAAGTGAAGAGAGGCAGAAAGCGGACTCATACCTGAGATCTGTAGCAAGGTTTGGTGGCAAGGCGCTGAGAAATCAAGACTGGAAAGAGAACGAGCGTGTGACAGAGCTCTGGCAATGGAGGTTTAGAGAGAGAAAGCGACGGTGGCTTCTCTCTCTAACCCTAACCCTTTATATAGAAGTAGGGTTTGGGGTCCAAATTTCCCGCCCAAATCACTGCACCGCCGAACCTGCATCCAATGAGCACTCGACGCGTGGCGTGATGAGATGTCTTGACAGAGCCTCACGCGTGCCAACCGTCCTCCTGTCAGCCGTACCCAACAAGAAATGGACACCTGGCGTTCCTACATTAGTCCATGATTTGTGACGGTTTGTAAAATATTGGGCTCGGCGAAATTCTGTCCAGCTACCCTATTTCATGATCGGCAAAGAAGTATGTTCGGCCAGTGGAGCTCACGTCAATCCCTACTACGCGCTCGGCGTCAGTAGAGATTGAGGGGCTATTGTAGAGGACCGAACTCGACTCTTGCTTCGTTGTGCTCGGCAACAGCTTAGCCACACCTATCGTTGGTCGTCGTCGGTTGTTGCCGTCACCTTGCATTCAGAACAGAAAGAACCGTGCCAAGCTCGGCCACCCTGGAGAGGTGGACCCGTAGACGAACTTTTGCTTGGCCCAAAGTCCCTTCAGGTTCGGCTACCCTTATGCTCGGCTACCCGCACGACCAGTCGGGCTCGGCCACCTGCGCACTCACGTGCGTCCCGCGTGCTGAGGCGGTTACACCAAAGGATAATCATGAGCGCACGTGAAGTGTGCCAGCTCACACCAAAACGGTTACCAGATCCGTCCGGCGACGTCATGACGACGTTGCCTGACCCGTGCAAGACACGTGCCCGTGCTTGGGGAGCAAGTCAAGGAAATTCTATAAATACTGAAGGATAACGCCCTTGAAAAGGTACGCACTCTCATACGCAACTACCCATTCAAAACCCTAGTCTCTTTCCTCTCCTCCTACACGCACTTATCCTCTCGCCGGAGGGCCTTGCCGGGCAACCCCCGGCCAGGTCTTAGTCGTGCGTTCATTGTGCAGGCGGCGTGGAGAAGGCTAGGCAACAACTGAACCAACGGAGGAAGGATACGAGCCACAAGAGATCACGGGCCACACAGAATATACCCAAAATTCCAGTAAAAGAAATTTACAAGTCAAGTTTTTTAAACAATACCTTTTGCACTGACCAAGTAGCTAAAATAGCTGAACATGTTTTTGCTATTACTAAACATGAAGAGAGATGTTCTCTTCTTAGTCAACAGTCAGTCAAACACCACCTCGATAGAGAATATAATTATATTCACATAGGCTTAATACAAGTAGCTATTAAACCATTAACAAGAAAAGGATTAAATTCCTCTGTACTTCTGTCTTTACGAGACAGTAGATTCACTGTCTACAGTGACAGTCTGTTAGGATTAATGGAATCAAGTCTACATAATGGTCCAGTTTATTTTAACTGTTATCCTGATTTACCCCTTAGTTTAAAAGATAAAAATATTTTAAAAGCATTAACTTTAAATATTCAAACTGCCGGAGCAATTACTCAAATGCTTGAAGGTAGTCAGTCAATTGCATTAATTTACCGTTTATATTATAAATGTATGAAAACTAATTTAAATATTCATGCATTAGTCAAAAGTCCAAAGGACAAAACTGTCCTTATTCAAAGTAGTACCAATGCTAATATTCAAGTACCCAAAACTATCACCTGGAGTGATATCCAGCTACCAACTAGTTGGCTTAGTGAAAATGAGAGTTTCCCACAGAAACTCCAAAATGACACTATTGACTTAGACTATATTCAACAATACCTAGATGGTACGGTTAGAATAAGTTTTGATCAACAAAGAGTAAACCCACCTCCGAGAATTACAAATTTAAGTAGATCAAATAGTTCAATTACTATGCCTAGGCAAGATAGAAATCTTCTTGATCCTAGAGTAAAGTTAAAAGGCGTTGAGTCAAGTTCACAAATTAGTAAACCTTGTTATTCAACACAGTCAAAGTTTGATGATGAAGATACCTCCCAAGGGTCTCCAACTCAAACAGATTTTGAAGAAATATCAGCAGAACCTGTTGATAAGTCCCTACTAGTAATTAGTAAAAATTTTGAAATTGATTTTGATAGATTATATTCTGAATTCAAGTCAAAAAAGAATAAACAAAAGAGAAAAAATTATTTTGCTAAATATTCAACTAGTAAACAAAATAGAGTTTTTACCCATTGGGAAAATTTCATGGAAGACTCCCGAGTTGAAATCTATTTTTTCGATTACTTAGAGAAATTCTATCAACAAAGAAAGAAAATGAATGCTCATATCATTAAACATAAGCATCATTCTAAATCTTTAAGTAGTGTTATGACAGTTTCTTCTACTAATTTACCTCAAGTTCAAATTACAAAACCAACCCTAAACGAAGAGTCCAGCACAGTCAATATGATTACACAAATTAACAAAAATCCCAAAGAAGTCACTGTACAAAATCTACGGCAAGAGGTAAACCTAATCAAAAAGGAAATTAAAAAAATAAATAAAGCAAACCCAGATGACGAATCACAAAATTGTGGTAATTTATCTGACCATCATGAATATTACCAGAAATGGTATGCACAGGTCAGACTTAAAATACAGGATTATGAAAAAAAAGTAAATGCTCTTATTGACACAGGAGCTGATCTAAACTGTATTCAAGAAGGCATAGTACCTACTATGTACTATCACAAGACAACCGAACAGTTAAGTTCTGCCAATGGTAGTAAAATGATAATTAATTATAAATTACCCAAAGTCCATATCTGTCAAGACAAAATATGTTTTAAAACTTCTTTTGTCTTAGTTCAAGACCTAACAGATAGAGTAATCCTATGAACACCATTTATCTATTTACTTTACCCTTTTACAACCAATGCAGAAGGAATCACTACTACACCTTTTGGTCAGCAAGTAACGTTTAAATTCCTCATTGAACCAGAACAAAGAAGATTAAAACAATTAACAAGTCCATCTACTCATAGGATAAATCAAAAAGTAAACCAATTAAAATTTCTTCAAGAAGAAATTAGATATAAGAAGATTGAAGAACAACTTACTAATAACCTTCTTATTCAACGAATTAAAAATTTTCAAGAACAATTAGAAAAACAAGTTTGCTCTAATCTTCCTAGTGCTTTTTGGCATAGGAAAAAACATATAGTCACTTTACCATACGTAAAACATTTTAAGGAATCCCAGATTCCTACAAAATCAAGACCTATTCAAATGAACCCTGAAGTAATGGAAACCTGCAAAAAAGAAATAAATGAATTACTTAGTAACAACATTATTGGAAAAAGTAAATCACCATGGTCGTGTTCAGCTTTCTATGTTAATAAAAGTGTAGAAAAAGAAAGAGGTGTACCACGACTAGTTATTAATTACAAACCATTAAATGAAGTATTAGAATGGATCAGATACCCAATTCCTAATAAAAAAGATTTAATCAACCGATTAAGCAATGCAGTCATCTTTTCAAAATTTGATTTAAAAAGTGGATTTTGGCAGATCCAGTTACACCCCAACGATAGATACAAAACAGCATTTACTACACCTTTTGGACATTACGAATGGAATGTAATGCCTTTTGGATTAAAAAATGCACCAAGTGAATTCCAAAATATCATGAATGAAATATTTAACCCATTTAGTCAATTCATCCTTGTTTACATAGATGATGTTCTCATTTTTTCCAATTCTATTGATGAACATTGGAAACACTTAAATACATTTGTCAATACCATTAAAAATAATGGTTTAGTCATTTCTGCCCCCAAAATTAAATTATTTCAAACCAAAATAAGATTTTTAGGATATGATATTCATCAGTCAACTATTATACCAATTAGTAGAACTATACAATTTGCTGATAAATTCCCTGATGAAATAACTGATAAAAATCAATTACAAAGATTTTTAGGATCTCTAAACTACATAGCAGAATTTTACAAAGATCTTAGAAAGATTTGCCAGCCTCTATTTGAAAGACTAAAAGACAATCCTCCTCCTTGGTCATCAGTACACTCCTCCATAGTCAAGCAAGTCAAGAAATACGTAAAAACCTTACCATGTCTTGGTATCCCTACTGTCAATTCCTTCAAAATCATTCAAACGGATGCCTCCGACATTGGGTACAGTGGTATACTTCTCCAAAAAGTCAATTCTACTTCTCCCGAACAACTTGTTCGATTCCACTCCGGTCTATGGAATAAAACGCAAACTAATTATAGTACTATTAAAAAAGAAATTTTAGCATTAGTTTTATGTATTTCAAAATTCCAAGATGATATATTAAACCAAAAGTTTTTAGTCAGAATTGATTGCAAAAGTGCAAAATACGTTTTAGAAAAAGATGTTAAAAACATAGCTAGTAAACAAATCTTTGCTAGATGGCAGTCAATTTTAAGTATTTTTGATTTTTCTATTGATTATATTAAAGGAGATCAGAATTCTATCCCTGATTTTCTTACTAGAGAATTCTTATTCAATAAAACATTTTAACAATTACTTAAAACTATTTTTACCAGCAGCATTCATCATTCAACTACTTTTTCAGCTATTTATAACTGTTTTCACCAGCAGCATTCATCATTCATCATACTTACAAACAACCCAATTCCAGTCTTACCATGACAGACAAAAGCAAGAAACCAGCTCTACCTACAAAAAATCAGCTTGCACTTCCTCCAGCAGATTGCGGCAACAGGTACCAAGTTCTTGGGCAAATCCCCAAGACCAGTTACAGTTCTGCACTTGCATACACTCCTTCCTTTAGTCACACTGTTACACCATCCACAATGGATCCCTTTTTTTCAAACCAGTCCATTCAACTCAGTCAACCAAAATTCACTTACCCAGCAAGCACCACCGAATATATTCTTAAACCAGTTACAACCAATCTATTTTCCGTTGAACCAGTCCACAAAAATATTCACAGCCCCATTGAATTAGTCAAAGCCTTTTTTCCTCCGGGATGGCATTTCATCCCTGCTCACCCAGATAAAACCCTTTCTTTTTATAAAGACATTCTTCTCCGCCACAAGTCAATTGTAATCAAACCTATTACTGATAGAGTCAATCCAAATAAAGTCATTTACCATTCCCTATACATCCACAATATAGTCAGTCTTGATGAATGGGGACACCCATCTTTGCTCAGAAATCTCTCTGGTCATCCGATTCAATATAATTACTATGATTATATTGATTCTTGGTTCAAAGTCATCCTCCATGAAAATGAATCATTTACTCACTCCTGGTTTTTCTCATTTGATCACAAATTCAAATCAGTAATTCCATCTTGGTTCTCTAAATGGTGGCACCAAAATGGCGTCATTCCTGAACTATTACCAATTGAACTTATGGATCAAGTCAACTATTTCTCCACTTTATACCCAGCCAACCATCACACTGGTCAATTCCCTATTCTCTTGCTATTCATGGCAAAATACAAGGTACCATGGATCTTCAAATGGCGATACATCGTCAATAACAAAACAGTTACTCGCCAGTATTTGGTAAAATGGTGGGGTGCATACAAGCATCAACGAATCATTGAACAAGTCAAAGAAGAATTCCAAGTCAAAGTTCCAACTCCAGTTAAAGCTCCAGTTCCAATTACACAAGTTCACCCGAATAAACAGACGGCAGTTCTTCCTGAACCAAGTTCACCAACATTTTCGACCATCAGACTTGGAAGTCCGACTCCAAGTTCTCTCATACATTCAAAATCCAAGTCAAAAACAAAGTGTTCACAGTTACTGATGTTAGCTCAACAATTAATTGCTCAAGCCAGTCAAGAAGAAGATGACAATTCATCTGAAGAGTCAGCCACATCAACATCTTGCAAAAACCCATATGGGTCTGCTTTTCAAGATGCTCAGGACCCATTTGCCTGAACATAATGGCATCCGATGTAGTCAACAAGTCAGCAGTCAATTATTGCTTTTGGCTCATTTTCCACCAAAAGCACGAACAGTCAACAGTCAATAAATGCTTTTAGCCATCTGCTCCGAAAGCAGCAACAGTCAGCAATTATTTCTACTTTTGGTCCTACCAGCACCGAAAGCAGCAGCAGTCACCTACTCTAGTCATCATTTCTCCACCAAAAGGGAAAGAGTCACATGCAGGAATCATTTTTGTAATACTTAGGACCTTAGTCTATAAAAGGATCCGAGAGTAATGTAGTAAGGCAGAGTTAATTACAGAGTTAATTTCACTCTCAGAGTTATATTCGGATACTCTTCTACAGAGTCCCAGTAAAACGCTGAGTATCAATCTACTCCAGCTTTCTTTGTAAACCGGTAAATCATTCATGTACTGTTTTAATTCAGCAATTGAATTACAGTTCCAGTAATTACTTTTGTTCATACTTTTGTTCATATTAAGTTATTCTATACTCAACTATAGAGCTATTATATAAACTCTAAGTTATAGAGCTATTATATAATTGCACTATTCATCCGAATTACTATTCATTACTGTTCATAGTACTATTCACCCACGGATTTAACTATTCATAATTGATTCCTCACATAATTCAACCTACTATTCACTTTTGCTTTTACTGTACATGACTGATTAATCTTTCAGTCACTTTGATTTAAATATCTCTGTCACCTATATATATATATATATATATATATATATAGGAAAATGACGGCCCATGACGTGTTTGATATTTAATACCCGCTAAGGACATACTGAGAACATTTGTTAATGCTGAAAATGTCTTTGGCTAGTATTAATTATCAAAACACGTTCTTAACCGTCATTTTCCCATTATATTTTTCCTGAATGTGTGGGCTCTCTTATTGGGCCGAACAGAGGTAACAATAATAAAGAGACTGGCTGAACCACAAAAACCATATCGGCCTGGTCCAAGTACATTGGTGCGGAACGGGTTTATAAATTTTCCGAAACCAAACTCTGTGGTTAGGTAGTGGAAATAAAAAACGAATAAAAATATGGACGAAAATTGAAAAAAATAAGGACAAAATTTTTAGCATATTGATTTTAGCATTTTATTGTCTAAATTGCAGGGGTGGCTCTGACATGGGTCGGGGTTCAGAAAATGCACTAAAATGTGAGTTAATTTTTCAACATATAATTTAGGTTTTTAGTATTGGGGGTTGGTAATGTGCAGCTGCTGCACAACACCGTGCTGCGTGGCTCGGATGCCGTCTATTCAGCAATTCAACAGTTTAAATCTCATCTCCACCCATATTGCATCTGAGCCGTTCATTGCCGAGATGAGAATTGAACCGTTGAATTGTTGAACGGACGGCATCTAAGCCGTATAGCACGGTGTTGTGCAGCAGCTGTACACCAACCTCCAATCCCATTTTTTAATTACTTATATATATAATTTTCAATCTATAATGTTTTTCAAAATTTTGAAAACTTTGTGCTATATTATGTAACTAATCGAGATCTATTAAATAAGATTTATATTGCATATTTTTTAAAATTTAAACTAAAAAAAAAAAAAACAAATAGAATGAACAATGAAAATGGGATATGGGGAGTATATATTTTGCACAACATATCACAGCCACACCCGTATTTTAAATATTTTACTCCAGTTTTTTTGTCCCAAGGTGTATATCAGTATATGTATCCGAATAAATGCCCCATATTTTTTTTACTACTATTTTCTTTTTTTCCCAAGGCGTATATGTATCACGTTTTTAAGCAAACGCAGATTGCCTTTCAAAAAAGAGTTTTTAATGAAAATATCCCTCAAACTATTACCAATTTTTCTACTTCGTCCTCAAACTATCTAAACCAGCAATTTCATCCCTCAAACTATTCAAAACCCTTCTATTTTGTTCTCAGACTAACTCCATCCACGTTTTTAGCGGAAAAGGGAGCATGTGCCGAGCATGTGACTTTTTTGAAGGGCAAAAATGGAATTTCACGTCTATTACTCCCACCATCCGACAAAACCCTATTCTTTCTCTCTTCTCTATCTCTCATACTTTACATTACGCACAAAAGAGAAACCCACCTCACGTTCTCTCTCTTCTTTCCTTCTTCCAATCCAGAGCAGAGCCAGATTGAATAGCACAAGGAGAGGATTTTTTCTGCACTTCGGTGTGGATTTTTCTGGCGATGGACGACCGGCTAAGGAGGGAAGGAAATGGCCTTGTCCCCAAATGTAAGTTGTCTACTCCCAACTGATAAAAACTCCAGGGTTTTGTTGCATGGGTTTACTAAATTAGTTGTCTGTGGGTCCGTTTCTGTATAATATGTATGAAAATATGTGCTCTGATTGAGGATTTAAGTCTCATGCATGTTTGGTTTTTTTAAGCAATTTGTGGTCCCAAATCAGCCATTTGTGTCGAGTTTTTTAATCAGTTTGTGTCGTCCGAAATCAGTCATGATGGTCCCCCACCTTTGTTGTGATCTGGTCCCCCACTAAAGTAATTTTTAAATTTCTTTTCCATTATATGCTCTGATTAGTTTTGTTACAGCATTTGTAGTATAAAAGGTGTGTTTATAAACGTGTAATGATGGTTCCCCACTTTAGTTAAACACATGGAATATGTTAATTGTTTAATTAGTAATAAAACGTGTGTTTTTCTATTACAGATTTCAACCCTAATTTTTTTTCAATCAAGGTCCACCATGGGGGTAATTTGACTGTTGAAGGGGGTAGGAATTACTATGTGGGTGGACGAATAAGCTACAGTGACTATGAAGAGAGGGATAAGGTCTCATTTTTTGATTTGAATGAAATTGGTAGAAAGTTAGGGATTAATGATGAAGTAAAAATCTACTGCAAGGTCCCTAGTTCACACTTCGATGGAGATTTCAAACTTATGCGGACTGATAATGATGTTTTGAAAATGGTAAGGCAGATTAAGGATAATGTAGTAGAGATTTTCCTTGTGATCTCTAATTCCATTGTTGATGATTTGTTAGATGTGAATGTTGGTAATTGGGAATGGGATTGTGGGACCTTTCCGGAGAGTGGGATTACCATTGAAAATATAGATACAATAGAGGGGTTAAGTGGCACTTTAGTTGAGGTTGAAGATGACTCAGATTCTGATAAAAACTACGATGAATTTAATGACAGTGATTATGAGTTGAGTGATGAAGATGATAGATTGTACGAAGACAATGTGGATGATAATACAAAATGGGCTGGCACTCTGTTCAGCAATACCAGGGTTCCATCCCAAACACTGTATTACAATACTGTTGAGGGTGAGGATATGGTGTATGAGGATGAGGGAGATTCCACAGATTCTGATGATGGGTTCCGTAGTTGGGATGAAGAAGATGGTGACAATTCATTGAATAAAGCACTTGTTTTTAAGGCAATCAAAGGGAGAGAAGAACCTATCTTTGGAAATGGTATGATATTCAGGAGTAGGCACCAGTTGGCTGAGGCAATTAGGCAGCACTCTATTCTGAATGGGAAAGAAATCCGATTCTTAAAAAATGAAACAACAAGAGTGAGGGCTAAATGCAAGACTTATGAAAAAGATGAGGAAAAAATTGATTGTCCATGGGAACTTTCTGCTACTGATAAAGGGGTAGCAAACAAAACACTACAGGTCAAGAAATACAACCCAAACCATAATTGTGGTAGGATTTGGAATAACAGGTTGATGAATAGCAATTGGTTGGCCCGGATTTATTTTGATGATATTAGGATCACTCCTACTATGAAACCCTTGGATATTCAAGAAAAGGTTAGACATGATTTCCAATGTGATGTTTCTGAAAGTCAATGCTATAGGGTAAGAGGAAAGGTGTTGAGGAAGATTCAAGGTACCATTGAGGATCAATATGCTAGATTATGGGATTATTGCAATGAGATAATGAGAAGCAATCCTGATACTAGTGTTTATATTCGTTTGAAACCAGACCAAGATGGAATTGCAACCAATGTTTTTCAAAGGTTTTATATTTGTTGGGCAGCACTGAAAAAAGGATTTAGGGAGGGTTGTAGACCAATTATTGGAGTCGATGGGACTCACTTGAAGGGGGGGCATTGTCTTGGTCAATTGCTAACAGCTGTGGGTGTAGATGCAAATGACCAGACTTTTCCTGTGGCCTACGCAATTGTGGAGCAAGAAAACACACATACTTGGACTTGGTTTTTGCAGGTATATTATGAATATGTTTCCTGAATCTATTTCCTGAATCTCTTTCATAGCTGAATCTCTTTCATTTGATTTGGTTTTTGCAGCATCTGATTCCTGACCTTCAAATACTGAATCAACCTACATGGACTATTATTTCAGACAAGCAAAAGGTATAATCATTGAATAAGTCATTGAAAATGGATTTCTTTTTTAACTACTGCTATTCTCTTTCATAGGGGTTGGAGAATGCAATTAAGGAGTTGCTACCATCAATTGAGCATAGGCATTGTGTAAGGCATTTGCATAACAACTTCAAGAGTGCTGGATTCCCAGGTCAGGATTTACATGATAAGATGTGGAATTTAGCTAGGGCTAGTTATGTGGGAAAATTTACATTCTTGATGGAAGAACTAAAGAAAGAATACCCACGGGCCTTTACATGGTTGTCTCACCAAGATAGAAACCCTTGCCATTGGTCTAGGTCACACTTTATTGTCACCCCCAAGTGTGACATTTTACTCAACAATCTTTGTGAACCATTCAACAAGGCCATATTGTGTGCTAGGGACAAACCTATACTAACCATGTTGGAGAGACTTAGAACCTACTTCATGAAGAGGTTAGTTGAAAAGAGAGAATTTGCAACTAAATGGGTAGATCATTTGGGTCCAAAGATACATAAAAAGATAGAGAAGTTGAAGAAAATGTATGGTGATTTTAACATATATCCATGTGGGAATGGGGAGTTTGAAGCAAGGTGGATCCATGGTGGTCAACACACTGTCAATCTAGAACAACGAACATGCTCTTGTAGAAGATGGGATCTCACTGGAATACCTTGTCAACATGCTACAGCAGTCATAGGTCAATCAGGTTTACAGCCAGAGGACTATGTGAGTGAATGGTACCATAAACACACTTTTGAAGCTACTTATCAGCACATAATGCACCCCCTCAATGGGCCTGATATGTGGGAGAAGTCTGGTAAGGATCCAATCTTACCTGCAGAGTTTACAAAGCAACCTGGGAGGCCCAAGAAATCAAGGAGAAGGGAACCAGATGAACCTCCAAAGAATCCAATCAAGCTGAGTAAAAGGGGTGTCAAAATGTCATGTAGAAGATGTGGGAAAGAAGGGCACAACACCAGGACATGCAAAGCCCCTGTGGATGCAACTCCAGTTCAATACACCAGTACAAGAGGAAGAGGAAGAGGAAGAGCCCTTGTGGATGCCACTTCAGATGACAACGCCAACATTACTTCTATTGGAGCACAGTGAAACTCTGTTTTGCTTCTTTTTGTCTTGGAATCCATTCATGTTGCATATGGGATTCGTAGGTAGATTATCAGAACCATAATCTGGCCTGTTTTTGTAACTAATGTCCATGTGGTACATTATGCACTTGGTAGTTTATGAGACCCACAATTTAGTCTGTTTTCACCATGAACTGAAGATTTGTTTTGGTAATGCCCTTTAAGAGATATTGGAACCTATTTATGACCTGAATTGTTTGTGGCATGTTATGAATGTGGTATGTTATGAACATGTTTTGTTTGAGAGATGTTTAGAGCAGTTTTTGTATTTGTTATTGCTGTAGCTATTACTTACATTATTTTGTATGAATATGCACTTGGAATGAAGTTGGTAGTTGCTGCACTTGGAATCTAAGAAGCATGGACAAAGATACGAGATATGGATAAGACATGAAACGGATACGCGGACACGTCATTTCTCAGAAAATTAGGACACGGACACGTTGAGAAGGCAAAGAAAATGCTTGAATACATTATTGTTGGGAAAGAAGTTTCAGACTAACGGAAAAAGACAATGACCTGAGTACTCGAATACATTACTGTGATGATAAAAATCACATTTTGAGGAACTTTTATTTTTGGTTTTATTTTTCTTTCACCTTATCTACTTTTTTATTGTCAAGTTATAATTGTAAATGTGCTTGTACAGTTTACAGAAAACAGGGTATTCATAGTGGGTGCTTGAAGAGGAGCATGAAGATTGTGGCTGGGTCTTCATGTGGTTGGGGATGGGGAAGAGAAAATGAGTGAGAGAATTTGAGGTAAGAGGAAGAAAAGTCAATCAATACTCTGTTTTTTATAGCCCTATATGTGTATATATACACCAGATATTAGAGGGAAACCCAAACATTTTGGCGCCAGAAGGTTGTGAGGGGCTGAAATGACCATTATGCCCCCAGGTCCTTGTCACATGCTTGGCACATGCTCCCTTTTCCGTTAAAAACATGGATGGAGTTAGTCTGAGGACGAAATAAAAGGGTTTTGGATAGTTTGAGGGATGAAATTGCTGGTTTAGATAGTTTGAGGACGAAGTAGAAAAATTGGTGATAGTTCGAGGGATGTTTTCATAAAAAACTCTTCAAAAAATGCAAACGCAAATTAACAGCCAGAGTGAAGGTAAGGGTTGAGGTCCTTGAGGAGAGTTTCGGCGGGGGGGGGGGGTTGGGGTTGTGTGTTTCGACTTTCGAGTGTGGGCGGTCATACCGGAATTGGTCGGAAAGGTGAGAGAGACGTAAGTGTGGAGATCGATGGAGGCGGCGACGGCGGTAGATCCGTGGACGACGGTGTGTTCTCCGGTGAGTATGATTCTGCCGGGAGCTCTTGCTCTCACCTCCATTCTCTCTTCTGCTCATTACTCCGGATAATAATTTTCACTTTGTTTATTTATTTATTATTTATTTTTTTATCCGCATTTTACCTTTGTTCATGTCATTAAATTTCTCCCTCTATCTCTCCCTCCGCGCAGCGCTCATTACATAAAAAAATTTCTCAACACCTTGCTCCCGTCAAGTGAGGTCCGTTCCAGTCTCACTCCGATTAATCGGTAATGTTCACTTCATAGCGCTTGTCGCCCAGAGCAAGTATGGCTTCGGATATCATAAAATGCTTGATTGAGGTCCGTTCCAATCTCATTCCAATTAATCGGTAATAGTCTCATTCCGATTAATCGGTAATGTTCACTTCATAATGCTTGTCGCCTAAAGCAAGTATGCCAAAAAAATATACAAATCGGATATAATAAAATGCTTGATTGGAACACCTTTATCCTAAAAAAATGCTCCGAAACAAGAGATCAAACCCACTAAAACATATTATTTGCAAGTTATATGTGTTCAGATAAGATAAGGCACATAATAATTTTCGATAGTTTTTGCGTACTTGTTCTACGCGAGAAGCTCTACGAAGCAAGCGTTTCCGATCAATTGGGGTGAAACCGGAGCGGACCCCACTCGGCGGGGAAGCACAGCGCTGCCCTTTGGAGGGGGCAACACCATTGATTTCATACACTGGGAGGAGAGGGAGAGGGATGTATATAATATGTATATTGCCTGTTGGTGACTGTTGAAAAAAAACCTCTTTTTCTCCTTTTGGGGTTCGCCGATTCCTCTGGGAAAAAAATTGAAGATGGAGGAGTACCGCTTCGAGCATGAAGAAGAAGATTATTTCCCTCCCAATTTCATAGCGTACATGGAGAGTGAACTCAAATGGTTGCGCCTGGAGGTTTGGCGTTCCTGGACCCAAGTCAGTGGATGGGTTTTCTGGAGCCGACAGGATGACCATCCCGATCGTCCTCTATCTTCCGGCAAGTGACCTCTATCTCTTTCTCTCTCTTAAAGTCTTTATTTTTTAGAGCAATGTTATGGTGATCATGTCTCATATCTGAGAACACATTTTGAGTACCATATGAGCAGGGCCGGCTCAGGGATAAGCCAGCAAGTCCGTGGGCCTGGGCAACCCCGGGCTAGGACAACCACAAAAAAAAGTTCGAAATAAACATTTATAATAAATATAAGAGTTTTTTTTCTTTTTTAATGTTTTTATCCCTCAAACTATTACCCATTTTTCTACTTCATTCTTAAACTATCAAAACCACCCATTGAGTCTAATTAGTTCTTTAATGAGTCCAAATCTCATTCTTTAGACTCAATAGATGAGATTAGGATAGTTTAAGGACGAAATAGAAAAAATGGTGATAGTTTGCGCCTTGAGGGATAAAAACATAAAAAAAAAAAAAACTCTAAATATAAATTTCAACATTACAACTATATGGCTTCCTGGCCCAATGAAAAGGCTTCTACTCCTTACCCAAGGTCAAGGATTCAATAATTTAGGGGTGAGCAAAAAATCCGTCAAACCGCGAATCCAGTCCAAACCAATTCAAACCGAAAGATTTGGTTCGGGTTTTTAGTAGTATGATTTGGTCATGATTTAAAAAGATTAGAAACCGCGTTATATAGTTTAGTTTGTGAATTCACGTTCATGGTTATGGTTCCAAACCGATCCGAACCGTATATACATATATATACATTATAACGGGATTTAACTATGATTCACCAAATAAATATGAGAGCCTTAGTCAACTACTTTTCCAATTATTGATTCTATTAAATTCACCGCAATATTTAGTTTTCCTTCTTTGCCAAGATAATTTAGATTAAACTTCTATATATCACAACCCATTCTTAATTTTCTATAATTATTAATTTATTATACACAAAAAGCACATAGGATCACCAGATCAGTTAACTTACACTGCCCAATTCCTAAATTTCTTTAAATTCTATTCCTATAATTCGTTCACTACCAAGACTTAAGGCAATTATGGTATTCCACTTTGAATTAGTTGGTTGATGTTAGTTTGTTTTGATAATTTGAATGAAATTGATTTTAATATAAGTTTTCTTTTAATTTATCTTCGTAACTTTAAGTACTTTAAATATTTTTTGAAAATGATAGCTTAATTCAAAACAAACCGTGGTTTAAAACCGAAACCGAACCGTACTTTAATGGTTTGGATTGGTTTGGTTTGGTTCTATGCCTTTTGTGGGATGGTTTGGTTCTCTAAATTCATAATCCGTAAGTATTGGTTTGGTTCTTGATTTACTATTGTAGACACCCCAATTTGGATGCTTCGATATCTTTTAAGTCCCCGATGGTGATAAAAGGGTTTTATATTAAACTAATACCGTTTTGGAATGAATCCTTCAAAAATCAACTCCACCGTACGACACACACTCCACCGTACGGTACAGCTACGTCTTCCTAACCGCCATATAGTTAGGGCGGTAGTAATTTCCACCGCACGGTAGAAATAACTCTATCGTACAGTAGATATGTCCACCGTACGGTACATCGTAACTTGCACCACCTTTTCAGATTTATCAGCCAAGGCATCTCAAGCCATCATGGCCCGGCCCATAGCCCTCCATGGCCGGCGTAGGCCTGCAGCAGGCTGGTGGGTGCTTGAAGACCAAGCTAAATCCCTTGAAAAATTCCTCTATAAATACCCTAGGGCTTTTCTGAAGGACACGAAAATATGTTTTGAAAATTGCACTAAAAAAGATGATAGCACACTAAAAAATGTTCTGAAGATTCCCTACTTGTTTCCTTTCATTTCCAAAACACCAACGCCAGTCCAAATTCACACCGAAGGCTCTTGCAATCACTACAATTTTTCAAAGAAGATTCATTCCAAAAAGGTATAACTTTTGTCCTTATACTCTGAGGGGAACCAACAGGTTCAGGTTGGTTCTTAATACCACTCCTGGGCCTAAATCGTTCAATCCCTGCGAAGAAATAAAAGTTTGAATCCCATTTTAACTCCACCGTACGGTACATATGTCCACCGTACGGTAGAAGGTTTTCAGGGAACAGTGTCTTGGTTGCTACTTTCTTCTTCTCTTTGTAATCTGATATAAGATACCATGCTGTTTCATGTTGTGTTTTAAACAATATATGCCATGCTTAGATTCATGAAATTATATCAGTTATGTAGCATGTTTTGACATAAGTACCTTTTACTTAATACATAAGCTTACATGCCAATTTAGGTCTCTAAGTGCCCTGTTAGTCCACTTCAAGCTGCTGGCCACAAAATGCATGTACCGTACGGTTCATAAATCTGCCGTACAGTGGTATATCCTGTGGAATAAAGTCCTTATTTGTTGTTATGTGATAAATTAAAGCATGCTTATTAGCATTTATATTTGTTAAAAAAACTGTTCACATGTTGTAGTTGTCTTGTATGCCAAATTGACCACGAAATATGTACCGTACAGTACAAGTGTCCACCGTACGGTTGAGTTTAGGTGGGACAGAACGTTACTTTCTGTAATTACAATGTTGACATTCCTTTCTCTTAGTTATTATCTGTACAAGCATGTCTATATAGCTACCTGTTATTAGCATGAGTTATTTAATTGTTTTGTTTAAAAACATGCCTGTTAAATGTTTATATTGCAATTAAAATTGTTTATATAACTTGTTTATGTAGCATTAAGAGTTAAGCAATAAAATGAATTTCAAAATCCCACAAATATTAGTAAAGACCGATTTTATCGGGCGAGCGGGGTGTTTTTCTAAACAAAACCTTCCCCTCTCGTAACCTAGCTCCCGAACCCAATCTCTGGTTTAGTTTCAAATTCAAATTTCATTTTCAAATTCCAGGTTTTCTCGGGTAGCAAACCATTTTACAAAAACCTGGGTGGCGACTCTTCAATTTTTCAAAACGAGCGGCAGGAGACGGCCTCCGAAAAGGCCCATCTCGGGCTTTGGCGAATCAATTCGGACCATGCTCATCCCTATTCAATACCCATAGCTAGTAACTCACTTTACTTTTTTTAAAACTCGTGCTATTGCCTAAGGCTTTAACTCTTTTAATATTGGGGCTAGGCTTTAACTCTTTTAATGTTGAGGCTTAGATTTTATTTGGATCGGATTGGCCGCACTACACGTGTAGTGCGGGCAGTGGCAGACCCAGGATTTGCCTCACGTGGGGGCACACTATACTAATAACCTTAAGCAAAAATCGAAATTAAGCCCAAAGGTACAAACTATGGAAAATTGAATTGTAAATTTCATTTATTGGGTAAAAACCAAGTAAAAAAATGAAGGCCTAATTTTCCCAAACAATGAAGATATATATTACGAACCTTAAATTAAAGAAAAGAATAAAAAGTCCAAAATTATGTTGCTCCAAATTAAAAGTCCTTTTAATAAAATGTTACTTTTGCCATGTAGCTCCAAATTTAATTGATGATTGGTGAGGAAAACGGTGAGGTGATGGGTGACGACCACAGAGACAAGCGATCGGCAAGACAAAGTAAATCAAGCGTTGAGCGAGTTTTCTATGTGGGTTTCTCGTTCTCCCACTCATTTTTGCCAAAAAAAAAAAACCCCACTAATTTTTGCATAAAAAATAAACTATATATTTAAATAAATAAAAAAAAGAAGGGATGGGGTGAGGTGAGGTGGGGTGGGGGCACGTGACCCCACGTGCCCTTACTCGGTCTGCCCCTGAGTGCGGCGGGGGTGCACTACAGCATCCCCGGGTCGTGATCAAATTTTATTAGCATACTTTTTTTCATTCAAATATTTGTACTTTTTGCATGGATCTTAATTGGGGTAGTTCAAATGGATACCAAAAGTTAAGATTGTGTTTCATAACATAAAACTTAATATTTTGACTTTTTGCATTTATCTTTCTATTAAATATTTTAAGTGAACAACTTTAATTAAAAAAGCATATGTTATGTAATAATATGTAGAAGTTTCACATTCTTCCTAGAAAAATTTGCTGTCTTTTTTGATTTTTTTTAGATCTCCGTTTTTTTTTTTGGATTAATCATTTATCTCAACAAGAAGAGTGTAAAAAGTAAAAAAAATATGACCAAAAAAAAAAAAGGGTCAGTAAAGAAAACAAATTTTATTTTATCCTAATGCCATCCTATCTGGACCTTTTTAATCTTTGGTTCACATTTCATATCTGTCTTGTTTCTTTCATTGGCATCCATAGTTAATTTCAAAAATGATGACAAAAAGTTAAAAAACAAAATAGGGAAAAGTAAATAAAACAAAAACTAATACCACAAACAAAAATGTAAGGAGAAAAGTTAACCACACGTACATTGCTCCAAAAAATGTGAGGAGAAGTTGTTTTCTTTGAATTGAATCGTGCTAATCATAAAGCACTATATACATTTTGATTTCGATTTTTGGATGTGATTCAAGCTAAAAGCACAATGTAACCTTGTTTGTTTCTTCTTCTTTTTTGACTTTTATATCTTATTATTTGTTATCGCTTAATAGCAAATGGGTAACCAAGCTTGAGGTCAGGCTTAGGCAACCCAAACATCAAGGCCAATCTTGCATATGAGTTGTCACCATTGCATTGGTAGAACGACAAATGAGGCACATTCTACCACTACAGTGGTGACACACCACATGATACCCAAAATGTGGTACTCAAACATAGTCACCAAAATATTAGTAGTGTTATTATTTTTTTATTGGCTCAATTACCACAATTTCCATTGACAGGTAATGTGGTGGACTTTGTTCCCTATGATTGTGCGAGTCTGAATGTAAGAGTCAATATCAGACATGCTCTCCAAAAAATGATATTGCACCCAAGCCTTGAACGGTTACTTGAATTGTCCCTGATTCAATTTTGGGCAGCCACGAAAACATCCGAGGGGCGGACTTTGCTTACAACTCAGAACCAACCTTTTGCTCTTGGTCCAACATATTACAAGATTAGTAGACAATTGCTTGGTGAGTATAGGATGACGATGTGTAGGGAGTATAATAACTACTTCTACGCAGATGCAGAGAGTGGAGAAGAACAACTTGGACTTCTTGGCCGTGTGTTCCTGCATAAGTTCCCAGAGTCTACTCCAAGTGTGAAGTATTACTCTCTTAAAGAGTATCCACAACTT
Organism: Rhododendron vialii; assembly: GCF_030253575.1. NCBI lineage: Eukaryota > Viridiplantae > Streptophyta > Magnoliopsida > Ericales > Ericaceae > Rhododendron > Rhododendron vialii. The sequence continues at coordinate 28,698,046 of NC_080561.1, forward strand.
GACCTTGCTTTACGTTGCGAGATAAACGTATCTTGGGCTCTGCCAGTATTTGAACGTTCCAGCCAAACCTATGTTGGGGTACTTGAGCTAGTGTCCACATATGTTGCAAATTCAGGTTCTGACATATCTTTCATGGACCACCTAGATGATATTTTTCAGGTTCGTCAATTATCCTAGCATTTTTTAATTTCTTGGTACTTAAACATTCATTACTTGGTGCATGTTTTCTACCTGGGATATGTATCGTGCATCATTTTTTCCACTTTATGAATCGTAACAAGATACATATCAAAAAAATATGTTGTATATATGAAAAATAATTGTTTTCTATACAAAAAATAAGTTTTTAAGATGAACAATTCCAAGTCTTCTTTTATTTTGTTTTTTATCGGCGATTCCAAGTCTCCCTAGTGGAGTCTATCACTTTGAGGCTTTTGAGTGACTTGTTCAAGGGAAGAGAAGAAAACTAGAAGAGTCCTCGTCTTATTCATGCAAAACATGTTAAAAAACATTTTTTTCTTGTATTTGAGCTCTAATAGATTGAATTTTGGTTTTCTTTAAGTGTATGTTTGGTTGGATGGAATCAATGTTGGAATGGAATAGTCATTCCAATGACTTACTTATTCCAATGTTTGGTTCACCATTGAATAATGGAATGATGATTCCAAATGGAATCACTATTCACCTTAGTAAAGGAATTGTCATTCCATCCAAAAAACTAAGGAATTGATATTCCATTTCTTTGGTACACCAAAATTACTTGTGCCACTCCAACATTCACTATTGCCACACCAAAAATTACTATTGCCACTCCAAAAAATGCTATTGCCACTCCAAAAATTGTTATTGCCACACTATTCCATTGGAGATGAGAATGACTATTCCTAAGCACAACCAAACATGAAAATGGGAATGATTATTCTATTCTCAATTCCGCCAATTCTATTCCGTTCTTAATTCCATTCCTATTCACATTTCATTCCATCCAACCAAACACACCCTAAATGGTTTCATTGTTGCCACAATTAGATCAAAGGATTTAGAACGCATTTGAAGTTCCGCTTCTTATGATATGGTATAACTTTTTTTCAATAATTGATTGTAGGATATGCACCGAATCGGATACGCAAATGTATCATATGATACGCCATCGTAAGATACATATCCTGTATCGTAGGATTTTAACAACTCCTCCCTCACTTCTTCTTTTTTCCCTCTTTATTTTACTTTATTGTTGGCAAATTTTAATTATACTGTTGGTGTTGTTGGGAATTGATTGAGCATACCGATGCTCTAGACTATAAACGAAGGAAGCATGGTAATATGCACAAAAATTGAATTGAGTCTCTAAGCCTGCCCTCTCGGATGCCATTTGGCTTTGAGGGCATGGTTCAGTAGCAAAACAGGTATAGGGGGCCACTGTTTCAGTGGTATTCTGAGAGCAGCCACTTTGTGCATATTGCCAAAGGTTAGGTCTGTCTTCAATCCTTCCCCGCCCATACCCCCAATGATTGGGGACTATGTGGGTTCTGTTGTTGTTGTGGTCCCGTTGGGAATTCAACCTTTTAGGGAAAATTGCACTGTCATTTTAAAATGTCTCCTTCAAAGGTTAAATTGGATATCCCATATTGCCCTATGATTTTCACTTTTAATTACTTCTAATAGTTTATCAAAGTTAGATATGAAAGGCGAAACATTTTTTTCACTTTTCAAAGAGGAGTACCAATATTTTGGGACATCTATATGAAGGATCCTCTCCAATTGGTAAAAAAACTGAACGTGTCCAGTTTTGACAATTTTTTGGGTGTATCCTGCTCTCACTTTGATGATCTAAATAGTTCATTGTATAGAGCTAGTGAAGAATTACAAACTAGCCAAAAATCAATTTGCTTGTATATCGATCACAAACTGATCGAAGCATATTCATCTTCAAATAAAAGGGCTCCAATTCAATGTATGTATCTATTTGTTTGAATATTAATGTATTCTAAATCATATCGATCAGATATCCGATCAAGTTAACTTTTGGCTTGGTTAAGCTTCTCAACAAAATGAATGATTCCAATTATTAAAGAGAGCTAAGGATGGACCAAAAAATGTCAAAACTGGATCCGTCCAGTTCTTTGAATAACTTGAGAGAACCTATCTAAATAAGGGTACCTACTGCTGACCAACATGCTGTACATTATTTGTCATGGATATGTTTAACTAAATATTGATATCAAACCTCCTTTAATAGCCTTTGCTTTCTTAAATATATTGTGTATACAAGTTTAACTGTTAGTGTTTATACTTTCGTCATTCTTTTATGGCATTTTTTGCCATTTTCATCTCTTTCAGTGGACACGAGAAAAACTGGTATCCACCAATTTCTTATGGCGATGACTCCTCTTACACCGGTGGTAATTTTGACAATATGAGTATCCTTAAGCTACATGGTCAGCTTATTGAATCGCAAAATTTCAAAACACGACATTTTGAAGTCAATGATTTGGCTACAATCCCACTCGTTAATCTAATTATAGGCCATAGTATCATCTATGGACATAAACCTTTGTTTTTACTTTCCCAAGGAAGTAGTTTGCCAAATGGACAACTGCAATGCAAAATTGGTTGAGAAGTGGATAAACAACCGAATGCGAATTCTAAGCATTTAAACGGCAACAATCTAGAGCGATAATGAGTTGTCTTTGCATGAATGCAGCAAAGAAAAAAAAATCTCTCCAAATAAAAGACATCATTGGACCTTGAGGAGTTTTGTTCCTTGGCAACAGGAAGGCAACTCGCCCGTCAATAATTATGTTGTTAAAGTATCATGAGAGGAATTAGGAGTTAATGATGAATTTTTACCCCATGATAGAGATCATTTGAGATAGACAGCTTGAGAGGGACCCACAGCTTTCAACTGCATATCTGGTGCCGTTCGACGCCGGTGCCACCTCCCACGCGTTGTCTAGCCATTTATGGTGCTTTGTTTTTTTTCTCTACTTGTAAACTACTAGATATGTGTTTGTATATGCCTGTGGTGCGCTAAGAGAGTGGACAAGAGTGAACCAGAGTGTGAGAGTGATAGTTTTCGCCTTTTCGGTGTAAACTCCATTGGTTCTGATGGATATACGAAATATTGTATAAATGTATTTTTTCATGGAGCAGGCATTCCGGTCAAACCGCGTAACTCTTTGATATCCGTGATGTTGTGTGTGACCCATGAACCCCAACAGTTTTTCAATCAGGGGTTCCTATGCCAAGTTCTCTTTGACTCGACATTCATTCCTGTGAAACACCAGTGTAGTTGAGAGTGAACTCTCAGAAATGAAATCTGGACTATTGTAATGCTAAACAACACGTAAAGAACCTAAGAGTCTCTCTTGAATTTCAGTTAAGGTATTAAACACTTACTCGTCGAAAGCTTGTGATCCTACAAAGAAAATGCCATTATGTTTTGAATGCTGACTCACAAAAAACTCAAGATTATTTCCTTATTTGCTGGGACTTCTGTGAGGCGTATGCTGTACAAACCGTTGTCGCATCTATTGACGTACATTTTCTCTACTATGCTATGCTCTGACCCTACTTGGATGTATTGAGTATGTTTTTTCAGATACTATATGTGCGTATTCTCAAAATTCCTGAGTTGCATCTTTCCATTACTTGCAGGAGTTTGGTCTGCAATGTTCTAATGGATATAAGCACTATGAAATGCAAGTGAGTGGCAAACCATGATGCAATGTTAAATCTGGATTTTTCTTCCTTGTATAATTACTGTAAGTGATACATTCGGAAAAGTATCATAATGTGACAATACCCTCAAAACAGTGCAGGGATGAAAATAAAGCACTTACAGCTGCCATCCGGGAACTCAAGATGGTGTTGAGATCAGTGTGCAAAATTCATGAGCTACCCTTGGCTATGACATGGGTCCCTTGCATTGCTTGCAATGGTTTAGTGCGAGGGCAACTCATGTCCAAGGGTGTAGAATTTCGTGGGAACAGAAATGATGCATGCAAATATGCCGAGCTTGAGTTCTTAAAAGTAAGTAAATGTAGTCACTTCAGAAATGGACGTGTGACAGGGTGGGCACTTTCATCTCCTAACATGTTATATTGCTCGGACATAACCCAAATCAGCTTAGCTGTGTACCCTTTGGCACCCTATGCACGTCAGTGCAAATTCCATGGTTGGTTTGCAATAGGCTTGCAGAGCAGTTACACTGCAAATGATATTTATGTACTAGAGTTTTTTTTGCCCACAAGCTACAGATACGTTGACAACTCATGGACCTCATTGGGCTTCATATTGAGAACGATGGAGGAAAAGTTTAAAACTTTTAAGCTTGCTTCTGGCCAAGAATTTGGGGATTTATTATCTGTTGAAGTTATGGATTTTCAGAATGGTCAGAAACTTCATTCTGTTCAACTGATCCAAGCTACTAGATTTTCTCCTAGTCTTGAACCCTTAAAGGATGGAGGAGTGATGTTGCAGGTAGGTCAACTTGATCAGCCATCAATGGATGCCATAAACAATGGAATAAATGTCGTTGGTGAAGAACAAAACTGCATTTTGCCTAGTCTTGTACACTTGCAGAATGGAGAAGTGACGGCGCAACTAGATTCATCTCATCGGCCTTCTGTTCAACTGATCCAAGCAACTAGATTTTCTCCTAGTCTAGAACCCTTAAAGGATGGAGGGATGATGTTGCAGCTAGGTCAACTTGATCAGCCATCAATGGATGGCATACACAGTGGAATGAATGTCGTTGGTGACGAACAAAACTGCATTTTACCTAGTCTTGAACCCTTGCAGAATGGAGAAGTGACGCTGCAACTAGATTCATCTGATCAGCTGTCAATGGATTCTTCAAACAATGGACAAAATGTTGTCATTACTGCAAAACAAAACAGCATTGTGGTTACTAGTTCAGAAGAAGGCAAAAGAAAGACGCAAGAAAGAGAACACAACAAAACTGGAGTTAGAATTCAAGTTTCTTTAGAGGATATCTTTAAATGTTCGAAAATGAGCCGTAACAATGCTGCAAGAAAACTCGAAGGTAAGAGTACACCCTCAAAATTTAAAATCCGAGTTTTCTCTTTGTCTTGATAGTAACTTTTAGCTAGATGGTCTCTTTTCATATAGAAATTATTGGCCATTTGGCAGTGTAGAGCAGAAGATTTCTATCTTATCAGAATTGTTCATTTTGCAGTTAGCATATCTACATTGAAGCGTGTTTGTAGGGGTTACGGTATCCATCGGTGGCCACCTCGCAACATAAAGAAAGTCCATTCCTTTCGGCCCTTGCCTATTGAGGACCAGGGACAAACTCCACAACTAAATTCTAATTTGCCTTTAAATCAAGCTTCAGCTAGTGTTGCTCACGTAAAGCCCGCATTCGAAGATGTAGATATGGTGACAATTAGGGCAAAATATGACAATAATATGATAAAGTTTCGACTGTCTTTGTCGTCTACATTAGTAGAGTTGCAGCAAGAAGTGGCTAAGAGGCTGAACCTAAAGGCTAGAACTTACTATGTCAAGTATAAAGATGAGGAAGATGAGTTGATTTTAATAGCTTGCGATGAGGACTTGCAAGATTGTATACACACTTCTAGATCTCTAGGCAACACTTCGCTTGTGGTAGAACTTGAGCCAAAACAGCCAATTACCCCACTCATCACCAGCTTGAATACTGCTAATTAAGCATTTTTTTTGCTTGTTTTGTGAGATTTGAGGGGACCGTGGACCTAAAGATTGGCATTCGATGTGGAGAAGTTGGGGGTTCCTCTAGATTGGCATTTCATTTGAGAAGATTAATACTCTCTCCGTTGTTAAATGGTGGTCCACCATGTTTTTACGTGTAATTTTTGAACCAAAATGTAAGGTACTTTCGTGCATAATTTTTTAAATTTCTTGACACCAAATTAAAGATCTCTGCGAGACCTTTAAGCTGTCTCTAGCTGCTACAGTTTTTTGGATTTGGAGAGAGAGAAATGGCAGAGTCTTTCAAAATCTGTCAAGGGATGCTACTGCTTTACAAAACCTGATTATTGGGGACATTCGTGCCTGCCTTAGCTCCTGGAGAAGGGTTAAGGCTTCTCCTCAGAATCTAGCTGTTGCTGCTGCTACCTGGAGGATTCATAAGAGAGTTTTTGGCCCTTGAACCTTGGATTTTTGTTTGCATTTCTTGTCTGGTTTTCCTTACAAGTTTGTTTTGAGTATGTAAATCCATGTCAGACCATTTTCTGACTTTCTTTGTAGTTTGTTTGATCAATAAAAGCTCTTCAGTTCACAAATATATATATATATATATATATATATATATATATATATATATATATGGAGGAATTTTCAAGTGAGGGATCCCTCATTTTGTTAAAATGAGGGACTTTCATTTTCCGATCAAATTTTGAAAATCCGAACCATTCAATGTGTGCATAATGTAATTTTAAGGGTCCCCGCGAGAAATCAGCAAAAAAAATGACCGGGAAGGGCGTCATCCGAGCAGTTTTTTTTGAACCGTTCAATGAAAATTGCTCGGATGAAGCCCTTCCCGGTCATTTTTTTTGCTGATTTCTCACGGGGACCCTTAAAATCACGTTCTGATCACTTTGAGCTGAATATGTCAACAAATCGACACTCCGTTTCCCTATTAGGTTTGTGTTCCTCAATATATCCCAGTGTTTCTAATTTGATGCTCTAGGATTCTACTTTTTGTAGATATATATAGAGGTGTCAAACGGACCGGGTTGGCATGGCACGGCACGGGCACGTCACGTTTAAGTGTGGCACAACACTGTTTTAGCCAAGCACGGGCATGACACGGAAGTGAGTTGGGCACGGCACAAAAGTGGGCTGAGCACGGCACGGAAGTGGGATGAGCACGGCACAGGCATAGAAAAACAAATACCAATTTTAATTTTATTAAATAAATTGACTCGCTATGTCAGTAATTAAGGTAAAAATAAATTGACTTGCTATGTGGCTAATATAGAAGGTAAAAAATATTTAGTTTCGTAATTTAACTACAAACGATTTTAAAAAACGGCACGCGCAAGAGAATGTGTGCTTTTTGGGAAGATTTTGACGGGCTATTGCGCTCTTGCAAAACCACATGTTAAGGGAATTGAAGCAGCAAGGGGAAAACCTCAAGATTTTGTTTGACATGGAAGCTAGCTTCAAAAAAAAGACTTCGGGTTAGTACTGTGCAGTGAGGTGCACAGCACCGTACTGTGCACTTCCGAGCCGTTGGATCATGCATCCGACAGCTCAGATCTCTTCTCGGCAACCAATGATCAAAAGCCATCCATTACCGAGATGAGCTCCAAGCCGTCGGATACACGATCCGACGGCTCGAAGGTGCGCAATACGGTGTTGCGCGCACCACTGCACAGCACCATCCCCAGTTGCAAAAAAAACCAAGCTAAAGATGAGACAAGGTATTCAAAATCTTAATGGCAGGACTTCCGCAATGACTCTGATTCAAATGAAGAACTTGATGTGTGCAATAATGCAAAAGACATGGCAACGCTAACAAACTAGGAAACTGCGATTCAGAGAGAAAATGATGGCTTTTCAGTCAACGATTGTTTTCCTTTTTTGGTTATCTTAGAAAGGAATTCCCACACAAAAGAAAGCAGTCATGATAGTTCTAAAAACTGTAGTGGGAATGGGATGGTTGGCAACTTATCTCTACTAGATACAAACTACAATTTTGTTTTTTTTTTTTGAGGGCATTTTTGCATATGGATTGGTGCATGGGGAACTCTATCAACAATTGCATTCCATTAAGGAAATGGAAAGGGCTGCCACCATACTTAAGCGAGCCTAGATTGCGCGCCTTGTGCGCGAAAAACTTCCTAGTGATGCATAAGGCACCGTTTTTGGATGGAAACGAAAAAACTATAATCTCCAAGGAACTGCTTTTTCCTCGTTATTTCTTCATTCTTGACCCCGCTTTCAATCCAAGCTTCACTCGACCCCAAAACCATATGTATGTGTATGTATGAGTACTTACTACTGCCATCCCTTTTTATTTGCCTCTAACTCCATTTTGGACTGAAAATAATGCAAGAATGTACTGCTCACTTTCGTAGAACCGTCGTCTAAAGAATACTAAAGTACAATGTCGAATGCCATTTTTACTCTAGCAAGCCAATGCCATGTTCATTTTTATTCTACCGGGCAAGTGCCATATCAGTGGGCCTTGTCCGCAGGCCTCTCGCTAGTATACCAAATAAATCATCTTCTATGTTGATAAGTACTATAGCAGATTGAGCTTCAGAAACCAATTCCAAAACTTGATACCAGTTGGATTTTTGAACCACCTGGAGATTTGACTACCTTGTTGCTAGGGCTGCAAAGGAGCTCAGCTCTCACTCGAAGTGCAAAATCAAAATCATGCTTAGATCAAACTCACATCCACTATAAATAAACGGTAATCTAAATTGATGCACACACAAGTTGCCATGATTGTTTGTGGGCAAAATAAAGTGATGTAAATTTCGTGTCTTCGAGTAAACTACAAATTCAAGAGTCTTCTTTTTGCTTGTGTCGGTCAGGCGTGGGAAGTTCCTATATTCCAACAGCATAATTTCGGCAGAGAGATGTTACCAAGATCGATTGTTGTCTAAAGTAAATTGTCTCTGAAGATTGAAGTGTCAAGACTATTACACACCTAAACTTAGAATGCATTTGCACATGTAATGGCAAAGAGAGGAGCATAAATAGAAGCTATATGTACTCCACTACTCCCCCTACTCCACAAAGCTTACATTTACAATATCTGGCTTATTGTAATGCAATATAAACAGACCCAGTATCTTCACAAGAGCTTAAACTACACACTTTTCCACCTCATAGTGGACCTGCAGCATCCCTTTATTGTCAGATTATCACTTGGAAACAGTCCACAAGTAGGGATATAACATTGATTACCAACAATAATCCTAATACCTCGATTAATGATCCCACCATTGTATATTGTTTTCACATTGTGTATGTCCTAACTATGAAGGCTTCGAAGTGTGAATATTTCAGAAAAATACCGGATTTTTAATTGTCAAGAGTCAAGACTAGGTCATATACATGCGCGGTTGTGAAAATGCAACACTGCAACAACGCTCTTATTTATTCGAATAAGAAATGGAAGCTTACATAAACAAGTTAAGACCTTCGGTAACTCAATTCCTGAGCAATTTCAATTTGTTCCTTGAGAGTTCCATAAAGCGTCTCGACAAGATTCAGCAGGAACCCATCTGATCCATGCTTCGCTAACAAGGAAACTGACACGGGAAGATTGTCATACGTTCCTAGTGGTATGCTCACCTGTGAAATTGACCAACTTCATAAGTACTACTTTGGTAATCAAGAAGCTAAATATTAAGTTACTATGCCACCCACACACACTTTTTCATATACATGTCCAAAATACGAGAGTAAATTGGTAATCAGGAAGCTAAATATTACGTGTGCCACAAAGACTCGCAGTCTTGTGCATAGTATATGTAGAGAGAGAGAGAGAGAGAGAGAGAGAGAGAGAGAGAGAGAGAACCTGGCAGAAGCCAGATACTCCAGCAACAGACAACAAGCTAAAAGCCCTGGCACGAAATGTTTCCAATGTAGATGGCTCTGTTTGTAATTTTGGTGGAGGCCCAGGAACTGTGGGGATTGCTAGGATACCGTAGTCCTACATAAACAAGAATGAATAACACAGGTAAGACTGGGGACTAAGTTGTTAATATGTGATGCAACCAAAGATACCCATAGATAATGTAGAGAGAGAAACTCCCAAATGGGATACAAAAGAGACTAGCTCTTGATAATATTTGTTCAAAATGATAAAAGCTACCAAAAGAAAGGACTCCAACACCTATAAATATAATCAATACAAAAAGACATAAATATCCTTACTACATACTACATCATACTCCCCTACTAAAAAAGAAACTTGTCCTCAAGTTACGGTAGTGTCCTCCGGTAAATAGGGCACCAAGTGTTGCACATTGAATGTGTTGGAGATGCTCAAGTGAGAGGGTAAGCAAACTTGATAAGCGTTGTCATTGATCTTGCGCAAGACTTCACAAGGACCCACTTTCCGATCATTCAACTTCATGTAAGCACCGTGAGGATGCCTATCCTTGCTCAAAATAACCCAAACAAGATCTCCTTTTTTGAACAAAACCTCCCTTTTGTGTGCATCAACAGCCGCCTTACACTTCGCATTAGACTTCTCAATGTTAAGCTTAACTTGAGAGTGGATATTCTTCATAAGCGTAGCCATATCTTCCACCTTGGAGTGTCCCTTCTTAGGGGTTGGCAAAGGAACGAGGTCAACCACACTAGAAGGTTTCAACCCGTAAACCCCTTAAAATGGGGAAGTGTGAATGGTGCAGTTTAGAGAATAATTGTAAGCAAACTCCGCCAACGGAAGAATTCCATCCCAACTTTTTGGATGTTCACCAACTAAGCATTGCAAAAAATTCCCAAGACTCCGGTTTACCACTTCCGTTTGACCATCAGTTTGAGGGTGAAAAGAAGTACTAAAGCATAAGTTGGTGCCAATCTTCCTTAGAGGTAGAGGTAGAGGCTTTGTGGTGAACAATGGTGAAGAGAATGAGTTTGGCAACCAAAACCATGAGATTCAAGAGTTGAGACAACAAGTTGCTACCCTAACGGCGATGGTGCAAGGCTTGCAGGTGTCGCGTGTGGGTAGTGGAGGGTCCGAGGACTCTCAAAGTCACTTTGACAATCCTTTTGGTGATCCAAATTGGCGTAGGCCACATTCCACTCACTCTCCTTATAGGTGGGAGAAGAACATCAAGATTGAACTTCCCGAGTTCAATGGAAGTCTTAACCCGGATGAGTTTGTTGATTGGATAAATACGGTTGAAAGAGTGTTTGATTATGGAGACGTTTCCGAGGAGAAGAAGGTGAAGTTAGTGGCTATCCGTCTCAAAGGAAGAGCTTCCGCTTGGTGAGAGCAATTGCAAGGAACTAGGCTACGAAGAGGAAAGGGAAAGATTAGAGAATGGGAGAAAATGAAGAAGAAACTCAATGAGTAATTCTTGCCTTTCAACTATATGCAAAACCTCTACAAGAATTTGCATAATCTCAAACAAGTTGGAAGTGTTGATGAGTACACGGAAGCTTTCCATCAACTTGTTGCTAGAGTTGATTTGAATGAAAGTGAAGATCAAATGGTTGCAAGGTACATAAGTGGGTTGACAATCACAATCCAAGATGCCCTTGCTATGCAAACTTTGTGGACGGTTTCAGAAGCTTACAATCGGGCCTTAGTGGCCGAAAAGCAAGAAAAATGGAAGTTTTCGAGATCCGGGCAACAATATCAAGGTGGTTCCAAGTTCGGGCAGCCCTTTTACTCTTATGCTAGGGGTGGTTCTTCCTCTAGTGGTGGCCAAGGTGCTTCTTTCGGGGTTGGTACTCAAAATCGAGCCAATAAAGCTTCAACACCCTCTCAAAATCAGTCTCAATCCGGTGCTTCGGGGGCTCGAAATCAATTCCAAAGTGGGGGTTTTAAGTGCTTCAAGTATGGGGAACCAGGTCACAAGTCTTCGGATTGTCGTAAGAATTCCGGAGGTCGCAACAAGACACTTTTCATTGAGGAGGTTACGGAACAAGGTTGTGAGGATGATATTCCCGTTAATGACGAAGAAATATGTGAAGAAATTGGGGGTGATGATGAGGAGGAAGAAGGCTATGCGTTGATGATCAAAAAGACTCTCTTTACTCCTAAGGATGCTAGTAATGAAGATTGGTTGCGTACCAATATCTTTTACACCACTTGCAATGTTGGCGGTAGAGTTTGCAACATGATTATTGATAGTGGAAGTTGTGAGAATGTAGTCTCTCAAGAGGTGGCGGACAAGTTACAACTCAAAATGGAGGAGCATCCCCATCCTTATACCCTTTCTTGGTTCAAGAAGGGCAATGAAATCAAGGTGACTAAAAGGTGTTTGTTATCTTTCTCCATTGGGCAAAAGTACTTTGATGAAGCTTGGTGCGATGTGGTTCCTATGGATGCTTGTCATATACTACTAGGTCACCTATGGCAATATCCATGATGGAAAGAAGAATACCTACACCGTCCTTAAGGAGAAACGACAATTCACTTTGTTACCTATGAAGGAGAAGGTGACTACAAAGCCTCCTCTCACTACGTTGCTTGCTTCTAAAGGATTTCTCAAGGAAAGTCATGAAACCGGATATGTTTTAGTGTTGGTTCCTACGGCGGATATGGGTGTGTCAGATGTTCCCGAGGCGATTTCTAAACTTTTGAAGGAGTATGTTGATGTGCTTCCTCAAGAGGTACCTCCCGAATGGCCTCCTTTATGAGATATTCAACATTGTATTGACTTGGTACCCGGGGCACCCCTCCTGAACAAGCCCGCATATAGAATGCCTGCAAGGAAGAGGGAAGAGATGCAAAGGCAAGTTAAGGATTTTCTAGAGAAAGACTACATAAGGGCAAGCCTTAGCCCTTGTGCGGTGCCGGCTCTTTTAACTCCAAAGAAGGATGGTTCGTGGAGGATGTGTGTAGATAGTAGAGCTATCAACAAGATCACTATCAAGTACCGCTTTCCCATTCCAAGGCTAGATGATATGTTGGATTGCCTTGCCGGTTCAAAGGTCTTCTCAAAGATTGATCTAAGAAGTGGTTATCATCAAATTCGAGTTCGCCCAGGAGATGAATGGGAAACGGCTTTCAAGACCCCTCATGGCCTCTTTGAATGGCTTATGATGCCTTTTGGTCTTACCAATGCTCCAAGCACTTTTATGCGGGTATTGACTCAAATGCTTCAACCTCTTCTTTCGGGTATATGTGTAGTTGTGTACTTTGATGATATCTTGGTGTATAGTGCGTGTTTTGAAGATCACTCATCCCACCTCCAACAAGTCTTTGAAATCTTGAGAAGAGAAATTTTATGGGAACTTGAGAAGTGTAGTTTTGTCGTTGATAAGGTGGTATTTTTGGGGTATGTTGTGTCTTCAAAGGGGGTTCACATGGATGAAGACAAGATTAAGGCCATTATGGAATGGCCAACGCCTACAAGTGTTCATGAAGTAAGGAGTTTTCATGGGTTAGCTACCTTCTACCAGAGGTTCATTGCCAATTTTAGTAGTATCGCGGCTCCTCTTACTGATTGCCTCAAGCCAAGGGTGTTCATATAGTTCCTATCTTGGCCTTACCCGACTTTGACAAAACTTTTGAACTTGATTGTGATGCTTCGGGAGTGGGAATTGGTGGAGTCGTAAGCCAAGGTGGTCAACCTATTACTTTCTTTAGCGAGAAGTTGAACGGTGCTAAACTCAAGTACTCTACTTATGACTTGGAATTCTATGCCATTGTCCAAGCCATCAAGCATTGGAGTTACTACCTGGCCTACAAGGAATTTGTCCTCAACACTGATCATGAAGCTCTTAAGTACATCAATAGCCAACAACACCTCAATAAACGGCATGCCAAGTGGGTGGCTTATCTACAACAATTCACGTTCTCTTTGAGGCACAAATCGAGGATTCTCAACAAAGTGGCCGATGGTTTGAGTAGCAAAGTGGCTCTCTTGGTGGAAATGAAGAACAAGGTTGTTGGGTTTGAAGAATTTCGCACTTTCTATGCTGAAGATCCTTACTTTAGTAACATAATCGATGTTTTGCAAAGGGGTAATAAGGTTATCGATCCATGTTTCATGTTGAAGGATGGATTTCTCTTCAAAGAACTTAAGTTATGTGTCCCTACATGCTCTTTAAGGGAGCAATTGTTGGCCGAAAGTCACAAGTTGGGTCATTTTGGCAAGGATAAGACTCTAGCGTTGCTTCAAGATGCATACTATTGGCAGGGAATGAGTAAATATGTGGGGGCCTATGTGCAAAGGTGCCAAACTTGCCAACGGAGTAAGGGAACAGCCACTAATGCGGGATTGTATTTGCCTTTACCGGTGCCAGAAAGTCCTTGGAAATGCGTGAGTATGGATTTTGTCTTGGGGCTTCCTCCTACGCAAAGGCAGAGTGATTCTATCATGGTGGTAGTGGATCGGTTTTCAAAAATGGCTCATTTCATACCTTGTAAGAAGACTATGGATGCGACTAACATTGCTAATCTCTATTTCAAAGAGGTCTACAAGTTGCATGGCTTCCCTACTTCTATTGTCTCCGATAGAGATGCTAAGTTTCCTGCCCACTTCTAGAGGACCTTGTGGAGGAAGATCGGCACCAACTTATACTTTCGTACTTCTTTTCACCCTCAAACCGATGATCAAACGAAAGTGGTAAACCGGAGTCTTGGAAATTTGTTGCGATGCTTAGTTGGTGAACATCCAAAAAGTTGGAATGAAATTCTTCCCTTGGCGGAGTTTGCTTACAATTCTTTTCTAAACCGCACCATTCACACTTCCCCATTTGAAGTGGTTTACGGGTTGAAACCTTCTAGTGTGGTTGACCTCGTTCCTTTGCTAACCCCTAAGAAGGGACACTCCAAGGCGGAAGATATGGCTACGTTTATGAAGAATATCCACTCTCAAGTTAAGCTTAACATTGATAAGTCTAATGCGAAGTATAAGGCGGCCGTTGATGCACACAAAAGGGAGGTTTTGTTCAAAGAAGGAGATCTTGACTTTGAGAGTCCTCGGACCCACCACTACCCGCACGCGACACTTGCAAGCCTTGCACCATCGCCGTTAGGGTGGCAACTTATTGTCTCAACTCTTGAATCTCATGGTTTTGGTTGCCAAACCCATTCTCTTCACCATTATTCACCACAAAGCATCTACCTCTACCTCCTTTTCTAGCCCGATACGCTATTACAATACCCAAATTCAACTCCAAACAAGTAAATCCACCCCAAATAATGAAAACCCAGTCAACTCAAGACTTCACACCACCACAAATCGCAAGCAAACAACAAATCCCCAATAAAATCGCAATAAATCGCAGCAAACAACAAACAAGACAAACCCAGCTAAAATCAAGACTAAATTTCAGATTCGAGTGCCTAAGTGTAGTTAATCGACAGATTCGACTTGAATCGAAGGCTGTTCAACACTAATCAACAGTTTCGAAGTCAATCGAAGGCTGTTCGAACTGTATTCGAGTGATTCGAACATCGTAGGAGCACTACGCAGGTATGGGTCTCAGTTTTGAGCTCCGAAATGGCTGAATCGAGTGTAAAATCACCTATTTGAGGTCCGAAACAGGCAGATCTGGTTCCAAATCACTATTTCGAGCTTGAGATCACTGTAGCAGTGCTCGAAATCACTGTAGCAGGCTTGATTGAGTGTAAAAATGCTCGAAAATCCAAAAAGGAGCGCAGATCTGGTCAAAAATAGAGATTCGAATGCGTGAACAGTGCCGAAATGAAGATTCAAACACTGGCTCATGCATGAACAGTGCTGAAAATGGTCGTACAGTGCTTGAAATCACTGTAGCAAGCTCGAAATGCTCCGAAATGGGTTTTAATGTCTGAAAACAGCTAGTATCAGCTCCGAAATGGTGGATTAGAGAGTTTTAAGGGTCGAAATCGAAGTTTAAAGGGTTGGGTTGAGCAGATCTGGAGATTTGGAATGAAATGGTGTCTCCGGTGAGGTTTTCTGGCACTGTTTTAGGGTTCCAGCGAGATTTTCCGGCGAGGTTCAGGTTTCCGGCGAGATGAACGGTGGGAATCGAGCCTAGAAGCTCTGATACCAAATGATGCAACCAAAGATACCCAAAGATATCCATAGATAATGTAGAGAGAGAAACTCCCAAATGAGATACAAAAGAGACTATCTTGATAATATTTGTTCAAAATGATAAAAGCTACCAAAAAAACGGACTCCAACACCTATAAATAGAATCAATACAAAAAGACATAAATACCCTTTCTGCATATTACATCAATATGTTGATAACAAGAGTGAATAATGCAGGTAAGACCGGGGACTAAGTTGTTAATATGTTGTCTTCTGTTTTGTTGCTCATTTGTCCCAAGAAGATCATTCGTAAGCCCACAAACTGAAGCAAGACTAAGTACGAGTTGAAGCTCCAAAAGGTTTCTTCGTTGTATGCAACTTTTTCAAAAAAGATTCAAAACCTCTTATGGTGGAAGACCAGATGGTCGGGCGGCAGCTAGTTTTGGCATGTCGGGGAAGGCCTTTAAGTCGTGAAAGTGATGCAATTGCTTCATCCAACTTATTCCCTGACTACAAATGTAGACTGGACTATAACCAAAAACAGTTGTCTCTACCAATTTTGCCAATAATATTACTGACATGAGTTCCATGTACTGATACAGCCACAGTGAAGAACTCTGTGAAATGATATGCCCCTCGATATAACTCTGGAGGCCCAAGAGGCAAGGATTAAAATTTTGTTTTGGTATGTTGATTTGGTTGGCTAGGAAAAGGAAATGTTTCTGAACAGTTCAGAAAACATAATCAGAACGCAATGAAAATGCCAAAGAAGTTGGTCCTATACGAATAAGTCATTATTGCCAATTTCTGATGTGTGTCAAAAACAACTGAATGTATCAGTACGCTTCATAGAATATCGAAATCTTTCGATGCATTTCGGTATGTGTTGCAGGAACTTTGGAATTTTCTGATTCCTCTACTGTTTCCATATTGGGTTACATAGAAATGGAAATTTAAAGGCTGTCCCAATAGAAACCAAACAAAATTTTATTCCTTGCCAAGAGTATATGAAATCTATCTTCCACCAGTACCAATGCCCAGCTCAAGAATATTCATTTTGGCACAGTGGACAAAACATTCGCTGATATCAAGATCCATGCATATGCATCTAAGAAGCATGTGTATGGGTACTGGTACGATATGGCTAAACCTAAAAAAGTAGGGTATGGGTACTGTTGTTTACGACTTTAACAAATATGTTTTTTTAGAGCAACAAACTACACATAATAAATGCACTAAAAATAAAGGAAATAGCTAAATGACAAGGGCAAATCCAACATCAAATAATAGTTTACTGTCAAACTTAAGGTACAAATCAAAATTTAATGCCATTATACAAAAAAACCTACCAAAATCGTTATCCTACAATCATGCGAAGCATAGAAAAAGTAAGTCGTTATCAACTTAGCTTCATCTGTGTTAGGTATGGCTTGATATATAGGGTACTTCTGGGGTAAGGCAAAAGTCAAAGAGAAAAGTTTCAGTACGTTTCTCTTATATCCGGTATGGATTCAGAAGTACCATGCAAATTACCGGTACCCGTGCTTCATAGATATGCATAATTGAAGCTCAGAAATTTTGGATGACTCAAAGGATATACAAGGATGGAACTATCACTTTACCGAAGTGTCTTGGCTTTTGAGATAACAGGGAGAGAGGGAGATAGAGAATACCCCTAAGAGAGCAGTGAGAGCAGCACGTAGTTCAGTCTTCACCAACTGGCAGACATCGAGATTTTCATCTGTTGACCTCACAGCTTCCCACACTCGTTCTGATATACCAGGACCCAAATCAGGTTTGACAGTAGTAACCCACTCACCATGATTATTCTTGAATTCAGACCTATCAAGGCAATTGACTGAGTAGTAAACACACGGATGAAAAAAGTCTTATTCAAGTCAGAACATGAACAAAAAGACCCCAAATAAGATTACTTCATAAGGTTCACCTTTGAAGCAGCCTCATGGCACTTGAGAGAGCTGCCAAGGGCACAACATTATATTCTTGATTCTCAAGTCCGTTGCCCATAAAATGCTTCAAAGTTGGAACGTGGTCTTTAACATAGTCCCCAAGGCACGCATACTTTACAATGTGACCTGCATCACTTTGGTGATGTAAATCAAACTTAGGGGTGCAGCAGAATGCAATTAATAGTGAAGATGACTTGTCGAACAGTTGTTCATAGCATCTGTTGAGATTTGCTTTATCAATCAAAGCCGATTAGGAAACAACATGGAACCTATGCCCGTCGCAGCTGGAGTAAAACTACAAGCGCCGACAATTTGTAAACATTTAGCCTACTTACCACCAAATAGTTTCTCCACCGATTTAACAAGGACTGAAGCTACTCGATGACTTGGGATACTTATTAGAAGCTGGAAACAATCTTCTGCAATAGTGATGTGAGTAGGTTTCACAGGTTCCACCACAGGCAACTGCAATAATACCCGTCCAACTCGGTACAAGATGGCAGCATCCCTAGCAAACCACCCTGAATAACAAGTGCCCGACTATGAATTATGTGCTGATTAAAAAAGTACTAGAAGTTGCAAATACTCATCTTCACAAGTAAGCCAATCAGACAATAAACGGAATGGCATGGACACAAGAGTGCCCCAAAAACATAACATTGGCATCGACACAATTCTCATACTTCCTGTCCAGATTGTGTGTAATTTTCAATGAAAATAACAATGCACAATGCATCTAAACTAATGAATTTTTGTGATAAAAGTAGTTGCTTGACAAAGTCACAAGTTGGATGCAGTGGTCTGACAAATGGCTATCATGGTAGATTTGGTTACGGGTTGAGAATGTTCTTTAACATGTTAGTTTACTGTTGTGGGAAAAATCAGAGAGAAGTGTCAAAGGCTTGAAACATATTTGCATTCCCACAACATATTTTCTGCGTTTTCAACATTTTCCACATTCAGGGTTTTCATGTCACTATATTAAACAAACTGCATAAGACGCATAGTTTAATGTCTCTGTTCCTCTCCCTCCCCTTGGTCAGGACTCAGGAGAGCTACTTCCTCCAGCCACAGGTTCCTGGTGCTACCTTGTTACGAGTCCCTGCAAGATTAGGTGAAAAAGTTTTCGTGGTACACAATGTAGATGCATCCTTACCGACAGTGTCGAAACTTTGTGCCATAGGGATGACCCCAGATGTTGAAACAACACCATGAGAAGGTCGAAACCCTAAAATCCCACAGTATGACGCCGGAACTCTTACACTTCCTCCAGTATCGGTGCCTGTGACAAATGAAACCTTTTGGTCCAACTTATGAAGCAAAAATAGAAAAACAAGCTTATAAAGGCATAACTCACCCAAGGAGAAATCTACAAGCATTCCACCAACTGCAACAGCTGATCCACTAGAAGATCCTCCAGGCACCCGATCCGGTGCAAAGGGATTTTTTGGAGTCCCATAATGCTTGTTTTCTCCATTTATGCTGCCCCAAAACATGTATTTCAGTTGAAGTTTTACAATCAGAAAAGAACTCTAAAGATCCTTCTGTCAAAAAAGTATTGAAGAAGATGCTGAAGACAAGATATCCTTAACCAACTTTGAAAATTGTGTTTCAATGCAGGATTACATGCAATGGATTACGTCACATGATTCGATAAAAGTTCTTCTTGATTATGACCAAGGTTTCCAATGCCTTGCGTAACTGGCATTGTGTATTTATTTTCTCTTCTGCCACTTATTGGAAGTGTTTGCAGAGACAATCCACCAAAAAACTATTGCATATGGAGTTGAAAACCATCAAGGAACTGTTCTACTTTCTTCGTCTCTTCATTTCTCAAGATATTAGCAAAAACAAAGCCCTGAACTCTTGGGAGGACCTTGCTTGTAAGAAGGGATACAGTGGATGCGGCATCAATTCAATAATCTGCCTTTTCAAGCAAAAGATACAATCCTAGCAACCAGCAGTGAGAAAGTAATTACAACAATATCGAGATACACATCAACATTGTTTCCCAGCTTGCATATACCATTTCTCAGTTAGTAATTGCATGTCCCGAAAAACCATAAAGAGAGAGAGAGAGAGAGAGAGAGAGAGAGAGAGAGAGAGGTTCACTGCAGATTCATTAGTGCTTTCCAATGTGAATAAGCTGGATATAATTTGTTGAACGTAAAAATTCAACTACTGCATGATATTTGTAGAGTTATCGCAAAATTTTCTGCAGCTGGGTACCTCAAGTCACCATTCACACATGAATTCATTGTCCCCAATTTCCAGGAAATATATTACTACTCATTTACATATGAAAACATAAGTCAAGATACACCATTTTGTCCTCCTAAAACCCCTTCCAACAAGAACAAACAGCTTCAGTATAAGAACAGTGTGTTTAAACCCAACCTGTATGCCATTTCATCCATGACAGTTTTACCCACACATGTAGCACCTCCACTTAACACAGCCAAAACGGCGGGAGCTGTTGTCGTAGCAGCCGAATGAGTCCGTGCCCAATCAGGATTTCCAAACCCAGTAACATATCCCACCATGTCAAATCTGCATAGATATTTTACTCTGATTAAAATGAAATTTAAAAAAAAAACCCCCACAAACATGCTAAAATATAAAGAATATAGGAGCCCAATGACCAACATTGACCCATCTACCTATCTTTCTTTGTATCTACCTACTTGCCCAAAAAATGAATGGCCTATCTGTTTGAGAAGATATAAAACCAGGTATGGAACCAGTCATCAGATAAGCTTACAGATGTAACTTTACAGTAAGCTGTATGCAAATAAAGCAAAGAGGTTCATATACATAATACACAAGGTTCTGTTTGATTAACCGTATTGGACTTGAAATTGGATTACAAATCTCATGAGACAGCATTTCTGGAGTTGAGTGCAACAAGTGGAGCAGGGATGATACATTTCACAAGGATGAGATACGATATTGCACTAATAATTCCCTTATTATTAATCTTATGCGATTACTTATACTCATCCTTTTATATATCCTGATTCATAGTCTGGCCAATAAAAATGCCCAAAAGGGGGATCCAGTGGCTGTCATTGTTTTACTATGAGTTTGGGATCACTCATAAAAAGGAAATTGATCATCTCCGGTCCCTTTGAGGACTAGACGGTCCTGTCCGGCCCAATTCAATGATGGGGAGAGGGGACCATTCATTTCTTAGACCTCGTTGAGAACATTAGGAATGCCCAAAAAATTATATTGACCGGAAATCTTTTGATATGCTTTTGAAAAAAGTTATGTTGATAAAAATGAGATTTGATCCAGTGTTGCAATGTTATTTTTCTTAAGAAAAATTTGTTCTGAAAACATATCAAGAAAAATCCAACCGATATGATTTTTGGCGTGTCTAATGTTCCCGAAGAGGTCTAAAAAGTGAACGGTTCTGATAATCGAAGTGGGCGAGAAGGGCCCGAGAATGGGCTGGATAGGACTGTCCAGTCCCTCAAAAGAACTAGGGAGGTTCCAATTCATATAGACTTTATTTCTGTTGACTTTGACCCACCAAAAATTAGAGATGAGATGCTCTTTTGTGATTCCTCAGGTGATCCATTCTATTTAACATATGGACCATTCATTTTGTAGACCTCAATTTGCCTACCGTTCATGTAAAAAAATCAAGACAGTCCGATATAGATGAAGGCTTTGCCAAAACATAGTAGCCTGAATAGAGATGAACAGTGACCCATGTTCATATAAATGTCGACGTTCAATTAACGTGACTTTAATGAACAGCGAATAAGTACATCAAGACTAACAAAATAAATAGATGGCATAGTCTTATGGGACCTTGGTAGATGAGAAATTATTCAATGTCCAGGAGCAAGGTTGATTACGAATTTAGACCACACACCAGTGTGGGGTCTACAAAAGAGGACATTGAATATCTTCTCGTGGTAGACCCAGTCCGCGTCACATGATAAGCACTTCCGGTCATCACAGCTCGTTTCCAAAAATTCAGGACTCGTTATGAGAAGAGGCACTGACTGGAGTATCGGAATGGAGTGTAATAAGAGCTGAGGGTGAAGAAGGGGGCTTACATGTCTTTTACAGCAAAGGTGAGGCCCTTTAAGGGGAGTTCTTGATCAGTTGAAGAGCTTGGCTGTAGAATGAATTTATCCATGAAAGCTCCATAATCGGACTCGCCCGCCATTCTCTCTCTCTCTCTCTCTCTCTCTCTCTCTCTCAGCACATCCTCGATTTCTAGCGGGCGGAAGATGATTGGATAAAATACTGTAGAATAGAGTAACTGTCCAAAAGGAAAGGACAAAGCCGAACGATCCATGAGACTGGCCCCACACCCAGGATTAGGATCCTCCCTATGTCCTGTGGTTGAAAAGAAAATCGTAAATGCTGTGGACACGCTTGTCAGAGGAAATGATAGAAAAAAATTCCATATTTTGTAGTGGGAAAATTACTCAGCACCCCGGACCACCATCACAGGAGTTTCAAACTCATATATTGATACGCTACACGTTGATATGCATACCCTGTGATGTTTCAAACTCATTTATCGCTACACTACATACATTGATGTGCACACCTAGATTAAGCGTGTGACTCTCCTTCAAAATGCCATGTGAGAGAATTTGGGACACTATATGATGGTTAGGAGTGGATAGTCTCTCTATCTTGTCGACTCGTCCAGCTTTGTCACAGGACGGGACCAAAATACACGGTATATATCGACTCGTCTTTGTCACAGGACGGGACCAAAATACACGGTATATACAAAAAAAGGTTTGTATTGGGTGCTCTCGATTGTAAATTCCGATTCGTCAACAGGTGATTATTGATTAATATCAAAATGGTAAATTTATTAGTCGTCATGAATCGAAGCGGACTACGAGGACAAGTGAGAGAGAGAAAAGAAAGGAGTAGAAGAGAGAGAACCTGAACTAATGTACCACTGAATTTATATGTACTGTAGTCCACAACTTAAGGAGTACTTGAAATATTTATCACCCACTAATACCTGATATATTCTGCTATTGTCTTCATAAATATCACATGTATTCTATCTAAAATCAGGTACAGTATGAATTATTTAGCATTTGCATCTGATTTAGAATATTGTTGTTTCTGTATTTCATTGTTTGACGGCTGACGGACACAAGAAATTGTTTCAGTAAATTTATCAGAGAGAGAAAAATTCATAGGTAAAACAACTTGTTCAGATTCTTTCGTGATTTCGCTACAAGGACCACAAGGCTCAAAGACTGTCACAAGGAAGATAATGTAACAAATGGTTATGGAACAAATCAATAACTGTACTGTACAGTACGTTGTACGTTGCTGAGGCAATGTTCAGTCATTTCCATCAGAGTCATCATCAAAGATATAAAAGAATGGAACTAAGGGTGCATTTCCAGAAGATTCGCCATCAACTTCCTCGGTGGTACTCCCGGGATGTTTCCAACCCAAATGCTGCATGTATAGTTTATCGTAGGCATCAATACTAAATCCTGAAGCTAGAAACAGTTCTACCTCATCTACAAACCGATCGGTTCTTCCAGTTAAGAAAGGTCTTGCCGCTTGACATACCAAGGCCTTGAAAGTTTCTTCTCGTGTTTCCAGTGTACTTGGAGAGTTTTGGTGTTCAGATCTGAAACGTAGAAGTGTTGGGTGTAAATTCATGTAATACAAGAGAACGTAGTGCACAAATTGAAAGTTTAAACAGAAAATAGCTATCGGATACTTTACAACTTTGAACAAAACCGAGTTCAAACTAAATTTCAGAAAGTCAAAAACGTAATGGGGTCGAAACAGTGATTTGGTTTGAGTTCCATGTTTAATTCATTTTTCAACCAATTTCTGCGCGCACAGAAGGCAAACCTTCTACTTTACCTCAATGAGTCAATTACACCAAGTATGTGGTGGACGATAATTTCAACGTCTCCCTCCTACACAGAAAATAAGGGGGCAATTCGCAATCAGAAACCAAGGTAGTTCCACTTATATAAAGGACGATCTAAAGCAACAATTTTCTGAAGCATTGTGGGGCAAACCAAAAAAACGGTGCAACATTGTACTCATAACAATGCTATAAGTTGCACTGTTCTTTGAAGAAAGATGGAGATGTACAATAGCTAATTGCAAGCACTAATTGGAAAATCTAACAAAAATACTGAAGACTTCAAAACAGAATATATCAGGACAAAAGCTTGAAATCCAGGGGAAAAAAATACTTCAGAAGCATCTAGTATCCTGTCCAATGGAGAATAAATCATCGAAAAGGGAAATTTACGTGGATAGGCATGTGTGTATGAAAGGCATTGCCATAATGTGAATAAATACTTGGAACTTAATGTTGTCAGATAACTTGATATACAGTGTCGGGTCCATTTCCTAACAGTTTAAGCTTTTGGGACTACTTGTTGCTTTACATGGTATCAAAGCTCAGGCTGTGAAAGGTCTTGAGTTCAAGTCTCCCTGTTTGCATTTGTTCCCCATTTGCATTTTACTTCTCCCCTTTGCATTTTGTTTCTCTCTAAGACTATCTGAAAATTTGCATCTCCACGTGCAAGGCAGGGTTGCACGTGAGAGAGGGTGCCAGATAGCTTGTTGTTGGATCCATTTCCTACCAGCTTAAGTTTTTGGGACAACTGGTAGCTTAATAAATGCCAACTGCAAATATTTTTCCCACATGTGAACAAAAAGCTCTACAACCAGTATGAGAAAAAAATTCAACAATATTGGCCACAAGGCCCACAACATACTTTTCCTGCTATGTAGCCTTTTTTAATTGCTTTAGAATCCATATGTTAAGAGGTTTCATCACCACTGAGGGCAAGGTTCTCACTTGATTCTTTCAGGTGGAGGGGAGCACCTGACTTTCATATACAGAGAGGGAAGGTCAACCAACAAAGAACTGGCAACATTTAGCCAAAAGCCACAAATAGCAGATGTGACCATTGCCTATCTGAGGCTTTGATTTCTTCTTATAACCAAAAAAAAGACCATTACTTTATTCTCCTTGTTATTTTTCTACCGGTCCAAGTCATATGATGCACTGCCCTTGCTAACAGGGCTTCTTCCAAAAATACGCCCGGGGATAACATGGCTTCAATGCCTCTTAACCAAATTTAAAAGCTTAGCCAATCCCATAGAAGTAGGCAGATAATACAAAGTGAGGTCCAAACCACCACAGATCTGATAATAGAAACAAGACATAAAGAACTTCTATGTTTTTCCAGCTAGTAGGGGTTCTTGGTTTACATTCCTCATGAAGATTACGCTAGAAGATTGGGCACGAGAAAAATATGTTCCATGTACTATAATTGCAAAGTTACTTAAAAAAACGAAAGGCAACAGCCCAAAACCAAAAAGTAGAATAAATAGATGTAGAAAGCGGAAAACAAATACACAAATTAACCTGAAGTAAAGCTTGAATTTCCCTTCTCAACCATCCTTCGAGCCACTGATTCGGCTGAAAATACTTCCGAGACTTCCTATACTGTGGTACCTTGAATGTATTGATTAAGCTATCTGTGTAACGTACCATCAACAAAAGAAAATTCGTGAAATTAAAAAGGTGGATTTATCAGCGAACAATGCCTATTGGCACATAAATTTCATCTAAAATTTGACGCATAACGTCAAATTAATAATGTTGGGCTTGAAGACTAAAAGGCATATAAAGAGCCTAAATGCATGTTGACCCAGCAAGCCCACGAATCAACGAACACATGTTGGCCCGACAAGTCTAACGAGTATATGAGCTTGCGGAAGAAGGAGCGGGACTACAAATCAGTTGAACCACGTAAGCCCATATCTCGTACGGCCTACAAATCAAATATTCGGTTGAACCATATAGGTCCGCATTTCACAGGCCTACAAACCAAATATAGGCTCACGTAGTCTCAAATCAGGTAGTACGTAGAGCCCAAGAAACACTTCTGTGGAAGCAGAAGAATATTCCAAGGTGGATGCCATTTGATGCAACCAACATTCAAAATTTGAAGAGACTGAGAAGATATGATATCATCCGATCCTCTGGCAACAACTATTCAAATTCAAGGGAATTATTTGGCAGCCAATCATTTGACGAAGGAAGCCCCTATAAATATGAGGTCCATCATCAAAGGAAGGGACCTCAGACCTCAGACCTCAACTCTTCGCCAGAACTCTCAACTCTTCACCATCACACTCTTCGCCCAAACATAAAAGCTATACATACCTCTTCTCCCTCAACGTAGAAAATATATAGAGAGAGAAGGTATACTCCATTCAAGCAAAACCACTACAATCTGCAACCACTAAGCAACCTACTCGCTCACTACCACCAGCAATCTTCAGCAAACTTCGAAGATCAATAAGAGTAAGCATACCAAGTGATAGGTAAAGGGTTCCAATCCCTTTAAATGTATCAAATATTCTCTGTTTTGATGTAAACAAGGGTTTTAAACCCCAGTCATCAATAAAATAAAATTGTTCTGGTCTGTTCCTGTTCTTTATTCCTCATTAATCGGAGGTTTTACTTTCGTAGTATGTAATTAACGATTTGAAATCCAAATCGGAAATAGGAGCCTACATATAAACAATCAATATTGTTCACTTGAACAGTGGATATTTGATATATAGATTTCGAAGTGTGGGTAAATTCTACGGTTCAAAATTTATATCTACAATGCCAACACTCAACAAACATTTAAGCAAACCTACAGGGACAAAATGGTAGCACCAGTATACCTGGTTCGGTATGGTAGCATTGTAGCCTATATTTGTGAGCTTCTGAAAAGAAAGCACTGCACATTTAAAACATAAAGGTAAAGTGACAATACAATTATCAGATATGAAGGTCAAGCTTAAGAAACCAAGTCTACAAAACGTATTACCTACTAACAAAATCTTGATTGATATAATGTTGTTGGAAAGAATTCCCATCATAGCCATGTATGATAGAAAAATTTTCTGTCTGCATATTAGAGGTTAGTGTGATTAACTTTGACTAAAAAAATGAAAGAACTGGAAAGAAGTAGCGGAGATATAGAATAGTGAAAGTGAAACTAACTAGCAGATGATCAGTCAATGCAACTAATTTTTGTGATTATTAAACTTTTTCTTAACACTGATAGGGAAATGTACTATGCAAAAGGTTTGCTGAACGTATTTCACTAACATGGTGCCACAGGGACCACCAATCCACGGATTTGCGGATCAAGTGGATCCTATACATAAGGCTCAAGTATGTCACCTCGGAATTCACAAGTTTGTGATACTAATAAATAGAACTTGCTTTAAGAGCCCTGACACTGTTTACTGCATAGAAGGTTGTAGGCAAGGTTATCAATACCGTTTCGTACCGGCCGGTACGTACCGTTTTTTACAGAATCCGGTACCCTACACCTCTAATTATGTTCCGGCTCAAATACCGGACGGTACCGGTCAGTACCGGCCAATACCGGATAGTACAGGACTACTTATAAATTTATTTTTTTCTTCAAGTACCGGACAATACCGGGCAATACCAGACAATACGGGCAAAATACCGGACGGTACTGGACAAATACCAGAATATTTTTTATTTTTTTTGTTTTAAAAAGTGTATATTATGCTATAAATTCTTTTAGGTAGGAAAATAACACTTATAGCGATCAATCCGAAACGGTACCCAGTATCTCACCAGTACTACATACCGTACTAGTAAGAAACCGGTACTCTAGCCGGTACAATATTCAGAACCTTAGTTGTAGGCATGCAAGAATGAAGGAATCTATATCGAAAAACCTACTAAAACATAAAACATCCCACTAGGCAAGTCACTTTTTGTAGACTGACAGTTGTGACCTTGACTAGGCCGGGGACTTTTTGAGTAATCTAGAAAAGTAAGTCAAGGAACTAAAATTGCTTCATCAATTCCATTGATATCAGATCACAACAAATTGAGAAATGAAAACCCTTGCACCAACTTAATTTAAAAATAGTAAAAAAGGTACAACAAAAACAAACCTTGCATAGAGGGCACTTCACAGAGGAAGGCTGGCGAGAATGCTTGCTAGCAACCACTTTGGCCCAACGCATAATGCAATTGTAGCAGAACTTATCTGGAAAGGAAAAACGGTAAACTTGGATAAGAAATGGCTAACCAATTTGAATGTGTGCACACACATAACTGTTGTTGCATTAATACTTGAGAATACCTAGCACAAGACAAAACCTATTCAGGATATTGCAGGTATTCAAACAGTATACACTTCACATTTTGAACAAAAAATGACACACCTAGTTAGCTGATAATGAAACCCCTGTGACTTTTAATGAAGCCTTTCACACCCATCTTTGGAGCAGGGATTTTGCCTATGATGTACGGACACAGACACCGACACCGACACGGGAATTCTAAAAAAGGGAACACGGACACAGCGGGGGACACACCACGTGTATATTTATTTATTTATTTATAAATATTTTTCTTCCCAATTTTTTTCAAGTTTAAATGGCAAAATATAGACAAAACATAACATCCATAGTTCTAATACCATTCAAACAAAACAAGACATCCATGATCCATAAGTTCAATACAATCCAAATACCCAATTGAAAATAAAACATGATAAACACCCATAGTTCCATAATAAATTATGGGACACGCTACGTAGCATGTCCCATACCTGTCCCCCTAAAAAATTTATATTAAATTATGGGACACGCCACGTGGCGTGTCCCACACGTGTCCCCGAGGTGTCCCCGTGTCCGGACACTGCGATACCTCGACCTCTAGAGGTGTCAGTGCTTCATAAGATTTTGCCCTCCAATGGGTCAAAGCAAAAGGAAATACAACATGCACATCAAATCCACTTGATTATTGTAATTGTCAACATAAAACAAATTATCCACATAAATGGCTCATAATATTGTAATTACACTACACAGGTGAATATAAAAAGAGAGAAATAGTTGAATTGGAAATGAAAGTAGACAATTAATGAAGAAAAGCGGGAAAATGTTTGCAATGATGATGAGCAATAGAGATATAAACATGTATGATATGAGTGAACATGAAGAGTGAATTTTTTTGAATAAAAACTTTATCTTGACCCTTTCAGATACAGTTTTAGAGGATATTTGATTGGAGATGTTCTAAGCAAGTTATTACTTATAACCAGAAGTGAATCCATCTACTCAGTGGCTTCTATGTATACTGTCAATGAAAGGGATTATGACTACATAAGCCAAATTGGCATAAAAATAACCAATATCATAAAGTGAAAATTATAGCAAAAACAGATGTTCCATGTGATGTCAGGCATCCTGACCATATAGCAGTGACTCACAACAATTAGGAATCATCAGGCATCCTGACTATATAGCAGCGACTCGCAACAATTACGAATTATCTCATGAAACCGCAAGACAACTCACAAGTCATTCCTAATAATCGCAGATTTTGAATCTTGAAAAATGAAACTATTGCTTTTAGCCTAAACAATTACATTTCTTCTCCACCATATAGAGTCTGTTATCCACATCATAACAGGAAACATTATGGCTTAGCTTCCCAAAAGTGCTAAAAGTACTAAAAGGGCTTTCTTCCCTTTGTATCTTGTGAAGGAAAAAAAGCCAATTTAGCACTTTAGGGAAACTAGGCCTATATCACATCTTTGAAGTACATTTTAGAAGAATCCAAAGCGTGTATTCTGTAATCTATTGTAGTTTAGAGGCCACCCAACCATCTACAACATCCCCTCTCCCCACCCCTGTAGCGCACGTCGCCGGAGGTAACACAGACACGTCCAAAGGTGTAATTCTCTTAATTTTTTTCAAACTATATAACACAGACACGTCGCCGGAGGTAACGTACCAATGTCAAACACTTGGCGGAAACCGACACTCTCCAGACAATCTCTAGACGGTGTCTGACACTCACACAAAGTATCCTATATTTTTCTCAATCTTTACATTTGAACACTCTGGAAATACTCCATAACACGCTAGAATAGAAAACTCTCAGGACACTTGTGGTAGTCTTCTTTCCATACGATAGATGATGGCTACAAAACTTTTTTTTGGCGAAAGACTTAAGTGAAAATGTATCGATTAACGTGAAAAGCAGCATATATGGTACTTTGATTCTAATTAGAGGATCATTTCTTTTTATTTTATAATTATGATATAAATTATACATATTCTTCTAAGCGTGTCTCCTTCAATTTTTCGAGATTCACTTGTTGAGATGTCCATGTCATTCTGCATGTCTGTGTCGGTGCTACATAATTTTCAAGCAATGGTAATAGTAGATTGTCATCCACTCACCTACATAATTTGCTGAAAGAATAATATGTATTTGGTTACTAGATATTATAAGCTAATAAATGAGAGGAGTTGGGGGATAGAGGTTAAACAGAGGGCTTAAGAAATTTGACTATTTGTAGAATAATGCATTAGTAATAATTGTATTTTCTTCTGTAAATATGGCGTTAGTCAATAAATAAAGCAGAAGTTGAATATTTCTATAAGTCTCCAATCTTCATTTCTGAATAAAGAGGCCAAGTATTCCTCTATTTGATCCAATCGGAGGCCTTCCCCATCGAAGTGGGACTTTTCTCCCTTCATTCTGTTTATTACGGTAGCATCATTCATCTTAGATCTGCCAAAAATTTAATCAACAAGCTCACTTTAGAGAATGCTATATCCAATAATGTAAGTAGAGTACAAATCTGCAGATTGTTGCTTATGGTACTTGATTTAGTAGTTGGATTAGCGTCCATTTACGTTTTTGTGCTGCAATTCACTCATCATTATGCCTTTGGCGAGAGTGACAATCTCCATCAGAGACGAAACATGCCATAGTATCATTTGGAAAATGTAGTACTGCCCGCATAATTCATGATAAGATGTAAAGTACTAACCATTATCTACTTGTGTGCCAATGAGAAAGAATCTACAAAATATCATTTTTTTTCCCCGAGGAGAATTTGACTGAATAAGAAGAAACTGGCAAAGACTGCTACACAGTGTGAATGACGGGATAAATACACAAAAGATGCAAATGCAACAACTATATCAAATGACATAAGCTACAATTTGCACATTTACACAACTATCGCACGATAGGAATTAACATATCATACATACATCATACAAGATAGGTTCACACGAGTACATCAACAAATAGGAAAACCCGCCAAATCCCACTTGGGAGGACACAATAACAGTTAAGCTTAAAGATACAAAACCCCAAAGTAAAGTTCTAATTCTCAATTGCTATTGCTTAAAACCCTATAAATCCTATTGGCTTCCATGAGTGGAAAAACAGGAGATTGATCTCCCTTTAATTTATATATATATATATATATATATATATATATATATATATATATATATACATACATATAGAAAGATAACACACATACACAGAGAGAGAGAGAGAGTGGCATACGGAAACAGTGATCCAAATAGGATTCTTGAAGAAAAGGTCCAAGGCAGATAGGGCAAGGGCCGGACGTAGAGCAGCTGCCCTTATCTTCGGCCATATTTTCCCCCTTGCGATCCCCAAGACTGCTGTTGGAAGAAGATAAAGCAGATGAGTATTCCATTAGTCTGATTTGATTCTGGGTTAGGGTTTGTAATTACAAGGTTTTGAATCTGATGTTGCATCAAAGGGTTTGAAACCTGGGCATAATGGAATTTAATCCTCCGAATTCTGAATGTAACCGGTCAAGAAAGAACAAAAATGCTACATACACAACGCCATACACAACCTTTTTTCCTTTCTTAAAGGAGAATAAGTAAACATAGGAATCCACACTAGATCTATTTTTCCATCCTTAATTTTCAGGAGCCAAACAACAAAATGATCTGGGAACTATAACCAGAAGTCCACTTAGAAAAAGGAAATTTGAAATTTTACTTCGAAGATAACAAAACCTTTCTGAAGTCTTATAAGTCCACATGATCCCTGCATACCTATCGTCAAAGAGTTGCTTATAACTACAATTAGAGGACCCGATTATTAAAATTAGGGCACTTACCCAAAACAATCTCCCTAATTACAGTGACCCTCTAATCTAATTTTTTTTTAGGGCTGGAAGAACAAAATAAGGTTTACGAATTAAAAACCTTTAGGGTTTACTAATTGGGTACATGGATGTACATATAGGCTATGTATTATCCCAATTAAAGGTAGGGACAAAAAGGATCAAACCTGGTAAAGGTAATGGCAGCGATGGATGTTGAAGTCGTGCACGTGGGTGGTTAGCCGCGAGAGCTGTACGGCGCCGGAACCCTGTCGAGGTGGTCGCCGGTGCCAGAGATGGTCGGCAGTGGTGATGGGGTCGCCTGTGGTGGCCCCTATGAACCTGTCGAGCTCCTCCTCCCCTCTCTCTCTCTCTCTCTCTCTGCCCGTTTGAAAGAGCCCTAAGATTTGGGGGAGATTGAGCGATGAGTTTTTTTTGTTTGAGAGTTTATAAATGCAAATGCGAATTTATTGCACGTAACTTTTTGCTAATTTAAACTACAAATTTTATAAAAATTTGCTATCATACGACCTCAAAATAGCTGTGAACTTCCGAAAGTATCCTTCCCTACTTCAACCGAGTACTTCGGCCAAAAATTTCAAAACGTCCGCTCTGTTTTCTGAAACCCTCTTTCCACTTCTGAAAACCACTGTAGACACCCCAATCTGACTTCCTGATCGTTTTACTTTATTCTTCGGTTTCTTAATTCCCCGATGATGAGTCAGGTCGAAACAGTCCCGAGAACTTGGAATGGCTTGAGTATGGCATGTGAGGAACCCATCCTTAGCCCTAAAACCTTTAATCAGAACCTAGACCCTGGTCTGAATGTCGCGCGACAATCTAGGACCCTCGCGCGATGGTTCGTCTGCCAGGTGGTGGTCAAAGTCAAAGCTTTGACCATTGACCATCGCGGGGTTGGCTGGACCCTCGCGCGATGGTCTCACTCCATCGCGCGATGGTCAACACCTGTCATTTTCACCCAGATTGCGTGGTGGTCAGGGGGCTACAGGCCTATCTGACCCCGTTTTCTCGGCTGAACAGCGTTCTGGGGGGGGCTCCCCTTGCACCACCTCACCCCCCATTCTCCCATCACCTTTGCCACCCACTCCTCCACCAAGCATTTGTAACCAGCATTGTTGGCTGGTTACAAGGGCTTGGTTAGCCATCCACTAACCCCTTCTTTTCTATAAATACCCCCCCCCCATGCTTCCTTGCAAAGGGTTACAAAAAAGCTCTCACCAAGAAAGAAGAAGAAAAACTCAAGCATAAACACTTCACACAACTCAAACCCACATAATCACCCTCCAAATCTCACCATCTCATCATTCAAGCCATCTCCAAGACACTCAAAACAAAGGTATAATATCTTTCTGCTCATTGTTCGATCCCCTGAGGGGGGGCTGGCAGGGTCAAAGCTGGTAATCGATACCAGTTCTGGCCCTAAAGCCGGCAGAGTTTCAAGGGCTGTTGGCTGGGAAACCCTCGCGCGATGGTCCCGTATCCTCGCGCGACGATTCTGTCTGCGTGAGAATGGACCACGTGGGGAAGGGACCCTGGTCTTTAAGTTTATTATTGTGCATATAGCTCTTTTAAAAGTCTTTAAAGGAGATTTAGCCCACTGCTTTGCTGTTTTGCATGTTGAAAATCATTGTTAGGCTTAGTTTATATCACCTCTTGGTTTGGAATGCTTTTGGGATGCTCCTGAACATGTCTCAGAGCCCTAAGAATGCAAAGCAATTCCTGGAAATCCAGTCAGAACAATCGCGCGTCTGTCTCATTCTGTCGCGCGATGGTTCTCTCTCTCCCAGGGACCGCCCTTGCATGAGCAGCCTGGCCTTGGCCTTTGTTTAGACACCCCCACTGTTTAGGGGTTGCATTTTCATAATATTTTTATCTGTTGGCTGTAATATTGTTTACTTTCAAGTACCCATAAACTGCTTGGTTTGCACCTGGGTGAGCACTGGTCCTTCCAGAGCCCAGAAGGGAATGAAATTCAAACCATTGGTGAAACATGAATACTCGCGCGAGTGTATGGGAATGTCGCGCGACGGTTTGCTTGCATGCGGATGAACTCACGCATGCAA
The DNA here is from genome assembly GCF_030253575.1 of Rhododendron vialii. Classification (NCBI taxonomy): domain Eukaryota; kingdom Viridiplantae; phylum Streptophyta; class Magnoliopsida; order Ericales; family Ericaceae; genus Rhododendron; species Rhododendron vialii. Next base: position 28,731,765 of record NC_080561.1, read on the forward strand.
GCTGGCTGTTTCTTCGTGCCAAAATCATACACAGCGCTGTCTTGATGTATGATCAATGCTTTGAACTTCGTTCTATTTATTACTCGTCATCTCGCTCATGCATGCTATCCATCACATCCTGCAAACTGTTACAGTTTTAATCCCCGATTAACTGTTCCCCCGCCCTAATTGGCTAAAAATTGATTAATGAAACAGAATCGCAAACAAACATTTTTCGCAAATGCCTAAGTAGAGACTGATCTCCGGATTGGGCGAGAGGGGTGCCATAAAACCCTTCCCCTCTCGTAACCTGGCTCCCGAACCCAGATATGGTTATGACGGACTAGTTCCTTAACTCTTTCAAATCAAACAGCGCAGCAAGTGCTTCGAAATACGGTTTCTTGGGTGTCGGACCTTCAAAACCCGAGTGGCGACTCTGTATTTTGCGAGCGCTTGCTTTCCCCGCTCGCGCTCCCTCGACCCGGGCCCCTTGCCTCGCGTCTCGGAATCCGGAAATTCCGAAAACGGGCACGCATGCCCACAACCACCAGCTCTGAAAACCCTCCCACCCCTCCATTCCCCTCCGCTCCACTTTTGAAACCCACCCAAACCACCACCACCACCATTCCCTTCCCCCTTCTCCCCGTTCTTCTCCCTCACTACCTCCGTTGTCTCCATTGTCGAAGCACCACCGCTACACAACAGCAAGCACCACGGTGGCATCACTACCATCACCATCATCGTCCTACCCAACTCCTTAAAAAAGTAATTTTGGAATCCCTAACTGATACAATCAGATAATAGAACTTGATTTTAGATTTTTTATTCAACTATTAGTGTAACGATCCTGATTTTTGGTAAATAAAAATTTTGTTAAATATTTAAATTTTATTTTAATTCCTTGGATTTGCTACTAAAAATTTATTTTTAATTTTAATAATCCGTCATAATTAAATTTGAGACTTATAAAATTATATCTTTCACGCCGAGCAATCTAGTTATTTTTTAAAGACAAGTATGCTTATAAAAGCACTTGTATATTTTCCTAACGAGTTAGATAAAATCTTTAAATTATATTTCTTGGCTAGAAATCCTACTGGGCAAGTAAGGTTAGTTTCCAACCGATTAGTTGGAGGAACCGGACCACCGATTCACCTAGTTACAATTCCCTAACCCTAGATGGACCTTTTTGACCGTCTTTGAGCCTTATGAAACCCTCCGAACCCTATTGAACCATTAGGCCATAGGAGTAATCATTTTATTCTTATGTTTAGTCATTCAAACCCTAATTATGACCAATACTCCTTTACCCCTTGGACCATAATTGTTAGGGGAATTTTTATCCCTTGGTTAATAGACCTTTGACTTGCTAATATACATGACAAGACAAGTCATACATGGAATCTCATCATTTTGCTTCCAAAGGAAGCAATGCTAGCTTTGCCATGCATGCACACTTATGTTCTAGACTTAAACCTAATAATCCTAGACTTATTTTCCTAGACATATGTACCTCGGAGGGAAAGAGAGAGAGAGAGAGAGAGAGAGAGAGAGAGAGGCCGAGAGTGAGAGAGTGGGGTGGAGTGTGTGCTGAGTTTTGATTACTTACACAAGCAACCTTTATAGCCTTAAGCCTATTTTTGACCATACCAACCCATTTCTAGTCTTTCAAAGTACAAAGTTAGCCAATGATTTTATTCTTTCTTGCAAGCAACCTCACCATAGACTTGACAAGTCAAAAACCCTTCATGATCAACCTAGATTTGGCCTAGAATGGAAATGACAAGTCATGGAAGGCATGGCATGATTGAAAGGCATGAAATGACAACTCAATGGAACAAATCCATGGGAGAAAGGAGAAAGGGGGGGCGGCCATAGAGGAGGAAGGAGAAGCTCAAGTGTTGGCTATAAATAGCACCACATGCCTTCCATCCAACTCACACCTTTACTCATTTGCCATTTCCATTTTCCAGATAGCTTACTGCCCTTCACAAATCTTTATTTTTCTCCTGCTTAAAGTAGTTTTTAGAACCAACTCTCTTCGGGAAAGTTGTAGAGCACTTCGAAACCTTCAAGTTAGACCCAAGAACCACCCCAATCGGTGAAGAAATGACAAAGATATTGGCATCCGAAGTTCAGTAAAAATCTCGGATTTCCATTTCCAGACAGCATACTGTCTCTTCCTTTATCACCATTTTTCTCCTACCTTAAGTAGTTTCTAGGATCAACTTCCTTCACGAAAGTTGTAGAGCACTTCGAGAGCTTCAATTTCGACCCAAGAACGATCATATTCGGCCAAATATTGACCGAGTTACTGCCATCCAAAGTTTAGTCCAGATTTGCGAGTTTCACCGCCCGTAGAAAACTTCCAACTAGCTTATTCGGCCCCGACTAGTTTCGGATCAAGGTAGATTTTCTCTACTCACTTCCCTAAGTATAAGTAGAGTCCCTCGTCCACTAACTCAACGTATAGCATAGAACCGTATGTTAAAAAGTATATAAGATTATTTGTTGTCTGCTAAAGTTATATGTCATAAGTATATAAGGTTATCTGTTGCCTGAAATGTTAGAATTTCATGAAATACTTGAATGGAGTTTTCTTTAAAAAGATGAAAAGGAAGGGGAATATGTTGAATTAATCAACTTGTTACTCGAAATAAACATATGTTGCTTAGAATTTCTCAAAAGAAAGAAAGAATGGTTTTCGAAAGATAGAATTTGACACTTGAATAGAAGTATTCGTATTTTGATCTTTAAGATGGTTATGAGCATGATTATTAATATAGAATTGGATGATCTTGCTAGTTTAGTTTCAAGATTACAATGAATGATTTATGTTTGTAAAAAGTCCTACCGCGGAGTCTTTGCATGTAACGAGACACGAGAATCGAGAAAGTAGAAACATGATACCTAAGGTGTGATTAATGAAAGGAAATGTTTTTCGAGGAAGGAAATATTTTGAAACTACATAATGACCGATTTTGGGTGGCATTATGTGAGTTGTGTGCGTGTGCAAAAGTAAGATTTGTGAAAAACCCAATGAGAACCCGGAGTGACGGAATCATTGTGGGGATACTCGAGAACCCGGAGCGGCGGAACCATTGTGGGATACTCGGGAACCCGGAGCGGAACCGAGGGTTTTGAATTGTGTGCGTTCCCATGGGAACCCGGAACGGCGGAACCATGGTGAGGTATGGCTTGGTTATCCGCGGTACGGAGCCAATGCAATCGTGTGCCAATGGGAACCTGGTGCAGCGGAACCATTGTGAGGATACTCGGGAACCCGGTACTGCGGAACCGAGGTTGGGTGTGTTAAAAACGGATTTTGAAAATGTTGATTTGGTTATGAAAAGTGAAAATGGAGACACAGTCTACGATGAGTCGCATAGGAGAAACACAGAAAAATATGGACACCAATGATACTTGAATAGTGAATATGGATGTGCTATCGTTAATCGTTTTTGTTAAACCTGCTTGTACTCTGTTGATTTTATGATCTATTGTTTGTAAGTTAAGGGTTAGTGGGTTTGGATATTCTATTGAGCTTTTGTAAGTTCACGGTGTTACCTTTGGTGACCCTGACATATTATATCGGTGGCGACGCTGGTATAATGTGTCAGACCTTGTAGATTATCAAGATGAATAGTACACCTTGGAGGCTTTTGGAGCTGAGGAGCTGGCTAGGATGGAGGAACAGGTGGAGTTGTAGATAGGAACCCTAGTCTACCCTCCTTTTGTTGAATAAGATTACTCTTTTGAGAATATTTTGTAATATTGAGCCAGATTCCATTTAGTTTTTCAATGAAATTGCTTATTTAACGTTCCCAAAATTCGGGGTGTTATAATTAGAGACCGAAAATCTGGTGCCATATTCAGACATATGAACTTGAAATTTTCAATTTATTTTAGATGTTTGAAATTGATTCTGTGACAGATGTCGAACTTAAGAATCTGATTTTTTACACTTATTTAAGATGTTTGAATCTAAAATAAATCCCCTTTTGTTTTGGAAACAAGTAATTGAAAATTATTGTCGTTCCTCTATGTTCGTTATATAGGTTTCTAATGAACTGTAAATAACTTTGCACACCATGTGTTCGTTGAAATTCCTAAGAGAAAAACCAATGTAGAAAAGAGGACTAGTTGATCCGACACGTACATATTACCTTTTGGAAGAGACTCCATTAGCAGATGCTCCTGAGGTTTTACCAGGTTCATTATTTTTTTCCTATAATCATATTAAGACTGCCCAAACTTCCCTTAGATCTTTTGATCGGTAGTTTTTCCGTCCCCCTCAGGCAACTTCCCATCTGCTTCTTGGCATGTGTTCAATATGCCTTAACCTATCAAACTTTGTATGCTTTTATGTCATATTATGCTAAGATCAAAATAGATACATCTTGAGGATTAAAAACTATATATGTCCATCATTGTAATTTCGCACTAAAAGAAAGCTTTTTGTGAGTGAGCCCTTCTTCTTTTTTTCCCTTTCTAAGTTTCATATGAGAGCTTCATTTTCACAAAGAGACATGTCCTCAGCTTAGGCCATGTAATTAATGTCCTCCTATCCACCAACAATTATAAAATCATGGCCATCGTGCACAACTTCTAAAGCCTCGTTATAATCTTCAGTGGTACCCTTTCCTAATTATCTCAGTTTGAATACAATACTGTGAAAAGATGAAGCTAAAGGTATTTTCAACAAAATATTTCCAAAACAAATGTTCTTATTTAATTCACAAGGAGCTACAGTTTGAATGATTTTTCAAACTGTTTCATCGATTATCTCTGCTAGTTGTACAAGACTTTACCGTATCAGCTAAGTTCACAGATTTGCTTCCAAAATCAAAATAACACTTCACAACAATCTCTAACTACTATCACTTTCACAAACGGTATCCACATTCAGAAATTTAAAGAATAATGAAAGTAAACAATAGAGCAGTAAGATACGAAGTGTAATGGTATGAAGGCAATGGTATTACCTGTTAGTTTCATATTCTTTATTTTTTCCTTTTCATGGTATGACACTTATATGCACAAACTTTTTTTTGAGCAATAAATGAAGGCCTTTTCCACTTTGGTAGTAGGTTTTCTGTGTTTCTTTCTTATGATATTCTTCCAAGAATGAGTTTTATTTGCTTGCACTGTGTGAGATGTTCTATCATTTTAGATGTTTGAAATTGATTTTTTTGACAGAAAATGAAAAGGAATCCATGTGCTAAAGGTTGATTGCTCTTAATTGGTGAATACAGGAAAATGAAGAGGACTCGTCCTACTGTTTCAGCAAGGAAGAGGAAGGCTGACCAAACTTCAACTTCAGAAGTTGGAGGGAAAGGACGACGACAGAGGCAAAAGAAGGTTGTCAGAGAGGCCGGGGAGGAGGAGAACAGGCCTGAGGTAGAGCAACAAGTGGATGAGGATGCCATAGAGGCGGAGGAGGAGGCCAGGCCCGATGCACAGGCGAAGGAGTTCGATGCATAGGCGGAGGAGGATGAGGCCAGGTCCGATGGACAGGCGGAGGAGGAGGCTAGGCCCGATGCACAGATGGAGGAGGAGGCCAGGACCGATGGACACATTGAGGCAGTAGAGCCAGAAGCCGAGCGACATGAGGACGATGCACATACCGAGGCTTCGGTTATACGCAGAGGGCGAGGGAGAGGGCGACAACAGAGGCAGAGGCATGATGAGGTTCTGGTTGGTCCAGAAGATCCTAGCTTGTTAAAGGATTTCAGGAATCATGTTGCAGCTGATATTTGGAATGGTAGGAAGCGACAGTTGTTGAAAATATATAACCACTCGCGTTATCTGAAAATTTGGGAGCTACCGACAACCAATCGTAGGTTCATGGGTAGGGTTACTTATGTTTTATTATGTATGAGTAGTACCATTTGTTGTTCATGATGGGCATATTTTGGACTAGTTGACTATGGTAGTTTTCGATAGATGTTATTTATTTTGTGTATTATGTAATGATGTGGTAGGATATGTCGATTGGCGGATACTATGTTTAATTTGTTGGTGCCATGTTTTTTGGAAATATGAAAATCATAGGTTGATGACAAATATGTTGCTGATAAATGTTTGCTCATTCGTGTATTTGACAAACACTTGCAGCTACAGGTTAGCAAAAAAAGTAAAGAAATAGACAGGTGGCACATTTGTTTGTCCAACATTCGGATGTTAGAAATTGAAAAGTCATGTAAATCTCAAACACTAGAGTATGAAATTGTACCAACATTTCACATTCTAGAAATTGAACCCAATATACTTTCAATTTAGAGAACTCGAAATATGACATCAACTTCATACATTAGAATGTGATAATCCTTGTAAATTTCAAACTCTAGAGTATGAAGTTATACCAACATTTCATATTCTACAAATCGAACCCCACCCAGTATTTACCAACACAACTTCAATTTCCAGAACTCGAAATATTACATAAATGTCATATGTTATAATATGAAAATCCTAGTAAAGTTCGAACTCTAGAGTATACCAACATTTCAGATTCCATAAATTGAACTACATAATCTAAAATATATATCCTTCTAGTGTCATAAATTATTGGTCTACTTTGACAAATCATATGAAACGTGATAATAATTATGGTCCGAAGTTAGATTTTCTTTGCTGACGAAATAATTCGGGACGGAGGAAGTACTTGAAATGACCTCAAACTTTCCTTTCACGGATCCAAAACTATACCCGAATAATAAATTGTAGAACAAAATCAGAAATTAAAGTATGACATTTTGTACTAATCTCGAATTCATGACATTGAAATATTTCCTAAATTTCATGTACTAGAGTATGATTGTAAGTGGTTATTTCAAACTCTAGAATCTGAAAGTTCTTTGTCTGATGCCAACATCCATCCATAAGTACCAGACTGCCAACTGCCAACATTCTTCCATAAGTACCAGACTGCCAACATTCATCCATAAGTACCAAAATACGTACAACTACAATTTGTTAGATATTAGGATCCAAAGTGCAATCACCATTCTAAAACAAATTACAAGCACAAGGTACAAGGTACAAGATACATTTGACAAAAAAAAAATGCCTAATCCACAGCGATGACCTCCCATCCTTGTTCGAACGGTCCCAATTCACATAGCTAATTAAAATGTTGTAGCCGAGCCATTAGATGTTCCATTTGAGTACTCCCGGCTTTCTCTATCACTCGGTACTTATGTCGTGCATTGTACACATGTTTGATTGTCGTGACGTTTGAAGGATCATTGCCCTTTAACTGAATTAGAATTTGTTTGGGTTAGAGACTGACAAATCCACCAACATGGCAGTTTGCTCCGCCGACAACCTTCCAGGATACGAATGCCCCTCCAAGTACACCGCTGGAGGATGATTGTGAGTGCCATTGTGGACAGAGACAGTCCAACCATCATTGCCCTTTACACCTTTCAATAGAAATGGGCATTCAATTTTCTTTGTGCCCGTGGAACGCGTTGCCCTCTTCTTCACAGCCACCTCCTTCCCCAAAGACTTCTTCACAAACTTCTTATACTTCCTGCTCCTTTCGCATGAAAACCTCATCATTGGTTTGCGATTCTTAATAAACTTCTCCGAGGCCTTAATGATAACGACAAAGCCGTATCATTTTCCCGTAGATCTTGTCCACTTTACCAACTCTTTCTCGGACGAAAATACCTTTAGAAAAGTAAAAAAAAAAAATCATAACCCACACCATAAGGTTGCACATAAAAAAAAACTCCATGGTTTGAAACACTCACCTTGTCCGTTGAGAAATGCTCCGTATAATCATATAGTGTAGGAGTGGGAGTAGGTTAGTTGCGGGCCCTACATGACTACTAAATGTTGAAGTGTCACCCTAGAACATCCAAAGAAAAACCAATTAAACACACTCTGCACAATATTCGAACTCTAGAGTTTAAAATTTTGGCAGCATTTCAAGTTTTAGAATATGATATTGTCAACAAGTTTTAGAATATGATATAAGTTTCAAACTCTAGAGTTTGCAAATTTAGCATAATTTCGAATTTTAGAATCTGAACACATCGGGACAGAACCAGCTTAAAAATGGGGGAGTGATTATTGTCTACGATATTCAAACTCTAGAGTTTGAAATATAGGCAAAATGCCGAGTTTTGGAATATGATATTATCTTCAATTTTCAAACTCTAGAGTTTGAAATGTTGGCCTAATTTCAAGTTTCATAATCTGACAATGTCGTGCCAGAACCAGGTTTAAAATGGAGTGGCAAGTTTCGAACTCTAGAGTTTGAAATTTTGGTAGAGTTTGAAATTTTGGCAGAATTTCGAGTTTGAGAATATGATATTGTTGTCAATTTTCAAACTCCAGAGTTTGAAATTGTGGCGTAATTTCAAGTTTTAGAATATGACAATGTCGGGACAGAACCAGGCTAAAAATGGAGGAGTGATGAGTTACCTCTTGCTGTGATCTCGGCTCTGAAACTACAACATCCATGGCTCCCTCTTCCTTGTCAACTTCCATTTCCATTGCACAACCTTCCAATCCCCAATCAAAATGCACATTGCTCTCATATGTTGGGTTTAAGACTTCTTCTTTATCAATGGAGGGAGAAGAAGCAATGGAGGTTTCCATTGAGAGTTTTGAGAGTTAGGAGGTGTGAGGTGAGAGTTCGGAAGCAGATGTCGACTGGGTTTATGTTGAGAGGTGGGAGCTCAACAATGGTGGTGGCCTGGAGAAGGACAAAAAGATTTATCCCCGGAAGAAGATGAAAAAAATGGAGGGAAACGTGGGTGGGTTATGGGGTGTATGTGTTTTGGATGTGGTTATATGTTTGTGGTTGTATGTAATAAAAGTAGGGGTATTTTTGTTCATTTTTATAAGGGCATTTTTGTCCGAATATTATTTACTTAAAAACAAGTTACATGCAGTAAATTCGTAGTTGTATTTATAAACTCCCTTTTGTTTTGTTTTATTAAACCGAAACGACGTCGTTTTGTATTTTGTGATGACGTCAGCCGTTGTATGATGTTGTGCAGTGTGCACGTACCATCTTTGAAGAAAGAATTCGGGATGTGATAGAATTCCGGATGTGATAGTAGTAAGCTTATGAATACCGTACTGGTTGTATTCGTTATAGAACTGATTTTTCTATTGGTACGACACATATTGGTATTAGTGAGTTATCAGATATCATTTTGAATTTATAGTCATTAGTGTTATTTTTTCACATAAAATAATTTTATAGTATAATATATACATTTATTAAAATATAAAAATGAAAAGTAGTTTGGTATCGTTCGGTGCTTGAAGGAAAAAATAAATTCAAAAGTGGTTTGGTACCATCAAGTATTGGTCGGTACTGACTGGTATTTCTGGTACTGTTCGGTATTGACCGGTACCAACAGATATTTGAACCGAAACAAAATTAAAGGTGTAAGATACCGAATTTTGAATAATACCAACACGTATCGGATGATACCTTGCGAGATTCTTAACCTTGGATAGTGGAGGCTATTGGTTGGTGGGTTTCCAGCTAAGCTACAATTTGAATTGGGTTGGCGAAATAGACACAAATTAGTGAAAGTAATTTAAAAACTTGACTTACAAACGGGTTGCTCACGCTAATGAATAAATTATTCATCACAATTCATTGAAAATCAAAAGTTGTTCACACTTATGAATGGGGATGAACCAATGAGCTCTTAGCTCAGTTGGTACGCCTCCCCTCACTGGAGGCATGGTTCAAGCTTCGCGAGGGGTGATTTGGAAGTAAGACTGTGGACAGCTTTCGAACCCTTGTGGACTAACCCCCGGTTGATGTATACAATACTGGAAAAAAAAAAGAAAAAAAGAGAAGAAAAATGGAGATGCAAAACTTTTCAATTAGTATGGATAACATGCAATTTTTACCACAAGTTGTGAACCAAAAAAATTAGTGGAAACACCCCCTTAAAAAGCACATATTTTGTGAGTATTTGTGTTCTTGTGTATGTGGTTAAAAATTTATTGCAAAACAGCATGCATGTTCTTAGAATTTAAGATTAATAATTTTTGATATCCAAACAAAGTATATATTTTATGTGAGTATTTACAGAGGATCTTCAAATTTCATCCTAAACTACCAGAAACATTTACTAAGGGGGCGTTTAACTTTTAGTAGCTATTCGTAGTCAAATTGTTTTTCACTAAACTAAAAGTTGTAGTAAATGTGTTGGGTTAGTGCAAGAAAAGTGATAGTAAAAGTTGTGTTGTTTTCATCCCAAATGATCTGCTACCAAAATTGGTGACTTTGAGGGAAAATAGTTGCCAGAAATGGAGGACTCTGGCGAGAGATGGCGAATGGCGATGAAAGAGAGAGATGATACGAGGCGTGAGGACGAAGATGAACATTGGAGTATATCACATTAAGGTGTTTTGGTCTTAAATGTTTTATACCTTCTTCGGTAGGGTTTTTGGAAAATAATTTCCAACCCCGAAAACATTACCCGTTCCAGATTCTAAAAAAGTACTTAAAAAATAAAATAAGAACATATTTTCAAATTTAAAAATAATAGGTTTACGAACATATTTTTTTAAATTTTTTTCGCAGGGTTTAATAGATCTCATCGAGATCTATAAAACTATATCCATATTGCATATTTTTTTATTTTAGTAAGCCTATTATTTTTAAGCTTAAAAATTACAAATAAGTACTTATTTTTTAAGGGGTAATCCGGAACGGGTCACATTACCTCTACTTCTAATTATTATTCTTATTTATCTCTCCACCCATTACCCATATCTTCAATCATTATTCTCATTTCTCTTTCTATCTCCCTCCACTCATTACTCTTATCTCCGATTAGTATCATAATTTATCTCTCCATTCATTATCCAAAAACCAAACGCAAAAATTTTCAAATCTCCATGCAAACAAGGCAATGAAGGCATTAATTTTAAATGGGTTGTAGTATAAAAAAAATTAATGGGTTGCAAATAGAACCACCCAAATTCAAAACCTTAGCAACAGCTAATGGGTCCAGTTTTTTTTTTAAAAAATAAAAACCTAAATAAGGTCACTTTTAACATTTGGAAATTTTATTTTATTTTATTTATTTTTGCTTGGACTGTTGGAGAGACTCAACGGACTCTCTATTTCTACTATTTATACCTCCTCGCAACGGTCACCAATTCATCTCTCTTCAAGTCTTCTTGGTCATCCATCCAACAGAGGCAAATGCACAAAACCCTCCATTTAGAATCCGATTTTCTTGTTTCATTCAGTTCAAATGGTAAAGTCTTCATTCCTCTTTACAACACCTTCTCTCCCATCAAACCCTCTTTTTCACCCTTACCCTCCAAAATCCCTATCCGCAACTCTGCTCTTTCATTCTCAATTCGCAACCAAATCCAGATCCCAGACCTCATCACATGTGCAAGAAACAGAAAAAGGAGAATTGTGTACCGAAGACCAACGAAATGGGTACTAAAATCCCTCTGTTTCGTTGCGTCCAATCTCAACATCTTACCCGAGCCCTTGGCGTTGGCGATTAGTGAGTTCGCCGGAGGAAGCGGAGGGGGAATTGGGTTTCCGAGGGGTTTCGGAGCGGGAGGGTTTGATGGGTGGTGGAGGAGGAAGGGGAGGAGCAAGTTAGGGTTTCTTGGGTTTGTGATGGTTTGTGGTATTGGAATGTGGTTGATTTTGGGGAAAGATTTTGATAGCTTTGCGTTTCTGAGAGTATTGGCATTGTCTTTGTTCGGGGTTTCGATTAGAGGGTGGAGAAGAGGGTTTAAAGATTGGGTTTTAGGGTTTTGTTTTTGTGCTTCTTTGGTGGGTTTGGGGTTTAGAAGAGAGAGATTACACAGTTTTTTTCATATCAAGAAACTGAATGGTTTTCTTGATCTCCAGAAATTGCAGAGTTTGGTTAAGGATTTTGGAGCAGTGGAGACTCTCGGAAGAAGGAAATGAAGAAGAGCAATATAGGGGAAGTTCAATACAGTAAAAAGGTTTCATTGATTTCTTGCTTTCTAAATTTTTTCCATTTTGTTTTCTTTTATTGCAACAATATGATGCAGTTGAAAAAAACTAGATTTCATAGGTTCTGATTGTGGTAGACTGGTAAATTTGTTCATCCTTTTTGCATTGAATCTATATGAATTTGTTACAATCATGTCTTGGAAGCCGGCATCAGAGTACACGGTTTCGCTTTCGTATCCGAGTTATGATCTGATCTTTGAATGTCATTCTCCAATTCTGTCAATTTGTGCATTGTCAATATTATCTGCCTATCTTTTTTTGTAACTCTGTTATTGTTGTGTCGTGAACTAGTATATCTTACTACCGAAGCCTGTCATACAGAAAGTGGTGAACTCTGTCCCGGGCATCTTCCTGTCCTTTTTGAATGGGATTGAGAAAATTTTTGGTGATCCTACAAAAACTCAGCTTAGATATCTCCAAACAAAAGGTTTTAGAAAAAAACTTAACACTGTTGTGACCTATTAGTCTTCCCGCCTATCCGCAGAATGACATTAAAGCAAGCAGAAAAGATAAAGGAAAATAGACCATTGAACGACCAACAAAAATAACCAAGATTTCAGTTGGGACTCTGGAGGGGGCTGGAACTGTGAACATGGAATTCGGCTAGTAAACTTCAATCCTTCCGGGCACCATCCCATTGCACATTTACCTTTTTGTCATACAATAGTAACTACAATCACTGTGTTTTACGTTATCTAGTTTCCACATTAATGAGTTCACAATATGGACCGTTTGATTTTATTAAGACTTAAATGATCAGATTGGAGAGGTTTGATGAATGTGACGAAGCGATAATAATTTGAAAATATGTAGCTAAGCAATAAATTTTCGATATGATCAATTTTCTATTCCAATTTGATCAAATGACATTATATTATAGATCATTATGGTGATGGTTAGAACACTTGGGACATTCAGTGGCGTAGGATATAAGGGGTGTTACTAGAGATTAGTGTGATATTCTCTGTTCCAATGGCCAGCGTCAGAGTGACTAAATGATTGATCTAACAGTTAGGTGTAATTAAAGAAACTAGAGATTAGTGCGATATTCTCGGTTCCAATGGCCAGCGTCAGAGTGACTAAATGATTGATCTAACAGTTAGGTGTAATTAAAGAAACTAAATGAATTTCATCATCTGCACAATGAAATCCCTATGTTCAGTTTGATTAATCTAGCTAATAATAAAATTGGACTGTTAGATTTGATTGATTTGATCGACTAGATCTTTTGATTTGATTACCATAACATAGCATAACGATTGAATCTCTCGATTAATATGGTTCACTCACAAATTTGGATTTCATTCACAAGCATGAGTGCTAGCTGTTTGATTAGTTTTCATTCACAAGCATGAGTGCTAGAAGAATTTGAAACCATATGCCAGAGAGCGTTTCCTAAATGTTTCTCTTTCTTACCAAATCAAACAAGTTCCTAATTCCTTGTTTTGTTTCACTATACCTCTTGATATCATTATCCAAATCATGAATAAATATGCAGAGCATGCAATTAATTTGTGGGAAATTACATACATGCATACGAAATTAAATAGGAATATTTAAATATCCATCCTTTTTATCCATGCCATGTAAGAATTCATCCCGCTCTTTTTTCATGCTTATGTTTTCATCCTCTTAGTGTGTGAAATACCCTTGTTACCCCTTTGCTTGTTTGATTCCTAAATTAAAGGGATTCAAATGAATACCACAGTCCTAGATAAATCTTCTTGACTCCTAAATTAAAGGGATTCGGTTTCATATCACAATCCTCCAATTAAGTGAGAAACAATAGGATGATTTCAAATTTTCGAATGTGTAGATCACCAAATCCCAATGATTTCTACCTTCCTTCTTGATAAACCGTCTTTTTGCATTTTAAATTTTTTACATTCGTCTTAGTCCTTCTCCATCCTTTTTCCGCAATGGCCATCTTTGCATGATAAGTTGACCACATCTTTACATTTTTTCTTCATTCTTCAAGTTGGCCAACCGGACAACAAAAAATCATATTTTTCATTGATCTTATTACACGGAACATGTCTAAATTACCATAAAAAAAAGAAAAGAAATAAGATGACATACTCAAACCGTTACATGGTTAAATAGTTAAGTTACCATGACGATTACAACGTGAACACGATAAATATCCCATGATTCGAACAAATATTTCATGGTAAACGGTTCAAATATGGTTAAATTACCATCAAAACAGGTTATCATGATCCATTCATGGTTAAATTACCATGTCGATTTCAACATTTCATGACGATTCATATACCGATAGGAACCCAACTTCCAAAAAAATCCATATCCCTTGTTGCTCCTCTAACTATCAGAAACCCATCACGGGGTATTGTCTTTGGTCAAATCCACTTTTGATTGTCAAATATTACGATCAATAGAAGGGCTAGAAGGTGGATCAAAAAAAATAAAAATAGAAGCGCTAGGAGATGGATGAGAAAATAGTGGCTACTCAAATCCCCTATTCAACTGTTCCAACAAATATCCAAAATCAAATTACTGTTGTTATAGATTTACAACAATAGAAACCAACCTCTGTGAACTCTTCGAAACACATCATTGGCGGCATCCATGGTAGAAGGAAACCCATCAACAAATGTACCAGTACAACACGAAAAGATAGGGAACCCGACAAATCTGTGATTCGGACGTTTGACATCGCCGTGGAGGAGGTGGACCACCGATCCACTCCCGGTTCGGCAACAAGTGGGCCACCATCGCCAGGTTCCACAACGGCCTATCGAACAACATGATCAAGAATCACTGGAACTCCGTGCTCAAGCGGAAGCACGCGATGGCGGCGATCAACGGTGTCAAGGAGCGCGGCGGTCGGAGAGGCCGCTCTCTCCAAAATCTGCAAATATGGAAATGGGATTTGGGGGGTGGGGGATGTTGTTTAATGCTTTTCCCAAAATTTATGGGATGTGTTGGGTTGATAATCTTGGGATCCAAATTTTCCAGAATTGAACGTAAATCGTGGGACGGAAATCGTGATAATCTCACGAGGACGAAAGGGATTAAGATTTCGTCCCTAATTTCAACGCGCTATCTCTCTCTCTCTCTCTCTCTCTCTATATATATATATATATATATATATATATATATATATATAGTACGAGGATGAAATCATAATTAGTTCAAAACGGGAGGACTAGTACGAGGATGAAATCATAATTAGTTCAAAACGGGAGGACGAAATCTTAACTCTGTTAGGCTTCTAGGATGAATAATAAGCCTCCCAATTAAATATGCACAATGACTATTTGAAAACCCAAAACAATATATAGGAGAGCACTTTCATCTTCTTTTTTAATTCTTCTTAACGTACATGATTAACAAACCAGCCTGCACAATTTGGGTTTGGCCTTTCTGACTAAATGATTGCACTTCAAAGCTTCTAACCATCCTTTGTAAAGTCGATTCCTGCAGCCACTCTTAGAAGCTATTCTCGAGACGTTCCTTCACCGGCGAGTCGCATCCTCCTGCCTTGGATACCTACTCCAAGAAATACTTCTTTAATTTTCATTAATCCAACGAACACGTCCTTGACGTTCATCCTTTTGCCAGGTGATTCTGCAAAACATGCAATCCCAATCCTCACAAGGGAAATTACGCATTCTCTTATTTTGGATTGTCTAATGATTTCATTCCGATCTTCGTTGTCAACTTCAATAGGTTCTTCTAGTAGCATGCGCGGATCCACAACCTCCATCACTCTCTCTGGAAATGCCAACTTACAGAATTCATGAAGGCTTTGTCCATTTGTAAAAGATTCATCTGTTGGTCTTTTTCCTGTCAGCATTTCCAATAAAAGGATTCCATAGCTATAAACATCTTCTTTCGATGTCCTCCCTCCAATTCCATATTCTAAAATTTAAGTAAGGAAACAAAAAAACAAAACAAAAAAAACAAAAAGTAAGGAAACATTAAGTTAGATTAACTTGAAGAAATGTAAGCTACTAGATACAAATTTCTGAAAGGGAAAAATGAGAAAGAATAATACACTTAGTGACCTCCTTACCTGGGGCAACATATCCTACAGAACCTTTGATTGCAAGTGAACTTGTCTGTCCACAAGTGTTGTCACTGCTATTTATGCTGAGGAACTTGACCAGTCCAAAGTCTCCCACATATGCAGTCATGTCTTCATCAATTAGAATATTGCTTGGTTTTATATCACAATGGACAATTGGCGTTTCACAACGGTGATGAAGGTATTCTAATGCACATACGACATCGATCGCTATACTTATCCTTTGGGTAAGGCTTAAGTTCCTTTTTTGGTGTGGTGTGTCTTCTCTTGGATGCAACCAGTTCTCCAAACTTCCATTGGGAATGTACTCAAAAACCAGTGCTTTAAAATCATCACCTGCATGATTTACACTTGAGCAAACTGTTACAATCTTTAGAAGATTTCTGTGCCTTGTGTTCCTTAAAGCTTCACATTCAGCCATGAAGCTCTTGGAAGATCTGCTTTGTTCAAGATTGAGCACCTTGACTGCAATTGGTTTTTCGCCTTCACGGAGAATTCCTTTGTACACGGTGCCAAACCTTCCAGCTCCAATTAAGTTTGATGAAGAGAATCCACCAGTAGCT
The DNA here is from genome assembly GCF_030253575.1 of Rhododendron vialii. Classification (NCBI taxonomy): domain Eukaryota; kingdom Viridiplantae; phylum Streptophyta; class Magnoliopsida; order Ericales; family Ericaceae; genus Rhododendron; species Rhododendron vialii. The sequence continues at coordinate 28,748,356 of NC_080561.1, forward strand.
TTAAGGAGCTGATCATATGAAACCCTTAAGAAATCCTTTCCAACGACTTGTTGGGTGAGAGATTTATTTTTCTGTTTTCTCTTCCTTAGAGAAACAGCCAAAAGTAGCACCAGCGAAAGACATGGGAAAATACAGGCAATTGGGACAATAATTTTGAACCCAAGGCGATTCCCCTTCTTCCTGGACTTTGGGCAAGTAGGTAATTGCATTTCTGCGATGCCTCCACAAAGCCCTTCATTTCCAACAAGTGATAGGGTACTCAAGTTTCCGAAGACACCATGTGAGGGCACCTCCCTGGACAGGTTGTTAAAGGACAAGTTGAGTCTTTTCAAAATCCTAAGGGCTGCTAGACCTTCTGGAATTTGGCCGGACAAGTTATTACGCGATAGATCTAGAATTTGAATTCCTCTCAGGGAGCTAAAAGTGGGAGGAATACTACCCTGAAACATGTTACCCTCTAGAAGAAGGCTTTCTAATTTCAAGCAATTTCCAAGACTACTAGGAATAGGTCCAGACAACTTGTTGTCCGCAACATTTAGTTCCCCGAGATTGATCAGTTTACCGATTTCGAGTGGCAGGGCACCCATAAACAAGTTATGAGCCAAGTCCATGAAAGTTAAAGTGGAGAAAAGGCCAACTGTTTTGGGTATGGGACCGGTAAAGAAATTATGTGAAAGATTCAAGATTTGCAAGCCCAGGATGATTTCAATACTTGAAGGTATGGTTCCATTCAAGTTGTTCTCAGCCAGGAGCAGCTCCAGTATTTGGGTGAGATTTCCAATGCTTGCTGGGATGGGCCCAGACAGTATATTTCTTCCCAAATATCGTCCTTGCAGCTTTCTAAGCTTCCCTATTTCAAAGGGAATGACATCCGAAAAAAAGTTTTGTTCCAAACCAATTTTAGCTAACTCATTCAAGTTGGAAATTCCCTCAGGGATAGTTCCAACCAGTTGGTTCCGTCCTGCCAATAACTCTTCGAGGTTACTCGATAGATTGGCAGTGGAAGGGGTAAAACACCACCAAAACTGTTTTCATAGAAACCCAAGTAGCTTGCTGCAGTTAATTAATGAATTGATGAAACTCAAGTCACTAGCACCCCCGGACCCTAAATTGTTTTTACCCAAATTTAGCCACAGTAGATCCTTCATCTTTCTGCCTAGGTCAAAGGGAACTGACCCGGAAAGGTTGTTTATTGATAGATCAAGCAATTCCATTCTAGATGCATTCGAAATAGAAACTGGAATGGGTCCCCAAAATTGGTTTTGCCAAATGTCTATCCTTCGCAGGTTTGGGAGTGTGATACCAATATCTTGGGGTAAACTTCCTGTAAGTTGGTTATCTGGAATGACTAGGGACGTGAGAGTTGAGATATTATAAAGTTGGGGAGGGACAGTTCCTGACACATAATTCCCTCCAATGCCGAATACCTCAAGGTTGGGAAGCAGGCAGATGGAATGCGGAATAGTTCCTGTGATATTATTCGCTCCCAAATCCAGCGCTAGGAGGAGAGAGAGGTTGCCGAGAGATGGTGGAATCCCTCCGATGAGGTGGTTGGAGAAAAGGTAAAGATCAGTGAGCTTGGAGAGAGAACCAAAGGTGGCTGAACTTTTCCAACTAAGTCATTAAACGTTAAATCAACGTAACTGAGGTAGTTTGACAAATTAGTCGGAATTTCCCCTTGGAGAGAATTGGTACTTAAATTCAGATGTTGCAGCCTGAACAAGCGACCGAGCTCCACGGGGATTTTTCCTTGGAATATATTGTCCTGGAGGTAAAGGGATCTGAGGAAAGAGAGGTTTCCCAAGAAAGGTGACATGCCTCCCCTCAAATTTTTGCCCCTCAAATCCAGAGCCACTACTCTCTGATGCTTGCGACTGCACGTCACTCAATCCCATTTGCAGAGATTGAGAGAATTGTTCGAGGAACTTAACGAGCCAAGTGGATCCTCGGCTATAAGTTCCTTGAATGAAAGCAATGCTAGTTGATCCGTTTCGTTGCTCAATCTGCTAGCTACTACGTTTGGGGCAGTGGTGAAAAATATCACCAAGCTGAGTAGCTTGATCTTGTGAATTACTAGAGATGACGAGATCGACGTCATCAACTTTAGCATTCTAAACAACAACAGGAGATTTGAATGAAGAAGAAGAAGAATGTTGCTCCCTTAAAGGCATGCCAATACTGCAATTTATAGTCTCCTCACTTTTTGCTTTTTACTTTTAGTTTTATTATTACTGAGTGTTATTGGTATTACCATCTTGTTTTTTTGGCAAGCATATGCCATGATTACGGGAACTACATTTATTTTAAGTATTGTCAACCGCATTGATATTGGTTTCACGAGAAATGTGGACACCGCAACGTACTTTTATGGTTTTTATTTTTTCCAACTCCGTATATCTGGGCCAGCTCGCGTACCTTGATGAATCCCTGGCGACCGCTTTCATCATACACTAGCGGAGGGTCCAATTAAAGTCAGAATAAAGCTACGAAGTGATTAAGATTAGACCGTCCACACCTACGCGAGGAGCCTGGTCCTATCTTTAGTCTTGCTGCTCTAGCTCACACTGAACCAGTGAGTACTTGACCCTGATTTTCTAGAGATGACTCTTCTTTCCAGTGACCTTTCATTTTCCTGGAAAATGAGATTGGGAGGGGCCATGCTATGAGAGACCTTAATTTTCCAGTTTCTTTGGCATTATGATGTTGACATGTGTAAGTTTCATGTTCTATTTTTTTGTTGTTGCCAATATTGTATACATCAGTGGAGATTAGAGGAGTGTTGGTATGTTAGTCAATAAAGGTCCAGAGGTTGTCTTGCCAATATTGTATACATCAATGGAGATTAGCGGAGTGTTGGTATGTTAGTCAATAAAGGTCCAGAGACTGTCCATAGCCCTGAACCCCAAATTCGCCTTGAGTTGGCAAATTCTGCAAGATCCCATGTTACAAGTTTCCATTTACCTTGACAAAATTACCACTAGTTCATTTTTTAATGTGAAATTGACCCAGAACGCATTGTTGACTCCAAAAAGACAATCATTTTATTTTGTATACTTTTTTAGGGTGTCGTTGTTGTATCATGGTGGAAGACTTATTCCTCCCCTTCTATTGGGGGATTTCTAAACTCTAGGAAGACTCTTAAAAATTTAAAAGACACCTAGAAATTAAAAAAGGAACATAAAAACATTTCTAGAGGAATTAAAGACGCCATGAGAAACGCAAAAGACTAACTCGATACTTGTTACGAGAAAACAAACTATTATTGCTTCATAAAGAAAACAACAGAGCTCCGTGACAATAATAATTTGATTGCAACCTTGACTGGGGAAATTCATGAAAAGCCTACTTTAAGTTTTTGTTCAATTTATTAGCTCTTTCTTGTCGAAATTCATCTTTTCCCTGATGTGGTGGCTTCAAAGACTTTTAAACAGTGGTTAATTTTTGCTAGGTCGCTGCCTATATTTATTATTAGTAGATCTAATCAAGAAGTATTTATGGGCTGATGTGTTAATTTTTCCATGGCTGGCTGCATAACCTAGGGTACACAGAGACGGAGGGTCCGTGTAGAATTTAAACTCCTTTCGTGGGCAGAACTATTCCTGATGGAAAAGTTTGGTTGATTGCAATAGAATCCTCTCTCTCATATGGTGGCCATGGCTTGACTAGGGAAAAAAATGCAAAAATTTGTTGAAGGATTTGGAAAAACTCCAACCCTTCAAGAGGGTTGAGTGTTAATTCTACATCAATCATTTTCTTTTGTAGACTTTTCTAGGGTGTCAGCAGTGATGTGTTGTATCATGGTGGAAGACTCTATCCCACGGTTCCCACCCGTGTAGGACACGGGGACTCGGCTAAAAATTTGGGGGATACGACGGGAGACAGGCAGGGTTTAAATATTTAATTTTGTTAAATTTTTTTGGGATAGAAGAGTATTACTTCAACTATTTTTGGGTAAGACTTTAATATGCTGCTGCTTCTTTTTCTTTTTTGTGTGTACTTCAAAATAAATATTTTGAAGCTACATGCTTCCACATATTACTATGTTTCCATAGGTATAAAATAAATATTACTCCATTTATTTGTTTTTGCTGTGACCGTGTCACTATTTTAAAAAAAAATTCGTGTCCCCTGTTTGTGTTCGTGTTGGTACCTGTATATCCATATATTGGAATTCGGATTTAATTTGAGTGGTTGAAGCATAATATATGCCCAGATGGGCCTGTCTTTTCGACATTAGTCATTTGTGGACATGATTTTCTCCATTATCTTATCTCAGGTCTTCCCATTAGTCTTTTTCCCCAAGTCTTTCCCAATTTACTAGGAAACGTTTGCTTGATTGCTATAGAATCATCTATCTTGCTTGACCTCTTCATTATGTATCCTAGAGAGTAAGCTTTGATTGCTTGTGACAACTGACAAATCCCTTTTAGAAACTCTTTCCAAAATAAACAGTAAAAGGTATTAACAGGGATTCTGAAGAAGAAGAAACTGATAATGAAAGAATGAACAAGGCAAAAAGAGAGGAAAAAAAAAAGGGTTCTGCTTTGCATGCCTTTGATTTGGAGAACTAATACAGTGCAATAGCCAAAGGAAAATAGAATTATTAGCCTTGCCTTAGTGTAAGCGTTGGGTCAGTTAAACACGATGGAGAAAACTTTCATTTTGGCACAGTGACTCTTGGTTCAGCTGGATACTCATTTCTCCTTTCATTTTGGCACAGTGACTCTTGGTTCAGCTGGATACTCATACCATTCTGTTGCTGAACACGTAATTTTCAAGAACATCCGAAAACGTAATTTTCATAAACACGTGACGTCATTCTCAGAAACTTGAAGAAGAGAACTCAAAACTTCGCCGTTTGGTGCAGCATAATACAATTCTGAAATTTATACTGCATCCACAACTACAGAGACTTGTGGAGCTAAAAGCTGATGACTGTGGGGTTTACATTCTCATGTCAAACATCTATGCTGAAGCTGGGATGTGGGAGGATGTGCTGAGGATATGAAAACTGATAAGGGAAAGAAATAAAAGGAAACTGCAAGAAGTGTGATAGAAGTTGGTGGTAACATTGCAGAGTTTATTTGTCGTAAGAAGGACCACATTCGAGGTGGGGAAATAGAAAGAGCCATTTGGTGCTTACTAAAGATGGTGGTAGTTGCAGAATAGAAGATTTGGCATCACGAGATAATTGGAATGCTTTGTCGACTGGAAATGCGAGGAGGACACAAGCACAGAGAACTCCGCTGGAATTTTACATAATCAAGAGGAATCGGTGTCCTAAAAGGGGACGAAATTATTATGGAAAAAGACTCGCTCGTTGATGCTTAATTCATTGCCAGAAAGATCCGTGGTTTATGTGCCATTCAACTAATTCTGAAGTTTCACTCTGAAATCCTCCAAAGGAAAGAAAGAAGACAGAAAACACGTAAGCTAGGTTACTTGGGAGTTCGAAATTCAAAACTCTCGCACCGGAATATGCCTCAAGTGCGAAATGGCATTGGATGATGCATGATTCACTGCTAGGCCTAAACCACGGCAAAATTGATGAGATTATACAGAAAGGGAACATGGGTGTAGTAGATTTTTTACTCCCAAGAGATGGTGCAAAAATGACCAAAACAAAAAGGAGCAAACTATTAAAAAAACAAACTTTCTGCTGATTGAGTCAGTCAACACCAGACACATCAAGTTAGAACATCAACCTGGGGATCCATGTCGCGGTTCGCACCAAAATTTTGCTAGAAATCTTGGCAGCAATCAAGTTAGCTAGTTTGTTTGTTTTGGTGAACGCCAAAGTAAATTTGATCACCGTCCCACAAAATGGCACTAAATTTGTAGTATCATGAAATCTTCCGTATCATATCCATTACACGAGCAAATGAGAAGTAAAAGAGACTTTTTCCAGATTAACTACTAAATATGGTTGATACAAATTGTTGAAGCAAAATAAATCAACGCCCAAGGTCTTGAGAAACATGAAATGATTCCCCCATCATAAGCCTTGAAGCCAGACATTCCACAGTATAATCATTATCGTAAGGAGTAGCAGGGATCCAAGGTGGAGGGTACAGATGCTCACAATACTTGCAATCATCATCATGACAGCCGAGTTGGTACAATTTTGTCCCCGGCTGATGTGCAGAAACAATTCCTGGAACGATATTTCCAAATTGATAGAGTTGATGGGGTATTATATCTCCATAGGCTGATTGGGAGCTCATCTCTTCTGGTTCCTCTTTGTACAGAAGGCAGACTCCAACCTCCTTTACATGCATAAATTCACCTCCAGACACTGAAATACTGATTTCATCTCCGCCTTCCAAACGATTTCCAAACTTCCAATAACCTAACCACATCGTATCTTCACCATCTTCTGCAGTTCCAACGACAAATGGGCGATGGCTCCAAACCAAGCCCTTCGTCCTATTACTTATAACAGTATGTGGCTTATGTTCTTGTGGATCAGAGTGCTCATAAATGGAACACAGATTCAAACCTCGGATCCTCGAATTAAGATATGAAGGAACAATAAAATCAATGGAGGATCCTAGATTCTTAAAATTAAACCAGGGTGGAACCTTGCTACCAAGAATATAAGTGCAGATTATACATACCTGTGTCACAAAAAGAAAATCCAAGCATCACAGAGAGAGAGAGAGAGAGAGAGAGAGAGAGAGAGAGAGAGAGAGAGAGAGAGCACCTGGAGGGGAAACCCCCTTTGTTGCATGCCAAACCATGACGTTAGCTTTACAGTTAAGTTTCCCATGGATTGCAAGTTTGACATGCCCAAATTTTTAACAATCTCAGCTTCAACGTTTCCTATGTACTCTAATTTGAATGCGCGCATAGTCTCTAGATGGTTGCTTGCGTTCAAATGACAAGTGGTTGTTGGATGGTTCGGGATTTGAAATGATATTTCCTCCAGCAATCTATTATCTCCACAAATCAAACGACATAGTCGTGGGATCCCATCAAGTTTGCGGAGCCTTGGGCAAGAACGAATGTTAAAGTTCTCAAGCTTAGTAAGACCTCTGATGCAATCTGGGAGGCAATGAAATTGATTATGCGACAAATCTAGTTTCTTCAATGAGCATAGGTTGCTAAGCTCTGTGGGGAAATCATCCTCCAGAAGATTACAGTTTGCTAGACTTAATTCTACCAAGGACCATGGTAAAGAAGGCCATGAAATCTCCGGACTTTCTCTTGGCTTCAACCGCCAAGGCCAGATGAAATATTGCACTGCGTTCACCTGCCCATTGGTAGGGAGAGATTGATTTAAAGCAATTCCATCTACCTTGAGCACAGTTAGAGACTCCATATTTTCCATGTTTGTCGGCAATCTGTCAAGATTTGAGCAACCAGAGATGACAAGTGTTTCCAAATGTTTTAGCATACAAATGCTTCTCGGAAGATTCCTCAAATTTTTGCAGTCTTCCAAATTTAACAAAACAAGTCTCTCAAGGCTTCCAATAGATTCATGAACCTCAACCAAACTTGTACAACTTTTAAGCACCAGTCTCTCAAGATTGGAGAGTTTTGAAACGTCGGGCTATATGAATGACTTAGATTGAGGATTTTTAAAAACCATAGAAACTGCAAAAGAAGGGGGGAAAAAGTAGGTATCAGAGCCTTCAATTCACTTTCCAAAGAAACTTGAAAGGAAGAAAAAGGTAGTAACATACCTTGGTTCCTTCCCATACATTTTTTAAGCGGCTATATTGCATGTCAAGAGCAACTAGGCTCTCCAAAGGGAAATCACTAGGTATGGACTTAAGTGGAAATTCACGCCAGCACAACCATCTTAGTCCTTTGGGGAACTTTTTATAGGGCCCACTAATCTGCACACAATTGAGCTGCAGAAGTTTTAGTTTGTTCATTCTTGCAAATGCATCAGCTTCCAAAGCCACTAGATTTGAATTTTTTTGATCTTCAAGGTGAGAGGAGAAGATACTGAAACCATATCTTTTAAGCGAATCACCCAAATTTGACAATAAGGGCTTCCCAAGGAACTCTTCATAACAACGTTTTCTATTGTCACCAAAAATCGTACAAGCATATGCTTCCTCTTTAAACAGACACATATCGAGTTTGAGGCCTTCTATTTCACCTGTACTCTGACATAAGAATGAGAAACAAAGGGAAAGGTAGCATAGGTAGCAGGAACAATGATTAGTGAATAGCATCCCTGCACAAATTCATACAAAAATACATAAAGAGAAAGTATAATCCTTACAGTGTTTTCTCTCAAAACATTAAATGCATCCTTATGATTCCAGAGGATGCTACGTCTGCCTGGCTCCTTTGGTGACTCTTGACGAACAATTTCTCTTCCCATTTGTTGAAGCAAATGATGCATTACCAATGTATTACTTTCATCAAGCAATATCAAACATCTGTCCACGAGGTTTTGAATCCCAACCACTGTGTAAAACTCACATCCGTCCAAGATTGTAACTGTAGAATCCTTATCGCTCCCAATAAAAAAACAAGCAAGATTGAGGAATAGACGTTTGTCGTGGTCATCTTGTAAAGAGTCATAACTTATTCGAAGTTTTTCAAGGATTTGACTGTTAGGAATCGCTTTCAATTTTTCCAACTGACTTTTCCATACATTTAAGCAATTCCTTGATAGAGAAGAACCTAGAACTTTAATTGCTAATGGAATCCCTCCACAGTAGCTTACCACCCTTTTTGAAACCTCTCCATACCCATTGTTGGGACAACATTTTCCAAAGGCATGCCAGCTAAAAAGCTCCAAGGATTCCTCGTCACTCAGATTTTCAAGCCTATGCACCTTATAGAATTCATAAGCCCCTAGCAACCGCTCACGCCTGGTGGTTATGATGATTTTACTTCTTGGAAAAAGCCAAAGTCGCATTCCAAGAAGTGCATCTAATTGGTCAAGTTTATCCACATCATCAAGAACTACCAAAACTTTTTTGCCACATATGGCATCTTTAATCATAGCAGTTCCTTCAGCAATACTATTGAATTTTACATTCCTTGTCTTACAAATGTCTGTAAGAAACTGTATTTGTAAACAAAGCAAACCATCTTTTTGTTGTGAAATTTCTCTTACATCTGCAATAAAACTGCTACCTTCAAATCTTGAGAAGTTCAAATTGTACAGAAGTGTTGCAGTGGTTGTCTTGCCTATTCCACCCATGCCACAAATTGCAACTATGCCAACATTACTTAGCCCATCTTCTAACCAAAGCTGAATGTTTTTGACTCGAGAATGCATTCCAACCAAGTTGGGGGCAATGTTCAATGACGTGCGACTTAGCTTGTCTCCAACCACTTTTATAATTTTCTTGATAAACCTTGCCTCGTGTCTGAAAATTGCGATAAAGATGGGACATAAAAAACAATAAGAATACATGATTGAATCGCACAAACCAAGAATTAAATATTTCAAAGCAATAACTATAAAAAAAAAAAAAAAATTAGCACGTTATCGGCCCTACTGCAATAATCAAACGAGCATGAGCTGAAAAGCGACACAAGTACGAGAAAATTACCCATCAACTTGATTTTGTAAATTCATCCCGGCCAAATCTGCAACTTCTCTAAGTGCAGCCCTCCATGTTCCTAACTTATCCTTCAATTTCTCTTTCACCAGTTCGCCTATTTCTGATTTGAGCTTCTCTTCATGGCTTGTAAATGCTTCTTCCAAACTGCCAATTTGCTTCCTCACTTCAGATGGATCCACATCATAGAAGACAGGTAGAACTACGTGTCCAAGAGTCCTACGTTTGAGAATCATCACAAGCTCTTCGAGGCACCAAGTTGACGAGGCATAGTTCTTCGAGAAGACTATTATCGAAATCCTTGACTCTTGAATCACTTTCTTGAGTTCACACTTGATATCTTCTCCTTTTTCTATGCCATCATTGTCCCTGAAGGTGCGAAATCCGACTTGATCCATTGCTGTGTAGAGGTGATCAATGAAAGTCTTGCGAGTGTCGTCACCCCTGAAGCTCAAGAACACATGATAACTACATGGAGAAGCCGAAGAAGAGGCTTCTTGGGATTTCGTAGCAGACATTGAACAAATCCCAAGAAAACGACTACTAAAGGAGTCTTCTTGGTCACTGAAAATATGTTCGAAGGATACTGTTACTGCTACTTTTATACACCTCAGAGTCAGAAACCTTTTCTCTAATATATATATATAATATATAAGGAGAGAGCATCATTTGGTGTCACCCAATTTTGGGAGTCGGCTCCCATACAGTGACGTTTCCATCCAATCTCGGCCAGTCTGCCATTTTCCGGCAAATGTCGAGTTCGTTCAATGATCGGATCCGTCCATATTGTAGACCTTGTCGAGACATACAACCATAGTAAAAATCATGTCCATCCGTTATCGTTTAATAAGCAATTATAATCAATTTATTTTGGAAAAAAAAAAAAAAACATACCCACACTGGATTGGAACTCCTTTCATCTATTCCTCCAAAATAATTGTGTTCAATGATCGAGTTCGTTCAATGAACCAGATCTGGTTTTCAGGTATGGGATTTTTAGCCTTCAAATTCGATCAACCTTGGTGATGGGTCCGTGGGTTCTTATGCAGCAGCGGTGGTGGCGCCTAGCAACTACAACTGCGATGGGATGAAGGGATGTTGAGCTTTAGCTGCTAGTCGGAATCTTCCATCTTCCTCAAGCCACATTCAAGAGTGGATAGGTGGTCTCCATCAACGCAACTATTAATTTTAGCGTGATCTTTTTATTTGTTGTTGTTTTCCTTTGTTTTTTCTTATTTGTTTGGATCTTTTGGATCCTTTGTTGTATTTTTTGTTGTTGTTGTAATCTTTTCATTTTAATATAAATGGGATGATCTTGTTCGTAAAAAAAAAGGAAAGAATTATTATTGGCTGATGTGTTAATTTTCAATGGCTAGCCTCATAACCCAAGGTGCGCGGAGGGTCTGTGTAGAATTTAAATTCCTTTCGTGTGCAGAACTATTCTAGGTGGAAAAGTTTGGTTGATTGCAATAAAATCCTCTCTCTCGGTGGACACGGCTTGACTAGGAAAAAAAAATACTACAAAATTTGTTGAAGGATTTGGAAAATTGGAAAAACTCCAACCCTTCAAGAGGGTCGAGTGTTAATTCTACATCAATCATTTTCTTTTGTAGACTTTTCCAGGGTGTCACAATGGTGTGTTGTATTATGGTGGAAGACTATCTCTCTCCGTGTAGGAGACAGGGACTCGACTAAAAATTTAGGGGACACGCCAGCTAAAAACGTATGGGACACGCCACATGGTGTAGCTATTGAGTTTAATTAATTTTCGTAGGGGATACGGCAAGAGACATACAGGGATTAAATATGCAATATTTTTAAATTTTTGGGATAAAAGTGTATTACTTCAAATATTTTTGGATAAGACTTTAATATGATACTTCTTCTTTTTTTTGACGTTCAAAATAAATATTTTGAAGCTTCACACTTCCACATACAACTATGTTTCCATTGGAATAAAATAAATACTATTTATTTGTTTTTGCCGTGTCCCCTGTCGTGACCACATCATTATTTTTTTAAAATTTCCGTGTCCCTCGTTTGTGTTCGTGTTGGTATCCGTATATCCATGTTATATAGATCGGAATTCGGTTGTAATTTGAGCGGTTGAAGCATAATATATGCCCAAATGGGCCAATCTTTTCGACATTAGTCATTTGTGGACATGATTTCCTCCATTATCTTATCTGCGCAGAACTATTCCCAGGTCTTCCCATTAGTCCTTTTCCCCAAGTCTTTCCCAATTTACTAGGAAACGTTTGCTTGATTGCAATAGAATCGTCTATCTCGCTTGCTTGCTTCCTCTTCATTATGTTTCCTGGAGAGTAAGCTCTGATTGCTTGTGACAACTGACAAATCCCTTTTAGAAACTCTTTCCTTGAACCCGGTAATTTGTCGATGACCGCTGCAATCTGCATTTGCTCAACCACTCAAACGTCTTCGATCGAACACAATTTCACGAACAACATTTTTAAGTTTCATGTGTCTAGGCCAACACTGACTTGTCCGGCCTCCACCATTTTGATACCTAAAATAATGGCTACAAGTATATTTCTTAGCACCGGCCGGCCTGCCCAGTTTCGTATTTTTTGTTGTAAAGCCCTCCATCAATATTCTCTTAGCAGTAGATCAAGAGCTTGAATACTAATCATAAAACTTAGTGTCTGACAAACAATTCCGTAAGTGATTCCTGCCTGCAATTCTCCTCATCATTTACCCATATTTTTGGACCTCCTTGCTGTGATCCTCCAACTCCTTGTCATTCATATCTATACTATCAACCTTGATAGGATCAATTGGCAGTAAGAACCCATGCCATGCACTTTCATTCAATTCCTAAGCTTGATTTGAGCTCGAGCCAACCCCATTTCTGGAGAGCCGAGATTGGACAGTCCGAATTAAGCTTGACTGGGCTCGGCTCGTTTGCTGTCTTATTAATTATTAGTGCTTGTTTTACTTTAACTTCTCCTCTCCCAAACTCAAATCTTGGCTCCGCCGCTGATCTCTAGAAATCCAAATTTTTTATGGGTAGATTTGTCATGAGTTTCTACCATTATTTATGATCAGCAAGCTAGATCCCTCGTCAGAAAGGATAGACATGTCTTTGAAATATCGATTTATCCTTTTTGAGCAAAAAAAAAAAAAAAGAACTACATTGTTTGCAGTGTCGACAGAGCAAAATTACACCCTTAGCCTTTTGAAAATTGCACTTTTGCGTACATAATTATTTTTGAGACTTTTAATGCACCCTAAAGTTCTACATCATTTACAGCTTCTCATTTCCTGTTTTGATTCGAAAATTTTGTTGTCATTTTTCCATTGCAAATCGTATTTTCAGGGTACAAATCCTTACGTGGCTTTGTTGGCAATTTCAGGTCCTGTTGTGCTAAGGAAAATAAGTACTTATTTTTTAAATTAAAAGTGATATACTGTGAGAGAATGACCTAACTCTTAAAACAGAAAATAAGTAATTAAGAAACTTAGCAGAAACAGCCTCTTTTAGTCTTGCACCTATTTTAAAACAAACTCCGAATACTGAAAGCAAAGTCTTGCTTCAACAGTTCAACGGCAATTCTAGCGAATTATAAATTACTCATAATAATCCTATAGGTAAATTAGGTAAGTTTGAACACCACCATGGTTGTTGCCCCTCATCGATTAATTTTCTGGATCCTCCCTTGAAGGTGGTTTCTGAATTTAGACATTCTTCTGCGTGAAGCACGTACAGCAGTTATAAAATCTATTGGAGAGATGCCACTCCCAATCCAGTTATGCGAATTCAGGCGGTTAGACGATTTTCCTTTCTAGTATAATTGGATTCACATTTGGCCGGGACTTAAGCAGCTTGCTTAAAAAAACCCTAAAATGCAAGCGACTCGAATCATCAAAGTGAGATCCAAAAGTTGCTCACTAAAAAGACTGGACGTGTAGGGGTTCGGTTTAGGAGGAGGGACCTTCGCCTGAACTAGTATTTCACTTCCGCTGCTCCGTTCCTCCGCCGCTGACCCTGCACCAAGTCACTAAGGCTGGAATAGCCTAGTGACCCTCCGACGATCAAGTTAGATGTAAGGAGAGATGCTTTTAGGTTTAGGGTTAGGGAAAGATGGCATGCCTCTCAAAGATGAGTATTCCTTTGTATTTATAGACCTAGGTTAACTTGGGCTCCAAGCTAGTGCGTGGAGGTCACGCTTAGGTAACCGCCCTCGGTGACATCATAGATGACGCCACGGGATAAGACGGTTACGAAGCACATGGGCAGGCCTGGCCCAGATGATCCTTTTCGCCACGCGTCGCTCATGGTCCCCTCCTGCTATACTGCATTCTGCCAAGAGACCCAAACGGAATGCACACCTCGGTAATTAACCGAAGTGTCAACAGGAGACCTGACGCCGAGCGAGTAAACAGAAAAGTATACACAGGCCCGTGTTAATATGAGGCCTCGGTTGATGGTGGTCCGGTTAGATTACCGAGACCATGACCGAAACCTCCACAATAGCCCCTCAAGTCCCTGGAGCTTTGCACCTCTGCTTCAGGGTCTTGATCCCATCGTATGAGATATCAGGCCTTGATCCCATCGTATGAGATATCAGGCCTTGATCTTTTTAGAGAATAACCGAAGAGTGAAATTGCTTCGGTAGATTCCGTTCAACCCGCGCCAGAGAAGAGCCACGTGTCAGCTGTTGCCGAGGTCTCAGAATCAAAAAGCTGCCTCGGCACGTGCCATGTTAGTTGATTGGTACGAAACGTCGCTTCGGTGACACGCGTCAACATGCCTAAGGTCCGAATATCCGGCGCATGTCCTCGGTGCAGAGTCCTTGATACTAGCCGTCCGATGATAACACATGTCGATGATCTAACGGCTCAATGCACGACGCTTCGTTTCCCGCGCAGCTTTCCATCTCTGCCATTATAAATAGGAGAGACAGAGGTGAGATCGTCACTTTTTCTTCCGCTTCTGAAGTCGAACCGCCGCCGCCGTATACTTCCAGCTTTCAATCGAGATTTCGATCGTTTTGGTTGGGAGATCTTGCACGAACTTGAGGTAAGTGGACCTCCTTGCTTTATTCTTCATGTTTTGATCATTGTTTTTTAGTTTTCGCCGTTTTCTTGCGCTTGTTCTGGCTGAGCAACCGCTCGCCGCTGTCTGGTTCAAGGCGGCGCTGGGCTTCTCCAGCGCTGTTCACGCTATCACCGAGGTATAAACTCATCCCGAGACCTAGATTCATCCCGAGGCCAAAACTCATCCCGAGACCTAGACTCATCTTGATCTCAAGGGAAAGGATTTTTTGATCTTTAGAAATTCTTCCAAGAGGGAAGCACCTTCATAGGAAACGATTGTCCGAGGACTCCGAGGAGCGATGACCATTCCGCACCGAGCGTTAGACATTGATTTTTCCCTGAGCACATAGCTAACGGGTTTTTTGTATTCCTTTCCTTGGTTAGGCAGAAGCGAATGGTCATCGAGCTCTCTTCGGACAGTTCCGGTAGTTCAGGCTCTTCTCCTATCGAAATTCCCGAGGACATTCGCCAGACACTTCGGGAGAGGGCATTCTTCCGAACTCCAATCGACTGCGTTGAACCATTTGAACCCTCGAGAGCTCCTCGTGAGGTGACGACGTTTGACTTTCAAGAGATGGAAGCCCCAAGTACCTCGAACCAAGGTCCGGGTCCATTCGCGGATGCCCCCGAGGAGGTACGGGGACGCAGGAGGGCGATGAGGCCATGCCCATACCGAAATCAGTACTTTGACGGCTCCTCGGC
The DNA here is from genome assembly GCF_030253575.1 of Rhododendron vialii. Classification (NCBI taxonomy): domain Eukaryota; kingdom Viridiplantae; phylum Streptophyta; class Magnoliopsida; order Ericales; family Ericaceae; genus Rhododendron; species Rhododendron vialii. Next base: position 28,763,649 of record NC_080561.1, read on the forward strand.
TTCTTATGCTGAATTCAAGAGGGTATACAGCGTTCCTCATGACGTTGACGTTCGGATTTTACCGAACAGCGATCCCAAGGACCTTCCTCACCGGCAGGGAGCACTCATATTCCCCTTGATGGCTATCACAGAGGGGGGCGTTAGATTCCCCCTTCATCAGTTTGTTCGAAGGGTTCTCCGAGCCCTCTCCCTCACGTCTTCTCAGCTTACGGTGAACTCCTACCGGATCATCACTAGCATTATAGAGCTGAGGAGGCAATATAACCTCACGTTCGGACTCGAGGAGCTCTTCGGTGTATACCTCGTTGGAGTTAACCGGGAGAGCGACCGTCACTACCTCTCCTGTAGGACGGGATACGACACCTTCCTTATCGACCATCTTCCCGACTCGGAAGAGTGGGCGAGTATTTATGTGTCGGTCACCGGGAATTTTATGTTTGGGCCCGGGGAGAGCGCGGACACAGCCACCACAGTTCAGTTCGAAACCGGGGCTCCTGGTCGGTAGAAGCATCTTCTTAGCTTTATTATGTTTGCATATTTTTCTTTCCTCATTGTATACTGATTCTTCCATTCTCTATCTTTCAGCCGAGGAAATCGTTGCAGAGCTTCGGGCAAGGGCTAACCGAGCGCAAATAACAGCTGCTTACGCCATTCCTATCACGAGTCGGTATGCACCTGATCTGCTCGGATACAAACCGACTTATACCGGCTATTTGAAAAAGAAGCCGAGGCAGCAAGGAGTTTCTCGATGGGGACGAGGACGTGGCCGAGGGAGAGGCCAAGGAAGAGGAGAAGGTAGGAGAGGAGGAGCTGGGGCGACAGAAGACGAAGTTGGTGATTCTGGTCCCCGAGGCGTGATCCGAGAAGAAATCGACCGGGAGACCCCAGAAAGGACGGGACTTAGTGGAGAGATGAGCGGCCGTGGAAGAGAAGTGCTCAACCTTCGGCGCCAAAGGCCACGAGGACGGGGCGCCGGCGTCAGGATTGGCTCACCGGGGGCCGGAGCCTCGAGGGTGATCCCTGTTTCTCCTCAGGAGCCTCCGGAGAAGAGGGCTCGGACCGAGGAAGAAGGCTTCGGACGAGGAAGGGGCGGGGAGCCGATCTTGATAGAAGAAACGGGAACCCGAGGAGATGAGGGAGATGTGGAGAGCCGGGGAGGAACCGAAACGGGGACTCGTGTTCCGGCGAGGGAGGTCCCCTGGGCCCCCGAGGTTTGTCACTACTCGGGGCGGCTAATTCATCACGCCGATGGCGCGTCTTCTAACATTGGGACAGCGTTTGAGCTGCTTCGGTCGTGTATTCTTCCGAAGGATGCCCGGGCTGTTGAGGGGTGCACCGTGGATCTGACAGGAGAGATAGCGCAGCCACTTCTGAAAGTAAGTTACTTCTGAAAGTTTCTTTTCTTACCCCCTTGATCGTTTGTTGGAATTTTGATCAATTTTAATTGTGTTGGTAGGCCGGCGCTCGGGTGCTCGCTGTGAACGAACAATGCCAGGCACGAGAGCAGGAGATGGAGCTGCTGAGGAAAACTCTTGCTCAGAGAGAGGACGACCTGAAAGTGGCGAGGGAGACTTGTGACCTCTACCTGGCCGACTTTCAGCGGTGCGACCGGGAGCGGGTAATTGCCGAAGGGAGGGCCAAAAAAGCTGAGGAGGATGCTGACACATTGAGGGCTGCTGGAGCTCGGGAGGTCGAGTTTGCAAGGAACAAAGGCTACGATGAAGGCTGGGATGCTGCCGGAGTGGAATATAAGAAGCAGGTCTGGGAGATAGAAGCCGAGCTCTTCAGAGATCGGTTCTTGGACGGACTTCGGTACGGCCACGAGGCCTTGATAAGCAAGCTTACTCTGCCAGAGGGTTCGGAGCTTCAAACCGTGCCTGAGCCCCCTCCTGAAGAGCTCGTGCTACCGGAGGAGGAAAGCGAGCAGGTGCCGAACCAGGAGCCCCAAGCGACCGAGGAGCCAGCTGACCTTAGCGCCCCTGTTCCCTGATGAAGCATAGGAACTTTATATTTCGTAGCTCTGAAAAAGTACTTTAATTTTTGGTTGAATGGTCGGTTTACTGGACGGCTCCGGACATTTGGAGTTTGCCGTTCCAGGGATTGTAATCGTTTGATACTTGAAGCAGTACCCTTTTTGTTTATTGTTCGTGAATGAATGCTCTTCTTTTCTTGAATGTTTTTATCTTTGAAATGCTTGTTTGATTGGTTTGCTCCTTAGGTTATAATGCCCCTGCTTCGGTGGGACTTGAAAAGTTTGTAGAAACAAGTTTAACCGAAGCGTTAACCGAATCGTTTTTCCAAGCATAAAAAGATGATTAATCAAGAAAAGGTGACTCGTTCCGAAGCCCCGGCGAGTAGGAGGGTCGGTAGGGATCGAATCAGAAGCAACTTGTTTAATGAATTTTTGACATTGCACGCCCCTGCTTATTAATAGAAATGAGCTTATCGAGCAGACGCGGGATGGTATTACTGCTAGGGACGTAGGCCGAGGTCACGAAGTGGTACGGCTTTTGCCATAGGTTAGTGACGCGGCGAGTCCGAACAGAGAGAAATTTCTGATGGGTCGGTGTTAGGGGCTCGGAGAAAAAGGCCGAGTATCCTTACAGCGAGTGACCAGAAATTTAGACGACCGAAGAGGCCCGGGCGACTTGGTGGGAATTTTTCTCCGAGGGTATCACCTATGGGAGAACAATATCCCTGAAGTCGGTACAAAATGGTCCGGGCAAGAATAGACCAAGTAAGTAATTTAAACAATCAGTGTACGAATAGTGCCAAAGAGAATTCTCATTAAAACTCAGAGTATTGTCAATACATAAGCTGATTGCCTTCAAAAATTCTCAAAAGAAAACGCAACGTAATAAAGATCAAACGGGCTTCGGTAACCGAGCACTATCCGTAGAACTTTTTCAGGTTGTTTGCATTCCATGACTTAGCGATGGGGGAACCATCCAGCTTCTCCAATTTGTAGTTACCCGATCCGAGGTGCTTGAGAACTCGGTAAGGACCCTCCCAATTGGGCATTAGCTTTCGCTTTTTGGATTTCTCCACCACCTTTTTCCAAACAAGGTCGTCAGGTTTGAATGACCGGAGGCGCACGCTTCGGTTGTAACCCTTTGCAACCTCCTGTTGGTATGAAGCGAGCTTTATCCTTGCGTTGTCCCGTTCTTCTTCGGCTAAATCGAGGTCCGAAGCAATGGTGGTGTTGTTGACCGACTCATCAAAATTTTCTGTTCTTATTGTTGGGAGTCCGACTTGGAGTGGGATGACCGCCTCCATTCCGAATGCCAAGGAAAAAGGAGTGCGACCGGTTGATCGCCGAGGCGTCGTACGGTAGCCCCAGAGTACCCTGGGCAGCTCTTCGGCCCACTTTCCTCGCCGTGACTCGAGTCGTCGCTTTAGTCCGGATGAAATTGCTTTGTTTGCCGCCTCAGCCTGTCCGTTGCCCTGGGGGTAAGCCGGAGTGGACGTGTCCCATTTGATACCGTATTCGTCAAGCAGAGCTCGGTACTTCTGTCCTGTAAACTGCCCTCCATTTTCAGTAATTATGGCGAACGGCACACCGAAGCGTGAGATGATGTTGCGCCACACAAAGCGGATGACGTCTGTTTCTTCGATGGTTACCAGGGGCTCGGCCTCGACCCATTTCAAGAAATAATCTGTTGCGGTTAAAAGGAACTTGAATCCACCCGGAGCGACTGGGAGCTTTCCAACGATATCCATGCCCCATTGGGAGAAGGGCCAGGGGCTGGTGAGAGGGCTCAGGTCTCGGGCCGGCTGATGGATAATGGGAGCGAACATCTGGCACTTTTTGCAACGCTTGACGAACTCTTCAGAGTCCTTCTTCATTGTCGGTCACCAATATCCCTGAGTGAGGGCTCGGTGGGCGAGCGATCGTCCACCGGAGTGACAACCGCTGTCACCGGCATGAAGCTCTTCGATAATGCCCGGAACTTGATGTGGGTGTGCAACCAGTAAGCACGGCCCGGTGAATGATCTTCGGTAAAGCTTGCCGTTGGGATTGAGCCAGAAGAGAGCAGCTTTGTTTCGGAGTCGGTGAGCCTCCTTTTTGTCAGTGGGCAGGGAGTCCTCTCTCAGGTAAAGGACGATTTCATCCATCCAGCTCGGACCGAGCTCTATGTTGAGTACTTCCTTCTGTAGGTCTTCGAGCTTAAAACTGGGCTTGTCGATAGAACTGAAGGAAATGGATCGGTGTCCGGCACATGAGAATGCCGAAGCGAGCCCTGCTAGGGCGTCGGCGTGGGCGTTCTGTTCCCTTGAAATATGCTCAACTCTGATTGCTTTAAAGCGTTGAATGAGCTGGACTGCGGCGCTGAGGTAGGTACGCATCCGGTCATCCCGAGCTTCGTATTCTTCAGAGAGTTGGTTAACCACCAACTGGGAGTCGCTGTAAAAGACGAGCTCCTCGATGCCAATGGCTTCGGCAGTCTTGAGTCCGGAGATCAACGCCTCATATTCGGCCTCGTTGTTAGAGGCTGGGAAATTGATGGAGAAGGAGCTTTCGTGCAAGACACCGGAGGGTGAGAGAAGAACGACGCCTGCACCTGCGCCACGGCTATTGGATGCGCCATCGACGTACATTTTCCATACATCTCCGTGAAAGAGCTGCCAGGCCGTGCTGGGGTTGGCCTGGAGTACTGCTTCGGTGCTCGGTGGGGGTGCCGAGGCAGATACGTTGGGCGGTGTAAGCTCTGCGATGAAGTCAGCCAGCACCTGAGCCTTTATTGATGTCCGAGGCTGAAAGTGGATTTCGAAATTGGCAATCTCAACGGCCCATTGTGAAATACGGTTGGAGAGATCGGCCTTCCGGAGAAGAGATTTGAGGGGGAACTCGGTCAGGACGATGATGCGATGGGACTGGAAGTACGGGGCAAGCTTTCGGGAGGCTGAGATTAGGGCGAGCACGAGCTTCTCCAGGGGGAGGTAGCGCGTCTCGGCGGGTGTCATGGTTTTGCTGGAGTAGTAGATTGGCTGGTGCTCCCGACCCTCCTGTCGGACGAGCACCGAGCTTACGGCGTGCGGGGAGACAGCGAGATAGAGGAACAAGTCCTCCTGGTCCCTTGGAGTGACGAGGAGTGGAGCCGTGGAAAGATACTCCTTTAGTCGCTGGAGGGCTCGGTCACATTCTTCTGTCCAGTTGAAGCTTCGTCGGCTGCCCTTTAGTAGAGCGAAAAATGGCTGACATTTGTCCGAGGAGCGACTTATAAACCGATTCAGAGCAGCAGCCATCCCGGTTAGATGCTGAACATCGCGCTTGTTGTGGGGAGCCGAGAGCTGATCAATTGCTCGAATTTGGGAAGGATCGGCCTCAATGCCGCGCCGGGAGACGAGGTGGCCAAGAAATTTGCCGGAGCTGACACCGAAGACACATTTCTCGGCATTGAGGCGGAGTTTGTGGCGCTTGAGTATCTCAAAGACTTCGGCGAGGTGAGTTAGATGATCACCGGCGCGAATACTTTTAACCACCATGTCGTCAATGTATGCCAGCATAGTGTCGCCCAGTAATTGCTCGAACATCTTGGTTATCATTCGCTGGAAGGTTGCTCCGGCATTCTTTAAACCGAAGGGCATGACAAGGTAACCGAAGATCCCGTGGGGGGTAATGAAGGCGGTGTTCTCGATATCGCCTTCGCTCATGACGATCTGGTGGTAGCCCCGGTACGCATCCAAAAAGCTGAGTCGCTCGTGTCCGGAGGTGGCGTCGACAAGCTGGTCAATTCGGGGAAGAGGAAAGAAGTCCTTTGGGCAGGCATCGTTAAGGTTGGAGTAGTCGACGCAGACACGCCATTTGCCATTCTTCTTCTTGACTACGACGGTGTTAGCCAACCACTTGGGGTACTGGACCTCTCTGATTGCCCCAGCGTTTAGGAGTCGGTTGACTTCTTCAATGACGGCCTCGGAGTGAATGGGAGAGGACCGTCGTGCCTTCTGTACGACCGGTCGCTTGGCTTTGTCGATGTTGAGCTCGTGGCAGATGAAAGAGGGGTCGAGCCCCGGCATCTCGTAGGGAGTCCAGGCGAACACTTCAATGTTTCGGTTGAGAAAAGCTACCGTCTCGTTCCGATCAGTGTCACTAAGTGAGGAACTGACAAGGAAGAAGCGGGAGCCGTCCTCGGTGATTGGGATTGTGGCCACATCTTCGACGGTTTTGTCGTCGGGGGATCTGCCGACGTCTTCCAAAACTGGGGCTTCGGGTGCTTCAATGAGATTCACCCTGGGGGTCTGTTTGGTGCTTTGGACAGCGTTGACGTAGCACTGCTTGGCCGCGGTCTGGTCACCGTACAGGTCTTCCTGGTGCCCGTTAGTGCCGATGAAACGTACCACTTGGTGATAAGTGGAGGCAATCGCTTTAAGCCTATGCAGCCAGGTTCGACCGACAATGGCGTTGTAAGGGCCAGGGACGTCGACCACCACAAAGTCTATTTCAAGCGTTACCGAGCCGGCACGGACAGGAAGAGTGATCATACCGATGGGCCAGACAGGAGCTCCGTTGAAGCCGATAAGGGGAACTTCGGAAGGACGGAGGTCGGTCTCGGGAATCTTCAGATCCTTGAAAAGGGAGTAGTACATGACTTCGGCCGAGCTGCCCTGGTCTACGAGGACGCGACGGACATTGAAATTTCCGATGCGTAGCGTGACCACGAGGGCGTCGTTGTGGGGAAGCTGGACGCGGTCGAGATCCTTCTCGGTAAAAGTTATCGTCCATCTGGAGACGTCGTCGGTTCTGGGGCGCTTCGGTTCGGGGCCAACTAGCATGACCTGCTTGGAGGAGGAGGCTTCATTCAATTCTGCCCGGATGACTCGAGCGGCTTCGGGGTTCAAGGGACCGTGTATGACGTTGATTGTCTGTACTTCTTCCTCGGTATGTGATTCGGTCCTCTGTGTCCGAGCCGTCGTCTTCTCGTGATCGATGAAGTTGCCGAGGTGGCCACCAGCAACAAGCTGTTCCAAGTAGGCCTTGAAGGGCTTGCATGCTGTGGTGAAGTGACCTTGCTCGCTATGGTAGCTGCATCGAACGATGGGATTCTTGATTTTCCCATTTTCGGTTCTTAGCTTTTGATTGGGGAAGGAGAAGAAGGGCTGATCCTTCACTTGATCAATGATCCGGTAGATGGGAATGGTGAAGACGGTCTTTTCGGCGTTGAAGTCACTTGGCTTCGGCCTCCTCCTCGGCGACTGCTTGATCGTGTTGACCTGTTTCTTCGGGGTTGAGACAGGTGCGGGGGCCGGTATGGATACCGAAGTGTTCAACGCTTTTGAACTTGTAGGCTTCCCGATGCCTCTCTCTGCCTTGGACTCGATGAGCTGACACCAGTTCTCGATTCGAGTCATAAGGTCCTTCATAGAGTTCGGCTTATGGCGAGCGAGGTCGTCGTAGACTTGCTCGTCCTGGGATGTGAGACCGAGCTTGAATCCTCGGGCAGAGATGACACCGTCGCAACCTTCTATCTCATTGAACAACTCCCAATAACGGCCGGCGTACTGCCGAAGCGTTTCGTCGTTCCTCTTACGGAGGGCTAAGAGGGAGTCGATCTCCTTCTCGTGCTTGTTGCTCGTTACGAACCGTGCCATGAAGGCGTCACAGAGGGAGTCGAACGAGGAGATTGACCGAGCCGGGAGTTGATTGAACCAGGTGAGGCCCAGGTTGCCGAGGCTTGCTGGAAATACTTTGCACAAGAAAGCATCGTCCGAGGGTTCATTCCGAAGAAACAGAGACATGACGGTTTTATACTGGACCAGATGAGTGTACGCCTCGGTCTTGCCGTCATATTTGGCGAACTTGGGTTGGGAGAATCCTTTGGGGGGGGGGGGGTAACCGAGTCGATCTCTCTTGTGAATGGAGAGGTCGAGAGTCGTGCAAGTCGCGCATCGCGATGAGGTCGGATCGAACGGTCGGGGCCGTCTGGACGCTCAGTCGCTGTACGCTTCTTGGGGACGAGTTTGTCCAATCGTTCGTGCTCCTTTCTCTTTGGATCGATACTAACCGATTTTCTGGGAAAACGCTCCTGGCGATGATGTCGGTAGCTATCCCGAGCGGAAGCCTCGAGGCGCTCGGTGACCGGGCTCCTGCTGTTTGCGCCGCCGGGGTGCGAGACAATGGGACTTCTGGCTCGGGGGCCCTTCAGGCGCTCGCGGTATCCTCTAGTCTGGATCTCGACAAGGCCGTCATCTCTCCTGGATGCCCTTGTGAGGCTAGGGGTAGATTCCCGGCCTGTCCTGCCCACAAGGACGGAGTGGGTGGAGGAGGCAGAGACGCTCCCACCACCGAGCCTGTCAAAGGCCGATGGCCTCCTTCGAAGTTGCGCAGGAGAGCGAGAACGGTCCCTGCGCGATGTTTCTTTTGGGGCTCGTGTGTCCACCGGTCTTGGTGACTCAAGACGATCCTTGACTGAAGGACGGGATCTGTGCTCTAGCAGGTGACCGGCTTCGTGACTGCGTGGGGGGGTGCGACGGTTTGTTCTTCCGCCGCGGCTCCCGGAGGAATGAGATGGGGAGATGAGGAGGTGTTTGATCTCCGCCAACTCGTCTCGGACGTGTCTGTCGCGGTCTACAACCGTCGTGAGATCGTCGATTTTGCGCTCGAGATGGCGGATGTAGGAGTGGAGCTCGGAGGATGGGCCTGCGTCTGGAGCTGACGCTCCGGCGCCAACTCCGATGGATATGTGGTTCTTTCCATGGGCCACCGCTCCGCCAGAAGCCAGGCTGTGGTCCACGAGGGAACCGAGCCCGTGGGCGGTACCACCGTGATGTGCGTCGTCGATTTCCACCATGTTTGATTCTGGATGTTTTAACGGAGCATATGAGGGGAGGTGAAAGTTGAAAGGATGGCTAGATCCCCAGCAGAGTCGCCAATTGTAGGGGTTCGGTTTAGGAGGAGGGACCTTCGCCTGAACTAGTATTTCACTTCCGCTGCTCCGTTCCTCCGCCGCTGACCCTGCACCAAGTCACTAAGGCTGGAATAGCCTAGTGACCCTCCGACGATCAAGTTAGATGTAAGGAGAGATGCTTTTAGGTTTAGGGTTAGGGAAAGATGGCATGCCTCTCAAAGATGAGTATCCCTTTGTATTTATAGACCTAGGTTAACTTGGGCTCCAAGCTAGTGCGTGGAGGTCACGCTTAGGTAACCGCCCTCGGTGACATCATAGATGACGCCACGGGATAAGACGGTTACGAAGCACATGGGCAGGCCTGGCCCAGATGATCCTTTTCGCCACGCGTCGCTCATGGTCCCCTCCTGCTATACTGCATTCTGCCAAGAGACCCAAACGGAATGCACACCTCGGTAATTAACCGAAGTGTCAACAGGAGACCTGACGCCGAGCGAGTAAACAGAAAAGTATACACAGGCCCGTGTTAATATGAGGCCTCGGTTGATGGTGGTCCGGTTAGATTACCGAGACCATGACCGAAACCTCCACAGGACGGTCGAACCCAGTTTTCTTGCTGGAGCTCCTCTTGAATTCAGACTCACAAAATCTGTTTGATCAAGTGATCCTGATTTGGAATAGATTGTAAGTAGAACACAGGAATCAACACCAGAATCAGGAAATTTGAAAAAGTTTAAAATCGACACAATTCCGTACAAAATAGGATATATGCAGAGCATAAGATTGCTGATAATAGAAACACCCCTGCCTATATACAACCACCAGCAAAAGGATTTACAAACAAAAATGCCGCGCGAGCAGCCCAAATACATCATTAAATTACAGTATTCATCCCTTCACAAACACAACAATCTCAGTACAGGGGTTCAAATAGGAATCATATCCCACACCGCATTAGATCTCTAACAAGGCACTAGGATTAATTCTACACAACCACCACATTCTCATTTTGGGAAAAGTCTTGATGTCCACAAATGGGATGACAATACAAGGGGAGCAATAAAAATGGAAACCAAGTCAGAGAACTGTCAATGGCCTCCTCTTGCAATTTCTCCAATAAAGTGAAAAACAAGGAAAGAAATAGGAGAAAACTCTTCTAACCGCTCATGTTAATCAAGTCATGACCCGTCCAGGGCCCTTTTCTTTACACTCCCTTCAAGAATGCCATCAACTCCGAAAGAGAGAGTACAGCGTTGCTCATCAACTGGACCCGGTAGCTCGAATGAAACAGAGAAATGTCCCGGTGGGCAAAGATTTCGCGTACGCATCTCAAAGACTTGGGAGTATCTGCGAACAATTCTCTCACCCGTTGCCGTTATTCCCTTTATGACTACTTTACCAGTAGGTTCAATATCACAACTAAATGTGCCTGCAGTTACAAAGTGAATGCTCATATTGATCATCAGGAGTGAACCATAATAGTGGAGGCCAATAAAATATCTTGCCATCAAGAAACATTTTTATAACAATAACTACCTGATCAACAACGAGAGATACTGAGAAAATGTAATACAAGAACATAATGATTTCAATTTTACATGGTTTTCAAGCAACCCTTTCCATTCATAAGAAATCCCTAACTATGCTCCTACTTACATTCCAATGGTTACACAACATTTTAAATATAACTTTTTCCCTCTTAACATGGTAAATTAGTGGAGGAAATATCTGTGTAACAAGAAAGATCAATTTAATATGCTATTAAATCAAATTAACATGTCCAGAAAGAAAGAAAAAAGAGCATATGCAGACTCCATGAATGAACTATGAATTTTGTAATTTGTTGAATAATCATCCGAATATGAAACTTACTTTTATCTGCTGCCACACCTGGGAGGGAGACACGAAAAAGATATGTCTCCTCACCTTCGCCAATGTTCATCAACCCTATAATTGCTCCCACTTTCCCCCTTGCAGCACTTCCAGTCAAGCCAACTCCCCTTTTGGTCGCAGCTATAATGTTATTCCACTCTTCCTCATATGGGCGAGAAGGCAAGAACACCAAAGCAGGCTCATTGCTAACTGTTAGATCAGTTTCCCTCTGTACAGGGGACAAAGGTGGGCCAGTATAGGGTACGCTATTGAGAGGTGCCACAGAAAGAACAGGCTGTTGAGGATCCAGATCCACAAATGGCACGCCTTTACGTTTGTGTGTGGCCCCACCATGAGAGTTATTTTGCCTAAACCATTAATTGGAAACAATAGCAAATCAGACTTATTGGAAGTTGTGAAAATCTATTCGGCGATTTTGTGAAAACGGTACTTCAACAACATACGTTCAATACATAAACACAACACTTAGAAAATAGTGCCAAGATGCAAGGTTAAAATACTTATTTACTTTTCGGGGGCTAAAGGATTTAGAAGAAAATAAGTACACCGTCTTCTGCATGCCACAAAATGTCAAACTGCATTAATGTAAGTTATCTATTCCAAATTCAAGGAAGACTAAAGTTCAAGCAATGGCTAAAAATCAAAGAAGAAGGTTCCTGTTTCTTTTCTCGAGAGACAGTAACTTCTAACTGGACACAAAGGATATAAAATGGGGCTCCACTAACACTAATTATTGAACAGGCCAAACGAAATATATATATATATATATATATATATATATATATATATATATATATATATATATATATATATATATATATATATATATATATATCAGTCCGTCTCCCGTAAGGACCACCTCATTTTAATAAAATGCGGACCTCCCATTTCCCGATCAAATTTTGATGATCCGAGCCGCTCAATGTGTTCAGAATGTGATTTTAAGGGTACACATGAGAAATCAGCAAAAAAAAAAGACCGGGAAGGGCTTGATCCGAGCAGTTTTTGTTTATTTTTTTTCGAACGGTTCAAATAAAAACTGCTCGGACGAAGCTCTTCCCGGTATTTTTTTTTGTTGATTTCTCGCGGGTACCCTTAAAATCACGTTCTGAACACATTGAGCGGCTCGGATCGTCGAAATTCGATCAGGAAATAGGAGAAATGAGTAATCTGTACCATTTAGAAAAGTCCAAATTGTTTTGTTCACTTTTGAAAGATAAAAATGGGGCTCCACTAACTCTTTACTTTTTCGACTTTTTAATGACCCAAATTGTTTTAGGAAATTCCAAGAACAAAATCCTCTGAAAGTTCCATTTTACCCTTCTCCCTTGAATTGAAGTGACAAGTGTAATTTGAATTGAAGGGCATTTTTGAAAAGTAAAAGTTTGTAAAGTGTAATGATTATGTTCCCTAAATAATTGTAAACCCCAAATTGGACAAACAGATTAGGACAAAGGGAGTGATTGGGTCTAGAAGAGGATCTTGATCCATAGAAAAGGGGATTCCAACTCCAAGATTGGAAAGACAAAGTAAAAAATCTCTTTAAAAAGATGCACATTTAAGCAGGGTGTAGGTTCATCCTTAGTCAAGGAAAGTAACATTTTTAGTATCTTCTTGACAATCAAGATCTGATCTGATGTAAGGCAATGTTCCCCCAAAATAAAATGACAAAACAACTAATAAGAAGACGTAACCAAAGAACATATTACATAACCAGAGAATATATAAAAAATATCAAGAATACACTAGTTTTCTCTAAGCGCACATCCATCAAGCATGAAGGGCATTTTGGTTAAATTGATTAAGGCCCCATTTGGAAGTCCCAAATAAAATAATTTAGACCTATTAAACCTGGATCATTCACCCATTAGATACTTATTATAGTTCTCTTTGAAAGTAAAACACCTCAAAAATACAAAAGCTAGTAGCTGCAGGAAAACAATCCTTGAAAACATAGAGTTGCCTAGCCTAAAATTCCAAGAATAAAAGTCCCTTGTTCAACCCGACTTGAATTTGGAACTTTCTGAGTAGATTTTAAATTAGTTAATACATATCAGAAGAACTCAACTGGCACAGCCAAACAGCCCCCTAATACAGATGTAAACAGAGGCTACCTTCATTGAAATTTTAGGACTCTACCCCGAACATTCAAATTTAAAGCAGGATAGAGAGCCACGACTTACATATACTTGAGTACAAATGTGAGATAATGCCGTAAAATATAGATTAAAAGATCTTGAATCATTACAAGTTTGTCATTCTTTAAACATGAACACAAGTTCTATAAGCGAAGTATAGTAGAAAATCAATGCAAATCTAGCCAAATCAGTATATGTTTGTTGATATGTATGTGTAATTGCGTATAAGCCGAAGTAAGGGTGTGGTAGCCAGAGTACCTGAGCGGAGACACCTTTGCAGAGTCGCCAGAGAAGTTTGGCAATTGATTGGCACCGAATCCAGGGGGAATCTGAATATGGTATGGATATTAGATAATCCAACTTAGAGATTCTTGTGCTAAGAAAATTTAGGTTCTTTGGTATGAATACCCTATATGCATATCCATACTTAATTAAATATAACTTCATGAATTCAGACAACGAGACTTGTGAGCTATTGTGGTGATGTACACATGCAAGCTACTGAACATTAGACAAGTGTCTTTGTGTAGCGTCTTTGATAAGCGTCAGATAAGTGTCATATGATTATCACTATGCAATACACCTGAACATTATTTCTGTCCCAGGAAAGTTCTTTAATGCTTCATAGGCTGGCTCCAAAAGAGAATTTTATGTTTAAATTTTCTTCTGGGACGTTGAAATCACAGGATTGAATAATCTCGGTCGAGGAGAATAATATGCGGTTAAGGGTTATACATAACAGTTACGTATGATAGAATTGGAAAATTTGGAATCGTGATTAAACCGTAAGCAAACCAATGCGCTCCAACCATCTCATCCAAGCCAACTCTATAAAAGATGTAACCAGGCCACATAGTACTTCGTAGAGAGGCTGCCAAGCAAGTGAAATTCTTCCCTCTGGGGCTAAGCCATAGTTGTCAAGGACTCAAGGGCGAAAGGAGCACCGAGGAGCAAAGTCCTGTTGGGCCCAAAGCGAGAGGTGCACCCCTTTTTGAAGCGAGGCGCACCTATGTGGAAAATAGGAAAAATAGCACACACTAATATTTCAAATAATAAACACTAAACCAATGAGGAAAAATAGCATACATTTATAGGCCCTTTAGTCTTCAGCTTTTTCGGCTTAGGTTTAGAAACGGAGCCTTGACTGCTTCCGATTGATTTACCTCGTGCAGATGCAATCTCCATGAAGTCATCTTCATCATCCTCCAAACCATTATCATCAAAATCCGGAATCATTTGCATTTGATCTTTCAATGTTTTCTTTTTTACCATAAACTCTTGAATCTCTAGTTTTACCTCAGGTGGGCATCTTGGACAACCTACCACATCCTTATAACCTCCCACAAGGTGTTGCTTTGCCCGACAAACCCCGCCATTGGTTATTTTGCCACAAAAATTACACTTAAATTTATTAGTGTTTGTGGGATTCACCAAACAGAAATACTTCCATGCGGGGTCTGTTCTATTCGTATTATCTTTCAATGATTTATTTTTTCCCATAAACTCTTGAATCTCCAGTTTTACCTCAGGTGGGCATCTTGGACAACCTAACACCTCCCTATAACCTCCCACGATGTGTTTCTTTGCCCGACAAACCCCGCCATTGGTTATTTTGCCACAAAAATTACACTTAAATTTATTAGTGTTCGTGGGATCCACCAAACAGAAATACTTCCATGCAGGGTCCGTTCTATTCGTATTATCTTCACTTGACATCTAAAAACAAAACAAACAAGTTCAATTTGCATTAGCTAATAGCCACTGATAAACATTGAGTATGTCAGTGTGCTGTGTATACTGTATAAAACTATATGTAGTTTATGTTCACAGAAATTTAATGTATACATATACATATGTACAGAGAGAAGAGAGGGGAGAATACCTTGACATATATATCATATATATACACGACAGAGAAAGAGACGATCGACTGATGCAGGAGTGAGAAAGATGATCGACTGAGAGGTGAGGAGAGGAGAGACGACTGATGCAGGAGACGATCAATTGACACAGGAGACGAGAGATAAGTTCAATCAGTAGCAGGGCTTCATCATCTTCTCAGTCACTGAGTTCTCTCAATCGGCTGAGAGAGATCGATGAGAGAAAGATTGTAGTTCTACCAGGATTTTAACCTACACAACAATATCAGGGCTGTGATTGATTTTGAAAGAAGTGCGCCTTTATGCGCCTTGTCACCTTTTCGCGCCTTGTTAAAGTCACCTCGCTTGCGGATCAAAAATAAATAAAAAAATCGCCTCGCCTGGGTACATGCAAGGCAATGGGAGTGCGCCTCGCCTTGCCTTTGACAACTATGGCCTAAGCCTTCAAGAAGGAGCTCAAATCTGTTTAATGTTAGTGATTAATTTGAGAAACGAGTGGGAAATGGAAGTAGGAGCGAAATGAGATCAATGCCCTTATAAAAATATCTTGATAGCAAAAGTACATCCAAGGTATGGATAGATATCAATATGTGTTTAATTCTTTACTGCGTTTAACCTTAATTCTATTCACTTTGTATACACACCTACATAGTACATAGGCTTCGTGATGATCAGTAATCCAATATATTACAAATATAATATAAAGCATTTTTTAAGGAAAAAGATGCACAGTGACAACCTATCTGTAGCATCCAGAGGTAGCTGGTGTAAATTGATTCCTTGACCCTCCACACTTGTAATTGGAAGGGTAACATAGACTACGTAGTATACTGAGGAGGTCATTGTTTGTTTCACCACTAACCCATTTATTTGAAGATTTGAATGCTAGAATTACAATTGCTTCTCAGTGTTCTCACACACGGACAACATTATAGATAACAACTCCCATTAATCAGCTTCAACATTTGGAATATCACAACAAAAGCAAGGAGCATGAGAATAGATATCCCCTAGGAATCACCCTTGGCTTTCGTCCCAAATAAAGAGAGTCAAGTTCGAATTTCTTTAAGGGTTTTTTCCCCTTCTTTATAGGAGTATGCGAGAACCAAAATAAAAAGTTCACAAACGAAACCACAATATCAATATTGAACCCAAAGCAATTGCATATCAAACTCACGAAGATGTGGTGGCCGTCATTTTTCGGGTTTGATGATGCATTGCAGCTCATTATTGAAATGAAATCTCCATTCTCCCCCATAAATGAGGAGTAAAATCCTTCCAATTAAAGTAGCATATCTAGTGCGGGATTGAAGTGTCGGGTTAGGGATTCAATGCAAACCATCAATGCTGGGTTAAGTGTCGAGATAGGGATTCATTGCAAACTATCAACATCTTTACCACATTTTGGGCTTGAAGGACTAAATAAGGGCATTCACCACTACCATGGTATCAGATATAGACAAGATTTCTTGGTCATCAGAAATTGAAAAGTTTCCAAAGTGCCTCCATAAAAGCCATGGCTTTCGCCTTTCGCTTCTACAGCTGACCCGCACTCACATCTAAAGGCAGAATGTTTGCCGAAGACCACCACCGCCTGTAGTTACAAATCATCATACCACGATCCCCCGCATCTATCTTCAAGTAAGTATACCATCAAAATTATTTCATAAATTCTTGAGGAAGGGGCTGAGGCTCCCAATTAACTTCATGACTAGGTTCTCCGCTAGTTTTTCCAAGTCAACACGCCTACTCGCTCGCTCTTACTCACTCCTAGAAACTCCTTTGGTGAATTAAAAATTGTACTATTCACCTTTGACGCATGACATGTTTGTTCCTTTTGGAACACATCCCCGTTCCCTTATGCCCATATGCAACATCTATTAACCAACAAAGACGACGTAAACTATTTTTTCCCCCGTAGTATCTTTTGAAAACACGCAAAGGGCCTCCTCCCGTCACTTATTAAACCTTCTAAACAAAGATTGAACTCAAGGGGCCTCCGTAGCATATTTAGAAACCACACACACGCAAATGGGAGGATGGAGCTATCAACAAGCACGAATCAAAGATTGAAATGAAACCCTAATAAGGACCAAAAGAGAAATTCTACGAGAACAAAAACTGGAATCCAAACAAATGTAATGAGGAAACAGCAGTTACATACATAGGAATAAGTCAAACAAAATGACATGAAGTAACAATGCAACCAAGAGAACTATTAAAAAGAGAGAGAGAGATAGAGAGAGAGAGAGAGAGAGAGAGAGCATTACTAGGTTCCGGCTAAACTCATCCATAACTTTCTCGTACTCAGGTTTCATCATGGCGGCTTCTGCAACGTAAAGAGAGCTTTCTCCTATACACAATAACGAAGTGACTGTTACCAGCTCATACGATTCAAGGGTCCGGCTAACATGAGCTCATTGGGCACGCGACAATACACACAAAAAGGCATAACAGTTAGAACTCAAATACAACTTTTACAGACATCAATACAGTTTGGCGCATACCAATGCATTTTTTTCGGATATCAATACACCATTTTTATGCTATTATCCAAAGTCCAATGGTCTTTAGTTAGCATTTTCCAATTAAACAAAACATAACACCGAAACCAGAACTTCGAAAATCGTGATTGGATGCAGAAGATCTGAGAAATTCAAACGTCGATCTAAATTCTCACAAAAGATAAAAAAAAATAAAAAAATTTGGTGGTTTAAGCCGAGAGATCGCGGATTATGGCGAGAAGTACCTCGATCGGGAGGGCTTGACGGCGCGGTTTCCGATCCGGAGTGCTTCAGAGAGAGAGAGAGAGAGAGAGAGAGAGAGAGTTGGGGTTCAGCTGTAGCGGATTTCTGGAGCAAAATGCAAGCAAAAACTAGTAGCTCCTGTAACTTACTGGATTTCGTTTGCAGGAAATTTTGAGATGGATTTGAGGAGATGGGATTGCAATGGTGTGTGGGGACATGGGTTTTGATTATGAAAGATCAATTCATTGTGATATAAAAAGAACAAGAGCATTTTCAAAAAAAAAAAAAAAAGAACAAGAGCGATGATACAAGCAAGCACAAATACCAACCACAACTCTCGCACATACGCTTTTGGCTCACATACGTAACTGTGGAACCCATCGAACTCACGCGTATGTTAAAAAAAATGTGTGATTAAAGGTGTGGTCGATGAATGTATACTAATTATTTTTTTAAAAATAATTATTTTACAATTACAAATACTTGTATAAATATTTTCACAAAAGCACCCACATGCACATGTGGATGTAGTGTACGAGGGACCCAAACATTTTTGTGTTCGTAAGTGTTTGTATAATGTATAGTATGTTGTTTGTGGTTCTTAGACTTCTAATTATTATTATTTTTTTATAAAGAAAGCAAGGATGTGCCCTTAGTAGGTTAAGTAGCAATAAAGATGAACCGTAAATTCAGACATTTTGAATTTGAAATTTGACAATATTTCTGGCCAAGCTACAAGAGAGAAATCTCTTGTTGATCATCTAGTCCCGATGTAAATGGTCTTCCTTAAACTAAACTGGGAAGGCAATTAGTAAAGGTACGCGTAAGCTGTCCCGAACATCGTAATTGTAAAAAAAAAAAAAAAGGAACAGAAAAGAAAAAGAAAGCAAGGATGTAAGACTATTTATGGACCATAGATTAAGAGACAGATATAGCTCAAAATAGTGCTATAATATGTCGTGGGTTCATTTAGTATGTCAAATAATTAAACAAAATAACTTGACCAACTATTTGACTTACTTACCTATTGATATAGTCCACTGCACATACAAATAAGAACATAAAAGCAAATAAAATAATAGTGACCAATTAATTTACTTTACTTGAGATTTTACGTTTGTGTTTGTTGAAACAATAAAAATACTAAGTAAGACAGCTAACCAAACTAGCCATGAGATTTTGGCACTCTACTTTTAGTTAATGACACTCCACTTTTTGTTTTGTTTTATCACATGATCAAAATACAAAGTGAGGTGCCAGTGGCTAAAACTGAAGTGTCAAGATCAATTTCCTTAGTATTGTCAAATGTATAACGAGTCCATCGTGTCGAAACTAGAGGCCTCCACCAAATACATTGGTAGCTATTTTTCATTTTCATTTTTTTGTCTTGAAAATCATTAGGAGGTTAATGCATGTTAGTGGGGGAAATGAGAATATGTGGCGGAGTTCAAACCGTCGCCCCTAATGCATGGGAGTATAAATCGCCGCCATTAAATTGATACTTCACTTGCTGCCACTGTTTTTTTTTATGACGACATTCTGGACAAATGTAAAGAATAATTTTAAATGAGATTACAGGCATTAGAACTTATATAGATAGACTTGAACATCTAGGGAAAGATTGAAGTTTATAAACTTGTCAAACTTAAATACAAGTCTTGACCCTTTTTTTATTCAAATTATTGACAATCTATCCACACCATAAGTAACAAGCTAAATTAAATAGAACTCCCTCCCCCCTTAAAATACTTAATAGCTCATTGATTGTTGAGCCTCTCTTTTTGGAGAGGCAAAAACAAGTCGGTGTTTAATGATGGTTGAACATGGTTTTGCGACGACGATGTGTGTTTGACCAAGGTTGAATATAGTGACGGTGGAATAGAGTGAGGTAAAGAGAAAGGAGAGTGACATCGGTGGAAGATAATAATAACAAAACTCTTGGCCAAAGTACGTTGTTTTGGTTACATTTAGCCTGTATCGTTACGTTTCGCACACACACACACAAAGTATTGACATTGACACTACAGAAAGGGCATACAATTTAGGTAACGAAATTAATTAAGAGTTCAGAGGTAGACTTATTACTGGAATAATATATAGTCTAGGATTCTATACACAATCCTATTCTACTACTATAATATAATTTGCCTCATCAAATTTCTATTTATGCAATAATCTATGGGGAGACGATTTTGACACTCTACTTTTAGCCAATGGCACTCCACTTTTAGGTTTGTTTTCTTACATGATTAACAAACAAAGTAGAGTGCTAGTGACTAAAATTGAAATGCCAAAATCAATTTCCTAATCTATGATGGTTATGTACTAGCAGTTAAAGAGTTGGGAGATTTAAGGTTCGTACTGACAGACCAACATCGACTCCTGTTGTATTAATCACCCTTTATATATACTAATCTAACTCAGCAACCCTACAAATGCTACATATGGAAAAAAATCTTAAGTTAAATAAGTTCATACATTTTTTTTATTACCAAAAGGGTGGGAGGGGGCAACCAGCATAGCAACTCTCCTTGGGCGTGACCATAGGAGCTCCCAGCCCGCCGATAGAATGTTCAGTGCAAGCCATAGCTACCGCCTGGATGGACGGGCCATCACCATGGCACCACCTGGTGCACAATTGGCATAAGTTCCCCCCTTCATTGGTTCAAAGACTCATCCGCAAATGTGAGGCCAAACCACCTGCCGAGATTCGAACCCACGTCTCTATCAAAAAGGGTAGTGAACCCTGCCAACTGGGCTACTGTTTACACCATATATTTACCGTCTGTCGATGATCGACCGGAAGGTGGCGATTATGAGAATGCTTCATATTTTATTATTTCATATTTATAATATAACTAGTTTTTATTTCTTTTATTTCTTTGTATTTTAATGAATTGCAGGATATTTGACATGCTCCCACATATTTAGAAGTTAAAAGGACACTTATCATTGTTCTATACACTTTGAAGTTGAAGGGAAGTTGTTTGGACATTTGGAAGCAAATTGGAAGAATGAAGAGTAGTGAGAAGTTAGGAAGTTATTTCCTATACATCTTTGTTTTCCTATAAATAGCCTTTTTAGACCTCATTGTAAAACCTCCACTCAATCGCCCAAAGGCTTCTACTTTTTATCTGTACTTTACTTTTCTTGCTCTAGGAGTAGCTTGTAACGTAACTATCTACTCGACTGTGTTTACATTGTCGATTGACTTCTACTTTGAAGAATAATAAAGTCCTTTTGTTATTCTTCTTCCATCTCCATTCACTTCATTACGTTTGCTTTCAGAGAAGTCCTGAAATACGGCAAGAACCAAATTCCATCACCACAAAACATCCACATTCCAGTACTTAGAATATTTCTCTGTCGACCATCGACAGCAAGTAAAACAATAGATGACCTTCTAGCTTATGCGGGCAGCACTAATGTGGACAATACATGATCTTCCAGCTAATGGTGACTTGTCTGGTTGGAGAACGAAGGGTGCCCTAGCATGTCCTTTTTGCAATTAAAACACTCATTCTGAGTGGTTAAAAAACAGAGGTAAATATTGTTTTATGGGTCATAGACGCTTCCTCGACGAAGACCATAGTTATCATCAAGATACAATATCATTTTATGGCACCCAAGAAATGGGACATGCTCCTACAATGTTATCCGGCATTGAGGTCAAATCGATAATAGAAGGCATTGAATGTGAATTTGGAAAGATAGAGGCTAACTTGAAGAAATCAAGAAACAGAAATAGTGATGGGGTACAACCATGAAAGAAGCAGAGCATATTTTTCCAATTGGAATATTGGCCATATCTCATGTTGCGTTACATGTTGGATGTGATGCATATACAGACAAATGTGTTTGACAATGTGCACGGCATTGTGTTGAATATGGATGGGAAGACGAAGGATAACTTGAAAGCACGCCTTGACCTAGTAGAGAAAGGTATAAGAAGTGAACTACACCCACAAAAGATAAGGTTCCGATAGGACATATTTGCCACTAGCTTGCTTCTCCATGGTTCCAAAAGAGAAAGATGATTTCCTGCAAGTTTTGAAGGGGATTAAAGTGCTTGACGGTTATGCTTCGAATATTTCACATTGTATTAAACTCAAACAATGTAAAATTGGAGGTTTGAAGAGTCATGATGCTCATGTATGATGCAACAACTTCTTTCGATAGCATTACGAGGCTCTTTGCCAAAGAAAGTGGTCTTACCATTAATTGAGTTTTGTTGCTACTTTAGAGAAGTATGCAGGGCCGGCCCAAAGGTTTTGAGTGCCTAAGGCCAAATTAAAAAAAGTGTGCCCCTAATACTTAACAATTTTTACAGCAACGATCAAAATACGAGAAAGCCAAACCAATATAAAGTTTTATTAATTATTGCATACGAACACAAAATACAAAGTCTTCAATAGGCAAATATATATTATCTCAACAACGCATGAGTATCACTTGAATACTACTCGTCTTGCATTTCTAGAAGAAAAAGTTACTCATGACAAATTCCTTCACTTGAAATCCACATCTACGGAAACACAACCTAACAGTCTGTGTGACCACCAAGAAAACATGTTGAGAAAATAAATGAAAATAGTACTACGTTGAGTCTCAGCAAACTTAGACTCTTAAAAAGATGCATTTTGCATAAAAAAAATCAATTTTTTTTCACAAATGAATAGATATCAATGAGTTCTTTTATGTCGTGAAAAAATTTAAATCTTTTAACAAAAAAGACATATTTTTAAAGGACTAGATTTGCGCGACGGACATTTATTTAGGGACGGAGGGAGTAGTAATTAGTGAAGGAGAATATAGAGAGTTGAACAAATGAATAGGATGAAGAAGAGGATGAGGGGTGAGAGAGAGGGGAGAAAATTGGAAAATATATTCTAGCTTGGAGTTTATGAGGGAAATAAAAATCATTGAGCACTAGCTATAAATTGAAAATTTAAAGTCAAAATTAAGCTGTAGCTAAAATTAAGAATTGAAAGAACAATAGGTCGGGGTAATTGTAATATGATATGTCGGTGGTTATTTTTCAGATGAGAGAGAAAGAGAGAGTGAGTGAGTGTGGTTATTTTCCACATAGAGAGAGAGAGAGAGAGAGAGTGACTGGACTGTAATGGAAAAAAGTCAAAAACATGCCAGAGCTTTTCTTATCTTTTTTTTTTAAATGGACCAATTAGTTCTCTGATTTACAACAATGCCATCGAGTTTTTGGGTCATCTGAGTTTTTAGGCCTTTATTTGCATGTTGGACGGACATTTTTTTTTATGGTATTGGGCTAAAAAAGAGTCAAAGTCAAACCCAAGTACTAAAAAAATTGGAGTGCCCCAAAAATTGGACATTATTAGGGTACCCAAGGCCCAGGCCTCTTAAGATTGGGCCGGCCGTGGAAGTATGTTCTAAAATCTTACAAATAGAAGAACTTGAGCAAGTCGAGAAGCAAATAGCAATGACTTTATGCAACTTGGAAAAAGATTTCCCTCCCTCATTTTTCATAGTTATGGTGCATTTAGTCATTCATTTGGCTACGGAGGCTAAAATTGCTCGGCATGTTCATTACCGTTGAATGTATCCAATTGAGAGGTCTGACTTATGCCCCTTATATATGTTGACTTTTAACTTTCATTTGTGGTCCATTTTAATTAATTTAGCTTTATCATTTTACCGTAGGTATCTCCAGCGACTTAAGTCGTACGTTTGCAATAGAGCCCACCCCGAGGGTTCTATTGCAAAAGGATACATAGCAAAAGAGTGCCTAACATTCTGTTCATGATATTTAGACTCGGTCAAGACCGTATTTAATCGACCGTCGTGAAACGTTAAAGATGCTTCTGGGTCGATAACGAATTTCGAACTTGATCAAAAGTCGTGAACACAAGCACATTGTTATGTGTTATTCAATAGTGATGAAATAATTCCATATCGCATGTAAGTGACATTTTGGACTTTAGTAACAACCGCTAACATGTGCTTCATTTAGTATTTATAACGATAACAACATAGTTTTCTATTAATAGGGGACATAAAGAATATATAAAAAGACAAAGTCGCCCTCATCGCCTAAGTGATGAAGCTGTCAACAAGATTCACATGGAAAAGTTTTGTGACTGGTTTAGATCATATGTAAGTATTGTCCTAGTACCTATAATAATTGCCTTATTCAAACGTTTTGAAAGGACAGTGCTGGTTAGTATTTTACTCATCATTTCAATGTCAGGTTAGGGTTATTAATAACACAAGGAAACAACAGCTGAGTGAAAAAATCAAATGGCTTGCCCGAGGTCCAAACATTGAGGCTAGAACATTCAAACGTCATGCTGTTAATGGTTTCAAGTTTCGAGTAAAAAGTAGCGAGGAAACCAAAAAACCTTAGAATAGTGGGGTGTGTGTGGTAGTTGAAGGAGGAAGTTTATACTACGGCATTCTATCAGATATTGTTGAGTTAATTTATTTTGAAAAGTTGAGATATGTCTTATTCAAATGTGATTGGG
Source organism: Rhododendron vialii (assembly GCF_030253575.1). Lineage (NCBI taxonomy): Eukaryota > Viridiplantae > Streptophyta > Magnoliopsida > Ericales > Ericaceae > Rhododendron > Rhododendron vialii. The sequence goes on from NC_080561.1 coordinate 28,787,650, forward strand.
CTGATGTCAACACAAGCAGGGACCATAAGATAGATGAATATGGTTTTGTTCTTGTGAATTTCTCACGTTTGATACACACGGGAGAGCGGTTGAACGATGAACCATTCATTATGGCTTCTCAAGCTTCACAAGTTTATATTATGTAAAAGATCCAAGAGATAAAAGGATGGCTCGTTGCGGTTAGGACAAAAGCTAGGGATGTGTTTGATGTTGGTAACAGTGAAAGGGAAGAAGATGATGCTGGCACGTATTATGACAATGAGCCTTATGATCTGCTAGTTGAAGACATGCCTGTAGATGGACATGACAACCTTGATTGGCTTAGAAATGATGCAATCAGGACTACCATCGATGCAATTGTAAGACTAAATTTTAATTTAGTCATTGTAATGGCCCACATGTATTATATGTGGCACATATGAATTATAGGTTTAATGAGATTCTCCATATCTTATGCGTAAGATTTATTCTATTGGTCAAATAGAGAAGTTGTTTTCTAAATACTTTATACTTTGATAGGAAGTTAGTATCAATGTTTAATAAGAAAATCGGTCATCTCTCTGCCTATAAAAGAGCGTCTAGGGTTCCATCAATTTAACGATATATACTAAACAGTTAGAAAGTAAGGCAAGGGAGAGAAGCCTGTCTTCCACCTAAGGTTTAATGCTCAAGTGAAATTATGATCGTTACTGTCACTTACCGGATCGCTCAAGTTCTGCATAAATGGATCCGGGTACGCCGTTCTTAATTATTTATCTTTTGCTTAATGTTTGTATTGTGATAATCATGATAGTTCTAGACTCTGGCATAATAGTGGGTTGTTAATTATCTAACACCAGAAAGAATAAGTTTACATGTGGTATCAGAGCTATTGGTTTATGAACATCATGATTTTCCATTAAAGAGTAAATAAATTGTTGATTGAATTTTATGGTGCAGGTGTTGGCATAAATCGACAATGCTTGAATCCCGTTATAATTTGTATTTAATAAGTTACCTGACCATGTTGAACTTTTATGTATGTGTACGTATCGTAATCGTTTCCCTCGTTCTGCCGATTACCCACGGTGAAATAGATATCTATTAATTATTTATGGGTCGATGGAATACATGTATTTCTTATTATACAATAAGTGATTCATGATAATGGCATGATGAAGTGGTTCTTTAATTGAAAAAAACAAATATATACTTGCCTAGTTGCGTGATGTGTCCATATGCATGAATATTGTTTATATGGTGGCATAATGAGGATGAGTTGGTGGAAGTTGGAAACCATTGTTTTCCCTGATTGGCTAACAAAATTATTTGTCCCTGTTTTTTTTTTAAGCCCAAATGTCGTGCCTGTAATTTATGTGATTTGGTGGTTTATAATTCTTGACTAATGAAATTAACTGATGCGAGATTTTGTGTGAGACAATTGTGTATACGGGACTTTATGATAATGATCTCTAATAATTGTGAATAACTATTGTTATTTATTCACCTAATGGGTATGTGAAAAATTATTGTTTCGACTGATAATCTACATTAGGATAGATTTGGTAGTCACCAAAGTGACCCAATCATTATGGCTCGTAGATATCAAGTCATGTTAGAAAATTTACTTGTGAATGCCTCGTTATTCGCCTTATGTTCATAAAGAAAGTTACTAATTTGAATCTATAATATGGAAGATTTGGCAGTCACCAAAGTGACCCGATCATAATGATTCTCAGATATCAAATCATATTATGGAATTGTGAATAATCTAAGATTCACCTAATATCCATGAAAAGATCACTATTTTGATTTGACTCTATATAAGGATATGGTTTGGGCTAAAGCAATCCAACCAGCATGTTAACAGATGTTAATCAAATTATGAAATTCTAACACCTATTATGACAAGATGTTAAAATAGTGATACTTTTCTTCTTATTTTTTCACCTAAAGTTTATGCAAAAGTCATTATCTTGATTTAAATATTTATTAAGACGCGGTTCGGTAGTCACCAAAGTGGCCCAACTAGAATGTTTCACAGATTTCAATTAAAATTACTAAAACTTAACACTTATTTTATTTGATATTTATATTATGATACAGTTTGGTAATCACCAAAGTGGCCCAACTGGAATGACTCATAAATATCAAGATAGATATGAAACTTATTCCCATTCTTAAATGTTAAGAATAATGACTTTGCAAATCACACTTCTCTAGTTGCATGGATATTAGGTAGGTCCAAATGTGCACCACTTCTAAGTGATTAGTGAATTGATCGAAGTAGGATAATTTATAAGTATTCACAATTGAGATTGGAATTAGATACTCAGAGGTAACAAACCTACTTAATTGTGAATCCTTATCAATTAGTCCTATTGGTGATAGGGAATCACCATAACTATTAATAGTGTAACATTAGATGAACGCAAAGGTAGAGTACCGTTACATTATTATTATTGTTTGGACAATTTATTTTGTCAACTTATTGGTTACTCAAAGCATTATTGTAGTGAGCATATATTATGTATGCATTATTAATTATATATGCTTCACGTTCACATGCTTGGTATGTTTCATTGTAATTTAAATAATTGAATTTCTCATTTTGAAAAAGAAAAGGTTTAGTTTACTTTTGAATACTAGATCTTGATAAATTATTATGTTTGAGAAATTCTTTTATTTTGGTTAAGTATGAATGAAATGAAATAGAATAAGTCTTACGTTCGTGTGAATATTTAAGGTGAGCATTATCATATTTATTGTGCGTAGAATGCTTGAGGATGCCATTGAAATATTATATTTGGCCTACTCAACTAAAGTATTTGAGAATTAAAGTAGAGGAAGCCTAAATGGGACATGAAGTTGGCATTATGTGATACTAATGAGTCTGCTAATGATCATAGACTCGAAAGAATAAAAGGACAATGATATATGTCACCTCTGTAAAAAGTTGAGACATTAACAAAAAGTTTGTCATAAACGTAAGAAGTGATTCGAAAGGGGAAAGTAGTTACTAACGTTGTATGTTTCGAATCAAACCTAGCTAATTGAAGTCCCCTCAACTATGAAGTGATTTAATTATGAGCTACTACTTATGTTTATAACCAAGATGTGGAGACATTTGAAATTGGTAAAATCATAAGCCCATTAAATTCTAAAGATTTGGGTTACAGTTTTTTATTAAAAAGGGCTTTGTGACTTATCGTTTGTTATTTAAGAATTGGTCATCATTTTGTGTTTTCTATAATGTTTATAAATTTAGTTTCTTTTGTCCAAACTAGATTTTGATGTTATGTTTTGAAACCAAATTTTATGGTGATTGAAAAATATCAATTATTGTCTTATGGTATTTTATTATGTTTGAATGAACTAAAGTTTGATGACCATTTTATTAAGACTCTCCTTATGCTGTATCATAATGTTAGTTTGGTTAGTAGTCTCATGAATGGAAATTACTTCATTTTGTGACATTAACGATTGAAATTATGTTTCAATTAAAAGTATTGTGAGATTAATATATGACAGAAATTTTATTAATCTCTTATGTGTGTGATTTGCATTAAGTACAAGCAAATCATATTCAGTAAGGAGTAAGTCACCAGAAATAACAGACTTCTTATTGCTATTCATATAGACGTAAAAAATTTCATCTAAGAGACCTATTTTATCACCTATAGATGACTTTTTCCTAGTATGTTAGCTTTTCTATTTCATGAAGATCTCAATCAATGAATGCTAAGGTGAATGTTATTGAGATAGAAAGGGCAAATAGAAAATAATGTAAAAGTCATAAGGTAGGACATATGTGATAAATATTATGAGAAGTCTGTTCAATTTAGCATAATGTGATAACTGAAAAGTAATCGTATGTCTGTATGATTAAAAGTATATTTGTAACTCCAAAATACCCATCATGAAGTGGATATAAAAATTCTCTAAAGACCTCTTGCATTTATGTGAAACAGGTTTCTCGTGAGGCTATTTAAATACTTCCTTTGAACTGTAGATAGGAAGAAAACCGAATTTAGGACACCTGAACATTTAAGGTTCTCCAGCAAAGGCTAGAATTTTTATTCACATAAAATGAATTTGAATTTTTTGAATGAGTTGTGGCGACCTTAATTGCTCTGAAAAAATTCAAAGGGTATGGATTTTACTACTTAACTATCGTATGATAGTTATAGAAATCGGTCATTTAGATTTTTAAAGAATAGTGAAATCAGTGGAAGTGATAAACCATGTAACATGGTTATTCAAAAGTTAGGGTATAAGTGTCTTTACCCAAAATGATGTTGTTCTTACCGTTGTTAAACAACATAATGATTTAGAACAACAAAATAAGTTATCAATCACTCCATAGCGAGATTGAAACCAATGAAGAAATTGTAGAACAATCACAAAGATAGCATTAAGAATATCTCGAAGGAACAAGAGATTTGCTATTTGAATGATTATTTGATTTATGTACACGAATGCTTTTGATTCGATTTCATTTCACAAGTCGCATAAAGTGTAACGCCCGGACTTTCCGGAAGCAATATAAAATAAAATCTTAAGAAAATTTGCTAAATAAATATAATTTTTCAAAATAAAGTTTAGCTATTACAGTCACAAGATAAATTTACTAATTCAAAATATATTAATTTCAGAGCTGACTTTTTGATACAAATCCGAAGCATACTCGATCTTCGTTCCTGATATTCTTTCCGTGTTGAACTGCAATATCTTTGAATCCTCTCCATTGAATCCTGCGCCCACTGGCAAATTGATCGCCCAAGCAAACGATTTGCCAGGATACAGACGTATCCGTAAGTGATAAATCACCCAGTAGAATAATCCAACCCAACCACCCCTCTTACTTTACAATTAGCAGGTAACAAGATAATATTGAATCGAAGAAGCCAAACAAATATTCTCCACATAAGCCAGTTCATTACTATCCATAACCTAATGTGAAATCTAAGATCTCTCCGCGAGATCTTTCCTCCCCAGCAGCTAGCTATGCCCTGTCCCATGAGCTCATTTTCTTTTGTTGTCGCGGATTGCACTTCAGTTATGTACCTAGCGTGTATCCCTCTCATTACAACAAAAGAAAGCTTATCATGCCCGAATCATAACTAGGGTTCGCTTATCTTATATACCACTTCACAATCATCACTGGGCTTACTTTGCCAGTATCAATACATCATTCATCATTGGGCTTACTTTGCCAATCATCATTCATCAATCAACACTGGGCTTACTTTGCCAGTTTCAAACCATCACATCCAACTCATCACATCTCAAAATCCCGCCTGCAGGCAATCTAAAAATAAAACTTTTCAATTTATCCATTATCTAGCATCGTCTAGATGAGTTCTATTTCGCAACACCACCCCATGTCTCTAGGGTCCAATCTAGCATTCAAATCAAGTATCGATACAATATACAACAAATCAATAATAATTAAAACAATTAATAAACAATGTAATCACGCAACTTATTATGAACGGGTCGTTGCCCTTAATCTTATATGGTCACGATGTCAATAATAAAGTAAGAGTTTTAAAAGGAAATAAAAAGGAAAATTTTCTGGGCTCTAATTAATTAATTATAAGATAATAGATTAATTAAAAACCAATTTAATACATTAATTAGATAAAAATATTAGGATATTTGTCATGACCTTAAATAAGAGTCCTAAAGGTCCTATGCAATCAGTTGAGTGTCAAAAGTTGGGTTCAGAGGGTCACGGGATTAATTTAAATAAAGACGTTAAATAAAGTGGCCGAAAGTGAAGTAAATAGATAATAAATAATTTACAAATTAAAATATGTTACAGTTAACAAAATTTCATCTTCAGAAAGTAGATAGTCTAAATAAAATTATTCGGGCATTTATAATAAGGTTTATAAGGTCGTAAAGAATTTTTGATTGGAAACGCTATAAAAATAACAATAAATAGTAGATTAAATAAAAAAATATTAATTAAACAAGATATCATCTTTAAGATGCAAGAAGTCTAGAAAAAATTAGTTTGGGTGTTAAAACATTGTTTGGAAGGTCGTAAAGATTTTTCGTTTGTAAACTTTGATAGATAACTAATAAATAATTTAATAAATAGATAATTAAATAAAAAAAATATGATCTTAACAAGTTATGATCTTTGAGATGTGAAAAATTTAGAAAAAATAGTTTGGGGGTCAAAAATAGGGTTCGGGAGGTCGCGAAGTTGTTTCGAAACATTTAAAACCAACTCAATCTATCAGATAAATTAAACCGATATAACTAATATATTTTATACTAATATGATATTACACTGTAATAAAATAATATCAGATCAGTAGTTTTTCATAATAATAATATCACACGGATTGTAAACTAAATATCAAAAGGGTCATCTTCTTCGTAAATAATTTCAAATAAAGTGTCGGGCTCAAAAATAATATCAATTTGGTAAATACGGCAGAACACGTGCGGTTAACTATATTTTTTTCGTTCGGGACATAGGGTTAAGCATATAAATACTTAATATACTTGGAGAAGAGGTTGGAATGAATTAATACCTTTAATCGGATCGAATTGATTTAAAAACGAATCTTGAATTTTGGGGAAGAAAACTTCGGGTTCTTTGATCGGAAGACTTTGGGATCGGATTGAGGCTTGTTTGGGGATGCTCTGGGTTGTGGGAAGAGTTTGGAACGATCGAATTGGATTTCGGTCGGATCTTGGTACAAAACCCAATTTTCTCTCTCTTTCTTTCTCTCTCTAAAACTCCATTGATTGGAGCTTGTGTTTCTTTTTTTTTTTTCTCTTTTTTTTTTCTGGTCGGCGCGTGGGGAATATTGTAGTGTAAATTTCGTGGGTCAAGGGGGTGGGGTATTTATAGAAGAATTTTGGTAGAAGATGATAAGAGTTAATTTAATGGGGTTGGGTTCATAGGATTTGAAATTGACGAATTTAGCTTGATTTTAGGGTTAGGGAGGAAGTAGAGACTGAGTAGGAGACTGAGTAGGAGACAGAGAGATGGAAGGAGTTTGAGGTGAGGGAGGAGTGTACATACACGCATGTGTATGTAGGAAAAATTTAAAAAGAATGCATATATATATTGCATGGATAATTGTATTTTAAAAAAAATTGTATTAAGGAAAATAATTCTAATAATATTATATTAGAAAAAAAATTGGGTCAAAAATTCGGGTCGTTACATAAAGTAATAATTTTACTAAATGGTTTGATGCCATGAATGATGAGTTGAACCATTGAAACATAATGAAGTTTGAAATTTCGTTAGATTGCCATAAGAATACAAGAAGTATATTGTAAATGCGTCTTCAAGACAACATTTGACTTAGAGGGCAATATAGAACGATATAAAGTCAAACTTATGGCCAAGGGTTACATTCAGAAAGGAGGCATAATTTTATGGAGCCCTTCTCTCTCGTATCCGAGAATAACTCGCTGAAAATTATTGTGGTGTTGGTAGGTAACTCTTTATGTTTTAGAGTTACATTTAAACTTGAAAATAGTCTTTTGAATGAGAGTTTAGATGTGGTGTCTATATGAATCATTATGAAGGTTTCTCAACTAAAGTAAAAGAGCACTTGGTTGCAAATCTAGGAAGTCAACTTATGGATGTAAACAAGCTCCCTGCCATTGGTTTCTTATGTTTGCTGATACCATTGATTTCTTTGGAATTAAGAAAAAATATTATTAACTGGTATATGTATCCAAAGATCAGTGGGAGTAAGTTTATATTTTTTGACATGTATGTTAACGATATTTTTGCTTGCTGTAATGAACTTTTAAATTAATAGTGTTTGCACTTAAAAGTTTTTCTCATGAACTTTTAAATTAAAGGTTATATGCTCACATTGAGGAAGTCTAATGATCTTGAGTTTATTTGCTACTCGAATTCAAATTTTGTTTGAAGTTTTGGTAGTAGAAAATTTACTTTTGATTAGTTGTTCCTATATGTGAAGGAATAAACAAAAGTTTTAAAGTAGCTATCATTACTTCATCCATTATGTTAGTTGAATTATGGTATGCTTTGATGCCATAGCTCATGAAGAGCAGTTGGGAAACTTATCTTGGGGACCTGGGGCTGTCAACACCATTACCAAGTCGCTAAGAGTTTATGATTCCACAACTAGTTTCTTTTCTAAGAAAAATTTCAGAAACAGAAGTGTCACTAAAGGCATAAGCATAAAGCTTATGATTGCAGATCCACTTATGTATGCTAATAGAAAGAGTCTAGCGTAACCCATAACAGTTGTAACTTATGGACTACAATATGATGACAATAGTATTTGACACTTTGAGAGATCTTAATTAAGTGTTTCTGATAGTTTCCTATAATGTAGTGTATGTACATGTATGTGAATGATTAATGAATACAGAAATAGTCTTTGACAAAAGACATTACCGTTGGACCTTACGAAATTGCTTCTCACTTCAAGACTATGTTAAGCAGTTTGCTAGTGTTGTGGTACATGAAAGGGACTATGTCATTGTGATGTAGAACCGCCATGACTCGCACTAATGGGTAGTTTAATGATAGTATTATGATTGTGACCAAATTAAGAAGGATTTGATATGGACTTATGGTGCGCCTTATGTTTACCTTGTTAAACTCTACTTAAGTTATCATATGGGCCAAGTGGGAAAATGTAAGACTAAATTTTAATTTAGTCATTGTAATGGCCCACATGTATTATATATGGCACATATGAATTATGGGTTTAATGGGATTCTCCATATCTTATGCCTAAGATTTATTCTATTGGTCAAATAGAGAAATTGTTTCCTAAATACGCTATACTTTGATAGAAAGTTAGTATCAATATTTAATAAGGAAACCGGTCCTCTCTCTGCCTATAAAAAAGCGTCTAGAGTTCCATCAATTTAACAATATATACCAAACAGCTAGAAAGTAAGGCAAGGAAGAGAAACCCTTCTTCCACCTAGGGTTTAATGCTCTAGTAAAATTATGATCACTACAATCACTTATCGGATCGCTCAAGTTCTGCATAAATGGATCCGGGTACACCGTTCTTAATTATTTATCTTTTGCTTAATGTTTTTATTGTGATAATCATGATAGTTCTAGACTCTAGCATAATAATGGATTGTTAATTATCTAACACCAGAAAGAATAAGTTTGCAGCACTTACATTTAAAGCCCAATTGCTGGATCATTCCGACTCCGATGAGGATTTCTAGATGATTAACATAACTATGTTTATTTTTATCATGATGTTTAACTTTTTGAACACTAGTGTTTACCTATTATTTACTCATTTCAGTGTCTTAACTATCAATATGTTGATTGCAAGTTTAACTGTTAACTACAAGTTTCTTCCTCTTGATATATAGTCATTAAGTTGAGTGGCGAGCATTGTCTTTCTTTTATATTGTGTCCTCATTACTTTCCATAGCCTTCAATTACATACTTTTAGTTCATATATCCTATTGGAGTAGAAGGTTGAAAAATAATTATTTTCCTTGTCTAAGGTGCTAGCTTTGGTTTTTTATTTTATGCATAGTTTGCTGGTGTTGCTGCTCTTATTTAATATCGATATTGAATGCCTTTTAAAATTGTAATAAAAGCTTATTTAAATAGTATGCCTTGCTACGCTGTTTTTTTAATTTTGACAGTCTTCTTGGTCTTCATATTTTTAATTTCAAATGTTGTTTTTATCTATAGTTTATAGGTAGACAAAATGTCCAAAGGAAGAAAACTATGGCTCCAACCAGGTTTTATAGCAAATCAAGTCATATATACCAGATTATGGGAGAAAAAGAAATGAGACAACAAAGAGGAACAATGAGGTGTTGAATTCATTAGGGTTGAAGGGTATTGCAACTTCGTTGTGGGGTTCGGCTCAGCACAAGCGTGCAAATGACAATGGAAAGCGTAGTAGGGTTGAGTTGGATGATGACTATAGACCTCTAGATGATAAGAATGTACATGCCTATACAGTTATATTGATCTCTCTCCCAAAATGATCTAAGAGTGAGTCAAGTCCTAGTGTGCTTGTTTGTAAGCTCTTTTAGCTATGAACTATGTATATGTTTTCAACTATATATGCACGGCCACTAAGCTGATTACTCTCCTTTTTCTTTTGAGAAGTCTTGTTATTTTCATAGCCTTTAATTTTAATTATAATCATTCTATGTCTATTATTCTGATTGTCTTAATTATTTATTCTTGCAGACATGAGAAAAAAAGGATGCTGCATTTTGGACGTGGAGGTTGATTCTGAGCCTAATAAATCACCAAATATTTCACGACCTTAGCCACAGCCTACACCTACCCACTTTCATATTGCTTCATAGCCTACGCACTCACATAGTGCTTCACACCCTTTGCTATCACATGTATTTTCACAGCCTACATCTCCTCATGGTGCTTCCTAGCCTTCACGACCTCAGCCAAAACACGTTCAACCACAAATCAATCAGCCACAACATGGTCAACGACAGCTCATCTAGCCATAGCCCACTCAACGACTACCCATTCAACCATAACCCGCTCAACCACAGCCCACTCAACCACAACCCATTCAGCCACAAGAAGAGGCAAACTTTGAGTTAGCAGATAATATAGATGATGAGATATTCAATGAAGTTGAAGTTGGAATAAGAGGTATGTCGTAAGCTGCTCTTATTTTCCCCAAAACTTGATATTATGTTTTATATTGATTTGTTAACATCTAACTAATTTTTAATAGATGAATCAAATATTCAAACCAAAAGAGGAATTACATGATTGTCGGACATTTGGAATCTACCTCTTGGAACAAAAGTGGTAGTTGACTTTAACGCAACTTGTCTTCCTATTGGAGAAGAAGGTGGTGTGTTCAATTGTTTTATAGGAACTGTTGCACAGAAGCCACACTTATGCCCAATCAATTGCAAAAGTTGGCATTATGTGCTTAATCACTACAAAGAAGATTGTTGGAGTATCATTGAGGTATTAAGTTTTCAATCTTAGTATACTTGTCTTGTTTCATCAGAAGGTAGCTGAAATATATGGTTTTATGTTATTTTCTAGTAGTCCAAGTTTTTTATTCCGAATGATGAGAGAGACCGAATTAAGCACAACACACTGAAGTCACTTGGGGAAAAGTTGCGACAATGGAGATGTAACTTGAAAGCAAAATATTATGATGAGTCAAGTCAGCCACACAAGTTATTGCAATAGCACCTGAGACTGTTAATCAGGAGCAATATGCAGATCTTGTAGATTATTGGTATTCAACTGATGGACATGTATGTGATTAGCACCTAAGATTGTAAGATCGTGGTGCTAAAAGTTTCCTAGCTTGTGGCGTTTTCATTTATTATTGTCATTTTTATGTGATTTTACTCGTAAGGTAGTTTGTTAAGTGTTTTAGGTAAAACGCCCTTAAAAGGCGTATTTTGATCACGAGCCTAATTCCCAAGAAAGTTCAAGTATCTTCGCCCGGTGGTACTTCTACCAGGAAGACCCAAGAGCGAAGGCGTGAGGCATTGGGCAAGCCATTGAGGCGTCGGGTGTCAAGTCTGGGAGGCTAGCCTGAAGACCTGAAGATAAGCTCTCCGTATCGATACGCGTTTGCGTAAGTGGGAGATCAGAACAAGTTGTATCGATACGACTTTAGTCCGTATCAATACGGGAGATGGCCCTTTTTGACTTAACAGCGTGGTATCGATACGGTCCTTATTTAGTATCGATACAGGGAGCTTTCGGCCAGATATTTTGTTACTTTTTGGACTTTCCATTTATGGAATACTTGCCTTTAATAGTATGTTTCTTAGATATTTGATGAGAGAGAAACCCATTGTGTATAAATAGGGGCTTCATCTCTCTTTTGGGAGAGAGCCCATTATTAACTTTAGTGTTTCCTCCATTAATGTTCTTTTAAGCTTTTCAAGAGTAATTTCCATAGAACTCAAGTATGTTTGTTCTCGTTTGTTAATTTCTCGTTAATTAAAGTTGTTCGTACGACTTGGATCCTTTATAATATCAAGTTTGTTTTCGTTCTTATCGGTTAAAAATCATGTCTCGTTTTTATGCTTTCTTTTATGCTTTAGCTATGTGTGAGTAGTTGATAGGCCAAGTCTCAGCGTAATCTTTCCCGAGTACTTAGGTGGTTACTTGGTTCTCAAGTCCTCGAGCTTAAAATCATGATTTTCGGAATAGAGCTTAACTTGCATCTTTGGTCTAAACAAGGGGTGTTAACTCCTTGGTAAGATGTTTAGCCAAGCGGTCTTGGCAAAAAGCTTACCGAGGGCTCGTGGCCTCCTATGTGTTCGACAAATATTAAAAACAAGTTGGTTCGTCTCCGTTTAATCACATCTTTCGTTAAACGAAATCATTAAAGCTAAATTCTCCGGGCGTAAGCACACGGTCGTGACTCTCGCCTGAGTTATAATCGAGAACCGGTAACGGCTTAAGTCAAGGGTTAAACGATCCCTAGACTTGCCTCTTTTAGTTTATTAAGCTCTTATCTAATCTGTTACTTTAGCCTTTCCACCTTTCAAAGCAAAACCAAGTTGGCCGTCTTAAACGCCACAAACCACCTTATAAAACCTACAATCCGATTAAGTTATATTCGAATTCCCTGTGGTATGATCCCGGTCTTACCAGTTTATTATGCTACCGACGACCTAGCCCTACGCTTGGGGTTTTCAACCTTATATTTGAAGGCGAGGTTTGAAGGCGAAGCAGTATGTAAAATATATTAATTGTGACTCAATGGTCTTCATTAATTTTTCTCTATATGATGATGCTTTTTGTTTACAATGTCTGAAAAAAGCTCCTTAGTATTGCTAACAAGAGACGTATGAAAGAGAAAAACAATCCTCATACACCTGGATTGAAAATTGATGCACAACATACCCATGAACTGGTACTTTGTATTAGTTGCTTATGCGATATTTTTGCACTTCTTTAATTATTTGGATGATATGGTCAATGAAATAGTTGTAATATAGGAGAAAAAATGAAGTTGGAGTTAGTAGAACAATGTTGTATGAGCCAACTCACACGAAGAAAGATAGAAAAACCCCTGTGAGTGATAAGGCGGCTGAAAATAAGGTATGATAGCTTAATTTTTGCATTCAAATTGCATTACAATGTAGAGAAGTATATATTTATAGCCAAATGATACCTGTAAAAGCATGAGTGTTGTTATATTTATATGAATAACAGAGAAAAATGAAGGATTTGATGGCGTCGCAACAAAGTACCCCTGAAGAGAACACGAAGGGGAAAATAAACTGGTCAATGAATGACATCTACTCTCAAGTGATAGACAAGAACGAGCATAGTGATCGTTTTCGCGATTTGGGATTTGGGCACACTTCTAAAACTTGTGGCTCAACTTCCAATAGTGATGCAAGGTTGAGAGTGGCTTCAAAGGAAGAAAGAATGAGAGAGAAAGACAATTATATAGTGGTGTTAGAAGATAAGTTGAATTCCGCAGTCAATGAACTGAACACTATAAAATCAGTTGTTGACTTCTTAGCTAGGCAGTCTAGTTTTCAGGTTATGACTACAACTTTATGTCTACTTGTGATGTAAAGATAAGTTTAATTTGTTTGTGCTTGCATTGTTTATGTTCTCATATCAATTCTTTCTTCAATGACTTAGGTTTAAGATATTGCTAGTGGCATTTTAAATCAAGTTTCTCCCCGAGCAAATCAAGGGTCATCTTTTGCAAGTCATGAAATAGAAGTTTCTTTAGGTAACACACACTCTCTCTCTCTCTCTCTCTCTCTCTCTCTCTCTCAGTATATATGGATTGCGTAGAGATTTCAGCTATTATAGGAATTGCATAGAGATTTCATGTACTTGAAGGTTTAATTATTTACGATAAAAAATAATATGTTTTGAGATGATGTTAGGATATTTGCTCATAAGATAGTTTAGGTGAACTGAAACATATATCGATAGTTTCATCTCATAGCCCTCCAAGATGTAGCAGCTGACAGAGATACAGTAGTAAGCAAAGAGAGTAGTAGAAACAGTCCCCAAACAAAAAACATAACTTTGCCGAGAAGATAGGACACCACACACAACAGTCAATAGCCACAACCCTTAGCCCTCCAAAAAATTTGGAGTTGAAGAAGGAAAAAACAGAAAATGAAGCTCTTACTTAGCTTGAAGTTCAACCCATGTAAGAGGGACTGACCAACACAACATAGCACAAAACACTGCTAATGATATATGAACTGATATGTCATTCCAAAGAAAAAATTGAATATATTATTTATCTCTTGTCAATAAGTTAGGACTTGCTTTTCTTTAATTGTTTTTTCTGGTAGTGAGACTGTCAAGAAGTTAATTCCAGTGGTTTGTAGTTGTGGTGTATGAGAAAAGTGAAGACTAGGTTGGTTGACAATCTCCAGATATAATGCGAACATGTAGATGTGTGCCCTGTTTATGCTTGTCTTCTCGAGGCGTAGTTGGTGTTATGTAACACTGATGGCTAGAAGGAAATAAATGCATTCATTTTTGCTAAAAAATGCATTCATTTTTCATTTTCCAAATGGACCACATTGACTGCAAATGAGATAGCATCCCAAATCAACTTTTCTTATTTTTGAGCTGATTAGGGAAGGCATTCAACCCTCTTTGCATCCAGAACTTCCATCTCATACAGTTTGCTTACTACCTCATCTTCATTTCCATCAACATCCTAGACCCATTAACTTGTTTACAATCCAGACTTTTTGTTTAATCTTGCCTGAAATTGACTGCGCTCATCTGTTTCTCTTTGGTTGCACGTAACATTTCTTTTGTTTTATGCTCGTAGTTGGATCTAACTCCTATGATATTTCAAGTTTCCTTGTTTGGCATGTTTGTTTACTTATAATTGTTATGAGAGACTTTAGTGTACATTCACTTGAAGTCTGCAATTTGTTGAAGGTTAAAGATTATATTTAATATGTTCCATTGTCATTTTTATTAAAGGTAATAGGACTATCTAGAAGCATTTCGTGCTGGATATATATTTTCATGGAAGTTTTGTAAGGATGACAACCTATGATAGTTTTGTGATTTTTGTTGGACAAGTTTAGGCAATGATTTTTGTGGATTGTTTTGTTATGTGCTATGGGAGATTTGCTAAAGTACAAACAATGTTGATGGATTTTTGTTTGAACAAGTTTATGTAATGGAGTTTGGATATATATATATATATATATATATATATATATATATATATATATATATATATATATATATATATATATATATATATATATATGATAGTTTGGTTTTTCAATGGAAAGAATCTTGCCTTTAAAATTAGTGTTATGTTAGCTTGGAGCAGGGTCTCATACAACTATGACGAGTATGTGTATATAAAAATTAATTTGGTATGAAGTGGCGCTTTGCAAAAAAAAAAGACTATGGCGACGGGGTTTTTTTATTATTTATATTTTAGCGACAATGGAAGTGTTACTAAAAAAAATGGGCTATGGCGACGATTGTGCCAACATGTAGCAACGTTTCATTAGGCAATCAGAAATTACCCTCTCCCAACGGTTATAGGCGTCGCTAAACCAACCGTCACTAAAAAAAAAATATGTACCAACACTCGATAAAACCGTTGCTATACCTCTACAGCGACAGATATATTACAACGGTTTGACCGACGGTTCTCCAACTATTGGTATAGCTTAAACGGGTCTATACCAACGATTTTTGGGTTTTTTGGCAACGCTTTCGATTGTTGCTATAGAACGATTTTCTTGTAGTGGCACAATGCCCTAGCAAACCATCCTATGATTCAATAACTTTCTCCAACTGACCATCCAATAAAAATCATTTGAGGAATGTCATCAACATCCTTTACTATACCCCATATAGGATATGAACATTTTGTCTAATACATAAAACAACCGCACTTGAACAACAGAAACAAATTTACGATCCGCTTGCACTCTCAGTGTGAAGATCCTGATATTGCGTCGCACATATTTTCATCCCAGCTGTTATTTTGGAGGGGGAGCTTCATATGATCGGTCGCTTTGCTGAAATCTTCAAGAACATTAATCTCATACCAATCACAACTCCACCTGATCATGGATCAGCAGGACTGAGTAATAAGGGTAAAAACAATTATTTTTTAAATGCGATTTACAGGTGACTTGTTCCCTTGATTTTTAAAAAATTTTTTTTTTAATGTGATTCTACAAGTAACAATTGCTTTCTATTTTTTTAATTTTTAAATGCGATTCTATAATTTTCAGTCGTTTTGGAATTGAAGGACGTTCCAAGACCAATTTATAAGATCGGATTTCATTCATGTGCATGTTGGAGAACTATGCATTGTGTGTGCATTACATGCAGTTTTGAGTGACACGATTGGGCAAAGCGATGTTGTTTCGAATGATCAGTTTGAGGCCGGATTGATAATCATTTTTAGCAATCGAATGAATTCTATCAAGTAGAGCATGACAATTGCAGTCACACAAACAAAACAAAAAACAAACACAAGAGCACATTCACCCTATCAAGATCAAAGAAATGGCTCAGGCATCCTCTCCAATAGCACAATAACACCATCGTTGCACCCAAGCGCAATGTTGAACTTCAATTGCGGGGTATATATATTTGGATTTTTAGTTTACGGAAGGTAAGGAGACCAACGGTTGATAGAGGGATTGCTATTATCACCTTTCAAATTCAAAATCCCACATTTCTAGACAAGTCCGATTTTGTTCACTCTCACAAAATGAGGGTGAACATTACCTTCACTTCTTTTTTTTTATCCGCAACATTACCCTCACTTTGATTGGCTCTTTTTAACTTTTAGGTGCCACCAAGTGTAACCATAGTTAGCATTAAAAGCCTAATAAATATGGAAATAATTGGAATCTACATATAATTCGTATTTGGAAAATTATCCCATGCAACGCAAGTATGCAAAATGCGTGAGAACAATCTATTGAGATTGGAAAGTTATCACTGCGATGGAAGGTTTCGGATTTTCTGCCCCACTAGTTTAGTGTTTTTTTTATTTAGTTTTTTGCTTCTGTTTTACTGTTCTAACATTTATCTTGAAACGATATATTTGGCCCTATGATATATTTTTTCTTTGTAAGGGGAAGTCATCGTTTTGTCCTGTGATTGAATCAATAAACAAAAGCTCGTTGAAAAAATTCCCCCAAGATTTCAACTTGGCATAATACGAGAGATAATATATATTAATAAACTGAATAACTGAATAAAGCACAATTATAGGATGGATCATGTAGAGACCCGCAATTTCGTTTAATAAGTTTAAAATGTGTTATGTGGAATAAAATGAAGGAATTGGTGGAGGATATTGGTTTTGGGGCTAATGTAGGAAGATTGTTAGTAGAGGGGTGTAAGTGTAATTTATGTGTGTGCTAGCATATATAGGTGTGTGTGAGTGTAGGGGATTAAAAATCCCAAGTCTCACTCTCTCTCATCTCTCCCGACCTCTCATCTCCCTCTCGGCTCTTTCTCTATATCCCTCACTCTCACTCAAACTCCTCCAAACCAACACAAAACCCATACAATACACGTTCCAATCTTCCATCCTCGTGCGTATTGGAGCTCGAATTGCGTTCGCAGGAGCTCGGTGGTTCGTATTCGGCTTGGTTAAAGAGTTTGAAGTTCTAGGGCTTAGGGAATCCTTGGGTTTCGGCTTTAACACTCGCGGTAGGGATTTCTGTCACTCTTTATATGTTCTTGAGTTGGTTTTATGCATGAAATCGTGCTTTTGATCGTCGTTGTGGTTGTTGATGTGTTTGTTGTTGAAAACCCCATGAAAATCTGTTGAGAATTTGCTCGAACAACAATGTTATCGATACCTTTTGTAATTGTCATCGATACCTCGTGTTTCAAAGCCCAGAAAACCCATTGTTATCGATACCCATAGCATTGTTATCGATACCTCTGTGTTCCAAAAGCCAGAAAAACCATTTGTTATCGATACCTTCAGCCTTTGTTATCGATACCCTTGCGTCTGGAAGATTTTTAGTCCAAAGGTATCGATACCTTGTCCCTTGGTATCGATACTTGTTGCTTATCTCCAGTTTTCCCTATTTTGCTATATTTTTCACCGTTTTGGTTTTCGATCACTTCTAACCATTATAAATGACTTCTAAACATAGTTATTCGCACTCCAATTATTCCTTGGTCATCCTCGTTCGTAGGCTCTTGTTGTGTTGAACACAAGTGTCATATGGAGTGAGTTACCGTCCTAATGCTTTATTGGTGTGCCCGTTTAACTACTAGTGATAATGTGAGATGCTAAGATAGACGGAGTGATCATGCTTGAGCTAAATGTGGGTGTTGATAAGATTGAATGTTAGATAGGAGGATGGATAGATCATGAGACGCAATGCGAGAATTTGACACTTGATGCCATATCGTACGAAGATAACAAGTTTGGAAATAAAATGGAAATATGAATTGGTATGTGGACCGTTGACTCGATATCAATCTCTCTCTTTATTTATAATCATACAATCAGAGCCTTAAAACTACATATGTCGAAAAACAATGAAATGAGTTGTGATCGGGTGTACGGGGTCATGAGCACCCGGAACGAAAAACAATGAAATGAGTTGTGATCGGGTGTACGGGGTCATGAGCACCCGGAATGTAAATCGGATGTACGGGGTCATGAGCACCCGGAATGTAAATTGGATGTATGGGTCATGAGCACCCGGAAATGTATTGTGGGTATATGGGGCCCTAAGACCCGAAAAATCTCTTAAGTTCATTATTCGGTACGTTAATGGAGGAAGAGCTATCTGAGCTCATATTGGAAGTAAATGAGAGATGTACGGGGTCCTTAAGACCCGGAATGTAAGCTAATAACCGCAGAAGTGTACAAAATGAAATTGGTCAATAAGAACACGAAAAAGATGGCTAATAGATCAATGAATGACCAGTGAAGTGTCCCTTGAATCCTAAATTCCCTTCATGAAGTTACGTTGGTTGCATTCTCTATCATAGTCTCCGACTCCATCCTTTTATGTTCAAATCTTCACATTTGCATATAAAGTTTGTAGAGAGTTTCCTACTGGGCATGTGTTTTGCTCAAACCTATCATTTTTCAGGTACAATCAGAGGCTGTGACATGGGATGCTGTACTTGCATGTGATCCTACATTTTGAAAGCGACTTCGGAGAGTTAATTTTGCATCTTTTATAAACTTTATCTCCGGATGAAGAAGTTGTAATTTGATTATTTTTATTATTATTTCTTTTTATTAAATGAAGGATTCTTGTAAACTCTTAACTTTCTTTTAACCTGATCTAGTGGTTTTAGGCTGTTGGGCCAATGATGTAAATTTGGAAATGCTTTGGACTTTGGAATGATTTGCGAACAAGGGGAAATAGAAATGGTTTTTGGGTAATATTTGTATTATCTTGAGGATTTTTATTTATGGAAAACCTTTAATATTTATGTTGAAAATCGAGAGCGTGACAGATCAATTGCAACGGATCCCTTCTGCAAAAAAATGAAGAGGCAACAAAAGGATCAAATCTTTTTTTTAGTAAGTGTATAATTAATTTTATAACCAACCAACAACAAAACAAAAAGGGTAAACACCCTCAATACAAAAACTATAGACGGAAAATCCTGTCTACAAACTACTTTCTACCTATCAAAACTTTGGCCAAAACAATCCCAAAAATTCTACTTGAGATGTTCCAAAGATCACAAAAAATTTGGTTCTCAATAGAACTAAGAATCTGTTTCCAAGTATAAACTCTATATCTGATGTTCTCATTTATATATTTCAAAACTTCAGCAACACTTTTAGACATTCCACCAAAATTTTTAGAGTTTTTCTCTATCCAAACATGGTATACAACTGGTGCAAGAGCCAGTTTAAAGAGGAGAGATTTGAATGATTTGCCTTTGCAAAAGGCAATAGCAATTTCAGTCCATGCATCTGCCTTTCTCTGAACTTGAAATTTGGATAAGATACTCTCCCATATGCAACTTGAGAAACTACGTACACTAAAAGAACAAATGTTGCAGAGATTCTTCCTCAGCGAAGAACACAATTTAGGGTCCAACTCCATACTCCAATTCCTAAGTCTATCCTTAGTGGAAAGCTTTTGCATACAAGCAAGCCATATAATGAAAGCCCATTTAAGTACTATTTAAGTACTATGGGAGCCCAAGAAACTTTTTCGCTTTTGTATCTTAAAGCCTTTCATGTGTGTTTTGTTGTAGACATACAGTTTTAAAAGAGATTCTTCGCCAGGGGATTGTTGTCATCCTTCTAAGAGATGCAAGTGTCTCTTCAAACGCATCCATTTTTACTCGGACGTAAAACTGCTCACTCCATCATCTAACCACTTCACACATTGCAGCTAGCTCACCCCTTCTGCATTACATGCATTATCAAGTGATCTTTACTAAAAATGAATATGTTCAGTTTGTACACCCAACTAATACACTTTTATTAAAGGGCATGACTTCGGTGTTCCCGGTTATTTTGGGGACACCGTAACTTTTGGCATAATAAAACCATTATGAGTATAACCAAAACCCATTACAAGCATAACAGAACCATAGCAAGGCATAACCAAAACCATAACAAGGCATAACATATTTGTTATGCCTTGGTTGGGTTTAGTTATGCCTTGGTTGGTTTTTTGGATATTCCTTGGTTATGCCTTGTTTAGGTTCTGTTATGCTTGTAACTGATTTTAGTTATGCTCCTAATGGTAAAGTTATGCCAAAAATTATGGTGTCTCCAAAATGACCGGGGACACCATAGCATCATCCATTATTAAATATTATACAAGACCCACTTTAGGACATCTTACTCTTGCACTAGAGTTTGTGCCTATTCCAAACAAACTTATCTTATTCAAACTTTTGTGGCAACCTACAAGTAACAATGTGGTCAAGTTCAATGTCGATGGCGTGCTGGACTTATATAATGGAATTGGTTTTAGGACATCTTACTCGATCTTGCACTAGAGTTTGTGCCTGCACTTTCACTCTTACAGTAGCTTATTCACACTTCAGAGTTTTTGTCTTACACCCACCTAATGAGCTCTCATCTCCTATTTATAAGGAGCAAACGAAGTTTTTAGACAATAACAACTCTAGAATAATTTTCGTAAAACCCAGAAGACTCCATCATAATTTGGAAAATTTCAGAATTCTAGCATAGTGCTAGCCTGGAACACTCGACCGGCAAAAAGTGTCAGCCCCGACATTTGGGTTGCCCTAGCCCAACCTCCTACTTTATTACCCACTTACTATTAAGTCATATAAAATAAAAAAATACAAGTACAAAAAAATTCAAAATTATATTGTTTTTTAGCTTGAATAACATTAAAAAAAAAAAAACATCAAAATAAAAATCTCGTTTATAGTGTTTTATGATTAATTAGCACGATCCGATTTAAAAAAAACTAACCTCTCCTAGCATTTTTTGAAGCAAGTTTCTCAATTGAGTCATCCTACTTTACTTATCCAAGAACTCAGGACCCGTTCCGCTAACTTGTATTTTTTTGGGCTTTTTATATTATATATGTGGGGAGAATGACCTTTCTTGAAAAGCATAAGAAGTTTAAAAAGCCCCATATGCCCAAAAATACTCTTAGTGGAATTGCGCCTCATTTTCAATTGAGATCATAGTCAATCTCTTTAATCTTTCTTGCGAAATGGTAATTCAAAGATAAAAATAAAAACCGTGTTAGCTGGCTCGATTTATTTTAACTATGACATTTTTTTAAAATCAAATGTAAGAACATCACTTATAGATTATTGTTGGGAGGAAAACAAAAAGAGGTAGAATAAAAATTGTGGATAGGCAAACAAAAAGATCGCAGAACAAAAAAATGAAGGAAAAAAGAAATGAGAGATGACAGCACCTAGGATTCAAACCAAGCACCACAAATGCTTTGACAACGTCAGTGACTACTACATGCACCAAGCAAAGATTTGTGCTACTGTGGGAAACTTTTTTAAATTTATAATCTATCTCAATTTTTTTTTTGTTGCCCCAGTCCGAAGGGTTGCCCAAGACCTAA
This sequence comes from Rhododendron vialii, assembly GCF_030253575.1. Lineage (NCBI taxonomy): Eukaryota > Viridiplantae > Streptophyta > Magnoliopsida > Ericales > Ericaceae > Rhododendron > Rhododendron vialii. The sequence continues at coordinate 28,809,652 of NC_080561.1, forward strand.
AGCTTGCAAGACTTACCGACAAAGTTCAGAATAAATTTTAGAAGATTTGGAACATTCTAGAAGAACCTAGTGGAACCCGGAAAATGCAAGTGTAGTGTGTCCATACATAATTAGAGACCTTGATCATGGCCACCACCTTGGGTTTGCTTCTGCTTCCTAAAAGGAAACATGCATGTTTATATAGATGATCGAATGATAAAATCAGGGATAGGTAGCACCAATAATAGAGTGGTAGTATATATGATGCATGCTCTTGTGTGTTTTATTAATGGCCGACACATTGGTTGGCCACTCATCGATATGGCAAGACAAAATTCCCCCCCGCCCCCCCTCCTCTCTGCCTAGAAAACCATCAAGCTAGCCACCAGAGCACAACACTTGCTTGTATCAATGCATTGGCATGCATGTCTACATTACTACATACAAGACACATACATCATGGCCAACTACACCATTGTGTCCTTTTTGTTTTTCTTTTTTTTTAAATAATCAAACCATTATTGTGTCCTTTACCATACAAGCACTCTCTCTCTCTCTCTTTCTCTCTAAAGGAATCAAACCATTATATTGTGTCCTTTACCTACCATACAAGCACTCTCTCTCTCTCTCTCTCTCTCTCTCTCTCTCTCTCTCTCTCTCTCTCTCTCTCTCTCTCTCTCTCTCTCTCTCTGTGGACCATTCACAACATATATGTTCTAGTAGTTAACCATGCACACACCCACACTCAGATTTAGCCAGTCAAGACAAGTATTTTTGCAATTATAAAAATACCTCTCCAACACTTCAAGTCATATGCCACCACCAGGAGAATTAATTAATCATGCCTTTGAGTCACCGTCATGTGGTGCTCCACCATACATTAGGTGTGAGGCCCAAAATAATTAAGTATGTAGGTCCCGTCCTTATGTGTTCGTGTGGAAAAGGAGCCTGAGCATTAAAGTCTATATCCCAAAACATGCTACATTGTCCCTTTTTTTTTTGTTGATCAGCAGTAGTAGTATTTTATTAAAAGGGGAAGGAAAAAGGAAATTTCAATCAAAGGTTGGAAGGAAAAGCCTAAACACTCCTATAGGGCAAAAGCCCGTAATAACTGAGGGCCTAACATGCCCAGATCATACAATAAGCACGAAAAATAAACCTAACCCACTAAAGTGGACTAAGCCCAGCCCAAGAAAACCCAAAAAACAAAACCCTATACTTTTGAAAAAAAATACAAACCCTACTACCAAGCATTGCCGCCCACCAAACGGACAACAACAACCCAAATCCACCGATCATCCACCTTCGACAACCACCAAGTAGCCACATGTCCTCTACCTCTACTCTTTGCCATAAACAACTTCTAGCTAGATAACTAGGAATGCTATTGAACTACTCTTGTATTTATAGGCTCTAACTGTCTCCTGAAATGGCTGAATTACACACCACGTGTCCCACTTTCCCTAATTTTCTTGCAACCGTTGAGAACATGGGTCAAATAATTAGTCACGTTCAACCAAGAAAAAAATTACTAGTATAAGATTAAATTAAACCCCTTAACTATGCGAGCTAATTTAAAAGTATATATATTAACCACCGCCACAAAAAGTGGGATATTCTATCTCTCCTCAACAAAATAGCTTATCCCTCCCTAACCATTATCTCGGCTGGCCTTATCCTAGCCGAAATTAATAAACCCATTAGCCTATTAAATTTTAATTAATTTGGGATTTTCCAAATATGGTCCAAACACATCCTTTAAATACTTGGTCTCCGATGAGTGCATTATCGATGGACGTGTGACTTACCATCAGGTTCCAACTTCCAAATCCCTCTCCTCTCACATTTATGTAGAGTTAAGCCGACCCTCAACCTCCCTCTCTGCCCACCATAAGAAAGAAATCATTCAAACAAGAGAATAATCCTTTCAACAAGAATCTGGCTTGTATGCAATCTGAGTTTTGGACTGCAGATGTGCGGTCCAAGTAATCACAACCGTCGGATGATATTTTTTATGGTCCATTATTTTCATAATATTCTTACCGGTAATAATATATTTTTACGGGTAAAAATTTCAGCAAATCTGAACCATTGATTATCAAGATGAACACTTCAGATTAATTGAACTTCCTTCAACAAATGATTGAATTTTCAAACGGTCCACATCTCTTGCGGGAAAGATTTTGAAGATCCAAATTACAGAAGACAAGTAATTCTTTGGGCACCCTCCCCGCATGCGAAAGCTTGTGCGAAAAAGCCGTGGGAGGGATTTTCAGGTTGTAATGCAGCCACGCGACTTAAAATTAGGTTGATATATTATAAGATCGGTTCTGGATTACAACAAAAAAAGAACCAAAGCGATTCTAGTTGAATTTTACACGAAAATGCGATGGTAAAAAAACATTGAGTCACTGCCCTTGGAGCACTAGATAATGTTGGCTCATCACGGGTGCTGATAATGTCAAAAAGCAGATGTCATTAATATTTTTTAAAGTGCATAGAAATATTGTACCTTAACAAATCAAATTTGGTATTACGAAAAGCAGTTTATAAGGTGCAAAGTTTTTTGCACGTTAATTTTTTTTTATTTTGACAAAAACTATTTTGGCACTATCATTTTACAAGCATCATACTTTTACGTGAATATCATGTAAATATGTGATGGAAAGAGGGGGTTAAGGACATGCCACTAGCACTCTATATGTACTTGAAATAGATGTCCGAATTATGATAGGTATTATGAGCAATATGAAAATACTCCTAGATCGAGTAATCTATTCTTTCATCTAAGAAAAAGAATTTCTAGTTTGCATGGTCCAACCATCGATCCTAAAAATTTCTGCAATAAATTGGGTAGGTCACTAGTATAGTTCCCTATCCACTATTGTGCAATTTATTGGAATAATATAGGATGAATCCTTAAAATGGCTAGAAATAGAAAGAGTTTCCGAAGAAAAAACTTGGGGCTTTTTTTGTTTTGTTTTTTTTGTTTTTTTTTTTTTTTGCATTTGTTCGTTTTGTGTTAAATTTTTATGAATTATTGGTTCGTCTTAATAAGAGGAACTAAAAAATTAAAAATTATGACTTTTATCCAATTTAGTTGGAAATATCCAAAATTAAGCACTTTTAGCACAGTTTTTTGGGTTAAAAGTACTAAATTTTGGATATTTTTTTAAAAAAAAAGGGTAAAAATCGTAAGTTTTTATTTTTTCGATTTGTTGTTGAGACGAACTAACAATTCACAAAAATTTGACGCAAAACTCTCAAATGCAAGAAAAATTTAAATAAAAACACAAAATTGAAAAAAAACGAGGCATATTTTTTGGAAAACAAGGCCCAAATAGTTTTAATAATTATCCTCGCCTTCTTGAAAACTAGACCCGAATAGTTTTGACATATTTGGACACCGTCTCGTGATGCTTCGATACTCTTCCTTTCCCCATCACATGTTCCTGTGGGTGCGGCGATAAAGTATATGAAGATGTTTGGGCGTGCAATCTATTTTCAGGGCCTGAGTCAGCAAACCCAATTGACATAATCAAGTGCATGGTGATTGTGACTGACTGAAAGCATTTCACTCTCTCTCTCTCTCTCTCTCTCTCTCTCTCTCTCTCTCTCAAATTCCCGTTTCTGTCTCTATCAGGAACTCCTCCAGTTTGACTGGTAAGCTCCTCTCTTTCTTCGTAAATGCAATTAATTAGAGGAATTTATTGTTCTCTCTTTCTCTCTCTGTCAAAATCATCACACCGTCAAAGGTCTCCTTCTGATTCTGCGATTATTTCTCACTTGTTATGTATCTGATCATCACATGATCAAGGGTTTTGTAGAGATCCAATTAAAGCTTGTAATTTCTGTTTTAGCTGGTAATCAACATGGTGTATCAGCATTTGCATGGTCGTTTACTAGCTACCACATGATAATCACTATAAGCTGATTCACACAATGCATTTTCTTTTGCGAAGTTATCTTCCGTCCAAAAACGGAAATATGGTTCATAAATCATGTACTCTCTCTCTCTCTCTCTCTCTCCGTTCCATTTTATTTGTCTACTTTTTGATTTTGTTTCTATATACGAAAAGTTCTTTTAACGTTCTGCATTTGAGAATGTTTACTCTTCTGTAATGCTTAAAAAGTATAGAGTATTATCTGCGAGTCGAAGCTTCTTTGTGAACTTGGGGTGCCTAGGACAGGGGACAGCATGCATGTTGGGGCAATCTGGGCCGTCCACGCTCGGCAATGCTCAGATTGCATCTTGGCCAAACAGATCTCGGCCGTCCATTGCTATTTGGCTGAGATGCGCGCAATCTGAACCATCCATTGCCGAGCATGGACAGCCTGAATCGGCCCAACACGCATGTTGTCCCTAAGGCCTCTTTATCCATGCAATGGATATGATCCTCTCCTTGAATATTCTCTCCCACCGGTTTAAAATGGCCCACGGTTTCGACTTGTTATTTGGTAGGTTTTAATAGAATTTCTGGCAATGCGATACCAGTGGCCGTTCTTAAATTTTTCTTGTGAAATTGACTGTTAGACTAACACATACTGATATCCGAGATGTCTACTTGTTTTTTTTTTTTTGGCATGATATTGAATGACTGATATACTGTGTAGCCCTCATTTGGATCATAGGAGAGATAACTCAATGCGAGGATGCATGCTAGTCCATGTTGAGATTCCTCTAAAACTACAAATTCTCATAATACTCAAAGTTGACTGTCCATATACTCATACAGTCATACTAGACCAAATCCAAAGGGCTAATGTGTTGGCAAACTGTGGCTTAATTATTGAGTTACTGTGTTTATGTGATTCAACTTGACCCTTACCCCGAAAAAGGGTGGATCAAGTGGAAAAGCATCTGCAAATGGGAAAAGACTTCGGGGTGGGGGTACCAATAATTTAGAAGGGTCATCTTCCATTTTAAGTTTAGTTTCCAAATCATTGGGGAGCATTTCCCCTGCAAAACTTTACGCAATTTCAAATGTGATTGCCTGTTTGAATTTGAATTCTGACGTCTATTTTTCAACCAATAAAATTAGAAAGAAGCAAAAGCAAAGAGTGTAAATCATGGATGGCTGACATCATGTCCATCCATGTTAAATTTCTACCTTTGTTGAAAGCTAATTGTTTATCCCTTCCCCTATCAATCAACGATCTTAGTACATCGACGAAATAGTCTATGTGTTTACGTTTTCCCTGATTCAAATAAGTGATGGATTCGGCACAGGTTAAGATGAAGTTTAGAGGAGTGAAGGGGTTTAGGAGGGACTAAAGCTAGCTTCTTCATCTCGGTGAATTTCGAAATCTTTGATCTCTGGCTTATGAGTGGAAAATCAAATGCAAACCGAACAAGCAAGAGACAAGAGCTTCTTCTCGGCATCCTTAAGAAGTAGATTCCCTTTTAGTTCAGTGGGGAGGCAACTCAATACAATCATTCACAGATATTAGATGAAACTGGCAACAAATAATTGGAATAAATCCACTTTCTTATTTGTCAAAAACTGCCAAGTTTATAAATGAGTGACTACTATTCTTCTCCATCAGGACTTGACTCCTGTTATTTGATTATACTTATTTCTTTTGCAGAAGTCATTTATTTCTCCCCATTTTTAGTTCTCATATATTGACATTCGACAATAGCTTTTTGAATGGTACTTGAGCAATCCTAAGTATAATTTCTAGACATGCTTCGAATGCTTTATCTCTAGGTTTCCACTTCAGAGATGTAACGAACTTCTAGACCAAACTGAGGAACCAGTGAAGCCTTAATTGGACAAAAAATACATTGACATGACATAAAACTGCCACAAAGAGAAGCATATTTGACTACAGGATTGGAGCCTTGGAGGGTATTTTGTGTAATGTAGAAGTCATGCATATACATACTTTTTTTTTGGAAAGGCCATGCATATACATACTTACGTGTGTGTATGCGAGGGTGGGCAGGCGAGCGTGCTTGTGTCGAAGGATATTGTATTACTAGCAGTGGTGGCTATAGATGATGTGAGTTTTTACACATGCATTGATGCTTTGAAGATCCAATTCACTGATTAAATATCTAGTAGAAGTATCATTACGGTACTAACTCAAACATATTATATGCAAGTTTTAACCTGACATTATATGCAGGTTTCTTTTTTCACAGAATTTTTAGAGATATACCCGGTAGGATGTACCCAGGGTCTTCCTGCTGTTCAAACTACAAACCTTGTATGCATGCAAGACAAGTATTAGATATAATCATTCCAATGTCATATGGATGTCTGATGTTAATGTAATGGATAAATTCTATGTTTCCATCATTATCTGTTTGGCCCGCAACACACATAAGTTTTACTAATATTGCAGTAACTGATAAATTTTGGTCTCAAACTAATCATCTTGTTTGGTCTGAAGAGTATATTTCGTATTACTGATGTTACAGTGACTGATAATTTTTTGGTTTCAAATCCTCTTATGTTTGGCCTGAATAGCATTCCATATTTGTAATGTAGTTCACAGGTTGTATGATGCAAGTGTTGTGGGTTTTCGACGGACATATAATTATGCTAGAAATCAAGACACAAACTTCAGAACACAACGGTTACATACAAACAAGTAAATCTAGAACAAAAAAAGAGATAGAGCACACATAAACGAGGCACCAGATTTACGTGGTTCACTCGAAAAACAAGGGCTACTACATCCATGAAGTCACTGCGGTTTCGCGGTTATCTGTTTACTACATCCATGGAGTCACTGTTGTTTCACGGTTTTTGTTATATTATCATGGAGGTTACAAGAGTCGTACAGAACCTCTCAATCTAACCGAGATCAACTATAGAAACTAAAAATGTGTAAAGTACCCATTTCATCGCGTCAGACGCCTAACACTTGAGCGAGCACATGGTATATGCGTCTGACGTGTTTAATATATTCACCTCAGAAGCATATTTACTAGTGAAGTTTACTGGAGAACGATGCATCAAACTCTTGTGCTTTGCATGAAATGAACTACGGCTCCTAGTAAAAACAAAATTTAACATGTAGAAATAAAAAATTAAAAAATGTGAATATTTTTGCAGTCCCAACTCCTTGAATTGAGAAATTGACCAGTCTCACACTACACATACCTGCATCTGATAACCCGTATCTGAGTCTCTGTAACATGCCCTCGAGAACTTTGTTAATTGAGTTACAAATAAGGATGAACGATTCTTGTATGTGCTAGCAAACTACAATTTCCCGTTGCACGAAAAGCATGTACCGCTGACAGAGCAGCCTTTGATCCCGGTCTATAGGGGCCTTCTCTGCTAGAGTTCATCTTTGAACAAAGCACACTGAAACCTACATGTCAACAACACCATGCTCCCACAGCCGCCACAAAAAGTGCAGTAAAGTCTCTATTATGAGACAAATACCCTGAAATTCGGTTCCCACGTCCCCATTTTTTCTTTAGTTGTCCTTAGTTGCACCCCTTCTCTCCTCGCAAGTTATGTTGCCTAATTTTTGATCTTGTTCTCAGCAAAATAGTTAGAAGATGAAAATTCTCAAATTGAGTTGCACGTGATGCTGAACATCCTCAAGTAATTAATCTGTCTTCGCATTGACATTACCTTTTCTTAAGAGTTGCTTCTTTTCCTTTCAGGCTTTGATTTGGTTTGCAATGGATACCTCACCTCAAGCTACAGAAACTCAAATTGCTGTCAGGTCTGAATTGGACAGTATATCGACAGGGTTGATGCCAAGTGACGACCAGTGCTTCCTCCTATATTTCATACTGGGTACCTTCTTTGGGCCTGATCTCAAGGCAGAAAGTCCCCGAAAGTCCGTTTTACAAAGGTTTGCTGAGGCTCTTCCCTCATATACTTCTGAACAGCTTGCGGGCTCCCACATTAAAAAAGTTGAAGTAGAGAGGGTATATCACTATGTACTTAGAAAGGCAGATGACTCCGCTGTGGTAAAAGGACCTTGGTTGGACCGGTTCCTCCATGGGAATCTCCCTATGCCAGCGAAATACCCTCAGTTTCCTGATCTCTTTCCTCCTCAACTTCATCCGCACTCGCGGTTCAAAACCCTTTACAAGATCATTGAAAACGTTGTATTTATTAACCACCCAGAATCATACTATATCAAGCCTGAGGATATGGAAAGGTTCAAACGGCTAACTGGGTTACAAAACTTGGTTTTGGATAGAGATGGTGCAAGGATGTACACTGGTGTCGATGATGAGGCATTGTATGACATATCGTTGCAGGAGGTTGGTTTTAATGGCAACGGTACTAAAACTACAGGACCTCTAAACTGTGTCCACAAGAACAGAGAATCTTCGCAAACTGTCCATGTTTTGGGACCGGTCAATGGGGCACCGCATAATTGTGTACCTGTGACTTACAGTAATGTGGCTCCATTGCCAGCTGAAGTAGGCACCAGGGGTGAGGGGGGATTTGAGTCAGGAATGGTATTTCTTCCTTCTCCCCCAACTAGAGAAGAGTGGGGAAACATTGTAAATGTAACCAGAAGTGGATATTCAATCACTGGGACTGCAGCAATGGGTCATTTTGGACCGTCTATTGGACTCTTGGACATTGGAGAATGTGAGGATTCCTACCTATTCCGCGTATCCCTTCCTGGGGTGAAAAGGGATGAGAGTAAGTTGATTTTTAGCATCCAATGGCCATATAATTGGTAGTTGCAGTATTTCAAATGTCTTGTAGGTACATTGATTTTTAGTATCCACTGGCTATATAATTGATAGTGGTAGATTTTCAAATGTCTTTTAGGTGATCGTTATTTCCTCTCGTCAGTTAGGCATAATTTACATTTATCTGAGTATGGTTTTTTTAGAATGGAATTCTTTTACTTTTTTCCCTCCTCTTTTTCTCTTTTAAATTGTGCACATATTATGAATTAAAGGTATCAAGCTACAAAGCAAGGACACCGACACTCTCCTGGTACAAGTCCTATGTATTCGAATTTTGTTCCTGCAGGAATACTCTAGCACACGATTGCACTCGTGGGACATGTCATGGTGCCAAATGATATTGTACTCCACTTAAAGCTTAAACTTTTTTGTTAATGTACTTATATGAGTAAAGGATGAACACAAATGAACGAAAGAATAGGGCTCCTTCTATTTCACTTTTTACACTTCTCAACATTGTTTCACACATTTTTTTATGTACTGTGCACATCTTTCATTACACTTTTTGAACCTTAAAAGACAACTTACGGGTCTTTTTATAGCATTTTCCTACTAACAAAACAAAGTATGTTATTTTAATGTGCCTCCAACGTGTCAGAGTATCGGTGTAGTGTCGCTCACCCGTATCAGTTCTATTTATTTACTGTTGCTATTTTGGTGTGGTAATGACCTTCCCCTGCCCTTTATTTTCTGTTTCCTGTATTCATAGTTCTTCTGTTATTCTAAACATGTGTGTCAAAAAGTTGAATTATCGACTCCTGGCATAGCCTTTTCTTGCTTCACAGGCCTCATTACAATCAAAGATACGATTAAAAGAAAAAGGTGTGACATCGTTTTGTTTCCCCTGGTGCAGGAGAATTTGGTTGTGAAGTTGCAATTGATGGTAAAGTATTGATAAGAGGAGTGACAACCACGGGCGAGCAAACCGTATATATGCAGTCCCAGGTGTTTGAAATGCAGACACAGAACCTTTGTCCGTCGGGGCACTTCTCCATCTCGTTTAAGCTGCCAGGTCCAGTTGATCCTCAACAATTCTCTGGTAATTTCGGTACTGATGGGATTCTTGAGGGCATTGTGATGAAGGGGGTACAAAAGGAGAATAACTGAGTAAACCCGTCTTATTGGCAAAAGTAGTTATCATCATCGTTGGTTCACTGTATATTCTGTCAGGAATGCTGTGTTTGTATAAAGTTTAGGATGTGGAGTTAGTCTATCTATCAAATGCGTGCAAATATGTTAGCAACTGTTCGCTGCATATCAGAAGTAAGCTCTTGTTATTGCCAGAACTTGTTCTCAACGCCGATTTTCGCTGTATATTCTCTCCTAACTGCTGGTTGAAGATGTTATTTTGTTCTCTCTGACTGTTCCTCACAGAAGCGTGAGCCCGGATTGGTCGAGGCTGGGATTGTTTTTTTGTTTCTTTTCTCTTCTGCTAAACAAATTCGGTGGTTGAACCCCCGAGGGGCCCATGTGTGTTCCTTCCCTTTCATAAAACTACACTATATAGTATATTAATAAATAAACAAAAATAACAAAAGTAGATAGGTACACATCCACCAATCACACCTCTCTCTTTTACACATGTGTGGACTCCATCATGTATAGTTTCCATAATTATTTATGTGGGCCCATAAATATGTGAGAGGAGTGTGGTTGCTGGGTGTGTAAATCACGTTTTTTTTAAATAATTACAAGCAGTAAAAGAATATAAGGATCTAAAATTGGGAAGTACATGAAACAGAACATAAGAAGCCTACAATCCCCATTCAGGAGGAATAAATAATTAATCATTATTTTTTATTTCAAGGATTGACCTGTGACCTCTCGTCTACAGTAGTGGCTTTGATCGAGCCCTAGTTAGTTATTGTCAAGCCAAGCGAATTGATTAGATAAATTATAAAAAAAAATTATTGGGTAAATAGGAAATTGATTGGTAAAGAATTTACTCAATATATCCTTGTGATCTTCTTTGACGAATATTGTTTAGCTCGAAGTGTTATATTTTATCCTAATTTTAAACATGCATCGGTAAACCGTAAAACCAAATACTTATTGAGTGATGAGATTTGAAAACCCCTGTGCTACAAGTAGAAATATCATGAACTGTGGTTATACATTGTTAATTTAAATAGTATTGCTTAGTATGAAAAATATATCAATTATCAACCTGGGCCAATTACAAGGAAGAGGCTACATTGATTATTTTAACAAGGTGCCCAACCTAGAGGTCCAATACTGAAATTGTGCAAAATACATACAAAAGCAGGGAAGAGGAAAGAACATTTGTAACCGATTTTGTACACGACTGGCTGAATGAACTTTGGCACTGTAGATTTTACTATTTTTTTTGAAGAGTCAATACAACATCAAACAGATTTGACCTTCAAGAAACAAGAATTATCCGCAAAAATAACCGTACTTTTTTTTAAAGGTTTAGGCGTAGATAAGTGGCCGAAAATCAAAACATTTCAAAGCCTAAATCGAAAGTAGTAGCATTTTATATGGTATCTAGGTTTAACAAGCTTTTCATGTTACTTGTCATATTCAAGCAATCTGCAATCATCAAGCACACCAGTACCGTCACGATTGATAAGTCCTAGCACAAATTCAAGGCTATACTTAGTAGCAAGATCCTTCTTAAATGAGTGCTCTCCAAATACAAGATACAAGTGCAGACAAGTATTCAGCATTAAAGCAAAGATAAGCGCAGGATGAGCAAGAAAAAATTCATCGAGACATTGATGAAGCTAAAGGAAATTTGAGTAGAATAGACAAAATACTTCAGAATATAAAGGGAAGATCTTGATGCACACTGGAAACTTGGGTTTGGACATACAACTCAGTAAGAAAGATATCCTTCTGGATGAGCGGAAGGAACTCTTTGTTCTGAAAAGAATCAAGAATAGCAACTTGCCGTTACCTAGGATACAGCCACTCCACGTGTAAGGTTTAAAAAAAAATATTCGAGAACAAACAAAATACATCATCGTAATGATCAAATTTTTGGTATAAAAGCCATGTAACAGAAATTATGGAAACCATTGGTAACAGCAGTCTGTTCATACGATTCTTGACTTATAACCCGCACAAGAATTCATTATCTTCGACTTTCGGACAATATGTATTTGGGGGAGTATGATCATCTCCAGCATATTTCAAAACAAGAGCTCATTAGACACTTCCTTTTGTGGTCAGTCAGAACTCATCAAACAATAGTACTGATTCACGTTACATTTAATGAGGTAGTCTCCTATTCCAAAAAAATTAAGACCAAATGCAACTTTTGGGGTCTGCAGATCCAAAGGTTTGAGGCAAGGTTCTCCCTACCACAACAACTCATACTATAAAAGTTTTGTGAATTAGTAAGCCAACTTAACTTTGGCCATCCCATTTCCGTGTTAATAGCGAATGAACTGACCTTGTTCAAGAGAATAACATGTATCATCTCCCTCAGAATATGAAAACTCAACTACTCCTCTATCAAATTCAGCAACCACGCAGCCAATCTACGTTGTCCATTCCTAAGATTACATGTATTTTTTGAATTCGCCCACAAATCCTTTCTTCTATACCCCAGAAAAAAAAAAGAAAAATGAATTCCTCTAGAGATCATCAAACCCATGAAGGAATACTTCACGTCCATTTCAAAAATACGTTGTTACTATTTCATTAATGCATCAGCTAAGCATGAAACCTAGATTGACTCCAACCGAATAATAGTTAACACTTGATAGTGTCCAAAGGAACCTAAATGTAGGCAACTGAAGCATCCAGGTTTGTGTCATAGCTCTACGAAATGGAGAATGATGTTACAAATACACGCATGCCATTTGAGAAAAAAACAAAAAACAAAAACTCAAAGTTAATTAAGTAGACAATTACCTAGCTAACCAGGGATTCTTGTTCCTTTTCCTGATTAATTGGTACTTTTCTTCTACAATGTTTCTGCAAAGGAATATCAAAAGTGTTAGTAAGAAACATATAAATGTATAAGCAACAAAGCAAACAGAAGCATACAAAAAGCAATATGAATAAACACCAAAAAGAACAAGGAGTTAGCTTGCCAACTACCTTTGGTTTTTAGTTGTTTTTTTCCATTTCCTTTCGGTATGTAGCTGTTTGAGTCACATGATCACAATTAAGCATCACACATGAACATGTTCTAAAGACACGTACTAATATAATAACTCTGAACTCACACATTGAGTCGGCTTTGATTCTTAGGAATTTTCAAAACCCTAACCATTCTTCCCGTTTTGTCTCTCCTGTCTTGCTCCCTATTCCCAACATTGTAAAGAACTAAGATTACTTGCAGTCTCCCTATTACAGGAAGAGCATACAATTAAAAAAAGTATCAACTTACTCAGTTTCGTAAAGCTCAGACTTAATTGTAGAGACACACAACTAATTTTTAAAAAAGGTGAAAACACAACGATTTCGTCAGGGAGAAAGAGAATAACGAACAGAAACACCATAATCAGAGTGAATTCAAGCACGCACACTAAGTATTGTGCACTCCGTACCCGCAAATTACAAGAGATGAACGTACACCAAGTATTGTGCTCGAAAGTTCAGGAACCACCTATCATTTAAGAGAATCATATCTCCTGCCACTCCCAAAGGTAAAGGTTTGCTTATTTATGCATTGACTTCCACGAATAGTAATCCCAGATGTTATGGTAATAGTAGTCTTCTCATCAAGTAAATATACCACCGGTAACTATGATTCTGTCTATTGTGAAATGAAATACCCTACCAAATGAAATGAACTCTAATTCAGCCAATTCAAGTGACCAAAGTCAAAATCAGTGAGAAAACTAAAGAAGAAAAACGATCTATTAGATTCACAAGTATAATTCTAGATGGAATATGCAAGAATCAACACCCAATAGTTCATAGAAGAAAGAGAAAAAAAGGAAGCTACCAAGGGACCACCGGCTAAAACGACTTGATCATTATTAGGAGGATCCACAAACCACCGGTAGAGCCCGTCATCTGTCGAAAACTGCAAAGGCAACAATCCATATAAACCCATCATAAACTAATCGATAGTCAAGGCATTAATTAGTGTACGAAGAAGACTAACCCCACAAGCTGTTATGGATAACACCAACACAACAGTGACGATCACGAACGGGATCCAGCTAACGTCGGATACGTTACACAGACAAACAACCCACACGACGCTTATCTCTCAATCTCAATACGACAATATTCCCAAATTTCTTGTCGTGCATATATATGCAGTCCCGGGTGTTTGAAATGCAGACACAGAACCTTTGTCCGTCGGGGCACTTCTCCATTTTATTTAAGCTGCCAGGTCCAGTTGATCCTCAACAATTCTCTGGTAATTTCGGTACTGATGGGATTCTTGAGGGCATTGTGATGAAGGGGGAACAAAAGGAGAATAACTTAGTAAACCCGTGTTATTTGCAAAAATAGTTATCACGATCGTTGGTTCACTGTATACTCTGTTAGAAATGCTGGTTGTACAAAGTTTAGGATATGCAGTTAGTCTATCAAACGCGTGAAAATATGTTTGCAACTGTTCACTGCATGTTAGAAGTAAGCTCTTGTTATTGCCAGAATTTGTTCCCAATGTCGTTTTTCGCTCTATATTCACATAACTGCTGGTTGAACTTTGAAGATGTTATTTTGTTCTCTCTATGACCGTTCCTCACAGAAGCGTGAGCCGGGATTGGTCGAGGCTGATTGTTTTTTGTTTCTTTTCTCCAGAGTTCTATCCTGGTTCACCCCACATTAATGTATTCAGTGAGGAACACATTAATCTGGGGGTATGTTTGATCCTGTATTGAATCTCCCTCATCCCAAAAATTCTTTCCCGAATTACTGCAAATGTGGAAAGAAACATTTTGTTCTAGATGGTTATTGACTAGTTTTGTTATGAGTTTGAATTTCAAGGGCTTGGTGTTAAATGAAGGTAAGAGCAAGTCCACTCTTGTGCCAAATTCCATGTCAAAGCCAAAACTTGGCATGAAGAATGGCATAACCATCTCCACTCTTGTGTCAAATTCAAATTATTCAATGCCAAATTTTGGCAATGCCATTCTTGGTGCCAAATTGGCCATCAGCTTTGGCAATTGCTAAACTTGCTACATCATCAAAATCATTTGATTTACATCGCAAGATGAGATGGATTTAATCTGAAGATCTGGTTTTGAGATTGTGCTGAAATGACACCAAACCAGAGCTGTTGCATTGCTTTTTTTTTTTTTTTTTTTTTTGAGACTTTTTTACACTGCAAGCAAGCTGAAAAAACGGCTTCAGCAATGTCATTTTGGCATCAAGTGAACTTCCTCTAAATGGGTCAAGTATAAAGTGCCTTGTCTAACTTGAACTCGAGGTGTTTGTGATGAGGGATTCGAACTAGCAAGAGCTCCTTTATTTGAATTTCCTGTTGAATGACACTAAATTGACTCAGATTTTTGTACTCTCTATTTCGCAAATTCACCTCTAATGGATCTTCTCCATCCGTCCAGGTGGGACGCTTGTACGAGAAAGCAAAAATGAAAACAATTCTGTCCATGCAACAAATACAAATTGGCCTGGTAATAAACAGTGTTCCTTTTGGTTGACTACCACTTTGAGATAGCAAACGACCAGTATTCGTAACGGCGGGCTATCGTTTTTGGCATTTTTGGTCATAGTTAGGACTCCCTGCAAAAGCCAGGCTAGTTTAGCATCAGTTTCATCTTCAAATTTTATTAATATTTCAAAAAACAACACGTGTTACACAAATTCTTCAGGAAACATAAAAAAACAGTCCAGTTTTGAACGAACATCGAAAAGATACTCCACATTTGCCAATGCTTTTTCAGAAAGAATAAACGACGAATAAACAAGTTTTCTCAAACATTTGGTTGTTTCCACTTTCCGGGGGGGAAAATGAAACCAAAAAAAAAAGCAGCAGAAAAGAAACGAAGATCACGGAGAACAAAACAACAAACAATACCAAGTAGGCTGCAAAATTCCAGTGTGTACCTAAATCATTGACACTTGAATAATGGTCACCACCAGCAGGAAGATTCAAAAGCCAACTGCTGCAAAGCATACGATTCATGTGTTCCGTTCACGTCTTTCCCCCTGAGGCCTCGTCCAACATACGAAAAAAAGCACTACCCATCATAAAGATCAACAAAGCACATTCATATCCATAGATCATGGTCCAGTAGATGACTCAACAAAAATTAAGCAGTTAAGAAATTGCCCTTACTGCGTATATGAAGTTATCCAACACTCTTCCTCACATGAAGGCCCATTTAAGAAACTCAATAATCAGACAATCCAACATCAAAAACGACCTTTCTGCTCCCTATAAAAGATTGTGGTTTCCATACACCGGGTTCATCATTTTACTTGCCCTTCTATCTTTAATGGGTGTCTTTATACCTGCACAGCGACCAGAGTTATTGTGTTGCTCTTTCCTTCTTGGAACTCGAGCAACGATATAATCAAGTGCAGTTGTATTCCTTCAACCATCAATTCAAATTACATATTAGAAACATCCCAGGTCGCGACAGAAGCCATTGATACTCTACAGTCTACTCAGAGCCCCAAGGCCGGTCCAATATAACACACTAACTAGTTTGCTATAAAACCAAACGGATTCAAGCAGACAAGTAGGGTCAACGTTTACCATGAATGCCAAAAACACAGATGAGAGGGACAAAAACTACCAAATATATTGCAAATTACAGTTTGGTTTTGCTTATGCAACAAGCTCTAGTGTTATGCTGGGTCATTAAGCTAATTATACTTCACAATAGTAGTGTAACAGAGATGAGATCTAAAGATGGAAACAGAAACACCAGCTGCATAAACGGCTGCTGTAATATACCACGGTCCTCTTTTTATCAGCTCGCATCTTGAGTGCACTCTGGGAACAAAAGTTCTCTTCTTTCTTTCTGCCAAAATAAAATCCAAAGCATACTTTAAGCAACAGTTTGCACCCGAATTCAATGACTTCAAATGCAAGAGAAATACAAAATAGGAGAGAAACAAATACAGAACATAATATCTCCATGCAGCCATGCCAATGACAAATTGGAAGAGAATAAACAATCTTTTGCAAACATGACAATACAGTATGCTACCATTTATTACAACAAACATGAGTTATAGTCATACTAAGGAAAGACATGACAACATTAGCCTAGATAGGGCGTGCTGCAGATTTAAGATTTCAAAAGTTTCACATACTTCTATATTACTTTTTTTACCTGCTACGGCTATCTCAGCCATCAATTTCGCCACAAGATCTTTATAATATTAAAATAAGGAAATGACAATACCAAAACTGTTTTTGTTTGTGCCAAAACTGTAGTGCATAAAAGTAAATAATTTAAAGGGTGTTCCACTTTCTTTTTTAAAGTTCTTTTTTGAAAAAGAAGGTTTTTCAAGTTCAAAAATCATGTGTTTACATAAATAATTTTCCTACCAATATGGATCTTGTTTGATAGATCTCATCGAGATCTTTTAAACGGTGTAAAAAAAATTACAAAATTATTTTTCATTTTCATTATATTTGAGCTTGAAAAACCTTCTTTTTCTAAAAATTCATTTTACTGCGCATCCAGAACACCCTCTTATACAGAGGAAAGGTAGTAAGCAGATGAAAGAATTCCAAGTCCATATTTTTCTTGATCCTGCATTTATAAGGTTGACAATTGCTGCCAACAAAAAAGAATACAGGTCTAACCGGAAAAAAGAAACAAAATACAAAAATACACCTAGACCAAAGCAGTCATCATAACTAGGAAGAAAATTGAGACAAAGAAACCATTGCCATAATAGCACTGAAAAACATGAAACAACCTAGTCAAACAAAAATAGATAATAACCTCACCATTGGTTAGTAAAAAAAAAACTGAGAAGTATAGAACCCGACTATATAAACCATCACCATCTGTATTTTACCAGAAAAGTATCCTTGGAGGACAACAAAAACAACCAATTTTTGAAAGTAGGCACAGACAATGCAACACAAGCAGTTGCGCCAACATGCAAATTAACTGCTACACTTCTACTTGAAACAAAGAAAATGAAACTAAAGAACATGAAAGAACTCACACTTCTCCAGACAGAGTAGATGCTTTAGTGACTAAGAATCTGATGGTGAATCTGGTTGTTGTGGTGCCTGAGGCCACATTTGTGGAGCCATGTAGGGGTAAGGCTGTTGAGCATACAAAGCAGGATCCACCACAGGTTTGCCCATGATCATCCCCGGAGTTCCAGCCTGAGGCGATTGCTGAGCTGGCATATAATAGTAAGGATACGCATCGGCAGGCCCGCCAACAGCTCTTGGGATTGATGCAAGTGCCTCATCTTTCAGATCCTCCCTTGGCACTATATCAACCAAAAAGTCAAAGATATCGGTCCTAGTGATTGCAGCCGCTATATCGTTCTTTTGGAGTGTTCTCCTCTTGTTTTCTTCCGTGTGATTCCAAGACCGCAAAGTCAACTCCAATATAAACATCTCACATGCCCTGGCAAACACAATAGGTGCCTCTGCCGATATCATCCTTACATCCTCATCAGCCTTCATGATCTTCTTGATCCTCGCCAGGGGGAGGCTGTGGTTTTTGAAGTCAGTAACTTTTTCAATTTCTTGGTACTGATTGGCCCAAAAAGACTGGAGTTGCTGTTGCAATTGCTGCTGCTGCTGCTGGTAGATATGTTGATAGGCAAGCTGGTGTTGCGCAAGCTGACTAGGAGATTGACTGTCCGCAACGGATGTAACAGCTGGTCCTCGATTAGGGGTACCATTAACTTGGTTTGGATCATATTGCCCATAATGGAATTGAGCTGCACCCGCACCCTGGGGCTGTCCATGCCCTTGTTGATCCATTCTATCCTGTGGAGAATCAGAACACACAACTTATACAATTTCAGTCAATGCAAGCAAAAGCATAAAAATGTTAGTGAGTACTAAACCACCACTTATCTAACCAAAATTTGAGTATTAATGCATTATAATGCTTTTCAATCCATGTTACATGGACTCGAGTAAGGGTGTCAGATACGGGAATGTATCTAAGTTTCGGATTCTTCATATTTTCATCCATAAGAGCCAGGCATAATCGTGGCATATACAACACTTTAGGAGAAGAAGAACAGAAAATTGTGGCATACTCTATGAAGTTAGCCAAATGAAAATTAATAACTCCCAAGTAACAAACGATCATAGATTGATGGGACACATGCTTACTAGGATTCTTGGAACGGCTCAAGCTAAAGATTGCAAATTTTTCTCTCTAAAGTCAAACCCCCTTACCATTTCCATTGCTCCTTAAGTGCCTTGGGCCTTATAGTATGTTTCACATTTTTAGTTCCTATATTTAAGAATGCACAAGATTTATCTTTGAATTGGTATGATTACGAATTCAAAGAGAATTTTATGTGAACAAGGTTCCTTTTCAAAACAACGATTCACATTGAAAATGAAATTTGAAGCATCACTTCAATATTAAGGAGAACTGCAACCAAAGAAAATTGAACGTTGCATGTGACACTAAAAAATATATATATCAACAAGCTCAAAATCTACATTGGCTGTCAGGCTCATATACTAGGTTTGGAGGTTATATTTAACCAATGTGGGGACAAGCTCCAACACTCCCCGGCACATGCGAGTCAGGGGTCGCACGTGGTGAGGTAAACAAACGATTTAACACATTCGACGACAATCAACAATCAACGACAAACAAAGGGGGAACCAACCATCAACAACATAGTCTTGTCCAAAAGCCTCCAAAAACTTAGCTATGATACCATGTTAAAGTATCCAACTCAATACCAATTGGCAATGAGTGGAAAGGCTGCCCAGGCTCATATACTAGGTTTGGAGGTTATATTTAACCAATGTGGAACAAACTCTAACAATATCCATTAGAACATGGCTCAACCAACTCAAATCTATAATGACTTGGTTATTATTCTACAGTGTCCTTTGCATGAGTTAACATCATATCTGTTAGAACATGGATCATGTCCACACCAATTTCCTAAGAGGGGCACTACAACACAAAGAGCGGGGCATTGTATGTGACAAAAAGTTATTGAAAAACTCAATCCAGCATATAAGTCTATCTGGGCTTTTGGTTCCTGTCCTAAATCACTAGGGAAAGTGACAAAGTGGATATCTCCACATCACAGCCCTTCTAGAGTGTGATGTGGTTTGTGGATATCCTCATAATCTAATTCGATTATAATTTGACATTACCAAACGCAGCACGGACACTTCGCCAGAGGTCACATACGGGTGCCAGACACATGACAACACCAACACTCTCCAGACACGTGTCAAACACTCAACAGAAGTGTCCTTTTTCTCTCAACTTTTCCATTTGGACACTCCGAGAACACGCTACAACACTCTTACCGTCTTACGCTATGACAAACTCTCAGCACACTCTATTATTAGCACTTGTGGGGGTCTTCTTTTCTTGTGAACTGTGATTGATGATGGTTGATTGAATATAAGAACACGTGCGATAAAATGTCTTTTGTTGAAATACTTTAGCAAATTAAGAACTGATGAATGTGAAAAAACATGACATGATATTTTAATTGTAATGAGAGGCTTGTTATATAACAAATTACACATATATTTCCCCTGTCGTGCCACATGTAGCCTATCCGTGTCAATACTACATAGACCACTACAGTGACTACACGTTTAAAAAAAAAACTCATGGTCAAAAAGATCACATCGTCATCTAGCGAAACAGGTAGAATAACATTTTGCGTTCTCTCCAAATCTTTGTAAATGAAACAAGAAAAATTCATCTTAACAACTAATTAAAACACCACTTTTAGAGCAAAACATAAGGCTCGGTTTGGTTTGGGACATAAGGTTCGGTTTGGTTTTGGTGCAAAACTGCACAATTGAGGGTTTGTGGCATATACATCTGAAACATTTCCTAATGACATTATTATTAACTCCTTAATAACAAACGATAACACACTTGTCATTTTGAGACACATGATCCCTAGGACTCTTGGAAACAGCTGAAGATTGAGAATTCTTCCTTCACCATTTCAAAGCTCCCAATGTATCGACAAAACATAACCAACGGATTCTAGATGTGTTTTCAAGATGGACTCCTATGGTTAAGAGAGTAAAAGTGTGTACAAAACCTTTTAGGTGCTATCAACTCTTGTAGGGCAAGCTCATATGGCACTTTACCTCAACTTTAATCCCCCCCCCCCCCCCCCCCCCCCCCCCTCCCGGCTAGTGAATGGATTGATCAAGGTGCGCGTAAGGTGACCCGAACACTCTCGAGTTACTTAAAAAAAAAGAATGTAAAAGTGTGTCTAGATCCTGTTCAAAATTAATAAACAAAATTGTTCGCAGGGAAATTGTAAAAGCATCCAACTCGAAACCAAATGGTAATGAGTGAAGAGCTAGCCTTGGCTCATATACTAGTTTTGGAGGAGATAATTAACTAATGTCGGACAACCTCCAACAAAAATGCACTTGGTGCATCCCTAGAATATTAAGTGGCGCTGCAACATAAAAAGGATTCATTGAAAGAATAGCCAGCCATGATAAAAATCTTTGTGGCTTCGGGTCTTACATCCTGAAATGCTCTTATTTAATGAGTCAAGCAATTGATTCATGAGTGAACATGGATTATGTCAGCATCAAAATCGAGAGTACTGCAACACACATATCAAGAAACCGCATGTGATGTAAGTTAATTGAACTACAAAAGAACTTAGGGGCCATTCGGCTAAATAAACCACTTGGCTTATTTTTTTGTCCTTAATCGAATTTTTTTTGCATTTGGTAGTTTTTTGTCAATTTTTTGGGGATTATTGCTTCTTCATGACGGGAAATCTAAAAAGTAAAAAATTAAGATCGAAATCCAATTTTTTTTTTTAATAAAGACGAAAAAATTGCCTTATTTTTGTCTTTATTCAAAAAAATTAGGTTTCAATCGTAATTTTTTACTTTTTAAATTCCTCTCGTCATGACGAAGCAATAATCCTACCATGTGAAGGTGGCGGTGATTCTCAATGTCAAGTTTGAGAACATTTTTGATGTTTCGAATTGGTATAGATCAACTTAAAAAAAAAAAGGTAAAATTACACGAACACCCCCTCATCTATTCGGTTTAGATACGGACACCCCTTAATCTTTAAAAATGCCCATACACACCCCCTCATCTTCTACCATTACCCAAGGAGCACCCTTCCGTTTGAGTACCGTTTGTTGCAAGACACATGTCAATACTTTTGCCAAATTTTAGACAAAAATGCCCTTTAACGGCAACATATACCCAGTTGCCTTTCATACCTCATTCCTCATTATCACTTTATATCTGAGATTCTCTCTCTCTCTCTCTCTCTCTCTCTCTCTCTCTCTCTCTCTCTCTCTCTCTCTCTCTCTCTCTCTCTCTCTCTCTCTCCTACGACAGCCATGGAAGGTGGCAAGTGGCAACAATAGCTATAGTTGCCACCACAGCCACACCAACAACAAATCTAATAGCTGCAGTTAGAGCTACAACTCCAACCAAACCCAAAACTGGGTTGATTCCTACTGCCGTTGTGGAGAAAAAGCCCCCTTGAGGACTTCAAATACAAAATGGATGACAAGCAAATGCAAAACAACAAAAGCCCCAATTTTTAAAGGTTATCGAAGACACCACTGTACAACACCTTTCAAAAAACCCTACTATTCCCAAACA
This sequence comes from Rhododendron vialii, assembly GCF_030253575.1. Taxonomy (NCBI): domain Eukaryota; kingdom Viridiplantae; phylum Streptophyta; class Magnoliopsida; order Ericales; family Ericaceae; genus Rhododendron; species Rhododendron vialii. The sequence continues at coordinate 28,832,029 of NC_080561.1, forward strand.
AAAACCCTAATGTATTCATATATCATATAATATGAACATATACATCTACATTTGTGCCATTTAATAAGAAAATCTAGGATTTTTTTACATATAAAACATACATTCCAAAGTAGGGTTTGCCACAATCTAGGGTTGGCCACGATCTATAACTTTTCTACAGTTTACACAATCCGATGTTCTTCGAAACTTAGGTTTTCTTCACGATCTACAATGCAAGTTGAAGAGGGAGAGGAAGAGAGACACAGGCGCCATGATCGAGTAGGGTGGAGAGAAATTTCTGATCGAGTGAAGTGTGGCGTATGCTTGTTGCTCCATTTCATAACAAAGGGTATATTTGACATTTCGTTCATTCTGTTAACAACATTTAGGTTTTTTTTCCTTTTCAATAGATGAAGGGGTGTGTATGGGCATTTTTAAAGGTTAGGGGGTGTCCGTGTCCAAACCAGATAGATGAGGGGGTGTCCGTGTAATTTCACCAAGGGTATATTTGACATTTCGTTCATTCCGTTAACGGCGGTGAGTTTTTTTTTCCTTTTCAGTAGATGAGGGGGTGTGTATGGATGTTTTTAAAGGTTAGGGGGTGTCTGTGTCCAAACCAGATAGATGAGCGGGTGTTCGTGTAATTTCACCAAAAAAAAATTGGCAGCAACAAGGAAATCATTAATGATGACCTTTCTGAGTCCTACAGAAGCTCCACGTTGTATGAGTTTGAGATGATGAATCTCAACCCAAAAGCCATGAGAAATGCGAAGATGATTACTTTGACAATGTTACAATCCTAGATGGATATCCAAATAAAGAACTTCAAAGTGTTCTTAAAGATGATTCCAACTTTGAGATTAAAGATGAATTTAAAGACGCACCCATTCTTTATGGGTCTCCAAATTTAGAGCTTGATTTCGATAGCAAGGAGGGAAGACAAAGGGCCTATTGATATGATCAAGCAAAACTTCCTTACAGTTAAACAAGAAAGTGGAGAACTTTTGGAGGAAAGCTACGTAGAAGAGGAAAGCCACGACTTAGATTGTGAAGGTTTCTCTTGATACTTGACTCTCGAGATTCCCTTTGTGCAAGACATGCACGGGCTTGTTCGTTTGGGGTCTCCAAACCCGTGCGCATAGTCCCCAATAAGTTTTCTCTATCCATCTCTCTCCACTCATTACTCTTAAAAACCTCACTCAAAACTCAAACCGAACAGGGAAGTAGGGTGTTGCTCTTTTTGTCGTATTGGTGTCCGATCCTTTGGGAAATTCTTCAATCAAGCTAATTTTGAGCATCGCGTTGTTGCTTTTCCACATCCAAAGGTGGATAATTCTTGGTTTCTTTTGGGATTAGTCTGATGTATTACTTAGATAGTTTGATGACACCTAGATTGACAAGAGGCATGCTATGTGGATGCCATATCCACGTGTAAGCAAAGTCATCATTGACGTTAACAAGACAACTTCTGTTCAAACAGAGGTAACTAGTAAAGGTGTTTTGTAGGCGAGGAACTGCAACTATATACCAAGACCAGCTGATTGCAAATAAACAATGGTTAGGCCGTACTATACATTCAACTTCAACTAGACGACAAGTTCTCTATAGATAAAGAGTCGTGATGCAATCAAATTTACTGGTTGTAATGGTTTTCTGATGAGTGGGCTATTTTTGTCTATAATAGTAAATACGGTGTTATTGGGAGTTGGTTAACAAATTGGAGTTATGATCTTTTCTATTAAGTGCTACTGTATCCCAATTTGGGGCTTCCTCACGCTAGAGTTAAATTCTAGATTTGACTTTGCATTTTGATTGCTTCGCACATGCTATGCATGTGCACTTAAATCATGTCCCCTGTAGCATTGATCTTTAGGTTATTATGCACGGCTATTCTTCATTCTTCTCCGAGATTTTTTTTTCTATAAAAAGAATATAACAATTTCATAGAAAACTGTCTTAAATAGAATTTCTATACGAACAGCATTCTACTAAATAAGAATTTTCAACACAAAATCAAAGACATCATATGAAGATCCACAAATCCAGAAAGATGCAAACGAAAGGGGAGAATAGACAGACTACCCTTAGTGACCCATTTTCTAGATTTCATGGCTGAAGTACAATGAGAGAGAGAGAGAGAGAGAGAGAGAGAGAGAGAGAGAGGCGCTTAGATTTTTCCAGCCCAACACAACGTCTCCACCACATCCTCCAATCAAAAGTAGAACTCTCAAAATTACCTTCAACTATGCACACATCTCAACGGTTGTATCAAATTGGAACACCTCCATGTTTTCTTCTCAGCCACAAGAACTACCCTTAGAAGTTGCAGTCCGTGATGGAAGTTTACCACCGTAATCGGACTCAAAACAACAACTTTATATTTCCATCTCTGAAAAGGGGGGTAATTGGTGGGTATGTAAATTGGGCACATCTAAACTTACACTTATTTAAGATTCAGAGCATTTCATATGTCATAAAAGTGATTATACTTGGGCAATAGATAATACTGACACAATGATGGAATTGCGGAGACACCAACTTGGGCTCTTCCTTTCCTATGTCAGTACAGTGCTAGTAGTAATAAGACAGATCAGGGCCAAGAAAACTCATGGCATCATTCAGTGAAGCCGGTTTCGAGAGAACCCAAACCCTAAAAATTCAAACAAGATAAAATATAGATCCTTCCTTCCAAGGACGAATAACACCGGAAGAAAAAAGGAACAAAATGGATCCCCCAATTTTCAACCATTAAATGCTGCTTCAAATACCGGATGTCACCCGAATTAGAAAGAAAAACAACTAATGATTGCACACAATCTATGCACTAAGCTCACATACATACATTCACAAAATCCAATTCCTACAAAATCAGATACATAGATGCACATTCCAGCGAATACCCTGGAGAGTGAGGTACCTCTTTGTTAAAATTTACGCCGATGTTATTTTCGCAGTGATTGGAAACCCTAAAGGCAAAAAATGTCAAAAAGAATGAAAATTTACTTATAGGAAATTCAAAAGAAAGTTCCAAAATATGAACAATCGTGGATTGATCACTCGTACCTGACACTTCTGGGTCTTTTTTGCCCTTTGTTTTTGTCCCCTTTTCTTGCGCAAATTGGACGACGGCCCTTGTTTCTAGGGCTTCAGATATACCAGCAGCAGCAGCGATTGTCTGTGCGTTAACATACAGAGAGCGAGAGTTCGGTGTTGACTTTATTGGAATGCGGGACCTTTGAAATCAGAAATGCTACTGGTACAGCGGAAGCCACGTACAGATCACTTTTGTGCCCATCTCGGGTCCCGCAAAGATGATCGGAGCCACTCATTTTGTTCAAAATACTTCGTTTAGGGTCCCTTTAAAAAATCATCTCAATCTGATATCGAGAAGGATGTTTACGAATCATCCAACTTTGCTAAATTTTGAAGCAAAGTTGGATGATTCGTAAACACTCTTCTCGATATCGGATTGAGGTGATTTTTTACAGGAACCCTAAACGAAGTATTTTGAACAAAATGAGTGGTTCCGATCATTTTGTGGGACCCGAAATGGGCACAAAAGTGATCTGTACGCGGCTGCTGTACAGCAGCCCCTGTACCAGTAGCAGCGTCCCTTTGAAATAGGATTAAGTCGAACCATTGGTCCTTGTAAGTTTTGAAAGATTTCACTTTGGTCTCTATAGTTTTTCGATCACATCATGAGATTTTTGTAAAATTTAAATAGTATTTCCGGAATAAACTTTTATACTCCTTTTGTCCTATTTTCTTTGGTCTTTTTCAATATTCGCACCTTTTTTAAACTCTTATTTATCTCTCAATTTATAATGCTTTTTCATAATTTTGAAAACTCTATATTATAGATTTAATCGAGACCTATCAAATAAAATTCATATTGCATATTTTTAGAGATTCATACCGGAAGATAAGAGAGTTTTAAGAATGGCACGAATATTAAAAAAAACAAACTAAAGAAAATGGGACAGAGGGAGTACCTTCTAAAGTATCGAGACAAAACTAACATATAAGATATATATAAATGCATACACTATTAGTCAATAATGCATTCGATATGAGAAATAACTTTAACACTTAGTAGATAAAATATAGTAAGTTTGCATAACTAAAGTATTTTTCTAAAAACATGTGAAACGCCGTGTTCGTGTCCCATTTAATTTTGAAATCGTCTATCTCTTTCCGTAGACGTTTCTGTATGCATTGTGGTACTACATAAGCTAATAAGGACCGATACCATAGTTTAGGGTCAAGCTACAGTGCATACCCACTTTTTTGGGCATATGATAGGACCCTCTAACATTACTAAAAACAGGTGTAACCAAGGAGGGAGCCAGGATTTTCGTGTTGGGGGGCGAGTTATATTTCTAGAGTGGAAGCGAGACTATATATCTTGATAATAAAAAAAATTCAATGTAATAGTAGTATTTTTTAGAATTTGGTGGGGGGGTTGTGTGTGCCCGCCCCTACTAGCCCCCTGACTCCGGTGTAACATTCACCACAAAATAACGCAATATTTTAACTAAAAGAGACGTTACATTTGAATCAAAAAGTGGTTTAACATTTCTCTACAAAAGGCGTACTATTTTACCAAAAAGAGGCGTACTATTTTATTGCAATAGCCGTAACATTTCGTCTAAGCACAACATTCATCAAATGTAGGCACAACATTCACTAGAAGTATAGAAGTTAGGGTTGCGCGTTCTCCATTCCGTGTAGCGTTTTTGCCTCTTCACACTCCCAACACCCTAACTTCTTTCAAAAAAGCTATGAGCAGGGACAATTCGCAGGGACAAACGCGTTTGGCCTAATTTGGATTCCGAAAAAATTTAGAAAAATATCCATAAATTTTTGAATATTATTTTATGGGGCCCTGTAAAAAGTCAGCTCCAGCGGATATCGGTAAGTATTATTTTTGGATTCGTAAGGGCGAACTGAGCAGTTTCGCCCCTACAAATCCAAAAGTAATACTTACCGATATCCGTTGGAGCTGATTTTTTACAGGGCCCCATAAAATAATATTCAAAAATTTATGAATATTTTTCTAGATTTTTTCGGGATCCAAATGGGGCCAAACACGGATTGTCTCTGCAGATTGTCCCTTTTCATAACAAGACTGAACTTCTTTTTGATAATTGAAGGGGACAAAAACAAGGAAATATTGTTTTGGACAATGATCCCTTGCTGTCCAAGTTGAATTTGGGGAGTTGTGTTTAGTATCTACTTTTGTTTGCAAGTTGTCGATAGTTTAGGTTTATAGTGAGGTGTCAATATTAAGAACGAAGCTATAGAATTTAAAAAATAAACTCTTTTACAACTGCACGCGCTTACACAAACACCTGAATGTGAAACCCTACATAAATGTAAGTGTTTGTACGTGTATTGTGTTTATGTGAGTGTTTTTCGCTGTAAATATTTTTATTGAAAAGACAAATTTCTCATCCGAGTCAGGACAACTATTTTCTCGTCCAGACTGTCTCATCCATTGAACATTAGCCCCCAAGGGATTAGCCTGGTAATCAAGGGAATTTGATTTCTCCCAAGATCACATGTTCAAAACCTCACATGTATTATTAACTCTTTTGGGGCCATCCCATACGGAGTAGTTGCTCCAACTTTAATTGCGTGGGCTCCCCACAAGTGGGTGGTGGAATTGAACCCCCAACCCTCAAGTTTGTCGAGATGCACATAACCTGGCTCAAACACTTGAGTTATTTAAAAAGAAATAGTACTAGCATTTTATTTGATGACATGGACCATTTAGTTTGAAATTATATCCGTCATCTATTCTAAAGAAAATTTTGATTCATCACGCATGTCCTACCATAGTCAAATATCGACCAAAATTTCAGCTACAATATTGCCAGCATAGATGAATGTGTTTCAAAACAAATTTCCAACATACCCACTTTGCTCACTTATTTCTCACATTCATAGCATAACAGGCACTTTGTCATTGTTGTCAACTTCTATCTCTGGATTGTACATTAGCCGTTTTATCCAACCCATTCCATGTTCCAAAGCACATTGAGAATCCAAAGATTTAAGTTCTACGAATCCACCTTTCAAAAAAACATAAATAAATAAGTACTACGAATCCGAAGAGGAAAAAAAATACTCTTGCTCTTGCATTCTCAAAACATTGATTTTCGCCATGTTTCTCTCTTCTGAATTAGTCTAACCTTTCTCCTCAAATAAGTCGGGGCTAAAGTTACAGCAACCTCATGTGTAGGGAAACGGAAACCAGTCATCTATATTCCTCTGGCAAACGGAAACCGGTCATTACTATTTTATCAGCAAACATCTTGCCGGTTTTGGGCATGACATGCCAGTGCAAAGTCAAGTTGTATTCTTTACCCTGAAGATTGGCCCCCTAAACAAAGAAAAAAAAGGAAATAAAACCCCCCGAACAACCAGGGAAAATAGTAAGGTTGACGAATTGACGGTCAAATAGGAGAGTAGTTCGCCAAGGAAGCTTACCTGATCGGTGAAACGATACTTGTTCTTTGTCTGAATTAAGAATTGTGCTTGCTCTTTTGAAGGTATAATAGCATCCCAAAGGGACACCTGCGGTAATAGTTAAGATTAGTCAACAGTTCACAAAACTCATTTTTTTACACCTATAATATTCCTGACAGCATCAACTTAGACGAGCTAAGAAAGCCATGCAGAGATACCACACTAAAGAAAACAAAAGCAAGTATGCAGTCCAAGGCCACTTGAGCTCTTGATAGAACACCTGATGCACAGTCACAGTTATACAAGTGGAAAATCACAGCCAACTACCAAAACAATTGGCAATTTGCAATTTGCAATTTGAAGAGAAAAAGAAAAAAAAAATCCAAAGATTGGAACATGTTGAAAAGTTAAAAGATGAAGAAGAGGAGGAAGAATAATAGACTCGATCAACCAAAAGATGAAAAGAAAGGTAGTGCTTCGATCAGCAATCGTTTGTGTGGAGACTTCAATCAACGTGGGTAGTACGGAGTCTGTGGACTGCACTAAAAAGTACAGTCCTTTCTTTCTTTAGGGCTAATATTTTAACATTATCTTAATATTTTTCTGAGCGACTTGCAAGAGGTGCGCACCTAAACCGTCTATGTTGGGTTTCTTTCAAGTTGCCTCGCCCCACCCCCCGTAAGGTGCACAACCTGAGCCTTATTGGGCCTCGGGTCTAGGGCCTCTAGGCCCACACCTAGACGCACCTTTAAGGCTTTAACAACTATGGGATCCACGATTTGGCTACTCCAATCCTGCACTTGTATAATTTTTCCATTCAATCCTACCCTCATAAAATGTTTTAATGCAACACATGTCAATTTTGAATACTTGGATCCAAAAAAACTGCGAGTCTAGTCGTGCCTCCTTGATCAACTTCAGATCTCATCTAGTTGCGACAACAAGAACCAAGTAGAGGCAGGCACGCCCTTATTTCATCATACACTAATATCCCCTTTTTTGTAAGCCAACTCTTCTCAGAAAGTTTATCTCCAGCATCAAGGAAGTACCCAATTTGCAATTTCCGATATAGAATCAATTTAATCAGTAGTATGTTATTGACAAGTAATTGTTCTTGAAATAAGGACGTGGTCCACTTTAAATTGCTGTGTCCCGTTTAACGAAGGGGCTGGCAAAGATTAAGGTAAAGTTTTCAATGGCCAAGAAATAAACGGCAGAGAGAGAGAGAGAGAGAGAGAGAGAGAGAGAGAGAGATTTGGAGTTTGGACTCTAGAAATAAAGGATTTCATAGGAACCCAAAACAATAGCTACGGTAATGGGGTTCATACAGCAAAGAAAGGACAATTACGAACTTCAAGAACGTAATGAACAATCACAAAACATTGAATTTTCCTAGAGGGAACATGTACAAAACAAACTGACATGCCCCACACTATCCTCATGGAAGTTGAAATGGAGCCATGGTTATGTGATACAATCAGTGCGGAACAATGAACCCAGGACCGGGACATAGCATTGCATGTTGCCAGATACTAGAAAGGCGAAAGCTTACCTGATTCAGGGAATTCTTTGGAGATTCATACTCAGCAGCTAAAAATACAAAAACCTGCAATTAAAAAATGAAATGCAAATAAAGTACTACACAAGCATCACAAATAACACCACAGAAAAGAGAACTGCAATAGCCCACTATAACATGATCCGCCTTGGAACTAGCACCAATAACCCTGCTTCTGCTTATCTTTCTCCTAATACTCTATATTCTCCTTTCTCCTCTTCCATAAGTTCCATTCTTGTTCAACCACCCACCCACCCCCCCCCCCCCCCCCCCCCCCTTAACAACCCACCCATGTCCGCCATCACTATTCCTCCCCATCCCCTAACCCCAACATCCATAACCAACAAATGGTTGGAGAAAGAGAGAGAAGCACCTTCTAAAAAAACCATTAAAAAGCAGCACTAAATCAGAACATAAGAATTTGTACAGCAGTAAACCTGCTTTGTATTCCATGTGAACAAGGACTGTAAATTTGCTGATACATTCAATGTCATGCTGACCTGCAGAAAATGATAACACTTGAAATCAAACCAGCAGCAAAGGACAAAAAAAATTATAACATATAATGAGATACGTTCCAACAGAACTACCTCACAAAAGTCAATTTGAAGTGCAGAGAATTATAGAAGTTCCATTCTATTTTTTTCAGGTACCTTTGGAATTTTTTTTCTTCTCAGTTTACCCTTTTCAGGAGCTTTAAGGGAATTTCATCCGCGTGAGCAAACACCAACTCCTCCCCCCACTGTACAACCCCGCGGTGGGCTGATGGGAATCAAGGGAGTGGTAGCCGAGATTCAAATAGAAGTACCCCAATTTTTCAGCCTGAATCACCCAATATCAACTATAAGTCAGAAAGCCCCTTGAGGGCCTTGACCAACAAACAAGTTAGAGGATCTAATAACACCATAACGAGGTGGACTCACATAATGAGTGATTCTGTTGGCTTCCAAATAAATCTTGAAAGTATGGCTGAGTTCCACGAGCTACGGGGCTCAAAAGCAATCCTCCTAAAGTCCTAATTAGCAAATTAGTTGCAATGAAACACCACCATCTGAACTTTTTCAGAGCCAGAGTGCAGAGACCGGAAAGAAAAGAGGGCTCAAATTTGAAATTTGCAGGGAGTGCCTGTTGGGCTTCATGTGATTATGTTTAGGTCTACTTTGTGTCTTTTTCATCTCACCTATTTTATTTTAGAATAACGTTGGATAGATTTAGAAGTTTATTTATCAGGCAGAAAGTCTGAGAGTACAGATCACTATGTGGGGCCCACTCCGGTTCCCACACAAACAATCTGAGCTGTTTATTAAATTTAAAATGTTTTTTTCGAGTGGCCTCATTAGAAATCAGATGAATTGATTAATTGTAAGTGCTCGATCCAATCTTCTAACTTTTCATTCAAATTTTACATCTAGAAATCAGAATGAAAGGCTAGAAGATTGGATGGAGCACTTACAGTTATCCAATTGAGGTGATTTTTTACAGGGCCCCTCAAAAAAAATTGTGAATTTAATGAACAACTCGAATAATTTGTGGGGGCATAGTTGTCAAGGGCAAAAGGCGCTCCGAGGCGCAAAGTCCTGTTGGGCCCGAGGCGAGAGGCACAACTATGCAAAAAAAAATAGGAAAAATAGCATACACTAATATTTCAAATAAGAAGGTGCAAAGTCCTGTTGGACCTGAGGCGAGAGGCACAACTATGCAGAAAAAAATAGGAAAAATAGCATACACTAATATTTCAAATAAGAAGCACTAAACCAATGAGTTTTAGATAGCATACCATCCAAAAGATACATAAAAACATCCATAAATTGTCAAATAGTCACCAATCTCACATAGAGAAGAACTAAAACTCCAAAATCAACAAAAGACAAGAATCCAACATTTGAAAATAAAATTAAAGTAATGAATGAGAGGAGAGGAGAGGAGAGATGACTGATGAAGGAGACAATCGATTGAGACGAGATCGATGAGTTCAATCAGCAGCAGGGCTGCATCATCTTCTCAGTCACTGAGTTCTCTCAAGTCGGTTGAGAGAGATCGGTGAGAGAAATATTGTAGACCAGGATACGATCAATCGACCCATTTGTTATGTTTGAGAACTGATGGCCAAGGCAATAATTTTAACTACAAAACAAAATCCTAGGGTTGTGATCGATTTTGAAACAAGCGCGCCTTGTTAAAGTCGCCTCGCCTGGGTACATGCAAGGCAATAGGGGTGCGCCTCGGCTAGGCATCGCCTTTGACAACTATGTGAAGGGGACCCCAAAGTGGGCCCCATGAAGCAATCTATGCACAAAGTCGAGCTGTTTATCAGGTTATAGGAATCCTAATGTTTGAACATTTTATGTTTTCTCAAACTAGTGGACATAGACTATAAGGATCACTCAGCCGAGGGATCATCTTATGGGTCATGTTATCTGGTTGGTTGGGTCTGGTATGCCCATATTGTAAGATCTAGAATATCTTGTCTTCCAAGTTACTCATAGTAAAATTGGGAGATCAACCTGTAAATCGCAAATACACGTATAACCTTTCTAGTCCCTAGATTGGCAACTATGAGAATTTGTACGAGCGAACACCTGTGTGATCCTTTATGCAACCTTACACTGTAAATCTCAAGACTGTTGTAGGTGAGATTCTTTTAATCTTTTTCTCCTTGTTGTTCCATTACACAATGTTACTATCCAAAGACAAAGAATCCCCTCCGCTAGCCCCAAGCCATAAGCTATCGATTCCCAAACAACCCTAGTCCATTATCCTACCCAGCCACATACCCAGGATTTTATCTCTGTAAAGCATCCAACTCCAAACCAATTGCCAAAGAGTGGAGAGGCCGCCCAGGTTCATATACTAGTTTTGGAGGAGATAATTAACTAATGTGGGACAAACTCCAACAATATCCAAGAGCTTTACTACCTGCCACGCCTAATCTCTTCTTTTCTGCATATATGACAGTTTGAGGACAGAAGTCAAGAACTGTGGAGAGTTCCAGAGAACCAAGAGAGAAAAGAAACGAGGATTTCTTTTAGATCGGTTAAAGTCAGTATTGTAGAAATAGTAAAATTAGGACCTTGGAGAGAGGAATTGACCTTCTGACCATGTTACTCCTGGCACCTAAATGCACGCCCGATGCCGTCGGGCCAAGTCCTCTTGGCGAAAGGAGGGTATTGTGGAAATAAAAACACAGTTTCTATTCATGCCAATTTCCATTTTCCACTATCTCCATGTGCAACAAAAACTACCTCTACTGGCATAATCAAGATCCACTCATGTGAAGATCTCTTATGTAACACAAAATGGGCACCATAAGGATACCGTTCATTCTAAGCCTAGATGTGTTTATAACACATGCCAAAGAATCAGGTTGATCAACTCATTGTCAAAAGAGAAAAGAACAGTCAAAGTCTGAGCGTTCATTTCTCTTTCGACCAATATGATACTTTCACTTGTGACTAATATGGTTCTTTCAGATGGCGTCCGATCAACTTGACTTTTCATATGAATGACACACACATTGAGGCTGGAAAATGAACAGCTTGGTAGTCAAATACTACCGTGGTGGGTTCCATATTGAATAATATGAGGAACATCTTGATTTGGGCATAAGACCCTAGCCAAGTAAAATTGGGATTTAGTTTATATTGTGACTAGTTCCTTTTATAGGTTGTATAACTCTAGATTTCACACCCAGTTTGTTTTCAATTATTCAAGTACAAGACATTTGCATTTTCTTCAACGATCATATAATTATAAATACAGCAGCTAAACAATAATAATCCTGCAACACATGTTTGAGTTAGGATGAGCCATATCTAGGAAACCCGAGTTGTGTGTACGAATAAATTCAGCATATCTTCTCAGTGCCAAATTTTCACAACAAACTTACAAATTGAATGTCACAAGTTATCAACTTACACTTACAGCTGTTGGATTGGTGACAGAATTCCAATTCTGGATTAGCTTCCACAAGAACTATTTTGCATTCCCATTAACGAGAAGCGGTAAAAAAAAACATTGAACAATCAATTTCTTGCCCTTTTACACCAGTCATCAGAGTAGGAGTAACCAGTATCCAAAGCTCATTGATGCTATTCTTGGATTGTTCCAATTCAAATACTCCAAAACCTTGGGTTGCAAACGAAACGAAGGCACCAAATTCTTTAGCCGAACAAAAAGCAAACCGGATGCTACATAAGGAATCATTTCTTTTTTGCTATTATTTTTCCAGTAATCGAGAGTGTCCAGGACTTCACCCCAACCAATGTCTCATGTACAGATAGTCTCTGTCGCACATATACCAAATAAATACCGGGCCGAAGCCCTAAACTAGCACAGTCAAGTTGATTGAGGGATGGAAATAACCAACTGCCCAACCTTAAGATTCAAACCCGCGATCCCTTGAAAGAGAAGTACAAGTTCTATGGTCTAACCACTAGGCTAAGCCCCAGTGGTTACACAAGGAAACTAGGTTTCATCACATCAAAATCAGATGGCCTGAATATGCACCCATTGTTGATTGTTTTTTTTTATTTTAATAACTCACGTGTGGACCAGCTTACACTCACCCCGATTGTTCAACCATTAAACCACCGAAACCCCGATTGACAACTATAACCCGATTAAACCACGAAGAAAACAACTAGACACATTTCAAAGCAGCATAAACCAAATTTAAAAAAAAAAAGAAAAGAAAAGAAAAGAAAAAGAAAACCCAACCAAAATTCAAATACCTCGTCGTTTCCTTTGGACTTCTGGAACCGATTAATGTTTGCGACCTAAAATCACAAACAAGAACGAATATATCTATCAAAAAAAAGATACCCATCTGGGGGCTTGCACAGATCTAGAGAAGGGTAGAGTTTTAAGAGAGAGAGAGAGAGAGAGAGAGAGAGAGAGAGAGAGAGAGAACCTGGACATGGGCGGAGGGAGAGGGAGAGTTGAGATTGTCGGAGAGAGAAGCCATGGCGCAGATTAAGGCGAGGATTGTGACGGAGAAGGTGAGCAAGGCGTTGGCTCTGAACCCGAACGAATGCATTTTTTTTAATTTTCTTTTTGCGTCTTCGTTTTGGTTAATTCTCACCTCCTTCTTTCCGCCTTGACCCAGTTACCCAATCCTCCTCTTCTTCTTCTTCTGCTTCTTCTTCTCCTTTCTTCTTTCTTCGCGTTTTGCCCAAATCAAATTCAAGAGATATCTGTTCAAAAAAAAAAAAAAAATTCAAGAGATACGGATTTGGCAGCGGTTTTGATTCGAAGTCGTTCTTTTATTTATTGTGGAAAAAAGACGGAGAGGTTACGAGTCACCAACTCACACTTTTACACACTATATATACGTGGACTCGACAAAAACCAAAAAGGAGAAACGATTTACACTTTTTTCTTTATAAATGCATTTCACTTCTTATCTTTTACTACAGAAATTTCACACTAAAATTTCATCAAAGGGCCAAAATGACATGCAATTTATCGAAAAGAGTGTCGAAATTACAAAAAAAAAAAAAAATTTTATTTTCCGGTGTTTTTTGTCATTTTGAAAAAAAAAAATTAATTTAATCTATATTTTTATACTTTTTCATTTCTCACACCAAGAAGATTAACCCATATCAAAGTAAAATTAAGAAAAACAACAAAAAAAAGTGCGGGAAAAATTTGGCCTAAGAGTGTGGAAATCAATTCAAAAAAAAAATTTAACTTTTTAATTTTTGGGTATTTTTTGTCGTTTTGTAAAAAAATTTCGTTTTGTAAGAATTTTTTAAAATTTTGTCTATACTTTTTTGTTTCTCACACCGAGAAGATTAACCCAAATCAAAGTAATAATAAAAAAAACAACAAAAAAAAAAAGTGCGGGAAAAAATTGGCCTTAGAGGCCCTAAAAGCACAGTGGAGTTTCTCTCATATTTCCCCACAATTTTCTTCTTCAATTATTTTCCTTACTCTTCCATTTAATTCCATAAGAACCAAACACACCCTAAGGCTCTGTTTGGAACATTATAGGAAAGAAAAGGGGAAAAAAAAAAACTCAGGAAGGGTATGAGAGCAAATTAATTATTTTCTTAAAAAAAATTTGCTATTTTTTTATGTTGAGTGAATTTTTTACTACCATTTTTAATTTTTTGATACTAATATTTGTCCAACAAGAAAAATCGAAAAAGTATAATTTTTTTTACCAAAATTGAAATAAACTCAAAAAGATGGGAAAAAAATAGAACTCCATTTTTATTAAACATTTTTTTGCTTTTGGTCATCACTATGGGTTTTTTTTTTTTTTTTTTCAATTTCTCTAGTCCTGAAGAATGATTAATTCATTAAGCAAATGCAAATCTATTAAAAATTTGTAAAAAATAACTAAATGATCTCGTTTCCCTCACTCAAAAAACAAAAGCACAGGTTATTTAACAGTGTATTTTTATTGTACTTGATGATTTGACACAAGGCTTGAACCAAGTAAAAGAGTTCTCCGGCGTTGCTCCTTACAGGGCTTTTAGTTCTTGACTAGTTACATCGCGACGTGCAAGATACGTCCGTCATGCTTGTTGAAAAAACCAATTTGGGAAAGCACGTATTGTAAATCCAAGGATAAGGTTTACACGCAGATAACGTCATTAATGGTAAAAACCTGTTATTTACACGCAGATAACGTCATTAATGACAAAAACCAAATAGGGTTGAGCAGAAAAGGAACGCAGATAATTACATTTTACAGCACATATATTTCCAAGCCTCAGCTGCAACAGCCTCCATGGCACGTTTGTCATACCCGTTAAAGAGAGCAATTTTGAATATTTCTAAAATCGTTGCAGTAGTTGGGGATGGCTTGAATCTGCTCCTTCTCGGTGGTCAGGAGGTCTCAATTGGAGCAATTCCCTTTATTGCCTTGTCACTTGCTTTTCAACTTCCACAGTCTTCTGCTTGCAAGTTCAATATCTACAAAATACAAATATGTATAAAAGCAAATATATGTGCAAATCAATGTTAGTGTGTGGGGCTGTCCAAAGTTCCTTCAATGGCTAGAATACAAGAAAAACAATCCTGTGAACTTGTTACTCGAATCATGCGGAAAGTTGTCCAACTCCTTTGCTTAACATATTGAACAGAAAAGGTAACAAATTTTTGCAAGAATTCATATAGCCAATCATTAAACTGAAATGTTGTTGCTGTCTAATGTCTAATGCAAAAAATATATATCATGACACCCTAAAACTGTAGAGCATGATTTTTTTTGTCTTCTAGACATAATTTTTGACATCTAAACAACTATTCTGACATAGAAAGTAAAAATATATTAAGGTGGAACACAGAAACCTGTTAATTCATGAAGCAATTAATCGATCTTAGGTTGTTATACAACATATAGAAATTAACGCAATGTGATGAGCCCAAATTGTGCTAAAAATTCTAGGTCTAGCTGCTTACTGGAGTCTAACTTTTAATGGCAGTACCGATTAAAGCCTTTGTACCAAATTTTTCTGTTATTCCTTTCAATTCATCCACTCGGATAGTTGGGACAGCAATGATAAGGATATCTACAGTTTTTGTGTCCTTTATTAGGGCAGCTTCAGTGACATGGCATCATTAATTTCTACTCAGTTAAGTGAGGATGAAAATGAGAAGCATTCAATTACGGAATGAAAGCAAAGGAGAATGACACAACACTAAAAATGCCAACATGGAGCACTATAGTTTGTTTATATGGATCCAAACAGAATAAAAACTTAATAAGGAAACTAAAAACACAAGTAAACCAAACAGTGATAGTATTTAAATGAGCCAACATAATCACCCGACAAATATTCGTGATACCACCTCGAAAACACAAGTAAACCAACCAGTGATAGCGTTTAAAACTTTAAATGAGACAAGATAATCACCACTTTAAATGAGCCAAGATAATCACCTGCAAATATTCGTGATACCATCTCGAGTTCAGAAAGCACTGAAATTAATAAAATGGAAAAGACTCAAAGGTCTCTGGATTCACACTCGAAGCATGGAATGCATACCTTGAAATTCCAACTCCTACAGCTAAAAGGTATCTGTCTTTCTTCATATTTGTCCAATAAAGGCCTTCTTTAGTATTTCAAATAATGAAAGAGAAACTATTGTAATACATTTAAATCCTGCAAAGTGATTAGATAACTACCTGATGCATTATTTCCTGTGAACTATGCATTGTCAGAAGCCCATTGCATATCATCGTCATTGCAACAGCAGAGGAGCTCATGATTGATTTTCAGTTCCTCAAGGGAGCAAGCTAGATGTCTCCAGGGGAAAAAAAATTCAACATGCAAGATAACAGATAGATCTTCATCTTTGAAAAAAAAAAAAAAACCTAGGACCAGAAGCTAGCTAAGAGAATTTGAAGAAAAGAAAAAGAAGGCAAGCAATCTCATCCCAAAACACACTGTTAGTGTTAGAGCATTCTGAACATCTAATTGAATATACTCCATCAGCACAATTCATTGAAAAATATAGCAGCAAAATAGCACATGCTAAGGTAACCATCCCTATGTATAGGTAAACCACTAACCATATGGTCCATATGTTTGCACTTAGGCAGGGAGACAGAACTTTTGCCCTCAGATATGTGACTTCAATTGAAAGAGGGCGGTAAATATAGCCAAGACTCAAAGGCAACTTCATACTCAAATTGCTTATACGCGTTTTGTCGTTACTCAAGTCTTTTGTATTGTTTTTTGTAAGTATCTGTATTGTTTGTTGATTTTGTGAAAGTAGAGGGTAACAACTTACAGTAATGTGCCATAGCCTAATATCAGCAACCAATGCACATGGCCAAAAATTAAACATTGTCCAACCGAAAATACATACAATCCACCCAAATGACAACCCAAATCCAGCCTAAATCATGTAAAAAGAATTTAGAAAATTACCTTTAGAATATATGAACCCTCAATCTGGAGCCACAAAGTTGTAGATGAGCAACTATTGGCCCATTTATTCCCTGTTTTTTCTTTCAACCAAAATCCTAACCCTAGAATATACGTTCACGGAGCCTCTGATCGACAACCAACAAACCCTAAAAAAAAAATTTGCAACCACATTAACAACATGCAAACCACAGCGAAGAACATAAATCGGAGAAATCCACCGAAAACCCATAGTTTCTGCACTTTCAAGTTAAGTTCTAGCTATTTCCACCAAATCTAACTACATAATATCTTAACCCAAGTTATGATGGTTTAATTATAGATCCTAAAAAATCAAACCACTGAAACGAAGAATTGGAACACAATCTACTATCAAACTGGCAGGTAGGGTACGTAACATCTTACCAAGAGAAGCAAATCAAGATTTGACAATCCAAATTCGTTCCTTCAATTCTTCTTCTCCGCTTCTGACCCCCCTCACCAACCAAAGAACCATAGAACCAACTTTAACTCTTTGCAAAATCAACACCAACAATCACAATCCGAATACCCAGAGAAATTAGCACTAACAAACGCATGCAAAGCGGGCAAATCAGATATATAGAAACAAAATTCAAACAAAAACCTAGATCGACAACCAGAAAGGATTAACAACCACAGAAAATCTGTATACCTTATGCAATTTCTAGAAGTCGGGTTCTCACAAATCGAAACCCACTCTCACAAATTACTACTAAACCCAACAATTAGCCAATCGAAACCCACATTGAGTAAGAACTTACCTAACGAGCGACGTTTACGATTTTAGACGACGATATTTGTCGGAGCCGCAGTAACTGGACTTACCCTTTCCATCGACCACTGATGCCGTGAAATAATTTTGGTAAGAAGTTGGAGTGGATGGTGTGGTGTGCGAGAGTGTGACGCTATGGGGGAGTAAATGAGAAGAACAGAGGCCAGAACAATGACAATCTTGCCAAATCTGAGATCTGCTATTTCCATTCCCAAAATCTCTCGAACTCAACGTTCCTGACCTTCTCCGACACCAGCGTGATGGCGTTGATGATTTCATTCCTCAGAGAGAGAGAGAGATAGAGGGGAAGAAGAAGAAGAAGAAGAAATAATGGCGTGGAGGCAGGGTATGAATCGGTGGGAGGGGGTATAAATCGGTGAGGGAAAGAAGGGAAAAAGAGTAAAGTTGAAGGGGATTTCTCCCTCCTGGTCCTGGTAAAGCCACGTATCCAGACTTAGGAAATGTGAAATGACAAAATTACCCAATTGATTAACACTACATGTCTTGCAATTGAACGGCAAAATTGTCCAAATCAGTCAAAAATTGGCAAGCGATGGAATTGCCCAAACTGGTTCTTCTTTAATAGAGGTAGGAAATTGGTGGCCAAAGCGGTGGTTGCTGCTACGATTTACTCATGTTTGGGAAAATTATCTAGATCTATTGGGTTATCCCAGCAACCCTGAACTAGCCAAAGCAGGTCGTGCAAACGCACACACACAAACACACACATATGTATATATATATATATAGTCCGGTTCCCTTAAGGGATCCCGCACGGGCTTACCGTGCGGGACTCCCATTTCCCGATCGAATTGGGACGATCCGAGCCGCTCAAAGTGATCAGAACGTGATTTTAAGGGTACTTGCGAGAAATCAGCAAAAAAAATGATCGGGAAGGGCTTGATCCGAGCAGTTTTTTACTGAACGGTTTAGTAAAAACTGCTCGGATCAAGCCCTTCCCGATCATTTTTTTTGCTGTTTTCTCGCGGGTACCCTTAAAATCACGTTCTGAACACATTGAGCAGCTCGGATCGTCGCAATTCGATCGGAAAAAGGGAGGTCCGCACGGTAGACTGGTAAGGGATCCCTCACTGGATCCGTGGTGTATATATATATACAGAGTCCGTCTCCTGTAAGAACCACCTCATTTTAATAAAATGCAGACCTCCCTTTCCTGATTGAATTTCGATGATCCGAGCCGCTTAATGTATTCAAAACGTGATTTTAACGGTGCCGATAAAAACCAGCAAAAAAAATGACTAGGAAGGGCTTCATCCGAGTAGTTTTTGTTTGTTTTTTTATCGAACGGTTCAAACAAAAACTGCTCGAATGAAGCATTTTTCAGTCTTTTTTTTTTGCCGATTTCTCACGGGTACCCTTGAAATCACGTTCTGAACACATTGAGCTGCTCAGATCATCGAAATTCGATTGAAAAATGGGAGAAATGAGGAGGTCCGCATTTTAACTATAATGCGGACCTAAAATGAGACCGACTTGTGTGTGTGTGTGTGTGTATATCTTCTGAATTTGTGACAAGAGGAGAAATGGGACCTGGGGTGCTGTAGTGCACCCTCCGCACTACACGTGTAGTGCGGTCAATCCGGCCGTTCATCTCGGCAAGGGACGGCTCAGATTTTCATCCGAACAATGGACGGCTAGGATTTGTAGGAGTTCGGATTAAATCCAAACCATCCGCAACGAAATGGACAGTCGGATCAGCCATGTAGTACGGCGGGTGCACTACAGCCCCACCTATTCCCGAGAAATGAAGGACAAATTACTACATTTAATTCACATAGAACGACAACGAAATTAATAAGGAATTGGTTTTCTCCATCTTTCTTTTCCCCATCATTCAAACAATCACTCACTTGATCAAACAAACCCGAATTCAGGGTCAGCCCTAATTTTTTAGAATCCAAGACGAATTTAAAGAGTTTTTAAATATCCATCCTCTTTAATCATACCATGTAAGTATTCATTCGCCACATTTTGAACAGTTATGTTTCCATTCCTGTTTTTAAATAATTCTAGGATTGCCCTTTATTAAATACATTGACTATTATATATATATATATATATATATATATATATATTTATTTATTTATTTATATTTATAGGCAGGGATTTTGGGAACTAAAAAATAATTTAGAAGGTCCTCTAGCCTAATTTTAGGATAATCACCCCTAACAAATCCTTAGTATTTTGGCAACTATTTAAACCCCCGGTTGAAAATCCTATTATTTCGACAACCATTTAAACAACTCCCCTTTTGAATACCCATTTCTATTTTGCATTTTCATATATCAGAACCTCTCCTTGGCAACCTCCGCCCCTCATCTCGTCATCCATCACATCGGCAATCTTGGGTCTCCATCAACTGGCACTAAAATAGGCAGTGAGGAAGCAATATGGTTGAATTAGTTGGTGATCTTGGCATTCTCTATGGTTTACGTATTAACCACTTCCTCCACCGCTTTTCTTTTGTTATGAATTCCCGTGCAAACACTCATTCTTTGTTTTGCTCAGCCGGTGAGAATTCAAAAAGAATGAAACTAATAAAACAGATACTACACTCATGGACAAGAAGACAGTACAAACAGAAAATGGTGGAGAGGAAGATGATTATTGAATGGCTCGAGTTCGTATTTTTTGTTTTCTGATTGCGGTTGCTATTTCCGATCTAGTTTGGCTTTGTTCTTTGCTTCATCGAGTCATGCAAACACATATTTGATGCGTTTCATTTGATAATACTTCTATTTTGTCATGTAAATGCTCACTTGAGTTTATCAAGCAGATTTAATGGTATATTCTATGAAGCAAATTTTATGGTTTATTCTATCAAATTTCATGGTGTATTTTGTTTCATAGTGTATTTCGTCAATGTATATTTTTTCAAGCATATTTCATGATGTTTTGTGATCAATCGTAGTTGGAAGGTTTTTTTTAATATGTTCATAGTGAATTTGTAGAATTAACCATGAAAAACATGGTCAGTTTGAATATTGTCTAAGTTTCGAAATAATTTTTATGATAATTTTATAAAAATAATTCATGAAAAACATGGTTGATTCAACCATGTTTCAAAAGGTTTCATGATAATACATAGTAGATGGGGAAAATAAATATGGTTTTCGAATTTAATTTGGTAAAAAATAAATCGGTGGGATTTGGTTATTACAAATTTTTTATATTTTGAAATTCTCTTTAAATTGGAAAATGGTTGAATGCCACTAAATTAGGAAATAGTTGAATCCCACTAATTTAGGAAGCCAATACACACACATATATGAATATTTTTATTAAAAGGGTAAGATATGTAATTCACCGTCTAGAAGGATGAAAACATAACCGTTCAAAATGATTGGAATGAATACTTACGTGGGATAGGGTTTGGGGATGGATATTTAAGTCTCCCTTTCAAAAACTTCGAACTCTGTATTCATTTCACAATAAAAATAGGAAAAAGAAAGTCAAATTTAAAAAGTAAAATTATTACTAGGATTCAACTAGGTAAAATTCCAATATTCTGCATCAATACAAAAATTTGAAAAATCATCACCCTCACCTGTTTATCGATGAAGGCACTAAATATGCTTGTATTATAAATTCTTCACTTATTTGATGGGCTCATTTCTATTTTTTTATTCCCATATTTAATGAACACTACTACATAACTTTTTGAGCTCCAATTTTCAACAAATCTTTAGGGACCCAAGACGACATCCTTGCTCGTCTTTGCTTAGAGCCAGAACTGATCCCTCATGAGCTATATCCCCCACCCTGTCTCCACTGACTTAATCGCCAGCAGTAGCCTCAAAGCCAAAAAAAAACTCGGACTTTTCAGTGTCAAACTACAGCGTCGGACAAAACCATAAAGCAAAACGGGCATTATCCTGTGGAGAAAGTAATGAAATGTAGACTTGCTAGCTTATTGGGGCATTGCAAATTGGATTAGTTGCAAGAAAACAGGTGCAAAAAATTTGCAAAACAAGAAAATCGAAAAAGATATTGGGGAGGGGGAGTGTTCATCAGATATTTCACATATTTCAGCTTAATTACTTCTCTATCAAATCGTATAATACACTCAAGAAACCAAAAACTACTCCAGCAGCAATCAAAACCTTGCCCACAAGGAATGGTTGTCACTCCTAAATTGAAAATTGTGCCTTAAAAGGCTGTACAAAATAGCACCCAGCTGTATGGCTTCATATTTCCTCTGTACAAGTATTGCTTGTTCCTTTACAAAGCCTTAAGGTCATGATTGCCCTGGAAAATACAAGGAAATTGTGTCAGCAAGTGAATTCCTTATTTTACAAAAAGAAACAGTAACTAATGTTAGAATCTTACTGCAGTGTCAAATAGACTCGAGTCCGAGTGTCAGGCACAAGTACAAGTGTAAGTATCAAATGCATCTATCACATGTCAAGTCTAATGTCCTAAAAGTCGGCCTCGTAGGCAACGCCTAGATTCTAGGGTCTACGCACTGATTAGGTGTTTTGTACAATAGTCGGGGATTAATTGGCTAAGCGGGGATCAGTCGGTCAGAAGGCAACCAGGCGGGGATCAGTCAGCTAGGCGGTGATGAGTTGACGGGTCTATTTCGTAAGTTTCAAAAGTTCTAGGGTTAAATGTGTGATATTAAAAAATACAAGGAGTTAAGTGTTATTTTCACAAAAACCAAAAACATATAACGTGTATCGTTTATGTGTTAAGTACTTAATTTTATATTGTCTTGAACTTTGAACATCCAATTTTGTATTTGACTAGTTATTTGTTACTCCTATTAGTTGTTACTAGTTACTTTTTAGTAATTCTTCGGTGTAATTTTTCTTTCTTCCTAGTCTTGCGTCATCTCTAGGCCCCTTGCCCTAGGCGTGAGGC
This sequence comes from Rhododendron vialii, assembly GCF_030253575.1. Classification (NCBI taxonomy): domain Eukaryota; kingdom Viridiplantae; phylum Streptophyta; class Magnoliopsida; order Ericales; family Ericaceae; genus Rhododendron; species Rhododendron vialii. Next base: position 28,854,596 of record NC_080561.1, read on the forward strand.
ACCTCTCTTCCACCCAATTAGCGTTTAGCGAATTTTAGAACATACTTAAAATAAACATATTCAGTAAAGTATTTCTCTTATTTTCCAAGGTTAAATGATGTTTACAAGGTGCAAATGAACAGGTCGTGCATTTGCTGTAAAGTTGAATGATTAGGATATGCTTCCTGGATGATTTTCCAAAGAAAAACGTCGAAAACATTTCTTATACCCTTTGCAGTGTAAACTTTTTTTACAACATGTTTACAAATATAAGAAGATGAAATTGAAAGGCAGGTTACAACCAGAACTGCAGCATTAAGAAAAGGGTCTGATTAGATATGCTTCCTGGATGATTTTCCAAAGAAAAATGTCGAAAGCATTTCTTATACCCTTTGCAGTGTAAGCTTTTTTCACATCATGTTTACAAATATAAGAAGATGAAGTTGAAAGGCAGGTTACAACCAGAACTGCAGCATTAAGAAAAGGGTCTGATTAGATATGCTTCCTGGATGATTTTCCAAAGAAAAACGTCAAAAACATTTCTTGTACCCTTTGCCCTGTAAACTTTTTCACATCATGTTTACAAATATAAGAAGATGAAGTTGAAAGGCAGGTTACAACCAGAACTGCAGCATTAAGAAAAGGGTCTTTGAGTATTACCTTCAATAACCTTAATCTCCATGAGTTCTTTAATGGGCTGGCGACATATTGGACACTTGTTAGATTGAAGCCTCAATTCTTTGGCACACTCGCAGCACAAGCACTGTAGAAGGCAAAACACGCCTTGTTAGTCACACACACACAAACACACACACACAGCGTGTAACGATCCGCTCCATCTTTGTACAATATTGTTTGCTTTGAACGCCCAACGCCCATAGACTTCCCAGTAGATCAGAATGAGTATGCTTAACTGTGAAGTTCCTATGCGCTTTGGCCCGCCCTTACGGCTTTAAAAGGCCTTGTACAAGTAGGAGGGATCTTTTCTTATAAACCATGACTTACCCCCTTCCGTTCGGACGGAGCCTGCCATCCTGCAGTACTGCCGGCCACCGGAAAGCGGGGTGTCACAGAGAGAGAGAGAGAGAGAGAGAGAGAGAGAGAGAGAGAGAGAGAGAGAGAGAGAGGTGCAAGCCATTATAAACCAAAGTCTCGAGAGTACCTTTAAAATGTTTGCTGTAACAACTTTTAGGACATAATTAGACAAAAATGAATCACTTTGTTCGCTTACAAATTTTGAAAATAGTTTCTCTCTCTCTGCACCATTCTCAATAAATTTCTCTATGTATCTTTCTCCACTCATTACATCAAAAAAAAATCTCAAAACTCAAAACCAAACAAAGTGAACCTTTTAGGACATAATTAGACAAAACTTATTGCCTTACACCATTTTCTTGTACTCGGACCCTTGTACGAAATCATTTCCTTACAGAAAACCTCCAAGTGTAGGTGGATAACCATAAATCTTGTTTGGAAAATGCATAATGGCAGCTAAAAATAATCATCCACAGGACACATTACATGGTTCTCACAAAAACAAGTGGGCCACCACACGTGCAGCGGGTAGGATGTATGGAATTACTTCCATTACTTAATTTTCTGTGCTTTAGATAAGACTGTCTCCTGAGAATTGGTAGTTAGGAACTACATATAGGATCAACCCATGAGTTAAATAATTGGCTCAGAGATTTAGCATCTTTAATCAGCCACCATGCTGCAACTCCCAATTGTTTTTGACAACCTTGGGTTAGTTGAACAAGTCAAGACCCTCAACGGGTCACAACAGTGTCTCAGCTAAGCTAAGTTCATATAATCAATGCAACTGTGACAACTTACTAACCCCCAGTCTGTTCAACAAGTTGGTCTTTGTTTGGGCTGAAGTATATAGGTTTTGGGTTCGAGAATGTGTCTTAAGTGTCTGATTCATCAAACATTAAGTGTATGGACACATGGAAAATCCTGTTTATAAGATAAAATCGAGCATTCCATGCATAATATGAGAGTTTTGTGCAGAGTTATGTGGTAAGCTCAAATTGCTATACAAGTTTGACAGGTGAATGTCCAACACTGTGTCAGACACAATTCACAAGCCCTTGCCCAAGTACAATATTAGACACGAACACTTACACAAGAAGAGTCCGTCCAACACAGATCCAATCTTGACTATTAGGAAAAAACAAAACAAAACAAGACACCTTCCAGCTGTTAAGTTACCAGTAGTCCCAAAAGATTGAGCAGTTAAGAAATGGGCCCACCAATCTATATGAAGCTATCTAACACCTTCTTTCACGTGCAACCTCGTCTTGCACATGGATAGGGGTGGCAAGTTAAACCCAAACCCATTAATCAACCCAAACACACCCACTAAAAAATAGAACCAACCCAACCCATTTATTAGTTGGGAAAGAATGGGTCCAACCCATCTAACCCATTTACTAATTGGGCTTAATTGGGTCAACTTAAATGACCCAATAAGTCATGAATATAACCCAACAAAAAAATTAGAGGAGGAATCAAGCATTTTTCCATCTTTTTTCCTATCGTAGTTCCGCTTGAACTAGCTCTTGATTACTAAAGAGAGATGCTCGTATAGACTGAGTCCAGATAGGAGCGATTGGCTTTAGCAGATGAGCTTCTAACAAGGGATCGCAAACAAGCAACTAAGCTAATCTAATGGCATCCGTAAAAGACCCATCACCAGCAGCGAGATTCCCACGGGCAAGAATTCCCCAACACTTTCTACGCAAAATACCCACCGTCTCCCTTCTCTCTCTTCCTTTAATCGATCTTGACACAGTGGTGTTCTCCTCTCTCTCTCTTGCCAGACAACAATCACTCAAGTAAGATTGGAAGGGACTCCGATGAAGTCGTTTGCGAGGAAGAGAAGATCGGCAGAATTCTGTGCTTTTTAGTCCGAACAGTATCACGATTTCGCTAACCAATGCGAATTCTTTGGTACTTTTTTCCCGCTGGATACAATATTTGCCCGCTCTTGGATCTCTCCCTGTTTTTTTTTTTTTTTAAACTTAATGGATCAAAATCACAATCCATGAAGTTTTGCACACGTAGGGTTTACATTTGAAGATTCCTATTTGGACACTTTCTAATGTCCAGTGAAAATAAGAATGATTTTTTTCCGTGTGCTTTATAAAAAATATTATTGGTATATCTGAATTTTCCATGTTTATCTAAAATAAACAAAAAAAGATAAAAAAGTAAACGGTTTGTCAACAAGTAGTAGAAAGCAATGTTTTAAAAACCGGCCCAGCCCGGCCGGTTTGACTGGCTAAACCGTCGACTGGTCGATGCTCCGGTCCAGATTAACCCAAAAACCGGTAATATTAGAGAACCGGTCTAAAAAATGAAAACCGTTCATATTTACAGGTCGAACCATCGACCCGTGAAAACCGGTCACGGGTGAACGGAACCGGTCAAGGTAAAATTTGAACTGATTAGCGAGATAGTTAGAAATGACAGGCAAGAGAATTTGACCTGCCAATGGGACCCACGCACAGCAGTGAGCCAATGAGGCGTTTGACCTTGACATAGTACTTCGTCAGCTATTTATAGGCTTAGAGACTACCTCTTCATCAACTCACAGCCGAAGTGGGATTGAGGAGAAGTGCAAAATGCTGCATTCTTCTTGAATAATAATGCAATTCTTCCTACATATATACATATATATATATATATATATATATACGTTTATATTTATTTTTTTGTTATTTTTATAATATTAATTATTTTTAAATATAATTATGGTGTCACGGTCTGATTCCGGTTCAACCAGTGACCCATCCACTCGGTCCCTTTTCCAGTTTGCTCATCAGTCAGGTTTTCAAAACATTGGTTGAAAGAACCAGAAAATGGAAAAATGCAAGAAATATTTTGGTCATTTTAGTAGTAGAGGGATAGTACAGTAATTTTATAGGGGTATTTTAGCCATTTAGATTTACAGGGGCAATATGGTCATTTTAGTTTACATTGGTATTTTAGTCATTCTAAATTTTAGTATATAGTATGTAATTGACAAGGGTAATATGGTCATTTTTGTGTACATTGATATTTTAGTCATTCTAAGTTTTAGTATATAGTATGTAATTGGGTTAATGGGTAGGTCGGGTTTGATTTTAAATAAATGAGTCGGGTTGGGTATGGATAATTGAGCTCATAATTAATGGGTCTAAATGGGTTAATGACCCATTAAAGACCCAACTCACTTACAACTTACCCGATTTGGCCCAAATCCACCCATTTGACACCCCTACACGTGGAGATGCAAATTTTCATAGAAAGAACGAAACAAAATACGAAGGGGAGAAGCAAGACGGAGAGACTTGAACCTAAGACTTCTTGCAACCTGAGCTCTGATATCATGTTAAGTTACCAACTGTCCCAAAAGCTTAAGCTATTAGTAAATCGGCCCAACAATCTTATATCAAGCTATCTAACACCGACAGCACAAAGCAAATAGACACTCATGAAAGTTGACTGAACTCCTAGGCCTGGTTATTGACTAGTCTGGTTTTGAGAACCTTTCAAGAAGTAAATAACAGGAATAACTTCTTAAGCCTTGAATAATGTATAGAGGGAAGTTTGAGGGTTGAAATGGAGATTCTCACCATATGCCTGCACGGCAAAACTGCAGTATCCTTTGGCTGAGTCATGCAAATCACACATTCTGTTCCTGAATCATTTTCATTGCTGGTTGCTTCAGTCGAACTGCTTATACCATAAATCTCACGTAGCTCATATCGAACACCTTCAGCCCACAGAATCTGCTTTACTACTTTTACTAGAAAATGGCTCTCATCACTCTTCTCTAAGATAGCTTGTGTAATTTGTGCATGGGAAGCCGTAGTCATAGCTGCCTCATCGAGTGGCTCATCATTTGACAGAGACAGTGAGCTTGACTCTGCTGATATAACAAGTGGAAAAACATCTACTGGTGAAGGTTTTGCTAAGTCATTGATATTGACGAATCCCAGGTCAATACCAGTTCCTGAGGGCTGACAGAATTTCTGGCTCGATCCTTTCTGAAACGGAACCTTCACAGGTGTATGGATCTTAGGATATAACGCAGTGAAGGTACAGTTGGGCCCTTCCTTGCCGAAGTAAAAAATGGTAATACTGCAAAACAATTAAAAAATATTCAAAAAGAAAATAAAAGAAGTCAACGTCAATGTACGCCAAGCAATATCAAAACACCACACAAATCAGAAAATTTTGCTGCCTCAACAACTAGCAAATAAGATCAATCATGTAAAGGTTAACCAAAACAACTCAGGACAAAAAAATACCCGTAACGGTTATATTGGTTGTTGCCAATCTATGATGGACCATAACTGTCCGTGGTAGTTGCGACCATTAGCTAAGAAGATGGTTGCACTCTCTCTCTCTCCCCTACATGTTTGAAGTACTAAAATCTACTCTTCATTTCATATATTTTGACTTCCTGGTTCTACAAAGCCAATTATTTAGGCAATGCCCATATCTACTCAAGTAGTCAAATGCATGTCGTATGCAACATATCTGGGGTGAAAGAATTCAAAGAGTGTTTCAGCAAAAATCTTTGTATATTGGTTTAGTGGCCACTAAGACCTTGAATGCCATGAAGTGATGTTATGGGCTTGCTGCATGGGCCTCAGGGGACGATTGGGCCGACGGTACAACTCAAGTGCATTAGGCCCAGGCAAGCTCTAGTAAAATGGGCTACCCATGATGTAAGGTCCATTGTTTAGCCGGACTCGGACCACTACAAAGTGTTTTCAAAGACTATTTGTGCTGTGTTGCGTGTCCGTGTCAGTGCCACTTCGATTAGAACATAGTGGAAAACAAGTAATAGCTTGAAGTGAATAAAATGAGTATGGTACTTCCTCGAAATACAGGACAGGACATGATAACCACTAATATGCAGTTATCTCACTTTTTACATGAAACAAGCATTAATAAATGTCCCATGGAGGGGAACACCATGTTACAATTCCTTTTACATGACGCCTTCATAGTGCTTCGATCCCTTCCTTCCGACGAGTTATTTTCCTATCGTTCACCATGTCCACCGCAGGAGCCAATCTATCACATGGACAAAAAACCACCTAGAGTATTTTGTTTCCTCAAAAAGATCTGCATTAGCGTCATTTTAGCAGCATATCCTTTATCAAGTATATGCTCTTTCCTTGACTTCAATTGAAGAAAGGAATTATGTTGAATCATTTGCCCTTCAGATGATCAATTGTCAGCCATTGCAAAGGATATAATCCCGTACAATTGACAAACTGTTGCAGCACCGATATAGTTGATCACGAAGAAAGTGAATTTTAACAAATATTAAAGCTTCAAACACAACTCCGAACCAATTTCAAGGGAAAAAGAAATCGAAACACTTTGCTCGTCAACTATACCAGTGGAAATATAGTTAGATGCATACGCATGAAGCTTCAATGTATACAAACAAGTATCATATATACATCATATACAGTTTTAACCCAAAATATTTGAAGTAATACACATTTGCCCCCAAAAAATTAGAAATATTGCACCGTGCCAGCCTCCGGGAGGGTCGGTGCTTCATCACATCTTTAAAACAAACTGCCTCCAGGGTACACATGCATCGAAGGACTCCGAATGCAGTTGTGTTTGTAAACTTTTTGTTTCCCTTTTTTTTTGGGTTAAAAAAAAGGGCTACTAAAACAAGTCCAGTTTTTAAGGGCTTCCAAAACCAACTAAACATAAATTTTCAAGCAAAAAACCAACAAAACATATTCAGAATCCAAAATTCAGACCAATTTCTGACCAAAAGAACACAATCAATGAATCAATGGACCAATAAAAGGTTTAGATGAAGTAGGCCACAGGCCCACAATACCTTCCATCAACGATAGCGTCAAAAGTGAAAGACACCAAATGGCAACGTGGGTTCTCCTCGTCCGCTTCAACCCTTATGCTATCCTTATGAACATTCACGTAATTCCTAACCTTCTTAGCACTCTGATGATCCACGTACCGCGGGGGCGGCGGCGGTTGCGGCAGAGGATAAAAACCCTGATTGCCGTAATTCAGATAGTAATTGTACTGACCCGCCATGGGTGAGCGGTAATTGTGGGCGTTGAAGTTAGGGTTTTGAGGGTAGGGGAAAGGGGCGGGCATCATTAGGTTTGGGTTTTGAGGCGGCGCAGGGTAAGGGGCGTTGGCCGCGAAGGCGTAGCTTGGCGGCAGGGGCCGCGGCGTCGGTGGCTGTGGCGGCGGCGGCGGCCGATGGGATTGATGGTGACTGCGGGTGCGGGGTCTTCTTCTGGAACTCCATGAATGGCCCATTTTCTAGAGAGAGAAGGAGAAGAAACACGTTGTCGGTTAGGGTGTCTTGTGTTTGTCTTGAAACTCTCTTCTTTTTTTTCTTTTTTCTTTTTGATAATAAATTTTTTACACCGCCGGTGTAAATATTTGTTTCCTCCAAATCAATTGCATTGCGCCACGTCATCATATTTTATTAATTGGAACCACTATTTTGACACGTGTCGCAATGCAATTAATTTGGAGGAAAAAAATATTTACATCGGCAGTGTAAATAATTTATTCTCTTTCTTTTTTCCTTTTTCTTTTTACAAAAATAATACTCACACAACAATCCAAACACAACAATTTACGCAACCTCTCACATGCATGTGGGCTCCACACACACTACTATGTGTGGGCCCCACATATATGTGAAAGGTTGTATAAGTTGTTGCGTTTGAATTGTTATATGAATAGCATCTTTATTTTTATTACGAATTTTGTTAAATTCTTGATAAATTTTTAAATTATTTATTTATCATAAAGTACTCCAAATAAGGTAAGGATTAAGATTTTCGAAAATCGTTGGTGACAAAAAACCTGAAATAGAACAATTTGAATGTCTTTTGGGTACCTTTCCACCTTTGATCCGTTTTATTATTATTTTAATTCTTCCAATCTAAACGAATGATTAACTTTAAGTATTTTGACAAAATCTAAAAAAAAATTGTAACACCCCGTCTCACATCGGAAGTCTACATGGATGATCTTGGGCATATAACAAACCTTGTGGGCTACTACTAGTACCTTGTGCTTAAGCTTTTGGGACATGTGGTGTGGTTTGTGGATCAAAATCAGGGTACTGAGCAAGTGGTCTGCTTGGGGCGTTACAGGTGGTATCAGAGCCATCCATGTACACGACCGTGTGGGCCCTTGGAGTTTGGTTTGATTTGGTTGTTGGTTTGATTTATAATAGTGATTATAGTGCTCAAGCCCTTGCGAGGGCGCGAGGCTATAAAGTTGGGGAGATTATAACACTCCGTCCCACATCGGAAGTCTACATGGATGATCTTGGACATATAACAAACCTTGTGGGCTACTACTAGTACCTTGTGCTTAAGCTTTTGGGCCATGTGGTGTGTCTTGTGGATCAAAATCAAGGTACTGGGCAAGTGGTCTGCTTGGAGCGTTACAAAAATCATTACATGCAAAAAAATATATCAAAGGATGTTTAGTTTAGTAATCAAACCATTTTTTTCCAAAAAAGAAAAACCTGTCTTTTGCCTAGTAGTATTATTTATGATAACAAATTTTTGTTTTCTCGGTATTTTCATTCATCTTAATCAAAATACTATTCCAATAAAAATAAAAAGTTTATTTATGATAACTAAAACATAGTAAAACTCATCATTTTACTTTTAAAATTTCCCGTCAAATATTTTTTAAATTAATAATTCTTCCAAAAAGGTAAACTTATAAGTCACCCCAACACAATTTGTTGGGCAAATGACGGCCAAGGCCCAAGGACGTGTTTTGATAATTAATACCAACTAAGGACATGCTGACGTTCTTAGTTGATATTAATTATCAAAACACGTCCTTAATTGGTATTAATTATCAAAACACGTCATTGGTTGTCATTTTTCCCAATTTGTTTTGTATGGGAAAATAATGTATCAATAGTATTGTCTAGAAATCTGGAATAAGTCACAATTAGCTTTTGAGATTTTGGTTGGGTCAAAAAATGTTACATCATCAATTAGGCATTTCTTTACTTGCCCCGTTCGTAACATTTTAATTGTTCTTGAAAATTTTATAATCTTGGAAAGTGAAAGTTTACAGCACTAGTTTTCCTTTTGCTTAGCACCTAAGAAAACATATAATTGACTTTTTACAAGTTGATTAGCACCTTACTTCTTCATTTCCTTGTGGCTTCAAACTCCGGAATTGACCACCTTGTTTAGTTACCCTTATATTTGGAATCTTTTTGAAAATTTAGTTTTGTTCATTTTTGAAAATCTATTTTTGAGGCAGCATTCTCTTATTTTGAACCCACGGTTTCCCAAAAGAGTTTTGATTCCCTACATTGCAAACTTTTCTCTCTCTCTCTCTCTCTCTCTCTCTCTCTGTTGCACGACGCAGATGACCCCTCTGCTAGAATGTGATAGAAAACAGAGAAACAGAGACGGAAAATACTAATATTATTTCTGAATAAATTACAATGAGGTGAGTACACCTTTAAATAGAGTAAAGCTATGCCTAAGAAAGGAAGATTACAAGATTTGATTACGATATGATTACCCTATGATTATGTTATGATATGATTACGATATGATTACCCTATTATTATGTTATAATTTGATTACGATACATGTCCTAAAATAACATATTACAAGAAGATACAGAATATATATTCACACCCCCCCTCAAACTCAAGGTGCGAGAGCAGAGAGCATCGAGAGTTTGTCAAGGAGAAAACGGAAACGAGCAGCGGTATGGGTCTTCGTGAAGAAATCAGCCAACTGCAATGTGGAGGAGACGAAGGATAAAACAATGGTATCAGACCGAAGATGCTGACGTATGAAATGACAATAAATCTCAATGTGCTTCGTGCGCTCATGGAAGACCGAGTTGTGGGCAATCTGAATAGCACTCTTATTGTCGCAGTAAAGAGGCGTAGGAGTAGTAACAAAGACTCCCATATCGAAAATAAGCCAGCGAAGCCAAACGATTTCAGCGGTAGCATGGACCATGGCACGATATTTAGCTTCCGCGGTGGAGCGAGCAACAACAAATTGCTTTTTGCTTTTTTATGAGATAAGAGAATCGCCTAGAAAAACACAGAGGCCAAAGGTAGATTTGCGGTCATTGACATCACTTGCCCAGTTAGCATCAGCATAAACATGGAGGGTTAAGCTTGATGTAGAAGAAATCAGAAGGCACTGATGAAGGGTACCACGAAGATAACGGAGAATAGGTAAGAGGGCAGCCCAATGCGTAGTCCGAGGAGCAGAGACAAACTGATTAACAATGTGAACTGCATAAGAAATATCTGGCCAAATAACAGTAAGATAAACCAAGCAACCCACAAATTCGCGATATTCCGTAGGATCCTCAAGGGGGACACCATCAGAGGCAGAGAACTTGGCATGAAGTTCAAGGGGAGTATCAACAGTCTTCGTATCCGTGAGACGAGCACGGTGAAGAATATCAGTAACATATTTGGACTGTCCCAAAAGATACCCTTGAGGAGAGGAAGCAGCTTCAATACCAAGGAAATAACGTAGCGGGCCCAAGTCTTTCATTTCGAATTCATGGAAGAGATGACTTTTGACTTCAGCAATAGCAATAGAATCAGAACCAGTGATGATCATGTCATCAACATAAAGTAAGAGAAGTATCAGGCCATGAGAGGTGCGATGGAGAAATAGAGCAGAGTCATGCATGCTAGGCGTGAAGCCAATCTAAAGAACAACATCCTGGAAGCGTGAATACCAAGCGCGAGGGGACTGTTTCAAGCCATAGAGAGCATGACGCAAGCGACAAACTATATCGGAAGGATGAGAGAAGCCAGGAGGAGGCCGTATATAAATCTCTCCAGAGAGATTGCCATTGAGAAAAGCATTCTTTACATCCAACTGAGAAAGAGGATACTGGTGCACTGCGGCCACTGATATCTAGGTGCGAACAGTGGTCATTTTGGCAACGGGGGCAAAAGTTTCCTCATAATTAATCACATACTCCTGAGAAAACCCTTTAGTAACTAAGCGGACTTTCTACCGTTCTAAAGAACCATCAGAATGAGTCTTAACCTTGTAGACCTATTTGCAATCGATTAGATTCTTACCATCCAGAAGTGAAACCAACTCCCAAGTCTAATTGTGAGCAAGAGCAGTAAGTTCAACTTGCATGGCATCCACCCATTTGGGATCATTGCAAGCTTCTTTATAGGACCTAGGCTCAAAATAAGTGTGACTGTGGGAAAGGAATGATTGATAAGAAGATGAGAAACAGGTATTAGTAAAGCCATATTTTACCGGTGGTTGACGATTGTCGCGGACGGGATACCGACGGGCAGGCGAATCAGGATCCGCAGAGGCAGATTGGGGAGCAGTTGTAGAAGTTGGACGATGGGTGTAGACCTGGGTGATCGGAGCACGACGAGGTGATGCTAAGGGGGCTCCAGAAATATCAGATACCTGAAGAGTGGAGGTGTACTCTTCGGGAGGCACATCCATATCCATAGGAAAGGGGTCAATATGGATCAAGTCTTATTTGGCTACAGAAGCAGTGCAAAGTGGAAGAGTAAAATAGGGAAGACGCTCTAAGAAGCCAATGTGCCTTGAAACATATAGCTTTTTGGTCACAGGATCATAACACCAATACCATTTTTTATTAATGTCGTACCCCAAAAAAACACCTAAGACACAGCGGGTGCTGAGCTTAGTGCGGTCTTTCTTGGGGAGGAGAACAAAACAGGTAGAACCAAACACTCGAAGAAGAGAGTAATTAGGAACCTAACCATAAAGCCGCTCATAAGGAGAGCTACCAGAGAGAAGAGGGGTGGGCATCCGATTCACGAGATAGGCTGCAGTGAGAACAACTTCTCCCTAGTAACAGGACGGGACAGAGGAAGACAGGAGTATAGACCGAGCAGTATTGTAATACCCGCCTTTGATATTTCAGTATTTCAATTACTTTTAATTGAAACTATTTGTTTTGGGGGTTAAAAATTGTAACAATAGAATTTGCGAGGGTCTTATAGGTGATTTGCGATTAGAACATAAGTTAACAATAGGTCTCGCTTGCACGCGATAATCTTTATATAGGTTTACAAGCATTCTTCTCTCGTACGCGTATAGAGAGAGAGAGAGAGAGAGAGAGAGAGAGAGAGAGAGAGAGAGAGAGAGAGAGAGAGAGAGAGAGACGGTTGGGAAGAGGAGAAGAGAAAGAGGAAAAAAACCCTAGTCTGTTCTTCACGAAATTATTCAAGGCATCTAGAAAACTTATTAATTTCTGGTATTTTTACTATGGGTTCAATAGTGTGTCTATTGTACTGTGTTAAATTTTCAGAATTTTCTGAGAAATATGAAAAAAGATAAAAATCGTAAACCAAGCTGTGGTAGGATTCCTATGTTTGAGCAGACAGCTTACAGAGCTGCGTCTTTCATCAATTTTTTTTATGGTTAAACGATTCTCCTGATTATGGATCCTTTTGGGTTTGAAAGATTGATAAATTAGTGATGTTTTGGCATTGGAATTACTAAAAAGTATTAATTATTCGATTTTTTATGAATTTTCGAACACAAACTGTTCTGCTGGAAATTGTGTTGCTCTGCTCAGAATTTCTGAGTTCGGGGGTGATTTTGACTAGGTTCCTTTATTGTGAAACATGAGGGATGAACTTTGATGAGTGATAATGGTGTGTACCAAATTTGGAGTTTATTAGATACATATTCTAGGTTTGGCAGAATTTACAAGTTGGTGTGATCCTGCTGGATTTTGTATTTGTGGCTCCGACATGTCTTGAGAAAAACAGTCATATCTTTTAGTTCGGGTATCGAGTTTGTGCACCGATTTTTGATTTGGAAACTAGACTCGTATGCCTTTCGGAATATGTAGTGTTTGTGGCTTATTTTGTTATAGGTTAAATCAATTTTTGGTTTGAAGTTGGTGGACGTGCAAAATCTGTAATTTTGGACAATTGTGTGAGTAACTTCAGATGAGCATAACTTTGTCGTCCGGACTCTATGTTGGGCAAACTTTATATCAGAATTCATGTAACGGAAGTGTAATTTCTAACTGTGGTGGTCTCATAAACTAGTTCTAAACCTATTAAATATTATGATCATTCTAAGACAAATTGATCGTGGAATATGTTGTCTTTTTGAAGAATTGGGTAGTGTTTGGGTTTCACACTTATCGTGGGACACTTTTAGGTATTGACTTGGACATATTTGTATTCGTTAGACATTGTTTAGCTTCTTATTAGCTTTATAACCTTGTGCCAAGTATTCTTTGAATTAGTAACTAATATGAGTTAACTTGTGGCTAGGTAAAGAGACGGTTATTCGGGAGGTGCCGAAACCTTAATTTAGCATACTTCGGTCGACACAAAGGTGAGTGTGTTTGATATGGTTATGTTCAATAAGGTATTACATGGTGGTGGTTGTGTATCATGCTATTTGGGATTTAGCTAATGTTACGCATGTTCGTTGGATGTTGATTATACCGCTGAAGGTTTGTGTGTGAGGCACATCATGTCGTAAGCCATGCCGCCTAATTAACGGTAGTTGGGAGCATGGTGTGTGGGACACCATTCCTGGGGTATATGGGATTATGGCAGACGTGCCACCGCATATGTTGTGATTATATGTGTGTTGTCTTTTTGAGTACATAAGCTGAAATTGTGGGAACTACGTTCAAGTGAGATATTCCTTCGGGTGTTGTAGTATTTTATTGAATGTATTCTATATCTCACACACTTTGGTTTTCCTTTTTGGATTGCCAGGTCACAGGTAGTCGTAGAGTTGGTCCACTACCAGTCGGCATTTTGAGGACACTTGGATTAGTATCGAGTGTTGGTGTTTTTGGGTCGAGTTGGTTGTAATGGGTCAAATTCTAATTTTTGTTAAACTCATTTTGTGACTAAGGTTGTCAAGTACTTCATGATTTCAAGTTTTTAATTATGTGGGGAACTCTATTAATGTTTAATTACTTATGTTGGGATAAGAGGCAACAACTTATGTGCTATGTAAGTTCGTAAAATTGTTGACATCTTGTTTATGTTAAAGTTAAGTCTTCCGCTGAGGTTTTACTCTATTATGTGTATGGTTTATTATTTAGATTTTTGTTCCTTGGTGTGGAATGCCACGTGGTCGTATCGGTTCGGGCCCACTTCGGGTGTCCTGCCGGGACGGGGCGTGACAACTTAGTATCAGAGCTAGTACTTTTTAGACTCTGAGTTGGGGGTCGGTTGAGAGTTCGGTAGTGGACCATAGGGGTTTTGTGTTTCTTGTGTAGAGATAGCATTGACTAACGGGTGAGTTATATCTCTAAAATTGCGTTTGCTATTGGTTGTTAAAGTTATTGGAACAGATATTTGAGAAATGGCTTCGGAGCATACAGTTCATGCTGAGGACGTTGCGTCTAGTGACGATGAGGTTGAGCAATCTGAAGTTCTTTTACAACATCCGGTTGTGGGGGATGCTGATAAATTTCTTGCAGCTGTAGCCTTGCTTGCAGAACAACAAGCAGCTCTTATGCAATGGCAGACTACAGAGGCAATGACTCGTGGAACAGGCACTGGTTTACTTGAAAGGTTCAAAAAGCTATTCACTGTGGAGTTTGAGGGGGCAATTGACCCAGTGATGCTGAGGAATGGCTTAAATCTGTGGAGCAGGTGTTGAAGGCTATGGGAGTGACTAACGCACAAAAGGTGACATTAGCAACTTTTAGCTTGAAAGGTAGTGCTCGGGATTGGTGGGAGTCATTTGAGTGGCAGTGGACTGCCCCTCTGCCAGGAGTTATACCGGCGGTACCGCGAGTGGTGACGTGGGAGCGTTTTGTTAAAGGGTTCAATGATCACTATTTTTTGAAGAGTTGGAAGTTGGACCAGGAAGCGGCATTTATTTAATTGAGGCAGAACAGTATGACTGTTCCAGAGTATGAAGCTAGGTTTGCAAAATTGTCGAAATATGCTCCAGACTTGGTGAATACAGAAGAGAAAAGATGTCAGTGATTTCGAAAAGGGCTTTCATCGAAGATAGCTAGGAGGTTGACTTCCTATGAACAAGAGGAATATGCTCGGTTGGTGGAAATGGCTAGGAGGGTAGGGAAGGATATTCAGGACCATAATGATAGCCGGGAGTCATACAAGAAAAGTAAGACAGAAGGAGCAACATTTGGTAAGTCTGGAGGAGCTACTAGCAAAGGTGGGGGTCAAAAATCTCAGGTTACCAGAACTCAAGATTTCGGGAAATCACAAGGGAGTTCCACGGGGTGGTGGAAAGGGAAGTGAGGACAAGAGACTAACCGACAGACAGTGAGTGGTGCTACGACAATGTCTCGTCAATGTTTTGGTTGCGGGTCTACGGATCATTTGAAGAGGGATTGTCCAAGTGCACTTAAGAGCGTCAAGTGCTATACTTGTGGTGAGTTTGGGCACATGTCGATGCAATGTCCTTGGGCACCAATGTCGGCGGCATCTTCTATGGGTAGTGTGCAAGGTGGTAGAGGTGGAGGAGCCGGTAATTCTACAGCACCAGATAGAGTGTTTGCAATCACACGTCAAAGGGCACAGGCTTCGCAAGGGGTAGTGACAGGTACTTTGGTTGTTTCTAGCACTTATGCACGTGTGTTGTTAGACCCTGGGTCTACGCATTCTTTTGTATTTAATGCTTTCATTAAACATTTAGATAAGCCTGCTAAACTTTTAAATATTGCTTTAGCTATTTCTACACCAGTGGGTAAGGTAGTAGTTGTTAATGTGTGTTACGTGAGTTGTGGATTGGTGGTTGGGGGAAAGAGGTTATTGGTAGATTTATTACCATTAGATATGATTAACTTTGAAGTGATTTTGGGTATGGATTTTTTTTCGGGGTATCATGCTGTCATGGATTGTTTTAGTAAGGAAGTTACATTTCAGTTGCCAAATAGCGATAAGGTAAAATTCTGTGGTGATTCAGTAGTGAGTTCTACTTGTATTATTTCAGCATTTAAGGCCAAATCTTTGATGAGTAAAGGTTGTAAGGGGTACATCGCTTATGTAGTTGACACCGAAAAGAAAGCATCTACACTAGAGGAGATACTAATTGTTAATGAGTTTGCGGATGTATTTCTGGATGAGTTGCCGGGTATCATGCCAGACCGTGAGGTTGAGTTCACTATCGAATTATTGCCGGGTACTAATCTGATATCTATTACTCCGTATCGTATGGCGCCGGCAGAGTTGCTTGAATTGAAAGTGCAGTTGAAGGAATTGCTAGATCGGGGTTTCATTCAGCCTAGTATATCGCCGTGGGGTGCACCGGTCTTATTTGTCAAGAAGAAGGATGGTTCCATGCGTATGTGTATCGATTATCGACAGTTGAACAAGGTGACAGTTCGAAACCACTATCCATTGCCAAGGATAGATGATTTGTTTGATCAATTGCATGGGGCTACAGTATTCTCCAAAATTGATTTGAGATCGAGCTATCATCAGATTAAGGTAAGGGACAGTGATGTAACAAAGACAGCTTTTCGTACCAGGTATGGTCATTATGAGTTTTTGGTTATGCCGTTCGGTTTGACCAATGCTCCAGCGGTTTTCATGGATTTGATGAATCGGGTATTTCGGCCATTCTTGGATACTTTCGTTATCGTGTTTATCGATGATATACTGATATATTCTCGCACCAAGGAGGAACATGAGGATCATTTACGTATCGTGTTACTGGTCTTACGTGACAATCATTTATTCGGGAAGTTTAGCAAATGTACGTTCTGGTTGGATAGTGTGGAATTCTTGGGGCACGTGATTTCTTCTGATGGAGTTTGTGTGGACCCTAAGAAGATAGAAGCGATGGTTAATTGGGAGAGTCCCAAAAATATTTCAGAGATTCGAAGTTTTCTTGGCTTGGCGGGTTATTATCGGAAGTTTATTGATGGCTTTTCTGCTATTGCTTTGCCAATGACAAAGTTGACTAGGAAAGATGTGAAATTTTTATGGTCTGATGAGTGTGAGAACAGTTTTCTTGAGTTGAAGAAACGATTAGTATCGGCACCAGTTTTGACAATTTCGATTGGTATAGAGGATTTGGTGGTCTACACTGACGCTTCATTGCAAGGATTGGGTTGTGTTTTGATGCAGCGGGGTAAAGTTATAGCTTATGCGTCGAGACAATTGAAAGTTCATGAACAGAATTATCCAACACATGATTTGGAGTTAGCGGCCGTGGTTTTCGCTCTCAAAATATGGAGGCATTATTTGTATGGAGTATCGTGTGAGATTTACAGTGATCATCAGAGTTTAAAATACTTGTTCACGCAGAAGGAGTTAAATTTGAGGCAACGACGGTGGATGGAGTTGATAAAGGACTACGATTGTTCTATACACTATCATTCGGGTAAGGCAAATGTGGTCGCTGATGCTTTGAGTCGAAAGACAACAAGAAGATTGGCATGTATATGATGTTCGAAAGTTTTTAGTTTTCACTGAAAAGTGGTGGACCTTTGTTAGCTCATTTCAGAGATGGGCAGTGGCAGGATCCTGATTTGTAAGAGTTCAAACAGCGTGTAGAGAAGGGGAAAATGCCTGAGTTTAGTGTTCGGGATGATGGTATGATTTTGTTTGGAAAGAGAATGTGTTTGCCAAATGCTATGGTTTTAAAGAAGGAAATTTTAGATGAAGCTCATTGTTCTACATATGCTATGCATCCAGGAAGCATTAAGTTGTATCGTGATTTGAGAGAATATTTCTGGTGGAGTGGTATGAAAAGGGAAATTGCGGAGTATGTGGCTGGCTATGAAACTTATCAACGAGTGAAGGCAGAACATCAGAGACCGGCAGGTTTGTTCCAAAATCTTTCTATACCGGAGTGGAAATGGGATCATGTGACGATGGATTTTGTGATAGGTTTGCCACGTTCAAAAGGAGGGTACGATTCCATTTGGGTTATCGTTGATCGATTAACAAAGTCAGCTCACTTTTTGCTGATAAAGACTACGTATACCATGGATAAGTATGCAAAATTATATGTTGATGAGATTGTCAGATTGCATGAGGCACCTATGTCTATTGTTAGTGACATGGATCCTAAATTTACTTCTAGATTTTGGTTTAGTCTACAGCGTGCTATGGGGACTTCTTTGAAATTTAGTACTGCATTTCATCCACAAACTGATGGTCAATTGGAACGAACTATACAGATTCTAGAGGATATGCTGAGAGCGAGTGTTCTGGATTTTGGTGGCGGTTGGGAAGAGAACTTGTCGTTGGCGGAATTCGCTTATAATAACAATCACCAAAGTAGTATTGGCATGCCACCATATGAGGCCTTGTATGGTAGACGATGCAGGACACCGATTTGTTGGGAGGATGTGGGTGAAATAAGTATGTTGGAACGAGAGTTAGAGCAACAAGCCACTGAGGAGCAACCATTGGGTCCGGAGTTAATACAACAAACGATAGATAGTGTTAGATTGATTAGAGAACGTTTGAAAATTGCACAGAGCTGTCAAAAGAGTTATGCGGATAAACGGAGACGTGAGTTAGAGTTTGCATTGGGCGACTTTGTGTTTATTCGTGTTTCAACTTGGAAATGGGTTATTCGCTTCCAAAAGAAAGGAAAATTGGCACCGAGGTACATAGGTCCTTACGAGATTGTGGAGAGAGTAGGGGTTATGACTTATTGTTTGGCATTACCGGTGGAGTTGGCTCGGTTACACGACGTGTTTCATGTCTTTATGCTTCAGAAGTTCGTGGGAGATACGTCAATTATTCTGGAATCAGAACCGTTGGAACTTTCTGAGGATTTGTCTTACGAAGAGACACCGGTTGAGATTCTTGATCAGAAGGAGTTACGTTCTAAGGTGATACCCTACGTGAAAGTATTATGGCGGAATCATAAGGTTGAGGAGGCTACGTGGGAAGGTGAGGAGTCGATGAAACAAAAGTAACCGCATTTGTTTTAGTCAGATAATTCAATTTCGGGATGAAATTTTCTAAGGGGGGAAGAGTTGTAATACCCGCCCCGGATATTTCAATTACTTTTAATTGAAACTATTTGTTGTGGTGGTTAAAAACCGTGAACAATAGAATTTGAGAGGGTCTTATAGGTGATTTGTGATTAGAACATAAGTTAACAATAGGTCTCGCTTGCACGCGATAATCTTTATATAGGTTTACAAGTATCGTGGGGAGATATTTCTTCCCATTCTTCTCTCATACGTGTATAGAGAGAGAGAGAGAGAGAGAGAGAGAGAGAGAAGAGAGAAAGAGGAGGAAAACCCTAGTTTGTTCTTCACGAAATTATTCAAGGTATCTAGAAAACTTGTTAATTTCTGGTATTTTTACTAAGGGTTCAATAGTGTGTCTATTGTATTGTGTTAAAATTTCAGAATTTTCTGAGAAATATGGAAAAAGATAAAAATCATAAATCAAGCTGTGGTAATATTCCTGTTTTTGAGCAGACAGCTTACAGAGCTGCGTCTTTCATCAATTTTTTTTTATGGTTAACGATTATCCTGATTATGGATCCTTTTGGGTTTGAAAGATTGATAAATTAGTGATATTTTGGCGTTGAAATTACTAAAAAGTATTAAGTATTCGATTTTTTATGAATTTTCGAACACAAACTGTTCTGCTGGAAATTGTGTTGCTCTGCTCAGAATTTCTGAGTTTGGGGGTGATTTTGACTAGGTTCCTTTGTTGTGAAAAATCAGGGATGAACTTTGATGAGTGATAATGGTGTGTACCAAATTTGGAGTTTATTAGATGCATATTCTAGGTTTGGCGGAATTTATAAGTTGGTGTGATCCTATTGGATTTTGTATTTGTGGCTCCGACATGTCATGAGAAAAACAGTCATATCTTTTAGCTCGGGTATCGATTTTGCGCACCGATTTTTGATTTGGAAACTAGACTCGTATGCCTTTCGGAATATGTATGGTTTGTGAATTGTTTTGTTATAGGTTAAATTAGTTTTTGGTTTGAAGTTGGTGGACGTGCAAAATCTGTAATTTTGGACAGTTGTGTGAGTAACTTCGGACGAGCATAACTTTGTCGTCCGGACTTTATGTTGGGCAAACTTTATATCAAAATTCATGTACTAGAAGTGTACTTTCTAACGATGGTGGTCTCATAAACTAGTTCTAAACCTATTAAATGTTATGATCATTCTAAGACAGATTGGTCGTGGAATATGTTGTCTTTCTGGAGAATTGGGTAGTGTTTGGGTTTCACACTTATCGTGGGACACTTTTAGGTATTGACTTGGACATATTTGTATCCGTTAGACATTGTTTAGCTTCTTATTAGCTTTATAACCTTGTGCCAAGTATTCTTTGAATTAGTAACTAATATGAGTTAACTTGTGGCTAGGTAAAGAGCCGGTTATTCGGAAGGTGGCGAAACCTTAATTTGGCATACTTCGGTCGACACAAAAGTGAGTGTGTTTGATATGGTTATGTTCAATAAGGTATTACATGGTGGTGGTTGTGTATCATGCTATTTGGGATTTAGCTAATGTTACGCATGTTTGTTGGATGTTGATTGTACCGCTGAAGGTTTGTGTGTGAGGCACATCATGTCGTAAGCCATGCCGCCTAATTAACGGCAGTTGGGAGCATGGTGTGTGGGACACCATTCCTGGGGTATATGGGATTATGGCAAACGGGCCACCGCATATGTTGTGATTATATGTGTGTTGTCTTTTTGAGTACATAAGCTGAAATTGTGTGAACTACGTTCAAGTGAGGTATTCCTTCGGATGTTGTAGTATTTTATTGAATGTATTCTATATCTCACACACTTTGATTTTCCTTTTTGGATTGCCAAGTCACAGGTGGTCATAGACTTGGTCCACTACTGGTTGGCATTTTAGGGACACTTGGGTTAGTATCGAGTGTTGGTATTTTTGGGTCGAGTTGGTTGTAATGGGTCAAACTCTAATTTTTGTTAAACTCATTTTGTGACTAAGGTTGTCAAGTACTTTATGATTTCAAGTTTTTAATTATGTGGGGATCTCTATTAATGTTTAATTACTTATGTTGGGATAAGAGACAACAACTTATGTGCTATGTAAGTTCGTAAAATTGTTGACACCTTGTTTATGTTAAAGTTAAGTCTTCCGCTAAGGTTTTACTTTGTTATGTGTATGGTTTATTGTTTAGATTTTGTTCTTTGGTGTGGAATGCCACGTGGTCGTGTCGGTTCGGACCCACTTCGGGTGTCGTTCCGGGATGGGGCATGACAAGTATTAAGAAGATGACGATATTTTCTTTCAGCTCTACCATTTTGGGCAGGAGTGTCAGTGTAAGACGATTGGTGGATAGTCCCAAGCGAATCTAGGAATTTATGAAACTCTGAAAGTGAATATTCCCCACCCAAGTTAGACCGAAGAATTTTAACAGATATAGAAAACTGATTTTGAACCATAGCATGAAAATTCTTATAAATTGTAAAGAACTCAGATTTGTGTGTCATTAAGTATACCCAAGTATACCGACTAAAATCATCCACAAAAGAGATATAATAGACAAAACCACATTTAGTAGCAACCGGAGAAGGGCCCCTTAAATCAGTGTGAACAAGCTGAAAAGGTGAAGTAGAAACAGAAGTACTTTTATTAAAAGGTAAAGTTGACATTTTTGCAAACTTACAACCACTGCATTCTGAAATATTACTGACTGAAATATGATCCAAATGACCTGACTTAACTAAAAGTTTTAGACGTTCACTAGATAGATGTTCTAATCTAGAATGCCAAAGATAAAACGGAGATGACTTATGATCTAAACAAAAAGATGACGCAGCAGTGAAAGAAGGTTTTATTGGGAGATGCAAGTGCTCCAAAAGATAGAGATCACCAACTCTACAGCCTGCCCCAATCTGCTTCTTGGAATTCTAATCCTGCATAACACAACCAAAGGAAGAGAGAACAACATCAAAACTAGAGTCAGATAATTGGCTTATTGAAAGTAGACTCAAAGACAATTGAGGAACATAGAAGACATTAGGAATAGACAGTGAAGGTGTAGTAGAAGATAGAATGGAACCAATAGAATCAACATGCATGGGAGAACCATTGGCTGTGGCAATACTAATAGGAAAAGCAGGTGGCACACAATTACTAAGAAGAGACATATCAAGAGTCATATGATGAGAAGAGCCAGAATCAAAGATCCAAGTGGTGGGTTGGATACCTTAGGTGGGAGAACCACGCAAACCTGAGTGAGTGGTAGTCATGGCAGAAG
Organism: Rhododendron vialii; assembly: GCF_030253575.1. Lineage (NCBI taxonomy): Eukaryota > Viridiplantae > Streptophyta > Magnoliopsida > Ericales > Ericaceae > Rhododendron > Rhododendron vialii. The sequence goes on from NC_080561.1 coordinate 28,876,808, forward strand.
CTTGGGGGGAACCCCCTCAAATGGCTTCCATGTAAGCTTGAAACTGTTGAAACTGCTAATAATCAATCTTTAAAGGTGCACTACTGGAGGCCAGTGCAGCCAAGGCTGCAGGAGGGCAAGAATACTGTTGTGGTGCCCGAGACTGTTGCGGGGCATGAGAACCAATTGACTGAGTAACATTTCGTCCTTTTGGCTTGGGACGGTTAGGACATTGATGCTTCTAATGACCTTTCTGATGGCAATAGTTACACTCATCTTCAGGAATTTGAGGCCTTGGCTTGGCCGCAAATTGGACAGGATGAGATGTTGGAGTGGGCGAGTGATATGCCAGATATTGGCTAGATGGAGCAAATGGAGCAGCAAAGACAGACTATGAGGGAGGTGCAAGATTAGCCCCTTTGAACCACGTTTCCTCAACGATAAGCTCATGAACTGTAAAGCCCCTGTATTTTTTAATAAATAATAATAATTACCAATATATATATATATATATATATATAAATATATAAATATATATATATTATTTTGCACGTTAGTTATTTAATGCGAAAAATTATTTATGTCGTCACACCAATTTTATTTCTAAAATCGATTGTGCGCGCGCGTGTCCGACAAGTTAATTCGTTAATGCGTGCGTGTGCGTACACTGGATCATTTCACCCAAACCTTAACCTAACTAAATCCCAAACTAGGATCCTAACCCAACTATTACCAAACTAACACTCTACCCTCACCTCACATCTCCCGCTCCTTTCTTCTTTTCAGCCGAAAATCCCACCCTCTCCCCTGCAAAAAAATCAGAAGTTCCCACTCCCCCACCATACCTCCTATCCCATCCAACACTCCATCACACCATTATCCATTGGGTAAAACACTACATTCAAAAATCCAATCTATTAAACAAACCCCCTCCCATTTTTGTATCTCTGTTTTCCCAACAACTTCGGCACAGAGAGAGAGAGAGAGAGAGAGACCAAGCAGCCATTGCCGCCACCTCCCACCGCCAACCGGTCGCACCACCATCATCCTCGCCAACTCCACCACCTTTCAGCCTACCTCCATCACCACCCCGAACTCCCCTCCTTACCAACCGGAACTCACTGCCACCAACCGAGCACCACCAGTCAGCACCCCCGTCACCACCGGACTCCGCCGCCACTCCGAACCACCACCGAAATCCCTCCGTAAATCGTTTCGTCGGGCGAGAGGTAGTCCGGAACTCACCTTCCTAAGTATATATCGTGTTTATATGATGATTTTAAAGCTTGATATGATAATAATCGAACCCGATGTCGTCGGTCGGAATCCGGCCGAAACTCCCCTGTTTTTGTTCTTTTCTTCGCCGACTGTTCCAGTGACTGAAAATATTGAAATGGTTTTGGTATAAACACAGTTTAGTCACTGATTTATGGTTAGTTGTAAATCTACCTAGCATACTAAGAAATAATATTTTAAGTCCTGATCGAGTCCGGACAAAAACCCACGGCTTGGTTCGAACTCCATTAAACCCACTGTTCTATTTTTCCAAAATATATGGCAGCTACTGTAATGTGAAACTTTAGTTAGAAAAATCACATTTTGGCTCCTTGATGGTTGAAAAGCTTTCGAAACCACCCTAAGGAATAAGTAATAACATCATAAGTCCTATGGTTAATAAATTTCTAGTTTAATCTTAGTTTAATCGCACGATTAACTCGATGACATGATAAATTTTAATCGTATGATTAGTTTTATTGCATGATAAATTTTATCGCATGGTTATGTGTTGTTAGCCTGTTAGTATATTATTTTTTTTTAGTTGAAATGTTAAATCGTGTGATATTTTATTGTGATGGTAGAATGGACAAATAAGTTCCCGGGATCGGTTGCGATGTGCGGACTTAACTTATTAGACGTGAAAATAGGATTAATGGAAAAGTTAATAAAGTGAGAGGCTGAGATTTGGATTCCGGGATTGGAACCCGTGGTGATATATTGTTTGGAGATTGATTGGTGGTGAATTTGTGAATTGTTGGTTTACGAAACCCTGGGTACAGCATGGTGGTGGTCAGCTCTCGGATGCTGGGACGGGACATAAGGGTGGCATTGTGCTTGCATCACAACCCAGGCTAGACGGCGCTTGAGCGTTGCCGGTGAAGCTTTATCCGAACTTATGGTTGCGGATGGGATATCCGAGTACATAACTTAGGTATCTTTCATCCGGATCTGGAAAAGGGGAGTCGGACCACACCAGTGTTTGTATCAGAGGTTCTGGGTAGGAACGGATCTGTGGATAAGATCCGAGATTTCACTTAGGATAAATAATAGTAATGAAATAATGGATTTGTTCTCTTTTGATGTTATTCTTATTGCATTCCCATTATAAATCTTGTTGCTTGTAAGTTATGGGTTCGGGTGGGTTTTGGCTACTGAGCGTCATCGCTCACGGTATTATGTTGCCCTGGTAACTCGAACGCCAGGTACTGAAGACGGAACGGAAGTGCCGTTCGAGCAGCCTAACTTTGACCCTGCTACGGACGGAAGCGAGGAACCTTGGTTGCCGTACGCTTAGATGCTCTGGCAGAAAATTGGTCTTTGATTTTGAAAGCTTAAACGTTTAAATTTGGAAAATGTAATTACTTGACTTGTTCGAAACTTTAAACTTAATTCGATATGGTTGTAATATTTTGACGTATGCTTTTGGAATGACTGACGCAGTAAATCGGATTAATCCTTTGAGAAAATTGTCTTTTAATATTTATTTAACGTTTCCGAAATTCGAGGCGTTACAACTTGGTATCAGAGCCTAGGTTTAACGATAATCGCGAGGACGTGAGTAATGGGTAGAAGTAAGCGCGGGGATATTTAGTATTGGTAGCTAAGCATACCATATATTCACTATCAACACGCTCCTTTAAAATTATCAATTTCTTAAAATATTTTACTAATAAAACTTAAATTTTTTAAAATGTAGGATGTCGAGCCACTCATCATCACCACAGTCGGAATCGGACGACCTGAGCTTTGACACCTACGGAAGATGGAGGCAGAGAGGACGTCATATCATGCCCCGAGATGCGCGTCAGCTTCAGGGAAAACTCAAATGGCAAGCAGAGAAGAGCATTATGTGGGACATCAAAAAAGTGCATGAAGACTCCCCGAACTGTTCCCTGGAGAAGCAGAAGCTGCTGGTGGACTATCGCCTCAAAAACCACGGCCTGAAGTACAAGGAAGCTCGAAAGATTATTGCCAACGATGAGCAGTATGAGCGCCTGAGGGCAGAGGCCCTAGCTCAGCCTTATGTGTCTTATCGACCACCGTCACCAGAAAGTGTGGGGTTTTACATCGCTCGTCCATCTTCACTGCCAGATTCACCTGGACAGACTTACCCACCACCCGCGTCAGCACCTCCGATTTATATCGACATATCTTCAGACTCAGAGGATGAGGACCCAGAGGAGCCACCGATGGACGATTCAGACTAGAGTACTATAGTACTTGTCAGCGAACCCTAGTTATAGTACTAAGAAGAGAAGGGTCGCTGTACTTTTGGTAGCACTCTTTTGTTCATGGTAGCAGTGCTAGTAGTAGGATCTCTCGTAGTACTCTTTTGATGATGGTAGTACTAGTGGTACTATTTTCTTTGTGTATTGATGTGATAGAACTACGATGCCGAGATCTGTGATTGTACTCTTTGACTATTAAATGAATGATATTTCAGCTCAGTATTGTGTATTTCTTGTCTTAAGTAAAATTTTATGCAAACGGGCAATACAACTAGAAATCCCTTTTTGACCATTCGAATCCGGCTTATGTAGATGGTGGGGACACGAAATGGTAGCGGCAGTAACAACAACAATCATAATAACAACTCGGGTGGAAACAACAACAATGGGGACACAAATCAGAACATTGCGGCCGCCCTGGGGAACGTGGCCCAGATACTCCAGAATCTTGCTGCAAATCCACGAGGACCTCAGCCTTGAACAGCCCCAGACCGTACTCATCTATTTTCTGAATTTAGAAAACAGAGACCTCCAACCTTTCAAGGGGCACCTAATCCTCATGTTGCTGATGGATGGATCCGTCAGATCAAGAAGATGTTGGACACCATGGGAGTTCAACAGGGGGCTGACCAGGTGGCCTTGGCCACGTACCAACTGGAAGGGGAAGCTGATTATTGGTGGGAGGCTACCAAGAATACTGTGAATCTCGCCACAATTACATGGACTCAATTCGAGGAGATCTTTTTGGAGAAGTATTTCCCTACACCGATTAAGGACCAGATGGCACAGGAGTTTCTAGCACTTAGGCAAGGAACGATGACTGTGACACAGTACATGGCACGATTTGAGGAGCTATCACGACACGCATCGATGTATGTCCCTACTGATGCTGCTAAAGCGAGAAAGTTTGATTGGGGGTTAGAGGACCCTCTTCGGGGAAAAGTCGTTGGTATGGAGCTTTCAACCTTCTCTCGGGTGGTGAGAGCCACTTTGATCAATGAAAGGGAACTCAATGACTCTCGTAGAATTTTGAATCAAAAGAAGGCTACTCAAATGGGAGGACCAATCCGTAACAACAATTAGGGGTATGTTGCACCCAAGCCATACAATCAGAATAACAATCGGAACAACCAACTGTGGAGAAACAATAACCAGAATTGAGGCTCGAATCAAGTACTGCATCAGATTCAGCAGCAGAACAGAGCACCCGGAGGGGTAAAGTGCTTCCACCGCAATCAAGAGGGACATATGAAGCGTTACTGCTCGCAGTTAGTAGGATCTGGGAGCTCAGGATATGGGGTACAGCAACAGCAATCATATCAGGGGAAACCAGCTGGACAAGGAAATCAGTATCAGGGAAACCCTAACCACCAGAAGCTAGGTTGGAACTCACAACAACAACGCCAGTTTCAGAACCAGGGAATGAGGAAAGGACCGAGAGGTCAGAATCAGCCAATTGGGGGACGAGTGTTTGCACTACAGGGCGAGGAGGAAGCATACGACCCTGCAGTCATTCAAGGTAACCTTATTCTTTTCAGCACTTGTGTACGAGCGTTATTTGATTCTGGTGCATCACATTCGTTTATACCTGCTGCCTGCGCTAATACGTTAGGATTAGAATTCGAGCATTTAGAGTCGTCGATGAGAGTCACTTCACCGTTAGGAGGTCAGATTCCAGTAAGTTCGATATGCAGATCTTGTGAGATAGAAGTGTCTGATATACGTTTGACCTGCGACCTCCGTATTATTGACATGGTGGATTTCGACGTAATTTTGGGAATGGATTGGTTATCTGCCCATCGTGCTGTGATTGATTGCCACCGAAAGATCGTAATAGCCTACTCTCCAGATGGGCTATGTTTCCGTTTTAAGGGGGATAGACAGAATCTTGCCTTATCAGCACCACAATCGAAGTGGAAAGATAAGCTATCAGGATGTTGGCGAGCCTCATGCTTGAGGAAGAGGATCACATGGAATTGGGACTACCGCGGATCATTTGTGAATACGCAGATGTATTTCCTGACGAGTTGCCTAGATTACCGCCGCGAAGAGAGTTGGATTTTACCATCGAGCTACAACCGGGGGTTGCGCCTATCTCCATGGCACCATTTCGCATGGCACTTGCGGAACTGCGGGAACTGAAGGTTCAACTTGAAGAGTTGTTAGAGAAAGGTTTTATCCGACCGAGCACGTTGCCATGGGGAGCGCCTGCGCTCTTTGTCAAGAAGAAGGAAGGAACTCTTCGACTCTGTATTGACTACCGTTAACTCAATCGAGTCACGATCAAAAATCGCTACCCCCTCCCAAGGATAGACGATTTGTTCGATCAATTGAGAGGATCGACTTGTTTCTCAAAAATTGATTTACGCTCGGGATACCATCAGCTGCGTGTCCGAGATAGTGACATCGACAAGACTGCATTCAGAACTCGCTACGGACATTACGAGTTTGTTGTGATGCCATTTGGATTGACCAACGCACCTGCCGTATTTATGTGCTTGATGAATAAGATCTTCACGCCGTACCTCGACCAATTTGTCGTGGTGTTCATCGATGACATATTGGTATATTCCCAATCGGAACAAGACCACGAGGAGCACTTAAGGATAGTTCTGCAGGTGTTAAGGGAGAACAAGTTGTATGCTAAGGCAAGTAAATGTGAATTCTGGATGAAAGAGGTGAAATTCCTTGGTCATGTTGTGTCGGAAAAAGGAATTTCGGTGGAAAGAAGTAAGGTGGAAGCAGTCATGGATTGGAAGCGACCGAAAATGGTATTCGAGATCCGAAGTTTCCTTGGGTTAGCCGGATACTACAGGAGGTTCATTCAGGACTTTTCCACGCTAGCCAAACCGATGACTAAACCGACACAGAAGGGTGTCAAGTTTGATTGGAATGAGGCTTGCGAAAAGTCGTTTCAGGAGCTCAAAAGAAGATTGACTAGTGCGCCCATATTGATCGTACCAGAGAGAAACGTGGGTTATGCAGTGTATTGCGATGCTTCTAAAGATGATCTGGGATGTGTGCTGATGAAAACAGGAAGGTTATTGCCTATGGATCACGACAGCTGAAACCGCACGAGAAGAACTACCCGACGCATGATTTGGAACTCGCTGCAGTTGTTTATGCTCTCAAGACCTGGCGCCACTACCTTTATGGAGAGCAATTCGAGGTTTTCACAGATCATAAGAGCCTCAAGTACTTATTCACTCAGAGGGAGCTAAATCTGAGACAGAGGAGATGGATGGAATACTTAGAGGATTATGATTTCACATTGTCTTATCACCCAGGCAAGGCCAATGTCGTGGCAGATGCCCTTAGTCGCAAGACGAGGGGACAGTTAGCTAGACTAGCTATTAAAGAATGGGAGATGGTAGAAACTCTCAACGAATTTCAATTACAGCCAACCAATAGCGAAGGAGGAGCTTGCTTGTTTGCCATAGTCGCCACACCAGCATTGCACCGAGAGATTCTTATCGTGCAGACTTTCGATCAGGAATGCGACTTCATCAGGTAACAATTGGCAACAGGAAAAGCAGCAACAGGATGGACAATCCACGCCGATAAGAGCCTCAGATTTCGAGATCGAATTTTTGTACCTGATATGAATACCCTACGGGAAGCCGTTCTGAGGGAGTTTCATCAATCAAACTTTGTCGTGCACCCTGGAGGGAACAAGATGTATCAGAACCTTCGTAGACTATATTGGTGGGGAGGAATCAAGAATGACGTAGCCAAGTACGTATCCATGTGTCTCACGTGCCAGCAAGTGAAAGCTGAACACCAGAAGCCAGGAGGGACCCTTCAGCCATTACCAATTCCAGGATGGAAGTGGGAGCATATCACTATGGACTTCGTGACAGGATTGCCTAGGTCAGTCAAGAAGAACACCGCTATTTGGGTAATTGTGGATCGACTAACCAAATTTGCTCATTTCTTACCCGTTCGTATGACTAATACCATGGAATCTTTCAGCAGGCTCTACATCAACGAAATCATTCGATTGCACGGAGTGCCGGTATCTATAGTTTCTGATCGAGACCCTCGTTTCACCTCCAACTTTTGGGGAAGCTTACAGAAAGCACTGGGAACAGATATCCGCCTGAGTACAGCTTTTCACCCTCAAACTGATGGACAGTCTGAGAGGACGATTCAAACCTTGGAGGACATGCTCCGAGCTTGTGTGTTGGATTTTGAAGGAAGTTGGGAGAGACACCTACCGCTGGTGGAGTTTGCCTATAACAACAGCTATCAAGCTAGCATCGGGATGGCCCCTTACGAAGCACTATATGGACGACCATGCCGATCACCCATTTGTTGGACAGAGGTTAGAGAGAACACTTTACTTGGACCTGAGCTGGTTCGAGAAACTACTGAGAAGGTAAAGGTGATCAGAGAGCGACTTTTGACCGCACAGAATAGACAAAAGAGTTATGCTGATAAGAGGGTAAGGCCTTTGACGTTTAATGTGGGAGATCACTTGTTCTTAAAAATCAAGCCTTGTCGTGGGATCATTCGATTTGGCAAGAAAGGGAAGTTATCACCTCGCTACATTGGTCCGTTTGAGATCTTGGAGCGAATTGGAGAAGTAGCTTATCGCCTTGCTCTACCACCGCAGATTGCCAAAGTTCACAACGTCTTTCACGTTTCTATGCTGCGGAAATATATGGCCCATCCCACCCACGTGCTTAATTGGGAGGAAGTAACACTGGACGAGGATACGACTTTTGAAGAACAACCGGTAGAAATCCAGGATCATGGAGAAAAAGTTACCCGAGGACGAACAATCAAATTAGTCAGAGTCCTGTGGAGACACCGAGGACTAGAGGAATCAACTTGGGAACGCGAGGACACACTGAGAGCCAACTACCCGCACCTGTTTCAAATCAAAGGTACATCTTAATTTCGAGGACGAAATTGTCTTAAGGGGGATAGGTTGTAAAGACCCTGTATTTTTTAATAAATAATAATAATTACCAATATATATATATATATATTATATTTTACACGTTAGTTATTTAATGCGAAAAATTATTTATGTCGTCACACCAATTTTATTTCTAAAATCGATTGTGCGCGCGCGTGTCCGACGAGTTAATTCGTTAATGCGTGCGTGTGTACACTGGATCATTTCACCCAAACCTTAACCTAACTAAATCCCAAACTAGGATCCTAACCCAACTATTACCAAACTAACACTCTACCCTCACTTCACATCTCCCGCTCCTTTCTTCTTTTCAGCCGAAAATCCCACCCTCTCCCCTGCAAAAAAATCAGAAGTTCCCACTCCCCCACCATACCTCCTATCCCATCCAACACTCCATCACACCATTATCCATTGGGTAAAACACTACATTCAAAAATCCAATCTATTAAACAAACCCCCTCCCATTTTTATATCTCTGTTTTCCCAGCAACTTCGGCACAGAGAGAGAGAGAGAGAGAGAGACCAAGCAGCCATTGCCGCCACCTCCCACTGCCAGCCGGTCGCACCACCATCATCCTCGCCAACTCCACCACCTCTCGGCCTACCTCCATCACCACCCCGAACTCCCCTCCTTACCAACCGGAACTCACTGCCACCAACCGAGCACCACCAGTCAGCACCCCCGTCACCACCGGACTCCGCCGCCACTCCGAACCACCACCGAAACCCCTCCGTAAATCGTTTCGTCGGACGAGAGGTAGTCCGGAACTCACCTCCCTAAGTATATATCGTGTTTATATGATGATTTTAAAGCTTGATATGATAATAATCGAACCCGATGTCGTCGGTCGGAATCCGGCCGAAACTCCCCTGTTTTTGTTCTTTTCTTCGCCGACTGTTCCAGTGACTGAAAATATTGAAATGGTTTTGGTATAAACACAGTTTAGTCACTGATTTATGGTTAGTTGTAAATCTACCTAGCATACTAAGAAATAATATTTTAAGTCCTGATCGAGTCCGGACAAAAACCCACGGCTTGGTTCGAACTCCATTAAACCCACTGTTCTGTTTTTCCAAAATATATGGCAGCTACTGTAATGTGAAACTTTAGTTAGAAAAATCACATTTTGGCTCCTTGATGGTTGAAAAGCTTTTGAAACCACCCTAAGGAATAAGTAATAACATCATAAGTCCTATGGTTAATAAATTTCTAGTTTAATCTTAGTTTAATCGCACGATTAACTCGATGACATGATAAATTTTAATCGTATGATTAGTTTTATTGCATGATAAATTTTATCGCATGGTTATGTGTTGTTAGCCTGTTAGTATATTATTTTTTTTTAGTTGAAATGTTAAATCGTGTGATATTTTATTGTGATGGTAGAATGGACAAATAAGTTCCCGGGATCGGTTGTGATGTGCGGACTTAACTTATTAGACGTGAAAATAGGATTAATGGAAAAGTTATTAAAGTGATAGGCTGAGATTTGGATTCCGGGATTGGAACCCGTGGTGATATATTGTTTGGAGATTGATTGGTGGTGAATTTGTGAATTGTTGGTTTACGAAACCCTGGGTATGGCATGGTAGTGGTCAGCTCTCGGATGCTGGGACGAGACATAAGGGTGGCATTGTGCTTGTGTCACAACCCGGGCTAGACGGCGCTTGAGCGTTGCCGGTGAAGTTTTATCCGAACTTATGGTTGCGGATGGGATATCCGAGTACATAACTTAGGTATCTTTCATCCGGATCTGGAAAAGGGGAGTCGGACCACACCAGTGTTTGTATCAAAGGTTTTGGGTAGGAACGAATCTGTGGATAAGATCCGAGATTTCACTTAGGATAAATAATAGTAATGAAATAATGGATTTGTTCTCTTTTGATGTTATTCTTATTGCATTCTCATTATAAATCTTGTTGCTTGTAAGTTATGGGTTCGGGTGGGTTTTGGCTACTGAGCGTCATCGCTCACGGTACTATGTTGCCCTGGTAACTCGAACGCCAGGTACTGAAGACGGAACGGAAGTGCCGTTCGAGCAGCCTAACTTTGACTCTGCTACGGATGGAGGCGAGGAACCTTGGTTGCCTTACGCTTAGATGCTCTGGCAGAAAATTGGTCTTTGATTTTGAAAGCTTAAACGTTTAAATTTGGAAAATGTAATTACTTGACTTGTTCGAAACTTTAAACTTAATTCGATATGGTTGTAATATTTTGACGTATGCTTTTGGAATGACTGACGCAGTAAATCGGATTAATCCTTTGAGAAAATTGTCTTTTAATATTTATTTAACGTTTCCGAAATTCGGGGCGTTACATGAACAGCACCATCTACTGAAGGCAATGGATACCGATGCTAGATAGCCCCGTGAAGAGGCTCAAACTGAGGTCGAAAGGCCATCAAAAACTAAACAAGTCATAGCTCCTCACGAAATTTGACATAACTATCAAGTAGCTGCAAATCTGAAGGTTCCATGGAGCTAACTGATCCCAATAAGTAGTCATTTCGTTATAAAATTGTTGAATCGATTTATTGTTTTGGATGGTATTTCGGATGGACATTTCATGCTCATATTGTTTAGCAAAATTTGATTCAAGATACAGAGCTTGTAGATAATCCCAAACTTTCTTTGCTGTGTTATATTTCGAAAAATTCATGCCAATACTTGGTTCTACGGAGTTGTGAAACCAAGTCAAAATCTGTGCATTCCCTGTGTTCTATTTTCCCAAGGCAGTGGCATACCCTGGGTCTTTTGGATCAGAAGGAGGTAGCGTAGAACCGTCTACGTATCCCCATATTTCTTTACCAACAACAAAATTTTTCATCACATGAGCCCAGTAGGAGTAGTTGTTACCGGTGAAACGAACACTAATAGTCTGATTTTTATTGCTAGACATGATGCTAACAGAGAAACGTAGTCAAAAAAGAAAACAGAATACCAGAGTACCAATCTGCCTTAGACTGGTTCGTCGGAGCTGTAACAGAGGTCGCCGCCAGAGCTACTACAGTGTCGGCAAGTGCTGCTGGAAGTTGTCGGAGTGTGGGTAGGTCACCGGTGGTTGGAGAGGGATGGGTGTCGACTGCTGTGGGCATTTCTTGTGATTTGGGTTGCAGAAAAACAGAGAGAGGGAGCGAGAGTAGCTGACAGAGGGAGAGAGATTTGAGGATAGAAGACTGATTGGAAAGCAGGTTAGGGTTTCGGAACCCGCTCTGATACCATGATAGAAAACAGAGAAACAGAAACGAAAAATACTAATATTATTTCTGAATGAATTACAATGAGGTGAGTACATCTTTAAATAGAGTAAAGCTATGCCTAAGAAAGGAAGATTACAAGATTTGATTACGATATGATTACCCTATGATTATGCTATGATATGATTACCCTATGATTTGATTACGATACATGTCCTAAAATAGCATATTACAAGAAGATACAGAATATATATTCACAGAATGAACGGATTTTTTTTTCTTGATTAGCCTTGATCAGGTCCTTTCATATTTGAATTTTTCTATTTCCATTTGCCAAATGTAAGGTATAATTCATATATAAATAAACGATACGATGTTAATTGAAGAGAAACTCAAAAATTAAACATACATACATGCAATACAATACTAATTAATTAAAGTTTCAAATCATAAATAAAAGAGTACACAATACTCTGTTGAAAAACATACGTACAGATTCATCTGAAATAACTCCTACAACCAAACAAGGATATCAAACTACCATTATTATAACTAGTGCTAGTCCGTGCCTACGGCACTACGCATTCCGATTAGAAGGAGATGGCAGTTGTGTGATTTAAGTGAAAACCATGGGTACTTAATCGGGAAGTGGGAGGATGCACTACAGTCTTTGAATCAAATGAATTTAAGCCGTTCCAACAACTTGTTCCCACACCCTTCTGTTTTATAATAGAGATGGCTACCACCTCACCCAAGCAAAAAATCATAGCGAGAATAAGGCCGAGTCCAAACCAATCTCTAGCCAGATGTGTGTAATTCGTTGAGGATCCAGTCGCATCATCTGCCAATGGGAGAAGAGAAGGTGGCACCGTTTCCTCAACTTGTTTGGTGAAAGTCACCCAAGCATTGCAGGCCTCATCCCATGAGGCGTATTTTTTATGCACAGTACCTGGGAACCTATTAACCTGCTCACTATAAGCTGGCTAGTCATCGTAGATGCCCGGCTTCTTCCTTACAAACACAACATAGAATTTTTGGCCTTCTATACTTATTGTGTATAATACTGCATAAAAGAGGGAGTCCAGTCGCATGAAGCAATTTTTAGGTAAAGTACAAAAGTAGGAACACATAATACTAATGGAAAAAGCCAAATAACACCATGGAAAACATGGCATCATTCTAATATATTTCCTATGGCCAAAAACACAGACCCCAATTCAGAAATTGAACTTAGAATTAAATGTCCTAAACCCATTTTTCTATTGACATCAGAAAAACCAAAACCAACATTAACTTCTACCAACGTCCAAGTACAATCCAAATGCAACAAGACTTAGAATTTGTGCAGTACTACAACACATATAAATTAAGCTAAGTTAACCCGACAAATTTACTGCAACTAAACTAGTACAATGCAATAAAAATCAATATGCATTCCAGATTTCAATAGCCATTTGGTCCCACTTATGCGCCATCAATTCCAAACACACGAGATGTGTTCAAAGGCTCTACTTCATCTACATCATCATCAACCTCTTCATCAGTTTCTCCTTCCCAATCGATATCTTCATTATAACTGTCAAAATATTCATCTCTCTCATGATGCATTAAGATAAAGTTGTAGATAACACAAAAAGCCGTAACAATTGTTGGTTGACGGACGTTGTCATAATTCGGCATACCTTTTAGTATTGGAAACCTTTTTTTCAAAACCCGAAAGCATATCTCAATTACATTTCTCAAGGATGAGTGCTTATAGTTGAATAGTTCGTACGGTGTGCAGAATATTGTATTGGCCCCATCCCATTGGTCCCTGTGTTATCGTTGTCCTCGGTACAGAGCCAGATAACCAGGCATATTTGAGTATCCAGAATCGACCAAATAGTACTTATCTAAATCATAAATTACTCTTGTGAGTATAGTGTGGTTCCTACTAAAACATATCCAAAAACAAATATGAGAAAAATCTTATTAAAATTCGAAAACTTACTGATTGGTGGATGTGGGAAGTTAAAGTCCGAATTCAATACTGCCGCAAAGAAAACACATCCATCATGGGCGCTACCTTCCCAACCTGGGTACACAAATGTGAACTTCATGTCAAAGGAACACACAACCATTACATTTTGTGTTTTGGTGGATTTTCTTCCGAGAAATGCTAATTCTTTAGAAGCCGGTACCCAAGCATCTATGTGGGTTCCATCTATCGTGCCAACACAATCCTATTGAGATTTTTTAAAAAAGGCATTAGCATAGGTATATATTTTGTGTTGTGTGTTAAACGGTATCGTATGTAATACATTCTTACTTGGAACCATGGATAGTATCTTCTATCATGGAGAATTTTAGGAGGCGTTTCTTGAAGATTTGGTGGTCGAATAATAAAGGGAGCGAGATTGCAAATAGCACGAAGCATGATGTTGAAATGCTTGCTTGGAAGCGGTCAGCAACAATTCTATCTCGTGCATTTTGTCTGCAAATGTACAAGAATATAGCCAAAGACTCCTCGACTGAGAGGTTCTTATGATCCCATTCAAGTAGTCCTCTTCGAACTAGCTCGACCGCCAACTCTCTAAATGTATGTTTGTCAACACGTAAAATATCTTTTATGTTACCTGGATTGGATTTCAAAAGAAACATGGTATATTCTAGTCCCGATAAAGGACATGTTCTTTGTGGAATTTTTTGTTTCTCATCTCATTCCATCATAGCGAGTGTTTCGAGTTCCAGCAAGTCATCATCATCACTAAAATCATCCTCGAGTTGGTGAGGCGGAATTCCACTTGGTGACATGGTGATTTACTTACCTTTGCCAATCTATTAGAAATATATACTAGCACTTTAAAAAAGTTCAACAAACCAGGTTTTCAAATTATAATGGGCTCATTCTCTAAAAACTAATGATATGTAAGCTTGAAACTATTGCTGAACAAAAGAAAAAAGAAGAGTTACTTTTTGGCCAATTTTCTGTTATCATTTCATGCCTCTTGTGGTCTTCAGAAACCATTATGCTTGGACAGCACTGACACATTAGACTTTTTGCAAGCAAATTATGGAGTAGAAAATTGGATTCTTAAGACCATGGAACTCTACCTAAATCTACGGAACAATATATAAAACTAGATTGTTCTAAAGTCATGACGAGTGTTTTGAGGATTGCAATGGTAGATTGGGACTTGAAAAAATGACTCTCCAATCCCCATCCTTGATCTACAACCAACAAAAACAAAGTTCTAGGAAGGGTCATGCATTCACCTACGATAATGGGCACACATATAAGTCTAACCATAAGACCTCATGAAACCTGTCAATAGAAGTCCACACAATGCAGGGTACCTGGTGTTTTAGGGGAAGGGATCAAAAGGGGCCGGTAAGAGGCCATGATCTTGGGACCCAACAATCATCAATACTCACGAAAATGAGTTACTAACACCTAGATACTGATGTCAATTAATATCCTCAAAAATCTCCACTAGAGCAACATAAATATAGCTAGAGAGGATATGGGTATTCACAAAATTCATGAAACACCCAGATGGTGATCTCAACTAAATTCCCCAAATATGTATTGGAAATACAAGTCATTGAGAAATACAAGTCCAGCTAATGATCTAAATATGTATTAGAACCATAACTAAAACCATATAACTAAATATGTATCGGGTTTCCTTTTCCTTCGTAGTATTAGATTTTATGCAGTTAGCCATATAACTAAAACCCATATCAATCGTGCCAAACCAATCCTTATAAAGGAAAAAAAACCCACCAAACACCAATAAACTTCTCACAACGATTTCAAATTCGTAGCACGAAAGGATCACAAATTGTTCTTACACCACAAACTATTACTGGAAATTAGAAGTCACAACAAAATTGTTCATAAAGTGAAAAAATAGACATAAGGCTCATAAAAAACAGTCACAACATAGATTACTATTGGAAACACAAATCTCTTCCATACTACTTGAATTTAAAACAAACTCATGGACTTCCTACCTAAGTTCATAAAACATGCATTAGGTTCACAAACTATTATTCGACTTCCCATCTCTTCCCATTAGTTCCTGAATTCAAAGCAGTTGATCCAACCCATCCTTCCATCTGGAGTCAGCTTTATAAAGTCTTCCCTATAAAAGGCAGTTTCACCAACAAAGGGCTTCAGTGGGTTCATTCCTTCGAGACAAGCCTCAATAGAGTAATTTTTGGCCTCAAGAGGTTGTTGTGTCAAGGTCTCAAAATACTCTCCATTCTTTTGGTTTGTGAAATTCACCCTATCATAAGCCTTTTTTTGCTCACATCGCATTGACTTACTACTTGTTCCACCACTTCCATCAGACATTCACTTTCTGGAATCAACTGACATGCTATCACTTCTCCTTATGGCCTTTCCTTGATTCCTTAATGCTTGCTCATGCTCTAGCGAGGGGGGCCCTAGGGAGCTGGGTTGGCTAAAGATGCCTATGGCCAACGAGCCTTCCAAAAGCTCGTCCAAGAGGTCAAAATGGTCGAGCCATTTACCAATAAATTTTTTGGCATCCTTATTTGCCTACAACGAATAGGAAAATTGGAAATTAGAGTCCTATAAGATGGAATGGTGCTGGTATAAGTCAAATCATGGTTCTCTAAGGTTTATATACCTACAAATATGTTAGCCACATTTCCGTCGATGCAGTGACTGTTTGACTAACCAGGTCCCAACCTAACCCATTTCGCTCGATCAGGTCTTTCAATAACCTGTACTCTTTTTTGAGACGGTCAAATTTCTGGTGGATCTTAATAGGTATGTAGTCAATCTTATGTGTCCTCTTCTTTAACTCCTCTAGGATTGCTGCCCATTGTAGGGAATTAAACTTGCGATTTTTGTTCGAGTTTGTTGAATGGTCTTTCCTCGCCTCTTGGGCATTATTTGGAGGAAAATTTCGGTGTACTCATAGCTTCAGTTGTCGGGATCGAGTTTTTTACAACTCATTATAGGCTAACATGTGGGAAATAATTAACGCATGTTACACATTACCATAGTGAGATGACATATGCAATTTCACGTGATGCCTAATCAAATCGACATTAATAAGGAGTAAGAGGAGTACCACTTGGACACTGTTCTCGTCGGTGAATGAGTTTGCCGAGGGCGTAGGAGATGAAGCACGTCTTTTCCTCTTTGAAGTTGGAGTTGAGGGTTCAAATTTCAGTGACAATGGTTGGCTTAACAACAACAAAAAAGATCAAACAAATTACCCACAAGTAGTTTAAACAAATTACACAACTGTGAACCAAACAAACTGCATAAACATGACTCCTATTCTTGGATCATTACCAGCCTATTCCATGATACCGCATCTTCTCTCTCAGCATTTTACCAAACAGCTTCTCTAGTTAGTTTTAACATCTCTAACTTCGCATACCCAGAAAACCTATTATTCTAACAATATAATATTCGTACAGGCATATCCCCAACCACACTACATACATGACCAATTGATTCTACAAGAAAGAGTAGCTACAAAACAAATTTATTCCAAGAATGCGACCAAAGAAATCCACAAAAAAATAGTTGATTTTTTTAGATCTGAAAATTGTGCCAATTAATTCTGGTCCATGTGACTATCATGATCTGAAAAACAATGAGGGAAGAATTCATAACCCAAAAATAGTTGATTTTTTTAGATGGAAGCCTTCAACCCAAAAATAAAACTAAATAAATAAATCCAGAACACACCAATTGTTGTTCTACCAAAAATTTCCTAAATTTTGCGGACCATTTTAGTTCTACTAGAACAGATCTAGAACACAATAGTGCCGACAAATCTGATTCCATTTTACAACACTAATGGACAATTTTAGCAACTTGATTACAGATCTGACCGACAATTTGACCCGTTAACAGAAAAATCAAATCGTGTAGTAGAAAAAATTGAACTTACAACTCATGAACAAAATCAAACCATACCTCTACTCTTTGAACACAGGTTGATTAGAGAAGCCAATTACCGCACCGAATGTCGTCTTTGCTTGGGCCTCCATTTTGTTGGATTAGGAGGTTATTAAAGAGGCAGACGAATGCGTTTGACGCCCTTTATCCATCTTTATAGAGCAAAGGTCTTGTAATGAACAGGAATCGGTCAAATAATACCAGCTTTATCCTCAAGCTGCTCTTTGATTCTCGAATCCTTTGAGATTTCACGAACAGCATGGCTAGAGAGAGAGTGAGAAGAGGCTAGGGCAAATTTGATTTGAGAGAGGGGGGAATCGTCCTAATCTTCTGCAACAGAGAGAGAGACAGAGACAGAGACAGAGAGAGATGAGTAAAGGTGAAAGGTTTATAGTCAAATCTCTGCAACACTGTAAAGGTGAAAGGTAGAAGGGGGTAGGTTTACGTTAATGAGGGGAGTAAATGAGGATAGGTGAGTGTAGGGGATTATTTTCCCCAAACTGGGAACCGAACGCCAGTTTAAGTTTTTGAAAAGTGCTAAACTTCTAATCGAACACAACCAACATTTGTAAAACTTGAAATATGGTCACAAGTGGCGAGCAGCCAAATCAGGAGGGATTGGGGTGCTCTAGTGCACCCCCGCACTACACCAAAAATACATCCTTTCCTTCTCCTAGCTGGTATCTTGGACTTGAATAGGATTTAAAATGGCATTATTAGTGCCTCGGTTGATCTCGAACATAAGTCATTCAATCGTTTAATCCACCTCTTTTTTGTGGGTTTTTTCCATTTTAAATTGTTGCTAATTGTTTAGTGATGGTTAGGGCTACAAACAATTTGGTCAAGACTCATGTCTTTATCAAGCCTATCTTGTTAGATTTTGTTGATGTAATGCAATATTACCAATATGTAACTGTCACAAAAGTTTATAGGTTAGTTTTTAGAGCATCTCGGGACTTGCTAAATCTTAAATGACTAATAGGTAATTTGGCTAGCCTCATCCCTCTAAATAGGCCTTTAGTAGCTTCAAGTAACCCTTGCGAGTTTGGATATATAACTGCTACAATGCCTCCACATTTACTGAGGTACTGTGGATTAATCAACCAATGTTATACTCTATCTATCACATTTTGTTTGTCCACTTTTTAAATTTTTTTCCAAACTAATTATCAATTTTGTAAAATTTTCCTTAAAAAGAAGTCTTCTTAAAAACATAGTTTTACCATTCTTTCTTGATTTAAAATAACAAGTAGTATAATTTAAAGTTTGGCATTCGTGGAAAGTCAATAGGGCTACACAGGAGGAACTACCTCATTAGCTAAAACATAAGCAACAAAAGAAGGGGGATTAGCCACCCAATTAATAGGAAGAAGTCCCTAAGAGCCTTTTTCGCCACCACATGAGCCAAGGCGTTTGCTTCCCTTTTCACCCATTGCAGACAAACCCCAACCTCCCTTACGAGGTCTCTGATATCCATCACAACTGAAGCCACTTCCTAAGGAGGAACAAGTTTAGAGACACTAAGTTTAATGGCTACTTGGTTGTCTAATTCAATAACAATGCCCAACAATCCCAAAGCCTTGACCATCACACATGCAAAATGCAGTGCTAAAAGTTCTCCCTGAAGAGGGCTAGAAACCTTAACTGAGCTCACATTTTGTAGAGACTCGTTAATTTCTTTTATATAATTTTAAAGTTTATAAAGGGATAAATGATGGTTTAATGTGGAAATTATGGTTGGGGGTTAATGTGCAAGGATTTGGGAGATGTGGGTGTTGGTGTAATATGGTGTATATATATGTGTGTGTGGTGTGTGGCAGGGGATTTATTTTCCCCTTTCCATCTCTCGGTCTCTCACTCTCTCTCCCGACTCTCTCTCGGCTCTATCTCTCTCACTCCCTCACCCAAAATTTCATCTCCAAACTCAAAACCCATAATAATCAACCTTAACTCCATCCTCTACTTGCGTATTGGGGCTCGTATCGCGTTAGATAGAGCTCGGTTCAGTGTATTTAGCTCGGTTTGGATTCCGTAAGTTAAAGCTTGCTTAATCTCTTCGATTTCGGCTTGGATACTTGAGGTAGGGAATTCTACCTCTCTTTATATGTTATTTGAGTGTTCTTGTACCATCTTTGAGTTTGTGTTGAATGTTATTGAGATCGGATCGAAATCTGAAAATCCTGTCAAAATTGCCAGAAAACATATTTCCTCTACCGGTAGGAACTTTTCTTCTACTGGTAGGACAAGTGAGAAATTCTTCATAACCAACTCAAACATACTGCAGCAGCTCAAAGTTACTCATTTCCTACCGGTAGGAATTTTTCTTCTACCAGTAGGCCAAGTGCAAGATTGTCTTAAGCAAAATGTTGGCCCTTCTGTTTCTAGTTTCTACCGGTAGGAATTCTTCACCTACCGGTAGGTAAAGTGCCGAATTCTTCTCTTCTATAGGTAGGACTCATGCACCTACCGATAAGTACAGTGTCTATGAACTGCTTTTCCTACGTCTTCTAAATCATCTTTTTGGAGCTTCTTATCGACTCTAGTGGGTTTGTTTGTGCATCCGTTCAAGTATTTGTAGAATAATACTTGTCTCAAAATTAGAATGATATCCGGTGGATCTGCATGAGCTCGTTGAGCTAAGGAATGAGGAATGTAAACTATTGCACGTTGAAACATGAACGAAACACATGAGCATGTCTAGTGATCCCATGGGTAGAATTGCAATTTGTGTTCTCTTGACTTGTAGAATCTTTTAGACTCCTTTAGTGTACGACTTACGGGCTCCAAGTATAGAAACTAGAAGACCGGGCATCGCAGAGTCTAGTCATGGGTTGATATGTGATATGTGAGGGTACTGGAGCGTACTTAAAGGTACGGTGAGAATGTGTGTATTTGCTTATATGTGTTGCAATAGATTGTTGGTTTTGAAGTATCGTGTGATTAAATAAATGGCTTTGGACTCAATTGAATAGTTTGATGTTTGTGAAATGAGAATGTGGAATAAATGTGGATAACGAATGGACACGAAGAGAACTTTCAAGGCTCTTGAATGAGTAAATGTCTGGCAGGAGCTAAACGCTCATATCGTATACTTTCAGGGCTCTTGAATTAGTAAATGCTTGGCATGAGCTAAATGCTCATATCGTATACTTTCAAGGCTCTTGAATGAGTAAATGCCTGCAGGAGCTAAATGCTCATATCGTATACTTTCAGGGCTCTTGAATGAGTATAAATGTTCATATCGTATACTTTAAGGGCTCTTGAATGAGTAAATGTCTGGTAGGAGCTAAATGCTCATATCGTATGCTTTCAAGGCTCTTAAATGAGTAAATGCCTGGTATGAGCTAAATGCTCGTATCGTATGCTTTCAGGGCTCGTTATCGAGTAAGTGTTTGGTTGGAGTTTCAGCTTAGACTCTTAACGCACGTAATTGGTTTATGAAGTAAATGAAAGGATTTTGGTTTTGATTAAAAAGGATTTTGATGGAAATCCTCCGGTATTCTTGAGCAAATCAACGGAGCTCGGCCTACAATGGTCATGAGTTTTCTCTAAATTGTCTGATATCAAAAAGAAAAGCTTCATGATAAAGGGTTTGACGACGAAAGAAGGAGAAATGAGAAAGAATGTGGTACGGCATGAGAAGGTGGATTGGCGATAGTCGAATACTTGATCATGATAGTTATGTTTATCTCTATTGTCATTGGGTTTCTATCGTTTGTTCTTCTGTATTGCTCAGTTGCATATAGAGTTTACGTAGACTTTTCTATTGGGTTAGTGTAGCTCAAACCTTACATCATTTTCAGGTGCTAACCCAGAATAGTAGCTTGCATGCCTAGAGTGCTTGGAGTGTGGACACACCTTTTTGAAAGCTAACCAAAGGAGTTACTTATTTATCCTTATAAATTTCTTTTGAAAGATGTATTTGTAACATTATAATTCTTTAATTATGAAATATTTGTAAAC
Source organism: Rhododendron vialii (assembly GCF_030253575.1). NCBI lineage: Eukaryota > Viridiplantae > Streptophyta > Magnoliopsida > Ericales > Ericaceae > Rhododendron > Rhododendron vialii. Next base: position 28,898,306 of record NC_080561.1, read on the forward strand.
CCTTAACTCTCTTGAGACTTGACACTTATGTTAATTTGGGGCCGTTGAGCCGACGATGTAACATTTTAAAATCTAATGGACTTGGAAGCATAAATATGGGAATGGAAGTATGGTAATCTTTTGGGTTTCGTACGGAATATTGTGAGAGTTTTATTTACGGAAATCTTTTATATTTATGTTGAAAATTGAGGGTGTGATACATTTCCATTCACAATCTGCCCATACTAGTCACGCTGAACCACAACAAAAGCAGCCTGATGCCCATCCTTTTTAATGGTAATATCACAGTTTAGCTTAAAGCATTCATGGTCCGGAGCCCCCCAATGGGAAAGAGAGTTCCCAAAGGAAGAGTTATTTGTATGGACCAAACTTGGGACCTTTATCTCAGAGAATTCACGAATAGCGTCACGAGCTCTTCTTACAGTCATCTCTAGATTTATTGGGTTAGATGAGAAAACAAATTCATTACTGGCCTTCCAAACATACCACGCAATAGTAACCACCCTACTCAAGAGCTGGGTTAAATCTTTGCCCTTCAAATCATCAACCACTTGTGAAGTCCACCCTTGAACAGAAATTGGGAAGCCATGTCCAACATTAAGTTGAATATCACACCCAAACCAAACAACTCGAACCCAACTACAATAGAATGGGAGATGTTCAATAGATTCATCAGACTGCCCACAAATGGGTCAGGTTTTTGAAATCCCACACTTTCTCCGAACAAGATTTTCTTTAGTCGCAAGACTATTGCTACATGCTCTCCACCAAAAACGTCGAACTTTGTGAGGGGCATCAAGCTTCCAAATAGAAGATCACATATTCTTGTTGAGAGTAAAAGAGGATGAGGGCTGCATCTCATTTTGGGGAGTAAGATCTTTAAAAGCAATTCGATACCTAGACTTCACCGTATAGGCACCATTAGAAGAGTAATGCCAGACAAGAAAGTCCTTTCTTTGAAAAAAAGACACTGGAATCAGAGAAATGGCTCGAATTTCCGCTTTTGAAATCACCAACCTTAACTTATCCTTGTTCCATGCTCCTCTATCCTTGTCAACAACATTGGCCACCCACTCAATATCACACCCATCAGGTTTAGGGGACATCAACTTGAACCCGAAAGGAGAAGGAATCCATTTATCTTCCCAAAATCTTATACCCTTCCCACTCTGAACCTGCCACCTCAAACCTTTCATCAAAATGTCCCTACCATGCAACAAGCTCAACCAAACCCAGGAAGCCCTATTTCCCCTTGCAGCTTCTAAGAAAGAGGAATTTGGAAAATATAAGCCTTTCAAAATCTTTGCCGAAAAAGATTGAGGATTTTGTAAAAGTCTCCAACCTTACCGAGCTAGTAGACCTTCGTTCATTGCTCTAAAATTCTGAAACCCCATGCCTCCATTAGATTTCGCACGAGTCATAGTATCTCAATTCTTCCAAATTCTTCCAATGAATTCCCTTTCTCTCTGGATCTCCTTTCCACCAAAACTTTAAAACAATAGAGTCAAGCTTGTCACATAGTTTTTTAGGGATGAGAAAGCAAGACATAGCATAAACTCGGGATAGCTTGGACCACTGACTTAAGCATTATCTCCTTCCATCCTTGAAACATCTGTTTAACCTTCCATCCTTGCATTTTGCCTAAGGATTTTTGAACAAGAAACACATAAGCTTCAAACTTAGATTTATCCCAAAAAGAAGGAAGCCCCAAATATTTAGAATCTAGTTTCATCAATGAAATATCCATAAAGTCACACACCAACTGCTTATCAAAATCATTCATATTTCAAGAGAAAGCGATACCTAACTTATCAAAATTAATCCTTTGCCCAGAGGCTGCTCCATATTTTGAGAGGATAGACTTGATGACGTTACAATTCTGAACCTCTGCTTTTAAGAATAATAAGGCATCATCTATAAAGAATACATGAGAGAGTAGAGGACTATGACGATTGAACTTGATTCCAGCTAGTTGCTTCTCTAAACAGGCTTTCGCTATCATTTTTGACAAGACATCCTTGACCAAAACAAATAGATACGTCGAGAGAGGGTCTCTTTGCCTCAAGCCCCTCCTTGGTACCACCTTCACTCTGGCTTCCTCATTCACCACAACAGAGAACTTAACTGTCGAGATACATTGCACCACCCAGTTCACCCAAGTAGCATGAAACCCCATCTTGATTAGCAGAGCTTCAACAAAATCCCACTCCACTCTGTCATAAGCTTGATTAAAGTCCAACTTTAGAGGCATGAAACCCTCCAAACCTTTCTTTTTCATTTTCAGAAAATGAAAGGCTTCGTGTGCCACAAAAATATTGTCTTGGATAAAGCGCCCAGGCACAAATGCTGACTGGTTTGGGGAGACAACTTGCTGTAGGATGCTCTTCAATCTGTTTGCCATCACTTTCGTAATTACCTTCATAGCAAAATTACACAAACTTATGGGCCTAAACTGACCCATGGTTTCAGGGAACAAAACCTTAGGAATGAGAGTGATATTTGTATTGTTTAGCTCTTTCAAAAGAAAACCATTGGAGAAAAATCTTATCACAGCCTTGCACACTCCATCACCTACTTTGTCCCAGAAAGTTTGGAAGAAGAATCCTGGATATCCATTAGGGCCTGGTGACTTCAAAGAGCCCAACTCAAAGGCAACACTTTTTATCTCCTCCACAGTCTCTACCTAAATAAGTTTTGCATTCATATCAGCTGAAATACAATTATCCACAACTGAAAGAGTTTCAAAGAAATCCCTTGAACCTGAATGAGCAAATAAGTCCGAGAAGTACCCATAAATCAGGTCATTAATACCATCCTCATCTTCTATCCAGTTTCCATGATTAGATTTTTGCATAAGAATTTGGTTGCGTTGTCTTCTTTGATCCATCGTTGCGTGGAAAAAAGCTGAGTTCTTGTCCCTCTACGACAACCAATTAATTTTAGACCTTTGGTGAAGAGCCATCTCCTCTATAAGCAAAAGCACCTCCATCTCTTTGATTACTTCTTTTTCCATTTGAAAGGCCTCAACTGAGAAAGGAGCAGACTGAATACTCCTCAATTTTCCCTAAAGCTGCTTCAGTTTCAACTTATCCTTTCCAAACACTCTTCTACTCCATTCCAGTAAAGCCTCTCTGCACCTTTTAAGCTTTTGCACCACCCCAAAAAGATCAGAGCCCCTATGCTACGACTGCCACACCGTATTTATAACCTCTTTGCAATTTGGATGAGTTGACCACTTAGATTCGAACTTGAAGTTAAATGTGACACACTTCAAAGGAACCCTGCACTTGATCACTATAGGGCAATGATCAGATCCCACTTTTAGCTCATGCATAACCTGGGCCAGGGGAAACAAATTACGCCGATCAACATTGGCCAAAGCACGATCTAAACGAATCCGAATATTGTTATCTTTCCCTTGGTTGTGTGACCATGTGTAACACGAACCCTTGAATTCCAAGTCCATGAATTCACAGTCCGACAAAAGATTATGGAACTAATCAAGCCTCCCATTACTACACGGATTACCACCTTGCTTCTCTGCTTGACTACTTACGTCATTAAGGTCACCAATGCAAAGCCAAGGATACCTATTCTCCCGAGCAATGGATTTCAAGAACTCCCAAAATAACAGGCGCTGGTTCCACACCGGAGGAGCATAAACAAAAGTAACCATCCAAGGGGAATTAATTCAAGGCCAATTAACAACACATCTAAAAATATTTTTTGATTTAAATCTAAAATCTAAAATTACCTCATCGGTCCACCAGAGAGCTAGTCCACCTGATGTTCCTTCTGGATTAACATAACAACTATTATTGAACCGGAGATGTCTTCTTATTCGTTCTGGGGTGCTTCTCTTATTCTTGGTCTCCATGAGAAACACCACTAGAGGACGATGGGCTGTTTACAGCCCTTGTAAGATCTGGAATGTCAAGGGTTGTCCTATCCCCTGAACATTTTAGCTGAGCATCACCATTGAACCTATGGCTGTTTAAGGCCAGCCACCAAAGCCTTTTCATCAGAGCTTCCCCCAACTTCTTCCCAACTGAGCCCCTCCGCATTTTTAACCCTTATATCCACGAGATCATCATCAGATAGCATGGGAATCACCTCCCAGTTCTTCCCCAGATTCCCACTCGATCTATTTCCACTCTTTCCCCCTTCCCTCGTCCATTCTGCCCCTGCTACGAGTAATGCCCCCCATACGAGCTGACCCAGAAGCCATCTTGCCCTTTTCTGTAATCCCATCTTCCCCTCCTGCAATTCTTCTCAGTTTCTTCCCCTCATCTTCTTCCTCAGAGCAGTTGCTGAGTTTTCTTTTCAAGTTTAGAGCCTTCGAGAAAATAGAAGACAACCCTTCCTCTCCAATCTTGGAAGAGAAACCCGCCACATTCCTTAGGCCCCTTAGCAAAGGAGACCCAATAAGAGAAGAAGTGGACTTGCCCGCCCTTGGGCTATCAAGTTCTTCCACATAATATTGAGGCCCAACAATAGTTGAGGACGACTCACTTACCAAATGGGTTTTTGATAATGGAGTGACTATTGGTGAGACAGGCCCAGTTAAACTTGGGTCTTCCTCCCTTGGAGCCTTTCCTGACAATCCTACGACCGCATTTGTCTCAGCATGCAACGTGGCCTCCTCTTGTGGCTCCCTCCATACCACTATATGCTCCTCTACCCGACGCTCCAGATTTGCCAATGATTCTGTAGGAATATTCTTGCCAGCCTGTTCCACGCGCAAACCATCCCCACTACTACACGTGCCGCCATCACCACCGAGATTCGCTCGAAGTTTTTTCTCAGGATAGACCAAAACTGGTAACGGCTTAGTTCCATATTGAATCGTTATCCAAAACCCACATACGTGTTCTAGAGAAAAGTTGGAAGTCTTGCTTGCTTCCTTGCACTTTTTTTATTTTCATCATGCACACAAAAAATCAATACACGTACGTGGTCTAGAGAAAAATTGCATCACGATGGTTTCCCGCTACTCAAATTAGACTAAGGGGGTATTTCCACTAACAAAAACCACAACAAACTTAACTCATTTTTCTATTTCGTTTCCATTAACAAAAAACTCTCAGCATTTTCACATTTCATTTCAACTAATAAAAAACTTGTCAACAAAAACTGTTTTTGCTATAGTAACTCTACTCACAAACCATTAACAACTTATTTACTACCGAAAACATCTAATAATTAACTTCTCAACCACAAATAAAAATTTACTGTACAAAATTTTCACTACCGAAACACTCTCTAAGCCCACAAATTAGTTGCTTTTCCCTTATGTGTACCTTTTGATACACGCATTTTGATACACGAATAAACCCACAAATTATATTCTTTTCCCTTATACGCATAAGGAAAACATATTTGGAAGCTCATTCGTGTATGTATATGTATATTCTTTCCCCTTATGTGTATACTTATTCATATATGTATATATGTGTATATATATATATATATATATATATATATGTGTGTGTGTGTGTGTGCGCGCGCGCGTGTGTATTGGTATTAAAGTGTTTGTGCAAAGAAACAATGTTTTAAAAAAGTAGAGAACAAATAGATTGGAGAGATTACATAAAAATTTCGCAGGCAAAATAGGAAGAAAAAAAAAAGCATATTAGCTAAAGTCCAAATGAAACAACCCATAGGAGTTTTAGTCCAGCCTAAGTTTCTGTAATATGTAGAATTCATTAATAAAAATATTTTAGAGTTTAGAGTTCGTGAAAAAACAAAATTGACTTTAACAACACAAGGACTTTGTTTGCACCGCTGGCATCGGCTGGCATAAAACCTCCGTGCTTTTTCTGTACTCGTAAGTAAGCACCGCTAGATGGACAGTCTGCTGATAATCTCTCTCTCAGCGTAACAAAAGACGAGCGGCTCCTGTCCTCCTCCTTTCCGGCGACTTCTCCAGGTCTCTCTCTCTCTCTCTCTCTCTCTCTCTCTCTCTCTCTCTCTCTCCATTAGAAATCGAATAACCGAATGTAATATCTGATCAATCCAGTTTTTCAAGCAAGATGCAAGCCACGAAGTCCGGTTATACAATATCATTGGATCATCACTGGACTATTTGTCCCCTTAGTGTTTTAAGGATTCTGGTTACAGCTTTAGGGTTTGGATTATGTTTGACCCAGGTGTCAAAATTACCTGATCTCCCACCCAGTATGGACTCATGGGTAGATCAATTGAATTGTTCAATCTTCTTTTATTTCATACGAGTATGATACTATGGAGTTGTTTATGCAATTAGAGTATGTCAGTATGCTGCATAGCGGGTGTACATCCTGTTAGAAAACGAACATTGAAGAAATTTGTGCGCGTATGTGCAATTTTCAACTACAAAATACAGTAGTTGGTGCAGCCCTTACGAATGTTGGGTGCATATTCGATTGTCATAGCCAGACCATGGGTGTCCAAATCAACCACATGACACAGATAGTCGGCGAAACAAGCTTTCTGAGTTCTTTGCCCAGTCCTCTTGTCGTCGAACTTTCAAGGTTCCCACCAACATGACTAGAGAATTGTCATTTCATTGAAGTTTAGAATCAGATCCTATATCTCTCTAGCAGTCCCCTACGAGATGGAGTTGGTAACCGAATCTTCATCTTGGTTACACTTACCATATTAATTGACCTAGGTGTCCATGGATAAAATTATCACTTGTGGTAATGTGCACAGAAATTTAATTGGGTCTTTAGGCCAGCCTTCTCTGTTGCCATTTGACTTTGATTTGAGGGCATAATTTCGCAGCAAAATAGGTATTGGGGGGCCACTGTTTCAATGGTATTCTGAGAGCAGCCACTTTATGCATATTGCCAAAGGTTAGGTCTGTCTCCAATCTTCCCCCGCCCATAGCCCCATTGATTGGGGACTACATGGTTCTGTTGTTGTTGTTGTTGTTATTGTAGAGTACTATTCTTATGTACTTGATTAGAAAAAAGCTTCACACAGAAGGTGACTTGTGCACCAATTCCTCCTCCATGGAAAATAGGGGCCTGATAACCTGCCAAGGCAGCGTAAAAAGGTTTCCCTCAAAATTCCACAAAGGCATCCTCTCCCTAGTCCCCACACCAATTTATGAATCCTTGAATTTTTCCAAGAAGGCTCATCAATTTATCAATCTCCTACTCTTTCTTTGGAGCGAAATATGTCCTAGCCGCGTGGTTTTAAATCACGGTCGCTGGTAATGGGTATCGGGAGTATCGGTCAATGTGTCACAGGAATCAGAGACCGCAACCGTGAATTTTTTAAAGCACTAGCAAATGATAAAAAAAATCATTGATACACATGTTCTAACCTTATTTTTTGAAAAAATTGAATGTTTTTAGAAATATATGACCAGTATTTGACTTTTAGAAGTAGTATTGTAAGTAAGATTGGATCAAAAATCGCATTTTGAGGCAATGAATGCTGAAATTTTCGTAGGGGATGGATTTTCACTGTCTAACGAACTAGGATTGGTACTATGATAGATGATTTATACAATAAGAAAGCGAACACTAATGTTAATTGTTACATTAATCCAAATTTCATAATAATAGTACCACGGTATGCAATTATACATGCATACTACAATGACACAAGTGCTACCATACCACACTAATTACTAGCACTCTTAACACAAGAATATGCCAATAACATTACATTACTACCTCACAAGTACACAACCATCCATTTATCTTCATAAAAAAATTTAAATTCTAACACATAATGTTGGTATTTGATATTAAGACTAAAAATAGAATTTTCTCGATTTTATTTTTCTAATTTTATTATTAGGCATTGTATTTTTTGATTTAATTTTAATTTTTTCAATTCTAATAACAGCTAGCTAAGGCTGATATTAGTTATTTCCCTACACACACGCCAAACTAATGTTATATAGCTACACGCTAATTAGTACACAATACACACACAATAAATTTTCGGATAGTGCTATGGTGTCTCCGGTCATTTTGGAGACACCATAAATTTTGGCATAACAAAACCATTTACAGCATAACCAACCATTAAATGGCATAACATGTTATGCCATTGTGTGGATCAGGGGCATAACCTTACTATTATTATTATTATTATAATATTAGGTCAGACCACTTTTTCAAAAATGGCATAACAAACCTCTCGAAGGCATAACACTTTTTAAAAATGGCATCACATAACCACTCGAAGGCATAACAAAAAACCTTTGAGAGGCATAACCAGTGTGCTAAGATGCCCCTTTTTGGCAGGTAGACACCATAGCATTTTCCTAAATTTTCCAGTTCATCTCAATTCCCGTTATATACTCCAAAGACAAAACTACAAAGACAGAACACAGAAGTCACAGAACAGAACTCATCGTTCTCGTCCACAAAGAGAAAACCCAATTGACAGAAAACCCTAACTACCACAACCTCAATCCAACCATTCAAACCCCAAATAAACTTTAATCCTTCACTAAAAACCCAAAATCGCAGCCTATACATACGAAATCAAACATGTAGAAGAGAAAAAACATACCGAGGAGCCCAAATCGAAGAAGGATGTGAAGGTGAAGCCGAAATCGAAGTTGAATGTGAAATTGCAGCCTTCTTCTCCCTTATTTTCGCCTAGATCAAAGGTATTTGGTAACACCCAGTTTTTTCTCCCTGCATCTCTGTTTTTTGACTTTTTTTTGTCTTTCTCCTCTTTATTCTCTTTCTTGTAAGAAATAATTGAAGTATGGTGGTTTGTGAGCCACACAATGTTACAGTTGATTCACATGGAGTTAGAAAAAAGGAGAAAAAAGAGGGCAGGGTGAGATTCTGTCGATTCTATCTATTGGTTGCCGTTACACCCTACACCATGATTCCCATTACGTAACGGCCGTTAAACCTGTGAATTCCCGTAACACTGTATGTATAACGTTTTCGTAACCATACTGGACCTCCCAAATACCGTTTTTTTTAAGCCATACTCCCAGGCTTTGTAGAAGTAGAATCTGTTGATTTGGGCAATGAAATGCCTGGTTTTTGTTTTGGTGTCAAAGCTAGTGCTTGGTTGTAGACTTGTGGGATTCTTTAAAATTTTAGCTCCAGTTTCATTTGGTTTGGATATCCAACCTTTTTGGCTCGAATTTGCTAGACTTTGAAAGACAATTAGACTCAGTTGCAAGTGAAGAAGACTTCAGTCGTCTATATTAGCTACGAATAAATAATGGTAATGCTTCGTAAGAATAAGAATTCACTTGTATGAAATGAAAGAGTTTCAAGGGAATTGTTGATATAAGACGGTTTTAGGACAGTCAGAATATTGCCGCCTACAATAAGAATCGTGGTGATTTTGGGTGGGGAAATAAGAATATTATTTAGATAAGTGCACTTAGAAGAAGAAAGGAAGAATGAGACGGAGAAGAGTGTGCGCGTAGAAGAAGGAGAGATAAGAGGTGCTTCACCCTCGCAAGGGTTAGGCAGTTTATGCAAGGACCACAGCCCAAACCCCAATTACAATGGCCTCAGCCTTGTAAAACTCAATTCATTAATCAACTCTATATTGGAAAGAAAGATTACATCCATACTTATAGGCTAAACAATGGCCTTTTGAAATCCTAGAAGTCTAAGCGACATGAACCTAATTAATGAACACATTAACAAGACAATGAATGAACCTAGATATAGATGCATACATCGAACCTACTAACAATTAAATGCAAAGAACTAAAATGTGTTTAATGCATACATTGAACTGTGTTACATGTGTTTAATGCACTAGATGAATATTAATGCAAGCACTAAATTCATGATGACCCTTTAACTACCATTTAACTACCAAACTACCATGGATGACCGTGATCTACCAATCCTTGTACAAACCATGCAACTCTTCATTAGAGTCTCTGCAATTACCAAAATACCCCCATCTAGCAATTTATTATTTTTTGTTGTCCTCATCAATTGTCTTGATGGTCAGATATCATTGAGAAACAAGTAGGAAGAAGTGTTATCGAACGATTTCCTGCAAGGATTGCATTTGTTAGAGAGAGTTCTTGAGAACATTGCTCACGCGTAATGGTTCTTGTCTCTGTCATTATGTTTTCTTGCGATAGTTCCTCTTGTTCTTAGTTTTCATAAACCCAATAAAGATGATACTTACAAGAAAAATAAACCCATTAAAGATGATGAATACCTTGAAAGAACCAAAATGGAAGAGCTTATTTGTCAAGTTAACTTCTGTTAATCACAATCAGCATGAAATCTGTCACTGATTTTCTTTGACAGTTCTCCCTCTCTGTGGCTATGTATATATGTGTGTCTGCGTGCGCGCATGATTAAATATATTCTTAGCTACTCAATTATGGTTATCGGGGTAAAGATTCATTTTTCTTGTGGCAGTTGCTGAGCTTGGATAGCGTGACTTAGAGAGAAAGATACGCAATCATAAATGGGTGATACCCATGATGATTTGAAACCCAAGAGTCATGATGATAGGAAACCCAAGAGAATTGTTTTTGTGACGGTAGGAACAACTAGTTTTGATGCTCTTGTTAAAGCTGTGGACAATGCAGAAGTTAAACGGGAATTGTTTGGCAGAGGTTATACCCATCTTCTCATACAAATGGGTCGTGGATCATACATCCCCAGCAAGGTACATTTGAGGTTTGTGTGTGAGTTTTACTTTTAATCTCTCTTACATGGACCTCCTCGAAAAGTATAGAATTTCAAGTGTTTGACATTTGACACTTGGTTATGGTATGAGGTGTGCCCTATTATAGTATGACATCCACCTAGAAAGCTTATTTAGTAGAGTTAATCGTGGAACTATGCTTATACCATCCTAGATTCCTTGCACACAGCAATGGAGGAGGGCACTCAAGCCCTGTAGAGGCCCATGACCCCACTGGAATCCCCAATTTTTTTTGGTGTGCTTTTAGTTTAACGTATAACCTCTTATGTATTTGATCTAAAATTACCAATTCAAGCACGGGTTATGCCGAAGTGAGTTTTGAATTAGTGTATTAAACTTCATTTTTATTATTTCATAAAACATGGATGTACTTCAAGAACATATCAATCCCATTGGGTTAACATGGTTTTTAGCTTGTTAACGGTCTCGACAAGTTGTAAATATTAAACAGTTCCACTCATCGAATTGCCCTGAAAAAGACCCTCAAAGAGTTTAGATCGACGTCCCACAAGGGAACCAGAGAGGATCCTAATCTTTTTTCTACATATTCATGAAGAAAATACTTCAAAAGAATCAAATTTTATGTCAAAAACTCCTAAAAATGAGATGAAATTTGCTCATAACAAAGTAACGAGTGTTTAATTGTGCCCCCACTCATAGATGTCAAGGGCGAAAGGCGCAAAGTCCTGTTGGGCCCGAGGCGAGCTCGCCTTGCGCCTTTTTGAAGCAAGGCACGCCTATGCAGAAAAAATAGGAAAAATAGCGTACACTAATATTTCAAATAATAAGCACTGAGCCAATGAGTTTTAGAAAGCATACCATCCAAAGGATACATAAAAACGTCCATCAAATGTCAAATGGTCACCGATCTCGCATTTGTGTATGTTGACTGTGTGTGATAGAAAATAAAGCTCATTCTAAAAACTTTAAAAAAAAAAAAATCCTTTTCCTATTCAGATGTAGGTTGACTGTGTGTTGTGTATATGTAGTTTATGTGCTCACAATTATGAATATATACACCTATGTAGAGAGAGAGAAGAGGGGAGAATACCTTGATACACACATACACCCACACCCAAACACGGCCCCCCCCCCCCCCCCCCCCCCCCCCCCCAAACTGTTGACGAGGAGAGATGAGTCAGACGAGAGAGAGAGAGAGAGAGAGAGAGAGAGAGAGAGAGAGAGAGAGAGGAGAGGAGAGACAACTAAGAGAGATGATTGTGATGAGGGACAGAGGAGAGACCATCTAACTGCTCGCTGAAGTTCTCTAAAGTTGGCTGATCGATGAGAGGAGTCAAGAGAGAGATCGATGAGAGAAACGATGAGAGACCCTTTTGTTCGTTTCAGATCGACGGCAAAAAGGTAATCTTAACCTACACAACCATAATCCTAGGGCTGTGATCGAATTTGAAAAAAGTGCGCCTTTTCGCGCCTCGTCACCTTGGTCGCTTCTTGTTCCTAGGCTGCGCCTTATTAATGTCGCATCGCCTGGGGTCATACAAGGTGATGGGGGTGCGGCTCGCCTCGCCTTGCACCCTGGGCGCGCCTTTGACAACTATGCCCCCACTGCCACCAATTCTTGGCTATGCCACTGCTTGCACACATGAAATTATATGTGATTTTTTACCATATACAATGGGTTCAAGATGAATCTGACATGTACGCCGCACCCAACACCCGTATATGAGTCCATGTGACAGAGCTTTTAATTGGCCCATATCACCACCTTGCGTGGGATTTAACATCTTTAGTGTTTTTTGTCCATGGGCGTGTGTAATTTTGAGATTCTCATTGTCCAGGTTATTTCCTTTTTATTATTTCTGTGAGTGTGATGCTGTGAAATCCTTCTTTAGCTTGTTGCCATTATCCTGCTTATGTTCCGAGCTAAGTTCTAGATTAGACTGACCTGGGGTTTTCTCCTACCAGTAAAAAAGTTGCATACATTAAAACACAAATCAAAATTGACTACTAGCAATGTTTAGAATGTACAGACTGTTGTGTTCTTCTGGATTGATGAATTTGGAACTAGTTTGATTTGTATTTTGAGGACTTCTGCTTAGATTCGGATGAGAGAAGAGAACAGATTGATTTGAAAGATTTATTTCAGTATTTGTTTAATAAGATTGTGAAGGGAGTTATTTGTTTAATAAGATCTGTGTCAAAATTGAATACTAGCAAGGTGTCTTCTGAAGACTGAAAGAAATGGAGAAAGTGCATGTGCACTGATAATAATGGGAGTTAATAAGATCTGTGTCAAAATTGAATACTAGCAAGGTGTCTTCTGAAGACTGAAAGAAATGGTACGAAAGTGCATGTGCGCCGATTATAATGGGAGTTATTCGCCCCTTGCATTTCAGCATCCCCAACTGGCCTTCAGCTAATGCTACGAAAGGCCTCTTCTGAAGACTGAAAGAAATAGAATGTCCGAATGTGCGCTGATTATTTCTTTTAGTCTTAACTGTCTGAAACCTACGCTTTTCCATTTGACTAATTGTGCACTCATGTCACCAAAAACTTACACCAGTATTATCTGTCTGCTTGAGTTCTCTTAGGCTGTTATTTAACATTTGGATTGGCTGATCTTGGAATAATACAAACTAAAACACAAGAGACTTTCAATTTGTACACTTACCATCTGTGCAGTAACAATTCTGTACCTTCATTTTGCTATAGTATTTTGTGTTCTGCACAAGTTAAAGTGCATGTTTTTTTGTATCTAGGCCTAGTGAAGGGGAGGGGGAAATGAGAACTGTATTTGCTCTTATTTATTTTTTCTTTTATTTATTTATTTTCACTATTAAGGAAGCGTTACCCCGTGTAATTAGATTCATGAAAGTTTTATATGATTAAGTTGGTTTGAATTTCATGATATATCTTGGATCTTTTGCATATGCTAAAAGGCTCTTTCTGTTATTTTGGTTAAGCAATTTTCTAGCCTGGAGAGAATTACTTTTGAAGATTGGCATGTAATACATTACACACAGATGAACTTAAATGAGGATTTGTTTTCCCCATGAAGAAATTTCCTTTTCTTCATTTAAGTTCTCAATATCATCTTTGGTTCATTAAGACAAATTCCCATGAATGCAGTCTAGTGGAGAAGATGGGTGCCTGGCTGTAGACTACTTTACATTTTCGTCTAGCATTGCAGACAATTTGAGATCTGCATCTCTTGTAATTAGTCATGCAGGTATGTGTCATGGTGTGTTCAATTCCTTATCTCGAATTATTCAGATGATCTGGCAGTTATTAATCCGTGCCTTGAACTTGTTTTATCCATCCCAAAGGGAATAAATAGCATAGGGCGCAAAAATGTGTACATTGTTGCCTCGAAACTTCAGAGTTGGGGATGGTAAAATAATTGGCCAAGTCACAGATTCATACCCTTCGGGTTTGGGTCGTGACAAATTTATTATAGTAAATATTGAGAATATTAAAGAAGGAAAATTATATTATTTAATAATTCATATTCGAAAACATATATGCAACTGTTAAATTTAGGTAGACAATAAAAAAGGAAATATGGGCACTACAAGAAGTGCATAAAGGCAACCAACTAATTTGTTGCATTATTTACTACCCACTACTCTTGTCCACCCATATCAACTACCAAACATACCAAACCAAACCATAAGCTAATCTACTCTTACTAAGAAAACTAAACAAACCTCTTCTCAGCTAATCCTTCCGTCTTAGCTAATCCCTCCTATGCCATGTCCCCCTATTCCTTATCTCCCAAATCCTTATCCGTCCGACAAACAGTTCTTAAGTATAATGTAGCCTATTACGGGTCGTTTGCCGACCAAATTAGTTTTGGGTGGATATAGTATGTGGGGAGATATGATAAAGGGCGAATATATAGTAAATATATATATGTATACATAGTCAGTCTCCCATGAGGGGGTCCTCATTTTAGTTAAAATGCGGACCTCCTCATTTCTCCTATTTTCCGATCGAATTTTGAAGATCCGAGCCGCTCAATGTGTTCAGAACGTGATTTTAAGGGTACCCGTGCGAAATCAACAAAAAAAAATACCGGGAAGAGCTTCGTCCGAGCAGTTTTTATTTGAACCGTTCGATAAAAAATAAACAAAAACTGCTCTGATCAAGCCCTTCCTGGTCTTTTTTTTTACTGATTTCTTGCGTGCACCCTTAAAATCACATTCTGAACACATTGAGAGGCCCGGATCATCGAAATTCGATCAGGAAATGGGAGGTCCGCATTTTATTAAAATGAGGTGGTCCTTACGGGAGACGGACTGTATGTATACATACGCATAAAAGAGTGGATATGCTTTTTGTAAGATGATAGTATAATCTACATATAATGATTTGACTGGCTATAAAATTCCAAAAGGAAGTGTAAAGGGTTTTTGATTCGATAAACAACATCACATCAATCAACCAATGAATACTCTATACATTGCGTGTATATATAAATATGTTGGGGCCCAAATATAAATTTGGGTAGCAGTCCTGGAATTTGGAATTATATGTGATGTTGCTCGAGAAGAAAAATGTGGGTCTAGGCTGCTGTGAAAATCGAAAGTGTTCTTCATTCAAATAAAAATAATTACAGTAATAGATGACGACTGGATTGTAAAGCTTGGGATTAATAAATAATGTAATAAGCTACTTGGTTGCTTTTATGTAATTCTTGTTGTCAAAATATGAATTATTAAATAATATATTTCTCTTTCCTTAATATTCTCAATATTCACTAGAATAAATTTTTCACGACCCAAACTGAAGCCGAAGGGTATGAAAAAGTGACATGGCCAATGATTTTAGAATCACCAAAGATTCATACCCACTGGGAAAAAACTGAAAGGCATGCAAGTATTTAGAAACATTTGGTTTTGAGTGGTTTGACTATGTGTCGGTGTGTTTTGGTGGAAAGTGGAAACAATTTACTTCATTTCTGCACTAGCATTTTATAAAGTAATGCTCCATGAAAAGGAGATTTTCGGCCTGTTTGGCGGATAAGAAATGAAATTTAGTTCGTGGGGAATGTTTTGTGCTTGACTGATTGCTGGCATCTCTAACATAACTAATGGAGCATCTTTGCTATTCAGATATACGAGGAGATATAAAGTGGTTTAAAGATTCCTTAGGAGAGCTGTTCCAGTATGTGGATCGTGGAATACTAAAGCTAAAAGATGAATAAATCATGGAATTGTTTATCTTCTCTTTGGTCGCATTTAAAGATGTTACGGGTCTTCTTGAATTTCTCCTATCTCTTAGTTTTACTCGTAGGGTCTCTTCAACTCATATTCGTTGGTCACCCAATTGCTTATGCTCTTTGCTCCATATTTTACCCTAGATAACAAAGCCCATTTCCTCCTGAATTGGCCTTTTTGAAACTTGTGGAAAACTCTTTCATTCCAAAACATCTTTCGCTTATCTACCATCATTGTTAACATTTCTGAGTATTTCAGATTTGTATATGTCTACCATTTTCCAAAATGAAGCTCTAATTTATCCAAATTAGAACTAGTTTAGCCAGTTTCTGCCGGCCTTGTAGCCCAATTTCTCTTTGAGAAAATGAAAACAAAAGGGACAAGAAAAATTGATGTGAAACAATTCTGAAGTTTTTTTTATGGTTTTATGACTTCTACCCAGTGGAACTGTCTTTTAAGGTGTGAATGAATCCATGATGTAGAACCAAGAATTAAACCTGCGTTCTATCTTGGATATTTGTTTTCTGAGCTTCTAAGAGAATTGGAGAAAAAATTAGTAACCAGAATTGTTATTCTTTCCACTCCCAATCAAGTTTATTGTCTTCCAACTTCTGATAGTAATGCCTATCGATCCTGGTGTTTCAAGGTAACGTAGGGATGAATTTCTAATCTAGCATGTGGTGAACTCAGAGAGAGTAGAGAAGAAGAAAATAAGGAAAAAGGGATGGGGTACCTTGGAGACTGAATTCTACCACAATGCAGGTTCAGGAAGCATATTTGAGACGCTGCGGCTGTGTAAGCCTTTAATTGTGGTAGCGAATGAGGATTTGATGGACAATCATCAAAGCGAGTTAGCAGAAGAACTAGCTGACAGGAAGCATTTGTTTTGTGCCTCCCCTCAAACGCTCTTGCACACAATCACTAGTATGAGCTTGGAGAGTCTCATTCCATACCATCCGGGTGATGCCAATCCAGTTGCCAAACTGATAAACCAGTTCCTGGGGTTTCCAGATGATTGACCAAGCTGCTGAATTGAGTTACACATGGGTACGTTATTTTGCTTTTGCATGTTTTACTGGGGTCAATGGTTCCTTTGTTAAAACTGTACTTCTTAACCTTGATGTTGTAAGTTGCATGATCTAATGTAAGTGCAATCGTGTTGTGCGGACACTGACCGGGTGGTTTGTATGCTATTTGGCCCTCCTACTTACATTAGTTGGGACCAAATTGTGTGGTTTGGAACTGTTGAGGCATGTGCTTTCTGGAGCATGGGTTGTCAAGGAGGATTAACCACTTTAATTTTATGAAAGTTCATGATTTGCTAGTACATTTTTTTAAGATAATCACGCAATTATAAGCATGCACCCCTCAAATTATAGGAGCTCACAAATTATAATCATTCGCTCCTCAATAAGAATTGGTATGTGAATGCTTGTATATTCTCGAGCTTCCGATCAGCAAGTTAAATGCCATGTCATTACTCCCTACGCTGCTACGCACCCTACTTGTAAAAGTCATTTTCCACCAATATACTGCCTCATTATTCTACAACGAAAAGGACTTGAGATTATCCAGTTTTGCTTACAACTGAGTGTCCATGCCCATCAATAACTGGTTTTGTGAACACAAATTTGTGCAGAAGCTTCCAATTTTTTCCTGATAGAAAGACAAAGACAGTGGATATGTTCCACACGATTTAACGGAGTATAATAAGCTGCCTTTTACATGTGAATTTATGCATTGATTCTGTCTATTGTTTTCAATCAGTTGGATTGCAGGAGTTTCAAGCAGCAGTGTTCTCGATGGGTTCTAGACAATCTCTCTCGAGGGCAAAGGGCTTTGGCTAATTTTGCAGCATTCTCAAGAGTTCGTTCTGAAGTCAATATTTACTTCCCATTTGATACAGATGCAAAGCAGCCTCTTCTATTTGCAATTGTGGTGCAGCAGTTGAAGGGCTTTGTTTCAGTTTATTGACAGCTGTGTTTTTTTGCTCATTTGAGTTTGTATTTGGTCTAATCTGCTGTATTTGAACTTTTTTTTTACCCTATATATACACGTTCTCATGTTCCAAAAAAAGAGAGAAAAAAAAAGATGTAGAGAGAGAGAGACCCAAATAAAAACCGCACCGGTTTCAAATTTTGTTCGGTTCCGGATTTTAATCTGAAAAGTTTTTATACATCTGCATCAAAATCGAACTCGAATTGTAATATATACTAACATAAATACCTTATATGTATACACATAAAAATTGGATTCAGAAAACAACCGAAACGATACTTGTCAGGTACGGTTGCAGTCTAGGTGATAGAAAACCCGTCGGGTTTTGGTTCTGTTAGGTTTTTGTTGCAAAATTCAGGTCCCGTTTGAAACCAAGCCCAACCGGCCCTTTGCTTTCCCTAACCCAAAGAACAAATTTGAAAAATTCAACATAATGCACTCATTCCTCGGGGGCGCAATAGAAAGGACTTTTACCAACTTTGAATTATTGTTCTATTTACCAACTTCGGAAAATTCAACATAATGCACTCATTCCTTGGGAAGGAGATGACCAATGACAAAAGTAATTTCCTTCATTACACAATCAGAGTGAAAATTGGTCGTCTCTGCCGCTATGTGAATACCTAATAAGATGCAGTAATGTGCTGGATACACGGAACACGGGTGATGAACATTGAGTATGGTGAAAATCATCACCTATTTTTCAGTATACACTTGTAAACACTGCTCTTCTACAAGATCTATTTTTCACACATCTTTTCAAACAACAGGATCTATAATCTAACAAAAACAAGAAACAAAAAAAAATCCATCTGAAACTCCCCCTTACCAGGTTGGATCAGCTTCCAGCCTCTTCACTGCAACTCCTATTCTACCCTTGTTCTTCCACAGCGCTACTGGATTCTTCAATCTTCTCCTGTACTGAATTATTGTTCTTTTTACCGATTTTATCTGAATACTTGGCAAAAGCAGCTGATAGGGCTGATTTAATGGTTGTTTCGGGTTCTTTCTTTGTACGCTTCTTTGCGTCTTCCTCTTTCTCACCTTCATTTTCTTCACTGGCTGGGCAAGGTTCAAAATTGTTATGCGTAGAGGTTCCTGGGATGGAAAGATGCTTGGGAACTACACGCTTGAAGGGTTCATGAAATGTATCGTATAAGCGCTTTACCTGATCCATCATCAGAGCAAAGCTCATTTACTCTCAACTCTTAAAACACCTTAAAACTCATAAATCAATTTTCACATCAAACCAGTTGTTTAGTCATCAAAACATCTAATGTGGATAAGTCTCCTAGGTCCATCACTCCATCCCAAGGTTCCTTTAAACAAAAGCAAAATGCCCTTCATATAAGAGGACTGCCGAAGAGTTGAAAACACGGATGGTGCTTGAAAACTGGATAGTATAAAAGAGAGCAATTTAACATAGCAGAATCTAACCTTGCGCTCTCCAATGCCAGGGCAACGAGCTAGATCTTCCATGGATGCATCCATAATATTAGAAAGAGTCTGAAATCAGCAGATAATTAATCCCAAAGAACAGAAAACTATGGATGTAACCAATAGCTTGTTGCACGCATAAGCATACCCCGAACGTGGATCCGAGGGTGACCACATCAGTCTTGTTAACATGCCGAACAGTTGTCAGTGCATGATTTAACTACAAGCAAAGAGATGCTCAATCAACGCAAAAAGCTGCTAATGTGAAGGAACAAACTTTCTTGATTTATGTGTTAAAAGTACATGATAATAGCCCCTGGATCGTCTCTAACTTCTCAATAACATACCATAATCACAGGACCAAAGATCTGGATGAGATACACACCCGTGATAAGTAGTCAGAATCCATTTGCCCCTGGATAATGTCTGCCGGCTTGTTTTCATAGACTTTTATAGTTTCCAAGTAGCGACCACACTCCTCCAAGCTAGAACAAAGAAACAAACTAGGTTTATTCTACATCCAAAAACAATTTCAAGACATTCATTAGGTAGTTATCTTTGCAAGTGCATTTTTATTTTATTAGTAAGTTCAAGTGGCACTTGCAATAACATGCAGAATAATTGGATGATATACAGAGCAAATCCAATGCGATCAGAAGTTTCTATAGTCTTCTCAAATAACGCAGCAGAATGATTGGAGTTGCATAGACTTCTAACTGCATTTTCCCTTCTTATTGTTTTTGTCATTTTTTGTTCTAGAAAAAAGAAAAACTTAAAGAGGGGCGGAGAGCTAGGTTGAGAGTTTGGGAGTGGCAGCAGTACAAGGGCATTGTGCACTCTCCGAGGCTCTCTCAATGCCTTTCTTCACATATTGAAGGATTTCATTTTTTTTAATCCCTGTGATGAATGAAATTTAAAAAAAGACAAACAAATAGAATAGTTTGCATAATCCCATGTGCACTAGAAAAGATACCTCCAGCCACATAAAAGGGTACAATCATGAAGTAGCGCTGTTTTCGTAACTTCAAGCAAAGGCTTCACCACATCCTCCTGGAATAAATAAGGAAGTGGGCAATCAGATCCCCCAAATTACAGGAAAAGTTGCAAATGAAATAGCAAATGCAAATTGACTGCAAGAAATGCATACTCTGGAAAGAATAAAAAATGTTTGAATGAAAAGCCACCAAGTGCCATGACGAAGTCATTTAATGAAGAGGCTTACAACATCAACATGGCACAAAACAACGCGAAGCTTGAAGTTCTTCGGCAATTCCCTTATTCGATAATAGAGGTAATCTGGATGAAGTAGATGATACCTAAGACTGCATGTGAATCTACATCAGTAAATTAGGTAGGCAAAGTTCAACAAAATAATTGCCACTGTCCACAAAATATTGGATAATAAGTTAGAGTTTGTTAATATAGAATCCAAAATCCAATTGCAGTTGTAAGCTGCACAAGCAAACGCTAAAAAGCAGTACTTTTTTTTATGTCACTGCCTGCATTGTTGGAGACATACACAAAAACTTAGTCCCTCTCATAAAGACGAAAAATAATGTACTGCCACCTACCCTTACATCGCAGCATAAACGGATGAAGCCACATAGATCAAGAGTTTAAAAAATTATACAACAGAGATTGGTATGGCTATTAAAGACACTATCACCCCAAACCTTAGTAGCACGAAGCGGGAGCAGGTGTGGGGGAGCGGATGCATCTAGAAGCTCCTAAGGTTGGGACTTGGGAGCGCCTAAAGAGCATATATAAGATTATATATAAATAAGCAGATAAAATATTTTTAAATACTTAACCATTGAAGGCAAAGTGATACTTATTCAGAATTTTCCTAATCTTAAAGGGTAATTATTTGTAGTTTGAAATTTTAAATTTGCAAAACTTCTTGACTCACGATTTTGATATTCTTATTTCCACAATGGCATAACTCTTAAAAGCAAGAGATTAACTGCCTTAATGTCCCGATAAGCTCACATCCTAGACAGGAGTGAGCTCCCGTCTTGAGGGGAGTGAGCTCCTGTCAAGCTCCCATCTTGGGAGCGCATCCATTTTAGAAGGATCCTGCTACTAATCCCCAAACATGCAGCTGGAAACTGGACCACTTCAATACAAAGCCCAAAGACCAGTTTCAACCAAAAAAATTCACTCTGGGAAAAGGAAAGAGATTTCATTTGACCGTATCATGACATAAGAAGTGTAGAACTTTATGCCAAATCAATAACTTAGGAATTCCAAAGCTCATACACATGAATATAGCAAAATGTTTAGATCTCAGGTACAATTACGATTCTAGGGTAGTATATGGTGTTTAGTAGATGCGATTAAACATTTCCTGCATAAATATGGGACTTCTAGCATCGATACTTGGAGTTCTTTAAAAAGTTGTAGGCATCGAGAAATCCCAAGTCCAAGGACACATGTATATAGTAAAATATTATTTTCTAAACCAACTTTCACGTTTCTAGGGTAATAAATGGTGTTTAATATAAGCAATTGAACATTTGTGCACAAGTATGGGAGCTCTAGCATTGTTAAATGGTGAAATCCAATAACTAAATATGCTTGTTATGTGGACATCCGCCCAGTCATGTAATACTATATCCCCTAGTAGTGCCCTAGACACCTGGGTACGTTCAACATATCGAAGAGTCCATGAAACATAGCTAGTCACAAGTCATTTCTGATAATGGCCCCAGACCAGTGTTTTGGTTTTTCCTTTGAAGGACAGGATTACATGGTATGAACATTGGATACCAGGTATTAACCAAAACTCAACAAGCCTTGGTTAAGTTGGATCAGCCACTTTATCCATTCTCATTAGTTGATTGGATTGTATGTTTAAATGTTTAATACACTTTGATCGGCTACTATAAGAGCCATAGTCAGACTCAGGCGGAGCATCATTAAACTAGCATTTTGGGAAAACTTGAGGAAGTAAATAAGATAGGTGTAGTTTGACACAACCAAGTCAAATAATGCATTCCACAACCCTAGACAAAAGACATGCACTTATTAACAAAAGAAAGAGAAACAAAAGAAGAGCAATATGGAATTGCGAAAAGCATTGCACTAGAAGTTGATCAAAGAAAATCAAGAAGAGTTTGATAGGAGGTAAAGAATTTAAAACCTCAGATAAAGAGCACATGTACTCTGCCCCAACGTGTAGTCACAAACAACATCTGCAAAAGCCCACCTCACATTCCTAATATGTTTTAGCAGTGGATTTCCCTTCTGAATGAAAAGAAAGGAAACATCAGATTAGGTGGGTGAATAAAGCCACTTCACAAGGTACTCGGGTAAGTGCATTTTCCATCTCATGTGTTTTCAATGGACAGAAGTAAACCGACCCGAACATGCACCTTATTGCCTTCTAACTTTTCCACTTTTAGTTTTCACCCAAAGCTCCATTTGATTAGGCAAAGGGTCGTAGAAAGTAAAAGAATTTTTGTCAAACTGAACTTAACAAGCAAGGGCAAAATTGTAGAAATGAAACCATGCAAGGGCTATTTGGTAGATTTATTGCAAAAAACACAACTCTCCCATGAAAGTTGGTCTCTACAACTCAAATTTCCCAGTTCATCACTCTAGCTAATTTTAACCCCTCTATTGCTGACATAGAAATAAGGTTAATTACGACAACTAGAATTTTTATAATTTAAATCAAATGCTATTCAAGAGTAATCCAATACAACTTTCTTGTTACATTTTGGATGAACGTTCTACCTACTTCATCCGTAGCTCGTCTAACTGGTAAACTAACTTGCTTTCAATGGTTTCAGCGGATCACTCTTTCCGTTGCAGACTTGGTCAATAGGGATAGGGATCAAAGAATTTTTCAGTTCACAAGTCAGGGCGACTAGAACTATTTCATATTGACCGGAGGAAAGAGAAGTTGTCAGTGGTTCCGAGTTCTTTTCCTCTTTTTTTTCACCCACTTTACTCTCTAGTACTGGTGCTTTCCAACCTTTTGTTCTTTCTACGAAAGAGAGCCATAGTATGAAGGCCATTCAATTTCAATGTTCGCGAGGAATTCTTCCTCTCTTTCTCTTCCCTTACCTTTTTTCAGAAGCCATCCTAAAATCTGTAATACCCAATTTTCTAATAAGACCATAACAATTTGTAATGGACCCTCGACATTTATGAATCAGACACATGACACTTACAGCCCCTTTGGATTGCAAGTAAACATGGGAAAACAAACGAAAGGAGAATCCTATCACTTGTTTGGATAACTGAAAGAGGTGAGAAATGAAGAAAAAGGAGTTTTGACGTTCCATTTTCGTTTCCGACCAAATCCACCAATTTGGTGAGAACTCTCCAATCACAACCCTCTCTTTTCTCAAAATCCAAAGGGCTTGTAAGTGCCATTATTGAGCTTGTGGGTTATTATGCCTCATTCCTGAATCCTCAAGTAAAATACTTAATCATGAGGAGTCTGAGGCACGAATGAAATGCCTGCACGCCCCAATTTTCCCTTAAACATACCAAAAAATTCCATCTAACTTAACAAAACAAAGGGAATTCCCATATTTCTATTTATCAACTAGCTAGTTGGTTACATGCCTACCACAACCTTTTTCCAACACCATCCTGTTCAATTGACTGTGCACAGAAGTGAAAAACAATACCATATTAAGACCAACAAAGAAATGCTAGCTACAAAAAACAAAAACAACAAGAAAGCGAAACAGAACTAGCTAACCAAGTTGTCCATTCTTCTGATTGTACTAACCAATTATCCATTTTTACATAATGGCAGAAATTTGTTTAAAAAACCTACCAATAAACAACTAATACTATAACTTCATTCCCAACAAAAATAACAAACTCCCTTAGCTATGAATTTACTCATATATTACAACCCACCTGTCTATGACTAACAAGAATAGCATTACGGTTATTAGCAATTTGCGTAGTCGTTAACGATGAGGCAACAGCAGACGAAGATGAAGACGGGACCCCCTGCTCGTTCCCTAACGGCCTGAGAAAGAGAGAACAAAATTCAAATTACAATATCCACATAAATAAATACTCCCTCCATTAACCCCAAGGGATTGGCCTGGTGTTGGTCTAAACCTAGGACTTAAGGGGTTGCTCCCTCCTAAGGTCTCAGGAACCTGATTCTCCTTGTCAGCAACTCTTAGGCGACCTCACCCCGTGTAAATGTGTGAAACGGCTATGGGAAAATTTTCCTTCCATCCCAAATTACGAGCTGTGTAATTTCTAGATTCAAAAAAGAAAAGAACAACAAAGTACTTCAGTGCATAATTTTTTGGATTTCTTTGCACCAAATAAAATAAAATACTTTCACGAGTTCTTTCATTTGGTGCCAAGAAATTCAAATCCACTATGAAGTACTTTAATTGCACGAATTTTGGACGGAGGAAGCGATCAACCAAAGCCAAGATAACAGTATCTAAAAGAGAAGCGAAAACCTAGAAGAAGAGGAGGCGGCGGCGGCGGCGGAAGTGTGAGAGGGTTGCGGGGCGGCGGTGGACGGCGGAGCGGGAGGAGGAGGAGGGGAGTAGAATTCGGAGTTCTTGATGAAATTGAAGGCTTGGGAGAAGGAAGGGGAAGGGGTGAAGAGAGAGGGAGTGGGTTGGGATTGCGTGGGCTTGATGACTTGTTGGTACGATGGTATCTCTATTACGAACGAACTCGAACTCTTCTTCTCCGATTGATATTGGCGACGATCCTCTTCAGCTCCTTCTCGATCGCCGTCTTCGTCCTCCATTTCTCTCTCTCTCTCTCTCTGCTTCTGGAGTTCGTTTAGGTTGCACAAATTTGAAAAATGTTTCAGAGCACCGTCACAGTCTGAAGGCTACGCCGTCATATTTTTCATCCATATTAACGGGATTGTGTCTCACACGCCTCTAAAATGTAATCTGAGTCGTTCATAATGTATTAAATAAAGAATAAAGTATATCTGTAAAAAATCATCTCGATCAGATATCAATAACTCAGTAATCTAATTTTTAATAAATTCAAATTTGAAATTTTAATTTCATAACAAAATCGATTCGATCATAAGCTTTCCATTTTTTGATTGACTTGAATTTTGGCATAAATGTAGTACTTGTCAAAATTTACAATATCAACGGTTTGGATTCAATTTTCGGTATAAGAGATGGTGTGGTTAGATTTAAAAAAGAAGAAGAATCAATGGGACATGATGAAAGTATATCGGTCTTTTAATGTTGTGTCCATTAATATGGATGAAAAATATGACGACAGATGGTCTATTCGCACATTTTCAAAACCACAGATAAGTTATGTGGTCAATTTTAAATTTTGAACCATAAAGGAGTATCCACACATGGCGATAACCACAGGAGTCAAAGTGGACTTTAGTCTCATTCTAAACTCATTTATCTCTACCCTACACATTGACTCTCTCATTAAAATTAGGCTTATCTACTACTTCTTTGGTCCTTATAAATATGGCCAAGTTTCAAATTCATCCCTATAAAAATAGTAGTTTCAATTTCGTCCTCATAGTATTAATCTCAATTCAATGTCAACCTTGCCGTTAACTAGGTAACGGGATTAGCTAATGTGTACAAGGCAAAGTCATCTAGAGTTAAAGGTGGCCTTCTATTTGGACAAAACTATTACTAGTAGTAAACTACCTTTAGAAAATGACCCAAATCCAGGCCGCCCGATACCCAAACCCACCTCGTCCCAGACTACAACCTCCATATTTCTGTGCAAAACCTTTAAATTTCAGTCACTTGGATATAGTTTTATCGTATGAGCAATTTAAGGATAAAAGTTCAGGAGCAAACAATACTATACCAATTGGAGGTTTCATCCAGAATTACAAGAACAACCTAATCCTTTTTAACTGCTTAAAATGTGTAAACGATCTAGTATTCAAATTTGTGTGAGGTGAGTTCATCAATTATTTATAAATCGTCCAAATCATCCACTATTTTTTATTAGCAAAAAATTACCCAGAACTTTTATAAAAGAAAAAGGAAGCAAAAGGGAAAAACAAAAAAAAAAAGTTTTTGACAAAAAAAATACATAAAAAGTTCGTTTCCATTTGCACAAGTAATGTGCTTCAATCTTATAAGGGGTCGTGCCAAAAAAAATCTTATTGAAAGGGGTGATTTGTTGTTGAGGTGAGGGTTCGATTCTCGCGAATAGTGCGAGTATTTGGTGTAGTGGTTGATGCCCTTTGGGCTAGCTCCATCTATATGTCGCTCAGCGCTATTCCTTCCTCATTCCCTTCTCCGTCTCCTTAGGAGTAGGTAAGTTAGACATCTATCGAGTGAAAAAAAAAAGTAGGAGCGAAGAGGATATGCTGAAGAGAGAGAATTTTTTTTGGCGGAATTTTTTTAACTCCGTTTCTTTTATGAAAGACCATGTGTTCACATACCAAGGTTACTGATGCAATCTGCACCAACCAAAAGGTTACAAACGCAATCTGCAGCTCAATTAGTTGGTAGCGGGTGATTGGCTACTGGGTACCATACTGGTACCCATTTGCAACAAAAAATTTCTTACGTTTTTTGTTTAGAGGTTTGCATTTGCTATTTGGGTTAATGCTTGAATAAGGGTGTCACATCATCTATATAGCTAATTAATCATTTTTTGGAGTTCACATTATTGCCATGTCATATGCCGTTAGATAGATTCTCTGATTCTGTTAAGAAATTGACGGGAAGGACACCATTGAATCAGGATAAATATTATAAGGATGAAATTGAAACAATTATTTTTCTAAGGACGATTATGAAACTTGCCCATATTTCTGAGGACCAAAGAAGTAGATAAACCTTAAAACTAGAGCTACTAAATGAACCAAGCTACTCGAGTATGAGTGTGTAACGATCCTGATTTTTGGTAAATAAAAATTTCGTTAAATATTTAAATTTTATTTTAATTACTTGGATTTGCTACTAAAAATTTCTTTTTAAATTTTATAATCCGTCATAATTAGATTTGAGACTTATAAAATTATATCTTTCACGTCGAGCAATCTAGTCATTTTCTAAAAACAAGTATGTTTATAAAAGTACTTGTATATTTTCCTAACGAGTTAGATAAAATCTTTAAATTATATTTCTTGGCTAGAAATCCTACTTGGCAAGTAGAGTTAGTTTCCAACCGATTAGTTGGAGGAACCGGACCACTAATTCACTTAGTTACATTACCCTAACCCTAATTGGACCTTTTAGACCATCTTTAAACCTTATGAACTCCTCCAAACCCTATTGGACCATTAGACCATAGGAGTAATCATTTTACTCACATGACAAGTCATTTCAAACCCTAATTATTACCAATATTCCTTTACCTCTTGGTCCATAATTGTTAGGGGAATTTTTATCTCTTGGTTAATAGACTTTTGACTTGCCAAGGTTAACAAGACTATTCAAGCCCGTACCTACCTCTTTTATTCTTTATCCATTGAGTAATAGGAACTAGGAAAATTATGGTCCATTGGATAATAGCATGACTTGACTACCCATCATTGTACTTTAGACTTGTCATGTCATGAATAGTGTGACATGATTACGTATCCGGTGGATAATAAAACCTAGGAAAGTTAGTGACCATTAGTTAAAGCCATGACATCATAGTACCTTTGACTTGTCATGTCATGAATATATGACATGATTGTTTATCCATTGGGTAATAGGAAGTAGGGAAATTATTACCCATTAGTTCATGAGGTAATCAGAAGTATGTGTATCACTGTACCTATCCCAACCCATATGCCAATGTACTTTCCCCAACTTATAAGACAGTATGCTTCCCCAAATCTAGGTGTTGTCCTATCTAGAATAATCTTGACATCACCATCACCTTTTACCCTTTGGTTAATAATTGCTAAGAAAATTTGTATCCCTTGGGTAATAGAAGTTAGTCTTGCCAATGAAAGCCTAGATTGGACCAGACAAGTCATATAGGAATCTTGGACCATGGGAAACCCTTATTTTGCTTCTAAAAGATGTAAGCCTAAGCCTAGTCACATCAGCCTTACTTACCATCAATATCCCCTGGATAATAATTGTTAGGAAAATTTTTACCCCTTGGATCATGGAGGCTAGATTTGCCAAGGTGTACATAAACTTGACAAGACTAGTCATACCATAGGAGTAATCATTTTTATTCCCATGTTTAGTCATTTCAAGCCATAATTTTCACCAATGATCTTTTACCCATTGGTCCATAAATGTTAGGGAAGATATTATCCCTTGGACAATAGATTCCCATGACTAGTCATTTCAAAATTATTACCATTATTCTTTGTCCATTGGACAATAAATGTTAGAGAAGATATTATCCCTTGGACAATAGATTCCCATGACTAGTCATATCAAATTATTACCAATATTCCTTTGTCCATTGGACAATAATCGCTAGGGAAATTTGTACCCCTTGGATAATAGCCAAGACTTTGGCTATAAATAGCCCTCCCATACTTCATTTCAACTCACACCAATCCTTCATCCCCCTTCTCTCTAGAAAACTTAAGAGTTCTTGCTTGTTCTTGCTTAGTTTTTCTTAGTTCTTGAGGTTCTTTCTTGAATCCTTCAAAGAAACTCATCCAAAGCCGCCACTAAACCGCCACCCGACCACCCTTCGATCCATAAAGTAGAGTAGTGTTAGTCAAAGAGAAGTTTCGAGAGAAACCTTTCTCTTTCGAAGCTACCATAAGCATTCCGTAGGAAGTTACTCCGCTCGATCACCGACGTACTTTCCGTAGCCGCCCTACCGCCAAGAAGTAAGGTAGAACCCCTTGCCCCCTAACTCTATGTATAGAACCGTATGTTAGAAAGTAGAATGTCTTTACTCTTTATAAACATGTGTTGTTTTAAACTTTTGACAAAAGAGGAAAGAATAGATTTTTGAAAGATAGAACTTATCGTTTGTTTAGAAGTATTTGTATTTTGATCTTTAAAGATAATTATGAGTATGCATATATGAATTGCTTGTATTACTTGTGGTGTGATAAAACATAAGTGATTTTACTCCAAGGGCGTCCGTACATGTGGCGTTGTGCTTTGAATAAGCATAAGTGATACACTCCAAGGGCGTCCGTACATGTGGCGTTATGCTATAAGTGGTGATTGAGTATGATGAGTAGTATTAAGTTGGATGATCTTGTTAGAATGTTTCATGCTTATTTTTGTCCTACCGCGGAGTCTTTGTATGTAACGAGACACGAGAATCGAGAAAGTAGAAACATGGCACCTAGGGTGTGATTAATGAAAGGGAATGTATTTCGAGGATGAAAATATTTTGAAACTACATAATGACCGGTTTTGGGTGGCATTATGTGAGTTGTGTGCGTGTGCAAAAGTAAGATTTGTGAAAAACCCAATGAGAAACCGGAGCGGCGGAATCATTGTGGGGATACTCGGGAACCTGGAGCAACGGAACCGAGGGTTTAGATTTCGAAAACCCCAAATGGAAACCCGGAGCAGCGAAACCATGGTGAGGTATGGCTTGATTATCCACGGTACAGAGCCAATGCAATAGTGTGCCAATGGGAACTCGGTGCGGCGGAACCATTGTGGGATACTCGGGAACCCAGAGCAGCGGAACCAAAGGTTTTGAATTGTGTGCGTTCCCATGGGAACCCGGAGCGGCGGAACCATGGTGAGGTATGGCTTGGTTATCCGCGGTACGGAGCCAATGCAATCGTGTGCCAATGGAAACCCGGTGCGGCGGAACCATTGTGAGGATACTCGGGAACCCGGAACGGCGGAACTGAGGTTGGGTGTGTTAAACAAATGATTTTTGAAAGATGGATTGGTATGTGAAAATGTTAACACGGTCTACGATGAGTCACGTAGGAGAAACTCAGAAAATCTTGGACACCAACGATAGTTATATAGCGATTGCGGATGTAGTATTGATATTGTCTTTTGTAGCTGTGTATACACGTATCATGTGGAAATCGATGTTTTATTATAACCTATTGTTTGTAAGTTATGGGCTAGTGGGTATGGGATTGTTCTGTTGAGCATTGTAGCTCACGGTGTTACCTTTTGGTGACCCTGACATATTATATCGGTGGCGACGCTGGTATAATGTGTCAGATCTTGTAGATTATCAAGATAAATAGTACACCTTGGAGGCTTTTGGAGCTGAGAAGCTGGTTAGGATGGAAGAGGATGCGGAACAGTAGATAGGCCCTAGTTACCTCTCCCTTTTGTAAATATTAAACTCTTGTGGGAGTTTTGTTGTAATAACGAGCCAGACTCCATTTGGTTTTATCAATAAAATGTTTATTTAACGTACCCAAAATTGGGAGCGTTACAGGGTGTATGTTTAATTAAAAGCTTGTTTGAAATTGAGTTGTTACATAATTAAACAAAGCTTGAACATTTTTCTGAAACTGATTAATGTAAGACTAAATTTTAATTTAGTCAATGTAGTGGCTCACATATTTTATATGGCACATATTGGATTATGAGTTTAATAGGATTCTCCATATCTTATTTTATTCTATTGGTCAAATAAAGAAGTTTCCTAAATACACTATACTTCGATGGAAAGTTAGTATCAATATATTTAATAAGGAAATCGGTCCTCTCTCTGCCTATAGAGAGCCTAATATTTAATAAGAAAATCGGTCCTCTCTTTGCCTATAAAGAGCCTATAAAAGAGGCGTCTAGGGTTCCATCAGTTATTTAACGTGTGCTACTAAATAGCTAGAATGAAAGGCTAGTGAGAGAAACACCTATGGCTTAATGCTCTAGCAATATTATGGTTGGTTCAATTAATCACTGGATCGCTCAAGTTCCGCATTACTAGATCCGGGTACGCTGTTCTTGATTATTTAACTTTATGCTTAATGTTTGTATTGTGATAAATCATGATAGTTCTAGACCATGTCATAAATATAAGGTGTTAATTATCTAACCCCATTAAAAATAAATTTTACACGTAGTATCAGAGCTTTTAGGTTTTTGAACATCATGATTTTCCATTACCGATGGTATGAATAAATCAATTGAGCAACTTTACCGATTTATATTGTCCGTCATTAATGGGTATGCCGTATGCATGATGGTATGTTCGGGGTAAACCATTGAAGTACACCATTTATTAATTAATTATGTAGAGAATTGTATTTTCCATTCCGTGGATCTGACGTTATACCCTTCCATGGGAATTTTGTGTTTTATTTTATGAATTAATGAACGTGAAATAAGGTGTGAAAGGTATGTGGACATACATGATTGGTTTTGTGGTGCCACTGATCGATGAGATCATTTGTACTGATTTTTTTTACTAACCCAGACCCAGCATAAGGAGAACTAATTAATTTGGCCTAATTCATATGCTCATGTGCCATGATTGTAAAGACATATGATTTGGTGGGTCTAGTGTTCTTGCATTACGTACGGGATAATGTTGACGGACAATCGAAAGATAATAGTAGTTTTTACAGAAAATTTCTTTTATATCTCTTCGACTTTGACCAAAAATTCATTTTGGTCCTTCACCTTTCAATTCCGGCATAAAAATACTTCGACTTTCCAATTTTTTCAATGTCATCCTTTAGGGATATATACATATATACATGAAAATATGGTGTTCGGATCAAGCACCCTACACACATCGGATGCCGTTGATTCTCACATTAACCCTCGTTTTTTTTTTTTTTTTTATAGAATTTTTGGACGGCTCGGATCGGCCGTCCAGTGGCCGGAGATGGCCTGGCGCGGCCGTCAATCCCTATAGCAAGACTCAAAGAAAACAGATTGGATGACATTGAAAATAATTGGAAAGTCGAAGTATTTTTATGCCGAAATTGAAAGGTAAAGGACCAAAATGAATTTTTGGTCAAAGTCGAAGGAATATAAAAAAAAATTTCCCTAGTTTTTATTACCTCTTGCATATGATCCGTGAGGGCTTAATGCATGTCGTATCGTATGCATTTTGATGGGCAGATGCATATAACTCTTATTCACCTAATGGTTATGTGAAAAATTATTGTTTCGATGAATAATCTACATTATGGTCAATTTGGTATTTACCAAAGTGATCCAATTATAATGGTTCGTAGAATCGTCAAATTTTAGTTTTATTTGTGAATGCTTCATTATTTGCCTTATGTCCATAAAGAAAATTACTGATTTGAATCTATAACATAGAAGATTTGGCAGTCACCAAAGTGACCCAATCATAATGATTCTCAAATATCAAATCATATTATAGAATTGTGAATAATCTACGATTCCTTTAATGTCCATGAAGATCATTATTTTGATTTGACTCTATATAAGGATATAGTTTGGGCTAAAGCAATCGAACCGGCATGTTGATAGATGTTAATCAAAATATGAAATTCTAATATCTATTATGACGAGGTGTTAAAATAGTGATTCTTTTCTTCTTGTTTTTTCACCTAAAGTTTATGCAAAAGTCATTATCTTGATTGAAATCTTTATTAAGACGCAGTTTAGTAGTCACCAAAGTGGCCCAGCTGGAATGTTTCATCAATTTCAATTAAAATTACTGAAACTTAACACTTTTTTTATTTGATATTTTTATTACGATACGGTTTGGTAGTCACCAAAGTGGCCCAACTGGAATGATTCATAAATATCAAGTTATATATGAAACTTATTCCCATTCCTAAGTGTTAAAAATAATGACTTTGCAAATCGCAATTATCTAGTCGCATGGATATTAGGTAGGCCTAAAGGTACACCACTTCTAAGTGATTAGTGAATTGGAATAGGATAATTTATAAGTATTCACAATTCAAATTGGAATTGGATACTCAAAGGTAACAAACCTACTTAATTGTGAATCCTTATCAATTAGTCCTATTGGTGACATGGATTCACCATAACTGTTAGTAGTGTAACATTAGATGAACCCAAAGACAGATCTCCGTTACACTATTTATTACTATTTGGACAAAATTTATTTTGTCAACTTATTGGCAACTCAAAACATTGTTGTAGTGAGCATATGATATGTGTGCATTGTCAATTTATTTGTTTCACATTCACATGCTTAGTCTATTTTGTTTCAATTTAAATGATTGAGTTTCTCATATTAAAAAAGACCAGATTAGTTTTATTTTTAAGCTAGATCTTGATAAAGTAATGATTCTCGAAAAATTCTTCACTTTGTTTTTTCAATTTGAGAAGCGCAAAATTTTTTTTTTTTGGAAAAGCATGAATGAAATGGAATAGACTAAGCCTTATGTTCGTGTGAATGTTTAAAGTGAGTATTAACATGTTTATTGTGCTTATAATGCTTGAGGATACCATTGAAATGTTATATTTGGTCTACTCAACTAAAGTACTTGAGAATTAAAGTGAAGGAAGCCTAAATAGGGCATGAAGTTGGCATTAGCAATGCTATATATGTCACCTCTGTAAATAGTTGAGACATTATCAGAAAGTTTGTCATAAACGTAGGAAGTGATTCGAAAGGGGAAAATAGTTACTAATGTTATATGTTTCGAATCTAACCTAACTAATTGTCAGTCCTTCAACTATGAAGTGATTTGATTATGAGCTACGACTTATGTTTATAAACCAAGACGCGGAGAGATTTGAAGCTATTGAAAACATAAGCCCATTGAGTTCTAAAGAATTGGATTACAGTTTTTATTAAAAGGGTTTTGTGACGTATCATTTGCTATTCAAGAATTGGTCATCATTTTTGTTTTCTAGAATGTTTATAAATTTTAGTTTCTCTAGTCCAAACTAGATTTTGATAAGTTTCAAAATCAAATTTTATGGTGAT
The DNA here is from genome assembly GCF_030253575.1 of Rhododendron vialii. NCBI lineage: Eukaryota > Viridiplantae > Streptophyta > Magnoliopsida > Ericales > Ericaceae > Rhododendron > Rhododendron vialii. The sequence continues at coordinate 28,932,328 of NC_080561.1, forward strand.
TTTTGATAAGTTTCAAAAACAAATTTTATGGTGATTGAAAAATACCAATTATTGTCTTGTGGTATTTTATTATGTTTGAATGAACTAAAGTTTGATGACCATTTTATAAAGAACTCTCCTTATGCTGCATTATAATGTTAATTTGGTTAGTATGAATGGAAATTACTTCATCTTGTGACATTGGCGATTGCAACTATGTTTCAATCAAGCATATTAAGAGATTGATATATAATAGAAATTTTATTAATCTCTTGTATGTGTGATTTGCATTAAGTACAAGCAAATCATATTCAGTAAGGAGTAAGTCACAAGAATTTATAGGCTTCTTAAAGTGATTTATATAGAAGTAAAAATTTCATCTAAGAGGCCTATTTTATCACCTATAGATGATTTTTCCTATTATGTGAGCTTTTCGATTACATAAAGATCTCAATCAATGAATGCTTAGGTGTATGTTATTGAGATAGAAAGGGCAAATAGAAAATAATATAAAAGTCACGAGGTAGGACATATGTGATAAATATTATGAGAGGTCTGTTCCATTTAGCATCATGTGATAGCTAAAAGATAATCGTATATTTGTATACATGGTTAGAAGTATGTTTGTAACTCTGAAATACCCATTATGTGGTGCATAGATATTTTTAAGCCCGCTGCATTTATGTGAATTAGGTTTCTCGTAAGACAGTTTCAAATGCTACTTTTGAAATGTGGATGGGAAGGAGACCGAATTTAGGATACCTGAATGTTTAAGATTGTCCAGCAGAGGCTAGAATTTTTTTTTAATTCACATGACATAATTTGAATTTTAGAATGAACTATGGTGACCTTATTGGTTACTATAGAAAATTCAAAGGGTATGAGTTTTACTATTTAACCATAGTATGACAGTTATAAAAATTGGTCATTTAGATTCTTTAAGAATGGTGAAATCAGTGGGAGTGGTAAGCCATAGGATGTGGTTATTTAAAAGATATTGTAGAACAATGACAAAAGATAGCATTAAGAATATCTCGAAGGAACAAGAGATTTGCTATTTGAATGATTATTTGATTTATCTACACGAATGCTTTTGTTCTGATTTCATTTTCACAAGCCGCGCAAAGTGATAATTTTACTAAATGGATTGATACCATGAATGATGAGTTTAATCAATGGAATATAATGAAGTTTGAAATTTTGTTGGATTGCCATAAGGGATACAAGAAAGTATGTTGTAAGTGGGTCTTCAAGACTACTTTTGACTTAGAGGGCAATATAGAACGCACTACAACAAAAATGATATTTAATGACGAAATTCCTTGTGACGAAACTAAATTTCGTCTCTTATATGTCTATTTAGAGAGGAAAAACATATTTCGTCTCCAATTAGAGGGATAAACAAATTTAAGGGAGAGGAAATTTTATTTTGTCACCAATAGTAGTAAATTGGTGAGGAATTTTTTTTTTCGTCTCTAAAAACTGAGGACAAATGAAATTATAGGTGAGGAAAGTATTTTTTTCGTCACTAATAAATTCCCTCCATATCTTTTCCCTGGTGTGTGAAATCCTCAAACCAATAGACGACAGAAAAATTCCTCACAAAAGAGAACACTTAGGGCGAGGAAAGTTTTTTCGTCATTGATGGTACTAAAATCAATTTGATTTTACTGAATTTCATTTTGGCAGGGTGTAATAAGTATTGGGCAGGACTAGAGGGTTAAAATGGGCCGAGTCGGCACGAGCACGGCACGTTTGAAGGAGGCACGGCATGGGCAAGACACGAGGGATGGAAAAACCAAAAAAAATATGTTATTAAATAAACAAGGGATTTCAGATTATAGTTTACTTTATTTCTGTGTATTTTTTGATAATCTAATAATTTATTAATCTTTTCCTTTTATTTAAGTAAAATAAGCTTTTAAAATATTTTATATGATTAAGAAATTTTGAATCAAAATTCAAACATGATAATATACCAATTACTACATATATACTGATATACACTGCGTTTTATCTAATAAATATTTTTAAAATAAAATACATAGAAAATAAATAAGAAAAAAAACTAATTTTAATAAAAAATGGTTTTAAAAAAATAATCTCTATAGGGTTCGAACCCAAGTCCTTGGGGACTTGAAACACACATCTCAACCCACCAAGGCCAATAATCTTTTTGTACTTATAAATGGAATAAGTAATATATATTATATAATTCTATTGTATAAAAATGAGACTATTGTACGGTAGCCATACAATTGCGACACAACTATGACAATCCATATTGTTCATTTTGTTGTTCTTGGTGTTTTAATCACTTTTCGCATATTTTCGGGTCTATCGGGTTTTGAAAGCCCATTCATTGGGACGTAGATTCATTAATATGAAATTTTTTGTTATGTTCGATCAAGTATATAACGATAACCAATTTACTTCATTTTTTGCACGAATTATATAATCACTCCCACATAAAAAGGTAGATGGTTCCGATTTTAAAAAAATATCTTGGGCGACCCTTGAATGATGCATTATAGGACTTTAACGCCTTTGGAAGCACCAAATGTGTTTCAATCACATAGTTTCCGACATCTGATTATCACCTATATAGGGGAGAATGATAAATTTGATAAGATCTTAAATCGTAACGGTTTAGATTGAACATTCGAAAAAATGAGTCTGCAGCTACTTTTCAAATCTATACATCCAACTTATTTTATTCTAAACTAATGTATTCTGCTATAGTCTAATGTAGGCTAGCCACACGATTGCGACACAACTATGACGATCCATACCGTTCATTTTGTTGTTCTTGGTGTTTTAATTACTCTCACAAATTTTCGGGTCTATCGGGTTTTGGAAGCCTTTTCAGCGGGACGTAGATTCATTAATAGGAATTTTTTTTATATGCGATCAAGTATATAACGATAACCAATTTACTTTATTTTTAGCACGAATGATATAATCACTCTCACATAAAAAGGTAGACGGTTCCGATTTTAAAAAAACAACTCTAACGGCCCTTAAGTGATACATTATAGAACTTTACGAGAATTTTTCTTTATTGAGTACGTATGGATTGTTGTGCTACTGTTGCACATTATGCGTTTTTAGTACACCTAAAAAATGGCTGTCTTTCAAATACAGCCGTTTTTAGGTCCCCATTTTTTGGGCAGCATTTGGAATGCGTTAAAAAGGGCTCGAGGGCGGGAAATAATTTTTCCCTTAGGTGAAACGACGTCGTTTGTTTTTTGCCTTGTCTTTTTTGTTTAATCTTTTTTCTTGCTCTGTATTTTTCCCAGATCCCTAGTTCACTACTTCCCCTCTTTTCCAAACCCAGCGGTGGAGAGAGAGGGAGAGACCCAGTGGTGGAGAAATCAATCTTCCCCAAATCGAGCTGTCCCAAATCAAGCGTCCCCGGGTATCCTCGGAATCTCGTTGTTGTCGATTGCTTGCTTTATCCTCACATATACACGTGCACACACACGATATATGCACAGTGCGTAATAAGATCTCCTGTAGAGGGTGTCGGCGAACGGCCTCTGATGAGCTTTCCTTTGGGCTCCCAACGGACCTACCAATTGGGGCTTGGGGTCAGAGTTCATGCCGATGATGATGACGAGCAGGATGAAGCCGTAGTGAGTAAACCTTGGCTTTCTTCATGATCCAGTTCCTCCATTCCTCAACAGACTTGGCCAGCGACCGGTCCTCCGACGGCCTTGAGGAGCCCTTCGCCGCCTTGCCTTTCACCTTCAGTGTAATCACCTTAGATGCCATAGAATTGATTCGAGTCAGCTCGAACTCCCTGCAATGTAACCCTTGTTTTTTTTTTTGTTGTTGTAGAAAAACGAGGGTTTGGTGGTGGTGGTGGAGATTAATAGGAGAACTTTCAGGATCTAAGGCCTCGTTTGGTTCTTCTTAAATTGTTTAGGCCTAGTTTCCCAAAAAAAATAAAAAAGCTTGGTTTTTTTTTTTTTTTTTTTTGTCATCGTTCAGCATTTTTTCCGCATGCATTAAAAATTTCAATCTTTAGCCCTATCTCTCTCTATGCCAGCTTGTGTGGGTGTGTGTTGACCTTTTTGAAAATGCATTTTGATGATCTCAAGCATTGCATTTTTGTTGAGGTGATTAAGCTTTATTAAGGTATTGTCTCATCTATATAAATTTCAGGAGGATTATATTTTAATGTGCTTGCTTAATATAAGAGAAGCAAGGATAAGATTCAAATCAACACTGATTATTGTAGCCGCAAGGTTTTTTGTGCTTCGTTTGTTGTGGATTTTAATTTGTATAGACTTGGTCAATATACAGCTTTTTTGTTTCTCTACTCTATAATGTTTCTTGTTTTGATTTGTATTAAACACTTCTGGTGGTCATACGTATAGTTCTAATGGATAAGTCTTGGATTCACATGAAGAATAGGCTAGACAACCCACATGGGGCAGAAAGTTTCATTGAGTTTGCTTATGCAAATAAGCTTACAGGGGCAATTAATATATATTGCTCGTGCAAGTATTGTGTTGACCTCAAGTTAGAGAGACAAGCTCACCCAATTATTAGGGAGGTCATTTTCTATGGAAAGTTGATAGATATCAATGGCGTGACTGGGATCGATTGCATGCAAAGGTGCGAAAAGAAGTTCTAGCTGAGGTAGATGATAGGCTTTCTCCCCCAGAGCATAAGCGTGCTAGGTTTGAGGCTCATGCGAAAGATCTTGGATACCCTTTGAGATCTTGTATTGTTTTCTTCTTTGTCTTCTTTCATAATTTGTAGAGATTGAGATCGGTGTAGTAATGTTCTTGCATGTGTACTCATGTTATGAATATGAAATGCACGAGGTGTTGCATTTTTAGGATAATACGTAACTTTGGGGAATCCTGACATGTATTATATATGTGCTTAGTTCTTGAAGTTATTGGTTTTCCACTTTGCCTAATGTTTTATTTTTTACATTGATCTTGGTCTACGTTAGGTTAAAATGTTTGTGTTTATTTTCTAGTTCATAGTTACACAAAATGTCCAAAGGAGGAAAAGTGTCGCTCCAACCTAGTTTTCTATCAACTCATTTCATACCAGATTATGAGAGGAAAAGAAATGAGAAGATAAAGAGGAACAATAAGATCTGTGAATCTAATGGGGTGAAGAGTATTGCAACTCCTTTTGTGGGATCAGTTCAGCAGCGCAAACGTGTTACTGCTGAAAATGGAAAGCGTACTAGGGTTGAGTTGGAGGATGATGGCTATAGGCTTTCACGTGATGAGGATGACCCTGGCCATGATAGTGAGTCGGTTGACTCTTTTGAGCAGGTACAATATATAAGTACATGTTAATGATAGGCAAAAATAATGTATCTATACATTTTCTTTCTTTCTTTCTAGTAGTCTTGTTATATGTACATTATATATTTATGCTTGGGCACTCTGTATTGTGTTGTTATAGGCCTTAGAGATGCCACGAGGTTGTCAAAGAGCGCCACAGTCCCATCCAGAGCCACAATCCTATGCAACTATGATCTCCAAGAGGGTCACCCGATCGACGCCACAACCTAACATGGATACCCAGGCCCTACCACCTCCCATTGTCCAGCCACAAAGTGAGGCATTAGCTAACAACAATGTTGGTGAGTGATGTAGTTTAAGAATTATTTTTTAGATTCTTTATCTTGTTTTTTAAGCCTGAATAAACCAGTAGCTGCTGCCTTTTTTTGTTACCTCTGTGTCAGCTTTCTTCTTTTTCTGCATGTTCATTTTTTGTCCAAGCACATGTTACTTCTGCTGCAATTTTTCTCCATTATAAGATTTGCTTAATATGCAAGGAAGGGGGAACAACAAAAGAAAAGGAAAGAGATGTAATATGTTTGCTCACTGCCTGAACCTTCAATTTTTAATGTGAGTGACATGTGCTTGGACAAATATTCTTTGATCTGGTTGCAGTTTGTGAATTGGCTGGAAAAATATTCTTTTTACTTGTGAAATTTCCTACCCTTGTTATTGTGTTGGCGTAGTGTATGCCATCATGTTGATTGGAGCCTTTCGGAACTAGGCCTATTGTGATATCATAGTAGAGCCTTGCAGTGAGAGGCTGCTACACCTATTTTCTACATAGATATGGATACAAGTTTTTGCCTGATGCTTCCACTATCTTTTTCTTACACCAAACTCCAGCAATTTGGGAGTACAGTTAAGATTGATGAAGGCTCCAATGTCACTGTATGTTATTCCTAAATCTGTACACTTCTCATAGGATACAGAACATTTCGAACGGGTGCAGAATCTACCTGCATATTGACCTCTGCTTGTGTGAGTTTAGTCAAGGGTCATTTGATTCTCCATGCTCCATGAATTTTTGAAACATACTATAGCTATATATTCTCTTGCCAATTGGAAAAACTTCTTACTAGTACTTTACAACAATACTCACTGTTAGACGCACTCGTGGGCCTACGGGAGGCAAATTGGCACAAAGGGTCATTGATAAAGATGGAAGGCTTAAAGTTCCCATTCCATCACAGTTCCGTGCAGCGGTAGGGGAGCATGCTTCTAAATTGGCCTCAAAGATTGGCTTTGAGGTTCGGACACATGTGATGGACCTTGGCGTCCGTCGGTGGAAGGCCTTGGATGATAGTGTTAAAGGGCCTATACTTCAGCGACTGACGGTAGTTGCAAGATCTACTTATTTATTATTTCTTAAATGACAACGAAGTCATTATCTGTAATAGTTGCTATTGCAGGATAAGTTTGATTTGCAAGGAGATCCTATTGATGTTGATAAGGCAGTGGCAACACAATGTGGACGAAGAATAAGTAACTACACCTATAAGTTGAAGAAAAAATACGATAAGCTTGTAAAGGCAAAGGGGGCTGAGTATGCAAGAAGCAACCCCCAGGTGGTATGAAGCCTGAACAGTGGACAAGCTTAATAGATAAGAAGTGGAATGATAAGAAGTGGCAGGTAATCTCTTGAGTACACATAAAAATATCCATAGGTTCTTCTTGTAGCATCCCAATCTTTAATGCTCTTAAAACCACATTCTAAACCTGAACTACCTCATAGTTTCTTTTTTCTCTATTGGTTTCTACTCCTTGCAGAAACAATCAAAAGCAAACACCAATAACAGGTCCAATAAGAAAAGCAAACACAGATGTGGATCAAAGTCATTGCCGGTTAGGGTTGTCGAAATGGTGCGTTTTGAATTATATTTTCAGTTTTATTAAATTATAAATAGGCTTATTAACTCATTTGTTGCGAATAAAACATATTAGATGGAAGGAACTGATGGTGTTGTGCCTGCATTAGAAAAAATATACAAATCCACCCACTTTAATGCAGACACAAACGAGTGGATCTCTCCAGAATGCGAAGATATCCATGTACGTGTATCAAGTACTTTATTGTGTACTTGTGTTAGCGTAATTATTAGAACTTGCATCTACTAAACTGTTTGAGCTTAAATTACTCAATTTACTTTAAAATGACAGGATGAGATCGTAAGAATAGAGGCTGAATATAATTCTCAGGATGGTGCAGTCCCGATAACGCAAGAGGAGCTTTCTGTCAAGGTATTCAAGGTAAAATCAGGCTATTTGAAGGGACTTGGAATGAGGCCTTCCTCTATTGTTAGGAGTATCATTGTTGGATCTGTGAACAATAATGAATATGTAACACACCTCGAGAAAAAGGTAAACGAGCAAGATGAGTTAATTCAGGAGCAAGGTGAAAAAATTCAAGCGCAATCAGAAGGAATTGAAGCAGCAAATGCCACGATAGCCAAGCTAGTGGAGGCAAAAGAGCAACAGGGGAGGGCTTTGGCTAGTGTTCTGGAGTGCCTTAAAAATCAAGGGTACACCGGATACTGGTATCTCTCTCTCTCTCTCCAACAAGTGATATGTTTTTAGTTAGAACAACTTCTAAGTGATAGAAGAGCTGCTCTGTAAAAAACAGAGTATATTTAGATTATAGAAGTCAAATAGTTTAGTAGTTTGACTAGATTACTCAGGCAAAAATAGTATCCATGAATGTGTTCGTGAAAGTTATTTTTACCTAAGTTTGCACTTCCATCCACCAGGCCAATTTTTCATTGGTTTTCTGTTTTTTCCTTAAACACACAACACTTGTTTTCATTTTGAAGCCGAGTTTCCGAAAGTGTTCTGCAAAATATTGCTTATCTAATGCCATGCCATGGTTGATCCCTTAAGTTAGAGAAGTGTTCCCAGTAGTAAGTGGACATAGGTTGTGATGCAATAGGGATTGGATTTGAGTCATAAGAGTCACAAAAGTTTAGTGCAAAAGGTAATGTTCCAGTTCTATTATCAGATTATTTGTTGCATACTGTCCACGTTTATGAAGCACAAAATGAAGGCTTTACACTTCAGTTGATTGATTTTGGCATTAACTATCATAATTTCATTCATAGCATAAAATTCATTACATTTTGGCATATATACATTTGAAGCTGTGGTACTACTATGCATATCTTGTCTTTGCATTGATTCCATGAGGTTGCTTGTTCCTTACTTGAAGTCGTGGTATTGATGTGCTTTGCTCCTCACTCATTGTTTCATTTGTGTAATGTTAAGTTTACATGATGTTTCGTATTTCTATTAACAACATCTTAACAATATTTTCTTAATCTTGTTTCATGTTTGCAGATTGAGTATGTAGAAGGTTGGTAGCGGGAGATGATATATGCGTGTTCCTATGAAGACTTCTTTTTGGATGAAGTTCGGAGTCTTCTTTTTTAATGATGCTACAAGAACTCTTCTTTTTTGATGATTCATAGGATAAGAACTGTGATGAACCACATATGGTCTAGTTTGATTATTTTTGACATTCGTACATGGATGCATTATATCCTAAATGTAGATGACTATTTTGGGGTGGATGAATATTGCATTATAGTATCTTGTTTGAGATCTATTGGAGTAGATTCTAAAATGTACTTGATATGGTATTCTTAGAAGAGTGCGAGACGATTTTTTTTTGTCACCAATATTTCTAATATATGTAATTTAGGTGACAAATTCTTTTTATCACTAAAGAGGTTTTCCTGTGAAACTTTTCAGAGACGAATTTTTTTGTCACCAATCGGCTTTAATTTTATGATTATAGGAGACAAAATCATTTTGTCGCCTATACTAATTTCCGTAATATTTAAATGAAATTCTTTGGAGACGAGTTTTTTTGTCACCTATATAGTTTCCCTGGTCAATATTCATTCACTACTAGTGACGAAACTGGATAAGGGAGACAAAAAAATTTGTAAATTGGTGACGAAAAATTTCGTCTCCAATATTACTATAGGTGACGAAACAAAATTTTCGTCACCATGTGACTTTTTGAGACAACTTTTAGGTGACAAAAAAAATTTCGTCTCTAAACTATTTGTGACAAAAAACGTGCATTTGGTGACGATTTAATTCATCACCAAACACAAATTTTCTTGTAGTGACGATATAAAGTCAAACTCGTGGCCAAGGGTTACACTAAAAAAGGAGGCGTAATTTTATGGAGCCCTTCTCTCTTGTATCCGAGAAGAACTCGTTGAAAAATTATTGTGGCGTTGGTAGGTAACTCTTTATGTTTGGGAGTTACGTTTGGACGTGAAAATAAGCTTTTGAATGAAAGTTTAGATGATGGAGTTTATATAAATCAACCTTAGATTTCTCAATTTAAGTAAAAGAGCATTTTGATACAAATTTAGGAAGTCAACTTATGGATGTAAACAAACTCCTTGTCATTGGTTATTTATGTTTGTTAATACCATTGGTTTCTTTGGAATTAAGAAGGAAAAAAACATTATTAACTGGTGTATATATCCAAAAATTAGTGGGAGTAAGTTTATGTTTTTTTGACATGTATGTTGACGGTACTTTGCTTGCTATAGTAATATTTATTGTTTGCACTTAAAAGTTTTTTTCTCATCAACTTTTAATTTTCTTTGGGCAAGATGTAATCAAGTGAAATGCATTTTGTATGTCTATAAGTAAGTTTAGCTCAAAATCAACCAAATGAATGAAATTTTAAGAGTAAAATATTAAAACTCTTCTAATATTATAAAGCACCATGGTAAACCATTATACACTAATACTAACCAAGAGAACCTTAAGCTAAGTGTGAAAGTGAAAAAAAAAAACTCAATAAAACAACTAGATAGATCAAAATTCATAGTGAAAACTGAAAACCAGTACTCATCAATGGCTAAAAAATAACATATGCATTAATACGTGGAACAAATTTGTAGGGCAGTGCTTGCATAAAGGGAAAGAGAACATGAGGCATTACACTTACATACGAGACATATAATAGTATATAACTAAAGGGGGTAAACTAGAATAGTTCCTAAATATTGTAGGCCAATCTGTAATTATGGAAAGTAGAGTGGTATGTGCCCCCACTGGTCTTCATGTAAATCCGCCACTGCCATTTAGGAACGGAGGGAGAGTAACTCAATAACACAACTTTTTGAGCCTTTGGGAAGCTTGTTCAATTGCCAGCTGAGCTTTTGCTGATCTTGTGTGTAACAACGCAACATCAACCTTTCCAAAACTGCTGCATTTTTTAACAAAAACCTTAGAAACCACATCTTTGCATCATCCTCATCAAAATATGCAATACCAACAGTTTTGAGGGAAGATGTGAAACAAGAAGGTACTCTTCCCAATGTATAGCCATCCTCGTCACGGTCGTAGAAGCCCTAAAAGAATTAGATGAAACCAACATAATCAGTGTCCATGAGTATCAAAAAAAATCATGAGGACAGGAATAAGGTAGAAGATTAGAATGAATTGCCTCCGGTCCATGGACCGGGTTGGGCTGCGACTGGATTGGCTAAGTTGTCCAGGGCCCACGTTGAAAAAGTTGGATGACAAATATGCTTTTGGTGTTCGAACTTGAACTTTTTCTCAGGCAAATGTGACTGATAAAATCATGTGGCTGTCATTACAGGATCAAACTGAGATTTTTTGTCCATAAATGCAGATGATGAAAAAGAAACCTTTGACAAACCAGTTCCTCCAGAGACGTACCTGCTCAAAATTAAGAAACTCTAGCTTTGGTGATTTTTCCAGTAGGACCATGAGAACTCCAAAGGAAAGACCATAAAATTCTAAATTCAGCTCCAAATGGGTCATGTTGTAAAATGTTGGAAGACGGTCGGAGAGATTTTCAACCAGCGTGAGGTACTTGGCACAAAAAACCCCCCAACAAATTAGTACTATGAAGGTCTAATTTCTGGGCGAGCCAGAAATATAATCAAGGTACAGTTAGTTAAACAACTCCAGCTTTTCTTATATATAAGGCAAATTAAATAAGCTAGCATACCTGGAGCGTATCACTTGTAATCGACAATTTCTTAACATTGACAACCCCAGAAAGTAACCCGAGCACTTGAGGGGTTCCGTCTTCTGCCCAAGAACCGTCACATAAACCAATAGATGCATCAACTAATGAAGATAGGTCATATAGACGGAAGTCAACTACCAGGGAACTAATGCAACGGAGATGGATAAGATTTGCAGCATAAATTTTGGTCACACAACTGAGGAAACCCCGAGCCCATATAGCTTCATCCTCAATAGTCAATCTCTTCAGTGTCGGAATACAAATCATTATAGTCTTTAGATTCTTCCATCCACAGTGCACCAAAGTCAACTCCTGAAGCACTGGGCAACTAGAGAAAAGATGTTGTGTTGAGTTATCATCTGAAAATGTAACATATGAAAGTTCCAAGGTCTTAAGGTTCGAGAAGTGAATCTGACTTGGTACTTTCAAAGACCAGTTCATAAATAATTTCAATGTCACTAGAGATTGGCAAGTGAAAAGGTGGCAAGGCAATACAGGCTGTGCTTTCCAACTTAGAGACAGAGTAAGCTCTTGAATGTTGTGCCTCATCGAAGCAGAGATCCATGAATTAACACGAGAAGAGTTCACAGGCTCCGACGAGTCAATAGTAAGACTTTTAATATCTGACTCATCGTGAAAGTGAAAAACTCTGTCTACAAAATCCAAGAAATTCCTATATTCCCATTTAGTAGTCTGAGGAAACGTATCATTCAAATTATCATTCAAATCAATGTCAGAAATAGAGGTCCACAAATATTCCCATTTAGTAGATAATATTGAAGTTCTTATGGCGTCTTTGGTGGAGAGGAAGGAGAGGATGTGATGGATAACATTTCCAGGCAAGTTGCTGATAATATCATTGCCGTCACTGACATCTTGTTTGTCTGAAAGCTCTATGTTTGCGGAAGAGTGTGGATGAACGCTATCATCCCTCTGTCGCTTTCCCTGTCCCATTTGCCGCCTAAATAAAGGTATTAGGGATCTAAAAGTCATTGATCAAGAGATATGATCCAATGAGACAGAAAATTTACAGAATCCATAACGAATGGCAAATTAAACTAGTGACATAAATGGAAGCTTAGATTGTTCTGAGGAAAAATATTACGATCAGAAGATTTTGCTTGTTTTTATCAAAATACAAGTACAATGTGTAGCAAGTAAATGGTACAAATGACCATAGAAATAACTTACAGATACTGATGATTAACATTTACTCCATTTATGCATGAAAATTGATATGCGAAATGGGCTTGCTTAAGAAGTTACTCTTTATCCAAAAAAACATACAAATACTCGGTGTTATATATAGAGCTATATACACACACTGATTCAACGGAAGTGAGAAAGCATGGACATGCTAGACCTCAAATAATCAAACTGAAGAAATCTATCCGGAGCTTAATTGAAAGCACGACCATCGAAGTTCACCGTATAAAAGGAATTTCAAAAAAAAAAAAAAAAAACACATCTAGGTTATCATCTACTATCAGTGGCTAAGACGATCCTTCTAAACCATGACCGAATGGAAAATCTTACCTTTGAAACCCCAGAAACAGTGTGAGTTGTTAATTCGAAGCTCGTCTTTCTGAGCACCGGAAGAACGAATTTTTAGGGTTCCCCAACGCTCTAATCGGCTGAGAGAGGGAGAGATAGAGAAAGAGAGATGGAAGGTCCTCTCTCGGCTAGTTTGGCATTATCCGGCTCCTTTTACACTTTCAAAATTTTTTGGGAGTTTGGGGCCGCTTTTCTAGCCCCGTGAGAAAAGAGCAGAAAGAAGTGTATTCTCCCGTATTAGTAAGAAAAGAAAAGAAAAAGAAAAAAAAGGGGTGTAATTTCTCATCTTCCCATTCAAATAATAGTGAGAAATTAAATTTTCAGACGGCTGATCTTTTCTCCGGTGACTTCTCCGCGAGCTAAAACTCTCTCTTTCTTCTCCGGCAAACCTGGTACTCTCTCTCTCTTCTCCGGCGACCAACAGCCACTCGTCCAACGACGATCCGACGAGGGGTGAATCACACGCTTTTCTTTCTCATAGAATCTTGCCACTTTTGGCGAGAAATGGAACTGAGCTTGGGAGGGGTTCTGGTCTCCCTCCTGGTCTCCCTCCTTCTCTCACCCTCTCTCGCCTTGTTCCCCTTCCAAACGAGGGAGAGATTGAGCTCTCTCCCCGTCTCCTTTCTTCTCGCGCGAACTCTCACGTACCAAACGGGCTGTTCAAGTTTTAGCTTATGATCAAGTCTACTTGAGGGCCAAATACACAGTGGACTTTTGCTCGTTGTTAATTGGGATCCCTGCTAGCAGAGGAAAAACAAGAAACATCGGAGGTGCCATTCAAAAAACATCGTAAACAGGCCCGTAAATAGACGCAAACACCTAAGTTACAAAAAATAAAAAATAAAAATTCATGCTTGAATAAGCTTGTAGTTTGTTCAGCTTATGATAAACAAAAAGAAAACAAAAAATTTCTCTAAATTTACTCGTGGCATAATCAAGTCGCCTAATAAAAAAGTGAAGTGTGAAAATTTGTTTGAACCTCATTTGTGTTTTCAAACCAAGCAAATATATTAGGGCAAATTATAGTTACCCTCCTCTAATTATGCCTCGCGTACACTTACCCTCCTTTAACTTTTTTTTTTGGCACTTAACCCCTCAAACTAACGGAAATTCAAACGGTCATAAATTCAAACGGTCATAACTTCTTCATCCAAAATCGAAAATATGCAAATTATATATCGATTTCGAGGTCTTGAAGTCAGCTTTCTAATGACACCAAAATCACATCACGATTCAAAGCACACAGAAAGTTATGATCAAAACGGTCTTTCTATCTACCAGCCCTTACTCTTTTGATCATAACTTTCTGTGTGCTTTGAATCGTGATGTGATTTTGGTGTCATTAGAAAGCTGACTTCAAGATCTCGAAATCGATATATAATTTGCATATTTTCGACTTTGTACGAAAAAGTTATGACCGTTTGCAGTTATGACCGTTTGAATTTCCGTTAGTTTAAGAGGATTAAGTGCCAAAAAAAAAGTTAGAGGGGGGTAAGTGTACGCGAGGCATAGTTAGAGGGGGGTAACTATAATTTGCCCAATATAATTATTCGTTGATTCGGGCTTATTTATCGGCCTAAAACTTCTGTATGCAAGAAGTCAAACTTATCACAATATGCCAATCAATAAGATCCTCCAATTAATTTTTTTTTTTGAAAAGTCTACAATACACACCTCTTCAAAGAGTGTACCATATGCACCTATTTTATGGTTCATTCATAACATTTTAGCGTGTTTCTTAACTTTTGTTCAAGAATTCATTACTTTTCAACAGTTCGATTCGTAACATTTTCATTATGATTCATAACATTTTGATGTATCTCGTAACCTTTATACATTTCATAACTGTTTAGCAATATGATTCGTAACATTTTCTCTATAATTCATAACATTTCGGGGATGCATATGATACACACCCAAATAAGGAGTGTGTATTGTAGTCTTTCCCTTCTTCTTTTTTCCACTCTATTATCCAAATTTTGAATTCAATTTCATCGTTATGTTTTGACAATTCTCAAATAAAAGTTGGTAATCTCCCGTATCTTGAATTTTGTTTTGGAAGAAAGATAATTGTTTCCATTCGAACAAATTCAAGAACGACACCACCCACCCACTAGGCCTTAATGCATTATTTGTAACACATTGCTCTAAAAATCTTGTTTTATCATATTGGCTAAGAAATTACTCTGAGAGCCTCTGCATTCATCAACAAACAAGTTTCTTTGTCATCCCTCATTGCAGAAAATTTTCAGGACGAGTATCTCATGAGGTAGGAAACCAACTCATGTAAGCCACAAGGCGGTGCACACACGGTCAGTAACTGTTTTCAAAATACATGGACACGTCACACGAGCAAATACCAACACAGACTCGGAAATTTGGCCCTTTTACCGTGAAATCAATTTGATAACACAACTTTTTGAGCCTCAGAGAAGCTTGTTCAATTGATGGCAGACCTTTTGCTGCTGCTTCATACTCCTATCTTCTAAGTCACAATGCAACGTCATCCTTGTCAAAATGGTTGCATTTTCAAACAGAAACCTTACAAAAGTCCATCTTCAATGGCTTCTTATCCAAATCCGAGATGCAAACGACTTTAAGGGAAGATGCCAAACAAGAAGGCACCCTTTCCAACATGAAACCATCATCGTTGAAAGGATCGAAGCTCTAAAAGAATCAAATGAAACAAACATGTAGCTATGAAAAAAAGGAAGAACAAATCATGAGGACAGGAATAAGCCAGAGGATAAGACTAAATGTCTCCAAACCACAGACCGGATTGAACTATGATGTTCGGGGCCTGCGTTGAAAGAATGAATGACAAAGTTATAGATCATTTTGCATATCTTTTCAGCTCACCATAGGCCATCTCCACTTCCAAAGCAACCGATCAAACACAGAACCTGTCAACTGAATGGTTATTGACTTCAGTATCATTTGCCTTTCCGTTCGGTAAATCCCCTGAAAACTCACGATACAAGCACACGAAGAGATTGAGATTCTATCTTAAATTCCCAGTTAACTGCAGGAGTAAAAAACATCTCTATTTGAACTGACCCAATGCTATGGTATTTGTTTGTTTACTCGCTTACATGAATAGGATTTCCAATGGGAAAAAAACAAAAACAGATAACCTACCAGGCTACTACCTTAGAAACTGCCCTCCTTTCGATGGTTATAGAGAGTTGCGATGGTTACGGTGACCGTGGCACAATTGCTGAACGATATGAAGTGACAAGTTTATGTGAGAGTCTTCAAATCAAACAAGTTTCTTTCTCCGAGATCTCATGGCACCCAAAACATATCACCCGTAATCAAAAAGTAGTGTGATCGGACTTGGGACACCACGTGGTGCTTAAAAGTGGATAATCTCGCTATCTTGTCGGCTCATCGAGCTTTGTCATGGGACTTTTTGGTATGGACAAAAGTTTGGGTGCTCTCGATTGTAGATTATGAGGCTCCATTCCGGAAACCTTCTTAAAAAATAAGTACTTATTTTGCCACTTCTCATTCAAAAATAAGAAGGATCATTCCACAAAACCCAAATAAAAAGTTCCTTTCACATTTTCAAACTCAAAAATAATGTAAATGAAAAAAAAAATTCAATTTTTTTGGCACCGTATTAAAGATCTCAATGAGATCTATCAAATAAGATCCATAGTGATAGAAAAATTATTTGCGTAAACACATGATTTTTGAGCTTGAAGTTGCCTTATACCAAAAATAAGACTGTTGCTATAATAATGGGCGCCGGCGGAGGGAAATCGTACCGACGGCCGCGCCGAGCCGTCTCCGGCCACCAGACGGCCGATCCGAGCCGTCCAAAAATTCTAAAAAAAAAAAACCGAGGGGGCTATCGCGGGAATCAACGGCATCCGAGGTATGTAGGGTACTTGATCCGAGCACCCATTTTCCGAGTATATATGATGAGATCGGCCGATCCGAGTCGTCCAAAAATTCTATAAAAAAAAAACCGAGGGGGCTATCGCGGGAATCAACGGCATCCGAGGTGTGTAGGGTACTTAATCCGAACACCCCTTTTCCGAGTATATATGATGAGATCGGCCGTCCAGTGGCCAGAGACGGCCCGGCGCGGCCATCAGTATGATTTCCCTTCCCGGCGCCTATTGGTACCTATATAAATTCTTCAAAAATAAGCACCTCCTTCTTATCTTTGTGGAACAAGCCTTATTATTGAACAAAAAATAAGTTCTTATTCCATTTCTGGAACGGAGCCTGATTCCGTCAAAAAGGTGATTCCTATCAAAACAGTATAAAAATTTAGTCTTCATGAATCGAAGGTTGGAGAGCAGACAATGAGGGCAAGTGAGAAAGAGAAAAGAAAAGAAAGGAGTATAACTGTAGAAGAGAGAACCTGAACAAATCTACCACTGAATTTATATGTAGTCCACAAGTTAAGAAGTAGTACTTGAAATGTTATCACCCACTCATACCTGATATATTCTACAATCAATTATTATTCAATCACAAACATTTACACACGTACTTTACACATGCACTCACATCTTTTGGTGGTGGTTGGCGGTGGTAGTTGTTGGCTGGTGGTCGCCTCACTCTCCCTCTCACTGTACTTCGGTCGATTGTGATTTGGGGGGAAAAAACCACGTATTTTGAATTTGGGGGATTTCGGTCCCTTTTCCGCATTTTTTTTTTTTTGGGCTGGGTTAAAAGATGGGTAGCATGTTGTAAAACAATGTTGTCATCGTAGCATTATTGTATGTTCTGCTATTGTATTCATAAATATCACATGTATGCTATCTAAAAAATCACTTATAGTATGAATTGTTTAGCATTTGCATTTAATTTAGAATATTGTTGTTTCTGTATTTCATTGTCTGACGCACACAAGAAGTCGTTTCAGCAAATTTATCAAAGAGAAAAAAAATCATGGATAGAACAACTTGTTCAGATTCTTTCGTGATTTCGTTACAAGGACTGCAAGGCTCAAAGACTGTCGCAAGGTAGATAATGTAACAAACGATTATGGAACAAATCAATAACTAACCGTACGTTGCCGAGGCAATGTTCAGTCATTTCCATCAGAGTCGTCATCAAAGATATATGCGAATGGAACTAAAGGTGCATTTCCAGTAGATTCGCCATCAATTCCCTCGGTGGTAATCCCGGGAGGTTTCCAGCCCAAATGCTGCATGTATACTTTGTCGTAGGCATCAATATTCAATCCTGAAGCTAGAAACAGTTCTACCTCATCTACAAACCAATTGGTTCTTCCAGCTAAGAAAGGTCTCGCCGCTTGACATACCAAGGCCTTGAAAGTTTCTTCTTGTCTTTCCAGTGTACTTGGAGAGTTTTGGTGTTCGTTTCTCCTCAACGAGTCAATTACACCAAGTATGTGATGGACGATAATCTCAATGTCTTCTACCTGGAGTAAAGCTTGAATTTCCCTCCTCAACCATCCTTGGAGCCACTGATTCTGATGTAGGACAAAAATGGAGAGTTTTTGTATTTTATTTTCTTTGTTTTAGAATAAGATTTTGGTTAGGAATATTTCCGTTTAGGTTAGAATTATTAACTTTCCGTATTCGGTTTAATTTTGATTTTTACCTTTATTAGGATTCTTGGTCTATAAGAATTAAGATTTTATTTTAATTAATTAGGAAATATCTTTTATTTAATGCCGCTTGTTTTGGCATGATTTATTATTTCTTTTACAGTAGAATTTCTAGGGTTAGAGTCTTATAAAAAGGGCTGTAACCTATTCAATTATTAAACTTTTGTAGCTTTTTGATTAATAATATTGCAGAGATTTTCTCTTTCTTTCTTGTGCGCAAGATTTGCTCGTTGCGACGAGTTGTTTATCTCGTTTGGATTAGTACGCTAACTAATCTCTCGTGAATTCCGCTGCGTCAAGTGGTATCAGAGCAAGGCTTTGCCTGGTTCGATGGCACCAAACAAAGTTGAAGACACACCCATTGACGTTCGTCGTGGTGAAGTATTTAACAAGACTCGCACCAAGGGATTTGCCCATGGTCAATCTGTTAAACGCAAAGTTGATAGGAACCGCGTTGAGGGATTTGCCCGCAACCAACCTATTAATCAAAACGTCTCCAGAAGATATTCTTATTATCAACTTGATAGTGAGGATGAATCTGAAGACGAGTTATTTGAGGATTATTATGGATATCAGTCGAATAAGCGACGCTCAAGGTTTGAAGGGTTTTATCACATAGATGACGACTTTTCAACTTTTCAGGTACAACCAATAATTCCTAGTTTTAATGGGTATTGCCATCCTGAGAATTTAATTTATTGGTTTCGTAAAGTTGATAAGTTTCTTGAGTATATGGAAATTCCGGAAGAAAAGGAAGTTAGATACGTGACTTGTAAATTACAAGGCTATGCTTCTAGATGGTGGAAGCAATTGCAATATAATCGGGAGCGCCAGTATAAACAACCAGTCAAGACATGGCTCAGGATGAGACGATTGATGAGTGATAGATTTCTTCAATCGCATTATGGTCAGATGTTATATGAAGAGTATCGAAGAAATCTTGAGTCCAAGCGATTATCCCGAGATAATCTTGAGTTGTCTTATTCTTTTTCAAGTAATAAAAATTATACCGTTGCGGCTACTGAAAACTCGAGAGACACATCACTGAGACTATTGGGTTCGGGTCACTCAAAGCGTCAACAAACCGATAAAAATCTTTCAATCTCAGATTCATCACGTTCCAGCTATTATGATGGATATGAAATCGCAGAAGAGGAAGGAGATCGAGTTGAACTAGAGGAGGTGATATTTGTTGAGCCCAACATCGAAGAAACAGTGGAGGTCGATGTTGAATGCAGTCATTGTGGGCACATTGAAGCTGACGGTAAAGAGAAATTTGACCTTGGTATTAGCGAAAAAGAGGAAACTATAATTGAAGTTGATAATAAAAAAAATGGTATCGATGTTGGTGATCAAGTTGTTGGTGACCAAAATAATTGTCCATTGGAGGTGGTTGATTCTAATATTAGTGTCAATGAGGAGATTTTGGTTAGCAACATTGACGAAAGTAAATTGGTGTCCAAAAAAGTAGATTCAAAAGATTCAGCCAACGATCATGTCGAAGAATACATTCATAGAAAGGATTCAAAACATGATTGTGGGCAAAGCAGAATTAATGATGCTAATTTTGTCGATTTTCTTGGTGTGCAACAATTTGATTGGGTTCCGAACATTCGTCTAATACATCTTGTTAACAAGTTGAAGTACGAAGAGAAAAGATCATTGCATAAATACTTTTCTTTAAATGATTTTTGGAAGACGAACAAGAGGTTGAAGTATTCCAAATATCTATTTCTTTGGAATGGAAGGTGGCAAGTTTCTAATGAGAACTCGAGGTCGAGTTCTTTTGAAGAAAAGGAGACTGATGTAGGACAAAAATGGAGAGTTTTTGTATTTTATTTTCTTTGTTTTAGAATAAGATTTTGGTTAGGAATATTTCCGTTTAGGTTAGAATTATTAACTTTCCGTATTCGGTTTAATTTTGATTTTTACCTTTATTAGGATTCTTGGTCTATAAGAATTAAGATTTTATTTTAATTAATTAGGAAATATCTTTTATTTAATGCCGCTTGTTTTGGCATGATTTATTATTTCTTTTACAGTAGAATTTCTAGGGTTAGAGTCTTATAAAAAGGGCTGTAACCTATTCAATTATTAAACTTTTGTAGCTTTTTGATTAATAATATTGCAGAGATTTTCTCTTTCTTTCTTGTGCGCAAGATTTGCTCGTTGCGACGAGTTGTTTATCTCGTTTGGATTAGTACGCTAACTAATCTCTCGTGAATTCCGCTGCGTCAAGTGGTATCAAAGCAAGGCTTTGCCTGGTTCGATGGCACCAAACAAAGTTGAAGACAAAATAAAATAAAAAAAACTCTCCATTTTTGTCCTACATCAGATTCGGCTGAAAATACTTGCGCGACTTCCTATACCGTGGTACCTGGAACGCATTGATTAAGCTATCTGGTTCGGTATAGTAGCACTGTAGCCTATATTTGTGAGCTTCTGAAAAGAAAGCACTACTTGCGAAATCTCGATTGATATAATGTCGACGAAAAGAATTCCCATCATAGCCATGTATGACAGAAAAATTCTCTGTCCAGCATAGAGGACACTTTACAGAGGAAGAAGGCTGGCGAGAATGCTTGCCAGCAACCACTTTGGCCCAACGCACAATGCAATTGTAGCAGAAGTTGTGGAAGCAATTATCCAAATAGGATTCTTGAAGAAAAGGTCCGAGGCAGATAGGGCAAGGGCTCGAAGTAGAGCCGCTGCCCTTATCTTCAGCCATATTTGAATCTGACGTTGCGTCAATGGGTTTGAAACCTGTGTGTGTATCGGAATCCTAATCCTCCGAATTCTGAATGTGACCGATCAAGAAAGAGAGAATTATGGTCGGTTGGTGGGTTTGAAACCTGCGCGCATCGGAATTTAATCCTCCAAATTCTGAATTTCTCAGCAGGTGGTTCATCCCTCGGTAGTCCAGAAGCAAAGGGAATTCATGAGGCAGTTATAAAGCGAAATATGCTAGAAGCTTTGAAAAGAAATTCAAATTGATTTTTGCAAGTCCAAGCCCTAATAAGTTCTGATCGTACCGTAAAACAAGAAGCTAAAAAGACAGAGGAGGCAGAAGAAGACTTACAGCAGCGCTCGGGGATTCCTTTCCAAGCTATGCACCTCTCAACATATATAGAGCAAGAAGAAGACAGAGTTCTAATAGGAAAGGAGTTTGAACTTTGAAGTCCTTTCCTAAATCAACAGTGGTTTATATAATCACGGAAGAGAGGAGCCATGAATAAGTTATTCTCTGCGACAGGCTCCTAAATTAGTTTTGGACCATTAGCACTTTTCTAAGTCGGACCGGACTACTGACACAGATGAATTACAAGCCCGGAAAACCTTCATGATAAATTTACAAGCTTTGCACGCCGAGTTTTCTGATCCACCTCTACTTTAAGACCAAGACTAGTAATTTCAGGAACATCAACAGAACCCTGAACCTCCAAATCAGCTACTACCCGTTGATTTTCCGCATTCCCTTCCAATAAATTCCTCACAGCCCAAATGCCCCACTCCCTCATGAATGGGTTGTCTTCATCTATGACACACTGTTGTAGAAGCAAAAGTATCCCGTTTCTCTCTCTCATTTCATCTTGAACATGCTTCCTCCGATACACACAGTTCCCTATGACTGCAACTAAATCTCTCCGAAATCCTTTGTACGGACACCGTTTGGATGAATAAGAAGTCGTTCCATTTTGGTCCTCACTTTGTTTCATTGCTTTCCTAATTGTTGTCGGAGGTTCAAGGTCACGTAGCAAACACAAAAGCAGTTCCAAAAGTCCGGAGGATAGTAAAGAATCAACATCCACAGACCCATCCACCTTAGAGACTCCTACACTATCATGAGCACATAAATCTCTCAAAATGGTGAGTGAATATCCAAGGATATCAACAATAGTAGATCCCGTTGGCAGATCATGTTGCTCACTTGACACACAATCAACAGCCCCCACAACTTGCTTCAATATTCCAAAAACAAACATAGCAAAATCGTGAGAAATGGTTATTTCACCAATTCGCTCACTCAAGATTTCTGATACTATACTCAATAAGAATGCTTGTTCTGACACAAATAAGTCATTCCTAAAATTGAGGTCACCATCTTCAGAAGCACCAACTGGGTACAGTCTAGAGAACAGTTGAGGAAATTGATGTTCTTCTAAGCAGATTTTGGATAGAAGCAACTTCAACCAGTCTTCTCCAAAGCCAACTAACAAGACCCAAAAAGAACAGATAAAGTAGAAGTACTTTCACTTCAATTAGGCTCAAATTTGGAACATGAAAAGAAACTAAAATAAGGTCAGAATATGTGAAAGCATATAAGTAAATTCAAAAACCTATACCTGCTGAAGCAGTCCATACAATTTCTACCAAGATGGGCAAACCTTGATCTCCCCAAAGCTTGCCAAAAAGTTCATTACTTCCATCACAACATGTATAAATAACCATGCACAAAGGATCACAAGCCTCCCTTCTCCGTATACTAGAAATTTGAACGAACATGAGTGGAAAAAACTTATCCCAAATGGCAAGCTGATGTAGTTCTCCAGCCAATGAAACATTTGCCAGAACTTGCAACCCCATACGAATTATCGCAAAATCTGAATCACAAGTGATCACTGAATGCAATGTAGTCAGGAGAATTGTTACTCCATCATGTTCAACAAACGAGTTCTGATTGGTTAGTTCCCCCGCACATAGGTTTCTCAAAAGCTTCAGAGACAACAAAAGAAGATGTCTACAAGAAGGGTAAGACAGATTTTGACACAACAGTAGGACCGCAGGGAGGATATTTTTAGAAGCGAGATCCAAGCGACCATCTGAGGTCCTAGAAGTTTCTGTTAAAATTTCTAAAGCTTTCTCTAGGGTAGATGAGTTTGATGCAACCAACAATGGGTGGGAGATATGTTGTGGCAGGGAGTGTACTGACAATGAATTATCATCCATTATGAAACAGGAAAATGAAGATCAACTTAACAAAAAGAAAGGAAAGAATAATGTAGCAACAGTCATTTCATGACCACTTTTGGCATCAAGAACATCAGTGAGATTTCTGTAGCAATTCCAATAATCCTATGACCCCTCCTGCATAGACAGTTCTGAGATTTAGGTACATCAATGGCAAGGAAGAAGCTGAATGTAAATCATAATGCAACACATGGTTTTTGAGTAAAGGCTTCTCTATATATAAGATAAGAAATCAAAAGCAGTTAAATAGTGATAGCGTAAATGACAGCTGATCAATTTAAAACGAATTATTCAAGAAGCTTTCTTGTAATGCCTAAACCAACATTCGTAATCATAAATCCTAACTTATCCTGAAATATTATCTAAAATCTCCACAACAATTCAAGTCCCACACAAGAAGAGTCTCATGTAGGTGATATTGCTGCATCAATCACGGAGTGGAAAATGATGTGAGTCTCCCTTTGCCAATTCTAGTTTCTTCTGTAGAAGTTCCCGAAGGAACTGTACATGAATCACCAAGAAGAAAATATCCAAAATGAAAAGATGTCCTCGTGCAGTAGCGACTTTCTCCAAATTTTCCTAGATCAGTTAGATTCGTTAAATATCTGTATATGTGACAAATATAATGATAATACAGATCCTTAAACTAATTATCTTTCTCACTTTCCAATTTGTTAAGAGTCCTAACCTACTCATTTCTCATACACAATATCTACTATTAGATATCGGGTGACTCCCCTCCCTCTCTCTATGCTCAGTCAAGGTGGAGCTCACCTCAACGAGGTGAGCCTTGACAAATCCCTTTGCTCTAGCCTCCAAGCCATATTCCTCCTTAGGTCCCGAGCAAAGTACCTAAACCCTGCTCCCGGCATAGGTGGTGTTGGAGTCTATAAGTTGTTGTGAGCTCGTGGAGCTACAAGTGTTTCGAAGATACATGAGACCTCAGAGAGGTATCCTTGGTGACCTCGTCCTTTAAGCGATGAGCGAGCTTGAGAATGGAGATGTAATGGGTGGCAGAGATGGTGGTCACCTCGGTGGGGGGAAGAGGTTCCTTCGCTGGCCTCTGATGGCAGAGGACCACCATATTCCCACTACTTTCAACCTAATGCTACCACAAGACAAATGTAACTATGAACCGATAGACATTTCAAATATCAATGCACGGGAAAACATAATATCTTGGTTATCTTCAAAGACGGCTACAAACTCATTTGTGCGAGTTAATTTTACCTAAACTAACCTTTTTAACATGCACTCAAATATCCAATCCCCCTAAACCAACTAAAATCTCAGGAGTATCCTATTCGCTTCTTTTATGCAAAAATAGCAAATCCATAAAAATCTAAGGTTTTAAAAGCTCATAGGTATGAATAATTACACACTCACACACACACACAAACAAACCCTACACTTGTATATTGGTATAGTTTTACACTAGGAGAGACAGAGAAAGAGAGCTAGAGAGACTCACAAAAAGGAGAGAGCGAGAGAGATACCAGAAATCGCTGGCGTCAGAGTAGCTGTCGCCGGTGTCAGAACAGAATCTCAAAGGAGCAGACACTGTTGTGCGGAAGGACTTCTTTCGTGCCCTAGCTCTGTGGAAGAATAACCGTTAGTTTAAAAAAAGAAACTTTGAAAATACTCCCCAACTTTACGCTGAATGTCTAATAGACACCTATTCTTTAGTAAATTTCAACTTTATTCCTAAACTATTCTTTAGTAATTCGATTAGCCTCCTACCATCTTAACTCTGTCAAATTACAAGCGGAACTTGCTGACTTGGATGTAGAGAGTGGAAGGCTAATGTCAACGGGCTGATTTGGCACTGCAATGGCTTAAGTTAGAGAGAAACTTTTGAAATACGCCTCAAACTTTGATCTCAATATCTAATACACATTCAAATTTTAATAAATTTTAATTAGACACCTAAACTATAAAGTCATTATTTAATAATTATTTAATAAATTCCATACAGTTTATATCTGTCAAATTACTAACAAAAATGGTTGATATGGGTTTTTTTTTTGTTGTTATAGGTTGATCTCTCTCTCTCTCTCTCTCTCTCTCTCTCTCTCTCTCATGAGGGAGGGGGTGATGCTATGTTTTTATGAGAGTGAATGAAAATGAAAAAATGAAGAGAAAGAGACTTAGCGTTTGGGGATATATTTTGAAAATCGATATCACTTCTTTTTTTGGTGATTCAGAATATATCACTTATGCTCAAGTAAAATGTTTTCTACTCACAATTTAGAAATACTGAGTGACGATATTTCTTTTTTCTACAACAAAAGTATCCATTTTCTGGGGGGTAAAAAAAGGTTACTTTCGTACGTATGATTATTTTTGCAAGACCATGACCTTAAAAAGCAACAATGTGTCTTTTTTGTGTTGCTGACTTAGTTGACAAAAACTTAGCATACCAACCGATAAGTTGTGGGTCTTTTGTCCGATGACAGTCACTGTACACATTTAATTGCGTGTGGCAATCTTTTGAGTTTTTCTAAAGATGAACACGTTTTGTGTTTTGGCAGTGGGACAAGAGTTAGACCTCGATCCTATGCCCTCGCTCTGGATCCTCGCGCTCTCAATATTCGCTGTCGCGAATTTTAGTAGGTTGTGATGTATATTCAAATACGCTTTAACGATACTCGATTTACCACCTTGTGGTATATTCCGTATGTAGTTTAGCCCCCAATGTTTGAAACAAGCACATAACTTCCCGTTAGGTTATATTTTAAAGGGTAACTAGCGGATACCAGTAAGATCTAACCCGTTTGGATGCGTTATTATGAAGGGGGATAACTAATACCCCCATTGAAACCTGGTCCCACAGCTTCATCCCTCGTTTGGGAAGCGTGTCACTAGAAATTATGGTCGTGGCATTGTCTCTACCCTACTTTCGAATATTCTCCATAACGATTGTGGTCATTAATGTTATCAAAATGCTTTTATGGTTTAAATTTGGCTGTTAATTTTGTCACTTCCTTTTTTGTTAATGTCACTCCTCTGCAAGTATATTTTTGCATCAAAAATACACTTGCAGGGGAGTGCAAAAATACACTTGCAAGGGAGTGACGTTAACAAAAAAGGGAGTGGCAAAATCATTTCCCTTTTTTCCATCTTTTGCCTCAGTTGAACAAGAAGTTTATTGACTCATTTGCATCTTGTCATAGTGATTTTGGTACTTGGTGAATAAATCGACTAATTTGCATTTGCATTATGTCATATTGATTTGGGGATTCATTTGCATTCTGTCACAGTGATTTGGGGCCAGGTGAATGATCCTCATAAGATTATCAATCGTTTATTCTGCA
This sequence comes from Rhododendron vialii, assembly GCF_030253575.1. NCBI lineage: Eukaryota > Viridiplantae > Streptophyta > Magnoliopsida > Ericales > Ericaceae > Rhododendron > Rhododendron vialii. The sequence continues at coordinate 28,959,073 of NC_080561.1, forward strand.
TAAGATTATCTCCATCATAGACTCATTTGCATTCTGTCATAGTGATTTGGGACTAGGTTGATGAACCTTTATAAGATTCTCAATCGTTTGTTTTGGTCGATTTAGAAAATATGATTCCATTTTTTAGTATTTCTATTTGTGGAGATTTGTTGTGAAATACGTAGTAGGTACAAGGAAATGATAATGGAGTACTATAGATTAACTGAAGCAGAAAATAGGATGAGTTGCTGCTATCTATCACTGCAGATGACCCACCAACGCACTCTCCAATTCACATTTCGCGCGCTCTGAAAGTATCACGTTCTTCCCGCTTTGATGGTTTCCATAACATCTACAATTTACTACGAGAATTTGTTTGCAGAATTTTAAGAATTTAAGAATCAAAGTTTGGCTCTGTTTCATGGTATGAGAATTTAAGATTTGAATTTGTTGACGTAGAGCACACCAATTGCCCAGATTTAAGTCGAGTTGAGAGCCGAGAGGGGTTAGAGAGAGAGAGAGAGTGTGCTTGCTGCTGGGAGAATGATTTTTAGAATGGGTAGGATAATGTGGTGGTGGTTATGATATTTGGCTTTACATTTGGCAAGTTAAAAATAGTCATAGATACTTAAATTTAGAGGGGCAATTATGATTTTTGTTTTTGTGACAGGGCTTTAAAAATGGAAGACACAAAATTGGTTCTCACTTTGTATATTAGGATTAGATTTGTATTATATTAGGTCCAAATTTCAGAATCAATCGTTCATCTCAATATGCGGAATTGAAAATATATTACTACTAACTTGTAACAAAAAGTGCCATCTTTAAGTGTGTTTATATATATATATATATATATATATATATATATATATTCCAATTTTGGGTTATATTATATTTTTCTCGTCGAGACGAATGATTAATCTAAATTTTTTTGGGGCCAAATCTAATAAAAATTCAGAGAAAATAATGATCATAAAAAAGACAGCACCAAAAAGACAGCAAAAAGTTAACTAAACCCTAAATTAGAAATTAGATTGTTAGTATTTCCTGCAGACGTAATTGTTGCTTAAAATAGATTCTCTTTTTCTTGAGACCCCTTTGTTAATCTCAACACTGTTGTGGACATAATTCTTATCCTATTCAAACTGCGGCCACACCGCATGCGATATTTTGGCATTGGCCACACCTCTCCAAGAGTATTTTTTTTTATAAATCAGGCGTTTAAGCCAATTTACCTGTAGCTCGACTAAATCAGGAGACTCAATTTCACTGTCCATTTAAAGAGAGCCCAATTAAAACCAGAGTAAATTTATCTCCATAGGAACTTACCCAAAAGGAGTTGATAACATCTGATTCGAATCATTTGATTGATTGATTGATTTATGACCCGATTATGTTGGCTTACAAAGGTTTAAATAGATTTTTTTTAGCCGTAATCCACTTCTAAAACAAATGGATCTCAAGATTCTCAACAAAGGAAGTCCAAATTAATATTATAGCATTTGAAACACTATAAGATTCTATATTTTGTCATTTGAAAGGTTCGCATAGCGCTTGTATCGGAATTGATAGCCTCGTATGAGTAGCATTGTCCCTTCAACTTGTATTAAGTTTAATATTTTTTCAGATTCTTTAAAAAATACTTCATTTCATCGGTCGTCATGATCTTCCACCTTTTAATGAGCACTAGTCGGATAGGTCCGCCAGCGATCCAATTTTTGGAACACTTCCATGTAGTAGTTGGAGGCAAATCACAAACTATAACAAATCATTCATATGAGTCCAAAGTGAAAACCAAATACTTACAACTTCTATAAGCAAGCACAGTCTACTACCCAAGAGGTGGGTTTGGTTAGTAAACTGTATAAGTAGAATAAACAAACAGAGAGACGGTGTGGAAGCATGCTACAGTAAAAAAATTGAATCTAACAAAGATGCAAAAGACCAACAAAACACACGAATCGAAGGAAAAAGTTAATTTAGAAGAACTCAGCTTGAGAGCAAAGAGAGAGTAAAAGGAGGAATCAGTCGAGTCCAGCCCTAATGGTCAGACCAATTTAATTCGAAAGAGATTTGAATTGAGTTTTGGAAAATTTACCTTCTCAATGTTGCGAAAGGAGAGAGAGAGAGAGAGAGAGAGAGAGAGAGAGAGAGAGAGAGTTGCTGGACTTGACCAATCTGCTTCTTCCCACTGCGTGTGAATATTTACAGGGTTCTAGAGACGACGTATTTGCGTTTGAGGCTGGGATTATTTTCTCCCGGACTTCCCTAATATCGGAGAAGAGGGTATTCAGGGGTGTTGCTGATGGCGAGGGTTTGAGGTGTCCATATCTTATAAGTTATACCCCCTAATCCCCCTCAAAAATTGACGAGAACACTCCTCCTTATCCCCTTCCCAACCCCCAATTTGCTGGGTGTTTTCGATTAAACAGAGGAAAACGAAAAAGAGAAGAAGAAGAAGAAGAACAGCAAATCAGAGAGAGGGAGGACAAACTAGACCAGGTCGTGAACGCACAGCAGATCGTTTTCTTCTTCTTCTTCTTCCATCGTACAGAAGATCTTTTTCTTCTGCCGCCGTTTTCGTTCTCGTTCTCTCTCTCTGCGTTAAATTAAGGCTCTGTTTGGAACATGTGGAAAGGAAAGGAAAAAAAAGGAAAATTAAAAAAAATTTCTTTCTATTGTTTGGTTTGAAGAGAAAGAGGGAAGAAAATAAGAATTTTAAGTGTATTGAATAGTAAATTTTTCCTTTTATTTTCCTCTCATTTTTCTTCTCTTTTATTTTTCTTTTCCTAGGTTCCAAACAGAGCCTAAGAGTAGCCGATAAGAACAAGGAAAAATTATCCCATGTGTTTCTTACAGGTGCTCTAAAAAACACAAAATTATACAGTTTATATATTAAAATATATGATTAAAAAATTAGGTGCTCTAATTTTCAATCCGTTTGAACCGATACGAAGATTTTATTTTGTCTGATCATTTTATTCTAAAGGCTCATAATTAATTTTTGACACTAGAGCTTTCGTTAGTTAGCCCTAAGAGATATTTGGTTCTACGACTTTCTTAGGGCTAATTAATGAGAGCCTTATAGTCAAAATTTAATTATGACCCCTTAAAATAAAATGATCAGAAAAAAAAAATATTCTCATCGATTCAAGTGGATTGAAGTTTGGAATACTTAACTTTTTTTGCTCAGCTTTCCCCGAACCAAACTTAACACACGAAATTATTAAAAAAAAAACTTTTAAAAAATGAATTTTAATTGTTTTTACTTATTCAATTGATTAATTTATTATTGAATTAAATTATTATTTCTTAATTACGAAAAAATGATTAATTTTTACAATTTTATATTAATCATAATGAATAATCTAACTTAACACTGCACAAGGGTAAAAAGGTCATTTGACAATTTTTTACATCATCCATCTCTCCTTATACCCCAATTTATATATCATCCAAACCAAATATTATTTAATCCCTCTTCTCTAATACCTCATCCAAACCAATCACTATTTAATACCCCCTCTATAAATGTGGATTATCTCTTATTAACTAATACCCCCTACTATCTTATCCCCTTATTAACTAATAACCCCAATTCTTTCCCCGCATCCAAACGGAAGATGATTGGTGAGTGTAGTTAGGTGTGTGAAAAATTAGGTGGAGAAAAATATAAGATAAATTTTTATAAATTTTTTTTTTTTTAAAGTCCTAATTTGGTGGACACAATAATTATTTTTTAACAGAAATAGTTGAATTAGGGTTATGAAAGTTGGGGGAAATAAAGTGAAGGAAAAGTTAGTTACGTGTAATAGTAATATTTAGGACTCTTTGATTCTATTTTAGAACTCACTAGTGGAGATGGGTGAGTCATATTTTACAACCAACAATAACTTTTAACAACTTTTTGATTCTAAAATCACCATATCCATCCATAGTCATTTTCCATCCCCATTGAATAACGTGTGACTCATACCATCAAAAGTCGTAAGCAATGAACAAAAAGTTGCAAAAAAAGTCGAATTATAAAAATGCATTACACGTGGACTATAAACATGTGATTTTATTTTGAAAAATGATAATGGCACTCCACTTTTTTTATGATGGCACTCCAAAATTTGTCTTTTAATGTAAAAATTATACATAGCAAAACACACTAAAAAAACAAATTTTAGAGCGTCGTCATAAAAAATTGGAGTGCCAAAATTACTTTCCTTTACTTTTATATACGAGAGACGCTTATTCATAACTACATTTAAAAGAAAAAGGGTCGAATAAAAGAAAAAGCGGCAAGGGACATTTCTACATAGACGAAGCAACAAGTTCTATTTCTGCTAACACCGCAATTTCCAAAGCCAGAGAATTGTCTGATATAGTCAATCGTTCAAATGTTAACCAAAGAGACTAAAATCATGAATCCAAGGAGTCTCTGAGTTTTATCGTTATGTCTCAATGATATCGCACATCTAAATAAGGCAATACATGATTTTTATTCCTTTGCGAAGGGATGAATAAAAGAAAAAAGAGGTAAGAAATAAGGTTTCGGCACCGGGGAGAATTTAACACCTTGGAAATAAACGTGATTCCCCAAAACTCCCAAGCTCTTGCAGCAGTCTGTCCGTCTCTAGTGCTTTTCATCTTCAAACTCGATTCTATTCGCCATTTGTGTGCCTATCAATTATGACAACCTGGTAAAGTGAATTTTACAGACTGTAACAGATTACGTAAAGAATAACATATAAAGCGCAGACCACAAAGCCGTTAAACATAACTGGTTTTTATAGCTAAAATACCACAGAAACAACATAATAACAAATGCTAAGGCATTTAAAAACTGAACTGGTGTTTCAGAGTATCCAGTGGCATATGAAACTTCCATTATTCTGAAGATCCTTGCAAGAGTGCACTCATAAAACCTCCTATGGGGATACTCTGGAGGACTCTGTCCGCGTTTCCAGAAAAACCAACGAAAGATCAGGTCAATGCCAGATTTTTATTTTTTATTTTCCGTACTTGGCCATTTTTTCCTTTTACTTTGTTTGCATGTACTAGATTCTACAATTCAATAAAGCAAAGTAGTAAATAAGAGTGAATATTTAGTTGGAAACAAGAAAAGCTGTAGACCAATGTTCTTCATGGCTATAGAAAAAATTGGAAAAGAATTATAGAGACGGTTAAAGGTGAAGCAAGAGAAAGAAAAGCATGCCTTATGGACTTTCAAGCCTTTCGATAAGTGGGTATAGGCACTCCCGACTCCTCTGTAAGTTTAGTGAAAGCACTTTGCAGCCTTCGAGTCACCGGTCCAACATGCCCATCGCCAATTATGCGACCATCAATCTTAACAACCTGCCAAAGGGAATAACACACGAATTATTAAGAGAAGTAACATTCTAATATACAAATAGGAATTAGCATCATAAAGAATTTTCTTCACAAACCACATACTTGTTATCTCTCTCTTTTTTTTTAACGGCAAAAGAGAAATTTTATTAATCTTTGAAAACAAATTACAAAGATTTAAAGGACCCTAAGCACGAGCTGGAGTAGGAGCATACCCACAAAGAAGGCACCTCCACACTGCGACAATCATATGCCGCCAGGACATACTTGTTATCTCAACAGCGCGATATATACAACATGATTCATTTCAAGTGTTGCAATACGCCATGCATATTTTATCGGGGCAAACACATACTACAACAATATATTCAGAGTTAAGGCCTAACCACATTCTAAGATAATGAGTTTTGTGAATTTCCATTAAGAGACCACGCTTAACTAAGTTTGACAATGATCTTTAACTTGATAATGCCCAAAAAGAAAATGATCTTAGCTTTAATGGGTTCAGGTTTGCTAAAAAAATATGGATGCAACATAATGCGTTTTCATGCTTGATAAACTCAAAGTTTCCATTGCTAACTCTATATGTGCTGGAAGAGAGCCCACCAAACTGCTTTCCCAGAACCAGTTGTGTACACCTCTCCAGTTTTTGTGGTTTTCCATTTTTGGTTTTTGTTTTCTTATTAACTTTGGTGATACTGTACAAGATTTTTGACAGAATGAACATACCGGGCTGAGTTCCCCCATTGTTCCTGTTGTCCAAACCTGCAGTAAAAAAAAACACGTGCTTAAAATGCAAAAGAAATCTGACCTGGCAGAAGCATTGGCATGAAGAAGAGAAGTACTCTCTTTTTTAAACAAGAAGAAAAATAATCTCAGGATACCATAAAATGCCAGCACTAGACTAAAACAACGCATGCATCCCACTCAATTTGAAAGAAATTGGATAGTGCCCTTAACAATGGGTATATTGGATCCCAGATACTGAAAAGATCAAATTCTTGAGTATTGAGAATGTAACAACGGGAACAAATTACCAGAACTTTAATGTGTTAGTGGTATTATCAATTCCTAATGCACAAGACCACCAAATTAATTAGTTAGAAGCTTAAGAACAACAAACGATTTAAAGTGTTAGAAGACAAGGCTAGGCTTGAAAAAGACTATGATAGACCGGTTTATATGCATAAATAGGCTGTTTTATGATCGCATCTCATTATGTCCGACACACTCACTGTCAGAGAATATTGTCAAAGTGGACCCACAAACAAGCTGCTAATGCACAATTGTCCTATCAATTGCCCAGCTGAACAGAAAATTTGGGTAAAAATGAGTAGAAATGATCAGCCTTTTTGCACCAACGTATGTCACAATATTGACAAGCATCAACGGACCCCGGGAGCAAATATCCAATTGTTAGATGGAGTAGATAATTGCCTTGTTAAACACTACAAGTCCTCGTGGACCAAGTCAATTACAGCAATTGCAAATTTAACCATTTTTAATGATAAAATGCCTCAAAAATCATGACTCGCGTTATAAGGATGTTCATAGAGAGACATTATGTTTGCTGAGCCTGCCCTCTATCAGAGTGCACATATAAGTATGTATGGATGTTGACCCCACCTAGATTAGGCTTAGGATAGCAGATCCCCCAAAGTTCAAATTATTCTCCTTAATTCCATCTTTCCGAATCAGTACATGACATTGAATTCCTTTTTGCTATTCCACCTTGTACTCATCCTCACTTTCCACAGAAATCGTTCGTGAAGCTAAATGAAAATGTATACTCTCTCTCTCTCTCTCTTTCGATCCCTCCCTCCCTCCCTCCCTCCCTCCTCTCTCTCTCTCTCTCTCTCTCTCTCTCTCTCTCTCTCTCTCTCTCTCTCTCTCTCTCTCTCTCTCGCGCTCTCGCACTCTCTCGAATGAGAGACACGGACAATATGGATTTGATGCTTAGACACTCACCCACACCCAACTTCATACCTGAGTCCATGCAACATTGACTATTTGACCAAGAATGCCATGATGAATAAAAATATATACCTCATCTGCAGTATGGAATTCTGATAGACTGACACGCCGCTCCTCTAAAATGATTCTTTCCTTTGCTACGAGGTCCATGACCTGAAAAACATAGAATAACCATCAAATACTAAACGGATGGAACTACCATACTGTTATGCTAAATTTCAGAATAAGCTTATTGACCAGTAGCATATTCGAAAGAAAAACTAATTGCCATATCTTATGTAGTTACTTGGTCCCGTTTTTCTTTTCACTTTGGTGGTGCAACTTTGTAAGGGAACACAATCATGGACCTATAAACCTTAAACTTTTCAAAAGTTACCCTTCAACTTTTTGATTGTTACGTTAATCCAAAAGATAAGGGGCAAAAGGGAATTGCACAACTTTCGGTCCATTAATTTTTCAAATTGATAAAATTTTTGGGACAATCAACAGCGAAAACGTAGACAAACAAATTGGGACGGAGGGAGTTACAATTTCAAGCTTTCACACCCTTCTTCACATGACCTTGTCTCACCGAAAACCAAACCAAACCGAGGCTTAAGTCCCAATCACTTGGGGTCAGCTACAAGAATCCGTTAACTTCGCTGAGTTTTGTTGAGCGCATTGTGTTCTGTGATATCCAAGAAACCTAGATCTTTTTGAACTACCCCCCTAAAGTCAATTTTGGTCTACCCATCCCCCCTTAGTGCTACCATATACCATAACCATCACTCCTCTAAATATCGCATCGTCAGATCTACAATAGACATGTCCAAACCACCTTTAGCTATACCGTATCGCTGATACCCCTACCATCTCACGAAGGTTTTTGTTTCTAAGTCTATCTCACAAAGTCTTACCATACATCCGTCACAATATTCTCATTTTAGCTACACTCATCTTACTCGCATGCTACTTCTTATTAGCCCAACACAGCGTGCCATATAACATGGCTGGCCGCTAGTCTTATAGCAGTACGGTAGAATTTTCTCTTCAACCTTGTGGGTATCCTGCGGTCACATAACACTCCCGAAGAACTCCGCCACTTGACCCATCCAATTTGTACTCAATGTGTCACATCCTCTGTAATTTTAGGCTAATGCTTGATATAACATGCCATTTAACATAGTTGGTCTTATAACTGGTTTTTTTCTGAGGCCAATACTGGATTTCAGATACTCAATAAATGGGAAATCAAGAAGATAGGAAGTAAGTCAACATAGATACATAATTCATACTGACTCTAACTTAAGACATTCTCAGCCATACTACCCACATGCATGTCTGAGAGAGGCAAAACTTTTGTAACCAGCTTTATCTTAAGGAATTGTACATCATGACACAGTTTCTCTGCAAGCACTTCCAGTTCACCAGTTAGTCCAGATGAGATCACAGAGACAAAGGTTGAGTCTTTACATATATCCCTAGCATATTTGTCCATTATTGTTCTTGCACTCCTAACAATGACCAGTTCACATTTAATTTCATCACTGAGAAACCTTCATTTGCATTTTTAGACCTATGACAACAGTATAACCGAACCAATCACTGCCTACACTGATAAGAGGAGAATCAGTGTGTTAAGTAGCAAATGTTTTTGGAATAATACAAACTTGTAGCAGCAACACTTCGGAGGGACCACTACTTTCGATACGAACATCAGTGTGTAGGGGTAAGATTTACAGTTTAAGAAATTAAGGATAAGCGTTCATAAAATTCTCAATTAAGTACATAAAATTCTTAATTAAGTGCATTAAGGGACACAAGAAAGATGGAGAGAAAAAAAAAGAGGAAAAGTTATATAAAAAAAATGAAAAACAGGAGAAAGAAACAGTGGTAAAAAAGATAGCTACATTTAGTTTGTGTAAAAAGGTTAGGTTGGAACTAGAATACATTTGGTTCAACTCCAAACTGACGCAAACTTGATATTGTAATCATTCCAATTGCATTAACTTACAATGAGTTAAAAAGGCTAATTGACATGCATTGGTTTGAAGAGGAACCAAAAATTCTTAAATAGAAGTTAGTACACTCCTTGAAAGGCCAAAGGAGAAAGGGAATAAAAAGAAGCCTTTCCATCATCACAAAGAACAAAATGTTACAGCATTTAATGAGCAAAGTATGTGAAACTTACAGTTGCTCGAGTTATGCCCGGAAGACAGTAATCAGCATGAGGTGTCACAACACGTCCTTTCTTCACTAAGAACTGCACTAAAAGGATAAATAATGTTCAATATCAAAATGACCATTGAACATATGCAGTGGAAGTACCGTGCATATTTTAGAAAAATGCTGTGCACATGGAACAAGCAAACAGCCCTTGTCATGATCTACCAATAATATGGTAACACTATTGAAGCAGGTGCACTCAGGCGGAAACACGAACAATATTTTTATTAGAAATTTTGCATGTTAGAGTAGTAGTTGAGTATATCAGCAAAGAAGTCAACTTTAGATACTCTTCCCTCAAAAGTCCATGGAGAAACGAATTCAACATGCATGCAACACCCTGGTTGGGCCTCATGGTAGTGCCTCCTCCATAGTGTCATAGCACTTCCATATGTATTGTCTAACGACAATTAAAGACTTGCTCATTTGTGGAAAAGCATGGGTATAGAAAAAAGCAGAAGCATGGCGTACAATGTTTGTAGCATTTGTTTCGGACACATAACCATCCTTATCAAGCATTATGGCATCATCAGCATTTGCATTATTCCCTTCTATCTGTCACACGAAAAGGTAATTCATTAGAGTAAGCATTGAAGGAGCGCTTACGTCACAAAGCGGTTGTCAATACAGCAGTTCCAATTTGGTAGTGTGCTGGATTTCAGTACACTTTTATAGACACTCCCATGTTCATGAATTTTAAGACATGCAACACAACCCAAAGACAAATAGTCAAATAGTGAGCCACAAGTAACAAGGTCCATAACATTAGAAAAAGTTAGATCAGAAAAAGATCCACAAACAAGCAGAAGTCTGCTTACAAAGGTTGATTAGCCATAACTGACTCAATACAAGGTAGAGAGAAGAGACCATGAAAATCAACCAGAAAATAACACTTCCATAAGACAAATAATATCTTGATTTTACTGGCTTCTGTAATGAGCCATACCTTCGCAAGGATGTTGTTGAGGAGGTTGTTGTGGTGAATTTTTGAATCCAAATTCTGACAAAGACAAACAAGATCTTGTTATTGCAATGGAAAAAGGAGGGTGCGAACCAACCATGCCTAATTGACTGCAACATAATTACATTCAGTCTACCATTATATCATTAACTGCACCAAAAAAACCTACATATTTAAAGGAAGAAGCTGTTTACTGAAACAAAAAGACATCAGTTTCTGCAACAATTTGAAGCAAGGTCACTGGCTAATACAAAATTTCACAGGAATGCATGAGACATGAAATTGAATTGAAAGAACAATGGAAGGTGTAGTAAGTGAAGGTTTAACATGAGTACGAAGGAATAAGCTTCAGAATGCCCATCGTTGACCTAGATTAATACCAGAACTCAACTGTAGAATGAAAGAATTCAAATTTCTAACACATTATGTTCAGAATAGAGTCGAAATATGGATATTTGCATTTTCAAAGTAATTTTCTGCCCGATATATATCCACCCACATGGATTCCAGAACTATATACAAGTGTAAGCATGCATGTGCATGTGTTTAAACCAAACCCTATAATGCCAACTCCTAGAAATTCTAATCTCACTGCAATAATTTATGAATAAGAATCTGACATCGAAAAATACAGAAACAATCGCAAAAACATAGAGAAGATTGAAAGATCCCAGCCATTTTTATACGTTATTTAGGTTCCCAAAATACAAATAGCAATTGAATATAGTGTAAACACCAAAAGAATCTTACATTCGGTGAATTACGCCGTGTAGTTGCGCTGACCAGAGTTATACCCTTAGTATTGTCATAGACAGGTGGCTTCCATTCAGCGAGAACTGCATTTTTACAAAACATACAATGATTGTACCATAAGAAAGTTGGTTGTAAGCATAAAGGGAAAAAATAAAAGGAGAAAGACGGTGCTCTGCATCTAAAAACAATAAAAGAAGAGAGAGCACAAAAATTGGAATAAAATTCTTGTTATTCATCTTTTTGACAACATCAACCTGACAAAGTATATATGTCACTACCAGCTCTTGCTACCATGATAGTTTCGCAGATAAGGATACTGGTAATTTGTCATCTCAAGTCACACCTGCTATCTCTTTCATATATTCTCAAGATAATAAAGATAAAACATGCTAGTGCTATTCACTCTGTCAAGGAAGTGAACTATGATTACACTGCCATAAGCTTTTCATAAATCCAGTGGTCGAAGTACGGTGTAATATGCTTACATTACTTCAGGATCCATGCTTTCATTCCTGATACTTCAGCAAGCTTAGATGCAAGATGCGCTGGCGGTTAAAACAATTCAGCAGGGATGCTCATTACAATTTCAGCTAGATTTCTTGCTCTATTTGGAAGTACAACCAATTGGATATTGAAAAATAAGGCGCTCCCCAAAACCCAATGACTTTACTAGCATTAATTTGTGGTCTCTGATACTAAAGAGTTTATTGGACTTCCTTGCGTTATGTTTGAGGTATAGCTTATATTTACGTGATTGTTACATCAACTACATCTAATCCATCATCTTTGCCTTCCAATAACGTGTTTTGATCCCTACAGGCTACAACCACCAATAACATTTTTGAGAGAGGACAAGGTGAGCAAGTCAGTTTAGAGAAAACACTACGTCAAATAATGCCACAATCTTTCCCTCCCAGTTGTTATTACATGTGCAAATGATAAGCAGAACATCGGATATGCAGTACAGAGATGAGTCTTAATATTATAATGGATGGCTCACCCCTTACAAGTTTAAGCTTTTAAGTGGGTCTGAGTTCATTCAGACCAAGTGATATGGTGCAGACTCTGCAGTTCCCCAGTAGATAAGGCCTTATGCATGTAAGGGTGGATCTAGACAGAGAACAATTTCCCAACAATGGTATCAAAGCCTGTGGTTGACGACCCAAGGGTGGACTCTCCTGGCCCTGGAAACCATGAGTGGGCTTGCATGGAGAACTTTCAATGGAGTGGGAAAAAAAATCAAAGAATTAAGAGGCCTCATTAAACGGTTGCAATTCGTCCAACAGTTCATATGTAAACATTCCAAAAATCCAAGGTAACTCTCGACGGAGCAATGGTGGAGGCGGACGGGTAAGCCTGTGGCAAGGTGAATCTAGATAGAGTGATGGATGGCTCTTGATTGATGGAGTAGGTTTGGTGGATAAGCCTAATTCAAAAATTGCGTTGGAGAATAACAAATCAGTATCAAGGGAGAGTTTGGATGCCAAGGGGATCAAGGCCCAATGAATGGAGCCCAATGTACGGTTACAAATGAGGGGGAGATTGTTAGGACACGTGTGACTGTCAAGTCCCACATCAGATGAATAGAATAAAGTTGAGTCATATTAAATTATCACATGGCTCACCACTTACAGGCTTAAGCTTTTAAGTGTGTTTGAGTTCGTTCGGCCCCAGTGATATGGTGCAGACTCTACAGTTTTTCCCCAATGGATTGGGCCTCATGAATTCAAGGGCAGATCAATAGTGAATACAAACTCCCAACACCAGTCCCAATACTCTCGCTCACGATTGACAAGGACCAGGACAATGATATGTCCTCTATGGATATGAGAAGTGGGGGAAAGGCCAAGTCTGGAGAGAGAAATATGGGAAATCCTTTGCACGATACAAAGAAATGAAGCAGCAGTATTGGGGAAACTAGTAGGTTGCTTTTTTATTGTCTCTCCCACGAAAGTCCAGTGAGCAGTCTGCATTTTATGTCCTTGTAACAATCAAAACAGCTCAAGCAGTTGTGCCTCTTGAAAACAAAGAAAGGCCACCCTGAAACACTCTAGTAGGAGCTTGATAACGGATGTAATCTCTCACTCTTAAAAAGAAAGAAACTAGTAAATAGTCACTTAATCAAATCACCTAGTAACCCATGCAATCATTCGTAACAAAAGTTCCATAGGAATGAACAGAAGCCGCCAAAGAAGACAACGTAGATTTTCTGGCACATCACTCAAAGATAGTTTTTATCTTTTGGGTCATCAACTCTGAAGTCCAAACTACTCTGCTTACAGGGATTTTGAATGTAGCGAACAAACTGCAGTTACATGCCAAGTTGAGATAAGGTGTGCAAGTTACCAATTAATGTGCATCCATAAAGGTTGAAAGATGGGCTCATCCCTGAAGTAACCTGAGCCAAAAAATATAGCAATAAAGAAAAAAGAATCACAAAATGTTATGGCGATGTGATACTAACTTTGTCGTAAAATCCGAATAGGATTTTCGACGCTTCCTCGTTACAATACGTGCACGTGAGTGTGTGTGTGTGTGTGTGTGTGAGAGAGAGAGAGAGAGAGAGATCAAAACCTTCTTGCCACGTGTCAGACTTAGCCGGATGTGTGCATTATCAAACATCCCATTTAGAATAAGAGTTTTGAATATGGCTTCCTTAACCTGCATTTTGCTCCCGAGAGTGACATGTTAAGACAAACAACCAAAAAAAGCTTCACAAATTATAGGCATCTAATAAACATATCGGGCATAGATATTTCTCAAATTGTTATGAGCCTCACCTCTTCACGAGTCGGTACATTATTAAAGGCCAGAGCTTTTGCTGAATCAAACAATCTGGTAATGCAAAATTCACCAATTATTATGGTTTTCTCATTAATAAAGACAAATCCAACATTGTTGCTCAGAGAGAGAGAGAGAGAGAGAGAGAGAGATTGTCACATACAAACTAGAGCAAAATGAAACAGAAGCTCAATTAACAGAATTTTGTTCCCGACAATCCAAATCATACTCTCCGAGAAAATACTATGGATTATAAAGGAACCCAATTGTTCTCTTCCAAATAACTAAAGAAGGCATCTCTGTACTCCATCCATATTTTGCACTGTGAACCTTTTCGATTTTGTTTCCGTAGCTGATGATTTTTAAACATGAATGAATTACAAAGTGTTTCTTACATTGGTATCAGTTATGTTTGTTTTGTATTGTTTTTTTGCATGCAGAAGTACATCATCAACGTTACATACTATGATAGATTCGAACTACAGGCGGGTGTGCCCTGGGAATGTGCCCGAACCAAGAATAATTATTGTCAAGCAAAATGGCTATCAGTCACTAACCTATCTAAATGCTCATCAAGCTTAAATATTTTCCCATCATAAACTCGAAGTCCTTCCCACACTGAATCACCACCTTGAACAACTGAATCAAGCACTGAAACCTTCAAAAACTTATAGAGTGAGCACAAGAACAACCAAAACACTGCATACCCAACAAAGAAGAAAGTTCAATTCTATTGAAAGCTTTCCACAATATTTATCCTTGTGTGACTCATGTAAAGGTACCTTTGCACTGTCACGGGGTAAAATCTCATCACCAACCCAAACAAGTAGCTTCTCGTTAGCAGGAACAGGAAGAATGGGACGAGGCAGTTGTGGTCCCAGAGAAGACTTCCCCCGTGTGTGGCGCCGAAGCATGTTATACAAAGGTAAACTTTGCTCCAGCAAGTCATACAAAGAAGACAGGAATGGCTGAAAATGTATATAAAATTTTCAAGGCATAAGCTAACTTGTCGCTATATTTTTTCTCAAGCATCAAAGATCCATCTCAAGTACCACAAAGAAAGAGTCCAAAGTGGTCCCGCATGACTTGTGCATGATGTGTCTGTGCATTTATTTGTGCATATACTACAAGCCAAGAGTGTTGTATTTGCACAGGAAACGTTCATCCAAGATTTTACTAGATGCACTCATGTTTGATCTTTATTGGCAACAAAAATGATAATTTAATAAAACAGAACAAATGTCCAAAAAAAAAAAAAAAAGGAACAGGGGGTCCACCAAAGAACACAATGAAAGAAGCAAAACTAAATAACTCCTCTAAGTCTAACTATAAACCACCCATCATTCTGAGTCTCTGGAAATAGAAAATAGCAGAATACCCAGACTAAGAAATTTCATAGCAACCATGATCATGATGCTTTCCAAATTGTGGTCTAATGTATCATACAATCTTATGCACAGATGCAGGAAACTGCAGTTTGGAGTATGTCACATTGAGATAAATAACGAAAATCGACCCCTACTTGGTTTGCATCCTACCTCATAAATATATGAAAACAACCAAACTCAAAATGCGATGACGACAGAACATGGAATCTCAGTTACAGTCTGAACTTGGAAAGGAAATAGCTCCATGTTAGAAGGTTTCTAGTTTCTACCACAAGATTATCGACTTGCATTTGACAGATGTGCAAGAAACATAACTAACACCAATACATGATCATCCAAACCAAAACATGAAAGGAGCTTAGGTTTTGACCTATTCGTCCTCTGTTAAACATTTTTCTGTTTCGAGATTCACTAAAGGTTAGAAACATGGAAATCTTTCCAATGAAATTCTGGCAATGTGAGAACATAGAAACTTAAGAATAAGTCGATACTAGTCAGGCATACTTATAGATAAGAATATAGGTATACAGAGTATAGACCGGCTAATAAGGTCTAACCCTAATGAAAAAGGCGTTTCAGCTAATTTAGTTCCTAAAAGAGTAGGAAAAATATAACTGTAGAGATCTGTCAAAAGTCACTTCAATCAGGAGATTATTTAAAACACCTATTTTCCTTTTTCAAAGGGGCAAAATCTGCAGTTGTGCTCTACTGTAACATACATACCGAAGGGTACTTCTTTGCTGGTGTAAATTCTGTTGATTTATGTACACTATCATACCACCAAGGAGCCCAAATTCCATCTATTGATTTCGGACCAGCTTCCCATCTGAAAATATTTGATTGATATTCGTTACTTCCATATTAATACCAAGAATTTAAATACCAAGAATTTAAAGGAAGATAAAGCTAAGTTTGGTTGCAAATTTAGATTGATCTTACAACTAAGAGCAACAATCATGTCTGTTCCTATCGAACCACGGGATGGTTGTCTAGATGCATTACACTACAGTTTCAGAGAAGATATAACTGTAATAACTCTTGTATTTACAAAGACGGTTTAAAGGAACCTTGGAAAAATGGGACGCCATTTGTCGAGGAAAATGTCATGCGAACCGAGACTGTCTGTTTCGTACTTACAGCTAATTTGATGCAGCATAGTGCATCCATGAAAACATTTAGCAAGGTAATGTATACCAGACTCCCAAGTCTCTCTCTGTCAATGGAAGATGAAAGTTTCTTATCTTCTGCATGCTTACCATCCCTGCACTCAGATGGCTCCATTATTTAACTAGGCCAAAAGTGTTCTCCCCAAGCACTGCATATGTATACCACACCACAAAGTACCATCTCCACTGACGTGAATTAGTGAAGGCAAGGATGAGAGGTGAAGTGTGAGGGGAACCTGACAAACCAGCGTCATAATGCAGGCTAATATGCAGGCGCACTTCAGAACATCAGAAACAAGTAGAGAGAGTGGCCCTTTATCTCTGATGAGAGTCGCAGCAGACATTCCCTATCCTTTCTGTTTCAAATAGAAATCGAAGGCAGGCCCTGCCAGCCTCCATGACAATCTGAAACTGCTTATCACCTTGTTTTGCCATTGCATGGTTCTTATTCAGTTACAGAGTATAGGAGTTGAATGACAAGTACCTCGCAAACTCTTGGACTTTAAAGGGCAGAATGTTTCAAATGCACATAAATAAAAGACATGGTCACTATTTCCATAAGAGTATGATATACGCAAGACAATTTTCAAATGGAACAGATTTACTGATAATCATTTACTCGATATTGGAGGATGTAGGTTAAGTAGCATTGATCATCCCATATTGGGAGGTGTTTGTAAAGAGATTACTGGAATACACTCCTTGTTTGAGAGTGTTAGGACAGAAGATGAAGTCACTTATCCCTACACTCACATATGATTGCATTGCACTACATGATTGAATTAGGACACTCCGTTTTCCAAATTGCTTAAGATATAGTAAGCTGCCTTAGTTAAGCCCCATCTTACTTTCAAAAGCCCCATCTCACTTTCACTTTGACTTGTCAAAATACCTTCACAGATCTCAAGGTCCCCCGGACGGCAGCTCGAGCAGGCTAGGCCGACGGTTGGATTTGGCACTCAAATAGGAGCTTTGAGGCCTTAGAATAGTATGTGATTCTTCAACTTTCTAGGTCATGGGAAGGGGGCCAGACCAAGATTGTATTGATCCTCTACCCGCATGAAGTGGGCTTGACTTTGGCCCAGCAAAGGCGTCTATTGGATTTCTGAGGACACACCAGTAGCCGCTGCGGATGCCTGCCCAAAAGCCGCTTGAGAAGGACACTTGACTGATTGAGAGATTATGAAAACACTAGGTTTCGCTTGAAATCCATCTTTTTAGTCAATCCATGAATCAGTGTCAGAGTGCTTTTTCTCTAGTTTTCCTTTTAAATTCTCTACACATTGTCACATTGCATATCCATCCAAGGGCATTGTGCAACAGAGTCCATTGGAGTGGTGATCGGAGCAACGAGTTCCATTGATAACTATTGAACCAGAAGTGTCTGCGGATCAGAGCCACGAAAAGTGAAGAGCAAAGCAAAGAGGTTTTACAAAAGACTGGTATAACACTTGATTCATAGTGAATCATTTCGCTGACAGGATGCGCTCAACAATCTTCGCCAATTTTCACATAAAAATGTCGTTTTTTGCACTGTGCCTGTCTTTATATTCTCCACAACTGTGTGTGGACGCCTCACCATCCTTTAAGAATATTTACAAGCAATGAGACAATTAACTTGACAATCACTTTTAAAATTGATAAACTTCTACATGAACTTGATAAGTTCGCCCCCTTCAGACACTTGTTCAACCATTAGAACAGACAACACACTATAACAAAAGGAAATGCAGTCCAGATTGAACCAGTTATGAAAACAATAGGAAGGAGAAGAAAGAGCCAAAGATGAAACAGTAAACAGGACATAATCCTATAGAAGTTAGCGAAATAGGCAATCCTGGTGCAATGGGATTCACATAGCCACCCTATTTAAATGCATAAAGGCCTTACTGAAATAAACAACTCTGCAAGGAAAAAGCAAGTATATTTGACGCTGGTTGAAGACCATAAGAAGTTTTCCACTTGCTTGTTTCGATAAGAATGAATTTTTTTGCGAGTGCTTTCCCATGAAATCAAAAGTAGTGTCAGTGACATGTATATCATGTAGGCTACACAACTATTTCTAATTTTCGAATTAAATAGCATTGGCATACTTCAGCATTGCAGCTTGAAAAGGAATATCCAAATCTTGACAAAGCCATCGTAAAGCAGCCTGTACAACAGCAGAAGGATAAATGTCATCTTGAAAAAGCCAAAAATGTTAAATCCAACAATTTTCCCTGAAAAAGAACTGATAAAATAAAACAAGATATACATTCCTTTGTATAAGTAAGTTGTTTTGGGGAGATGTGGTATTCAACTTGGGTAGGTCTCCCACAGCTCACGTGAGCTCTATAATTTCAAATTCAAATGGTAGGAGGAAGTGACCAGATCTAGGAATAGTATCACCAAGCAACTTTGAGCTAACACTCCTACCAGTTATTTACCAAGCATTGACAGAGATGATCAAGTGAATTGCATACCCTCTCCCAACAAGCAATACTCTGTTAATGCTACATGGAATGCTATGAGACAAAGTGCTGGGAAAGTTCCTTGGAATTCCATAGTATGGTACCATAGAGATGTCCCTAAATGGGCCTTTATTTGCAGGTTGTGTTGTTTGGGCAAAGCTTGCTACAAAGGATAGACTTAGAAATGGGGGCATGAATATGGATGAAGCCTGTGGTTTATGTACTCAGCAGAATGAGTCGCATCAAAATCTTTTCTTTGAATATTATTTTTCTAGAGGCATTTGGAGCAACATTATTGGGAGGTGCATGTTTCAAAGAAGGCCCTGGGGGTTAGGGGTTTTGAGGGCTATAGCATTCTGTCGTCGTGATTCTTTCATAACTTTCTTCTCATCTGAATTCTCTCATAACTAATTTCTATAAACTTGCACTTGCAGAGCTCTATACCAGGTGTGGTTGGAGAGAAATTCCAGGGTCTTTGGGAGAAGTACCAAGGATATGACCGGTGATCCTAGGAAGACAATGTTAGAGCTAGAGTTAGCTCTTGGAAGAACATTCCTTAATCACTGGAAAATGAAGGGCTGTGCAGAAATTGAAAATCCTTTCCTAGAATCTTAGGAAGAAAGTCCTGGCTATATATAGAGTCTGACTCTGTTGTTTCCTAGAGTCTGACTCTGTTGTTTGTTGTTTGTTTGGTTTGCTCTGTTGGCAGATCTTAGCTATGGCCTGCTGTTGTTTTGGGAGGTTTTCCCTGAGTTCATACATAATGTTGTTGGTTGGGTGGCTATAAGATACAATACTTGCCACTAGGAAAAAAACAGCGCAAGGTTAATTATACGGTGATCTTGGCTAGTCTAATAAAAGGGAAGGGGTGGTGCATTTCTTCCTTTTAGGCAAGTGGAATGAACTCCAAGATTTAAGATACAAGTGTCTTCTATCTTCTGTGAAACCACACCAAATCTTTTTGAATCTGAAATTAAAATAAGTGACTACCTCTGCCGTAAACAGATTCGGACCCTTTATTGGAAGAACTGTTCACATACAAGAAATGCCAAAACAATCCTTCTTGTTGCATAAAACAACCTGACCCATTAACAACAATTCTACATCCGTAGTGACCGTCGCAAGTCCGTGACAATGATTTTAAGCCACGAAACTAGTTTATTTAGTCTCAAAAGCCATCCCTAAATCACTAATGGCCTCCATTCCATTGTTAAAGCTTGCCAGCCCTCACGACTGTCCTAAATTCGCATGATGCCCTTCCCACTGTATTAAAGACACCAAGACACCAGCCACAAACAACAAGTAGCCAGATGAACCAACAATGAACAAAAATGTGGAGCGAGAAAAATGCTTGTAACTCGAAAAAGTTTGTACTGAACTACTGATGATTTCTACTCTGAGTCTTTGAACAGAAAAGGCAAAAGTAAAATGAGTTTTACTCTTTTTTGGTTACCAATGCAGAAAGAATTTGCAGTTATTTACATTTGTGCTCAAGGTCAATGTTGTGATAATGGAAATCAATAAAATATCAACCAGAGCAAGCAAACTCTATACAGAAGTAGCGTTCAGTCCCACGCTATATATAGGAAAAGGATAAATAACACAAAGAAATTACTGCACAAATAATCAGAGTTCGCTGAAAAGCTATACAAACCTCAGGATCTTCTCGAAGTTCTGCTACATCAATGATTGGTGGGGGCTTCCCCAAATCACAGAGCTCATTGTATATAGCTACCAAGTGTGCCAACCCTAGCTCAAGAAAGGATGGGCGCACAACCTTGTCAAAAGATAGCTGCCAATATGCAACAGTTTAAACATAAATCCGAGAAGTGATGAATACCGAAACCTATATATACACAAAGAACAGGGTGTGCTATTATTCCACCTATCAAGGTACAATCTCGAAGCTCCACTTAATTCACAGAGGCTCAGGTGCATAGCCTTAATATATTTTTGAATTTTGGGGAAAAAAAAACATCGATAGATATCAAACTAATACATATTTACAGATTCAGAAATAAATTATGAACTTAAGAACCTCAACATGCAAGATAAGTAACGAGTAGCTGTTACAGAAACAACTTACCAGTACCTCGAGTGGGTTCCGTATTAATATGAAGTGCTTTCCTCTTTTCATCAACTCATCTGACAAACCAGGCACCCGTTGTTTTGATATATGCTGTAAAGAGTAACAATACCAAGAGATGTTGTGAAATGATGTAATTTCAAAACTGAATCAGTGCCTCCAGCAAACATTAGCATACTGAGATGATTACAACTTTTCCGGATGCAAGAAGTTAAATGTAAGTTTGGGGATGTACGAGCTGTGGTAAGAGAAAAGAAAGAAAAGGAAAGCAATGAGATGAGGAAAACTATTTTTCTTTGTAGTTAAGAAAATAATATATGCTTGTTCGCTTTTGAATTCTTCTCTGCACATGAATATAGAAAAAGGAGAATCAATCTCTAAAAATATTTCAAATGTACTTGCCTCATATTTTCTTTTAAACACAAATACAATATCCTTAGTAATTTTCTTTTCCTTCTTCCCTCAGCAAATCCGTGAATGTAAAGCAGGATATGTAGTCCATGGATGGGCAAACATGAACAATTCTACACTTTGACAAAATCATTCCTACGCATGTTTTTACTGGAAGAGAAAATTAGCAGATTTGCCATTGAGTCATGATAAACTTGAGCAATCTTACAGTAATCATAAAAAAGCTTACTATTACCTTACAGAAGCGATATTTCTTTACTCCTGGACCAAAAATAACATCTTTCACAACCTTATTCCCATCGGCTTCCTAGAATTCACACAATCAACTTCAAACATAAGCTGAGTTTATGAAAGCAAGAAAACAATAGTAGAAGAAAATACAAGAAACAAGAATAACAGTATATGAAAACCTAATATTTCAATGCACCAGAATAGAGCATGTACCGGTAGGTCCGGTAAAGCTGGTCAGACCAAGCCAACAGGTTGAAAAACTTATGGCAACATGCTAACAGGTTCAGAAAGTGAACTACCTTCCCCATTAATGAAAACTCATTTGTTCAGCGTTGCACAACTTGCGACACTATTTCCTTGGAGGAAAATTCGAGTCAATCAGCAGGCATAATAGCTAGATCCTATTTTGTTATTGAATGTAATGAAATTCTTTCAGGAAAAGTAATCAATACAAAGGTACTGCTTTCTTGAGATATTTCAAAAACCATTGACTAAAGCTACTTTATTCGTTCTCTTGACAAACGTTTTGGGAGAAAACAAATAATAGGATCACTTCAGCTGGACTGAGAAAAATGCAATCAAGCTTCCGAAAAATGAATTGAGAAGGTTGCTATATAGACAGTGACGATTCATCTACCTACCATTTTTGATAGAACTTCGTCTCTGTAAGGCCTTTCAACTCCTGTTACACGGAGAAAGTTCGCGTACAAGGGTTCATCAAGTACTTCTATATCATCTCTCTGCAGAAACCACTCAAGATATGAGGAAGAAAAAATGACAAATCAAGAAACAAAGCAGTATAGAATCACCACAAAATAAACGTAGTCTTTGGTTTGTTTCCTCCACTAGAAAACTCAGAAACCTAAGAAGTCAATATCCCAGTCTCCAGCGCCAGATAAAACTATTATCATGAAGCACTCCAAATAAAACTGCCCAAAAAAAAAATCATTACCAAACTTGCCCATTTATCCAATATGACAAGCAACAAACGTTCTTTTCATGGTTTTCCATACCATACATATCCAAATTAGTGGTGCAAAGAAAAAAGAAGTTATCATCTATAAAAAGATATTTTCATACAATAAAGCATTGAGAAAATTATCTTATAATTATTTACCACAAGAACAAGTATAAAGAATTCTAGTTTTTTGGAGGAGTACACTCTAAAATTCAAAGAGGATAAAAGAATTTTAAAACTTAGGGGGCATTTTATATGTATTATCAAAATCTTCACATTCCTAGGGGTGCAATGGGCCATGGCCACCCTTGGCACCCCTCCGCCCTGTGTCCCTCTTTGAATATATTGGCTTCAGAAAAAATAAGGATTTTCAATCAACTCTTCTACCTAAATCCATACATTTGAAGACCAAAACAGTTGGGCTTCTAAAGAAGGTTACACAAAGCAGATAAATATAGTTCTCAGAACTTCACGGTCGAAACCTATAAAGCACAGACTCGCCAGGATATGCTTTGCACGAATTACTATTCGTATTAACTTAATCAATAATACCTGGACATGTTTGGACAAACTTGTAGAGAGGTGTCTTGTGCCAAGGCTCATTTCAACAAGAGTCAGATAAATGCTTATCATGCATTTTCATACGCTATTGATTTCCACATGCAGCAGTTTATTGATGAGCTTTGTGAGTCGCTATCCTTTGCTGCGTTAATATTTCAGTGCCTAGTATTCTTCTTTGTAGATATTACTTTTTGCAGAAAAGGCTTCTGTTTTACTCTAATTAGAATTGTTATTTTTATTTGCAGTGGTTTGTGTCTGTTATTATATCTATACCACATACCATGGAGACGTAGTCCTCTTTCGAAAACTACCATGGAGACGAAGTCCTCTATTGAAAACTATGTAACATCAATTTCATTGCCAAAATTCTCCTTAAAAATGCTACAGATCAGTTTCTCAACTTATCTACAGTCTATACAACCGCATTTCTGTCACTCTTTATCCCTTTTCATTCCTCCAACCTACTTCAATTAGGACTTGATCCTCTGATATTCTCATTTTTGTCATTGGATTTTTTTAATCTTTAATGCGGAAAAATTATGAACTCTATATGTATACGTATATAAATAAATTTGTGTATGTATTTGACGTATCTCCCAACGTGTTTGTGTCTTAGTTTTTGAAAAAAATCACATATCTGCATATCATTTTGTGGCATGTGTCTGTGTCTCGTATCTGTGCTTCTTAGCCATGTTGTATCCTAGTGTGATTTTTTACTATCACCAGAGACGTTGCATATGCCTCGCTGTTGTTAAACCAAAAAGGGATTCCCTCTTTCGTGAGCCAAAACTATCATGTTTTTCGTCTTGGGAAATTTTTTTGTCATGACTTATGGTCTCAACCTAAGAAGCACGGGCAACCATAGCGAGTAGGTTTTTCTTCCAAAAATAGAGAATTTAACACTTCAGAATTTGTTTACCCGTTTACAAATTACACAATTGGATGTGCAGAAATTCCAAAGAAATAAGAGAAATCATAACTTGCACAATTTGTGGGAAAAAAGTTCCGGTCTCTCTTAAAACACATGAATTCCATTCATTTACTCAGGACAGGTTAATATAGCTAATTCAATTTGGGCAATGTAACTGGCTTCACGTTCTAAACGAAACAAAATTAGTTTTAGAAAATTCAATATGCATTTGCTAAGCAACGGGACAATACACATGCACAAACACAAAAGACACATATAGTAGTATACTACTGTATACTCCCTCCGTCCCAAATTGGATGACAATTTTTGAAATCTGTGCCAATTTCAATTCCTTATATCTTTCAATATGAATCTCAAAAAATATGCAATATAGATCTTGTTTGATAGTTCTCGATTAGTTCTATTATACAAAGTTTTCAAATTCGTAAAAAACATTATAAATTGAAAGATATAAGCAATAAAAAATGGCACAAATTTCAAAAATTGTCATCCAATTTGGGACGGAGGGAGTAATACATTTGCAGTACAAGCTCATCTTATTACAACAGACAAAAGTAGTAACACATCAATTAACTTGCATATGAATTCAATCACCATCAATCATTGATTCAGATTAGAGCAATGCTAAAGACACATCCAAGTTTACATCCTCTTGCACAATTGAAGGCGAGAACACTATTGAGAGGGTCTCGCCATCCCTAGTGAAAGAGCATGTAAGAATGCACGTAAACTTGGAAGGTGTGCCTAGCATTATTTTCCAGATTCTGGGTACATTTCCGCTAAATTAAATGGACTATAAAGCCCATGTTTTCATGGATTTTTAGGCAAGTCATTCTCCTCGCATACATGACACAACTTGACATTGTGTAATCCATTTAGTTTAGCGGAAACACATCTTATATACAGCTATATACATACATATAAGTATATGGGTACACAGAGGTATGTATGTATACCTGAGCAAAAGAGTACATAACGCTGGTACTGAGAGATCTAGGAGCAGACCATGAGTGAATCACCTCTATCTCCGATTCCTGTTTCCCTTCCATTTCCCACTCCCTCCCCTGTTGTTTCGATTCGAGACGTCAATCTGTTTTTTGTGCAAAGGATTTGACCGAATAAGTGCATATGAATAATGTATTATATCTAACTATATACAAATCAAGATATACACGTAATATAGGCGATGCTGATTGTGACCGAGTAGTCACTGACTCACTCCTCAATACTATATGGCTTATCAACAATTCAGAGAAAAAATTTCGGAAAGTGAAAGTACACAGATACCCTCTCAATTATCACTTTTTCTCTATGGAAACTTTTTAATATTTAAAATTGTTCATACAGACCTCCTCAACTATTATCACTTTTTTTCTATGGGACTTTCTAATATTTAAAATTGTTCATACAGACCTTTCTAATATTTAAAATTGTTCATACAGACCTCCTCAACTATTATCACTTTTTTTCTATGGGACTTTCTAATATTTAAAATTGTTCATACAGACCTCCTCAACTATGACCGTTAAGTCGTTAACCAATTAACAATTTTTCTGTCAAAAAAACCGTTAAGATGAAAGAGTAAGTGTGGACAATTTTTATAGACGAGGGGGCAGTGTGAGCAATTTTTAAGAGGTAGATTCGTTATTTCTCTTTATTACGTAGTTAGCCTATTTTTTTATTTTATATAATTGAGGGAGTTTGTCTGGGCGATTTTAAATATTAAGGGTCTCTGTGTACTTTCATATGAAATTAATGATTAAGTTTTTCTTTAATGTGCTACTACCATCAACACAATTTTAAAAAGGAGATCCGTTAAATCTCCGAGCAACTCCAATCAAATTCTTCATTACGAAATGATCAATATATCATTCTATATACAAAAAGTGAATAAAAATGTTAGTATTCTCTCGATCTCCAACCACATTTCTTTGTTTTTGTTTTCATTTTTTGAATAACACGCTCAAAAGTCAAAAGTTAATCGTATCTTATTTTCTTTCTAAAATTCGAAATATCGATTTTCTAGCATTTACCAAATAATGGGTTATATTTTAAAGATATTTTTAATATCTTTTCAGAAGTACTAATTTTATATCATAATGTTAAAAATTATGCGTCATTTACTTTGTAAATATGTATGGAGAACATTTTTCAAATTATGGAGGACTCTCTATCTAAAGAAGGCAAATAAAGCCTGTTTGTAGTGCTACAGATTTTTATTTTGAAGATTTGAAGAAATGAAAGCTTGGTTGGAGATGCTCTTACGATGTTATCTTATCATTATTTACGAATGTTATTTTCATGATTTAATTATTATTTTTATCTTCGAATCAAAACAATAAAAACCAAAGATCATTGTTGCGATGAATTCAGAGCTACTAAGTTTAATGCCGAATTCAACACAATCATTATTATATTAAGATTTATCAGAACATTTGCCTAATTACTAATTAGTGGAGCAGTGTGGTGGTCATTTGTGTCAAATTTCCCAAGATGACGAAAGATTTTCATCAAGGTACTCTATTGTATCAACAGAAAGTCTGTGAAGCACAGATGTTGCGTAGATCTTTTTGTGGGCCTACTTTGGATCCGGTAAAGATGATATAAACCACTCATTTTTCTTTAAATTTTTTTATGGGTTACCGTAAAATATTATTTCAATCGGATATCTGTGAGGGCTTTTTTTAAATTTGTAGGACGAATCTGAGTGGTTTTCCCTACGAAATCCAAAAAAGCCCTTACCGATACAGATTGAGCTGATTTTTTTTTTCAAAAACTCTTAAAAAATTATTTTGACAAAAAATGAGACGTTCAGATCATTTTATTTTTTTCAAAAACTTATAAAAAAATATTTTAACAAAATGAGCCGTTTGGATCATTTTTGCAAAACCCAAGGTGGGCCCCGCAAAAGGGTTGCCTCATTGTATGTGCGCATAACACAACTCTTGAATCAAATCCAACTGAAAAAGGCATTTGTACGAGGGAAATGAAGATCCAAAATTCAAATTATTTTCTGATGTTTGGTATTTAAATGGGAATCTAACGAAGATAAATTTTCTTCTTTAGAAAGTTAACCGTATAGGGTTTCTTTTGATTGAATTGAGTTTTGTCAACTCTGACAGATTTGAGCTTACAAGTGACTTGGAGATTTTGCATTAATGTGGGCAAATTTCACTGACCACCCCTGAGGTATCTGACAAAAACAGGAACCTCCCTTGAGGTTTCTGAAATATCACTGACCTCCCTTGCTTTTCAAAGTATTATATGGATTCCCCCATCTGTGATTTGGCCGGTAAGTTGTAACCCAGAAATTGTGATGTCAGCATATTTTGTAACTTTTTATACCCAAACTACCCTTGCAACCAGTACCAGATAACACGCACCACTACTACTCTTTTTCATTTTGGTAAAGTAAATATTTTGGGTAAAGACACTACAAGTCTACAACTACTCTTCCACAACTTCCCATTACACCGGCTCTAAATTAGAGGCTAGTTTTAAAAAATTAACCTTCCTAAAATTAAATTAACATGCTCTACTTTAATTTTTTTCCCCTCTAGAACTAAACCACAAAAACAAAAACAAAAAAAAAAACTCATTCCCAATGGAAGAAAAACTACAGTTGCCTGTTTATCTATTTTTAATTTTTTTCAAAAAAAAAAAATCTATCTACTGATGTCTACAGCTATGAATGGAGAGAGAGATGAAGAGAGATTCTCATTTTGAAATGTATTCACCTTTTCTTCTTGAAATGTATTTACCTGATTGGTAGACCTATGCAAGATCAGGGGTGGAGCTAAATTGAGGGGAGAGTGGTACAAGCCACCATCGGTTGCGTAAATAGTGTCATTTTATAGTTATGGATTATACACTTATTGGTATCCAAACAACTTGATTTTATTTTTCACACAAAAGATGAAAATGGAAATTTAAAATATGAGTGATTCGAATCATAAAAAATACCTCAACGGCTTTAATTTAAAAATCCCAAGAGAATTGAATCAAGCCTTTATTCGTTTTTAAACATAAAAACAAATATAAATATTATATTCACTTTAAACTTGATTACAGTATACATACGTATACTTTTATTTTTGTTAATTCGGAAGATATACATACATCTACGTACATATCAATATTTACACATAATTGCTAATCAAAGACCCCTTCTGCTAAGATTCTTATTTTTTAAGTACTTATTTTTTGCTTTACGACACATGTTATTCTCTCACAATACATTACCTTTAATTTTAAAAATACGTATTTATTTGAAAAATAAATAAATATTTTAGTTAGTGGAACACATCACAAAATTACAATATCTATCTACACACACCCTTATCGGAAAAACACACAGAATATCTGCTAATCTACATATATAGTCACACGCATTGATATGTAAAGAAAAGAAGACTGGGGAGAATGTGTGTATGCTTCTCTTTTGGTCTAATTATGGTATGGGTCAAAATTTGGGGAGTTTTGGAACTGTGTTAATTGTAAAATCCTACTCATTCGAGTAAATTATTCAATAATCACTAATTAAGATGAAAAGCATAGGTGCTCCACGTCGTCCATGATAGTAAAAAGAAGAACAGAGTACAAAGGTGGACCATTAATTGAAAGCTGATCCATTAATTACTCGTACAAAAAGTTGTACATAAGTCCAACCCATTAGCAATTTCAACTGATTTGTATTGGAGTTGGGTAATCGAGGATTATTAAGGACAGGAAAAGCAAAATCGAATGAACAGGGAATTAAATATAGGTTTGAAATTGAAATTGGGGAGTAAAATTGGGTGGAATTTGTGGAAAGGTTGGGGCAGCTATGTAAAATAGAGACAAAAGGAGAAAAAAGAAGACAGATAAGGGAAGGAAGAGAGGAAGAACATAAAGGGCATTTAAGTCTTTTTCTTCTTTGAAGTTCACACCGTTTGAGCTGATTTAACAGATTGGGGGAATCTTTAAAATATTTTGAAAAGCAAGGGAGATCAGTGAGATTTTAGAAACCTCAAGGAGGTTCCTGTTTTTGTCAGATACCTCAAGGGCGGTCAGTGAAATTTGCTCTAGGAAAAATGAATTTGAAAAAAAGAATTTTTGTTAACATTGGAGTAAGATTTTAATCAACCCCATAAGTATTTAGGGGTGTGTCTAAGATTGAAAGTTGTTCATTACCCTTGAAAGATTGTACTCATGTAAACACCTCGTTAAAAATCATTTATGGAGAATGATATTTAGCTTCAAAGTAGGCCACTTGAGAATGTGTAATTTAACGTGAATCTTGCATTTGAAATTAAGTTGACAATCCCTTAAATGAATAATCAAAAGGTGATGTGATAACTTTTGGTAATCCAATTTTAATCAATCAATCAAATGATGAACACAAAGTTTGCAACGGTCTATTGATGGTCTAAACCAACCATCTAGGCAATAGTATCTAAAATTTCATCAAGCAATCCTGGCGAGAATATATTTGGAAGAATTAGGTTCAGTTTTCAGAACTCCTTTCATTCCTCCTGCTCCCGCAGTTATATCTCCATGTATTGTCTGCACAAAGGTCTACTTACACAATTATACTTGGGGCTATAGCGTCTGCAATACAATGGTATATGCGCAATCTTAAACGAACACCCAGTTTCAAAAAAAAATGTTGAGTTAGTTTGATAAATGGGTAAGAGTAAACAATCGTACACTTGATCGAGGGTAAGACTGCAGGTAGGGAAGCAAATTAAACAGCACAAATTTCTCAGTCACATCCTCAACACTGAGGTTTGCCTCATCTGCTAATGCACGAAAGCGGTCGAACGTATCAACATTGCGTATGACAGAAGCAATAAAAGCCAGGGGACCTTTCTTGGATGCATATTCAACATTCAGACCATCATCCATTGCTTTGTCCAGATTATCAGAGCCACTGCTACTCGTAGCACTATTGATTTGTACTCTACGCGATAGAATGCTATTGCAGCTTCTGTTGCAGAGATGAGAGAGTGATTTTCCACGGCTCAAGAGAAAGGCAAGAACTTTAACAAGATGAGGAAGGCACAGTGGATCATAAATTACATCTGCACCCAAACTGTTACAGGGAAAATAGAACAACTTAGTAACAAATAAGAAACACCTGACTCATGAAATCTACTTCTTTGTTCTCAAATCTCAATATTGTTTACGAATTGGATATATGTACAAGATGAACCTAAAACTGATGCCGAGACAGGTGCTTTACCCCACCCTTCACTCATCCGAAGTTTCATGGCCTGGGAATCATCACTATAATAAACCACATACTACCCCCACCAACTTTTAATTCTTTTTAGGTTACAGGTTTATTCATTCAATTTAGCCTCCGGTTTTAGTTAATTTGTACGGTGTTTCGAATTAGGTTCTACTCATACACCCTAAATGCTGCATTTCTTTTTGTTTGATACCCTCATCCATTAAGCTTGTTAAAAAGAAGTAAAATATTAACTGCCTCGTAATGGTCAGAAAAGAACCTTAAATATAAGGGAACAGAATTTAAGAAGTCTTCAAAGACAAAATAACTAAAAGAGAAAAGTACTTGCATTATATCGGGCATGCAGTCTTGAAGCTCACATCCTGTGGCAGATTCCCAAGGCAGATGAACACATGTTACCTGTAATTAGAAGCTTTAGTCAGCTTTGACTATGCATCTGCATACAGGGCTTTTGAAATTCTTTAAACAAGAGAAATGTTTCATGAAACAGATCCGCATTTAAAGCAACTCAAAACTTAAAAGACTCTTAAGATAATCTTTGCCAACTTTTTGAAGAAATGTCAACAGGTCATGAAATTGGACAGTGGGTGAATGCACTTGAACAACAAAACAAATAACATGTAGTGTGCAAGAAAGAGGGGCAGCAGGAGGCGTGGTAACATGTAATTTTGGGTTCCTCCCAAATAGACTAACTTAGATGGTTGGACTGCTGAATGTTCCTCGAAATTTCTTGCGGAAAATAATCCTCACCAACACCTGCAGAAAACACATACACTCGCCAATTTAAACAATAAAATCAGTAGCAAAATTAACAAAGAACATACCAAATTTGGATCGTCACTTCTTTCTAAAGTATCTACTCCGGTGCTCAGCTGGTTTAACCCCAAATTAAGCTTCATATTTTCTAAACTTGAAAGGTCACCATCACTTAACATGACCTGAACCAAATGCATCATTCCGACAGGTTACCACAAGAACAAAATTCATTTACCATGTTTCAACGAAAGATAGGGGCTTCGTAAGATTCAATGAGAGGTTGCTGCTATGACCGAGTGACAAAAATTATTTGCAGGTCTAAGGATTCCACCGAGGCATCCTAGGATACTTACCGAATCACAAGGAAATTAAGAAAGAAAACAAATTGCCAGCCATGTTTTATAATTCAGAACAGTGGATAATTAAGATGTAATGTTCAAAAACAAGTTTAGCCAAGATAAGGATATTAAAGCGAATGAATGGTCAAAGAATAAAAGAAAAAACAAGAAATGAGCATGATCACAAGAGGTGCACAATCAAAGACAACGATGAAGAGTAAATCTAACCTATGCCCTTGTGACAAAGACCAAAATATTTCACCATACCCAATGTATATGGTTTGATCCACACAGTAAGGCATTGAAAAGACAACAAGAAGCCCAAAAACAGCGGGTTGAAATTAGAACGTAGATTATTCTCAAGGATTCTAGATGGTAAGGCTCGAGAGGATTTTAGACAGTAAGCTCTAGATAAAGCTGATTGGAGATGAAAAAATCATGTAGCTGATCGAACTTTAATATAATAGTCCTCTGATTCAGTAGGGTTTAAAAAGCGTGCAGATTCCCAATGTCTACACAAATCCAAAAAGAGTTCATACGTTACATGCATTTTTTATAAAGAGGTAACCCACATCCCTATGATACCTGAAAGTTTGCAACAAGGACACAAGAAACTAACCATGCAGGCATGCAATAGCCTCAAGAAGTCATACGGAGTACTTTCTAGTCGGCAGTGGCGGAGCCAGAAAATGAAATTGGAGGGGGCCGACCTATGAAAGGGATTTTTGTTCGGAGAATTTTCAAGACTAAATCCAGTTATACAGATTTTTGTTGAACGGTTTTGATAAATTGAAGAATTAATCTCAAATATTGTTGCAATCATATCATTTGAAAACTGTCATTACCGCACGATCTCACTTACATAATTTAGGGTGCTCAAAATAAAAAGAAATTGGACTATGGACTAGCATTTGTTAATTCTTAGAGATATCGTATTACTATGAAAGAATGAAGCCAACATTTATGATTCCTGAATGCAAAAAGTTGGTATTCAAAACTTTCCCTTGTCGACCAATAAAATGTTGGTGTTGAAAGCTTCCTCAATAATTAATTGATATACATGAAATGTAAAACTTATGTGAATAAGAAAGATAGCCCAGAAATACAAGAAGGTAAATATGAATTTGGGTCAATCCGCAAGAGGGATTTCTTGTGAATTCCCTAGCCAGGATGGCCGATCCTCGATCTAACCGAGGAGGAAAATAATCAAGGTGCACATTTAAGCCCTTACATTGAAAACAAAAAAGATATGTACCCTAAAGCACAAAAAAAAAAAAAAAAAAAGGTGGGGGGGCCCAGGCCCCATAGTAGCTCCGCCAATGCTTGTCGGTAGATCTTTAGTGTTTCACAAGCTTTAAAGTACGTTTCTGATCGAAAAGATGTTTGTCACATGCATCACTTTGGTTGGATAATTTTAATAGACCACAAGATAATGTTTACATTCACAGTTCACACCACATCCACTATTGCGATGTACGCCAATTGTCTAATTTAATGGATTATCAGTAATATATGAATGTTTTACAAAGACAAAAATTCATTGTACATCCATAGGTCGATGTGAAATCAGACAGAGTAAGAAACGGTGACCTACCTTGGAGGCTTTTACGTGGGCAAGACATATGCCGACCAAACCAACACCTGAACCAACCTGTTTTTTAAACATGCAAGAGAGAGAGAGAGAGAGAGAGAGAGAGAGAGAGAGAGAGAGAGAGAGAGAGAGAGAGATTTAATAAGCACAGAAGCTACTAAGAATACTGCCAAGAACAAAAAGATAAACCGTGAAATTACTGAAAATGAGCGATCAATGGCCTAGAAATGGTAACACAGTGGCTAGACGTACATTTGTGCAGTTTGTTGAAGAAAGATATTTATGATAGTCTCACACCAGCCCTGGGCATCAAAATTTCAAGTAAAAAGTTACAGCTCCCAGTCAGCTATAATGTACATAAGTCTCAAAAGGTGGTCTTTAATACTCAGAAAGATTTGGTTAAGCGGCCAACATATGTGACCCTTATCCATCGGTACATGGTTTGAGTCACCATGCTAGTGGTTTTTCCTTGAAGTATTTTTCACTTAAGTATCTTTATATGGAAGTCCCGCTTGCGATAAAGTCTTTTAGGTTTTTTTTTGGGCATAGTTGTTTAAATGAATGGAATAAAAGAGAACCTAAATACTAAAGACTCAGATGTTTGGGAAAAGTTACCTTTTGTCTTAAGTTTGAACTTATAGCTTAATTTTGCAAATATGATCTATATTTTTAATCTTATGATTCCTCAGTAGAAGACACACCCAGAATTGATGAAATTAAAAAATTAACTAGAGAATTAAAAAAGGCGACTGCAGATTTTTACTCTAAACTAGGACCTAAATGGCTAAATAAAAGTACTTTGATATTCCAGCTTCAATACCCAGCTTGACTCAATCGTTTAGAAGTGGTACTTGACCATCAACCGTTTGGTTCGAATCACCTTACAAGCACTTTTCCCAACTGTCTGATTAAAAGTACAAACGTTACACAGAATTCAAAAAACCATGTTTATGAGACATATTATTTAATAAGATTACCAAAATTATTTAGGTCGAACATTTTGTACCAGTTATAAACTGTATCAGTTAAATGTAAGCAACAAATAAACTTTCATTTCTGTAATCCTTCTAATATGCTGAAGTTGATTTTGTCTTTTCGAACCCTTTAAGAAAAATACATAGGGACACCTTTCACAAGCTCGCATAGGGCCCAGAAATAGCACTAGTGATGTGGTGGTACTCAAGACAAAGACACTAACTAGGTAGGTCATGAATATCTCAAGCTAGAACACATTGTTGTCATGATAATTGGTAATGTAATATATAGCTCACCTCAAAACAAGATTTATTGGAGAAAATTTCCGGGCAGGAAAGTATGAATTCTGATAACAGAAGACTTGAAGGCCAAACCGAACACCTACAAAACCCAACCCACCAAAAATTATAATGTGGAACTTAAGTTTCCAAGAGAATTCAATTGAAAATAGACTACCAAGTATTCAATAATTGTACTGTACATATATGCACAGAAACAGACCTCAGAAGTATTCAATAATTTCCTGCCCAAGCATGATTTATACCGAGGAAAGAAACGTCTTTGAAGGTCCAAGTTGTATATTGAGGTCAAAATAGACCACCAAGTTCAATGAAAATGAAGTCACGTCCCAAACACATATAGTTTGCCTCATTCGAATCAACCTTGGAGACAATTCCTTTCTTCCCTTCTTTATCACAATAGGAAAGGATGATTCTTAAGACTACCTCTTATTTTTGTTTGGCAAACAACCATTTTATTCCTTTTGGTCAATAGCACCCACAACCCAGGTCAACACAATAGTGCCAATGTTTATTTCAAGGAGATCTCAAGACCAAGGTTCTGAATACCGTACCGGTTTTCCTACTGGTACGTACGTACCAGTGAGATACTGGGTACCGTTTTCGATTTATCGCTATTAGTGTTATTTTCCCACATAAAAGAATTTAAAGGATAATATACACATTATTAAATATAAATATAAAAAGTAGTCCGGTATTTGTCCGGTGCCATCCGGTATTTGTCTGGTATCGTCCAGTTTGACCGGTACCAACCCGTATTGTTCGATACTTGAAGGAAAAATAATTTTAAAAGTAGTCCGGTACAGTCTGGTATTGGGCGGTACTGACCAGTATCTCCGGTACCGGCCGGTATTTAAGCCGGAACGAAATTAGAGGTGTAGAGTATTGAATTTGGACAATACCAATATGTACCGGGCCGGTACGATACGAGATTCATAACCTTGCTCAAGACATAAAATTAGGACGACAAGATGGTCCATTCACAGTAATCGTCAAAGTCATTCTTTAATCATTCTTCAAGCGTATAACTGAGAAATTGTCTTTTGATCAACCGTCCAGCCAAGCCCTAAAACAAGCACTTCAGCTACCTTACTGAGTTTATGGTGAGATATTAGGAGTAGAAATTTCATTGCTAACACAAAACCAAGAGCAAGAAACATTCCCTAGAGCCAAGTAAAGTTGAACATTTATCAAACAAAAATATATGCACAATTCCGTAATATCTCTAAGATAGACGTCAGAAAATGGTTGCATGCCTGAGACTTAAGGTAGCAACAAAGCCGGGTAGCAACCGTGCTTCTAGGCTGGTTAGGAAGTGTTCATCACCAGGCCATTCCCTTCGTCTCCAGTTTCCAGTACACGAAACAGGTAACTTCTACATGTTAATTTCCACAACTGATTCTACCATTAATGGGAACCAACTGGGCGTACTATGCACAGGCTTCCCAGCCATATCCAAGCAGACTACTAAATACTTGACTTTGCATAAGCACCAGAACTGATTTTTGGGGTTTTGTACCTGTAAATTACCACTCCACTTGCGAGATCTTATTGAATCACAGATCACACAAAATGTACCACTAATTGGCTTATTGTTGCGTACTATTGCCAGATACCTTTCCTCCAACTCCCTTTGCTCTATCTAAAAGTTCAAATGGCTACATGCCATTCCCCTAACATGTGAGAAAGTGAACGATCCCTAATTCTGTGTAGCGACATATTAAAGGAGGTAGATAAGAAAAGAGAAAAGCAAAGAGACTAAAAATTACACAATCTTGATTTCTTAATAGACAACAATTAAAGCGTACATCTTAACAGTGAGTACCATTAGATTGTCCACACAGAGAATCATCCGCAGTATGGTATTCCACTAGAAGAAGCTCTTTAGACAGTCAACACTATAAAACTACATGTCATATGTTTCCAACAGAAGGGGTATCCACAAATAAATCCTCAATGGTATGCCCTGGTAGTCGAATTCAGCAGTAAGATATAAGCAACTAATTATCCAAGAGTGAACAGACTATTAAGATATAAGGAACTAATTATCCAAGAGTGAACAGACTATTATGTCTGGTTTCAATATTCCCTATTTGTGAAATACATTTTGAGGTGTTCATGCTCATATTCCATTGCGAAAGAATGCAGTGATGATGGGCTGATTACAGTATGATAAGTCTGAGAGGATAGAATGTCGACAGCCCTACCCTCGTCCCCA
Organism: Rhododendron vialii; assembly: GCF_030253575.1. Lineage (NCBI taxonomy): Eukaryota > Viridiplantae > Streptophyta > Magnoliopsida > Ericales > Ericaceae > Rhododendron > Rhododendron vialii. Next base: position 28,995,657 of record NC_080561.1, read on the forward strand.
ATTTTTGTGTGGAGAGTTTGCTCCCCATCTTTTCAAACACATGCCACCGTGCTAGGATTGGACAGTACTATTATAGCTCCAGACCATGACATCTTCCCGTCATTACAGTTTATAGACAGAAAAATACGAAGGAAAATCCTAGGAATCACATAACACAATGAAAACCTACACTATTACAAATCATTTGACATGATAAAATAACTCAAATGGCATGTTCCAGCTTAAGAAAGCAATTAAGAATAGCTACCAATTTGATGTTGTAAAGTTTGCATCAAAATGAAACCAGCAATAGTTCATACCCAGTGTCACCTTCAAGCATGTTAAGTGAACAATGCAGTGTAACCACCAGCTTCCTTGCTTTGGGGCAGCTTGGAAGCTCATAACAATCTACAGATAACAAAAATAATTAAGAAGAAACGGATCCACATAAAAGTTTGAAACACAAATAAACAGGCATTCCATTACCCCCCAAAAATAAACATCCTACCGTCAGGAAAGAGAAACGAAATGCACTTGAAGATCCTTGAGTTTTCTTCCGCAGAATCATCAGCCTGTCACGTAAATTATATTCTAAACAATATCCAAAGAAGTAAGAAAAAAGGGAACTGATCATCACATGGCAGACCTTATATCCATAAACACTACCTTCACTGAAGTCATGTAAAAGGCTATCCGTTCATACAATTCATCCAAGACTTCAAAACCATGGGATTCAACCTCGACAATAATCTTCTTCAGAACACTTTTCAAGTATGGTACATGGAAATTTCCGTCCTGCATTGGTAGCAAAACCAAGCCAAAGCTCAACATGTAAAAGTTCTCTTCTATGATTCTATCAATTGGCCCAAAAAAAGTTGCAGAATCTCATTTCTAGTCATTCACAAAGCTAACAGGCAGAGATGGTCCACTTGACTGCTACAACAAAAAAGTATGGTCTGTATGAGACAGAGGAACTTTTGAGTGAACCACAACCCACATGGCATAGGATTACAAAGCTATTTCATATAAGGTTCCTCTACTTTCCCGGCTAAAAAACCAATGAAAGCTAAGTAGCTAATTAGATAGGGCTAATTTAGTTGGCCATCCTTGTACACTTTTTACCGAGAGCTCAATGGGTCAAATTTTGCCAAAGGCAAGAAGTGATTCTTAGTTCTCCTCTATAGGAGTCTTTTATTGTTAGTTTATCTCCTCTCCGAATGTAGAGGTGTTAGACGGGTCGGGTACAGGCATGACAAAGAGGTGGCCGGGCAGGGCACGACATGCAAGTGGGCTGGGCACGGGGCATGTCACAACAAATACTAAGTTGTTAGCTGTTACACAATTTTTTTTCCCTGACGAAACTCGGTTGGAGATGGGTGCACGGCCAAGACACAATTAAGTAAACAGACCGGACCGGCACAGCACGGCACACAGCTAAATGGGCTGGGCCGGCCTGGCCGGCTGGCCCGTTTGACACCTCTGTCCGTACGGGTTGTTCGTTGGCCGTCTTCATGTACTGAACTTAGTTTAGTTGTTGGCAACATGACATGGTTGATGCAGCATCCCCTTATTGTAATTTTTTACTCTACTTCTCCTACCGCTTGACATCAAAATACAAAAAACCAAGAAAAAGCTACAAAATTCAGATACATGCCTATTTCGTAAAATTAAATAGCAGGGGATTGTTGGAGCGGACTTACAGCTTTGCTAATGCAGTGGTCCCAAATGAATCTCTGTACCCTATCCGTGATCGAACCTCCACCACAGTCCCTAGGGTTCCATTCACAAACAGACTTGTTTTTACCTCATACTAGATTAGAACAAGAATAATGGGCTGTGGTAATTTTCCTATCTGGGTTTGGGGGATCACTTAAAGTGGATGAGGTTAGGAGATTACCGAGCCAAGGAGATCAATACGTGGGCTGGTTCCATGGCGAGGAAGGCGGAGACCAAGCGGAGACACGACGGAACCCCGAGATCGAGCTCTCCCTCCGCCGCCACCATGGCCATGGCCGTGTTCCTCACACTTGCAGCGACCTGACTGATGGTGTAAACTGCAAAGTGCAAACTTTTTTTTTTATCCGCTGTAAAGTGCAAACTAGAGCATAGAAGTAGGACTAAAAGATCTCGATAGATCTTTTATATGATGAAAAAAAATTAAAAAATTATTTTTTATTTATTTTATTTTTGAGTTTAAAAATATGAAATAAGCTGCTATTTTTTAAGAAGATTTTTGGAACGGGGCCTAAAGAGCTCTTCGCCTTTAGTAAGTCAACTGATTTATTTTCTAATTCTTATATACTCCAGTAATTTTTTTTTATTTGTTAGTTTTTTGTCATTTGTTTGGGATTATTATTTCGTCATAATGAAATGAATTTAAAAAGTAAAAAATTTAATTGAAATTCAATTTTTTTGAATAAAAATAAAAAAATTAGCTTATTTTTGTCTTTATTCAAAAAATTTGGGTTTTGATCAAAAAGTAATTTTTTACTTTTTTTAGATTCTTCTCATCATGACGAAGCAATAATCTTAAAAAAAATTGACGAAAAACTAACAAATGCAAAAAAAAAATTAAAGACAAAAAAAACAAGCCACTTGGCTTATTAACCCGAACAACCTTTAATTTCATACTGAAGTAGTAAACCTGGGCCATGTTTCCACAACATCTTTTGACATTTTATCAAATTGTTCATACTAATTAGTAGAAATAACGTGACATCTTATTAGTGGAAACAACTAATGATAAAGGATTTTTTTAATAACCGGATATCCAGATCAGCTAACGCGTATGCCGACTAATTCCGTGGCACTGAAAGTTTGGAATGGTTGGCCTCCGTGGTATTCAAAACATGCGACCTCATGGTTAAGTTGATTAGCCTTCGTGGTATTCGAACATGAGACCTCATGGTTAAGTACTTATTGTTTTCTCAAGTCCACTCTGCCAACACTTTGGGGTTCATTTAATTAAAGACTTCATTAGGACTTTTTTTTTTTGGGTTCGACGGTCCCGAGTTCGACGATCTAGGATATTTGGGTCAACTTGCGCACACAATTCAACTATTTTCCTCTTCAATCTAATTAAAGGCAGGCTACATCCACCCAAAATTAGGAAATTCACAAAAGATTTTCATTTTTTGCGACCTAACCTCAAAAGGTTGTTAAGTATTGAAGACGTATTTCTTGAGATGGGTACATATGTCTGATTAACCATATTTTACTTGACGGATTTACACATGAAGACTTTCAAAATAAATGGCCCCTCAAATCATCAAATAGGATTGTGACAGGCCACATTTTCTTCTCCCACGAGGATAGTGAAACAAAGAGGGAAATCAACGAGATCGAGGAACTTGGTTAATGCATCTTTTTACTCTGAAAGAAACATTACAGAAACACCAAACACAAATAAAAGGAAGGCCGGACACAGCACCTTACTCCCACAGCCATTTTCCTTTGCTTCGTAAGCTAAACAGTGATAACTTTCCCTTTTGCTGCTAGTTCCAGTGCACGGACATGTTTATGCAAGTCCCAACACAAGTAAATTTCCCCAAGTTGCACTCCCAGAGTGCGAGATTTAAGGAGCATCTCCAACCCAATCTTCAAAACTCCAAAATACAGAATGGATATAACATATTGAAAGAATATTTTATGATTTATTTCTTTTTTTCTTCACTTTTTCTACTGTTTTGGAGAATTTTGAAGGGACCCAAATTTCTGAAAAGGACGATGGTCCCTCCAAAATTCTCTCAATAGTACAAAAAGTGAAGAAATGACGACATAAATCACAAAATCTCTCATCAATATATCACATTTATTCTCTATTTTGAAGTTTTGGAGGTGATGGGTTGGAGATGCTATTAAACTCCATGTCTCCATAACTATTTTTTCTTAAATTTTTTTGCACCTAAAATATTTCATCGAGATTTATCAAATAAGATTTATATTGCACAAAAAATTAATCAACTCTAACGAATATTAATAGATATATTTTTTGAATCCATAAAGGCAAAACTGTGAAATTTTTGAAAGATCCGGAGTCAGCCCCACTAACTGTGTGGTGGCCTTATGCGGTGGCACGATTGTTTCCACCTAAAACATTTGATTTGACACTTGTTACCTTTTTCTTTGTTGTTCATTGTGCTTTACCTGGAGAGCAAGTCTACACTTCCCGATTGGGAAATCCCGATTGGAATCCCGACGTCCCACGGGAACGTTCCGGCCACCGGAAGGCCGATCCGAGGCGTCCAAAAATTCTAAAAAAAAAAACCGAGTGGGCCTTCGCGAGAATAAACGGCATCTGACATGTGTAAGTGGCCGATCCAAGCACTCCATTTTTGTGTTTGGATCGGCCAAAAATGAAGTGTTTGGATCAGCCAAAAATGGAGTGCTTGGATCGGCCACTTACACACATCGGATGCCATTTATTCTCACGTCAGCCCACTAGGTTTTTTTTTTAGAATTTTTGGACGGCTCGGATCGGCCGTCCGATGGCCGGAGCGTGCCCGGCGAAGAGTCGAGATTCCGATCGGGAACTGTAGACTTTCTGTTACTTGGAACACCGGCATTCACTATATTCTTATGGGGTTGGCTTCTAATTTCCAGACAAAACATTCGATTTGACACTTGTTACCTTTTTCTTTGTTGTTCATTGTGCTTTACTTGGAACACCAGCATTCACTATATTCTTATGGGGTTGGCTTCTAATTTCCAGACAAAACATTCGTGGCACTTGTTACCTGTTGCTTTGTTGTTTATTGTTACCTTTTTCTTTGTTGGTTATTGGTTCTTTTCGTGGAACACTAACATTAGCTATATTCTTATGGGGTTGGCTTTTCTTCCTTTTAAGGCATGGACTGCATCCCATGCAGTCTTGTCATTGTCGAACCCATTCCGGAGTTATTTCAATGATCCAAATCGTCTATATCATAGGGCTTGTCAAGTAGAATAGGCACGTAAAATATCGAAATGATCGATACTAGTATTCAATAAGAGCACATACATTCTGAAAAAAATGAGCGCACTCTGGATTGAAACTTGAAAACTCAATGCTTTGTTTAAATTGTGTTTTGAAAAAAAAAATCTCAACTCAAAAAACATTCATTACTCCTATTTTCAATCATTACTCACCTCTATCTCCAATCATTACTCTCATGTCTCTCTCTATCTCTCTCCAATTATTACCTCTACTTTCAATCATTACTCTTATTTTTCTCTCTATTCATAACCCTACAAAATTTATCGAAAACGCATCCAAACACAGCACAAATTTTCAGAATATAGATGATAGCTAGTTGGTATCCGGCTACTTGGCCTTTTATCTGGATATTCTACTTGACAAATTCTATGATATGAACGGCTTGAATCATCAAAGTGACTCCAAAACGGGTTAAAAATGGCCAGACTATATGGAAGCGGGGGCTCTGCTGTGCCTCATGGCACAGCACCCCCTACCCACACCCTCAAACACCCCGTTTGGGACTAAAAAAAATCTTAAGCTTTCAATTTGCAATCCTAAAGAGCAGAAACGTGATTATGAGAGCCTTAGAGATAAAATTAATTATGCCTCTTTAGAATAATATGATCAGAATAATAAGATCTTCACACTGGTTCAAACTGATTGAAAATTGGAACAGTAAATTTTTTAATCATATTTTTTAATATATAAACGGTCTAAAAAATTAATTGCTTCAATTTTTAATCTGTTTGAACAAGTGCGAAGATCTTATTATTCTGAACGTATAATTCTAAAGGATCGTAATTAACTTTTGTCTCTAGAACTCTCATAATTAAGCATCTGCTCTTTATTTAGATTCTTGTGGAGCAAAAACGTGATTATTAGAGCTTTAAAGACAAAAGTTAATTATGTCTTTTTAGAATAATATAATCAGAATAATAAGATTTTCACACTTGTTCAATAAATTAAAAATTAGAGCACTTAATTTTTTAGACCGTTTATATATTAAAAAATATAGTTAAAAAATTTACTGCTCCAATTTTCAATCAGTTTGAACCAATGCGAAGATCTTATTATTCTGATCATATTATTCTAAAGAGGCATAATTAAATTTTATCTCTAAAGCTTTCATAATCAAGTTTTTGCTCTTTAAAATTGCAAATTGAGAACTTAAAATTTTTTTTAATCCCAAACGATACCGTTTGGGGGTGTTTGAGGGAGTGGGTAGGGGGTGCTGTGCCTCATGGCACAGCAGAGCCCCCGCTTCCAGACTATATGGGGTGTAGTCCATGCCTAAACTGCAGAAAAGCCGCCTCCTATTCTTAATTCTCTCCCTCTCGATCTTTTTCTCTGCTTTTACCGCGCATAAAGATAAAGAGAACTCCTTGTCCTTCCCATGTGTTTTCTCTTTGCTTTCTCCGTACGTAAAGAGAATTCCTTCTCTCTGTTTTTCTTTTTTTCCTCAAGGCAGTAAACCTTATGAAGCTATAAATACGAAAGCCAAAAACCTTATGAAGCTATAAATACGAAAGCCTCATTTCGGTTCTCTCATGTGTCAACTACCTCACATATAATAGTAGCTTTTAATTTCTGTCTCTTTGAGGATTCAAAGATGGAATATTCCACCCCCATTTCAGTAATCAGCCGCTCTGCTGCTTTCGGAGCAGCGTCAGATTGCAAACCGCGGTCGTCGTCCTCGTTTGCAACCATCCGCGAGTTCTGGATACAACAAGGTGCGGCACCGCTAGACACGGCAGGCAACACAATCCTCCATTTTCTGGCCATGTTCGGGAACGCATTCGTGATCCAGAAACTCGTGGATGACAAGAACAGCAACAGCAGCAGCATAGTGAAAAACGAAGATCTGTTTGGGAGAAACAACAAGGGCAACACGCCATTGCACGAAGCTGCGAGGTTCGGTCGCGCAAGCGTGGTCGAAACCCTGTTGCGGAAACAAGAATCATTGGTTCGGGAACGCAATAACTCAGGAGAGACGCCTGTTTACGTTGCTGCGGCTGGCGGACACGAGGATGTTTTCAACCATCTAATCGCAAAGGTCGATTGCGATTGGGAGATCATGACCAGAGGTACCGACAATTCCGACGTTCTTCAGGCTGCGGTCGTGGGGGAACATTATGGTACGTATGTTTCCCTCGTAGTGCTCTAGAGGCCTTCTACACCAAATGCGTAGGATCCCGAATCACTATATGTGGAAAAGGATCCTAGAGCAGCACAATGCAACAATTAATTATTATTTCTTTTTGTTTTTTTGCTCCTTTCTCCTTTTCTTTCTTTAAATTTATTTTGAGTTAACTTTCACTATCGTCCCTCCCTAGCCAGGTTCAATTAATTCCCAATTTTGCTCCTTAATACCAGTTATTATATTGTTTGGTCCTTTAATTTCACTTGCATGTCAACTGCAACTAGGGGAATGATGATTGTAAATTACCCTTAAAATTTTATTTACCTGAGTTTTTTGGTTTTTGCAAGATTGTAGGAGAGTTAGTAGGTTAATCCACGTGAGGTTTATAGTCCTATAGTCTTGAAATGTCAAACGGCACATGACGGATATCGAACCCTGGCCTTCCATAAAGGGGAGAACCAGAAAATGTCAACTGAGCTAGAGCCTGAGCTCAGCATGCTCATAAGAGCAACTCCAACCCATCTCTAAAATTCCAAAATGGAGAATAGATGTGACTTATTGGAGGGAGATTTTGTAATTTATTTTCATTTTTTGCACTTTATGAGAGAATCTAGGAGGAACGCATCGTACTTTTTAGAAATTTTATCTCCAAAATGGGAGTAGAGTCTCCACTTTTGGAGAGCCAAAGGCAATTTGGAGATCCAAATCTCTAAAAAGTACAATTGATTCCTCCGAGATTCTCTCATAAAATGTAAATAGAAAGAATAAATTACAAAATTTCCTTTTAATATGTTATATCCATTCTCTATTTTTGAGTTTTAGAGATGGGTTTGAGTTACTCTAAGAAAAACAAAAAGAGAGACATTAAAGTTAAATTTTTAACAGCGTGCTGCTAAGAAAAAAAATCCCACGGTCTCATATTTTTGTTCACTTAAAAAAACTAAGTAATTAATTAGACCAGAATATTAAACACATAATTTTTTAATTTTGAATTTTCGAACCAATTGAGAAGTTTAAATTAATGTTATTAAATATAAAATTCTTCAGAAACATGCATTCTGTATTTTTGTCCGAATAAGGATAAAATTACTTTAAGAAAATAAATAATCAATATATTAGGGAAAGAGTAAAATAAATATACTAGGCCCCGTTCCGTTAAGACAAATAATTACTTATTTTTTGAATTGAAGGTGATGCATTGTAGGAAAATGACCTGTCTCGTAAAATGAAAAATAAGTACTTATAAAATAAAAACTTTAGTAGAACGAAGTCTAAGTACTAAAGATATTGCTTCAAACAAGTTAGTTATAATGAGTTAAATTATCTAAGCATAAATCACTTGCATGTCAACTACAACTAGGTCTTGCTATGAGAATATTGGAGTTATTCCCCCAACTTGCTCAGAATCATGATAAAGAAGGAAGAACTGCATTGTATCTGCTGGCTAAAAAATCGAAGTCATTCAGAAGTGGATCTTTTTATTCTCCACACAATTATATGGCCGGCTCTCTGGTCCTTTCGGTGCATCTTCTTACAGTTCTCATATATTGTAAGTGCTACTCTCTCTCAGTCCCACTTTATTGGCCTTTCTTTGAAAATTGTGTCATGTTCCAGATGAAAAAAAATGTAATCATACTTTCCTGCGTTTGTGTTTCGATTTTTTCTTGCACTAATTTAAAGTACTCATCGCGATCCTTAAATTGGTGCAAAAAGTCAAAAGAAAAAAAAGGGACATGATTTTTGAAAAACGATAACCAATATGAGGAGGAGTTAGTATGACTTTTACCGTTGGGAAAATTTACAAAGTAATCGGCAAATCCAGAAAACAATTCTATTATGTACAAACTGAAAGATACAGGTTAGATGGAGGAAAAGTATATAAAATGTAAACGAAATGACATACAAAATCGATACAGAAATGCGAACCGAAGCCTGTGTACACACAATATCTTTAGAATAGATTTGTCGTGTACCGAAGGGTGTCGAGATTGAACCGGCGTCTGTTTCTTAGGATTTATTCGGTTAAGACCACTATCCACAGAACACCACTGTGAGCCACATTGGCGAGCAAAATTTGCATTTGCCTCTCTCTCACACAAAAGACGAAACTTGGAACTTTGGTGTATGAAATACGAAATTGGTGAAGAACTCTGGAACAAGATTGACCAATTTATAGCCAAATAGAGAGACTCTTAAGTTGATGCTAGGAATTACTAATAAACTACTGCCATAACCTCTCATCATTGGCGAAGTTACCAGCCATAAGCTTTAGTTTTAGAAAGTCTACAGCCATCGCACGCTGTATGGGGTCCATTCCAGACTCTGCACAAATGATCCGAGTCGTTCAATAATTTAAAAAAAAAAATGAGTGGGCATCGCGAAACATCAGCTCGATCCAATATGTGTAGGTGCTCGGATCAAGTTTCTCATATTTCTGAACACCAGAAAACCATTCTTTCCATTTTTTTCGATTTTCCAAAGATGGGAAGCTTGATCCGAGCACCTACACATATCGGATCGAGCTGATGTTTCACGTGGCCCACATAGTTTTTCTTTTTAAATTATTGAACAGCTCGGATCATTCGTGCGGTAGCCGGCCACCACATTTTTGGTGCGGTGACTGTAGCATCACTCCTTTAGTTTGGACCTTTTAGCTGCAATGTCTGGATACGATGAACCACGGAAGTATATTTTCCGGTTGTCTCGGAAGACCTCCAAATTCCCAAGTCCATTCACAAATTCCACGTCATTCAGTATGCCTCTTGTCGCATCATGTGTATTTCTTTTTCTTTTTCATCTTTGTCATTTGTTTTCATTTTATAACTTATTCATGAAAAGAGAATGTGTGTGTTCATTAATAAGCAGGTTTTATCCCCACGACGGAGTATCAGTCGACGAAATGTGGCACTGATGTCGAAAATCAACAGCACAAACGAGTTAATATCTCAAAGCTAAAATGGCTTCGGACATCAATAGTCGCAGGTTTGATTTTTAATTGTTTTGCCTATAACATACATCTGGGGTCTTACAAGTGCACGAAAAAATATTTTGGGGTATTGTTCAATGACCTCTCCTCAGGTTTTTGAACAATACACAGACCTCCCCATGTGGATTGAAAAATTACTCTAAAACCTTCCTTACTTTGCTGCAACGGTTTTGGCAAAATAAGCCAAATAACTATTTTTTGTTTTTATTTAAATTTTTTCCGTATTTGTTAGTTTTTCGTCAATTTTTTGCGGATTATTGCTTCTTTATGACGAGAGGAATCTAAAAAGTAAAAAATTACGATCCAAACCATTTAATAAAGACAAAAATAAGTCGATAAGCTAATTTTTCGTCCTTATTCAAAAAAATTGAATTTCGATCGTAATTTTTTACTTTTTAGATTTCTCTCATTATAAAGAAACAATAATTCTCAAAAAATTGACGAAAAACTAGCAAATATAAAAAAAAATTTAAAAAAAGAAGCCATATGGCTTATTATGCCAAATGACCCATCTGGGGTTTTCCTCCCTGTTTATTTGATATTCTTTGCCTGTAATAGTATTTTCTTTCAGCTAATTTAGTAATTAGTGGCATTATTTTCTTACTGTAGGATTCAGAACCGTCTTTAGAGGTGGGTCACTCTTACTCAATTTTTTTTTATAAGCACTCTTAATACTCATTCACTACGATCAAGCACTGTAGTAAAAGTTTTTTTTTTACTCCAAAAATATTTGAGATCGATTTTAGCAATCTTTTACTACTTCGATATAAAATAGCAGGTTTCTTTCCGATTTTGAAGAAACAGGTCATAATAAATATATTAATATTAATTATGAAAACCACCAAGGCAATTTTTTTAAATTTTCAAACTAAAGGTTGACCACATCAAAACTGCACCATAACTTCTGTTATCGGAAGCCCAATAAACAGACGGTAATTATGAATACCGAATCGAAGAATAAAAATAGATGTACAAAGCAAATCAAAATAGTCAAATCAAACGTGAGAGAAGGTGAGAGAAATCAAGCAAAAAAGAGAGACACGCAAATTTACGTGGTTCGGTTTACTTTAGGATGTAAACCTAGGACAGTCAATCAATGACTTCCACTAAAATAAAAGGCAAAAAGATGCTCAAAGAGCTACAAAGAAGAAGTTGAAGTTATGCAAAAACCCTTCCACCCAAATCGTACCAAAGCCAAAAACAAAGGCAAGGTCTCTCAAATCCTAAACCAAAACCGCAATATTTGCTATTGCACTAATAAAGAGGCCATATAACAAGTGTTTATTAGGGGTGTTCAAGAAAACCGCTCGAACCGTAAAACCGGTCAGATCCGGACCGAACCGTCCTATTTGGTCCGGTTCTGCGGTTCTACGGTCAGGTTATGGTTCTAAAAAAGTAAGAACCGTTAATTTTGGTTTGGTTACTGGTTCTCAATTAATGAACAGTGGTTAGAACCGAACTGGACCGTTTAAAACTAAGATAAATATAGAAATACATATGTGTGTAATTAAATATGTATTTGAATTTGGTAGGTTAATCTTTTTCTTGCTAAACTTAATTTATTTAGAGATGAAATCTCATTTGTTAGGAAAGTTTTTATTTTTTTTCCTTCCTTTCCTATTTCAGCAAATTATCTTCCTATTTCTTTAATTTTATGAGTTCATATTTTTGTAAATAAGTGTTTGGATGCTTATTAGATAGAACCGGAACCGGACCAAAACCGAACCGGTCTTGCGGTTGGATAGAACCGGAACCGGACCAAAACCGGACCGGTCTTGCAGTTTGGTTCTAGTTAGGTTCCATGCATATATTGGTTAGGTTCTGGTTTCCAATTTTCTAGAACCGTTTGAAATGATCCGGTAACTGGTTTTCTAGAGAACCGGATCAATCCGGACCGTGTACACCCCTAGTACTGTTTATAGCCAAAGACGAGTTGCCTACCAAAAGGAAATCTAATTGGGTTAAAAATGGTTTAAATACTAATCAGTCGCGCATAATCCGACCTGGGCGGAATTAATTTCTGCCCGGGACTGATTTCAGGGTGTCTGGGCCGCCCGAGCAGGATTGATTTTTGCCCGGGCGGGATTTTCAGAGATGCTAAAATCGAGCCAAACACTTTAACTTCAACCTCGCAAGTTTCGCTCCACATATAATTAGTTCGTGGGCCGGCCTCCGTAGAGTCGTAGGCATTATTGTCCGCTTGTGCGTATGATACAATTTAGAGGATTGGTTTAATTTCATATCTTTCTACATTGTAATTCATGAACTTGTTCCTTTTTTCAAATTAAGCTTGCGGACGTACTAAAAGAATCTATGATGAGAAGCAAAAACATGCATTTGCACTTGAGCTGGGGCAAAGGCTGGTAAAAGAAGAGAGAGAATGGAGTCGTTACTTAGAAAATCACATGGGGAGCCCAATTGTTGAAGCCACGAAGAGGGGCATCATTGAGTTGGTAAATGAGATTTTAAGAAAATTTCCGGAGGCTGCGTATAGCTTTGACAAGAATAATAATAATAATGACGAAGAAGAGAACATATTGCGCATCGCGGTTGAGCAGAAAAATTGGAATATGTACAACTTGTTAAAGAAGAAAGTAGAGCTCATGAAGGATGGAATGTTGGTGGGAGATGTTGATAAGCATGGAAACACCATATTACATCTTGCTGCCAAATTGGGCACTCCAAGTTCCACATTAGTTCAACGTGGACATTTGTACCAGATGATGTGGGGTGTTTGTTGGTTTAAGGTACGTGAGCATCATTATGGTTCTATTTCTTACTCTCTCTCTGTGTGTCTCTCTTTTTGGATCATTGATTCAAAAAGAGAGAACAGTGGGAATGAAACCTATGAGTTTGAGGGAGTTAATTTTTTTATTTATATGGTGTATTATGCTCCCATTCGACCATTGGCCCAGGGCCGGCCATGATATTTTGGAGGCCTAAAGCGAATTCTAAAAATGAGGCCTTACATTTTTGTTACAAAAAAATTCAATGTGGGAGTCTAATATAACGTAAAAAGATTAAACATACTATTTTAGCTTCGTAATTTAACTAAAATAAAATTTTAAATTTTTTATACCATTAGAAAAAAAAATGAATCAAACATACCTCTCATATGTTTTCTCTAACTAATATTTATTAACTTTAATTGTAAGAATATTATTTTTAATAATAAGGGAATTAATTATTTTAAACCTTTTTTTCCCTCAAACTGTATTGAGATCAAAGTAATTATTTTGCTTTTATATAGACAAAAGTGTTTTCTTTGTGAAATAGTTATTAAAAATAAAAAATAAAAGAAATAACCAAACCGAGCCTTAGTCTTGAGTAACATTTAAAAAAGAAAACTTATCAAAACATTTATCATGTGCAAAAGATTTAAACCTTAGTACAACAACTAAAGCACAACGCCTCAAAGTTGTGCGGAAAAAATTAGAGAATAAATTCTTTACATCGCGCCACGTTGTAAAACAGTAGTCTCAATCAATAGAACATGGCGACATGACGCAATATAATTGATTTAAAGGAAACAAATGTTTATACTGACAGTGTAAAAAATTTATTTTCAAAAAATTATAGATAGTCCGGAAAAAAATTATAGGCGAGATGGGCCTCCTAGGGTTCCAAACAAAGACCTCAAAGTTGAAGGACAATGCACAAACCTAGAACTCTACTTGTGCTAGAGCTCGGAATAACTAATAACTAATATATTAATGTGTTATATGAAAAATGAGGCCTAATTTTTCGGGCTTCACCTAAGGGCTGGCCCTGACCATTGCTGATGTCTATATACGTATACTCATGTTTTTTTTTTCTTTTTTGGAAATTCCACATGCAGCAGGTGAGTTACGACTCTCCCCCACATTTAGGGTATCTTCAAAACTCTGACGGGAAGACGGCAGCAGAAGCATTCATGAATGAACATTCGGAAACACGAGAGAAAGCTGAGAAAGCAGTGAAATACATGAACAATGGCCTAATGCTGATTACTACTCTGATCGGAACCATCAACTATGCCGCACTTTTAACCCCGCCGGGAGGTTACCGTCAAGACAAGGAAGATCCTTTATACGGTCGCCCCGTCTTCCTCACGGAAGAGATGCGCACTTACTTCTTCCTCGTATCCTGTGGTCTTGTAGCCTCTTTCGTTGCCTTCTCGACCATGTTTTCGATTCAGTCATGTCCGTTCCGCAGCAGAGACTTCTATCTGGACCTGCCGCTGAGGCTCTTTTTTGCTATGAATTCCATGTTTCTTTCCATGGTATTCACTGCCCTATCATCTCTGCAAGTCTACCGCCTTGATCAGCTTTATTTCACTCCCCACGTTGCATACCATAGATACCTAATCTTGGTCGCCGTAATACTGATCCTTGTATACGTAGACGCAACATTCTTAACCATCTATTACCTCTTTCTTTTGAATCGCAGAAGATAAATTTTATTATAGTCCTTGAATGAAATGTTTACAAAGACCAATAGAAACAAGAAGAAACGGCCTCACCACCTACGGTAACTGGTATCCTTATTAGGTTGGCACCCAAACTTTCGGACAATCATATGCCACTCCAAGACCAAAAGCCTGGTGAGATCGATATCAACCCAAAAGAAACAAAAACCGCCTATTACCCTCTACTTTGCACTACAATTCCTTGTTATTTCTTCGATCTTGCTGTACGTTCTTGGTGTTTGGTTGGATTGTAATAGCAATGTTTGTCAGATTATAAATTAAGCATGTATGAGCAAACACAGTGGAAATTGTTGGGAAAAATTCGGCATATATAGAAAATCTAGAGAACAATTTCATTGATAATGTAACAATTAAATAATCGAAACAAAATACAACTACAGAACAAATTGAAATAGTCGAGATACAAACTGAATTTGCTGAATGTAGGTGGATAAATTCAAGTAGTGCTTTGAACAGCACTGGAATGCAGCGGCTCCACGTGGCTCTTGAACGTAACCCTGATTCGTCAGAGAAACCCTTATCCTGCAAAACAGACAAGGAGTGAGCGCACCTTTGCCTCTCGTGGCAAAGGCCCTCCGATGCCTTTGTTAGTATTTCGTACTAATGATCAAACCCTAATTATCAGTAGGAAAGCAATAAGATTGCAGTGTATTGCGTACCTTTTACCTCTAGGCTTGCTCTGTTTATATAGACATTCGGATGCTTGGTGCCCAAGCATCCCTATTGCCATAGGATTCCCAGCTCGTATAGGAAACCCAGGATATCAAGGACTCTCGTTTCCTTTATCAATTTATGGAAAAGAGTCCTTTTAGGAGTCTTTTCCATTACTGACCGAACATCCCATTCTCATTGGGTATCTTTCTCAGACCCTATATTCTCGGGATCTTATTCCTTAACGGAGTACCACTGTTTCTGGACTCTTCCAGAATGTTCCCTCTATTTCATCATCTGACAGGACCTCTTTCCTTGTTCGGCTGTCTCATAGCCGAACAAATGGTCTGGACCAGTTACTTCACATGTAACTGGTCCTAAGGAAACAATTTGGACCATATCCTTTCTAAGGAGCTCTCCTTCTGTTTGTCTTTTCTTTTGCCGAACAATGTATCTGAACAGTGGCATCACATGTCACTTTCCTTGTATCTGGTCCAATAACGTCTCATGTTATTGTACCGAGAATCGTACAACCTCTCTGGACCATTGACTTCTCATATCAGTGGTCCACAGTGCGTTGACCCTTTGTTGACCATGCTCGGGCTCATTTTGCACCTGTTCGGGAATACCTCCCTACAATTGCTCCCCAGCTTCACTTATTATTTTTTACTCAGATGATGTGTGAAGCTTCTCTTCCGAGCAAATTCATTCTGCTCCTGCACCTTACATATTGGAGCAACTTATCATCATTTTACCATGACGAAAATACCTTTTTAGGCCTGTTTTCAGGCTTTCAGCCCTAATCTTTACACGTGTCAATGTTTATTTTGAGAACATTTAATGCGGACAGGCGCGTTTTTTGGGGAACGGAACACTCAAACGCCGTCTGGGGTGACGTTTCACTTATGCCACCCTGGCTGTAGGGTATTTTTGGGTTTTCGTCTCATTTTTCAAAACACCCCAATCTTTCCCTTAGACTCCCTCTGCAGAAGAAAAGACTGTTCAAGCGTTCCCCCGCCATTGAAGCTCTGTTCATCGTCTCAAGACCTCTTCTTTTAAGGATTCCATCGACTATTCTCGTAAGTCATCATTTCCTCTTCTTACAACTCCATTTCTCAAGTGGATTGTTTTCAACCGCAGTTTAGGGTTTCATTGTCCCCATTGCTTTACACTTCGTAGAATTCCAAAATCCTATCTGGTAATGGGTAGATTTCGAAGGCACTGTAATACTCCTCAAGCCATGGCTAGTTTCAGATCTCGATATGGGATTCCTGACGATGTAGCCACTGTATTGGCTCCTGAGGATGCCCTTCGTGAGAGTTTCGATTTCGACACTCTTCACATTCCTGTAGTAGCCATTGTTGAGGGCGGGGTTAGATTCCCCTTGGCTCCTCTGCTTCGCCAAGTTTTGGCGTATTATAAACTTTCCCCAATGCAAGTCTCTGCCAACTTCTTCCGAGTAGTTATGGGCATCAACACCATAAATCAGATGTTAGGGACTTCTTTAGGTTTATACGACATTCATCACCTATACAGTATCTCTAGAACCGGGGATGCCCTCACATATTATTTAAAGAGTAGGGATTCTAGGAAGAAGCTTGTCCTTGAACTCCCTGACTCTGCTCGAGGGGATGACGACGACTTCCTGATTGTCACGGGCAACTTCGAACCCAGAGATGAGGACGGCCAAGTGATTGGTTTTCACGCTCCTCATGTATTCGGGAGCCCACGTTAGTGCTTTCCCCTAATTTCAAATTCTTGTCCTTTTTCATAGGAAAAGCTTTTTCATGCTTTCTAATTATTTATGCTTTGCTCGGCTGCAGCTTCAAACATTAACCGGGGTTATAATATCATAACCCCTCAAGTGCACGTAGCTGATATCAAGCGAGCACTTGCTTTCAACGGCGAAGGGACTTACCTTGCTGGCCGAGCAAGAGCGGCTCAGGTTCTGCTGAGTTACAAAGCGTCATACGGGGGGTTTATTGATCGGCGTACCCGAGCAGCGGACAACCTTGCAGCGGCTGGTCCTTCAAGACCTGTTCCCGAAGAAAGGCGTTCTCGGACACCTCCAATCTCCGACGAACCAATTCCCCTTGCCGAAGAAGCCTCCAGTCCCACATCAAGTTCTTCTTTCAGTGGTTACACGTCTTCACCTCCAACAATGAACCAGCCAATTGATTTAGGGAGTCTTCTCACCATACCTAGTCGAGGTCGTGGCGCTGCTCGGGGCCAAGGTGGCCAAGGTCGTGGCCGCCGTACTCAGACTCAGACTGATGCTCCTCCTGGCTTTTCCCCAGAAGAAATCGAGGCCATCCACAGAGAGAAACGTCAACGGGTGGAACAGCCGCAAGAAAGACCCCCACCTTCCTCCTCGTCTCCTGCTCCAATATGGGCTCCCTCCTTCTCTCATGGGAACCGAGCTATCACTGCTCGGGATACTGTCGAGACCAAAGGAACTGCCCTTGCATTGTCCCAAGCCTTTTTGTTGCCTGGGGACATGCAAAAAGAAGTTGCAATGTCTCCAGACAATCTTCTCAGTTCCTTCATGTCCCACAACGCCAAGGTAAAATTCCTTTTTGTGATCATAGTGTACACAGAACTTAACAGTTATGTTTATCACAATTGTTTTGAATGTTTCCAGGTGATGCAAAAAATGGTGGCCATGGCTCAAAAACTTAGCCAATCAGAGCCCCAACGAGTAAAACTTGTCAGTGAAAACTCCAAGCTCCAACGTACCATCATCAGGCTGGAGAGAGAAAGGAACCAGGCCCAGGGGGTTGCAGATGGCCTGAAAGGACAGTTGAAGGGGACTGAGGACAGTCTTGCCCAGACTTTGAAGGAGCTCGAGACGTCCCAGAATGAAGCCAAGGCTGCTTTTGAAAAGGGATATAACGAAGGAATCAAAGTTGCCACAGAGAGCTACACAAACCAGATGCCTGGAATTCAGGATCAAGTTTGGGTGGCGTCCTGGAGGGCCTGCCTTGAAAAAGCAGAGATTCCTGAGTCATCTCCACTTTGGACCAACATTGAGCTTCCAAGCGCAGCAGCTGGTGATCAGGAGGAGGATATTGCAGAGGAGATGATTGATGAACAGGTGGTGAACGTGTCGGCTGAGCAACCTGTTCCTGAAGTGGAGCCTCAGATTGATATGACCAATCCTGGCCAGAAGGAAGCCAGTGGTGGTCCTATTGAAGATGAAAATCCCACAGAAGAGCTGGCTGCTCCAGTAGTTCCTACAATTACTCCTGCAGCTGTCCAAGATCTCACAGAAGATGAATGAGCTCTGTCGCTCTGTACATCTGTTTTTGAATTTCTCCTGTCAAGATACCTTGTCCACATGTTTCTGACATGGAAGTTTTAAGATGTTTAAGTATTTCGAACTTAAATCGTTTCACGTACTTAAAAGTTTCACGTACTTTTATGCATATATTCGTATGCTTCCAAGTTTGTGCATATTTTCGTATGCTGTGGGCTGTTGGTGCATATACTCGTTATGCTTTTATGCATGTATTTGTATGCACCGTATGGGTTCTCGTACTTTGAATATCTCGTGGCTAACATATACTTGTTTAAAGTTTATGCATATATGTCCAAGTTTTTCGTACTTCAATTTCATACAATTGTTTCTCGTACTTTAAGTCTCACGTACTTAGAACAATTCTCAAGTTTGTCATACTTGCGTTCTAACAAGTGTCACGTACTTTAAGTCTCACGTACTTAGAACAATTCTCAAGTTTTTCGTACTTGCGTTCTAACAAGTGTCACGTACTTTAAGTCTCACGTACTTAGAACAATTCTCAAGTTTTTCGTACTTGCGTTCTAACAAGTATCACGTACTTTAGTTTCTAACAAGTATCACGTACTTTAGTATATATCCTATACCCTGCTCCCCAATACGAATGAGGGAAACCAATGTCGTGATTCGTATTTAAAACAAATACCAAGAAAACAGCAGTTTAGACAAAAAACGTAACTTCATTCATAAACTGTAAAACCTAAGAGGGCGTTACTCGTATTCCTTGTAAAAATAAAAAAACTAGAACACAAGAGAGTTTTATTCGTAACTCCCACACAATCACGATGTGCATAAAGAAAAATTATATAAAAAACTTTCTTAGATTATGGACATTCCAAGGTCTTGGCACTGGGTTCCCATCCAAGTCTGCCAATCGATAAGCCCCAATGCCTGCGATTTCTGTAACTCGATATGGGCCCTCCCAATTTGCCCCTAGCTTTCCCTCATTAGCCACTTTAGTATTGCCGAGCACATTTCGTAGCACAAGGTCTCCAACACCAAACTCTCGTGGGTGTACATTCTTGTTATAACCTTTGATGAGCTGCTCTTGGTATGAGGCCAAGTGCACCAAGGCCCGTTCTCGTCGTTCCTCGGCAAAGTCCAGCTCAATCTCCAAGGCTCTGTCATTTCCTCCACTTTCAACCAAAGTGGTCCTGTTGGTCGGCAGACCTATTTCTAATGGAATAACAGCCTCTGTTCCATATGCTAATGAATAGGGGGTCTCTCCCGTAGACCTCCTAGGCGTTGTTCGGTATGCCCATAGGACCAATGGCAATTCATCGGGCCATTTCCCCTTTGCTTTATCCAAACGTTTCTTAATCCCATCAAGGATTGTTTTGTTTGAAGCCTCTGCTTGTCCGTTGCTTTGAGGGTAAGCTGGAGTTGAATAATAATTTCTTATCCCATACTGGGCACAGAAAGTTTTGACTTTCTTCTGAAATTGCGACCCATTGTCTGTAATCAACGAATAGGGTACCCCAAAGCGAGTTATGATGCTTTTCCACACAAACCTTTCTATCATAGGTTCAGTAATCTTGGCCAACGGCTCAGCCTCAATCCATTTAGTGAAGTAATCTGTTGCAACTAATAGGAATTTTCGATTCCCAGTTGCTTTGTGTAGTGGACCCACTATGTCCATTCCTCATTGAGCAAACGGCCAGGGACTTGTCAGCGGCACCAGGTCCTCGGCTGGTGTTCGAATCATTGGTGAAAATTTCTGACACTTCTCACAAATTTTTACGTACACCTTAGCATCTTCTTGCATGTACGGCCACCAATACCCTTGGGTGATTGCTCGGTGGGCTATGGACCGACCACCAGCATGGCTTCCACAAGTCCCCTCGTGGATTTCGTGGAGGAACTTTTGCACCATCTCAGGATGCACACAAAGCAAGTAGGGTCCTGTAAAAGACTTCCTATATAGTTTTCCCTCTGGGGATAACCAGAACCGAGCAGATTTGGTCCTGATTTTATGTGCCTCCTTTTTGTCCAAAGGGAGTACTTCATCTCGTAAAAACTCCACTATTGGGTCCATCCAACTTGGTCCTTGGTTCACGTCCAAGACCATCTCTACACTTCTGCCAATGCTCGGCTCAGCCAAATATCCTACGGCTATTTTTCTTTTAAACTCAGATGGCACAGCTGCGGCTAACCATGCCAATGAATCTGCATGAGCATTCTTCCCAGAACTTATCTGTTCAATATACACCCTTTCGAAGGTATCAAGTAGATCTCTGGTCACCTGTACATATGCCGCCATCTTCTCGCTCCGGGTTTCATATTGCCCGGACAGTTGATGGACCACGAGCTGTGAATCAGAATACACCCTAACTCGTTCAGCTTTTAGGGTTTTTGCACTTCTCAAACCAGCTAAGAGTGCCTCATACTCTGCCACATTATTTGATGCATTGAACCCTAGCCGAACAGATAATTCTAACATTGACCCTTCAGGGGGTAAAAGCACAACTCCAATACCTGAACCGGTGTTGCAAGCTGACCCATCAACAAACAGCTTCCATTCCAGGGGATCTTGTTCGGCTAACGCCTGTTTCTTCGTTACAGGAGACTTTGCTTCACACTCCTTTCTCGTAGGAGGCAGAGGTGCAACCGTAGGTGAGAACTCTGCCACAAAATCTGCCAACACCTGGCCTTTGATTGCTGTGCGCGGCTGATAGTCGATTTCATATTGGCTCAACTCAACGGACCAAGTTGAGATCCTTCCCGAGAAATCTGCCTTTCGGAGCAGTGATTTTAATGGGAACTCGGTGTAGACCACAACTTTATGGCTCTGGAAATAATGTGGCAATTTTCTAGTTGCTGTCCTTAGTGCTAGGACCAATTTCTCGAGGGGCAAATACCTTGTTTCGGCATCTAACAAAGTTTTGCTCACATAATAAACTGGGATTTGCTCGGATCCCTTATCTCTTAAAAGTACTGCACTTACAGCATGCTCAGAAACAGCTAAGTATAAAATCAGAGACTCACCTGTTTCTGGAGTCGAAAGAAGGGGAGGAGAGGCCAAATACCCCTTCAGATCCTGAAAGGCTTGTTCACATTCTGCTCTCCACTCGAACCGTTCCCTTTTCTTCAATAACTGAAAGAAAGGTCTGCACTTGTCACTTGATCGGCTAATAAATCGATTAAGAGCTGCTGCCATCCCAGTTAAACGTTGGACTTCTTTCGTTGTCCGAGGACTTTCCAGATTCTGTAAGGCTTTTATCTGGTCGGGATTTGCCTCTATTCCCCTTAGAGTTACAAGATGGCCCAAAAACTTTCCAGAGCCGACTCCAAACGCACACTTCGAGGCGTTGAGTTTCAACTTGTATTTCCTCAAAATCTCGAAAGCTTCTCTCAAATCTGCAATATGGCCTTGCCCAGACTTGCTTTTCACCACCATGTCATCTATGTAAACCTCCATAGTTTTGCCGAGCAATTTTTTGAACATGATGGTTGTCAGTCTCTGATACGTTGCCCCTGCATTCTTCAATCCAAAAGGCATGACATTATAACAGTACAACCCTCGTGGTGTAATAAAAGACGTCTTCTCCTGATCCGGCCCAAACATTGCAATTTGATGGTATCCTCGATATGCATCGAGAAAACTCATCCGTCCATATCCCGCTGTTGCATCAACCAACTGGTCAATCCTTGGAAGAGGAAAACTGTCTTTAGGACACGCCTTGTTTAAATCTGTGAAGTCAACACATACGCGCCATTTTCCGTTCTTTTTCTTGACGACAACGGTATTTGATAGCCACTCTGGATAATAAACTTCCCTTATTGCCCTGGCTTCCAACAAGTGATCCACTTCTTCAATTACAGCGTCAACGTGCTGTACGGCTGCCCTTCGTTTCTTTTGAATGACCGGTTTATGCTGTGGATCTATATTCAAATGATGGCAGATTACATCTGCATTCACCCCGGGCATCTCCTCTGGTGTCCAAGCAAATACATCGACATAAGTTTTCAAAAAACTAATCAGTTCGTTCTCTTCCTCTTCTGGCAATGATTCCTCAATTAGAAAGTACCTATCTGGATCAGTCTCTTTGATCAGTGTTTTCTTCAAATCCTCAACCACCCTTTCGGTGGGGTCTTTTCCAATATCCTTAATGGTCGGCAGATCCGGAATTTCCACAGTATTAACATGGTGGGCATTATGGACCCTTTTTATGATGGATACCAAACATTGTTGAGCTACCTTTTGGTTACCTTTAATGTGCTCAATCCCATTGGACCCTGGGAACTTCACCATCTGATGGAAAGTTGAAGAGACTGCCCTCATCTTGTGCAACCATGTTCTCCCTATAATCACGTTATAGGAAGATGGTACATCCACCACTAGGAAGTCGGTTCGTAGCACCACTGTCCCAGCCCGAACAGGCAGGGTTACCTTGCCTAAGGGCCAAACTGCTCCTGCTCCAAATCCGACCAATGGAGTCACTGATTGTACCAAATCTTGTTGTGTGAGTCCCAGTTTCTTAAATGCATCATAGTATAGCACTTCGGTGCAACTCCCTGAATCTACCAGGATTCTTTCCATATCATATTCCCCAACTCGTAGGGTTATGACCAAAGCATCATTATGTGGTACCTGGACTCCTCCCAGATCTTCATCAGTAAAAACTATGCTCTCGTTACTTGCCCTTTCGTTGCGCCCTCTTTTCTTTCCCAACTGCATTACATGTTGGTCATGTTTCACTTGTCTCTGAAGCAATCTCACCTCATTTCTCGTATAAGGTTCGGCTAATCCATGTATCATATGGATTACCCCTTTTGGAATCTGTTCGTAATCCAATTCCATTGCCTTGTCTTTATCCTTGGAATCCTCTTGGATAAACTCTTTAAGGTAACCTCGTGAGACCAAATCATCAAGATGTCGTTTAAACATCTCACAGTCCTCTGTCATGTGACCCCAATCCTTGTGGTAACTGCAATGCTGATTCGTAGCACGTTTTGCATCTTTATTCCCACCAAGAGTTGGGGGCCATTTGAAATATGGTTGATTCTTTATTCGATAAAGAATCCTGTAAATGGGCTCTTTCCAAACCGTGTTTATTGAAAAGAATGACTTGGGATCCGGGGCTTGCTTATCCTTGTACTGCTCTTTCTTTGCCTGCCCATAATCTTTCCTTTCACGATAAGTTTTGGGCTCTGGTTTGTCAGCTTTCCTTATAGGCTCCTTTACTTGCTCGGCGGCCAACTTTCCATCCTCTCGTAGGATGTCATCCTCGTTCCTGGCGTGCTGCTCAATCCTCTCCATTAGTTTTGCCAATGTCTGCACGGGACTCATGTTTAGAGACTTACGCAGTTCCCCCCGAACAGGTAAACCCGTTTTGAACGTGGCTATTGCGTACTCTTCACTACATCCTTCAATTTCGTTGAAGGTTTCCCAGTACTTTTTTGCATAAGTCCTGATCGGCTCGTCCTCTCCTTGTTTCATAAAAGAAAGACTCTCAAAGGTTTTGGGAACTTTCCTGCTCGTTAAGAACCGTGCAGTGAATTCCTCGGCCAACTGCACCCATGTTCGGATGGAGCGTGAGCCCAATTTGTGGAACCAGGACAGAGCAACCTTCCCCAAACTTGACGGGAACATCTTGCACATGATTGCATCATCCCCTTCATGCATGAACATCGCTTGCTGGTAATGCTGTATATGGGCCACGGGATCAGCATCTGTCTCGTAGAGGATGAATGTCCCGTGCTTTACCCTGGTCGGCAATCTAGCCTCCTGTAACTTTTTTGCAAAAGGGGAGGATGCTATATTCTGCAGTGCTTTCCGTGCTGCTTCCCGTGCAGTCATGGCTTCATCCTCCGGTCCTTTCTTGGACCTAATTCGTTCCCAATCGGAATCAGGCCTCTCGTACCTGTCCCTATGATGTTTTCTACTCCCTTCTTCTTCGGGGGTAGAACTCCGACCTCTGCTTCTCCTCTTTCTTGGAGATACCCTCCTTCGCTCGGGTGTTCGGATCCTGCTCCTCCCTTTTCGTGGAGAAGTTTTACGTCGCCTCGGGGTCAGACTTCTGCTTCTGCTCCTCCTTCCTCGCGAAGGAGCCTTTTGATACTGCACCAGAGCGTATTCACTACCTCTAGAATTTCTTCGAGATAGTCCAGAGTCCTCCGGATGTTCTCTGATTTTCTCTAATTCTCTGATCTCATGTTCTCGTTTTTTGATCAAACGAGCATACTCCTCGATTTCTTGTCTCTTCTTATCAAGAACGTCTTCGCTACGGTATATACTCCTGGAGTGTGCAATCGATTCATCCCCTCGATGGGATTTAGTCCTTCTCGTGGACTTCGATGCCGTCTCTCCATCTCTATTTCTGGAGTTGCCATGGATAGTAAGGGGGTGACCCTTACTCGTGGTCCTTCTGTGTCCTCCTTCGGGCTTTCTCGGAGCCCCGGGTGGAGACTTATCCCCTCCTCCAATTAGCACATCCTTCGGGTCGTGTGGCGTTGCTGGCTCTACTTCCACCATGGTCGTATTTCAAAGGGAACTCTTTCGTTTCCCACAGACGGCGCCAATTGTAGGTGGATAAATTCAAGTAGTGCTTTGAACAGCACTGGAATGCAGCGGCTCCACGTGGCTCTTGAACGTAACCCTGATTCGTCAGAGAAACCCTTATCCTGCAAAACAGACAAGGAGTGAGCGCACCTTTGCCTCTCGTGGCAAAGGCCCTCCGATGCCTTTGTTAGTATTTCGTACTAATGATCAAACCCTAATTATCAGTAGGAAAGCAATAAGATTGCAGTGTATTGCGTACCTTTTACCTCTAGGCTTGCTCTGTTTATATAGACATTCGGATGCTTGGTGCCCAAGCATCCCTATTGCCATAGGATTCCCAGCTCGTATAGGAAACCCAGGATATCAAGGACTCTCGTTTCCTTTATCAATTTATGGAAAAGAGTCCTTTTAGGAGTCTTTTCCATTACTGACCGAACATCCCATTCTCATTGGGTATCTTTCTCAGACCCTATATTCTCGGGATCTTATTCCTTAACGGAGTACCACTGTTTCTGGACTCTTCCAGAATGTTCCCTCTATTTCATCATCTGACAGGACCTCTTTCCTTGTTCGGCTGTCTCATAGCCGAACAAATGGTCTGGACCAGTTACTTCACATGTAACTGGTCCTAAGGAAACAATTTGGACCATATCCTTTCTAAGGAGCTCTCCTTCTGTTTGTCTTTTCTTTTGCCGAACAATGTATCTGAACAGTGGCATCACATGTCACTTTCCTTGTATCTGGTCCAATAACGTCTCATGTTATTGTACCGAGAATCGTACAACCTCTCTGGACCATTGACTTCTCATATCAGTGGTCCACAGTGCGTTGACCCTTTGTTGACCATGCTCGGGCTCATTTTGCACCTGTTCGGGAATACCTCCCTACACTGAATATCAAACTGAGTCCTGTGTGATACCACAGTCTCTTTAAGAAAGATTCGCTGCCTACCGTGGGTGTTGTAGGTTGGGTCGGCGACTTCCTCCCAGGGTTGGCTCGGCTAGACCGCAAGCCGTCGGAACACCACCGTCGACCGCCTTGGCGAACTGACTACCACCTGTCTCTCTCTCTCAAAGAACAATATGCTAGAAGGATGTGAGAGCTTGAATTTCCTGATGATTCCTCCAAAATGTGAGCCTCCTTTATATAGAGTGGAGGAGGTAGGAGAGGTGAATGCAGCCATCAATTGCAGAAATGAATTCTGCCATTATGCTGCCATCAAATGCTGGAGATTACAAGAATAATACACCATCATGAGGAGGGTTACGGGAGTTACAGAATCCCACAATTCAATATGTCTATTGATTGTGGTGCGTCCAGATTCAATGAACCCGGAACGAGCACGGTTGCCTCCAGAGACCCTCCGGTAGCCCCGATTTCATTCATCTGAAATTCCGTAAAATTTCCAACAGAAATGAATTGTACTAACCCCTTGCCATTTTTGTTTAAGTTGAATACCAAACTCACACCCTTTAGAATATTTATGCATCTGTATGTTGGATATATAGTAAGTTTGATAAATGGGTGGGCCTTGGTGTTTGTCTGTTGAGTAGACAAAGAAGGAGTTGGGGGTTTGAAAACTCCTGTTTTTTTAGCACTGTGCGCCGAGCAAGGCTTGAACGCATTGGTAGGCGTTTGTTGATAAAATGCGAGCGTGTCAAGGCTTGTAGCACCTAACGTTGAAAGATCAAATGCCGTGAATCTAACTTCTAAATTAGGACAATGCGTGTGACTTAAAAGGAAAAGCCAGAAGGTGATTCGAGGATTTGCCACAACAGAGTGAACTTAACTATTTCCTAACCATGTGACGTGGGAAAAGAAAGAACGAAAGCGATGATACACCAAACCAACTCCATCACACTTGCACTGACCTGACTGACGGTGTAAAGTGTAAACTAAAGCATAAAAGTTGGAGTTAAATATTTCATACCAAAGTACCCAGTATTATAAATTCAAATAAAGACTTTATTAGGACTTTTATTTTTTGGTTCGATGGCGTGAAATTTGAGACAGTCCAGAGTGTTCAGGTTAGTTTACCCACACTTTGATTATTAATTCTCCTCTCCGATCTTGTCAAAAGCAGATTATTCACGCCAGAATTAAAAGATTCACAAAAGATTTCTCTTTTGTGGACTGTTCTCAAGAGGTTGCTAAGTATTAATGACGTATTTTTTTTTTTATAAATAGCAGCTTTTCAAAAAAATTAATGCTGTAAAATTTAAGTTTCTCTTACTCTGAGTAAAACTTACTTTCATCAAAGAGTGGAGTTTATTTTCGGGTTTAAATGCAAAAAGAAAAGGGCTTCAAAGCCTTTACTCAAATTATTTACTTAGTTTTTGTGTAGAAATTAAGTTAATTGAAAAAAGCGTGACAAGGAATGCAAGATTTTCCGGGGGAAAGCTGATTCACCAACCTCACTCAGATTTGGTTATTCATCGCGTACTAGAAATGAAGATGGGATGTTGTTACTTGGACTCGAACCAAGAGAATATTACGGCTCATATAAATGTTAAGTTTATAATTCAAAAAAATATTTTGGCAGGCTTTTTTGCAAAAATTATGGAAAATGGGTCTTCAAATATCAGTAGATTGATAATGATTGTTTACTTCACTCCTGTGACCTGTCTCTTATTTCAACAAGAAAAGGACATGCAAAAATACAAAATTCGTTTTCATTTGGTATTAATTGATTATGAAGTACTCTAATGACAAACTCAAATCTTCGCATAAACATATAAACTTAAGCACAAATTGTTGGTTAGCCTTTGTTCAATTAAGGTTTTTTATTTTTTAAATACTTATTTTTCGTTTTACGAGACATGTCATTTTCTCACAATATATCACTTTTTTTTTTTGATTGGCAAAGGAAAAAAAAAATGTTGGGAGAAGGGGGAAGGGATACCAACCAAGGGTTGGCAACATCCAAATGGGCCAAAGCCCAAAAAATCGAAAAATCAGAGCATGAACCAAACAAAGGTCCAATATTCAACTCAAGAACCCAAAACCTAAAACTAAATTAACCTAAACGCTAACTCTACCGCCCTCTGGCCACCACCGTGGAGATAAAACGAAACCCATCCGAAAATCCAAACTGGTCTATAATGAGATCCACCATAGTACTCCGGAACGAAAGCCTTCAACGCCACCGCCCCCAAGATCACAATGATGACCGCCAAAGGTCGGAACAACCCCCATGGCCGGCCTGAGACAACCTTGTTGAGACCTTCGATCACACCAAAATTGCCCATTATAAGCCCTAGAAACTACCGAGAAGAAGAGCTTTGCATCATTGACCTCCATGTACCACTTTGATCCCGACGCCCTTAGGCCTTCCCGAAGATACCCAGGGTTAAATCGGTTGGGAGTCCAAGCAATACCACCTCCAAACCCTCCACTTCACCCTCACCGTTAAGCCCAAACCGGCTTCCCCAATAGATGGAAACCTATGGGTGAAGCAGAGGGATCCGATCGGAGGTGAGAACAAATGGAAAGTGAATCATCAAAAGAAGAAGAAACGATAGACAAAGAAATCAAATCTAGGAATAGGGGGGAGAAAAAGGAATGGAGGTGAGAGAAGAAGGAAGGGAGGAAGAAGGTAGAGAAACGAGGGCGAGAGAAGTGCTCGGGAGGGAAATAAATACTTATTTTAGTTGGTGGAACACACCCTTAATTGTGTGGGTGTAAATTAATTTACAAGGAGGAAATACCCTTGTGAACATGAATAAAGATTGGGAGACTTAAAGAATCATCCTCAAGTGCCACTCTTCGTAGGTTTTCATCTGGCATTTTTTTTGCACTTATGATTTCATCCTCATTTTTTCATAATACCAAGATTGTCCCTATATTATACGTTATATACTCCCTCCGTCTCAATTTAAGTATCCACTACGGTTCTGCGTGCTGTAAAGACCCGGTATTTTTAATAAATAATAATAATTTCCAAAACAAAAATATTATTTTGCTCGTTGGTTTATTTAATGCGAAAAAAATTATTTATTTCGTCACACCAAATTTTATTCCATAATCGATTGTGCGCGTGCGTATCCGACGAGTTAATTTCTTATTGTGTGCATGAATTTGTCTTGGATCATTTTACCCAAACCTGAATCTAACTAAATCCTAAACTACAATCCTAACCAAACTATTACCAAACCAATACTCCACCAACCATCACCCCACATCTCCTTTTTCCCCTTTTCCAGCCGAAACCCACCCTCTCCTCTGCCATTTGCAGCAACCCCATCCCCATCACTTCCCCTTTTTCTTCTTGTCTTTTCCTTTGTACTCCTTTTATTCCCATTACACACAACACACACACCCACACCACACTCGGCACAGAGAGAGAGAGAGGGAGAGAGAGAGAGAGAGCGAGAGCGAGCTAGCTCTCGGCCAGCCACCACCACACCTCCACCACCGGAGCCACCTGTAGGCATGTAAAAATTCTAGCCTATCACAAATTGCCATGTGTTTCTAGGGCAAGCAAATTGGCCAATCAATTGTTGCCAAGTGTTTGTAAGTCAAAGTCAAAGTTTTATGGACGAGTCAATCAAGTGATGCTAAGTGTCTGTGGTCAAAAGTCAGAGACATGTAAATGGACCAATCAAATGGTGCCACGTGTCAAAATGACACAATTATTATTTTATCAAGTCCGGCCAATCAAATTAGGCTAATTGGTGAATAATAATATATCTCTTTATATATAATTACCTTTTCTAAAATAAGAAGAAAGGAAAGGTAATTATCAAATAATTATTATTCCTTTTTCAACAAAGGAAATAAATAAAGAGATTAATAAGGAAGGTTAGGGTTGGAGTCTTCACCCAAATCGTTATAAATAGAGGTGTTCCCTCTCATATTTTTTCCCATCTGCACATTGAAGCAAAAAGCTCCAGAGCTCTGAAGATCAAAGCCTTCAAGTCCTTCAGAATTCTTCAAGTGTGCATCCAACAAGAAGGTTCTTCGAATCGAAGCCTCAAAGCCTCGAAGAACATTCAACCCAAGTTATCAACTTCTTCGCAAATCACGGAGAAGATTCTGCCATTTGATTTGAGATCAAGCACAAAGCCCTCGTTTCAACAATCGAAGAGAAGAATCAGAAGACTTTATTTTCTTTGATTAGAAAATAGATCAGAGATTGTAAACCCTAATATCATACATCAATAAAATTGACTCTTGTTCAACATTTTTTCGTCTTTTTCGCAGACTCGAAATTTGTGTTCAACAGATTTTGGCACGCCCGGTGGGACAATCTCTACTTCTCATCTATTCTCTTCAACAAATCAACAAATCAAGCAAACTCTCAATGGCCGCTAAGAAGAACAGTTCCAAGGCTTCAAAGGCTCCTAAGAACAACAGTTCAAAGGCCCTTCAAGCTTAGGTTGTACATTTCAAGTCTTCAACCATTGCAAATCCTGGCTCTGGATCTCATGCTAGAAGTGGTGGTCCAATAACTCGAAGCAAGTCAAAGGCTGCAGCTCAAGCATATGCACAAGCCTCGCTTCTATCTAAACCAAACTCTGCCGTTAATGCTGATCTACCGAAAGCATCGCTAACCTTCACAAGCTCACCAAAAGGGAAGGAAGGCATCTTTACCATGGAGGCAGCAAAAGACATGGCAACCATCATTGAGAATCCCATTGTTTATCTTCCCATGCTTCATGAGTCTGCTTCAGAAATTCAGAAGAACACGGAAGAAGGCTATTCATGCAGTTCTGACTCCACCTCTTCTTGAAGCACTCCTTTGTCAAACCTCAATGCCTTTACCAAGTCTGGCAGTTCTTCAATCATGGATGTTGTGACGATAAATGCGGTCAATCTAGAAGAGCAGGTTGCTTCCTTGGCCAAAGCAATTGAAGGATTGTCAAAAACCGTAGAAGAGCGCGATTTAGAAATTGCCTTCCTTAAGAACAAAATAGAAACTATGGGGGATTCAAGTCAAATTGGGTCTTCAAACAAACAGAAGGAGGTACCAAAAGAATTTTTGCTTTCTGGTGATGGTTCAATTCCCATGGACCAGTAGAAGGATTTCATTTTAGGCACTATCAAGCAAAAGTACGATGAGGCATCGAAGTCTTCTTCTATTTATGCTAAGCCTTATACTCGAAGGATCGACCTTTTGAGGATGCCTGTTGGCTACCAACCACCAAAGTTTCAACAATTCGAGGGCAAAGGCAATCCGAAGCAGCACATTGCTCACTTTGTGGAAACATGCAGCAATGCTGGAACTGATGGTATCTTCTCGTCAAGCAGTTTGTTCGAACGCTCAAAGGCAATGCTTTCGACTGGTATTGTGACTTTGAGCCCACCACGATTGACAATTGGGAGCAACTGGAACAAGAATTTCTTAACCGTTTCTACAGCACTCGCCGTATTGTTAGTATGTTCAAGCTTACGAATGCTCGCCAATGGAAGGATGAGCTTGTCATTCATTACATCAATAGATGGCGGCACTTGAGTCTAAACTGCAAGGATAGGCTATCTGAAACTTTTGGAATCGAGATGTGCATCAAAGGCATGCAGTGGGATCTACAATACATTCTTCAAGGAATCCTGCCTAAAACCTTCGAAGAATTGGCTACTAAAGCTCATGACATGGAGCTCACCATCATGGCAAATGGAAGACAAGGGCTACCAGTGCAAGACTCTCGCAGAGCGCAAGATTCTCGCACCGTAGGAAGCAAGCCAGATATTCGCAAAGGGGGCAAATTTCTAGTCAAAGAAGGAAAGAAGGAATCCATGGCTGTGAATGCTGCACCATTCAAGATCTCTACTAAACCCAAAGAAAAGCAAGTAGAGAGGTCCACTCCGCCGCAAATGAAGGAGAGGAAAAGACTCACGTTGAAGGAGATGCAAGAAAAGGTGTATCCTTTCCCCGATTCAGAGGTCCCTTCAATGTTTGATCAACTGTTAGATCTGAAACTCATTGAGCTCCCGGAGATGAAGCGACCTGAGGAAGCTAACAAAGTTAATGATCCAAACTACTGCAAATACCATCGTTTGGTTAGTCACCCAACCCAACGATGCTTTATCTTCAAAGAAAAGGTATTGGAGCTCGCTAGCCAAGGAAAGATCGTCTTGGAAGAAGAAAAGGAAAATGTAGCTACAAATCAAATTGTGGCTATTCAACAAGACGAAACTTAACAGCCTGAAGTGCCACAAAGTGTGAAGATGCAATTTGGGTCGTTCGATCCAATTGAGGTAGTGCGATGTCATTCTGTTCAACAGTTTGGGGGCAGCATCTGTGCCAAGGCAAAAGTAGATGACAAGGATGGCGAAGGATGGACGCTTGTTACTCGCAGAAAAAAGAAGTGCGAGCCAAGAGCAAAGCATCCTCAATCCGTGGCCCCAAAGCCTAGTATCAAAAGGAGGCATACAAGAAGGCAACAAAGAAGGAAGAAGCTGAAGAAAATAGCTTCAAACTTGCAAGAAGACATCCCCGTCCAAAGACTACGCACTCCATTTACTTTATGGGACTTCTTACCCGAGTCAATTCGCAACACCAGTCTTTTTGAAGCTTCATGCAATACTGTGAGTTGTGAAGAAACTGAAGAGACAGAACTAGAGTCGCCTCCTGCATATAAGCACTCTCCAATCCATCTTGGCTCTACCATTTGTGCCAAAGATTGCTCTGCTTGCGTTAGAGCCATTACACTCTCCGACAAAGATTTATTGCTTGGCGCAACTCCACATAATCGTCTGCTTTTTGTCTCTGGATACATGTGCAAACAAAGAGTCAATAGGATGCTCCTGGACGGCGGATCTGCGGTCAACATCTTGCCTCTTCATACCCTGAAGGAACTTGGTATCTCTATGGAAGAACTAGCACCTAGTCGTCTCATGATCCAAGGATTCAATCAAGGGGGGCAAAGAGCCGTTGGCATCATTCGTCTGGATCTAGTCATCGATGATATGACTTCAAGCGCACTGCTCCATGTCATTGATGCCAAAACCTCTTACAATGTGTTGCTAGGGCGGCCGTGGCTCCATGAGAATGGCGTTGTCCCATCAACCCTCTATCAATGCTTCAAGTACTGCAAAGATGGTGTGACAAAGAAGGTGGTAGCCTATGACAAACCCTTTAGCGAGGCTGAATCCCATTTTGCTGATGCTAAATTCTAATTGGCAAACATGGTGTTGACAGAATTAGTGCCAGCTGCCTCCTCATCAAGTTACAAACCCTCTGAAGCTAATGACCTTCAAATTGGTAAAACCAACATTCTTACTAAGGCAAAGAAGGAAAATGGTCAAGGTAGCCAGCATCACGTGGAAGATCCTTCAAAGAAGAAAGGCACGCCAACACTTTGTTATGTACCAAAGTTGCAAAAAAATGAAGAGTCGACCTTGAAAGGATTAACACTCCCAGTCACTGACCTTGACGAAGCAAAGGTTGCTCCACCCCTGAAAGGATTCATTCGTGCCACACATGGCCCTCAAGTGGAGCATGAATACCTGCCTTCACAGAGGACAAATGGCTTCGATCCCAATGCCTACAAGCTATTCGCAAAGGCTGGACATAATCCAAAAGGTTCAACCACTCTAGGGAGACTTTTGCCTTAAGTGACTAGCGAAAAGATACATGGCTTGAACCCGACTCAGAAAATGCTCAAGCAAAAGGGATATTCTATCAAGGAGTCCCAAACAGGCCTTGGATACATTGCACCTGTTCCTGCTCGCATTTTCATAAAGAAGTCGAGCAACAACCACATTACGGCAGAAGAATGTACTTCAACACCAAAGGCATCGGTCTTCAATCGCTTGAGTGCTTCGAAATCAAAAAGGTCAGTCTTTGACAGATTGACTCCTCAAGAAGAAGTTGTCTTACCAACCCCCACGAGAGGACCCATTCAAGACAGATTAGGGCCACAAAGCAAGAGCTCTACACATTCTGTCTCGTGCAAGTCTATCCAAAGTAGATTGGGTCTACCAAATGAGATATCTTCGACAAACGCTCCACGAAAGTCTGTCCAAAGTCAATTGGGTGTTTCAAGCAGTGCCATCGAGAAGGTTTCAAAACGGAGGACTGCTCTTTTGTCAGAAGATGACAAGAAATTGAAGAGTAAAATACATTCTCGCATGAAGCGTCAAACTACTCTCATTGTGGCAACTGATGATGCATTGCTAAGAGTAAGGCGACAAACTGTGGTGCTGACCAAAGTGCCTTCTAAGGAATTGGATCGTTGTCTCGATGAAGAGTCTACCACTTCTTCCTTCCATATCACGGCAACTTGTAATGAAATTCAAGTAGAAAAAGATGCTGAAGATGCTCCACCAGAGTTAGAAGAAGGAGTGAGGTCCACTATCGACGATCTAAAGGAGATCAATGTAGGGACTGAAGATGACCCGCAACCAACTTACATCAGCACTTTACTCACCCTTGAAGAAGAAATTGCATACACTGAGCTTCTACGTGAGTATAGGGACGTCTTCGCTTGGAGTTATAAGAAGATGCCTGGATTAGACCCAAGAGTCGCAGTCCATCATCTAGCGGTAAAGCATGGCGTCCGACCTATCAAGCAATCTCAAAGACGCTTCCGACCAGATTTGGTCCTTAAAATCGAAGTAGAGATCAATAAACTCATCAAAGCTGGTTTCATTCGAGAAGTCAAATACCCTACTTGGATTTCAAGCATCGTCCCAGTGAAGAAGAAGAATGGGCAAATCCGAGTGTGTGAGGACTTTTGTGATTTGAACAACGCATGTCCGAAAGATGACTTTCCACTCCCTATACTAAAGCTCATGGTTGATGCCATTACTGGATGTAAGGGGAAAAAATCTGCTTATTATTCTTTCAACATCTCCTGAGATCAATGTGCATGTCTTCTTGCCGGAACCCTAGTTCGTCGTCGGAACCCTAATCTACAAAACAGACAAGGGGTGAGTGCACTTTTGCCTCTCGTGGCAAAGGCCCTCCGATGCTTAAGTTAGTATCACGTACTAGCAGAGAAACCCTAATTATCAGTAGGAAATATCGCATAATGCAACGTATTGCGTACCTCGCTTCGTGGGTGTTACTTCTTATTTATAGATGTAGACTTACTTATCCTCCAAGTCTCCTTTTCTGCCTAAGATTCCAACATCATTAGGAACCCTGGCCCATATGGAATTCCCTCCCATATGGTAACTCAATTATAATCCCTTTATTCATGGGACACTTGCCTATCACGTAGGATTTCCTTTCTAGAACCTTCTGGAACAGCGATCCAGATAGAGTTGGTCCAATGTACATTGGCGGTGTACAATTACTACGGTGCACCTGTACCACGTGTTAGGCTAACTCATTGAACAATATCATGTGTTCGGCCATACCAACGAGCACCTTTATGTGGTGCAGCCGACACTATTCAGCGTCACTGCCTAGCAACCTCAGGTGTTGCACACCTGTTCAGCATCATGTCCTAGCACCCTCTGCCTACCAGCACACCTGTTAGGCATCATTGTCGAACACCCTCTGCCTATCAGCGCACCTGTTAGGCATTATTACCAAGCACCTTCACATGGGGCCGCCTACCAGCGCACCTGTTAGGCATTATTACCTAGCACCTTCACATGGTGCCGCCTACCAGCACACCTGTTAGGCATCATTACCGAACAGACTACCTGGACCAGGGACTTCACATGTCACTGGTCCCTGTCAATCACTTGAACCAATGACTTCACATATCACTGGTCCATATCGCCGAACAGAATACTTGGACCAGTAACTCCGTGTGTTACTGCTCCGTTAACAATCTCCTGGTTCAATAACTTCTCATGTTTTACTGGATCTTGACTCTGTACAGTCTTTCTGGACCAATGGTTTCTCATGTCATTGGTCCATATTGCCGACCACCGTCTTGCACGGCGACTGTCTCTATTGTACTTATACCATGGTCCTACGTACCACGTGTTCAAGCCTGTACGGGAATAACCCCCTACAATTGCTCCCCAGCTTTATTTGCCATTTTTAACTCGAAATGATGAGCAAAGCTTCCTTATAACCGAGCAAAAAATCACTTTGCTCGTTATTTGCTCAATCCCAAACACAAATTCGGTGCAACTTTCATCATCAAGCCAGGCAAAACGTCTCATCGTTTAGGCTGGACAAGGTTTTCTTGCCCTTTTTACAAGTGGCGCAATTCATATTGGCCACAGTAAACGTGAATGGACACCCTTCAGGGAACGGAACGCCCAAACGACGTCTAGGGTGACGTTTCACATATGCCACCCCTTCTTATTTAGGGTATATTTGTGTTTTTCGTCCCATTTCAAACCCTCATCTTGCTTGCTAAGTCCTCCTCTGTAAAAGGAAGAAAGGCAATTCCCATTATTGAAGCATTGCTCATCGTCTCAAGAACCTTCCTTTTTGCACCAAGTTGACTCAATCTTAACTTCGTAAGACTTTGTTTATGCCTGGGAATTCTCTGGCTATACATGTTGCCATCTGCTAAGTTCATTCGTTTTTCACAATTTCCCAGTATTTGATTATTGCTTTGGCCCAAAGTTTTTTCGTACTCAGGGAATTCCTAGCAATGTTCACTACTTTAGAAGTACTCGTACTCATTCCAATTCTCGGCCGAACATGGCCGTTTCGGTTATTACTCAATGCCAAGACCTAAGTGCGTTTGCACTTGATTTAGGTCTTATATGTTGCCAAGGCCTAGGTTTCCTTTGCACCTGGCCTATCTCGGGTTCAGCTCGTAGCCAAGGCTTAAGTTTGCTTGGACTTTGTCGATTTTGGCATTCCTCACTATCCTGGCCTAAGCATACTTGCTTTTAGCCAATCCACTGTTGTGCCTAGGTCTATGTCGTACCTAGCTTATCTCAGGCCTTACTCGTATCGGAGTAATGTTCACTTCTCAGGCCCCAAACTTCTTCGTGCTTGGGCCTTTATCTGACAATCTTCTATTGTCATGATTCAAGCATTGTTCGCTACTCGGGCCTTAAACCTCTTCACGTTCGGGTCTTAGTTTGTGCACGATGCACCCATATCCTAGGTTGTTTTGTACTTAGTTATATTCTGACATTTTTCACTATAAAGACTAGGTGTATTTACACCTAGCCATTTTTAGAGCAATATTGACTGCTCGGGGCTTAAGCGCATGCATGCTTAGAGCCACTTACGTATACTAATGATGTTATTGCTTAGAGCAACGTTCACCGCTCAAACCCCAAACCTCTCCGTACTGGGGTCTACTTTTGACATTCTTTGTTGTCATAGTTCAGGTTTATTCGTACCTATTTTCAATTTAGCTTGTAGTCACCCAAGTTTTCGTGCTTGGTTACTTTTCAATTCTAGGCACTTAACTCTGCCTTTGTTTATGCTCGACATAGCCAAATACAATGAAGTTTTTTCGTACTTGTACTGTTTGAGCCTATCCATGTCGGCGAATCATCTAAGTTCATTCGTGCTTAGGTAGCAGCCTAAGTGCATTCATACTTGGATTTTCTCAGCATTATCCGGTGCTGTCGGACTAAGTGTATTCGCACTTAGCCAAATCTCAACATTGTTCGTTGCTTTTTGCGAGGCAAATTTCCTTTAATCGCCTTTTGCTAGCCCTATTCGCGGCCAAGTTCTTTCACACTCGGTAGATACTTAGCAATCTTTATTGCTCTAGCATAACTGTTTTAGTCATTATCCAAGCTTATTCACACTTGGTATGCCTAAGTATATGCATACTTAGGTTTTGCTCGTACTTGTTCAAACTCGGTGAACTATCTAAGTTTGTCCGTACTTAGCTTCCTTTTAGTATTATTCATTTCTTTTGGCCTAAGTGTCTTCCTACTTAGCCAACCGTTGCTTTTGGACTAAGTGTATTCATACTCAACAAGTCTTCAGCAATATTCGTTGCTATAACCTAAGTTTTCTCGCACTTAGCAATATTCTGAGTTCAATCATACTCGATTGGATTTCGGCACCCTTCATGGTCTTGGCCGAAGTTTATTCGCACTGAGCCGGATTCTGAGTTTGATCGTGTTCAACAAATATTTCTGATGAATGCTTTTGCTCCCCAGCATGGAGGCAAAGTGTCCTTAGCATGTTCTTGCCAGGACCTCTTACTAAGTAATCCCATTACTTGACATTATTTTGACTGATGGCCTTTCATGGCCAAAGTATACCGTGCTCGGATGCCGATCGTAGCTGCCCAAATTTCATGTGAGCTTATTAAGTTTTTCATACTTATCAATCTTATGTATCTCATACATAAGGTTAAGTTTTTCATTCTTAGCTACCTCTGTGCCTAAGTGTTTCATACTTGGAAACTCTCAAGCATAGTCAACGGTCGCGCATG
Source organism: Rhododendron vialii (assembly GCF_030253575.1). Classification (NCBI taxonomy): domain Eukaryota; kingdom Viridiplantae; phylum Streptophyta; class Magnoliopsida; order Ericales; family Ericaceae; genus Rhododendron; species Rhododendron vialii. The sequence continues at coordinate 29,033,903 of NC_080561.1, forward strand.
ACTCAATCTCCTGCTTGTTCATGCACATATAACTAAGTGTTATTAGTAAACCGTTCTATGCGCATTCGAGCATAAACGTAAATGTTTCATACTTAGCAAGTTCCTAAGTTTCTCATACTTAATATTGTTGTGCTTACATGCACACACCCTAGTTTCGTGTGTTTGTTCATACACATCTAAGCATTCGTACTTAGTCGGGTTTGTGTGTTTCTTCGTACACCTCAACCATACTCAATCCTTACCAGATTTATTTATGAACCTAGGCCTTTCGTGCCTGGCCAATTTCGTGTGTTCATTCATACACAGTTTTTGTACTGTGCTTGCTCGCCTAAGCGTTTGGCAAACTTGTGTGTTTATTCGTACACAGTTAAGTATTTCATACTTTAACAAATTTGCGTGTTTGCTTGTACACGTCTAAGTTTCTCACATCTCTAAGTTTTTTATACTTAGCAAATTTGTGCGCTTGTTCGTACGCGCCTAAGTTTTTTTGACTTAGCTATTATTTCGTATATAGTATGGTATACCCAACCACTACTCCCCAATATGGGAACGAAAAGTTCCTTTCTTTTTGGAACCATATTCGATCATAGTTAACACAATCAAACTCAATTGTCATTATCAAAAAAGAGAATTTTATTCGTAACTTAAACTCAAAGGAATGTTATTCAACCTTTGCAACTAACTTGTAGTTTAAAAACATAACAAATGAATTTTATTCGTAACTCCCCATCATCACATAATGTTTATTGCTTAAGCCTTAGTGTCTTCGTACTTAGCCATATTCTAAGTTTGTTCATACCCAATCAATCTTTGGCACTACTCATTGCCATGGCCAAAGATTATTCACATCTAGCCAAATTTTGAGTTTGATCGTACTCAATCGGACTTGGGCATTACTCATTGCCATGGCTTAAGTTTATTCACACTTAACCAAATTCTGAGTTTAATCGTACTCAATCAAATTTCGGCATTATTCATTGCCATGGCCTAAGTTATTCATACTTAGCCAATTTCTGAGTTTGATCGTACTCAATCGAATTTTGGCATTATTCATTGCCATGGCTTAAGTTTATTCACACTTGACCAAATTCTGAGTTTAATCGTACTCAATCAAATTTCAGCATTATTCATTGCCATGGCCTAAGTTTATTCATACTTAGCCAAATTCTGAGTTTAATTGTACTCAATCAAATTTCGGTATTATTCATTGCCATGGCCTAAGTTTATTCATACTTAGCCAATTTCTGAGTTTGATCGTACTCAATCGGATTTAGACATCATTCATTGCCATGGCCTAAGTTTATTCATACTTAGCCAAATTTGAAGTATGATCGTGCTCGATCGGATTTAGGCATCGTTCATTGCCATGGCTTAAGTATATTCATACTTATCCAAGTTTTGAGTTTTTTCGTACTCATTTGTATCTTAAGCTTCTCATACTTTGTTCGGTTCTCAAGTTTCTTTCTTAAGTCATATTCGTACTTAAACTTGAAAAACAACAAGTTTTCAAATTTCATTTTTATTGCTTCATTCCAAGTTTATTCATATTTGGATGCACACTCTCCTTGCTCCCCAGTATGGAGGCAAATTAAGTGACTTTGGGTCCATACTTAGCTTATTCGGGCTAGGACCAAACACAAATAAAATTTTCATAATTATGTCACAAAGCCACTCGTAGCTAAATACTTTCTATGGAATTCTGATCATAATTCCCCCATAGCAACTCGTAGCTAATAAATCACAATAAGCAATAGTTTCTACGGAATTCTATTCATAATTCTCCTATAGCAACTCATAGCTAAAATATAAATTACAATAAGTAATTCCACTACTTATCTGTATATTCCATGGCATTGGCATTGGATTCCCATCCGAGACTTTGAGGCGATAAGCTTCAATCTCAGCTATCTCTGTAACCTTGTATGGTCTCTCCCAGTTCAGACCAAGCTTCCCATTCATGGGATCTCATGTGAAAACTTCCTATGTTTCTCAGCCTTCAGTACTTTGGGCACTTCGTAGCCCGACAAACAAGGCTTCGTATTTATTCAAAGCACTGAGCTTTTAGCTGAACAACTAGCTCTAGCATCAGACCCTTAGAAGAGCATATCATAATTCATGCTCCTGAATCCTGGACTGTAAAAATATAATTTTCACTCCTCTTAATCCTGCTCAGTGGATTCCTTCTTACATCATAATTCCTCCCTCGTGGGTTTATTACGAGCGCAACGTTGTGCAGCAACTATACACTTTCCAGGTTTCTGCTCGTAAAGGGCTCGGATCTTCGGTTCGTCGCCTATTCAAGCACTACTTGAATTCTCCACCTTTCGTAGGCATCTCTATAAGTCTCTAATTTCTTGCTCTCGTTTTTCATACACCAAGCAATTTCTTCAATATCACATTCTCTCTTTGAGACCCTTCGCAGTCTCGAGAACATTCTGATCGCCTAACAAACTTAGACCGATTTTCCTAATCATCTAACAAATTCAGATAGGCCTTCGAGAGCACCTAACGAATGTGTACTGCTCTGCTCGATTGCCTAAAAAACTTAGATAACTCCGTGCAGTTGCATAACAGATTTAAACTGTTCCACCCAATCGATTAACAGATATTCAGACATCACTGTGTTGATGCCGAGCAGATTCAAACTGCTCCTTATGATTGCCTGGCAGATTTGAACTGCTCTGCACGATCACCTAGCAGATTCAAACTGCGCTGTGCTGATGCCGAGGAGATTCAAACTGTTCCTTAAGATTGCCTAGCAGGTTCAGACTGCGTTGTTGCCTAGCTGATTCAAACTGCGCTGCGCTGATGTCGAGCAGATTCAGACTGCTCTTTAAGACTGCCTAGCAGATTCAGACTGTGCTGTTGCCTAGCAGATTCAAACTGCACTGTGCTGATGCCGAGCAGATTCAAACTGCTCCTTATGATTGCCTTGCAGATTTGAACTGCTCTGCGCGATCACCTAGCAGATTCAAACTGCGCTGTGCTGATGCCGAGCAGATTTAGATTGCTCTTTAAGATTGCCTAGCAAGTTCAGACTACATTGTTGCCTAGCAGATTCAAACTGCGCTGCGCTGATGTCGAGCAGATTCAGACTACTCCTTACGATTGCCTTGCAAATTTGAACTACTCTGCGCGATCACCTAGCAGATTCAAACTGCGCTGTGTTGATGCCGAGTAGATTCAGACTGCTCCTTAAGATTGCCTAGCAGGTTCAAACTGCGTTGTTGCCTAGCAGATTCAAACTGTGCTGCGCTGATGTCAAGCAGATTCAGACTGCTCCTTACGATTGCCTGGCAGATTTGAACTGCTCTCCGCGATCACCTAGCAGATTCAAACTGCTTTATGCGGACTCCTAACAGGTACAGGTTGCTCTTCGCGATTGGATAGCAAATTCGGATTGCTCTGCGCAATCGCCTAGCAAATTCTAATACGCCTTTGTGGCTGACTAACAAGATCAAATCGCTCTTCGCAATCACCTTGGCGATTTGGACTACTTTGACTTCCATCTCAGCATCTTGATGTGCTCCCCCAATCCTAGGAGCATACAATACTGAAGGACTTGCTCATAGCCCTACTCAGTGCTTTCTTCGGAGCACTAGAAAAATGTGTCCTCTCATTATCCCTCTTGGATCATCCTCCATTCGTGGAGTCTTTACGCTTTTAGAAAACATTGTTGATCTCAGAGAATTACTCCGTTTCCCACAGACGGCGCCAATTGTAAGGGGAAAAAATCTACTTATTATTCTTTCAACATCTCCTGAGATCAATGTGCATGCCTTCTTGCCGGAACCCTAGTTCGTCGTCGGAACCCTAATCTACAAAACAGACAAGGGGTGAGTGCACTTTTGCCTCTCGTGGCAAAGGCCCTCCGATGCTTAAGTTAGTATCACGTACTAGCAGAGAAACCCTAATTATCAGTAGGAAATATCGCATAATGCAACGTATTGCGTACCTCGCTTCGTGGGTGTTACTTCTTATTTATAGATGTAGACTTACTTGTCCTCCAAGTCTCCTTTTCTGCCTAAGATTCCAACATCATTAGGAACCCTGGCCCATATGGAATTCCCTCCCATATGGTAACTCAATTATAATCCCTTTATTCATGGGACACTTGCCTATCACGTAGGATTTCCTTTCTAGAACCTTCTGGAACAGCGATCCAGATAGAGTTGGTCCAATGTACATCGGCGGTGTACAATTACTACGGTGCACTTGTACCACGTGTTAGGCTAACTCATTGAACAATATCATGTGTTCGGCCATTCCAACGAGCACCTTTATGTGGTGCAGCCGACACTATTCAGCGTCACTGCCTAGCAACCTCAGGTGTTGCGCAGCTGGTCGGCATCATGTCCTAGCACCCTCTGCCTACCAGCACACCTGTTAGGCATCATTGCCGAACATCCTCTGCCTATCAGCGCACCTGTTAGGCATTATTACCAAGCACCTTCACATGGGGCCACCTACCAGCACACCTGTTAGGCATTATCACCTAGCCCCTTCACATGGTACCGCCTACCAGCACACCTGTTAGGCATCATTGGCGAACAGACTACCTGGACCAGGGACTTCACATGTCACTGGTCCCTGTCAATCACTTGGACCAATGACTTCACATATCACTGGTCCATATCGCCGAACAGAATACTTGGACCAGTAACTTCGTGTGTTACTGCTCCTTTAATAATCTTCTGGTCCAATAACTTCTCATGTTTTATTGGATCTTGACTCTGTATAGTCTTTCTGGACCAATGGCTTCTCATGTCATTGGTCCATATTGCCGACCACCGTCTTGCACGGCGACTGTCTCTATTGTACTTATACCATGGTCCTACGTACCACGTGTTCAAGCCTATACGGGAATAACCCCTACACTGGACATGAGGTCTTATCATTCATGGATGGTTCATCTGGATCTAATCAAATTCGCATGGCTCTGCAAGATGAAGAGCTCACAGCTTTTCGTACACCAAAAGGCATCTACTGTTACAAAGTTATGCCTTTTGGCATGAAGAACGTAGGTGCCACATACCAAAGGGCAATGCAAAAGATCTTCGACGATGTGCTTCACAAAAATGTGGAGTGTTACGTCGATGACTTAGTTGTGAAGACTAAGAAACGAGCCGACCATCTTCATGATCTAAGGTAAGTGTTTGAACGGCTGCGAAGGTACCAACTTAGGATGAATCCCTTGAAGTGCGCTTTTGGGGTTACATCTGGAAAGTTTTTAGGGTTCATTGTGCGCCACCGCGGCATAGAGATTGAACAAGCTAAAATTGACGCTATCTTGAAAATGCCTGAACCTCAGAATATTCAGGAGTTGAAGAGTCTTCAAGGACGACTGGCTTACCTTCGTCGCTTCATATCAAATTTGGCTGGACGATGTCAACCATTTAGCCGCCTCATGAAGAAAGGAACTCTTTTTGATTCGGACGAAGCATGCAACAATGCCTTCAAGAGCATTAAATCATATTTGACGAGACCTCCCGTTCTCGCCGCTCCTAAACCTGGACGACCTTTAATCTTGTATGTTGCAGCCCAAGAGCGTTCAGTGGGGGCCTTGCTTGCTCAAGAGAACGATGAAGGGAAAGAAGGCGCCTTGTACTACTTAAGTAGAATGATGTTGCCTCGTGAATTGAACTATTCTACAATTGAGAAGATGTGCTTAGCTCTAGTGTTCGCGATTGAAAAGATGCGACACTATTTTCAAGCTCACACTGTGCATCTCATCTCCAAGGCTAACCCAATCAAATATGTCATGACAAAGCCGGTCCTCACCGATCAATTGGCAACATGGTCTCTTCTCTTTCAACAATACGAGATCATCTATGTACCTCAAAAGGCTGTTAAGGGGCAAGCTCTAGCTGATTTCTTGGCGGATCTTCCTATACCAGCCGAGTGGGAGTTGTCCGAAGAATTGCCTGATGAAGACGTCATGGTGGTAGAAGTTCGTCCCCCATGGACAATGTACTTTGATGGCGCGTCACATCGAACTGGTGTAGGCGCTGGCGTAGTATTTATTTCCCTAGAAGGAGATGTGTTGCCTTATGTTTTCACCCTCACACAAAACTGTTCAAACAATGAGGCTGAGTACCAAGCTCTCATTCTTGGACTGGAGATGGCAGTTTAAGCAAAACATCTGCAACTCAAGGTATATGGAAACTCAATGTTGATGATCAACCAACTCGTCGACATCTATGAAGTGAGGAAGCCTGAACTCATGCCTTTCAATAACTACGCACGTCACTTGATTGCATGGCTTGGTGGTGTCACTCTGGAACATGTACCGCGAGAAGAAAATAGGCAGGCTGACGCACTTGCAAAGCTTGCTTCTACACTTGCTTTCCCTGACCAAGAGACGCACGTTCCAATATGCCGAAGTTGGGTCATACCTCCAATCTTTGACGATGAAGACAATGGTGAAAGGGAAGTGAATGTTGTATCAGTGCTTGAAATTGAAACAGAGGATTGGCGCTAACCCATTATCGATTATCTGCGATATGGGAAACTGCCTGATGATCCACATAGGAGAGCGGATGTGAAGCGTCGAACACGTCGATTCATTTACTATAAAGACACGCTCTACCGCCGATCTTTTGAAGGGTTATTCCTCCGTTGCCTTGAAGAAAATGAAGCCAAGAAAGCTCTGGAAGAAGCTCATTCTGGAATATGTGGCGCTCATCAATCTGGCCCCAAACTTCATTTTCGCATCAAAAGAATGGGCTACTATTGGCTAACCATGGTCAAGGATTGCATGGAGTACGCCAAGAGATGTCATGCTTGCCAAATCCACGCCAATTTTATACATCAACCGCCAGAACTGCTCCATCCAACTGTCACTTCTTGGCCTTTTGATGCATGGGGGATGGATGTCGTGGGGCCCTTGCCGAAGTCTTCTGATGGTCACTTGTACATCTTGGCTGCGACTGACTACTTTTCCAAATGGGCGGAGGCAATCGCACTGAAAGAGGTAAAGAAGGAAAATGTTGTCAACTTCATCCGTACTCACCTCATATTTAGATATGGCATACCGCGTTGCATCATCACGGACAACGGAAAGAATTTCTACAACAGTGCCATGACCAGACTTTGCCAAAAATTTGGCTTCAAGCAGCATACATCTACTATGTACAACCCACCTGCAAATGGTCTTGCGGAAGCATTGAATAAGACTCTTGGGAACTTATTGAAGAAAGTGGTTGCCAAAGCAAATAGGGATTGGCCTGAGAGAATGGAAGAAGCACTTTGGGCATATCGAACCACATATCGAACACCTACACAAGCCACTCCATATGCGCTAGTGTACGGTGTGGAAGCTGTTTTGCCGCTCGAACGTCAAATCCCATCTTTAAGGATGGCCATTCAAGAAGGTCTCACTCATGAAGACAATGCACGCTTGTGCCTTGAAGAACTAGAAGCACTTGATGAAAAGAGACTTGAGGCACAACAACGTCTTGAGTGTTATCAAGCCCGCCTGTCAAAATCATTCAACAAGAAGGTTTGTCTTCGTTCTTTTCAGAAAGGGGACTTGTTTCTTGCTGTAAGAAGGCCCATCAATACCACCCATAAAAATCGGTGGCAAATTCATCTCCAAGTGGGATGGACCATATGTGGTGCAAGAAGTTTACTCAAGGGGCGCCTACAAAGTGGTTGCTGAAGATGGCTTAAGAGTTGGCCCCATAAATGGCAAATTCTTGAAGCGCTACTACCCTTGAAGAGCAAGCATTACTCCATGACGCATGAGCCTAAACTGCATGTTGCTCCTAGCCCGCATGAGGTAAAACTGCGCACGGCCCAAAAAAAAAATTCAAAATATGAACTACGTTTGACTTGATCCCATTTTGGGTACGTAGGCAGCTTGAATTTCGAGCTCAGTCATTCAAAAAAAAAATCATTCGTCTTATTGTTGAACTACGTTTTGACTTGATCCCTTCCGAGGGTACGTAAGCAACTTGAGAATTTTTCTCAAGTTCAGTCAATCCAAAAAATAAAAAAAAAACATTCAACCAGACCTTTGCTACTCATGGCTTGCAAGAGAATAAACTGTGAATGGCTAAAAGTATGAGAAAAACTTTATTTAAATAATAAAGTGATTGTCTTATGCTAAAACTTCATAAATGCAAATGCATAAAAGAAATACTATAAAGGAAAGCAGAATAAGCACTAGTCCAGCCAAGCCAAATTTTGGATCTCTTCCAACTCGAACTTCAGAAGTTGCTCTAAATTGCTAGCCACTTCCATGTCTGCCGGCTCCATCACCTCAGTCGCTTCTATAATGGCTCGCTCTGCTTGTAAAGTTGAGGCAACATGCTGCTTCTGAGATCTTTGTGCATCAATCCATTCGAGCGATTCTTTGAGCTTTTTCGCCTCCAAGTCTTACTGTTCTAGCTCTTATATCAATTAACCTCTCTTGGTATCAACATTCGCCAATCGTCACTCCTTCGCCTCTGAAGTCATACCGCTAGCAAAATTCGACCTCATGGAAACATAGTTGGTGGTATTCTGTATATATTTCTCTACTTGAGTTTGGAGCGGGGAATAATCCAATTCAAGTTTCAAAAATTCAGCATAAATCACTTGCAGTTTTGGTCTGAAAGATGTAAGCTTTTCAAAAGGAGTTCTTCCCAAGATACTCTTAATATTGCTATCATAAATCTTCGCGGCCAAAAGACGACCGCAATTGATCATACTCCCTGTATCAAATGCAGTAACAGTCGACGGCGCCGCACGACCTAACATAGGAGGCTTGGAAGTAGAAGGCTTGGAAGAAGATGGAGGACGAATTTCCTTTGCCCCAAATACAGAATTCTTTTGTCGTCACAATGCAAGATCAAAAGGGTCTGGACCATCAACAGAGCCTTCACGCTCATTTGATGCAAACTGATTTTCCAACTGTAGAAGGAAATAACTCATTAAGACATTTGATGAAAAAGAAAATTTCCAAACTTCTTTAAAGAGTAAATAAAGTAAAGAACAAAAGAAGGCAGTGGTTAAAGCTTACTCATTTACCCAATACCTCAACATGGTTTGAAGTGTCTGGCAAATCATCAAGGACGCCATCCAAATCAAAGTCCAATTTCTCCAAATCAGAAACCATCACTTTCTCTTTCAATCGCGAATTAGAATCTGTTGCTTTCTTTTTCAAACGCTTCCAATGGCGCTTACCTTTGTCGGAACTACTTCCTTCTGAAAGAACTACGACAGTCCTCTTCTTGGTTTCACTAGTTGGTTCTGAAGCCTTGCTAACAATAGGCTTTGGTTTAGACGCTGGAATACTCAAAGGAGTCTTTGGATTGACTACTGCAGCCTTCTTACTTTCTTTAGTTACTGCTTCGGTCACTTCCTTTTCTTTAAATTTTGAAGGAGGTGGAGTACCTTCTGTAGCCAACTTTGACTTCGTTGTGCGAAATGTGATGACATTCTTCCCTTTTGGAGCAGTAAAAGGTGACTTTGGCTTCTCACATGCAAGCTTATATTTGCAGAAGTTGCTCGAAGATTTTTCCCACCACTCGACATACTCTTTAGTGGCAAGGCCTTCGGATGAATGCGACGGAATCGTAAATTCAGCCCTTGTGTTTAATCTCGTGCAGGACTCCCAAAGTTGGTATATTGCTTCCAAAGTGCCGGTTGAGAGTTCTTCTCTTAACTTTCCAGGAATGTCTTGACAAAATCGAAATTGTCTACCAAGTCGGTGAGGGCTGTATGGCTCAACAATATGGTCATTACTGCGACGAAGAGTCAAGTAGCTTGATCTGAGACTGATGACATAATCATTCCAAGAGTCCGAATGCTTTCCATGGTCGGTGACAATCCCTTGTTGTGGTTTACCCAAAGCTAAGAGCGACAGAGTCGATGGCGTGATGCTCTTCAAAAGATCACAAGCTTCTTGAAAGCTAAAATGTTTAGCCTTCTTTTCCCCGGCAAGTCTCACCATCCGGGCACCACAATCAAATTTTGTGGAAGCAGACAAGAAGTAACTATCATAATAACGACCAAGCCACCCATAAACATAATGGATGGGAAACGCTGCGCCACATTTGCTTGGATTAGGTGAAGATGTGATCTCTCTCAAACCATGGTATATGCTCGCAAAGACAGGTACTGCCAAAGAAAACCTCTTTCCTTGAGCCATCATACTTGCTACTTTGAAGACGCCTAGACGAATTTGATCAACTTCCTTGTTAGGCAGCACAAAAATACATAGCCAACAAGATAGAAGAGCAGCCAAATTGGTTTCTTCTTCCATGTCCTTCTCAACACCCAAGTCATCAAAGACCTTTTCTGTATCTTTGGAGCGCGGCTTTTTCTCTCCAATAAAGCCAGTTGGATTGTTGGATGTCCTGGGCTCACCCAACCTTTTCTTCTGAACTCTAGCAGGTGGCTGTTTATAACGGGGTTCCTCTTTGAACCAGAACTTTACCCAGTCATGCACAGTAACATTTAAAGTCTCGCTTGCACAATAAATTTTGCGGTACGCCAAAAATAAGTACATGCAACTTGGAGGAAGAAGTGGCACATCCTTTTTGTCAACACCAATGAGTTCTCTAGCAGAAGGCACGACCTCGTCGTAGAAGATTCCATCAATTGAAAGTCCCCCAGTTAGGCGTAGGTCCCATAGGGAAATAGACACTTCTCCGATTGGTACATGTAGACTATTTGTTGAAGGACACCAAAGTTCACAAAATGAGCGAATAAGGTTTGTGTTGCGAACATAAGTAAATAAGGATGCAAAGACAGCGTCATATATCTTCGCACTAGTTAGCATGTCTTTATTCCGTGCGAGCACATCTTCTAACCACTCCCAATATCCGTCAATGAAGGAAATTTCCCCAAACTGAGGAGTCGTGTTACCCCATTTAGCATCTTCGTTGATGATTCGATCGCCTAACAAAAGGAAGTGCTCATAATCATTGTTCTTCTTATGTAGAGATGATTGCAGTAATAGTGCATTGTTAGAGATAAAAGTGGACTTCTATGGTCAAATAGTTCTCGAGATGATTCAGTATACCATCGTGAGAGATGGTGTGAATCAGGAGAATGATCCCAATCTGTTGCAAGAGCTCCAATGGCTGGATCATGAACCCAGAGGTCAACTTGAGTTGCTGGGGCAGCGCCTTCGTAACTGATGGATAGAAATTGACGATCATTTATCGAACGATCGTTGAGCAAGGCCATCTCTTCGTGAAGCAGAGGTCAAAGATGCCGCGGAGCAGAGCTCGAAGAAACCGCGGAGTAGTGCTCGAAGAAACCGCGGAGCAGTGCTCGAAGAAACGGTAGAGCAGAGCTCGAAGATGCTGCGGAGTAGAGCTCGAAGAAATAACAGCAACGGAGCCTTAAAGCTCGAAGAAACGGCGGAGCAGAGCTCGAAGATGCTGCGGAGCAGAGCTCGAAGAAATAACAGCAACGGAGCCTTAAAGCTCGATGAAACGGCGGAGCAGAGCTCGAAGAAATAACAGCAGTGGAGCCTTAAAGCTCGAAGTGGCAATGGCTACGGAGCTTAAAACTCGAAGAAGCAATTGGAAAACGTCAGCCGTTAAGTGTGCAAAAGAGAATAATGACAAGGCATTAGTAAAAAAAGCCAGAGCATTGATACGTAAAAGAAAAGTCACTGTTCAGAAAATTGAGACCCAAAAGTTCTCTAATCAAGCTACAAATTCATTGTATTTGCAAAAACAGAGAAAAGAAAATTCAATCAACGAGCTGTGCCAATCGAAACGGAAAGGGCATTGTTCAGATATAGACTTTGCAAGTGCGGCGTGATCTCTGTAAAAGCATCAATACCCGCTGATGGCAATGTGCATGAATTCAAACAATCAGAGGGGTTTTATGAATATTAAAGACAAAGCTTTCTGCCCATAAAAAAGGGAGGAAAAAAAAGAGGGTGTTTTATACATATATTGTCTTGGCCCCAGGGGAAGAAAAACCTTCCGTGCAAGTAAAGACATGAAATAAAGCAAGGCTAAATGCTGAAATAGTTGCAAGCTACCTCACTGCTAATACAAAGTTATTGTCTACACAAGCTTATGTCGGTGTGTTTTTGACTTCATATGATCACAAACTCAAAGAAGAAAATTGTTGTGCTATTACATGAGCGTGGCCTCACATGAGCAATAATGCAGTTCATCCCTCAGTCCAGAAACAAAGGGAGTTTATGAGGCAGTTAAAGCAAATATACTCAAGCAAAAAGGAATTTTGGAAAAGAAGCTAGTTTGGATTAATTTTCGCAAAGGTCTCTGATCGTGCCGCAAAAGAAATAAAAAAATTTAATGGGTTTGTTTCCTTAGCTCCTATTATGTGCGGTCAAATTTTGTGTAAACAAATTAAGGGTTTACTCGGTTTCGAAAAAAAAACTTCTGATTCTAAAAATTGCAGTTCGCATATTTTGACCCACATAGTCTGAAGTCAGGAAAACAAAATTATTTTGCATGAATACGAGTTGTGTGCTACAGAAAGACGATGTGCTACGCTGATTTGTACAAGTACAAAACAAAACAGTTTAGAGAGACAATAAGAATTGCTTGGATGTTTAAAGCAAAATAGTCCACTTGTTCTTTAATGATAAAAGTGCGGCATGGAACATGCAAGAAAGTCAAAAAAGGAGGACCACGTTGCTTTGCCTAAGAAGAATACAAGGTATATTTTCTGAGTGATGCTATAGACCAGGATATCAGCCCATGCTCCAACCCATGCTCACTGTGATTGGTTCAAGTTATTATCCTGTGTGGTGTAGCTTAGGTACACGTGGTGTATTAATTACTCTTTTTCCTACTACTTCTTATAATTACAGTTCAATCCTAATTCTGAAATGGTTTTGCTTTGCGATACTGGCCTTGTGCTTCAGCTAACTGTTGCTCTAAATCTCTGAGCTTATCCTGTTCTTTCCCTATGAATCTAGTAAGAGTGGTACTAGATCTAGGTCTGCTTGTATATAAAGCTGTATTTAAAAGTCTGTTTATTAAAAGGTTTTGAGTAAATATTTCTTCTTCTAATCTACGAATATAAATCAAGATATGTTCTTCTTTGTTCATGCATGCAAGGATATGAGCTTGTAATCAATTATTTGTAAATCCTACTCAGTACTTACCACCACATGATCCAGACAAACTGTTTAAAATAAACTGGATATTGTAAATGGCAGGATATATCTGATTACCCATTAATTAACCTTTCTTTTTATTATCACTTTATTTTATGTGCCAAAATCTTTTCAAAAGAATTCCTTACTTTCCTTCTTAACCTACCTCCGAATACTATGTTCCCTCAACGCCACTCTCTGGCAAAACGGGTTTAAGACTCAAGAAGGCTTTATGGTTTAAAGGCCTGAAGTCATTACTTCTTTAAAACTTTGGATTTTAAAATTTTGATGATAATCAAAACTGGATTAAAATCTTTGGGTAATACAGACATATAAGTCATACAATATTCACCTTATTTATGATCATGGGGGTGTTCCCTTTCGGGAGTCCCTAAAGAACAATAAAGAACTGAAGAGAAACTTACAATATTATTACTGCAAACTGCTAATTACAAAGATCAAAGGTTTCACTGCTGAAAATTGGCTCGACCAAATACAATTGCAACAAATGCTTACAGATAGCAAGTGTTCAAATGCCAGGAGAGTCGTGAGTACAACTGAAAGACTCTATTCGATTTATAGACTGACTCAAAATTAAAATGACTGGCGACCTATTAGGAAAAGAGATCCGATTTTTCAAAGAGAATAGTGGATGCCGCGTGATCACTGGCCCGCATTGTCACATCTTTCAACTTTTCTTTTGAAAAAGAAGACCTTCTATTATTGTTGCAAAGAAAGATGTCCAAAAGTAGCTGAACTCATTATTTCTCTGGCTGGTGAAAAGTAAAAGTAGTTGATTTGCTGGTGAAGAGTGGTTGAAACAGTAAAAGTGGTTGATTATTTCTCTGCTTTTGGTGAATGCTTCCAAATCTCCTAAAGTATCGACCCATGTGATGATAGAGTTGCTGTCCATCATGGTGGGATACTTTGACCTTTCCTCTTATCCTTCCATGGCATTGTTGAGATTATGGATGGCTTCATCATCGAAATCATAATCTTCATCTTCTTCGTGCTCAGATGGATTGGATAAATCTTTACCTGTTAGCATGGCTCTTTGCTGGTCTTTTTGCTCTAAATAATACCTGACTAAATTATCATATCCTGTTTCAAAATGAAAATTTAATTCTGGAATGTGATCATTGGACCTAATTTTTTGAAATAGGTCTTCACATACTAATGGTGCCTTCCCGTAATCATATAAACTATCATAATGAAAACCTTCAGCTATGGTGAAGGCAATGGCATGCCTGATCTATTTTCTTATAGAATTTGCCTCGCAAATCCATGGATCATCATTATCACAGTGATAAATTCTTCTGAGGATTGTATTTGCTGGATTGGTGTTGATGTGAATATTGTGGTAGGCAGGGATGAGTTGTCCTGTAGACGTCCATTCTAGAAGTTTTGATTCCACCACAACTTCAACTGCTGTACTTTGATCTGCCATAGAGTTGAGAACACATGCTGCAATTTTTCTTCCAAATCTGTTAGGGTCTTCTGGGTCATGGAATATAATTTGTTGAATATATCCAAAATCCAAAAGAGTTACTTCTGTAATTTCCACCTCTTTATCTTTGAAATTAAGATAAAAGGGTTTGAAGTGCTTCATGTCTATGTTGGTCATAGGGATGCTGTAGACAAGTTGGCATGTACAAGTCATCCGTTCCAAAGGCGTCTGAATACAAGTCGGTTTAGTCTTTGGACATGGAACAACATCTTTTTCTTGTAAATAAAGGGTTTTCCAAGAAATAGTGAGTCCTGAAATACAACCTTCATTCTGGTTGATCTTGATCAGTTCTGAGAATAAGAATTCTTGAAAATGAACTCTATCTTGCCTGGCTAAGTACTGAATATGATTGACAACATCTGGGGGGGAATTTTGAAAGAAAAGTAGTTGCTTTTGGTTGCAAAAGCTCTATTGGATCATATTCCTTACTCCACTCACTCTTTTCTTCATCTTCCAGTGGGAAGACTGCTTTCTCACTTTTACCAGTGGGGTAAAAGGGCTTCTAATTTTCTTGAGCTCTTTCTCTGATTCTAACAACTTCTTTTTGAGAGTTGTTATTTCTTCTTCAAGCTTTTATTGATTATTGATCAACTGTTGGTTTGTTTGTTCAAAATCTCGGTTTCTTCTATTTAAAAGTCTGAAATTTCTAGTCATTGTTTCGCAATGACCACAAAATCTTATTGCTGAGAAAATGGTTGGTTAGAAGATGGTCGGTTGAAAACTTGGTTATTTTCAAAACCTGCAATCTCAAGAGCTGCCTGAGTATTTAATCTTCTAGAAGACTCCGAAATGTAAAAATTGTTTCCAATGGCGCGATTTGCCCATTGATTTGCTTCTGCAAAGGTATGAAAACCTTTCCATGTTAAGGAAGGGATTCCATCTACATGTTTTAAAACTTCTGGCCAATAGGAATAAATCCCTGGAACACGGCCTATGGCTACACAATAAAATGAAAATCTTTTTGTTGGGTTTGACCCATTTTGCTGATTAAAGAAAATATTTAAAGCATTTAAACAGGCTAAGAATCTAAGAACATCTTTGTGAGAGTCCCAAAGATTATCCAAAAGACATTTCTGTTCCTCACTAATATTGTGGATGAGGTACCTGAATTTGGATCTGGATTGTTCAGGGAAAACTCTTAGAGTCACACTCCCAAAGGTTAAGAACTTTTGATCTGTTCTGGTTGAACTGGCTATATTGCTGAAAGATGCCATCTGAAAAATTGGAAATGTTAGTATTTATTTCTCTGGATAAATAATCTGCTAAAGTGTTTTCTTTTCCTTTAATATGTTCAAATTCTACTGTATAACCATTTCCTGTTATTGTATCTATAAAATTAAGTCATCTACGATTAATGATTTTTTTCTCATTGAGAAGCTTATGAAATTTAACAATTGCTTCGCAATCTGTTCTGACTGTAAAGGGTTTAAACAACCATAACTTGAAGCTATTAATGGTGTTAATAACTCCGCGTATCTCACAATCTATGCTGGCTAAATTTTCTTTTTCTCTATATTTTCCACTGGAATATCTACAAATCTTTTATGTGGATTTTGCTGAGTATTTGGTGGGTTTGCTAAGGAGTATTGCTCCCTATCCTTTTTCACTAGCATCTACTTCTATTACTATGTAATCAGATTCTAATGGTAATTCTAGTTCTGGTAAATTCCTACAAATTTTCTTGATTTTCTTGACAAGATCTATATCTTGGTGGTTGAAATATTTCTGACCTGTTGGGGTCGTTTTACTATATAGAGGACCTATGATTTTACTAAGATCTTTTATATATGGTCTAGCATAATTCAAAGTCCCTAAAAATGACTGAAGTTTCTTTTTATCTTCTATTCTGTCAGGAAACTCTAGTATCTTCTGTGCAATGTGTGGCTGTAACTGGATTTTTCCTTTTCCTATTCTGGCTCCTAAATATTCTATATACTCTTTGCATAGTTCCATCTTCTTTTTACTAATTATTAAACCATTATCTATAAATAACTGAAATGTTATCCTAAGATGTCTGTAATGTTCTTCCTGTGTTCTACTAAAAACAAGTATATCATCAATATAAACAAGAATAAATGAATGGTATTCTTTGAATATGTTGTCCATTTTTCTCTGAAAAATACTGAGTGCTGTTTTTAAACCAAATGGCATGACAATCCATTCATAACATTCTTGAGGACATGTGAATGCTGTCCATGGTCTACTGGATTGATTTAACATAATCTGCCAAAATTCTGATTTACAATCAAATTTACTAAAAATTATTGCATTCTGAATACTATTAATAAGTTGTTCTTTACTGGGTATATCATAACTATCTAACTGAATATTATCATTAAGACGTTTATAGTTTATGACCATTCACGCTTTTCCTTTTTTGATTTCTGCATGATTTCTTACCATAAAGGCTGCACTTCTGTGTGGACTTGTACTTTCTTTTATAACTTTAAGATTTAGTAATTCCTGAATTTGTTTCTTAAATTCCTCTACATCTAATGGGCTGTATACAATTTTCTGGGTACTAATCTTAAAATCTGGATTAATAATTTCTAAATGTGCTAAGGTCTTGTTTTTATTCCAATGCTTGATTGGATTTTCTCCTAGAATCTGGGTTTCTTCTGCTAACCTAATTAATTCTTCTAATCTTTTTTTATCTGTCCTCTTCTTTTTATGATCAAGAAGTGACAAAGAATATTCTATTTGATTAAAATTTACTGGATCATAATCTATCTGGATTAACTGTTCATCTTCTTCCATTAACCACTCTGTTTCAATATCATCTTCTACTGTTTCTTCATATGAATCTAAATGTTTTTCTGGAATATCTTTTAACATTTCATGTATCTTATCTTTTACTATCCTATTTTCTTCTACCATTTTTCTATTTTCGTCAGTAGGTCCACCACGCTTAGCTGACAACTCTGATTCTAAATGTTGGTCGTGTAGGGTTTCAACCTATAAACTACGCTTATGAAAGGTGACAAAATGTCTACTAAATGTAATACTGTCATTCATGCTGTCTATAAAGTTTAATTCTAAGATAAACTTATAGCTGTGATTGATTTCTCCTATCCATACCATAGGTAACGGGTAGGTATGTTGCTGGTGGATTCTGTTGGTAAATCTGATGCTACTATTCATGAGACATGTATCATAAATAATGCTGGTATTATTCATGAGATCTGCTTTGGCTATGTAACCTGGTTTTATAAAGTATTCAACTAGTATAAGATCTCGACTAATGTGACTTTTGCTAGCTCCTGTGTCTACCATAGCTTTAGTCTCTATGATCTTTCCTGGATTCTTTCCTCTAGCTGGTAATAAAATCTCACAATTTATTTCTATAAGACTGTTTTCTCCTATTCTATTGACCGATTCAACAATGTTGCAGTGATCTTCTAGAGTTTCAATTAAAGGCTGGTTTTTCTCATGTAACTGGTTTCTTAATCTATTATTTTCTATTCTATATGTTTCTATTTCTATAGACAAAATTACTATTTTCTTTTCTAATTCACTTTCCTATTTTTCAAAATGGAATTTTGTTCTATCCAAATCTAACCTAGCTGTGGCTGCTTCTAATTTAGCTTCTTGGAGAGCTAGTCTCGAGTTCTGGTTTAACACTGGTTGCTGTATGCTACCACTTAAATCTATCGAATCTCTATTTATCTGATGGTTCTTTTTGAGACAAAATTTACAAACATTTTTCTTACAATGTTCACATATACTTCTAAATAATCTAAAAGGATAACCATTGCATTCTGAGCAAGATTCACTATCTTGGCCTATATTATGTTGCCACTGGTGTATACATTCTATACTAGAACTTTTAATCATAAAAGTATATTCTGGTATGTAGCTGGGAAGTTCATCTTCTGAACTACTACTGCTACTGCTTTCATTATCTTCTAAGAAATTTATTTCTTCTAGTTCTGTACTGATCAAACTGTATATTGATTCAGTATCACTTTCTTCTAATTTTATTTCTATAAACTCAATGTTATCAAAAACTTCTAATTCTACTATAAGGTTTGCTTTCTCTGTATTTTTCTGGTTTTTCCCTTTATTAGGGCATCTGTTTGCTAGATGATCTTCTGAATCACATATAAAGCACTTACATTTACGGTTCTGAGTTGGTTGAACTCTTTTTCTAAAATGTCTCTTAGGTCTTGGTCTAAACTGTTGTTTGTTGGGTGCTTGTCTATAAGACTGGCTTTTCCTATATCTTTTCCTAGGATAATAGCCATGTTTTTGATATCCATAATTATACTTTCCTGTCTGTGCTATCTTCTTATGGTATTTACTGGCTTTCTTCTGATGTTTATAGAATTTCTTTTTCTTTTTCTTTTTCTTTTCTTTGCCGTATCCATACTGTTGTGGAGTATATATGACTTGGCTACAAAAGTTTAACTTGTTTTTCTTTATGCCTTTCTGGATTTCAAGTGTAGTGCACTTGTCTCTTAGGACTGCAAAAACAAACTGAATTCTAGGGCCTATTCGTAAATGCTGGTTTTCATCTCCATTAGTAACCTTCCATTTTTTCCATATTTCTTCTCCTAAAAGTCCTGGAAGTTTCCTAAAGAATTTATTACTAATTTCTGGATTGAGTGCTCTTCCTGTCTGTGATGCAAGGGCTATAAAATCATTACAAAAACTGACTATATATTTCCATTTATGTAACTTAAGCTGTTCTAACTGTCTTATAGCTACATTCTGATACGTCGTGTTACCTCTATTAGGATCTGCTCCTATGATCAAGGTTTTGACTAAACTGGTGAAATTATAAACATTTGGTCCTTGGGCTATTAAAGCCGCATACTGGGTTTCAAAGTCTCACTTGTAGGCTTCTACAATTCCTTTTGCTGTGTCTCCTAAAAATGATTCGCAATATGACTACATTTCTGCTGAAGAGTGCCAATTGGTCATTTCTAAAAGTTTTCTAACTAAAGCTTGTTCCCATCTATCTATTACTGCTTTGTGAAACTGAGGATCAAATGCTGCAATGTCTAGCATTAATCCTGTTTCTGCTTGTGCCATAAGAGTTATATCTCTATCTACTGGTAACCTTTTCCCATAGGTTCTGCATTCTAGTTCTTGGGCTGATGGCTCAAGTCTAGACCTACTGATTGGAATATTTCCCATCTCATATACTTGATTTGGGAGTACTGGTGGAGTATTATCATATGTTTCCATTTTGACTTCTACCATATGGCTTTCTGTATTCTTAACTAGTGGTTGATAATATTTGGATCTAGGGTCTGAGTGACAAAACATATCTTCTACTGAAAGATTGTTCTTTCTACTAGAATCATATTCTAGAAAATTTTCTTCTAAGACAAATATATTATTTTGTAATAAATATTGTCTTTGGACCTTCGAACTATCATCTAATTCTGGATGCTCGTACTCAAGCTTTTGGGTATAGTATCCTTCTAAAATCTGGTAATCATAATAATCTAAGTCTGGTCTATAGACTGGTTCTAAAAGTTCTTTTAATCTGACTATGTCAGATTCACTGAATTTAACTAATTGATCTAGAGTGAACTGAGGCTGTTCGTATGCCATATAAATATGTTCTGTTTCTACGTCTGAATTTCTGGCAAACTCTGTATGAATAGAACTACTTACATCAGAATGTCTACTTACTGAGATATAATTGCTGAATCTAAGATTAACTTCTCCTAGATTGTTTGTATAAAAACTGTTATTACTAGGTCTGAGTTGTTGTTTAGGCACTAAATTCGTGACTTTCCATTCAAGTCCTGATAACATCTCTGAATCTCGTTTTTTGGCTTCTATGACCTGGATGCCTCTGGTACCTAAAGCTTTTAAAGCTTGATCTGTTCTAAGCTTGTATCTGGTGCTACTGTGATTGCTCAGTTTTCCTATAAAATTTACACATACTAAAAGGTTATGGACATCAGGGATCATGTGATATCCCTTTGCCTTAATTCCTATTTTTATATGCTGGTAAAATTCATCAAGTCTCATCTGGAAATCTGGTATGCAGTAAACAATCTGGCAATTACTGTTCATGTCTAACTCCATGCTTCCTATTAAAGCTTGTTCTTGATGTGTAAACCTATTATCAAAAATCATAACTAATACTTTGGTTCCTAAGTCCTGTCTAGCTAAACCTTTTATTCCTATAGTAATTAAACCTAAATGTATAAGTCCTAACCTTAACTGTTTAAGCTCATTGAAGCTCTTCTGAGTGATCATTTCTAAAATTTCTAACTGGTCTTCAGTTATAACACTGACTGGTTTTTCATGGTAGCTATTATAAGTTCTGACTCCTCTATTGAAGAAATTCTGTGATCTATATAATACCGTCGGGTCTAATAATTCTAAACTATGATTTCTGAATCTGTCTAATTGAACTTCTGGATCTATGATTCCTTCTATTCTATTTTCTTCAACTGGCTGTTTTCCAAATACTTTGTTTAGCAAAGGAATCCCACTAACCTTAGTTTTACTGCTAGACGCCATCACTGGGTTCCTGAAGATTGAGGGATTTCTGGTCTCTTTCCTTTGTTTGGATCTAGAGTGCCAAATATATTATAATAAAATGTATGGTTCTGCAAAGATCTATTGGATCTTTTGGGTTCTAGATGTCCAGTTGAGGCTGAAATACTAATTTGGTTTATTTTGGAGGTTAAAGCTTCTAAAGCTTTTCCTTCCTGGAGTTTATCTACTCTAATAGACAACTGGTCTAACTTTTCTGATGTCTCTACTAATCTATGGCTAAGACTGATCAAAAGTTCAATAATTGTATTATTCTGCTTAATAATAGTCTTGTCTGTTTTGCCTATTGGCTTGAAACTGGATAATCCGATAGGATCTGGTTGAACTTTTCCCGAATTTTCTAATGCTATTTTATAAAATAAGCTATCGCAACTATTCATTCTCCATTAGCTAATTTCTTAACTTATTCTAAAAGAATCTCTATTTTCTGGAGTTTACTATCCACTTCTGTTTTAACTTGAACTGAGTTCTGTTTTATTCTGTCAACCTCAAATCTAAGACTTTCCACTAATTTTTTGGTTTCTGTTTCTATATCCTTGGGTTGAGTAACATCTAACTTACTGATCAGATCTATTATATCTTGTTTGCAGGGCAATTTCTCTGATATTATGAGCTATTTTTCTTCTAACTTACTGATTCTCCTTAATATTTCTGAATGTAAATCTTTAAAGTAATCTAGATTTTCTAACTGCTTACAAGATATGGATCTGCTAATTCTTTCCAATATCTAGGTAGTTTGCTCAAGAGATTTTGTTGAAAACTCTTCAAACTGATTTCTGGTTACTATATTACCTTTAACTTCTAAGCTAAATTTTTTATCTAGGTTATTGCTAAGTTGCTCTATTAGCTGGAAACCTGTTTTAATCTGAATATTTTGTTTTGACTGTTGGGATCTAATCTCACTTAAACTAGGACTAATTGCCTTAATTAATTCATTAATCATAACAAACTAAACAAATAAAAGCTAAACCATAACAGTAAATAATAAACTAAACAATAATAATAATTAACAAACTAAAGATAACAAGGATCTATAATCTGGCTATTTGAATTAACAAATAGTACTGTAGGCTCTGATACCAATTTTACCGTGGGGTACTGTGTAAATAAAAGGCGGAAATATGAATAATAGAAAGTGAAAACACAAAGAAATTTAAAGGGGTCCTAACTGTGAATATCTAGAAATTCTGGTGAAACACATATAAGGTACTGTAATTATTTTTAAAACTTCTGAAAATATTGGTCTGTACTGTAATTTTCCTAATGTCTTACACGTAGTTGTTCCTTCAGCACCTGATTATTTTCTGGCCTGTCCTGGTTTGGGGTCGTGGGTCAGTGTCCTGCTTCCTAGACTTTCTGATATTTTCTTTTCTTTCTCTGACAAGAAACAATAAAAGGGAAAGAGAATGGAAACGAGACCAAGACAAAAAAAAGACCAAGCAACAAAGAAGGAAAGGAACACTTACGAGGTTTCTCCGCTGGGTGCGGTGAAAATCGGCTTCTATTGCTCTCAATTTATAGAACCATTTCAAGCAAATCAAAGGAAAGTAAATTTCAATTCCTAATTCATGAGTTCCCAAATTGAAGCACAATGATGCCGCAAGCGGTGTTTCAATGGAAAGATTTGAGGCGGTGAAAATAACAACAGGCCAAATGGATCCACTTTTTCCAAAAAAATATATATATTTTTGAAGCAAGAAGCCAAGAATTGCCAAAGTTTCCTATGTTGTTAGGATTTGGTGATCAATCTCAATAGGCAATTTACTGGCAAGCTGGCTTTACCGAGTAGACTCGCGAGCAATAGTTTTCGTGGGTTACATTAGTGGGCTATCAAATTTTAGTCCACAAATAAATTGGGCTCTCACGACTTTAATGCCTCTGAAGGAAAAATTCAAGTTGTGCAAGACTATGCATGGATTTTAAGTTCGCCACGCAAGTTAAACTCTTGAGATTCAACTTGACACCAAATGTCAAGCAAAAAAAAAAAAAACCTTTATCGCCGCATACACAAATTTTTGGCATCAAATCAAGTCAAGTCAACATTTCAAGACCCACTCACTTTCATACATGAGCAAGTCTCGACGGGGCATCTGTAGGCATGTAAAAATTCTAGCCTATCACAAATTGCCACGTGTTTCTAGGGCAAGCAAATTGGGCAATCAATTGTTGCCAAGTGTTTGTAAGTCAAAGTCAAAGTTTTATGGACGAGCCAATCAAGTGATGCCAAGTGTCCATGGTCAAAAGTCAGAGACATGTAAATGGACCAATCTAATGGTGTCACGTGTCAAAATGACACAGTTATTATTTTATCAAGTCCGGCCAATCAAATTAGGCTAATTGGTGAATAATAATATATCTCTTTATATATAATTACCTTTTCTAAAATAAGAAGAAAGGAAAGGTAATTATCAAATAATTATTATTCCTTTTTCAACAAAGGAAATAAATAAAGAGATTAATAAGGAAGGTTAGGGTTAGAATCTTCACCCAAATCCTTATAAATAGAGGTGTTCCCTCTCATATTTTTTCCCATCTGCACATTGAAGCACAAAAGCTCCAGAGTTCTGAAGATCGAAGCCTTCAAGTCCTTCAGAATTCTTCAAGTGTGCATCCAACAAGAAGGTTCTTCAAATCGAAGCCTCAAAGCCTCGAAGAACATTCAATCCAAGTCATCAATTTCTTCGCAAATCACGGAGAAGATTCCGTCGTTCGATTCGAGATTAAGCATCAAGCCCTCGTTTCAACAACCGAAGCGAAGAATCAGAAGACTTTATTTTCTTTGATTAGAAAATACATCAGAGATTGTAAACCCTAATATCATACATCAATAAAATTGACTCTTGTTCAACATTTTTCCGTCTTTTTCGCAGACTCAAAATTTGTGTTCAACACCACCATCTTCATCCATCATTCCACCATTCAAACACCCATTAACCACCACCGAACCAGTCACAAAACCAGCCCCATTTCAGTCTAGAAATCAGCCCCGAAGCAACCCTGTACCCACCTTGGATTGGCTCCGAAACAACCCGGAAAATCTGCTCCCAAAGCCGGTCCCAAACAGCCACAAAATAGTATGTTCCCAGCCCTGAAACCTGCTGCATGTCTGTAACGCCCCAAAAATTCGGAGACATTAAAAATAATAATGAAAAGATTATTTCCACAAAAGAAATTCATAGATTTACTGTGTCACCATTTCAAAAGCGAATGTCATTATTTTACAACCGTTTCAAATAAATCAAAATATTACAATATCCAAATAAACTTAGAAGCTTCCAAAATAAAGTAGACTTAAATTAATCAGAGCGACTATGCGCACAGAAACCAAGGTTTTCAGCTTCTTCCTCATTAGGATTTAACTCGATCGAATCGTACGACACTTCTGTTCTATCTTCGGTACCTGGCGTTCGAGTTACCAGGGCAACATAGTACCGTGAGCGATGACGCTCAGCAGCCAAAACCCACCCGAACCCATAACTTACAAGCAACAAGAAAATATAATTGAAGTGCATTGACATAACATAAAGAGAGAACAATCAACTTTTCTTTCATTACTATCCTTTAACCTATGTGAAATCTCGGATCTTATCCACAGATCCGTTTCTACCCATAACCTCTGGCACAAACACTGGTGTGGTCCGACTCCCCTTTTCCAGATCTGGATGAAAGATACCTAAGTTATATACCCGGTATCCCATCCGCGATCATAAGTTCGGATAAAACTTCCCGGGTGCGCACGCGAGCACACTCTGTCCCGGTTTGTGACACAAGCACAATACCTCCTTTATGACCCGTCCCAACATCCGAGAGCCGATCACCACCATGCCGTAGCCAGGGTTCGTAAATCCATACTTTCAACAGATCACCACCAATCATTCATCAATAATACGACACCACGGGTTCCAAACCAGGATTGCCCGGAATCCAAAATCACATCCTCTCGCATTATCCATTAAACCTACTTTCACGTCTAATATGTTAAATCCGTACGTCGCAACCAATCCCGGGAACCTATTTGTCCAATCTAACAGTACAACAACATTTCACAAGTTCAACATTATCACGATATAGGCTAACATGTTAATAATGTTTAATCGAGCGATAAAATTTATTTCGCAATAGAACTAATCATGCCATAAAAATAATCATGCGATGCCACTAATAATGCCATAAAAATAATCCTGTGATACATCTAATATTGCCATAAAAATAATCAATCGATAAAATTAATCTTGCGAGAAAAATAAATTAAGCGGTTCCTGTATTTTCTCTTTTCTTTATCAAAACTAAAGTCTACGTTTATTCTTAATTGTCATGGAGTATTGTCAGTACTAAAATAATTCATGATCGCAATAAAAACTAGGATTTAACCAAAACTAATTAACTTTGGGGCTTATAATCTTAGATTCCAATACACTAGGGTTAGATTTACAAGCTAAACAAACTTGAGGGATCAAACTGTAATTTTTCTAAAACTAATTTAACATTTCGATTTTCCAGTGACTGTTTTCAACGGAAAACAGTGGGCTCCCGCCGGACTTCAACCGGCGTCATCGGATTCAATTAATATCATACCGTAACGCTAAAATCATAATAGAAACACGACATATACTTAGGGAGATGAGTTCCGAACTACCTCTCGTCCGGCGGAACGGGCTTTGGAGAGATTTTGGCGATGGTGGCGGAGCTCGGTCGGATGGTAATGCTGAGCACGGCAGGAGGTGATGGTGTCCGGCGGAAATGCAAGAGGTTCGGGGAACGGAGCTACAGCGGTGAGGTGAGCTTCGGGTGGTACCAGGTGGTGCTGACTGGTGGTGCTCGGCCGTAAGGAGGTGGGCTACGGTGGTGATGGTGACCCGGCTGGTGGTGGTGGTTCGGGTGCTCCGAAGGTGGTGGTGTTGTCCGATTGGGAGGAGAATGGAAGAGGTGGTGATGGCTGGTTCTTCTTCTTCTTCTCTCTCTCCCTCTCTCTCTCTCTCTCTCTCTCTCTGTCTCTGCCGAAGGTTGCTGGAAATACAGAAAAGAAAGAATGGTAAAGGGAGGTATAAGAGTGGGTTGCATGGGGTAATGACCCATGGGTGCTTATGTGTTGTCCAATTACGAGGGAATTAGGGAGTAAAATGGGGGACTTTGTCTCCCTTCTCTGCCGAAAATGAAATGGACAAAAAGGCTTGGTTTGCTCCGGCGCAGCACACGCACACACTAGAAAAATCACTTACCGGATACACACGCACAGGATTGATGATAGAAATAAAATCGGCATGGCGACATAAAAAAAAATTCGCATTAAATGAACTAACAAGAAAAAATAATATATAATTTTTTTTTTGAAATTTTTTATTTTTTTTAAAAATACTGGGTCTTTACAATGTCAGTTCCTGAACAGCTCCGGAAAATGCATTGAAAATCAGTCCGTATCGGCACATCCGAGCTCCGCCGCCGCTCCGACCCGCCACCAAACCTCTCCGAAAAACCGTTTGTCGGACGAGAGGTAGTTCAGAACTCACCTCCCTAAGTATATGTTGTGTTTCTACTATGATTTTAGTGTTACGGTACGATGTTAATCGAGTAAATCGGATCCGACGTCGCCGGTCGAAGTCCGGTGGGAGCCCACTGTTTCTGTCGAAAACAGTCACTGGAAAATCGAAATGTTTTAATTAGTTTTAGAAAAATTACAGTTTGGTCCCTCAAGTTTATTTAGCTTATAAATCTAACCCTAGTGTATTAAAATCTAAGATTATAAGCCCCAACGTTGATTAGTTTCCGGTTCGATCCTAGATTTATTGCAATAATGTATTTATCTAATACCGTCAACCCTCTGAGATGATTAAGAGTAAATGTAGACTTTAGTTTGGAAAAGAAAAGAAAATATAAGAAGAACCACTTAGTTTGTTTTAATCGCATGATTAGTGTTATCGCACGGTTAAATAGTTTTAGCATGTTGGTATGTTTAGTTGGATTATTGAACTGCATGATTAAATTTAACGTATGATGAATTATTCGCGTGTTTAGCCTTATCGCATGATTTATTATTATCGTGAATTTAATTGCTGTTATAGCCCGTGAGCATGTTTCGAAAAATGTTGAATTGTGTGAAATGCTATTGTACTGATAGATTGGACAAATAGGTTCTTGGGCTGGTTGCGATGTGCGGACTTAACTTATTAGACGTGAAAATATGATTAATGAAAAAGACAATAAAGTGAGAGATTGTGACTTTGATTCCGGACAAGGATCCGGGGATTGAATTGTTGGAGGTTGATTGGTGGTAATCTGTTGAAGGTATGGATTTACGAACCCTGGCTACGGCATGATGGTGATCGGCTCTCGGATGTTGGGATGGGTCATAAGAGAGGTATTGTGCTTGTGTCACAACTCGGGCTCGAATGTGCTCGCGTGCGCATCCGGTGAAGTTTTATCTGAACTTATGGTCGCGGATGGGATACCGGGTATATAACTTAGGTATCTTTCATCCGGATCTGGAAAAGGGGAGTCAGACCACACCAATGTTGGTGCCGGAGGTTATGGGTAGGAACGGATCTGTGGATAAGATTCGAGATCTCACATAGGTTAAAGGATAGTAATGAAAGAAAAGTTGATTGCCCTCTTTTGATGTTATTTTTAATGCGTACCAATTATATTCCTATTGCTTGTAAGTTATGGGATCGGGTGGGTTTTGGCTATTGAGCGTCATCGCTCACGGTACTATGTTGCCGTGGTAACTCGAACGCCAGGTACCAAAGATGGAACAGAAGTGTCGTACGATTCGAACGAGTTCAATCCTATTGAGGAAGAAGCTGAAAACCTTGGTTTCCGTGCGCATAGTTGCTCTGATTAATCTAAGTCGACTTTATTTTGGAAGCTTCTAAGTTTATTTGGAAATTGTAATATTTTGATTTATTCGAAACGGCTGTAATATAATGGTATATGCTTTTGAAATGGTGACGCAGTAAACCTATGAATTTCTTTTATGGAAATAATCTTTTTATTATTATTTTAATGTCTCCGAATTTCCTGAGCGTTACACGTGCCATTTTCAAATTGCTTATATCTCTCAATGTATATTGCAAAAAATATGCAATATGGATCTTGTTTGATAGATCTCAACTATTTCTATAAGACAATGATTTTAAAAACATTAAATAGAATATATGTTGAGAGATATAAGCCATAAAAAATGACACGCAAAACCGTAGTGGACACTTAAATTGGGACGGAGGGAGTATATAGCACCGAAAAAGGGGACCAAAAATGAATTTTTCCATCCCCGCGATAAAACCGATGCAAGATTCCCTCTCAATCCCAAAATTTCTGCCAATCTTCCATATCCATTTAATTCCTTCCACATCCAAACCTTTTACAACCCCCTTGTTTACACCCATCTTTGGCCAAATTTTAAAAAGAGGGTTTATTGAAGAATTAATGGCCAAAATATTATTCTTTGGGTCTTAGTTACATTTATGGTGGACCAAAATTGGGCCGTATTGGATTTGGAAGGACTAAAAGAGATTAATGAGCCGCATTAATATTTGGAGCATGACCTAATTAGTCAAGGCCTAAATTATTTTTCAGATCTGGGCCCATTCCTAGGTTTATTCGGCCCAATTGAGTTAAAGCCCAGATTAGGTTCAGGCCTTGACCCAACTAATCAAATCTCGTACTAGTTTTTCAAGCCCATTTAGCCCAATTGATTGAAGGCCAAGATTCACTTCCAGATCTTGGCCCATTCTGAGATCCACTTGGCCCAAACTCGTTAAAGCCCAAAATTTCATTACCATGAATGTAGGCCTATTCCGATAAAGCCTAGGAGTAATTTATCAGGTCTGGGAAATGTTTAGGCCTAGATATCACAAAGGGGTGGACTCATCTTTTCGGTCTAGGCCCGCTTGCAAAGGAAAGTCATTTGGGTTGGATCATTTGAAGCCCAAATCAGACTTTCTAGACCTGGGCTTGACTTTCGGGACTGGTTGTAAGTCCAAATCAGTTAAGGTTTGGGCTTATTTTTCGGGTTTGGGCGAATAAGGCCCAATTAGCCAAAAATGTAGATTTACATTCCTTGTTCTACCATATTCTAGAATGTACCCGGCCAATAGGAGTGAGGCCTATGGGAATACGGTGGAATAGTGAGCATAGGAAGATTGTTTAAGGCCTGGGAGGGGCCCACCACCTACGGCCAAGAGTCACCAATTTCGGCCTTTGATTGATTGTCTTCTTGAGGAAGAATTGAAGCTGCTTGTACAGGTCTGTGGAAGCTGCTTGGTCATGCTTATAAAGAGCTCAAGGCCTGCCTAGCCATTATCCTTCAAGGTGAAGCAAGGCCCAGGACACGTGGTATCCATGCAAGCCACCAAAGCAGCTTACAAGTAGCTTAAGCAAACTCCTCACAAACAGCTCAAACAGGCCTGCACAAGTTGCTCACAAAACAACTCAATTAGGCCTGCAGAAGCAGCTCAATTAGGCCTAAATACGTGAAGAGAAAGAAGTGGGGCACAAGTTCCAATATATTCTCTTTGCTCAATGACTTTATATATTGAAATACTTAAAATAGTAGGAGGGCCCATAAGAGAAGGCTCTAGAATGGCCAAAAGGCCAAAAAATTCAACACGAATTCTCTTTTTGGCAACTGTTCATGCAAAAAAGAGAAGCCTTTCAGGCCTGCAAATGTTTTTTGGAGTATGGAGCAAGGTATAGGGCCACATGGCACTCATGCATTGATCTAGCTCAAGCCTGTATTGGACATTTGGCAGCCATGCATGAAGGCAAGAGGAAACAGCTCAAACAGCTCAAGGTCTGAAACTTCTGCCTATAAATATAAGAATTGAAGGCAAAGGTCCCAGCACCAACAAGCCCAGCGCTTACCCAAATTATCTTTCAATTTTATCTTTTGGTCCCAACCATCAAAGCCCACGACTTATCCAAATTATCTTTACATTTCTAGCAAATGTCTCTATCTTTCATAACACTAGCTCAGCCTAGTTGATGTTTTATTTCCTTGTACCAACTTCGTTAAACCATTAATGAAGTTCTTTTAATTTCATCGCACCTTATTTCTTTTTCTTTCCATTTTCCACGACGGTTGGAAAATTTTAAGTCCTTATCCCGCAAAAGCAAACCATGAACCATCATACGGCCTTACCCCTTAGGCTGTACACAATCGTTCTAGAAGAAGTCAGATTTGAGGCATTCAGGCCTTAGTACGAATTTGGATTACAATCCAGTCCTGGCACGCCCGCAGCGCAAGTTTACCTAGTTTTGCTCTTTTTGAGGAAAACACCCCCATATCTATTTTATTCTGCCCACATGCAAACCTTCCTCAAAATGGAAGACGACCAGAACGTCGTCGGTGGTGGAAGAAGGACAACTGCTTAGCACCACAACCTCGCCTTCAAATATAAGGTTGGAAAACCCCAAGCGTAGGGCTAAATCGTAGGTAGCATAATAAACCGGTAAGACTGAGATCGTACCACAGGGAATCAAAGATAGCTTAATCGGATTGAAGGTTTTATACGGTGGATTTCGGCGTTTAAGACGGCCAACTTGGTTTTACTTTAAACGGTGGAAATGCTAAATAAAAAGACTAGAAATGTACTTTATGAACTAAAAAAAGCAAGTCTATGGATCATCTATCCCTTGACAAAGGCCATTACTGGTTCTCAATTATAACTCAAGCAAGAGTCACGACCGCGTGCTTACGCCTGGAAGATTTAACTTTAACGACTACGTTTATCAAAAGATGTGATTTATCGGAACTAAACCAACTTATTTTTGCTAATGTATCTAACAGGTAGGAGGCCACGAGCTCTCAATATACCGCTTGCCAAGACCGCTTGACTAAACAACATACCAAGGAGTTAATGTAGGGGGATGAAAACAATTGATGCTTCGGATCAACTGGATTGCAACGGCTTATTCGTGCCTCTTCACCGGAACCCTAGCTCGACGTCTGAACCCTAATCTGCAAAATAGACAGGGGGTGAGTGCACCTTTGCCTCTCGTGGCAAAGGCCCTCCGATGCTTTTGTTAGTATCACGTACTAAAAAACTCAGCCCTAATCATCAATAGGAAAGCAATAATAATGCAATATTGCGTACCTTTTACCTCCAGGTTTATCTCATATTTATAGATTTATGGATGCTTGCTGTCCAAGCATCCATGTTACTATAGGATTCCTAACTCGTATAGGAAACCCAGGATATCAAGGAGTCTCGTTTCCTTTATCAGTTTATGGAAAAGAGTCCTTTTAGGATTCTTTTCCTTTAAGAGCCGAACATCCCATATTCGTTGGGTATCTCTCTCAGATCCTATATTCTTGGGATCTTTATCCCTTTATGGGACATGACTATTCTGGAATCTTCCAGAGTATTCCCTTTGCTCCTACTCTCGATTTAGAGCTCCTTCCTTGTTCGGCTGTCTCGTAGCCGAACAGACGGCTTGGACCAGTTACCTCACATGTAACTGGTCTTTGAGCCCGTACAACCTTCCTGGACCATTGACTTCTCATGTTACTGGTCCATATTACCGAACACTTGTTTAGCATGGTGACTGTCCTGTCTATATTCAAACTATGGTCCCACGTACCATTTATTCGGATATCGATTGCATTGCTTTCAACCCGTGATCACTCGTATCACGTGCTAGGTTCTTTACATCATCTGTTCGGCTATATCATAACCGAACAGTCTATTTATAGCCATGACTTCTCATATCACTGTTCCATATCGCTGTTCACCGTACTGCTCGGCGATAAGTCCAGTCGTATTTACCACGTGTTCCCAAACATCACGTGTTTGGTAACTAAATGTATCTGCTCGGGAATACCTCCCTACAATTGCTCCCCAGCTTCATGTATTTACCACTGTTCGGGGGTAATATATGACGCTTAGAAACAGAATTCTATCTAGACCAAACTCTTTTGATCCCGTGCAGTCATAATTTCAATACTTCATTGATGCCTTTTGGCGCCTATGTCATTATACCATTTCGGGATAAACGACTCCACGTGGCACGTTTTCGTATGCCTAGCATTAACTTCGAACTGACGTTCTATGAAACGGCGTCAGAACGGTTTCGGCTTTCCGTTACTTTTTCCTGTAACGGTGTGAGAGGAGACGTTTTGTCTCCGTCTCTCACCTTTAAACCGCTAGAAGGGCTCTTTTTGGTTGTTTATCCAAAACATTCGAACTTCCTGTCCTAAGCTTTCCGCCATTGCCGCCATCTGCAAATTCGATTGCACTCCAAGAAATCATCACGGTATCGTTGTAAGATTCTCGTTCTAACTCCATTTCTTCTGCTTAGGTTTTCATCTGAGATTTCATTCTCAGATTGTGGTCACTTCTAGGGTTTCAATCACGCCCATTCTTTCATTTACGTTTTCTTCGAGTATATCCATGGCGGATGAACGTGATACCCCTCCTAGACCCAGTAAGTTTAGGAAACTCTGTGAAACCCCAACTGCCATGGCGGCATTTAGGTCTGAGTATAATATTCCTGATAATGTGGGGCTCGAACTCGCCCCTTTAGGAGCAGATAGGGATGGTGGCTCCTGGGATAGAATGTGCATCCCTATCGTGGCCATCGTCGAAGGTGGAGTCCGTTTTCCCCTACATCCACTCCTACGTCAGATCCTAAATTGGTACCGCCTTACTCCTATGCAAGTATCAACAAATGTTTTTAGGCTGATAAATGGAGTAATTGCTTTAAATAGAATTCTAGGGACCCAGCTGGGGATCTGGGACATTCAGTGGTGGTACAGTATTGTACTGAACCCTGAATATAACACCTTTTATTTCAAAGTAAGAAGGGCAGAAAAGCGTCTCGTGCTCAACCTGCCGGATTCTGCTCGGGATCATGAGATTGACTTCTTATACGTTACTGGAGCTTTCGAGCCATTAGGAGAGGATGGTCAAGTGGTGGGACTCCACTGCCCCCACATATGGGGATACCCACGTAATACTCCTCTTTCAATAAGTTTGTAATATTTTCGTTTACCGCTTTCTCATAGCCTTTACATGTGTCTAATCCTGCTGTTACAATTGTGATCTGACAGCTGAAAACGCTAACTATCGTCCCAGACGCGTTCCGAGTAACATCCGAACAGAGGACATCAACAAGGTTCTAAAATACACAGGCGAACCTGGCACTTCTACAGCTGGTCGGGGTCGCAACGCAGAAGTTCTTTTGGGATACGACCCTTCATATAGAGGGGTTATAGACAGAAGGCTCGCTCACCCCAGCACTAGTACTGCTTCCACCTCCACTGCTTCCCAGTTTAGGAGTACCAGAGCTAACATTGGAGTGACAGTAGCCGGCCAACCGGGTGAAGTCCCAATTTCCGAAGGAATCCCGCTACCACGAGTAAGAGTTCGAAGATCCTCACGGAGTCAGGCTTCCTCTCTACCATTACCCGAACAGCCAGCTCCGATCTGTGTAACTAGCCAATCCTCATCCTCAGGTTATTCTCTATCTCCTCCTATCCCGAGCACTATGACACGCCAACCCATAAATCTCAGCTCCCTCGTCACCGTCTCTTCTCGGGGACGTGGGACTGGGCGGGTGGCCTCAACTGGAGCCCCTCCCCCACGATCTCGTCGTAATAGGGGGGGATCCGCACGGTCATCATCTTCTCCTCGAGAAGTGGACACCACCACAGAGGCTGCCGACCTTCATAGAGACAAACGCCCTAGGGTAGATGATCAAGATGGTACTGCTTCTCAAGCAGATACCGAAACCCATCATCCCATCTCACCAACCACTCAAGTCCTCCCTCAGACGTGGACTCCTCCTTTCACTAGGGGGGACCGTCCCGTTCACGTCGGGGACAGTGCTGGTTCATCTGAAACCGCACTTGCCCTTGCTCAAGGATTGCTGCTCCCAGTAGATATGCAAAAAGAAAATGCATCTGTACCTGATCGGCTCGTTTCTACTGGACTTGTCAGCGGCATCAAGGTACTTGTTTTTTCCTTTGTAAGGTTGATACGTGTATTTGCTATCGAACTTGTACTGGTACAACTGTTTCTGACTATTTAATTCGTTTTTCAGTTTATTCAAAAGATGGTTACTCTGGGTAAGAAATACCAAGAAGCTGATGCTGAAAGAGTCAGGCTGATGAATGACAACACCCGAATGCTCAGAACAATCGCCAGGTTGGAAAGTGAGAGAGACAAAGCCAAGTCTGATTTCAACCAAACCAAAGAAAAACTTGAAGTTGCCGAAGAGAGTCTCAACCAGGCTCTATCAGAGATTGACAATGCCAAGAAAGCTGCATATGAAGATGGGTACCAGAAGGGATTCGACACCACAACTGCTAACTATGTCGAACAGATTCCTGCTATCCAAGATCAGATTTGGATTGCTTGCTGGGAAACTTGTTTAACAAAAGTTGGCGTTGCTGAGGACTCTCCTCTCTGGATTGACAATGAACTACCGAGCAGCCGTGCTGCAGCTTCCCAAGAGCAAGAAGTTCCTCTGGAAGATGATGTTGAACAACAAATTGAAGACTTTACTGGAATAGAAGAAGATATTCCCTCTGGATCTCAGACTGTCCAGTCTCCTGTTTGAGATTCAAATCCTGAACCTATCAATTTGGAGGAGAATGTGACTGTAGGAGATGTCACGACTGAAGAACCTGTCAGGGCAAACTCAGATGTCCAAAACCTGGACTAAACCTTTGGTAAGTTTTTGAAAAAATACTTTCTTTAAAACAGTTGAGCTGGTCCTGCGTGGCCGTAGCTTTTAAACCCTGCGTGGTACCAGTACGTTCTTTTGGTAATGCTCTGGATAATACAGGAATTTGGCCCTTCGTGGCATAACTTTAATGTTTTGCTCGGCTTCCCTGTTTGCTGCATCTGTTCGGATGCTATTTAGTCTAAGTATTTCGTACTGTTAACCATCATTCGTTTGCATAAGTATTTCGTACTTTTTAGCAAATCTTTCACGCCTGTTAAGTTTCACGTACTTAATGTTGTTTAAGTTTCACGTACTTAAAAACATTTGTTTCCCAGTGTCTCGTACTGTTTAAGTATCACGTACTCACACAAAATCGCCTACGTATCACGTATTTAGAACTTCACACAAGTGTTTCATACTTGTGTTTAAGTTTCACGTACTTAAAGTTTTGAAAATCTTACAAGTGTTTCAGACTTGAAAATTTACAAGTATACTTGTGTTTCAGTTTCACGTACTGAACTAAATGTGGCTTACATTTAAGTCAAGCCAATATAGGTTCTCAAGTATCACGTACTTAAAACACCATATAAGTATCTCGTACTTTGAACGTCCATACAAGTATTTCGTACTTGTATTTGTTAAAAGAAAACACACAAGTATTTTCATACTTGCTAAGTATCACGTACTTCAAATGTATACCCAGGTTTCACATACTTGGGATTCTATACAAGTGTTTCGTACTTGTATTCGTTAAGTGCCACGTACTTAAAAATGTATAATGCTTTTAAGTTTCACATACTCAAAAGGTATGCCCTGCTCCCCAATACGAATAAGGAGAACCAAACTCGTAGTTCGTATTTAAATACCACAACAGTTTTTCGAAGTGATTGTATTCATAATCTGTAAAACGCAAGAGGGCGTTACTCGTACCCTTTGCAAAAACAATCAAAACTAGAACAAAGGAATTATATTCGTAATTCCCACACAATCACGTAGTGTAAATCCAAAACAGAATTTAATACTTCTAAACAAAGAACTTTCGTAAATTATGAACATTCCAAGGCCTCGGAATTGGATCACCATCCAGATCAGCCAATCGATAGGCTCCGATGCCCACAATCTCAGTTACTCTATACGGGCCTTCCCAGTTGGCTCCCAGCTTGCCTTCGTTTGCAACCTTGGTGTTGCCGAGCACTTTTCGTAGCACAAGGTCCCCAACACCAAATTCTCGAGGGTGAACATGCTTGTTGTAGCTTTTCATCAGTTGTTCTTGGTAAGAAGCAAGATGTACCAAGGCTTTTTCTCTCCTCTCCTCGGCAAGGTCAAGCTCGATTTGAAGGGCCTTGTCATTGCCTCCACTTTCAACCAAAACGGTCCTGTTGGTCGGCAGGCCTACCTCCAGAGGTATGACAGCCTCTGTTCCATAGGCCAATGAATAGGGGGTCTCTCCCGTAGACCTCCTAGGCGTTGTTCGATGAGCCCACAGGACCAATGGTAACTCGTCAGGCCACTTTCCCTTAGCTTTGTCCAGCCTCTTCTTTATCCCATCTAGGATAGTTTTATTAGATGCCTCTGCTTGCCCATTACTCTGAGGGTAGGCTGGGGTGGAATAAAAATTTCTTATTCCATATTGGGCACAAAAAGTCTTGAATTTCTTTTGAAATTGGGATCCATTGTCTGTAATCAATGAATAAGGGACCCCAAAACGAGTGATGATGCTTTTCCACACGAATCTTTCTATCATAGGCTCAGTGATTTTGGCCAGTGGTTCTGCCTCAATCCACTTTGTAAAATAGTCAGTTGCAACAAGCAGGAATTTTCGATTCCCAGTTGCTTTGTGCAATGGACCCACGATATCCATCCCCCATTGAGCAAAAGGCCAGGGACTTGTTAATGGCACCAGATCTTCGGCGGGTGTTCGAATCATTGGTGAGAACTTTTGACATTTCTCACAAATCTTTACATACACCTTTGCATCTTCTTGCATGTGTGGCCACCAGTAGCCTTGAGTAATTGCTCGGTGGGCAATAGACCTGCCTCCAGCATGACTCCCACATGTTCCCTCGTGGATTTCATGAAGGAACTTCTGTACCATCTCAGGATGTACGCATAGCAAATAGGGACCCGTAAAGGATTTCCTATACAACTTACCCTCTGGGGACAGCCAAAACCTTGCAGATTTGACTCTTATCTTGTGGGCCTCCTTTTTATCAGAAGGGAGTATCTCGTCTCGTAAGAACTCCATTATTGGGTCCATCCAACTTAGCCCTTGGTTCACGTCCAAGACCAAGCCTACACTCCTCCCAATGCTCGGCTCATTGAGGTATTCTACTGCCACCCTTCTTTTAAACTCTGTTGGTACTGCCGCAGCCAACCAAGCTAAAGAATCTGCATGAGCATTCTGTCCAGAACTTATTTGCTCAATGTATACCCTCTCGAAGGTATCGAGCAAGTCTTTTGCTGCCTGCACGTAGGCTACCATCTTTTCATTCCGAGTCTCGTACTCGCCGGACAGTTGATTCACAACGAGCTGGGAATCACAGTACACCCTGACCCGTTCTGCCTTAAGGGTTTTTGCACTTCTTAATCCTGCCAAGAGTGCTTCATATTCAGCCACATTATTCGATGCACTGAATCCAAGCCGAACAGAGAGTTCAATGAGAACTCCTTGAGGAGGAAAGAGGACAACTCCAATTCCAGAACCAGTATTGCACGCTGATCCATCAACGAATAACTTCCATTCTTTGGGATCCTGTTCGGCTACGGGTTGATCCTTCAAAGATGATGTCTTAGCTGCCTGTTCCTTTCTCGTAGGAGGCAAAGGAGCAACAGTGGGGGAAAACTCTGCCACAAAATCGGCCAACACTTGGCCTTTAATTGCTGTGCGTGGCTGGTACTCGAGATCATACTGACTTAACTCTACGGACCATGTCGAGATCCGTCCTGAGAAATCCGCCTTTCGAAGCAGTGATTTTAATGGATACTCAGTATAAACCACAACCTTATGGCTTTGGAAGTAGTGTGGCAATTTCCTGGTTGCTGTCCTAAGTGCCAGGACAAGTTTTTCTAAAGGCAGATATCTTGTCTCTGCACTCAACAACGTCTTGCTAACATAATAGATGGGGATTTGTTCGATCCTCAAGTCCCTCAACAAGACTGCACTTACTGCATGCTCGGAAACAGCTAAGTACAGAATTAAAGACTCACCAGGCTGTGGAGTTGACAACAGTGGGGGCTCGGCCAGGTACTTCTTCAGGTCCTGGAAAGCTTGTTCACATTCTGCTCCCCATTCAAATCCCTCCCTTTTTTTCAATAACTGAAAGAAGGGTCTGCATTTGTCGCTTGACCTGCTGATGAATCTGTTAAGTGCTGCTGCCATTCCAGTCAGCCTCTGGACTCCCTTGGTAGTTTTGGGACTTTGTAATCTTTGTAAGGCATCAATCTGATCGGGATTTGCCTCTATCCCTCTCAAAGTTACCAAATGGCCCAGGAATTTTCCTGAACCAACTCCAAACGCACACTTCGAGGCGTTGAGCTTTAATTTATACTTCCTCAGGATTTCGAACACTTCCTTTAGATCAGAAATATGCCCTCCCTTTTCTCGACTCTTTACCACCATATCATCTATGTAAACTTCCAAAGTCTTCCCGATGAGCTTCTTGAACATAATGGTTGCAAGTCTTTGGTATGTAGCCCCAGCATTTCTTAGCCCAAACGGCATGACACTGTAACAGTATAACCCTCGTGGTGTGATGAACGAAGTCTTCTCTTGATCAGGTTCAAACATTGCAATCTGATGATATCCTCGATATGCATCGAGAAAACTCATTCGCTCATAACCAGAGGTTGCATCAACCAATTGGTCAATCCTAGGCAAAGGAAAACTGTCCTTAGGACATGCTTTGTTCAGGTCTGTGAAGTCCACACAGACACGCCACTTCCCATTCTTCTTCTTTACCACAACAGTGTTGGATAACCATTCTGGGTAATAGACTTCACGTATTGCCTTGGCCTCCAACAAACGATCGACCTCTTCAATCACTGCATCTACATGCTGCACGGCAGCCCTTCGTTTTTTCTGAATGATCGGCTTGTGTTGAGGGTCAATGTTTAAATGATGACAGATCACGTCTGCATCCACCCCGGGCATTTCCTCTGGCACCCATGCAAAAACATCAATATTTTCCTTTAGAAATCTTATTGATTCAGCCTTTTCGTTTGCTGGTAATGATTTCCCAATCAAAAAATATCTTTCAGGATCAATCTCGTTGATCTGAATCTTCTCCAGGCCCTCAACCACTTTTTCAGCCGGGCTTCTCCCAACATCCTCGATGGTTGGTTGATCTGGTACTCCCAGTGTGTGAACATGGTGGACCTTTGGGGCTATTCTGATGATGGAAATCAAGCATTGCTGTGCCACCTTCTGGTTTCCTTTAAGGACTTCAATCCCATTTGATCCTGGGAACTTCACCATCTGGTGATAAGTCGAGGAAACTGCTCTCATTTTATGCAACCAAGTCCTTCCTATAATCGCGTTATAGGAAGATGGGACATCGACCACCAAAAAACCTGTTCTCAGCACTACTGATCCGGCCCGAACAGGTAACGTTACCTTTCCGAGGGGCCAGACTGCTCCTGCACCGAACCCAATAAGAGGCGTTGTAGACTGTTCTAAGTCTGATTGGGCCAGGCCCAGCTTCTTGAATGCATCATAGTACAACACCTCTGTACAGCTCCCCGAGTCCACTAGAATTCTTTCGATGTCGTATTCCCCAACTCGTAGGGTTACGACCAATGCATCATTGTGGGGTACTTGGACCTCCGCCAAATCTTCGTCACTGAATGCCATGCTCTCGTTGCATGCATTAGTCTCTCGCCCTCTCTTGTTTCCCAACCGCATCACGTGCTGATCATGCTTGACCTGTCTTTGCAACAGCCTCACCTCACTCCTCGTATAAGGTGCAGCCAACCCATGTATCATATGGATCACGCCTTTAGGGTGTTGCTCGTAACCCAGTTCCATGGCCTTCCCTTTCTCTTTAGGGTCCTCCTGGATAAACTCCTTGAGATAGCCCCGCGAGACCAAATCATCAAGGTGCCTCTTGTATACCTCACAATCCTCGGTCATATGGCCCCAATCCTTGTGATAACTGCAGTGCTGATTCGTAGCACGTTTTGCATCTTTGTCTCCGCCTAGACTTGGGGGCCATTTGAAATATGGCTGATTCTTTATTCGATAAAGAATCCTGTATATTGGCTCCTTCCAAACCGTAGTGATAGAGAAGAAGGACCTGGGGTCAGGAGTTTGCTTGTCCTTGTATGGCTCTTTCTTAGCCTGCCCGTACTCCCTTCTGTCTTTGTAAGACTTGGGTTCAGGCTTATCCACCTTTTTGGCAGGTGCCTTCTGCTGTTCGGCAACCGTCCTGCCATCCTCACGGAGTATGTCATCCTCCATTCTGGCATGTTGCTCTATCCGTTCCATCAATTTAGCCAAGGTGGCTACTGGATGTTTATTCAATGAACGGCGCAGCTCTCCCCGAACAGGCAAACCAGTTTTGAACGTAGCAATTGCATATTCTTCACTGCAACTTTCAATCTCGTTAAAAGTTTCCCAGTACTTCTTTGCATAATCCCTGATCTGCTTGTTCTCCTCCTGCTTCATGGTGGAAAGACTCTCAAAAGTTTTTGGGGCCTTTCTGCTCGTTAAGAACCGAGCAGTGAATTCTTCTGCCAACTGCCTCCATCCTCGTATGGATCGTGGGGCCAACTTATGAAACCAAGATAAAGCCACCTTGCCAAGACTGGAGGGAAACATCTTGCACAAGATGGAATCATCCCCCTCATGCATAAACATGGCCTGTTGGTAATGCTGTATGTGAGCTACGGGATCCGTATTTGTCTCGTAAAGTACGAACGCACCGTGCTTCACTCTGCTCGGCAACCTTGCTTCTTGTAGCCTCTTTGTCAAGGGAGAGGCTGCAATATTACTCAGGGCCTTGCGTGCTGCTTCTCGTGCAGTCACTGTCCCATCCTCTTGCTCCTTTGACTTGTGGGCCGAAGCCTTGACCCAATCAGCATCAGGTCTCTCGTACCTATCTCGATGATGCTTTCTCGTGTCCTCTTCCTCGGGGGTAGAACTCCGGTCTCTGCTCCTCCTTTTTCGTGAAGAAGTCTTTCTCTCCGGTGTTCGACTTCTACTTTTTCTTCCCCTTTTTCGTGGAGAAGCTTCGTGACGCCCTCTAACAGGACTTCTGCTCCTTCTTCCTCGTGAAGGATCCTTTCTGTATTGTACCATAGCATACCTACTGCCTCTAGAATTTCCTCGAGACAGGCCAGAATCCTCCGGATGCTCCCTAATTCTTTCCAATTCTCTGATCTCATGCTCTCGTTTTTTAATCAGACGAGCATACACCTCGACTTCTTGCCTCTTCCTATCAAGAACGTCGTCACTATGGTGCACACTCCTGGAGTGCGCGATTGATTCATCCCTTTGATGGGATTTACTCCTTCTCGTGGATCTCGAAGCCGTCTCTCCATCTCCTCTATTTCTGGAGTTATGATGCACGGTAAGGGGCCGGTCCTTACTCGTGTTCCTCTTGTGCCCCCCCTGGGGCTTTCTCGGAGCTCCAGGCGGGGATTTGTTCCTTCCCTCATCTAACACATCTTGTGGTTCATGCGGTGTTGCTGGAGTTACTTCCACCATGGTCGTATTTCAAAAGGGAATTCTTTCGTTTCCCACAGACGGCGCCAATTGTAGGGGGATGAAAACAATTGATGCTTCGGATCAACTGGATTGCAACGGCTTATTCGTGCCTCTTCACCGGAACCCTAGCTCGACGTCTGAACCCTAATCTGCAAAATAGACAGGGGGTGAGTGCACCTTTGCCTCTCGTGGCAAAGGCCCTCCGATGCTTTTGTTAGTATCACGTACTAAAAAACTCAGCCCTAATCATCAATAGGAAAGCAATAATAATGCAATATTGCGTACCTTTTACCTCCAGGTTTATCTCATATTTATAGATTTATGGATGCTTGCTGTCCAAGCATCCATGTTACTATAGGATTCCTAACTCGTATAGGAAACCCAGGATATCAAGGAGTCTCGTTTCCTTTATCAGTTTATGGAAAAGAGTCCTTTTAGGATTCTTTTCCTTTAAGAGCCGAACATCCCATATTCGTTGGGTATCTCTCTCAGATCCTATATTCTTGGGATCTTTATCCCTTTATGGGACATGACTATTCTGGAATCTTCCAGAGTATTCCCTTTGCTCCTACTCTCGATTTAGAGCTCCTTCCTTGTTCGGCTGTCTCGTAGCCGAACAGACGGCTTGGACCAGTTACCTCACATGTAACTGGTCCTTGAGCCCGTACAACCTTCCTGGACCATTGACTTCTCATGTTACTGGTCCATATTACCGAACACTTGTTTAGCATGATGACTGTCCTGTCTATATTCAAACTATGGTCCCACGTACCATTTATTCGGATATCGATTGCATTGCTTTCAACCCGTGATCACTCGTATCACGTGCTAGGTTCTTTACATCATCTGTTCGGCTATATCATAACCGAACAGTCTATTTATAGCCATGACTTCTCATATCACTGTTCCATATCGCTGTTCACCGTACTGCTCGGCGATAAGTCCAGTCGTATTTACCACGTGTTCCCAAACATCACGTGTTTGGTAACTAAACGTATCTGCTCGGGAATACCTCCCTACAGTTAACACCACTCACTTAGACCAAAATGGCTTGGTTAACTTAACTCCGAAAACCATGATTTAAGCCTGAAGGTTCGCGAACCAAATTTCAACCTAAGGCATTGGGAAAGAGTATCCCAAGACTTAGCCCACAATACTACTCACACATATTGAAAAGACTAGAAATTATGCTAGGAAATGAAAACATGATTAACTGATAAAAGCGGAAATAAACTTGATATTAGTAAAGATCTAAAGAGTAGCTACAACTTTAATAAATGAGAAAACATCAAACTAGGAATTAAACTTACAAGTATTGAAGCTTGAAACTAAGAACAACAATGGAGAAAAACTAGAGAGAAAACTAACCTAGTGTATAAAGTAGATAATTAAGCCTAAAATTACATAAGTGAGAGAGAAAGACTTCCAACCTATTTATACAAACAAATCTCTCTCTACAAAATATCCTAAAAATATACCAAAAGTAGCAACTATTTCATAAATGGAAGGTTGAAAAAATAACAAATATCTGGTCGAAAGCCTGTGGTATCGATACTTATTATGGAGTGTATCGATACCACACTACTAAGCTTGATATGACAATTTTCCCGTAATGCTCTGGTATCGATACGGCCTTAATCCGTATCGATACAATATAACCTGCCTTCCAAGGAAGCAAATGCGTATTGATACAGATTAAGCGTGTATCGATACGGGGAGCTTATCTCCGGTTCTTCCTCCAGCTTCAGCAGGCAGTTCCTAACAGCTTCCACTGCTTCACAGCATCTTATTTTTATTCCCTAAATTTAAGAAAAGACTAGATTTTAAACTTTTCTTTTACCTTTTCTTTACTTTAATTTATTTAATGAAAATAAGCAAGTACCCCCCATTTGGAAACAATGGCATTACTAGAATTTTAAGATTCCAA
Source organism: Rhododendron vialii (assembly GCF_030253575.1). NCBI lineage: Eukaryota > Viridiplantae > Streptophyta > Magnoliopsida > Ericales > Ericaceae > Rhododendron > Rhododendron vialii. Next base: position 29,077,305 of record NC_080561.1, read on the forward strand.
TTAAATCAAAATGTCAACCCCCCACTTTTAGTGTAAAATGAAAAACTGCGCATTTTTCTCAAGAGAAAATGGATCAAAACATGACATTGCTTTTCAAATAAAATCTTGCAACTTTGTAGTTACTCTTAGAAAAATTCAATGATCAATTACTGCCATTTTTAATCTCGAAAATCGATACTTTTTCGGAAAGTCATTTTTTCATACTTAGACAGATTTTAAGGTGCCGACAGGGTCTTCGGGTACTTGGGCCATGCATGGCGTTGAAATGAGCTTTATTTACATGTTTTACCTAAAAATAGTAAAAATATACCTTACGTGCAATATCGTTATAAAAGCTAAATTAACGCAAGTTAAAATAACATAAACGGTACTAGTCGTACCAAATATCTACAATATTGGGTGCTCATCAACAACTAACGCCGAAATTCAAACCCCAAATGGCTTCCTCTACAATTGTCGCTACCCAACTCATCCAGCCCACCGTCACCGTTAACCAAATCGTCACCGATCGGCACAGTCAAGCCATCATGAAATATGATATGTCTCTCTCTTGATCGAGACCGCTGCCGCTGCCGCTCGACGCTCGACGCATCCACCACGCCATCCCTGACCGACTCCGTCAACCCATGGTTGATTTGATGGGTTGATCAATTTTGATGGGGAGATGGGCATGGAGGAGATTGTCGATGATGACGGGTTGAAGATCGTTAGTCGTAAGATTTGTATGATTTTTGTACAATAAATAGAAAATCTAGAAATTCATTCGGATTGATAACATGATCCATTTTATGGTTTTAAAAGTATTTCATGGTTTATTTGGTGATTCGATTCATGGTAAACTGTCCAAATAATTTGCCATGAATTCAAAAACTACTTTGCATGGTCATGATAAAACATGGTGAATTTGCAGAAAATAGTCATGACCCGTATCCATGAGATTTCCAATTTCTAGGATGAACATAAGCTTAAAATCATGGTAGGTTCCGATAAGGGGACAAACATGAGTTTTCCAAGTGGGTAATTTTGTAGATTGGCCATAAAAAGCATGGTCATGATTTTTCTTTTTCACGGAGCATGGACACGATAAAACATGTTGAATTTCAGAAAAATAGTCATAAAAAATGGTTGTCATTTTCAATTGTCATGATTTATGAAAAAATAAACCATGTTAAATTTGGTGAAATAAACCATGAAAAAATGGCGGATTCGCAAACATGGAATAATTTGTATAGATAATTCACAAAAAACATGGCTAGTTCGAAAAACATGGTCGATTTGTGAAAAAATATGTCATGATTTGTGCATAAATCGATGTGCATATTGAATGGAAAGAATTTTAGTCAGTTTTGAAAAAAAAACTAATTAAAATTCATAAAATTAAAGAGAGGAAATGATTTAGAATATTTCCATTAATGATTTGGAAATTTGAGAATTCAAAATTTTCCCAATTTCTATCTATTAATGATCCCATAATTTTAGGTAACTTTTAATTACTACAATAATACTAATTTATGAAAGTAATATATACATACCTATGAATATCTTATTAAAAGGGTAAGATAAGTAATTCATCATATAAAAAGATGAAAACATAACTGTTCAAAAAGTGCCGGATGAATACTAATGTGGGATAAAGTCTGAGGATGAATATTTAAAAACTCCATAAAGATTCGACCTTTTCTTGATTTGTGTAAAAAATAAACAAAATTCAATATGATAGGAGTTTGAGTTAAAGACTAGGGTGGGTGTGGGCTCCCCGCCCGACGCGCACTCGAAGAGTCGCCACCCAGATTTTTGAGATGGATGATCTGAGAAATTGAGAACTCGTTTGAAAAAGGCATTTAATCTAGCGAAAACGTTGAGACTTTGGGTTCGGGAGCCATGTTATAAACGGGGAAGGTTTTGTTAAAAAGTATCCCATTTGCCCGGCAAAACCGGTCTCTAATAAATATTTTGAAAGGGAAAAATTTTCGTATATCTTTCGGAGAATAAAACTCTTTAATAAACAAGTAAAGAGGGAAGGCTCATGGGAAAATATATCACATTGGCGTGTACGTGGTGTTGCCTATATAGAAATGATAAGAATATGATGTTATGAGATGAGATAACTAACCAATAAACTGTCTAGATCAGAACCATTCTCACACGGCTTATCATAATGCCGCGCACGGTTTTATGGTATGCCGTGCGGTCTATCTGTTTTGCTGTTAGACTATCATCAATACCCAAAATAGTGCGCGGTGTGTTATATATCCCGTGCGTTATTCCTTAAAGATATCAGAAGATGCACAACCCCCGATCTGTATTGTAATAGCACCATCTCTTTAAGTCATGAACATAAAATAATTTTTAGTGCATTTGATTACTTGGGATGATCAAGAAAATCTCTTGTGGACATAAAACATGACTTATAGATATGGTCTTATTCTGAAAAGTATTGATGACAGTATTTCAGCAATGCAAACGGGCCTGGTGAAGGATGGCGATGATCTAGACTGTTTAAACAAACGAACAACAACTAATAAAAGAAACTGCGCGCCTAAACATACTATGCCGTGCAACGCATCAGAATGCCGCATGGCGTGGTATGTCTAGCACAATGATTGTTTTTGTTTTTGAAAATAGTTTTTAGGTCAGTCTTTAACCAAAAGGGGTTAAACCTGACTACAGGAAAGTTCCCTTAGGGATTAGGACATGGCCTAACCCAAGGAAACTTGATTTTTACCTTTGGTCTTGAGCTTGAACAAGGACGGATGACGATGGATGAGTGTGAGCAAGAGCGGGTAAGAAAGAATGAGTGTGGGTGTGAGTGGTTGTTGGGTGTTTTGGTTGGTAAGGTCTCAAAGTGAGTAAAAGATTAATTTTGATGGTGAGGAGAAAAATGGAGCATTTTGAGAAAGAAAGTGCCTGGAGAATGTCTTTTTAGAATAACACTTCTCAAGGCTTGAAAATGGAAAGTGGATGTAAATGCAAGAAGGGAGAGAAATTGGAAATTCAGGAAGGGGGGGAGGGGGGGGGGGGGGGGGGGGGGGGGCTTTTTCTATTGAGTGGAGATGTGTATTTAAAGGCAAAAGGTCAATGATTTTGAATTCAAATGAGGGAGGTGTTTTTTAGGCGGGTTAGAAGTACTTTTTCAGCCAAGTCATTTTGCAGCTGTGGCTCCAACAAGTGTGACCGACAGCTTATTGAGCCAGTCAGAACTTTTCCACAAAATAATGTGCGGTTAACCTCATAACCACGTGCGGCGTAATGAGTTTTATTACGCCGCACAGTGTAGAAGTATTCTGTGCGGTATTATAGGTTCAGTCCAGGGCTTTTTGGGTTTATATGAGTTTTTGGTTTTTTTTTTTTTTTTTGGGGCTGTTTGGGCTTTTGGGCTAAGGAAGTCATTTATTCAAGCTCTCAAAGGTATTGTTTTCTTTATTTCATCATCGGGACGTTCAAAGAGCCTCCGAGGTCCGGATTAGGGTGTCTATAGTGGGTCGTTAGAGGTTTTTGAATTTTGGATTTGGAATTCTTTGTCTACGCACGGTTCTTAATAAATTTTCTTTCAATTATTACTCCCATTTCTCTATATATCTGTCTCTCTACTCATTACTCAAAATTTCAAAACAAACATGGTCTAAAAAAAGAGTAGGGTTGGACTCTTACCAAACTATAGTTGACCTCTCAACGGATATGCATTTTTTAACTTTTCCCCCTACTGTTACATAAAGGGCTTAAAGGGTGCCTTTGGACAAATTTTAAGAGTCTTTTTGTTTATTTTGCAAAAATTGTCTTTAAGCAGAGACTATTTGTATGGACTAACTTTATATTAATTTAAAGATAAAGACAAAGGTTTTGTTTGGTTGGAAGTTTAGTTTAGTTTAGTTTAGTTTTGGTAGTGAGTGGAGAGAGAAATAGAGCAATGATTAAAGTTAGGGGTAATGATTGGAGAGAGATAGAGAGAGATGAGAAAGTAATAATTGAAAAAATAGGGTAATAATTGGAGAAAGAAATAGGGTAATAATTGAAAACAAAACTAAAACTAAAACTGAAATGTTAACCGAACAAAGCCAAAGACCATTTGCATCTAGCCAAAACACTTACCCCTCCGTCCCTAAATAACTGTCCAAACTGCAAACTTAGGTTTCTAAAAAGATGAATTTTTTTTGTTAAAAAATTCACAAATCAATAGATATCAATGAGTTCTTTTAAGTTGTGAATTTTTTTTTAAATTTTTAACGAAAAAATACATCTTTTTAATAGCCTAGGGTTGCTGGCCGGATATTTATTTAGGGATGGAGGGAGTAGTATTTTTGTTTGTTCAAAAAGCTCAAAAAGAACCTACCCAAAGCTTTTAAAATCTCCATTCACGCCCTTTTCAGTTGTGTAATATTGCATTTGCAACCTATTAACCACGCCAATATCATTTTGATTGGTTATCATTTGGTATATTTCTAAAACATATTTATTTTGACAAAATACATTACTGTTGATCAGAACTCATTTTTTCCCAAGATAAATGTGCTTCAGAAACATCTTCGACGATATCTGATCAACATATTTTTTGACGTGTTCAATATTTTTGCTAAGTGAATGATTAATATCATTGGAGTGGGTACAAAAAGGGCCGACAAATGAACGGACTAGAGGATCCAACTCATTCTCGGTAATATAATTAGAAATCCATTCAATTATTTCTAACTCTTAATCTATCAATTAAACCTATCGAGTCCTTAAACTTTTCAAATCGATATTTACTTTAGTCACATTTTGAATTCCCCTAACAGCCACAATTCATTTGAAATTATTGGAGAAATAGTTATTTTCAATTGTAAACCACTATTGATCAGAAACCTATATTTTTTTTTTATAGAGACAATGTCCATTAATTTGGTTGTTTTTTTCCCCTAAAATTAAATAATGCACTAATGTTCTTAATCGTAAAAAGAAAGAAAAAAGATATTTGCCTAAGATCGTATCCATACGTACACGGTATATACACACATCATTATTGTGGGGACATTTTTTCCATTCACCACCAGATCTAATGGCTAAATGAGCCTCTATGTGGACCTCAATACCAGGACAGTCGTTGTGGATATCAATCCCAAAAGTTTTAAGGACTCAATAGGTTTAATCGACAAGATTAAGGACGAAATAGAAATAAAATCGGATAGTTGAGGAGATACAAGTGGAATTTAGCCAAAGCGGGAAAGTGAAAACCTTAGAGCATGTACACCAATGAGAGCCAAAATACCTAGTAAAAAAGGTACAAAATGTATTTTACCTATCCACTTTTTTCTCCCACCATACACCAATCTCTCTATCATATTCTCTTTATTCATTAAAGGGAAAAAAATCGAAATGGTCCCTGTAGTTAAGTGTTTGTGTCAACTTAGTCCCTGTAGTTGTAATTGGCTCGATTTACACTCTGTACTTTCCATTTTGTTCCAATTTGGTCCAATTGCTAACTGCCGTTAGTCCGCCGTTAAGTCCTTTTTATAGCAAAATCAAATGGCCGGGTTAAAAGAGTAATTCTTTCATTCTCCTGTTACCCTAATTTGTTTCCCGCTGGATTTGGACTTCTCGTTTTGAAGCAAACAATTTTGGAAGCAGAAGAACATCCAACAGATGGAAGAATCATATATGGCTTGCTATAGATTCGACGGAAACATGCCTTTTCGACTAATAGACAATGGAAAAATGTTCTGCTCAAATACTTTGTTTTTCAATGGAAACATGGCAGAATATGGTGGTTTTTGGACTAATAAACAATGGAAAAATGTTCTGATAAAAAACTTTGTTTTTCTTTTATGGCACAATATTTCAGTGGTTCTATTTTATTATGTCCACGTCTTCTGTATTGTCTATCAATATTATATGCATAGAATATGTATATATTGGATGTGTTTTGCACAATGGTCAAAAGATTGATAGTCCCCAGTTTGTGGTCCCTGGTTCCATGCCTTATGACGTGGTTCCCATAGCAAACCTACCTTACTTAAGTTTTCCATTGTCTTTATGGTGTTTTCAGATCCAAAAGGAGACCTTTTTTGCTGTAAAAGTGCATCATTGCATCATGGTGGGGCATTCTGTTATTCTCCAAATTTTTCATATTTGCGTGGTGATGTAATGTATTTTGATAATCAACATGTGGAAAAATTGAGAATGGTTGACTTAAGAGAAATGACAAGAATGTTAGGGCACACAGGACAATTACAATATTTTTATCAAGTGCCTGGTAGGGATTTGAATTATGGATTAACTGAATTGAAACAAGACGAAGACATTTTGGGAATGGTGAAGTGGGTCTACGATACCAGTAGGATTATTGATGTGTATGTGATAGAGAGACCTGAAATGGTTCTAAATGTGTACAAGCCAAAACCTGTTGTCCGTGAAGAAAGTTTAAGGGATGAAAGTAATGTGGAGGTCCCAATTATTGAGCAGAACATGTGGGAAGACTTTCAACCATTTGAGGAGGAATGCCAAATTTCAGAACCATTTGAGGAGGGATACCAAATTTCAGAACAAGACTATGACTCAGGAAGTGAGTCAAGTGAGCTAGAGGAATTTTTAGTGAGGATGATAGGTTGTTTGATGCAAACGTGGATAGGAATGTTGAATGGGTTGGTTTGATGAAGGAAAAGAGGACGGAAATGACAAGTGAACATATTATTGTAGGTGATGAAATGAATTCTGATGAATTAATTAGTATTGATGGGTCAAGTTCATTAGATGAAGATAGGGGTCGAGGCAGAGATGGATGCAGAGGTGGAGGAAGAGGCAGAGGAAGAGCCAGAGGTAGAGGAGGAAAGGCAATGATCAGTAACATGCCATTGTTACTCGTGTGGGACTACTCAAACTTCAACATTCCTAGTCAGGAATCAGTGCATGGGCCAAGTGTAGGAAAATGAATGGAATGGCAGTGCACTATTTTTTGTAACCACTTGAGCTGTTAAGTTAGGTTTATTGTAATCTAGTTGAGTGGTTTTTTATGTCTATGTATTAGGTTATGACTTGCTAAATTTGGAACTGAGTTTATGTAATATTCTGACTTTTGGACATAGTTCTTTTATCATGTTGTGACTTTTGGATCTATATTATGTTGTGACTTTTGGACATGGTTCTATATGCATTTTCAGTACTATGCAGAAAAATAATGCATCTCAGTATTTGTCCACAAGTTGAACAAGTAGACAATACCAGTGGTTATGTTGCCTCATGACTGATCATGAAAATGCTGAATTGGAGGGTAACTTTTTGCAGAAAACTATAACCAAAGTTCTTCTCAGGGGCCTCCTTATCAATGGAGAATGGAAGAATGAGCTGTGTTTTGGTTCAGAGGTATATTAGGGTAAGAAGGGAATGAGGGAATTACCGTTTTAACCCTAAAAAGGGGGCCATTTGATTTTGCTTAACGGCGAACTAACGACAGTTAGTAATTGGACCAAGTTAGAACAAAATAGGAAGTACAGAGTGTAAATCGAGCCAATTACAACTACAGGGACCAAGTTGACACAAATACTTAACTACAGGGACCATTTTAGTTTTTCCCCCTTCATTAAATATCATAAAACTAGTGCTAACTCGTGTCTACGGCACTACGCATTTCAGTTGGAAGGGGATGGCAGTTGTGTGATTTAGATGAAAACTATGGGCACTTAACCGGAAAGTGGGAGGATGCACTACAACCTTTGGATCAAATAAATCTAAGCCGTTCTAACAACTTGTCCCCACACTCTTCTGTTTTATAATAGAGATTAATGCAAAAGGAGAGAGAGAGAGAGAGAGAGAGAGAGAGAGAGAGAGAGAGAGAGAGAGAGAGAGAGAGTGTGTGTGTGTGTGTGTGTGTGTGTGCAAAAGAAGAGAGAGATAGAGGAGTTGCCTGGCCCAAAAAAGAGTAAAATAATCAATTGCTAGTGAACAGTCAATCGCTAAAGTTACCGAGGTACGGGAGCTGAAGCAACTCTACCGAGATCTTTACCGAATATGGTGCATGGTCCACTTTCATGTTTTGACTAGGTAAAGTAGCTTAAATGCATGTATACTTAGTTGGGAAATTTATAAAAATGATCCTCCTAGTTTCATCCGAGTCTCATTTTCGTCTTCCAAGTATCAATTGTAACTCTTTTGACTTTCAAGTTTGGTTTTTGTACAAAATCGGTCCAATTGATAACTTCTATCAGACAAACTGGATGAAAAAAATTAGGTTGATCGCAGTTTGGACGTTGCAGTTCATACCAAATTGGTCAAATTGATAATGTATGCCCTGAATCTGATATTTTCTGTCCAATTTGGCTGACAAATGTTATCAATTAGACCAACTTGGTACGAAATTCAAACTTGAAGGTCAAAAGAGTTGTAATTGATACTTGAAGGACAAAAATGAGACTCGGATAAAACTAGGAGGACTATTTCTATAAATTTCCCTACTTAGTTCGGTGTACATGCTCTTGACCGCAGAGCTGTAGAGCGCCAAATCGCTGAAGCTTTTTGGCGTGATATACAGAAGAGAGGGTTTTGTTCCAGTGTGGGGAGTAAAATGGAGAACATCGCTGTCTGTGCGCGATTCAGACCTCTGAGCTCCAAAGAGAGAAGAGATCATACCGATGGCGTCTTCATTCGATCCTTGGATGCTGAAACTTTCGTGCTCAAGGTTCCTCTCTCCATAGAAGAGAGGGTTTGGTTCCAGTGTGTGGAGTAATGGCGAACATCGTTGTCTGTGCGCGATTCAGATCTCTGAGCTCCAAAGAGAGAAGAGATCATACCGATGGCGTCTTCATTCGATCCTTGGATGCTGAAACTTTCGTGCTCAAGGTTCCTCTCTCCATCCCATAATTCTACGTACGTCTTCTTTATTTATATATATACATATATATAAATGTATGTATGTGTTACGTATTATGTATTGACATATGTATGTACAGTGGCGGATGCAGAATTTGTGTCTAGCAGGGGCCCGAATCACGTGTATTTTCATATTGATGGCAAAAAATGTATTGTTATAAGCACATATTGCTGCTTGTGAGGTCCGAAGAAGATATGAGATTGGGTGTATGTGCGTAGACATCGCTTAATATTATACACGCAACCTAAAAAATTATTGATAACTTGAAAATTTAGGGTTTTTACCCCACAAATTGAAATTTTTAGGGATTTTTTTTCACTAAAGGGACTTGTAGGGGCAATTTTCATTAAATTTTTGTTAATTAACCTGATAATTGGTATAATAGGCGATAATATTTGGAGTGGTGTAGGGCCCGGGTCCCCCCGCCCCTGTGTATGTATGCCACAAACTTGTACATATGAATGTACCTATGCGCATGCATGTTTAGCGATTGCAATTCATGAAAATGTAGGATGAGAAACAAGAAGAGCACGAGTTCACCTTTGATAGGGCATTTTACGAGGGATTTGAACAAGCAGATGTCTATGAATTCTTAGCTCTGCCAATTGTTCGAGGTATTGTTCGAATGTGTTTCAAGTTCTTTGTTTTCCAGCAGATTATTATAAGCGTTATTTTTGAATGTTAGATTCACAAAATTGAGTTATAAGTATCTCCCTTGATTGCCCGATGATTCTGATGAAACAGATGTTGTTAATGGAATAAATGGGACAATCATTACATACGGACAAGTACTTGACATGTACTTCAGTCAGTTTTTGGAGTAGAGAATCTAGATGCGGAAACTCTTTTCAATTGAATAATACTCGTGGAACTGTGTACTAGAGTAGAAATCTCTTTGTCTTTGTCGTACATGTCCACTGAGGCATGTTGTCCTGATTTTTGTCAATGTGCCATTAAGTACATCTGGGAAATGCTTTCTTCTTGACATTCATGTATGCTAATCTTAACATTCCATTGGACTTGGAAAGCCCTCTATTACATGCTTAACGCCGAGTAAATGTCAATCGTTGCAAATGGAGTCATTCAAAGAGGTCAAAGTCATTGCAACATGTGATGGCTCTAGCCTCTAGGTCATTGATTTTTGTAAATCATTAGCACAAATCCTTAAGGTTCCCTCTACCACTTTTTCAGTGTTTTGTTGATTGTTGTGGATTCCTACTGTAACATGGTTGTTAGTGTTTTTTTTTTTGCTCGGCAAAAGGAAAAATGCTTGTTAGTGTTGTGCCATTGATTTCCGTAGGATGTTTTCACTTTTTGCCTTTTCGCACACTCAAGCGCAATAATGCATGCCCATAAAGTAAGTTGTAGACACCTCAATTCGGGCCTCTAAGGTTCTTTAAATTCCCCGATGATGAAATAAAGGAAATGATACATTTGAGAGCTTGAATGTGGATTCCCATAGCCCAAAAAGCCAGAAAAGCCCAGAACTGGACCTGGAATACTGCACGGGATACTCACTAAACTGTATGGTGTAGTAAATTTTACTACACTGCATGTGGTCTTGAGGTATACCGCATGGTGTTTCTAGGAAAAGTTTTGACTGGCTCAGAAAATTGTTGGCCACGCTTGTCGGAGCCATAATTGAAAAACGGCTTAGCAGGGAATATAACTTCTAACCGGCCTAGAAGCCACCTCTCTCATTTGCATTGATATTCCTTGGCTCTTGCCTATAAATACACCCCCCATTTTAGATGAAAGGTACCCCTTCAAGTCTTGAGAAAGTTACTCTGACATTCTTTTGACATTCTTTCTCTCTTTACAAAAATTTCATTCTTCTTCCCCTTCAAAGCTCAATATCACTAGCTTTGGAACTCCACCACCCCAAAGCTCCAAACTTATACTCATCCATCCTCATCCAAGCTCAAAAGCCGAAGGTATAAAAGCAAGTTTCCTTGGGCTAAGCTCAGTTTTAGCCTTGAGGGGAGCTTTTTGTAGTCACACATAACTATTTGTGTTAAGTGTTGGCTTAAAAACCATTTTCAGAAGCAAAAACTACACCATGCAGTGTTGTGATACACCACACAATGTAGTGGGATCCGTGTTATGTTGTTCATCATTCGTTTGTGTTATTTGTCTTGATCACATTCATCCACTGTTGGCTACACTAATGTTACTGAGAGATCGTTCTATGTGCATTTCAGGTTGAAGCTTCGTCTAAGAACCATGTCTTTTTTTTCTAAAAGAAGTTTTTATGATCATTCTCAATGATCAAGTGCATCAAAAAGGGGTTTGCAAATTGATTTATGGAAAAATCAACAAAAATGATGAGGAAGCTATTTGGATCAATGGTTTGCTTTATCCTGAAAATACGTAGCTATTCTGAAATATGCCTGAAGCTACACTGTACGATGTTTTGAGGAATAACGTACGACGTAGTCAGTTATACCGTGCGAGGTTTCGAGTAATAGTAGTTTGCTGTCAGTGAGGAGGTACACCGCGCGGTGTACCATCAAACTGTGCGAGGTATCTTGATACACCATGTGGTGTTGTTTGTGATTGAGGCAGTTTGTTGTTAAATTGTCATTTTATTTTTGCACATCATTCATTTGCCATCTGCTGTACAGTAAGCACCACGGGCACGCCAAAGTGATATATTCAATCCAATGTCCCTTTCCCTTATTTGTTTGTTAAGAGTCTTTGAAAATGTTAAGTAAAGACCGGTTTTCACCGGGCGAATGAGGTGTTTTTTGAACAAAATCTTCCCCATTCGTAACGTGGCTCCTGAACCCAAAATCTCTACGTTTTCACTAGGCCAAAAGCTTTCTTTTTCAAATCAAACCCTCGGTTTCTTGGATCATCCATCTCAAAAATCCGGGTGGCGACTCTCGAGCGTGCCGGTTGGGGAGCCCACATAAGTACAGAATCATAACCACTGGATGTTATCTCTATGTAGTAGTTCTATGGTTTCTTCAGCCATACGAGGTTTGTGACGACTGACGATTGATCACCAACACTAAATGTAAGTAAGTAATTTGGCACATTATAGTATCTGACATAGAACTTCCTTTCCTTTCCTTTCCTTAAAAGGAAATTGTTCCGAAGGCATTCTGCACTGCTACTGTTGCAAATTTTGCACTTTCTCTTGTAAGGTGTGGACGACTGAACCTTGTAAAAATTTTTGGTTTATTCCCAGCAAGCTCATTTTCGCATTAAATCATAAGCAATGAGATGTGTGTGCAGCTTACGCAATTGCATTTTGAAATATAGTTACTAGTCGGGGTTTAAACTTCAAAGGTTTAGTCACTTCGAATTGTAGATATAATACGCATGTTTCTTTTCCATTTGTCTAACTTCCTCGTCAATTCTGTTACAGAATAGAGCAGGGAAGACATATAGCATGGAGGCGATGTATGGATATACCATTAGTATATTCCAGACGTCACAGTTATGACTCTCAGATTTGGCTCATACATAACCTTTCTGGTCCAGGCCGGGTCTCAGCGTTCTTGATTGTGATGAGAAGAAGAAAGGGTTACTCCCAAGAATAGTGGATGAACTTTTCACGAGCATTAAAATTACTGAAGACAAATCTTGAGCAATTGCAGAGATGAGAATTATGGAGTCTCTGGCAATGATCTGCGCAGATGGAACTTCTATGAAATGACTACGTTCTACAACCTGTGCGGTGAAAGCAGTGCAATTTTTATCAGTCCTTGATGATTGAATACAAGAAAAAGTTGGGAAATTTATTTACAACTTTCCTTGTTAGAACTAACTCTTGCGTACTGTAGTCTGTGAAACAATGCTTTCCCCGCGATCTTAACAACTAATCCTTGTTGGAAATTTGTAAAATTGGGCCAGCAGAAGTATTTGGCAAAGTGTAAAAATTCCATCCATTTCTTTCTTGCATTAGTGGCTTATGCAGTGCGGTATTTCCTTTTTTAGAATTGTCCGCTAAGGAATAGTGTGTTGTTTGCTGCTGAATAAGCTGAAATGTTGTGCTTCTGAAATCAACATTGTACAAGGTTGATCTCTTTGCCAAAAAATTAGATGCAAAATTAACTTCTTACGATGTTACTGGGGATTAGAGTATTTGATTCGCTGGATTAGGGGAACCAATAGCGGACGATTTTTTATCTGTACGGGGTACTAAAGTTGGCACCCACTACACTTGAAAGAGAACTATTTTGTCTGGATCACAGAGTTAGCAGCAGCCTTAGTTTTCTAATGTTCTGTCACAATATAAATTCTTTTTTTAGTTTTTGGTTAAATGTTAAAGCCATCTTGACTCTGCTGATTGGATTGGGTTGGTTCATTATATCAGGGCTTACACTTGAAAGAGAAAGTACACTAACTATTTTGTCCGGATCACAGAGTTAGTAGCAGCCTTAGTTTTCTAATGTTCTGTCACAATATTGATTCTTTTTTTAGTTTTTGGTTAAATGTGAAAGCCATCTTGACTCTGCTGATTGGATTAGGTTGGCTCGTTATATTAGGGCGGTTGCACCTACACGAGACGCATTAATACTAGTATTGACAGCAAGCATGCATTACAAAACAAGGGAATTTTGGTTTCAATTAAACAAAGCTGGGTAGCTTGCCTACCCCAGATACATTCCTCCAGGGTATGTATTTTGATTTTGTGTTTATTTCTTTCACTACCTTAATGCTTTTTTTAGTACGAGGTTTCGGTTGACCCTCATTGGCTCAACTGGCATCCCTTCTTAAATACACATTGCATTTTTTGTGGGCATTGTGTGTGGAGTCTTGACAGATAGCAGTGCTCTCTTGGTGCTGGACTCCTTAGAACATCCGCAATGTAATAATTAAAATTGGATAACCAAAAGTTGCCACATCATCTTTTGGTTATCCATTTAAGATATTGTTAAGATTAGCAATGTAGAGGTCCACAATGTAATAATCAAAATTGGATAACCAAAACTTGCCACATCACCTTTTTAAACTAAAAAAAAATTCTAAAAAGTAAAATTTTTGACAATAATTTGGATACTCGTTTTGAAAAAAATAACAGTTTTTTTAAGAAAATAGTTTAGTAAAAAAAATTGAAAATAGTTTTTTTCAAAAAGAAAACAGTTTTAAAAAAACATTTTTTTTGAAAAACTGTCAGAAACCGTTTTTAAAAAAAGAAAAAACAGTTTTTGTGTAAAAACACTTTAAAAAAAAAGTTTTTTGTAAATACTGTTTTTTTAAAAGTTTCTGAAAAAAAAAACAGTTTTTGAAAATAATTTTTTGGAAACATTGTTGAGAGAGAGAGGGAGAGAGAGAGAGAGAGAGAGAAGGTTTTTATGTAATGATGGGTGTACTTGATTGAGAAAATGTGGGGACCATTAGATTTGATTATTGGCAAAAAGGTTGCTAGTTTTGATTATTTAAAGGCCAAAATTTGATGAGTTGCTAAGAGGTTGCTAAGTTTGGTTATTACAATGTGAGCACTTTTTTGAACAAACATTGCTAACTTTAGCAACTTTTTGGTTTTGATTTATTACAATGTGGATGCTCTTAGTCTTTTCTTGGGCTTTGTTCAATGCATCCTATGAAATTGAAATCCCAAGAAGCCTCTTCTTTGGCTTCTCCATGTAGTTATCATGTGTTTTTGAGCTTCAGGGGCGAGGACACTCGTAAGACTTTCACTGATCACCTCTATACAGCTTTGGACCAAGCTGGATTCCTCACCTTCAGAGATGATGATGGCATAGAAAGAGGAGAATATATCAAGTCTGAACTTGAGAAAGCAATTCGAGAGTCCAGGATATCGATAATTGTCTTCTCAAAGAACTATGCCTCGTCAACTTGGTGCCCTGAAGAGCTTGTGATGATCCTCAAACGCAAGACTCTTGGAGACGTAGTTCTACCTGTCTTCTATGATGTGGATCCATCTGAAGTGAGGAAGCAAATCGGCAGTTTCAAAGAAGCATTTACAAGGTATGAAGAGAAGCTCAAATCAGAAACAGTTGAATTGGCGAAAGAGAAATTGAAGGACAAGGTAGGAACGTGGAGGGCTGCACTTAAAGAAGTTGCTGCTGTGGCTGGGATGAATTTACAAAATCAAGTTGATGAGTAATTTCCTCGTAACTCACTTCTTTAGCTAGCCATAACTTGTGTCGCTTTTCAGCTCATACTCAGCCCATTATTGTAGTAGCGGCAATAACATGCTCATTTTTGTTAGTTATTGCTTTGAAATGTTTTAATTCTTGGTTTGTGCTATTCACTCATGTATTCTTTTTGTTTTTTATGTCCCATCTTCATCCCAATTTTCAGACACGAGGCAAGGCTTATCAAGAAAATTATAAAAATGGTTGGAGACAAGCTAAGTCGCACGGCCTTGAACATTGCCCGCCACTTGGTTGGAATGCATTCACGAGTTAAAAACATTCAGCTTTGGTTAGAAGATGGGCCAAGTAATGTTGGCATAGTTGCAATTTGTGGAATGGGTGGAATAGGAAAGACAACCATTGCAACATTTCTGTATAATTTGAACTTCTCAAGATTTGAAGGTGGCAGTTTTATTGCAGATGTAAGAGAAATTTCACAACAACAAGATGGTTTACTTCGTTTACAAAGACAGTTTCTTGCAGACATTTGTAAGACAAGGAAGGTAAAACTAAACAGTATTGCTGAAGGAACTGCTATGATTAAAGATGCCATATGTTGCAAAAAAGTTTTTGTAGTTCTTGATGATGTTGATAAACTTGACCAAATTGAAGCACTACTTGGAATGCGAGGTTGGCTTTTTCCAGGAAGTAAAATCATCATAACCACCAAGCGTGAGCTAGGGGCTTATGAATTTTATAAGGTGCATAGGCTTGAAAATTTGACAGACGAGGAATCCTTGGAGCTCTTAAGCTGGCATGCCTTTGGAAAATATTGTCCAAACAATGGGTATGGGGAGGTCTCAAAAAGGGTGGTAAGCTATTGTGGAGGGCTACCATTAGCAATTAAAGTTCTAGGTTCTTCTCTATCAGTGAAATGCTTAAACATATGGAAAAGTCAATTGGAAAAATTGAAAGCGATTCCCAATAGTTAAATCCTTGATATACTCCGAATAAGCTATGACTCTTTACAAGATGACCATGACAAACAACTATTCCTCCATCTTGCTTGTTTTTTTGTTGGAAGCGATAAGGATTCTACGGTTACAATCTTAGACGGATGTGACTTTTACACAGCGGTTAGGATTCAAAACCTCGTGGACAGATGTCTGATATCGATTGATGAAAGTAATATGCTAGTAATTCACCATTTGCTTCAAGAAATGGGAAGAGAAATTGTTCACCAAGAGTCACCAAAGGAGCCAGGCAAACGTAGCATCCTTTGGAATCATAATGACGCAGTTAATGTTTTGAGAGAAAACACTGTAAGGATTATACTTTGCTCTTTATGTGTTTTTGCATGCGCGCATATGTGCAGGGATGCTATCCACTAATCAACATGCTCCCTTTCTCTCTCTTTTTTTCCCCTCATTCTTATGGTAGGGCACAAGCAAAACAGAAGGCCTCAAACTCGATGTGTGTCTGTTGAAAGAAGATGCATATGCTAGTACAATTTTTGGTGACAATAGAAAACGTCGCTATGAAGAGTTCCTTGGGAAGCCCTTATTGTCAAATTTGGGTGGTTCGCTTAAAATATATGGTTTCAGTATCTTCTCATCTAGGCCTGTCAATGGACCGGATCTAATCCGGATCCGATCCGAAAAATCCGATCCGGATCCGATAAAGTCGATCCGATAATCCGAATCCGGTAATTCAATACGGATCCGGATCGGATCGGATTAAATCCGTTATCAATCCGAATCCGAACTTTATTTTTCAAAATTTTTAAATTTTTTTTAAAAAAATATTAATTTTTTTTTGAAAAAAAAAATGCTTAAGAAGTTGTATTATTATTTTTTTTGGAAAATATTTTTTTTTGAAAAAAAAAATTGTATTTTTTTGAAAAAAAATAATATTTTTTTGCTAAAATTTTTGAAGTAAAAAAAGTTTCCGGATCGGATTCGGATTTTCTGACCGGATCCGGATTTTTCGGATTCGGATTCGGATTACCACTATCGGATTTGAGTCTTATCGGATTCGGATCGGATTGGGTCTTATCGGATCCGGATCCGGATCTGTCGAATACGGATCGGATCCGGTCCATTGACAGGCCTATTCTCATCTAACCTCGAACCCACAGATACCGAAAATTCAAATCTAGTAGCTTTGGAAGCGGATGCATTTGCAAGGATGCACAAACTAAAGCTTCTGCAGCTCAATCATATACATATTAGTGGGCCCTATAAAAAGTTTCCCAAAGGATTAAGATGGCTGTTCTGGCATGGATTCCCACTTAAGTCCATACCTGGTGATTTTCCTTTGGAGAGCCTGGTTGCTCTTGACATGCAATACAACCACTTAAAACATGTATGGGAAGGAACCAAGGTATGTTACTACTTTTTTTTTTCCTTTCAAATTTCTTTGGAAAGTGAATTGAAGGCTTTGATACCTACGTTTTTTCCCCTTCTTTTACAGTTTCTGGGGTTGTTAAAAATCCTCAATCTAAGTCATTCATATGACCTTGCCAAAACTCCCGATTTTTCAGAACTCCCCAATCTTGAGAGACTGGTGCTTAAAAATTGTAGAAGTTTGATTGAGGTTCATGAATCCATCGGACGCCTTGATAGACTTGTTTTGTTAAATTTAGAACACTGCAAAAATTTGAGGAATCTTCCGACAAGCATTTGTATGCTTACATTAGGAAACGCTTGTCATCTCCGGTTGCTCAAATCTTGATGGATTGCCGACAAACATGGGAAATATGGAGTCTCTAACTGTGCTCGAGGTAGATGGAATTGCTTTAAGTCAATCTTTCCCTACCAATGGGCAGGTGAATGTAGTGCAATCTTTCATCTGGCCTTGGAGGTGGAAGCCAAGAGAAAGTTCGGAAATTTCATGGCCTTCTTTACCATGGTCTTTGGTAAAATTAAGTCTAGTGAACTGTAATCTTTCGGAGGATGATTTCCCGAGCAATCTTAGCAACCTATGCTCACTGAATGCACTAGATTTGTCGTTCAATCAATTTTGTGTCTTCCCAGATTTTGTCAAAGATCTTATGAAGCTTGAGTACTTAACCGTTTATTCTTGCCCAAGGCTCCGCAGACTTGATAGGGTCCCGCAACTACGTGATTTCTTTTTTGCACGTAATGGATTGCTGGAGGAAGTAACGTTTCAAATTCCACAACGTCGAACAACCACTTCTCTTTTGGACACATGCCACCGTCTACAGACTCCGAGCCTATTCAAGTAGAATACATAGGAAATGTTGAAGCTGAGATTATTAACAATTTGGGCTTGTCGAACTTGCAATCTATGGGAAACCTAACTATAAAACTAACGTCATGGCATGGCATGCGACAAAGGAGGCTTCCGCTCCAGGTTCTCTGTGTGTGTGTGTGTGTGTGTGATGCTTATATTTTCATTCTATGACACAGGTATGTTACGAAACACATATAATCTCCGTTTATATTCCTGGTAGCAAGGTTCCTCTCTGGTTCAATTTCAAGAATCTAGGATCCTCAATTGATTTTGTTGTGCCTTCATATCTTGATTCAAGGTTCCGAGCCTTGAACCTGTGTTCAGTTTATAAGCACTCTCGTGATCCAAAAGACTATGAACCACATACGGTCGTAAGTAATAGGACGAGGGGTTTGATTTGGAAGCATTGCCCACATGTCCTTGGAACTGCAGAAGATGGTGAAGATACCATGTGGTTAAGTTATTGGAAGTCTGGAAATCATTTGGAAGGTGGCGATGAAGTTAATATTTCAGTGTCTGGAGGTGAATCTGTGCAAGTAAAGGAGGTTGGAGTCCGCCTTCTGTATAAGGAGGAACAAGAAAGGATGAGCTCCCAATCAGCCTATGAAGATCAAATACCCCATCAACTCTATCAATTTGGAAATATTGTTCCAGGAAATGTTTCTGCACATCAGCCGGGAACAAAATTGTACCAACTCGGCCTTCATCTTGTTAAATGCAAGCATTGTGAGCATCGGTACCCTCCACCGTGGATTCCTGCCACTCCTGATAATGACTCTACTGTGGAATGTTGGGCTACATTAAATTGGGACTAAATTTTATGTTTCTCAAGATCAATTTGTATCAACGATATTTAGTTAATCTGGATAAGTATCTTTACTTCTTATTTGCTCATGTAAATGTGTATGATGCTGAAGATTTCATGATACAACTTTAGTGCACTGGTTGTGGAAATGTGATCAAATTTGTTTTGGCATTCACAAATTAAACCTTAGGTTCTGTCTAAACAGATTACCTAACTTGATTAGTGATCTGATTAAGAGCATTCCCAATGGGGGATGGAAACCAGGTTGTATACCAACAATACAACCCGGATGCAAAAAAAATATGGGCTCCCCGACCGGCGCGCCCTGTAGAGTTGCCATCCGGATTTTTGAGATGGATGATCTGAGAAACCGAAGGTTTTGATTTGAGTGAAAGGAAGGCTTTTGGTCTAGCGAAAAATATTGAGCTTTTGGATTCGGGGGCCATGTTACGAATGAGGAAGGTTTTGTTGAAAAGCACCCTATTCACCTGGTCGGAACCGGTCTCTACTTAGCATTTTCAAAGGGGAAAACTTTAAATATCTT
This sequence comes from Rhododendron vialii, assembly GCF_030253575.1. NCBI lineage: Eukaryota > Viridiplantae > Streptophyta > Magnoliopsida > Ericales > Ericaceae > Rhododendron > Rhododendron vialii. The sequence continues at coordinate 29,096,798 of NC_080561.1, forward strand.
TTGGAAGATTAAACTCTTAGAGCATCCACAGTGGAATAAGCAAAAATGAATAAGCAAAGTTTGCCACATCAGATTTTGCTTATTCATTTAGAGGTTGCTAAAGTTAGCAATCTCAAGTTCCACAGTGGTTATTTTTTGCCCATAATCAAAACTATTTCCCTCCAAACTTTTTCCCTTCAATTTTTCATTCCAAATTGTCCCGCCTTCCATCCCCTCCAATTTTTTTCCCGCAGAATATTCAGTCCCCTCCCTTTATCCTTCGCTTCACGCCTACTGCCATTTTCACCCATTCCTTCTTCTTTCATCCTTTCAATGGAAAATCACTTTTCTCAATCCTATGAAACTATGGAATCAGAAACCCAAATGGAATCACAATCTGCAACCCAAATGGAATCAGAAAATCAAAGGAAAACAAGGAAAACGAACTACTCTCAATATGAAGATGAAGTGCTAGTAAAATCTTGGCTACATATTTCTGGAGATGCAGTGGTCGGAAGGGATCAAAAGTCTACGAAGTTATGGATGCGAGTTCTAGAGAGTTTTCATCAAATTTTGGGTAGAATAACAGAGAGAAATGCTCAAGGCATGCAAAATAGGTGGCAAGCTATTTCGCATGATGTCTCCAAGTTTTGTGGGTATTACAACAAGATCGGACGATTGAATCCAAGCGGATGGAATGATCAAATGATAGTAAGTTAAAAACCAATTAATTTCTTGTTGTCTCCAAAGTTTGGTTATTTTGTGGGTTTTGCTTATTCGTGGTTGCCGATTATAATAAGAAAATTATACTTCAAAGCGGAAACAAAACAAAAGAAAGTATTGTTTCCTTGTGAATCAATGATGTTATTTATTGAAAGCATTTACGTGCCGAAAGGAACTAAACACACGAACATGTTTCCTGCCTTTTAATTGGGAAATAAGTTATTTTGTGGATTGTTGCTCCATAAATGATTGTGTGTGTGTGTGTGTGTTTTTTTTTTTTTTTTGTAGCTTGATGAGGCTAAAAAACAATATGGTGAAATTGAGGGTCCATTACAAGCAAAACCAGTGCAATTTTGTAAGTTCAAGTTTGAGCATTGCTGGAAGCTTTTAAAGGACAGTCCGAAGTGGAACGACCATGTTCTCATGCGGAACACATCCAAGGGATGCAAAAAACCTTCAAACCCACAAAGCCAAGTCATTGGTTTGGATGATGGCACTCCACCATCTACTTCATCAACTCAATGTTCGATTCTCCTTGATGAGTTCAAGTCACAGGATGATGAACACGACCAAGTCCGACCGGCTGAAGGAAGACGGAAAATCAAAGCAAAAAGAAAGAACGAATGGAGAGATGAGGAGTCAACTTCGTTCTTGAAAAGCATCAATGAAACACTTGCACAAACTGCAATGATTGAGAAGGAGAAATTGGAGGTCAAGAAGAATTCTGAGAAGGAGAAATGGGAGGCCAAGAAGAGAAGAAATGAACAAAAAATAATGCGTGAAGAAATGAAAGTGACGAGGAAATCTATGGTGGGACTCACACCCGAACAAGCAGCTTATTGGAAGCTACAACAATCACTCATTGTTGAGCGCTACAAGGCAAATGGTTTCTTGACGGATCTCGAGACCAATGAAAATAATTATGGTTTTAACTTCTAGTTGGGGGTGGATTTGAATATGTTTTTTGCTGCGCAAGTGAAGATTAAAGCAGTAATGTTTGGATTATGTTATTTTGTTATTGTCGATTTGACATTCTGGAATAATTCCTCAAGACTTTGACATTGCAATCAATTTTGTTGAGTTATGCTTCACTTGATCATATATATGTTTTCCTTTTTGATAGTCTGGGCTGCTAGTTTATTTTTGCTTTGGTTCTTTTGTTGCTTCTGCTGTGGTTGATTGCAACAAGGCCTAATGTAGAGTAAAGAGGCATAAAAAATGGATATATCTCATTCCAGTTCCTAATTGCAACAAAAGATGATTACAATGACCTTGAACAACAAAAAATATATTCCAAATAACACAAACACTACTACATAAAAATAAAAAAAATGGCATCCAAGATACATAAAAAAGAAATGGCCTCCAAGATACATTATATTGTTGACTCAATTGGAATTAAAAATCATCCATAATCAATTCACAGCAACAATCAGAGATGTTCATCTCCGCAGCGATTCCCCAAATGCTCCATGAGATCCAATTTCAGTTGACTATGCGTAACCTCGCTTGTCATAGCCTTAATTCGGCTAATATGATTGCGTCGAAGTAGGTTAACATCTCGATTAAAAGCCACAGGTTGATACGTTTCCCCTTCGGGGGGTGCCCACTCCTCAGGATCTTCCTCGTTCTCCACTATCATATTATGGAGTATAATGCACGTCTTCATAATAAGACCACATTCTTTTCGATCTCAAAGACGTACCGATCCCTTCACAATAGCAAATCGGGCTTGCAAAACCCCAAAGGCCCACTCTACATCCTTTCTTACCGCCTCTTGTGCTTCAGCAAAAAGCTTATGTTTTGCAGTGACTGGATGGCTGATTGTCTGAATTAGTGTTGCCCACTTCGGATATATACCATCAGAGAGGTAGTAACCCATTGTGTATGGATGCTCATGTACAACAAAATTACATGTTGGAGCTTCACCTGACACAATACGGTTGAAGAGATGAGAATTATGTAAAACATTAAGGTCATTATTTGTACCTGCCATTTCAAAGAAACAATACCATATCCAAAGGTTGCACGTCGCAACAGCCTCTAAGATGAGTGTTGGGGCTCCAATTTTTCCATTCACATGACTGCTGTGCCATCCAGTTGGGCAGTTTTTCCACTTCCAATGCATGCAATCCAAACTTCCAAACATACCTAGAAAGCCTCGAGCGGCATTTTCTGCAAGGATGTGTTGAATGTCCTCCTCGGTTGGAGTTTTCAAGTATTCACTTCCGAAGATCTCAATGACAGCATTGCAAAATTTTCTCAAGGTTTTCATAGTAGTGGTCTCTGCTATTTTAAGGTACTCATCACACTGATTAGCTGCCATTCCATATGCCAACATCCTGATTACGGCTGTGACCTTTTGTAGAGAAGATAGACCCAACTTATGAGCAGCATCTTGGCGTTGCTGGAAGTTCATCGGATCATGCTGTAAAAAAGCGTCATGGATGCGCATAAAGAGTGGTTTTTGCATCCGGAATCGTCGACGAAACATTTCATCAGTATATAGGCACCCATCAACAAAGTAATCTCTCATCAAAATTTTTGCAGCCCCAACCCTATCATGAGGTATGTATCGTCGTGATTTACGAACCATCCGGACGAGGACTTTTTTTTGTTGCTGCCTCTCATATATATTTGCTGCAATAGTAGCACCTCGGTATATTGATTTAAGCCCACCATCGTCAGAAGAGGAGGAGGAGGAAGATGAGGAGGATGAGGATGTGGAGGATGAATCAAAGCCATTGTGGGAAGACATTTAATCCAAGGCTTTGTCCTGCATCACAAGCATCTATTGTTCAAAAAAAAAAAAATTCACAAGAGCATCTGCACATAAGTTTAATGCAAATAAAAGTAGTGCATCATCAAACTCTTTCTAATCACTAGTAGTAGAGCAAAAAATTTCTAATCACTAAAATTTACACCAGTTCAATCCCATGGTTTAGTATCATAGCACATGAGATGAAATTTCTAATCACTAAAACTCTTTCTAATCTGCACATGAGATGAAATTCATCAAGCCTCTTGCACCCTTCAGATTTTAGCTCTCCATGGTTTAGTATCATAGCAAAAGCATATAAAACTGTCACGAAATTGAGCAATCAACTCAAGCAATGAGTTCAAATAAATTAGGAGTCGCTAGATTTTTTGGAAGCTTTCAACCTTTGCTCTTTCAACTCCTACTCTTGGAGGGCTAAAAGAAGCTATCTGGAGTTTTATTACTCTTATCAACTCCCAAATGTGTGGAGGGCTAAGAGTTTGTCAGGAGATTTGTTACCTCTGGAAAATATCAGTAATGTCTCTTACAACTCCTACGTTTTGGAGGGCTAAGAGAAGCTGTCTTTGTATATATTTACTCTTTACTCTTTTCAACTCCCAACTCTGTGGAAGGCTAAGAGTTTGCTGGGTGAATTTGCTTTATTCTCAGACTGCTGCGGTCAAGACTTGATGATATCATATGATACATGTTGGTTTCGAGGGAGAATACGATTTTGGGCTAAAACTGTCTGTGGTGTATGTACTCCTATTATTTCCCAACTTTGGAGGGTAAGAGTTTGCTAGGTGAATATGTTATGATTTCAGATTGATGTGGTCAAGGCTTGGTGCTATGCTCCAAGTTTGTTTTTGAGGAGGATCTTGAATTTGGGCTATAGTTGGAAATCTGTGAAAGCTTGGGTGAACTAGTTGTCTGACTTGGAAATTTGTACAGCCTACCCACACACATGCACGCACATATATATGAGAAAATTTTCAATCCTACCCCCAAAATCGCAATATAGTAAAAGCTTTCACACACTCAACTTCATCCCCTATCTCTCTCAACCTAATCGAATTAATTCAATTAATTCGCCTGTTCGTCCTAGGACTCATCAACCTTCTATCGCAAAAATCTCCATCCCGTGTTGAATAGGAAACTGTAATTTGTCGATAGAAAAAGGAAAAGAAGAGAGAAAATGGGTACCTTATTCTGGCGTCGATTGAGAGGGACAACCTTCAATTTGTGGTAGAAACGGTGAGAATGAAGCGGAAAGCAGAGAACCCAGAGGAAAGAGGAGAGAGAAGGAGCGTGCGTCGGCCGTGCACCAGTTTTTTTAGCCAACCAATTAGGACGCGCGTGTTGCCCAAGTAGGAGACCTCTGGGTTGTAAAAACTTATGTAGGTGGGGTCCCACTAGTTTTGATTATTGATAAAACATTGCTAGCTTTGATTATTGAAGAGTCAAAATTTGATGAGTTGTTAAGGGGTTGCTAAGTTTGGTTATTCCAATGTGAGCACTTTTTTGATTCAACATTGCTAACTTTAACAATTTTTTATTTTGCTTATTCCACTGTGTATGCTCTTAATAGATTAAAACAAATTACGTTGACGTGCTTGTGGTGCTTACTATACAATGGATGGTAAAAGATGATATGCCGGAACAAAACAACAGGTTAATAAATTGTCCAGATCACAATCAATACTGTACGATTTACCATAATGTCACGCATGGCCTTATGGTAAACCGTGCGGTGTATTAACTTCACTATCAGACCATTGTTATTACTCAGAACATCGCACGATGCTTTAACTGTAACGACCCGAATTTTCAAGTCATTTTAATTAAACATTTTATTATAATTCTTTTACTAAAAATTATTTTATCATTTATTAAAGTGATTATACCCAACTATTATAGAACCCTAGCCTTAAGTTCATGATCCTAACAATCTAGGAAAAGATTAGATTAGATTTTATTAGATATGATTAGGATAAGATTAGATTGGATTTGATTAGATATGATTAGGATAAGATTTTATTGGCTATTATATAGATTTTGTAAGATATTGTTAGATAATATAAGATTATATAAGATTTGATTAGATATTATTAGATATAGTTGGATTTTCTTAAAAGATTTGATTTAGATATTATTAGATTTGATTTAGATATTATTAGATTTTATAAGATATGGTTATGATTATATAAGATATGGTTATAATTATATAAGATATGGTTATAATTTTCTAGATATGATTTAGATTCTCCTCCCTTAGTATAAATAGGCTTCTCCCCTCCACTCCACGCACCACACCTCACTTCCTCACTTCTCATTCCAATTAGAGAGAGAATAGAAGGGGAGAAAGAGAAAGAGGGAAAAAAAAAACTATTCTCTTTAAATTATTCGATCAAGCCGAAACGACGTAACTCCGCCCTCATTTTCACCCAACATACTCCATAGCCGCTCTACCGCCAAGAAGAACGGTAGAAACCTCATATCTGCTCACCTAAGTATAATGCTGATGTGCTATATGTTTAACTATTTATATATTATTTTTAGGATATCACATGATTAAATTGTTTAAATTGAAAAGTTGATTTTATCGTTGTAAAGCTTAATTAACTGCATGTTTGTTGATAAGTTGTGATGTTACAATTTCCAATGTTATCGAAAATAGCGATGCATGAAATTAGTGATTTATTTTTATCGCACGATTGTAGCAAGTTTTGAAAGAATAATGTGAACGCGAGAAAATGATGCATGATTACGAGACACGAGAAATGAGAAGTGGAACACAAAAAGTAAAAAGAAAATGAAATGTGAAAGATTAATAATTGTGTGAGCATGAGAACCCGATGGAATCTGAAAGAATAGTTAGCGGAATCATGGCTCGGGTGTGTGTGTGTGAGCATGAGAACCCGATGGAATCTGAAAGAATGGTTAGCGGAATCATGGCTCGGGTGTGTGTGTGTGAGCATGAGAACCCGATGGAATCTGAAAGAATGGTTAGCGGAATCATGGCTCGGGTGTGTGTGTGTGTGAGCATGAGAACCCGATGGAATCTGAAAGAATGGTTAGCGGAATCATGGCTCGGGTGTGTGTGTGTGAGCATGAGAACCCGATGGAATCTGAAAGAATGGTTAGCGGAATCATGGCTCGGGTGTGCGTGTGTATGAGCATGAGAACCCGATGGAATCTAAAAGATGGTTAGCGGAATCATGGCTCGTGTGTGCGTGTGTGAGCCTGAGAGCCCGATGGAATCTGAAAAATGGTTAGCGGAATCAGTGCTTTTGGGTGGCAAAATCTGAACTTACCCTGAGAGCCCGGTAGGTCCTGAAAGTGTCAGCGGAACCAGTGCTCGAGAAAATAAAATAGAAAGTGGAATCGATACTTGAAAAATGATGACACGATTTACGATACGCTACGATAACTCTGAAAGACACCGACGCATTTGATTATTTTTGTGATGCTAAATTTTTTTTAGAAATGATAAATTGTTATATATTATTTTTGCAGAAATCCTATGTGTACCGACCAAAGTGTAGGGAAACCCTACCGACCGCCGCGCGCGGCCGTCTCCGGCCACCGGACGGCCGATCCGAGCCGTCCAAAAAAATTTTTAAAAAAAACCGAGGGGCCTTGTGCGGGAATCAACGGCATCCGAGGTGTGTAAGGTGCTTGATCCGAGCACCCTTTTTTGGTGTATATATGTATATTCGCGGAAATATACATATATACACGAAAAAAGGGTGCTCGGATCAAGCACCTTACACACCTCGGATGCCGTTGATTCTCGCGTAGGGCCCCTCGGTTTTTTTTTAAAAATTTTTGGACGGCTCGGATTGGCCGTCCGGTGGCCGTCGGTACGGTTTCCCTACACTTTGGTCGGTGCAGCTAGCACTACTTTTATTTTTGTTAGTGTATGGGACATAGGGGTAGGAGTTAACTATTGGGCTTAATTGCTCACGGTGTTACTTTTGTGACCCTGGCATCTTATGCCAGAGTTTAGAGACGAACATGGGGATTTTATAATTTGGAAGAGTTTGGTGCTGAGCAGAATAATGCAGAAGAAGACGGTCGTCCAAAGAAGTGAAAGTTACCTTAGTACCCCTCCCTCATCTATTTAAATAAGTGTAACACGAATTTGATGATAATTTGGCTTGTAATGACGTTATGTTTCGTTTTATTTAATAAATGTTGGAAAATTTATTAAATTAATATTCCCTAGAATCGGGGCGTTACATTAACTACCCCGTGCGACGTTCTTCGGGATATCAAACAGTATAGCTCACGGCCTATCCCAGAATAACACCATTTCTTCAAACCATTGATGTAAAACAGCTTTCTCACTACTCTTTTTGTTTGCAAAATAATTTATAAATCCTTTTTGATGCACTTGATCATTTGAGATGATTGTGAAAGCTTACTTCGAAAAACAAAACATGGCTTTTAGATATGATTTTATTTTGAAATATGCTTGCAATAATATCCGGGTAATATAACAGGCCCAACAGTGTGAGGTGTGATCCAGACAGTCAGAAATAATAAACAGTAAGCATCGAAACACTGTGGGTAGCATGCCCTTTGGAATTTTCCGGATTCCAAAATGCAAGGGCCCGAATCGAGGGAGTGCTTAGCTGGACAACAAGCGCTCGCAAAATACAGAGTCGTCACTCGGGTTTTGAAGGTTCGACACCCAAGGAACCGTATTTCGAAACACTTGCCGCGCTAATTTGATTTGAAAAAATTAAGGAACCAGTCCGTCATAACCATATCTGGGTTCGGAAGCCAGGTTACGAGAGGGGAAGGGTTTTAAGGCACCCCTTTCGCCCAATCCGGAGATCGGTCTCTACTTAGGCATTTACGATTCTGTTTGATTAATCAATTCTTTAGCCAATTAGGGGCGGGGAATAATTTAAGGGGATTAAAACTGTAACATGTTTGCGATACGTGATATGAGAGATAGCATGGATGGATGATATGTTAGAAAATAAATGAGATAAAACCAACACTGTGACCGGATATCAAAACAATGCCTTTGTATGATTTTGACACAAATAGTGGCCAATTTGCATGCATGGATCTACATGCATGCAAGCCCACCATCGCGCGACAAACCCATACAATCGTGCGATTGTATATCCTAACATCAGGTTGAATTTTGTCTCCTTCTGGGCTCTGGAAGGACCAGTGCATACCCAGGTCAAACCAAGCAGTTTATATGTACTGAAAGCAAATAATTATTACAGACAGAATGGATAGAGAATAAATGCGAACCCCTAAACAGTGAAGGCATTAAACAATGGTCATGGACTAAGCTGCCCATGCAAGGGCAACCACTGGAAAAAGACAAACCATCGCGTGATGGAGTCAATTCATTGCGCGAGTGTCATGACTGGACTTCCAAGAATTGCTTTGCATGCCTGGGCTCTGAAACATGTTCAAGAGCAACCCAAGGGCATTCCAAAGTAACTAACTAAACAAATTAAGCTAAGCCATAGATTTTTAATATGCAAAACAATGGAATTAATTCTAATCATGCCTAAACATAACTTTTTATGCTATAACAAAACATAAATGAACCAAAACCCTACCCCTGTGAGGACTATCACGCGACAGCTAGAAGCATCGCGCGATTGAGTGAGTCCATCGCGCGCATGAGGATTGGTGTACGATTCTCGTAACTTTGCTGACTTTAGGGTCAGAACTGGTATTGATTACCAGCCTTGGCTCTGCCAGCCCCCCTCAGGGATCAAAACAGTAAACAGTAAATGAATTATACCTTTGCTTGAGTGTTTCGGAAATGGATTGAACTAGGTGGTGTGGCTTGGAAAATGAATGTATGGAAGTGATTTTAGTAATGAAGTATGAGGAGTGTTTGAAAATGGTGTTGTCTTTCTTTCTTTGATCTTTTTTGTAACCCTTTGCAAGATGATCAATGAGGGGTATTTATAAGACAAGAGAAGGTGTGAGGTGGGTGAAGGACTTGGCCTAGTGACCAGCCAACAAGGCTGGCCAGCCCTCCTTGGTGGAGGAAGTGGCCAACAAGGTGAAAGGAGTGGTTGTGAGGGTGGTGCAACCCATGCACCTGCAAACACTGTTCAGTGGACGAAAACGGGTTCCCAGGTCAGTAGCTCCCTGATCATCACAAAATCTAGCTGGAAAAAGGTGAAAACGACAGGAGTTGACCATCGCGCGAGGGACTGGGTTCATCGCGCGATGGTTTTACCCACCCACGCTACGGTCAACAGTCAAGCTTTGACTTTGACCAACACCTGGCAAGTGAGGAGTCGCACAAGGGACCCAATGGGTCGCGCGATGGTCAACCCCTAAGGTCAGGGTTTTGACTTAGGGTTTTAGGGTTCAAGATGGATTTTGCTTACTCTAAGTTCAAACCATTTCACATTCAATACTGTTTTTGACCTGATTCATCATCAGGGAAACAAGAAACCGAAAAAGAAAGTAAATCAATTTGAGAAACCAGATTGGGGTGTCTACAAACACCGTGCGTTGCAACACACTATATTGTGCGGTGTATTACAACACCGCACGGTGTGGTGTGTTTAATACAATATCTGTTTTAATTTCTGAAAATGGTTTTTAAGCCAATACTTAACCAAAAGGGTCAAGCGTGACTGCAGAAAGTCCCCTTAGGGCCAAGACGGAGCCTAACCCAAGAAAACTTGCTTTTTACCTTTGGTGTTGAGCGTAGATGAAGGTGGATGATGACGAATGAGTGTGGGTGAGGACGGATGATGGAGGATGAGTATAGGCTTGAGGCTTGTGAGTGTTGAGGTCCCAAAGCTAGTGGAGTGCCTTGGAAGTGGAAGAGAATGGAATGTTTATTAGAGAGAGAAATGCTTAGAGAGTGTTAGTGATAACTTTCTCAAGACTTGGGGATAGAAAATGAGTGTCAGGACCCCCTTCCTCTAAGAGGAGGGGTGTATTTATAGGCAAAAGTCAAGAATTATCAATGCAAATGGGGGAGACATCTTCTAGGCCGGCTAGAAGTGCATCTTTCTGCAAAGCCGACTTTGAGTTGTGACTCAAATGAGCGTGACTGACAGCTTTCTGAGCAAGTCAGAACTTTCCCTAAAACACCGTGCGGTGTACCTCATGAACTCGTACGGTGTAACAAATTTTATTACACTGTGCGGTGTAGAGATGTCCCATGCGATATTTCAGGCTCAATTCTGGGCTTTTGGGATTTTCTGGGCTTTTGGGCCCTGGTTGGGCTTTTGGGTTATGTCAATTCACATTCAAGCTCTCGAAGGTTATATTTCCTTTATTTCATCATCGGGGAATTTAAAGAACCCTAGAGGTCCGGGTTGAGGTGCCTACAAAAACATGCTCCGATGGGGATGTAAAATGGCATAGATGGAAAAGGAAAGGGATATTTCCATCCCCATTTGACTACAGCTATAATTGACGGTCATCACCCCAACTGCTTCTACCAGATTTTTGGATGGCCGGAGTTATCTGATTTCGTCGGAAAGACACTGAAATCTGCAAGAACTCACTGAAATAACGTGCTTGGAGGTTGCCGGAAACTGATGTCAGAGAGAGGGGTTTGATCGGGTTTGTGTGAGGGAGAGGTCTGGTTTGATCGAGAGAGGGGAAGGGAATTCACGATCGAGAGGAAAATCTTCTGCTTCACGATCTGGTGATTCTGGTTCGTAGAGAGAGAGAGAGAGAAGGGGGGGGGGGGGGGGGGGTGTTGCAGGCTCCGGATCCTCTATCCGAGGGAGGCTGTCCGGCTCCTCTGTCCCACGCCTATGTAATTGCCACGTTACCCATGCTCCACCCATTTGACTTTGTTGTACTCGATTGCAATGTTTTGTTTGGATGCATTAACATCTTGTATTTATTTTTTATTTTTGTAGGGTTTATTACATGTCTTACAAAGATAATTCAAACCGCACTTATTCTTAGAATATTTTTTATGTGTTACTGAAAAAAATTAGCTCAATCTGATATCAGTAAAAGTTGTTTCACAATTTATCGGCGCCTTATGAATTCTGAAACTGCCCTTATTAAAATCGAATTAAGCTAATTTTTTTCAAGAACGCAAAAAAAATTATTGTAAGAATAACTTATAATTTGAATCATTTTTGTAGAACCCGTAATGGGTCCAAAAAAATAAAAAAAAATTATTAATTTATTTTATTTCCTGTTTCATGGATTCCAACCAAACAGCTTTTAATGGGAAATAAATTAATGCTTTTTTTAAATTTTTGTGGAGCCCGTTACGGGTCCTATAAAGATATTCAAATCACAAGTTATTCTTAAACTTATTTTTTATGTATTCCTGAAAAAAATTAGCACAATCTGATATCGGTAGAATTTTTTTTTCGTGAAGCCCATTATGAATCCTACAAAGATGATTCAAACTACAAGTTATTCTTATAATTTTTTTTTGCGTTCCTAAAAAAAATTAGCTTAATCTGATATCAATAAGGGCAGTTTCAGAATTCGTAGGGTGCTACCAACCAAACAAATTTTAATGGGCAAGAAATTAATGATAATTTTGATTTTTTGTGGGGTTCATTATGGGTTCTACAAAAATGATTCAAACGGCAAATTAGTCTTAAACTATTTTTTATGTATTCCTGAAAAAGATTAGCACAGTCCGATATCGGTAAGGGTTATTTCAGAATTCATAGGGCGCCCTCGAATTCTGAAACAGCCCTTAACGATATCGGATTGAACTAATTTTTTGAGGAACTCATAAAAAAATTAAGAATAAAATTTCAATTTGAATCATCTTTGAAAGACCTATAATGTAACGCCCTGATTTTCGGACACGTTTAATTAAATCTGTTTTAATGGATTTAATAATTCATAAGATCGATTTAAGAAATGAAATTTTATTAAACAGAGTTTAGCAGCGAAAATCTCAAATACTAAAGTCAAAATTTCTTAATTGTCTTACAACTCCAAAAATAAAACAAAATTTGACTAATGTGATAATATCTTTGGAAATTCAAATAACAGTATTTCAAACTAACAGAGCTTCTAAGGGTAAAACATCCAAAACTCGACAAACTCCCCTTCTTCAGCTGGGAGGTCCTCACCCTGGTACTGATCAACTTGTAGAAGATCCTGCTCTTCGGTCTCCTGATATCCTGCACCCTCTAGCAAATTGATCGCCAAAGCAATCGATTTACCAGGATACAAACGTATCCATGAGTGATAATTCACTCAGTAGAATAATCCTAACCCTACCAACCCTTACTCTACAATTAGCAGTTCAACAATATAACAATTGATAATATACAGATGGTATAAAATAATAGCACATCGTCTTTTTCTTTACTATCCATCAACTTACATGAAATCTAAGGATTCTCTCCACGAGATCCTTTCCTCCCACATCCACCAACTTTGACCGTCCCATGGAATAACTCTCCCTTTATTTGTCCTGCACCAGGGTTCTAAGCGAATACTGCTAAATTATGTATCCAGTCTGGATTCGCTTACAACCATAATAAAAGAACAGCTCACCATGACAACTCAGCATTAGAGGTCGCACTATCTCATTGTCAAGATCCTTTACCGTCTCCCAACTCTACACACTGGGTACTTTACCATACCCCTAATCTACACAATGGGTACTATACCGTATTCAAGGATCCTTTACCGTTTCCCAAAATACTGTACTGGAGTCCTTTACTGTCCTCCACACACACACTGGGTACTGTACCGTATTTAGGATCCTTTACCGTATCCCAAATACTGTACTCGGAGTCCTTTACCGTCCTCCACACTCTGAGTACTTTACCATACTCGGGGTCCTTTACCGTTCCCCAACTCAACTAAAGGTACTTTACCGTACCAGGGTCCTTTACCGGCACCCAACATACTCAATCAACTTTACCATTTTCCATTTACTTAACATCGTCTACGTGAGTCACTACTCGTAACCACTCAACAAACCTAAGTCTATTCTAGCACGTACATCATGATACAGTCAACAATAGCTCAATTCATCACACAAATTGTTTCAATGAGATAACAATATAACAATTGGTGTGTGTGAATAATCAAACACGCAAGAATTTGGAATGGGCCAAAGCCTTTTGGATTATTAAGTTTTGTTGAACAAGTATGTTCATTTATAAATTTTATTAGAGTAACTATTGTAATTGTAAGTATAAGCTATCAACTTTGTATCAATTAATGAAATCCTCGTTTTCTAACTTCAAATATGTAAAAGTGATTTATTTTGCTACTGTAGTTATTCTTATTAAACACTAGGATTATTATTTATAAAGTTTTTCTTTTGTTAATGGAGTATATTACCCGTTATTTTTTTTTAACTTGGACAAAATTTACTTATAGAAAAGTTTGGTTCATCTCTACCTATACACAGTACGACTATTTTAACATTAACGAGAAATAGATTAATCGTAATCCTAATCATTAATAAATTGGTAAAATGCGTTAAACACATAGTTTAGGATCAAATTGTAGAACAAAGGTAAACACAAGGGCCAAATTGCAATTTCAGAACATCATTTTAACAGGAAATCGTGCATGCTACAGTAACAGGTGGTTTTCCATTTCCAGAAAACAGAGCATTTTGGATCATGTGATTTTGATGCGTGGGTATATTTTCCTCCATATTATAACTTGTCAAAATCAACATATAGAATCTAAATATACTTAGGAGAAAGTAAGAGAGCGATTATTCTACCTTTAATCTGGACAAAACGATTCGGTGGAGTCCGGTGGATTTTCATTTGGCGGCAAAAGATCGGTATTCTAGCAGCAACTTAGGGCTGGAATAACTTGACCAAATATCTGCCATTTTCGATGATTCTTGAGTCTAACGCGAAGATCTTGAAACGCTCTACAACTTTCGTGTAGAAGTCTAAGCCCGAAAACCACTCTAAATAGGAGCAAAATGAACGTTTAGAAGATTTGCCGAATCTGCCTGGAAAACAGAATCTGAGAATTTTACCAAACTTTGAATGGTGATAACTCTATCAATTTTTGACCATTTTGGGTGATTCTTGGGTTGAAATCGAAGCTCTCGACGCCCTCTACAACATTTGTGAAGAAACTCAGGCCTAAAAACGACATCAACAAGGAGGAAACAGGCCATGAATAGAAGTACATGATATGGACAAGAATGGAGATTGGGATTAAAGATTTGATGATGTGAGTGCATGGGATGAAGTTGTTTTCCTCTCTTCTCTCTGCTGAATTAAATGGAAAAGAAAATGTGTTTGGTTTTTGTTGTGGACTTAGAGAAATAAAGGGGGAGTAGTGGAGGAAGGTGGGAGAGTGAGATGATAAGGGTGAAGGTGATGGCAAGTGGGAGGGAAATGAGATAGATAGAATCGGAAGAGATAAAGGGAGAGGGGATAGGAGCATAATCCCATAAATTGTGGGATGGGTATTAATATCTATATATAGATATATAGACACACAAATATAGTTACAAGCTAATTAATATTGTATGAGCTAAACTAATTTTAATCACCAAAAATTAATCTAGGTTCTAGTTTAATCTGATTACACTTTTAAATAATTAATCGATTACTATAGACTATTTGATTAAAAATAATTTCTTAATTCGAAAAAAATAGGGCGAAAATCCGGATCGTTACATATAATGGGCCCTACAAAAATTAAAAATAGTATTGTAATAAATATGTTTGGTTGGCTTTTTTTTTTTAATTTAAAAAAAAGACAACCAAACAAAACATTACAGCCGAGTAAAAGGGAAGTTAAGGGAGTGGAGCATGGGTAACGTGGCACATAGATTGGTATGGGACAGAGGAGCCGGACAGGCTCTCTCGGATAGAGGATCCGGAGCCGTTGTTTCATTGCTGGTTCGTAGAGAGAGAGAGAGAGAGAGAGAGAGAGAGAGTAAAGTTGTAAAATGTGATGGGAACACGCCAATAGGTGTTTTGATCGGACCGTACCCAACGTATCTTTTGAACGTTGATCAACAGATCCAAACTAAGCAATAGTCTATATCCCCCCCCCCCCCCCCCCCCCCCCCCGATAAATGTGTGTTTTTATCCAAGCATTTTACACTACAAAAATTATTTCTCTTCTCCACGAACACCCTCCAAAAAAATTAGTGTATCAATTATGGCATAGGAAAATTGTAGTGCGAGAGGAAAATTGCTCCTATTTTTGGACGGAAGTAAAAATTTTTTTTTGCAGAATTAATTTTTTTTTTAAAACTCCTCGATTACCGGATACCATAATTATTTTTAACGGAAGTAGTACTTGAATTTTTTTTTTTGAAAGTGTTAGAATATCTATTAACTCATGACACATCCTTGTACAAAACAGACTCAAGAGCGGGCGGAATACAACCCGAAAGAAAAAAGTTAGAAACTTTTCTACATTGGGATGCAACCCAATGAGCTGCTTTGTTAAGATTCCTACCACACCACCGAAAAGACCATCGATTACAGGTAGCCCATTTCCTTATATCACCGACGATTGTCTCAATCTCCCAAGGGCACTCAGATTCGGGATTAGAAACATATCGAACAAGGTTTTGGCAGTCTGTCTCAAAAATCACATTAGAAAAACCCTGCTCCATTGCCGTAACACAAGCAATTCTCAACGCCCATGCTTCTATAGCCACTGCCGAAGAAACTGTTGACTGTATTTAATGTAATTAGGAAGATACTCAATTAGGTAGAATCAATTAGGGATTTGATTTGATTTTATTCTCTTTCCTTATTTTACTTTGTATCCAGTCTATATATTGTACCTCATTGTGAGAAAAATAATAAATCAATCAAGTATTTCGACATGGTATCAGAGCGGGTTCCAAGAACCTGATTTCTTCTTTCTCTTCTTTTCTTGGTCTCTCGACCAAGTATCAAAGCCAGGGAGCCTGTCTCTATTCTCTCTCGAACGATCTTTGTTTCTCAGATCTATCTGAGAAACTCATCTTGTCCGACGAAGTACTCTCAGTTCTTAACAACACTGAGACTGCCTTCTCCGACCTTCTACAGACTCCGTCGCCCACTCAGTCGGACTCTGACAAACTTGCTTGAATCCCAGCAGTTACGTCATACCCTTATCTAAACCATATCAACTCCGGGTATCTCTGTTGCATCCCCACCAGATCTGGTAATATTTGGTTTATTCCTATTTTTTGGGTTGCTCTCGTATTATGGGTGATAAGGATAAGAAAACCGAAACATCAAGCTCTAAGGACACTGTTAAGGATCCATTTCATCGACGTTCTCTCACCTCAATTAAATTAAATGTGCGCCAATTATTTGCCATGGTCACGTGCTGTGACTGTTTCTTTGCGAGCAAGTGGTGAGACTTCTTATATCACTGATGCCCCATCTGAAGATTCTGTTTGGATTCAAAATGATTCGTATATTATGACTTTGCTTTGGAATAGTCTTGAATCTGATATTTTTAATAATGTTGCATGCCTTGACACATCCAAAGAAGTATGGGATACTTTACATGAGTTATATTCATCCGAACAGAATCTCTTTCGCATTTATCAGATTTATCAGAATATATTCTCTTTCCAACAAGGAGATCGATCGGTTGATGAGTACTTTTCTACCTTAAAAGGGATGTGGGATGAGTTAAATGTTTATCAACCTTTAACCACAGATTTAAAGGTTCAGCAAAAGTACAGAGATGAATTTCGAGTTACCAAATTCTTGTCCGGGCTGAATACAGAACTTGCTCCTCTCAGTCCCCAAATTCTTTCCGGCAAGGAAGTTCCTACTGTTGGTGAGGCTTTTGCTCGTGTTCGAAGGGCTGCTCCTCAGTCTTCTGTTTTAGAGCATCCAATTCCATTTGCCTTAGTTGCTCCTGCTACTGGTCCTATTCCATCCTTTGAGAATTTTAGCCACTCTAATCCTCCCCACAGTCGTAATGGTCCTTATGAACATGGTGGTCGACATGGCGGCCGTGGGGGGCGTGGTGGTCGTGGCACCAAGAAGTGTACACATTGCAATGCAACCAATCACACTGTTGAGTTTTGTTGGAAGCTTCATGGCAAGCCGGCTTAGGCTAATCAGGCTACATTTAAGGGGGAGTCATCTGGGCTGGCTCCTCCAGATCAGATTACTATCTCTAGGTCTGAGTATGATTCCTAGTTTCACAAGGCTAATGCATCTTCGACTTCCATTGTGACTCATGTCTCATCAAGTAATACTTGCCTTCACTCATCTTCTCGTACTGGCAGTACTCCATGGATTCTCGATTCTAGCGCATCTGATCATATGACAGGTGATTTGTCTCTTCTTATTGATGTCGTTACACCTTCCGTTCCTTCTTATGTTACTATTGCGGATGGTACTAAAATTCGTGTACATGGCATTGGTACTTATCGTGCCTCTGGCCTTATTTTTACTTCTATCTTATACTTACCACAATTTCCTTTTAATCTACTTTCCATTCATAAACTTTCTCAAACTCACAATTGTTCTGTACTCTTTTATCCCTCTCATTTTGAATTTCAGGATCTCAAGACGCAGAGAATGATTGGTGGGGGGTATGAGAAGAATGGTCTGTACTACCTTCAGCCGTCCAATCCTTCCAAGTTATCTGCCTTCCACTCCACTACCACACCTTACCAGTGGCATTGTCGTCTTGGACACCCATCTTCTGCCAATTTTCGCAAGATAGTCCCTGATTTACCTAGTTTTTCTCCTTTTAATTGTGACACTTGTGAACTCAGTAAACATCGTAGGGTTTCTTTTCCTTTACAAGTTGAGTCACTAAGTTTAGAATCGTTTGCTTTAGTTCATTCGGATATTTGGGGACCATCTCGTACCATAAGTTTATGTGGTGCTCGCTATTTTGTTACGTTTATCGATGATTTTTTTCGTTTAACTTGGGTATATCTTCTCAAAGATTGGTCTCAATTATTTTCTGTGTTTTCTAATTTTTATGCTAAAATTGTCACTCAATTTAATGCCAAATTATGTATTTTGCGGACTGATAATGCCCAAGAATATATTTCTCATCAATTTACGCATTTTACTGAAACTCATGGCATTATTCATCAAACTGCTTGTGTAACCACCCCTCAACAAAATGGGGTTGCTGAGCGAAAAAATGGACCGATTTTAGCAGTTGCTCGAGCTCTTAGGCTTCACATGCATGTTCCAAAATATTTTTGGGGTATGCAGTTCTTACAGCTAATTATCTTATAAATAGAATGCCTTCTCGGGCTTTGAACGACAAAACTCCTTACCAGATTCTCTTTCCCGATAAGGATCTTTTTTCTCTCCCCCCAAAACTTTTTGGTTGTGTTTCATTCGTACATAATTTCTCTCTAGGTCGTGATAAGCTTGATCCTCGTTCTTATAAATGTATATTTCTTGGTTACTCTCGGACACAGAAAAGATACAGGTGTTATAGTCCCTTACTACGTAAGCATTTTGTAAGTGCTGACGTGACATTCTATGAGACCATCCCATATTATTCCCCAGCAGGTGCACGGTTACAGCCACCCATGTTGGCTGATCTTGGTATGTCACCTTGTCTTCCCGAGATTGCTCATCGACCACCCATTACACCGGTCCGTCCTCCCGAGACTGCTCCTCGACCACCCATAAAACAGGTCTATGTTCGTCGCTCTTCCACCGCCGCACCACCCATTGCTCCTGCAGACCCAACTTCTTTACCCACATCATCTCCTTCACCGTCTGAGGATCCGGATTCTGACTTGCCTATTGCCGTTCGTAAGGGTACGCGTTCTTGCACTTTTCATCCTATTTCTCAGTTTGTGTCCTATGATCGTTTATCTCCATCTTTTCGCGCTTTTTCCGTGTCTCTATCTTCAGTTGTTGTTCCTAAGTCTTATTTGGAGGCTCTTTCTCATCCTGGATGGCGCTCTGCTATGGAAGAAGAGATGCGTGCCTTGTCCATAAATCATACTTGGACTCTTGTTTCCAAGCCTATTGGAGCACATATTGTTGGTTGTCGTTGGGTGTTTACTGTGAAATAAAATCCTGATGGTACTCTTGATCGACTGAAAGCTCGTTTGTGGCCAAAGGTTTCACCCAAACCTATGGGCTTGATTATACTGAGACTTTTTCTCCAGTGGTCAAACTTAATTCTGTACGGATTGTTATCTCTCTTGCAGCAAAACTTGATTAGCCTCTCCACTAGCTTGATGTCAAGAATGCCTTTCTGCATGGGGATCTGTCTGAGACTGTCTATGTGGCACAACCACTTGGTTTTGAGTCCAAGGGGGAGAGTGTGTGTCGTCTCCACAAATCTATATATGGCCTCAAACAGTCTCCTCGAGCTTGGTTCAATAAGTTCAGCAATACTATTATTTCTCATGGTATGACTCGGAGTCAGGCTCATCACTCCGTGTTCTTTAAAAAGACCACTCATGGTATTGTGATTCTCGTGGTTTATGTGGATGATATCGTCATCACTGGTAATGATAGCATTAGGATTCAAACACTAATTCGCCATCTTGGTTCTAGCTTTCTTACCAAAGATCTAGGCAAGCTTCGATATTTCCTTGGCATTGAGGTGGCTCGTTCCAAAACGGGTATCAGTTTATCACAAAGGAAATACACTCTCGATCTCTTGAAAGATACAGG
Source organism: Rhododendron vialii (assembly GCF_030253575.1). Lineage (NCBI taxonomy): Eukaryota > Viridiplantae > Streptophyta > Magnoliopsida > Ericales > Ericaceae > Rhododendron > Rhododendron vialii. The sequence goes on from NC_080561.1 coordinate 29,116,832, forward strand.
TTATATTGGGTCTAAACCTGTAGCTACTCCCATGGAGACTAATCTTAAGTTAATGCCTGAAGATGGTGAGCTGATTGAAGACCCTGAGATGTATCGGAGACTTGTGGGAAAACTTATCTATCTAACTATTACTCGACCCGATATCTCCTATGCAGTTAGTGTTGTCAGTCAATTTATGACTCGTCCTCGCGTTCCTCATATGGAGGCAGTTGTTCGTATCTTGAAGTATCTCAAAAATGCTCCCGGACGTGGACTTCTCTACAAATCATCTGGACATCTTCGTATTGAAGGATATACAGATGCTGACTGGGCAGGATCTCCTGCTGATCGTCGTTCTACTACTGGCTATTGCACCTTTATAGGAGGTAATCTTGTGACATGGAGAAGTAAGAAATAGTCAGTTGTAGCACGTTGTAGTGCTGAGGCAGAGTATAGAGCAATGGCTCATACCGCTGGTGAGTTGACTTGGTTGCGCACACTTCTACAAGAGTTTGGGATCCTAGTACATGGTCCTACTCCTCTATATTGTGATAATCAAGCTGCTATCCACATTGCTAATAATCCAGTATTCCATGAGAGGACCAAACACATTGAAGTTGATTGTGATTTCATTCGGTCAAAGGTGGAATCTAAAGATATTAATATTCCTTTTGTTCCTTTAGGCTCTCAACTGGCTGATATTTTCACCAAGGCACTTCCCAAGACTTCCATTGATACTATGTGTCACAAGCTGGGAGTACACGATGTTTATGCTCCAACTTGAGGGGGAGTGTTGGCTGTATTTAATGTAATTAGGAAGATACTCAAATAGGTAGAATCAATTAGAGATCAATTAGGGATTTGATTTGATTTTATTCTCTTTCCTTATTTTACTTTGTATCCAGTCTATATATTGTACCTCATTGTGAGAAAAATAATAAATCAATCAAGTATTTCGACAGAAACCATAGCACGACTACCACGCCATAACAGAGCAGACCCACCACAATCTCTAGCAACAATGCCAAAGGCAGCCAAGCTGCAGGAGGGTTTGAAGGCTCCATCAACATTGAACTTGACATAAGATGGGGGAGGAGGTTCCCACCTTACAGCACGAGCATTTGCTGGTAAAGGAGAAGTGCCAGAAGAGACCCCATCATAAATTGCTTTCAAGTGGTCAGCATTAGCCCTCTTAGCCTGATCGATCACTTCTTCAGGATTAGGAGACTTACTATTGAATACGAACAGATTGCGTGCTTTCCAGATGGCCCAACAAAGCTGGAAAATTTCACCCACCACCTCGGAGCTAGTTTCCTTCGCCATATCTCCACACAGCAGATCTTCCACCCATTTATCCACCGCCACCACCTCCTTACACAGAGTCCAGAAAGATTTCCCGCTCCCAAACCATACCGTTCGACTCCAAGGACAATGGAACAGAAGATGCTCGATCGTTTCGCTTGTATTGTTACAAATTTGGCATATAGGGGTAGGAGCACACTTTCTTTTGAACAGGTTTGCACGACACGCTACCCAATTCTTAATAGCCTTCCACATGAACATATGAACTTTGGGCATGACCTTAGTACCCCAGAGCTTTTTCCACGTAGTCTGTGATGGAGAAAAGGAGGACGACGGGAGTGTAATGTTCTTTTTTGGGGAAATAAGAAGTAGTACTTGAATTAGGGTTGAGAAAGTTGGGGAAAATTAAGGTGGAGGAAAAATTAGTTAATTATCCATCCATTTTTTACATCTCACTATTGGAGAGGGGTGAGTTCTATTTTATATCCAACTAACTTCTAACCATTTTTTTCGTCTAAAATAACTATCCATCCGGATGCAAAATATAACTCCATTGGAGTTGCTCTAACTTGATTTGTGCACTGCTTGTTAGTGATCTGATTGACCCAGTGGCAAAACAGCGGAGTAGTAGTCTGGTGCATTCGATTTTGCAACGGGAGGAGGCCGAGCTGGCCGGTAGAATCCATTCCCATTCCGAAATCTGAGATGGAGGATCGATGGATTTGGCACTTTTCAATTGATGGCATGTATTCTGTGAGTTCGGGATATGAGTCTGCACTTAGGCTCAAGCATAGGGAGGAACATAGAGGACAAGAGAAAGGGTGAATCAAGTTCATGGGGAGATGAGAAGACGGTTTGGAATAAGGTTTGGTCAATCCCACTTCCTAATAAAATCAAACACTTTGTTTGGAAATGTATTCAGGGTATTCTCCCAGTTCGGGAAAATACGTATCGGTGCAAAGTTACTATGGAGATGATTTGCCCTATGTATTGCACTCTGATTGTGAAACTTTTCCCCATTAGTTTTTAGACTGTCGCTATGCACAAGTAGTTTGGAGGTTTTTGCCGATTGGGTTCGTACCTAGCTAGTATGAATGAAAATGCTTCTATTCTCGAGTTTAAATGAAAAAAGAAAAGGGCTTCAAAGACTTTACTCAAAAATTTCTGTCTTTGTTTTTGTGTAGAAATTAACTTAATTGAAAAAAAGCGTGACAAGGAATGCAATATTTTCCTGGGGAAAGTCGATTCACCAACCTCACTCAGCCCAACCATCCAGTTGGAATTTGATTATTCACCATGTACATGTACGAGAATCAAATTAATTAATGGCACGTTTTCACTTAGATTTGGTTATTCATTGCGTACTAGAAATGAAAATGGGATGCCGTTATTTGGACTCGAACCGAGAGAATATTATGGCTCATATAAATGTTAAGTCTAAAATTAAAAAATAATTTGGGCAAGTTTTTTTTGCCAAAATTATGGAAAATGAGTCTTCCAATATCAGTAGATTGGTAATGATTGTGTTACTTCACTCCTGTCTCTCTCAACAAGAAAAGGACATGCAAAAATATACAACTCTGTTTTCATTTGGTATTAATTATGAAGTACTCCGATGACAAACTCAAATCTACGCATAAACATATAAACTTAAGCAAATTGTTTGTTAAGCTCCGTTCAGCTAAGGTTCTTATTTGTTAAGTACTCATTTCCCGCTTTACGACAAATGTCATGCTCTCACAATACATCACATTTAATTCAAAAAATAAGTAATAATGTGGGTGTAAATTAATTTACAAGGGAGGAAATAGCCAATAGCCTTGCGAACATGAATAAAAGATTTGACTCTTTCTTGATTTGTGTAAAAAACGAACAAAATTCAATCTGGCAGGAGCTTGAGTTAAAGACTAGGGTGGGTCGTTACAGGTTTTACTCAAATTTGAATTCTTAATTAAGACAATAAAACAGGAGCAGGTGCCTTTGGACAAAATTTAAAAGTCTCTTTTGTTTATTTTGCAAAAAAAAATGTCTTTAAGTAGAGACAATTTGTTTGGACTAACTTTGTAATTTAAAGACAAAGACCATTTGCATCCAGCCAAACACCTACTCCCTTCGTCCCTAATTGAATGTCTGAATCGTAAACTTAGGTCTCTAAAAAGATGCATTTTTTTCGTTAAAAAATTCAAAAATAATTTCATAAATCAATAGATATTAATGAGTTCTTTCAAATTATGAAAAAAGTTTGAATTTTTTAACCAAATTTTTTTTTTTAATAACCTAGAGTTGCAGGCTGGACATTTATTTAGGGATGGAGGGAATATTATTTTTGTTTGTTCAAAAGCTCAAAAAAGAACCTAAAAAAATCTGCCCAGAGGCTGCTAAAATCTCCATTCACGCCCTTTTCATTTGTGTAATATTGCAATTGCAACCTATTAACCAAGCGAACATCATTTTGATTGGATATCATTTGGTATATTTCCAAAACATATTTATTTTGACAAAATACATTACAGTTGATCAGAACTCATCATTTTATTCCAAGGAAAATGTGCCTCAAATACATCTCAGACGATGTCCGATCAACATATTTTTTGACGTGTTCAATGTTTTCAGCAATATTTGAAAAGTGAATGATTAATATCATTGGAGTGGATACAAAAAGGGACGACAAATAACGGACTAGAGGATCCAGCTCATTCTCGGTAATATAATAGTGCAAATAACCAAAGTTTGTTTGCCTCTCTTCCCCTGCCCTTTGGAACCCTAGTTGTTCACTTTACCAAGTTTAACTTTTATCCTATCATCCATTCAATTGTTTCTAACTCTTGCTTAATCTATCAATTAAACCTATCGAGTCCTTAAACTTTTCAAATCAATATTTACTTTAGTCACATTTTGAATTCCCCTAACAGCCACAATTCGTTTGAAAATATTGGAGAAATAGTTATTTTCAATTGTAAACCACTATTGATCAGAAACCTATATATTTTTATAGAGACAATGTCCGTTAATTTGGTTGTTTTTTTCCCCTAAAATTAAATAATGTACTAATGTTCTTAATCGTAAAAAAGAAGAAGAAGAAGATATTTGCCTAAGATCGTATCCATACGTACACGGTATATACACACATCATTATTGTGGGGACGTTTTTCCATTCACCACCAGATCTAATGGCTAAATGAGCCTCTATGTAGACCTCAATACCAGGACAGTCGTTGTGAATATCGATCCCAAAAGTTTCAAGGACTCAATAGGTTTAATCGACAAGATTAAGGACGAAATAGAAATAAAATCTGATAGTTGAGGGGATACAAGTGGAATTTAGCCAAAGCGGGAAAGTGAAAACCTTAACCGCAGAGCCGTAGAGCGCCAAATCCCTGAAGAGAGGGTTTTGTTCCAGTGTGTGGAGTAATGGCGAACATCGCTGTCTGTGCGCGATTCAGACCTCTGAGCTCCAAAGAGAGAAGAGATCATACCGATGGCGTCTTCATTCGATCCTTGGATGCTGAAACTTTCGTTCTCAAGGTTCCTCTCTCCCATAATTCTACGTCTTCTTTATTTATATATAATACATGTATATAAATGTATGTACGTGTTACGTATTATGTATTGACATATGTATGTACAGTGGCGGATGCAGAATTTGTGTCTAGCAGGGGCCCGAATCACGTGTATTTTCATATTGATGGCAAAAAATGTATTGTTATGAGCCCATATTGCTGCTTGTGAGGTCTGAAGAAGATATGAGATTGGGTGTATGTGCGTAGACATCGCTTAATATTATACACGCAACCTAAAAAATTATTGATAACTTGAAATTTTAGGGTTTTTACCCCACAAATTGAAAATTTAAGGGATTTTTTTCACTCAAGGGACTTGTAGGGGCCAATTTCATTAAATTTTTGTTAATTAACCTGAGAATTGGTATAATAGGCGATAATATTTGGAGTGGTGCAAGAGCCCGGGTCCCCCCTTGCACCTTCTCAGGACCGCCCCTGTGTATGTATGCCACAAACTTGTACATTTGCATGTACCTATGCCCATGCATGTTTAGCGATTGCAATTCATGAAAATGTAGGATGAGAAACAAGAAGAGCACGAGTTTAGCTTCGATAGGGCATTCTACGAGGGATCTGAACAAGCCGATGTCTACGAATTCTTAGCTCTGCCAATTGTTCGAGGTATTGTTCAAATGTGTTTCGAGTTCTTTGTTTTCCAGCAGATTATTATAAGCGTTATTTTTGAATGTTAGATTCACAAAATTGAGTTATACGTATCTTCCTTGATTGCCCGATGATTCTGATGAAACAGATGCTGTTAATGGAATAAATGGGACAATCATTACATATGGACAGGTACTTGACATGTACTTCAGTCTGTTTTTGGAGTTGAGAATCTAGATGTGGAAACTCTTTTCAATCGAATAATACTCGTGGAACTGTGTACCACAGTAGACATCTATCTGTCTTTGCTGTACATGTCCACTGAGGCATGTTGTCCTGATTTTTGTCAATGTGCTATTAAGTACATCTGGGAAATGCTTTCTTCTTGACGTTCATGTGTATGCTAATCTTAACATTCCATTGGACCTGGAAAGCCCTCTATGGCTCTATTACATGCTTAACATCCAGTAAATGTCAATTGTTGCAAATGGAGTCATTCAAAGAGGTCAAAGTGCAACAAGTGATGGCTCTAGCCTCTAGGTCATTGATTTTACTAAATCATTAGCATAAATCCTTAAGGTTCCCTCTCCCACTTTTCCAGTGTTTGGATTCCTGCTGTAACATGCCTGTTAGAGTTGGGCCATTGATTTCCGTAGGATGTTTACACTTTTAGCCTTTTCGCACACTCAAGCGCAATAATGCATGTCCAAGAAGTAAGTACAGAATTACAACCACTGGATGTTATCTCTACGTAGTTCTGTGGTTTCTTCAGCCATACGCGGTTTGTGACAACTGACAAGTGACCACCAACTGCAAATGTAAGTAAGTAATTAGGCACATTAAATCATCTGACATAGAGCTTCCTCTCCCTTTCTTTAAAGGAAATTGTTCGGAAGGCATTCCGCACTGTTACTGTTGCAAAATTTTGCACTTTCTCATGTAAGTGTGGACGACTGAAGCTTGTAAATTTGGTTTATTCCCAGCAAGCTCATTTTCACATTAAATCATAAGCAATGAGATGTGAGTGTAGCTTGCTTTTTGAAATGTAGTTACTAGTCGGGGTTTAAACTTTAAAGGTAGAAGCACATAGTTATTTTCAATTGCAGACATACTATGCATATTTATTTTCCATTTGACAAACTTCCTTGTCAATTCTGTCACAGACCGGAGCAGGGAAGACATACAGCATGGAGGTGATGTATGGATACATCATGAATATATTCCAGATGTCGCAGTTATGACTCAGATTTGGCTCATACATAACCTTTTTCATCCAGGGTCCCAGCATTCTGGATTGTGATGAGAAGAAGAAAGGGTTACTCCCAAGAGTAGTGGGCGAACTTTTCACGAGCATTAAAATTGCTGAAGATATGTCGAAGTACACAATCAAATTGTCGATGGTAGAGATCGCTTCTGTTTTTATTGCACACTGCTATATGTTAGCTGGCATTGTTAGATAGAACTAATATTTATTTGTTCTCTTTTCTGGTGACCTTACAGGTGGAGATTTATATGGAGAAAGTAAGGTTTGTATCACCTAATGAGGCATTTATTTTGTTTACATGACTCTATCCAGCTTTTTAATCTGAGTTAATCATGGTTGTAGTTCTTTCTTTCAGGGACCTTTTTGATTTGTCAAAGGACAACATACAGATCAAGGAGAGTAAAGCGCAAGGAATCATCTTGTCTGGTGTAACGGAAGTGAGTTTTCTTTTCTTTCCTCATCTTTTCCTTCCTGAAAGCAATGAAAAAAACCGAAATGTGTAAGCATTGATATGCTGCTGGAAGCAAACCTTTCTCTTTTTGTTGGGGCTTTACGAGAATTTGGTTTTGAGGCTTTTGTATTAGCTTGGTTGTCTCTAAGCCCAACATGCATGGCAAAAATTTAGAACGACGACGAGAGGCTATTCATGTTTCAGTTATCCATCTGAATCTCTTGAATCTGAGGATTACTTGGATATTCTGAGGGTAGTGCAATGTGGAAGCTACCCAATGGCCTCAAAAGTTACTCATTAGCCAAATCTACCTGGCAGTAAAACCCCTGCATCCTACATCCCATACACAGTAAAACACAAACTAACTTTAAGCGGATCCCATATCTTAATGACATGGGTGTGTAATTTCACTTTCATGATATCATATGTTCTTTCACATTTCCAAAAGCCAGTCTTCCTTTTTCAGATCTCTGTATTGGACCCTGCTGATGCATCACGAGTTCTATCTGTAAGATGTCAACTGCTTGAGTGGTTTCCTCAGTTTTTATTGCATAAAGACCAGCTTCTTATATGATCTTGAAAATACAGAAGGGGATTGCCAACAGAGCAGTTGGAGAGACCCGTATCCTCCGTTTCTGTTTCCAATAGTATTTATTCGTTTTACTGTAAAGTACTCGCTGTTATTTTCTATAATCTGCTGTTAAACTTTATCATACATAGAAATGAATATGGCAAGCAGTAGAAGTCATTGTGTATACATATTCACAGTCCAGCAGGAACTAATCACTGATAAGAGGTAATCTCTTCATTATCCCCACAAAAGAAAACAGTTCTTCCTCCATCCTAATTAGCATGAGGATTGAGCTTAAGTGGTTTTTGACATCTGGTAAGTGTCTACAGGTCGAAAACGGGAAAGTTGGTTCTTGTGGACTTGGCCGGATCTGAGAAAATCGAGAAGACTGGGGCTGAAGGAATAGTTCTTGAAGAAGCCAAGACAATCAATAAGTCACTTTCTGCTCTTGGCAATGTAATCAATGCATTGACCAGCAGCACACCTAGCAAAGCGAATCATATTCCATATCGCGATTCTAAGATCACTAGGATTCTACAAGATGCTCTTGTTAGTTTCTTCACATCACTTCCTTCTTCCTATATCCTTTTCAATTTGTTTTTGAGGCCACTTGTTCTCATGTCACAGGGAGGGAACTCCCGAACTGCATTACTGTGTTGTTGTTCACCAAGCCCTTCTAATGCGTCAGAAAGCCTGTCCACCCTGCGTTTTGGTGCAAGGTATCTCATGAACAGGTTGCTGGAAAGCATTATAGTTATCCTGCAAGCATTGAGTTGTTTGTAACTTCCATCCTAAGTTATATAGGGTTATAGTGGCAGTACCACTGGACTATTTTTAGCTTGGTTCATGCAAGTAAAAGGTACTGTGAGATCATTTTTTTAGGGTTGATTTTCCCTTTCAAGCAATATACGTTCTTATTAACTCAAATTACCAAACAAAAATCAAGAAATTTAACCTGCATACTTGTTTAGATATTTAAAGGGTGGGGACTTGCACTCTTTGTATCATTTTTGGTCCGTTGATTTTTTCTTGTTTCACTTTGCAAATTAGTGATATCTAATTCGAACTTCAGGAACTTTTTGTCGATATGTGAAATTGTACCTGTACTCTTCTTATTAGTCGATGTAACTTTTAGACACGCTTTTTTTTTTTTCCCAACCCACCCCCCACCCCCCACCCCCGCCCCTTCATTAAAGGAAATGGACAATTTATAACCTTTTGAGCAGGGCAAAGCATATAAAGGCATCGCCACATGTCAGCTGCAAGGACGATAAATACACCAAGAAGATTGGAGCTCCAACTCCTCCGCCTGCAGATGAGTGCTGTCAGAGAATTCTAGAAAAAGTAAGACAATACTTTTGAACTTCTGTTCGTGGACTGAGAATTGTCTATAAGCAAGTTTACTTCGTGCATACAGCTGAGGGACATAATGGATGTTGAAGACGTGAATTTACTTGAGGAGTGCTTCATACAAGAGGGTATTCTCTTCGATATCAACTCAGTAGAAGACTTGGAATCAGCTTACGAAGACGTTACATGCCGAACAATTTCCTCATTGCAACAAGCTGTAGAAGAACTTGTCGTCACTGGCGAAGAGGTAAGAGGAAGAAGTAATTGCTTTGAGAAAAAGTTCATTCTATTTAGTTTTCAAGTCTTGAATCCGGAAAAGAATTACAACAGAGGCAAAAGGTAAACCTGATATTGAATCTGGTATAACTGAAGTTCTAATGTTCGATTTTGGTGTTCTATGTACCGTAACTATCCTTTTGTCTTTTTGAAGCTTATGAGAGAGAACAAAGCTCTCAAGGCCAGATTGGAAGCTGCTGAAAGATCTCTTGAGCTTCGCGAAGGGTATGGGGAAAGAATGAGCTTTGTTGATATGATTAAAGACTTTGGATTCTTCATCCCATGGTTTGGATCTGTCTTTCATGTCAACACGGTGGAATGATATCTCCATCAGTCTTGGGACATGTAGTGGTACAGTCCGAAAAAGAATTGCACTTCTTTACTTTCATTCGTGTTACTGAAATGAAGAAGGTTGAAAACTAGTTCTGTTTTCGCCGGCTAAAGCAAAACATGTGGAAAAAAAATCAAAGAGAAGAATAGAGGTTCACCAAAGTGACTCAAGTGAGTACATTCTTTGATGAGTTTTTTTTGGTTCGCAAGCCATTCTGTATGTGTATATTGCTAATGCGTCTAGGTTCTACATATTTCAAATAAGTTCCTGAACAACTTTGGTAAATCAAAAGATGCATAGAGACTAAAGAATGCAGGATCTGGGAAACTCTTCGGTAGACTTTCCGAGGTTTTAAGAGCTGCCAAATCTGGCCTTGGCAAAAATCAGGCAGTCATCACAAGAAATAGGTAGGAAAGGAATCGCTTCCACCTGCAAATATCAATTTTGTCTCTCTCTATAAATTGAAGGGTTCTCAGGGTTGCAAGGTAAATATTTGATAAGGGAATTTTGGGTAAAGGATCTCCCTCATTGGAAATTTTTGTTGGTTAGTTATGATGAAAGTTTTTTTTTTCTTTTCGATTGGCTAGGATGAAAGTTGTTGCGATATTTTTCCTCATTTTGTTTTCAATGTGTTTTTTTTTTCCTGATAATAAATGGAATAACTTGATCTCATTGCGGCCATAATTCTGTTGACAATGTCCGTTTCATAAGTTATAGAAGCTCCAACTCTGACGCTTTGAGTCCTTTTTACGGACGGAATAGACATTAGTCACTAGGTGTGGGAGATGATCTTATGAAAGGTTGCTGCGTAGATTGACTAAGCAAGAGTCATCAGCAGGCTGCTGTGCCTGCTAAATGGTCGTTGTCCCTAGCTAAAAATGTGATCCGAACCGTTGTCATATGTGTTTAATGAAGTTAATAAAATGAAACAATCCGAACCGTTATCACATGTCTTTGGCTGAGGAGTGCTCAAGTGGCTTGCTTGTGGTGGTGGCTTGTCTTCTATTTTTTTGTGTGTGTGTGTTGTTTTTGTATTTTTTCTGCTCACACATTCACACTGTGTTTTGTTCCTTAGGCTTCAAGGCATTCGCATGTCATCCGGCGCCCTTTGCGCCCTCTATCTTAGGCAATAGCACAGTTGTGTTTTGTTTTATGTCTGTTAAACCCTTGTACTCTTTTCTTTTCACGTATATATGTTCTTCTTCGATGCAAAAAAAAAATAATGAAACAATCCAAGAGTATTTACTTTCTTTCATTTTTTCCGTTTATTTTTCAGGCTCCTCCAATCACTTTTGATGCATCCGAAATTCGTGGTTTTTTACAGTAATTCCGACCTTTTCTTTGGAGCAAAGTAATATCATCATAAAATAAAATAAAAAGTAGCAATATGCACCTTCCTCTTTCCGACCTTTTCTATTGCTAACCGTGAAAGCAAAATTCATTTTTTGCTTTCAAAATTGAAATTCTGGTTGGTCCCATTTGCTTTTGAGGGTTTTTTGAATTCCTTAATTGCCCTGCCCTGCCCATACATATTACTTTTTCTACCCAAACACGTCCTTGTCTTCTAATTTCATATCACTCCATAAACGTCACTTACTTGGAGGTTGTTAAGGGGTGGGTGTCAATCTGTTCACTGAAGATGAAATCCCATGCATATATGTTGGAATACTCCAAATAAAGAGTAATTTTAAAGAGACATATATTAACTGCATGCCCCTGCTAAAAAATTGTGTTCCCCTAAAAAACCAATGGGATGGAGAGGGTACCCGTCGCAGCGGAATTCACAAAAGATTACGATGTAGGATAAAAATGGAGAGTTTTTGTATTTTATTTTTATTGTTTTAGAATAAGATTTTGAATAGGAATATTTTCGTTTAGGTTAGAGTTATTAACTTTTTGTATTCAGTTTGATTTTGATTTCTACATTTATTAGGATTCTTGGTCTACAAGATTAGGATTTTATTTTAATTAATTAGAAAATATATTTTCTTTAATGCCGTTTGTTTTGGCATGATTTAAGATTTCTTTTACAGTAGGATTTTTAGGGTTAGGGTCTTCTGAAAAGGGCCGTAACCTATTCAATTATTCAACTTTTTAAAACTTTTACATCATCAAGAAACTCTGAATATTATTGATGCAAAAGTTTTAAAAAGTTGAATAGGTTACAACCCTTTTTATAGAACCATAACCTTAGAAATCTTACTGTAAAAGAAATCTTAAATCATGCCAAAATAAGCGGCATTAAAGAAAAGATATTTCCTAATTAATTAAAATAAAATCCTAATTCTTGTAGACCAAGAATCCTAATAAAAGTAGAAATCAAAGTCAAACTGAATACAGAAAGTTAATAATTCTAACCTAAACGAAAATATTCTCAGTCAAAATCTTATTCTAAAACAATGAAAATAAAATACAAAAACTCTCAATTTTTGTCCTACATCAGAAATCCAATGTACGAGGCTTTGGTTTTCACAAAAATTACAGAGATTTGATGTGGCCAACCTTATTCGCTCGTGCTAAATAAAAGACTCCTCATTTTTTAAATCCGTGAAGCGTATAGTCTAGCTGCAGCATCCATATTAAGATGCCTCCTAATGACAAGAATGCTACTCTGCCACATCATTGTGGCTGCAATCATCGAAACTTTCATGTCTTTTTTTTTTTTTTTTTACTTTGATCTAATATAACCACATGATGCATACAAAGGATGTATCGGTAAATAGTACAAGGATTCCATTGGTTTGGGGTTCCTCAAGTCTAAAGCAAACTTTTGCCGCACTCCAAAAAGGAAACTTTACAAGAGTGGTGGGTACTGGTTGGTACTCAGTTACTCAATACACAACGACAGCAACCAGCCAAGCTCTGTTTCCACAAGCCATGGCTCTCAAGATCTGTGTCCTTCTAACCATCACCTTATGCTCACTCTTCTTCCGTCCTACCAATTCCATTGACTTCAATTTCCCAGCAATTTTCAACTTCGGCGATTCGAATTCCGACACGGGCGGCCTTGTTGCCGGGGTTGGAGACCGCCTCGACCCTCCAAACGGGCAGATTCACTTCCAAAAACCATCCGGAAGGTTCTGCGATGGCCGCCTCATCGTAGATTTTTTGAGTAATTTCGTTGCCCTTAGTTGAAAATTTTCTCTTCATTGACAGACTATGGTTTTAAGCAGTTGGATTTTTCAACATTGGTAACACCTCTGTTTTCTTCGTTTTTATTCCCTTGTTTACTCTGTTTTCGTGATATCTACGAACGTTGGGATCCTCAGTGCATTTGGCAACCTCTCTATCAAAATTCTGCGTCCGCAAATGCTTGATGTCCTCCCTATCAGACCAAGTTTCTAACAGAATATGTTCAACCGAATCTGATGAAAAATAAGATTAAGGATTGTAGATAGCCGTAAATGTTGCTATACCAGCTGTTTGCTTAAGGATTGTAGATAGCCGTAAATGTTGCTATACCAGAATAAGATTTAGGATTGTAGATAGCCGTAAATGTTGCTATACCAGCTGTTCGCTTATTCTTGATGCTTATTTACTGGGTGCCCTTTCCGTGTTTGATAATATGCCTTTTTCCTGTGTGTTTTTTTCATTTCAGTGGATGCAATGGACATGCCATTTCTGAACCCATATTTGGATTCAATCGGGCTGCCTAGTTTCCGAAAAGGGTGCAACTTCGCAGCAGCAGGGTCTACCATTCTTCCACCGACTGGATCGTCTGCATTCCCATTTTCATTTGGGATTCAGGTGGCTCAGTTTTTAAGATTCAAGGCTCGGGTGCTCGAACTGCTCAAAAGTACGTTCATTTTGAATTTTGCAATTTGCAAAAACATGTTGCCTTTTTTTTTTTTTATAAGTGCAAAGAATGCTTTCAGAAAGGTTGGAAGTACTAACGTTTTTGTTCTTCTTTGTGTTTGAGTCATGGTGCAGACAAGAAACTTGACAGGTACTTGCCTGCAGCAGATTATTTTGCAAAGGGGCTTTACATGTTTGACATAGGCCAGAATGATCTCGCTGGTGCCTTTTACTCCAAGCCATTGGATCAAATTCTTGCTTCGATTCCAACAATTTTAGCAGAATTTGAAGCTGGAATTAATGTAAGTGGTTTTTTTCCCCCTCTCGGAAACTCGGGGGTGCAATTGACTAGAATACGCGCTTGATGCTGTTTCATACGCAGTTTTGAAGACAAACTGTATCTCCGATCGTCCTACATTTTCGTCATTTATGTGCGACACCGAAATGGGACAAGTAGAACAGGAGAGATGTGGTATAGGTAAGCTAGATGGTCCGGATCGTGCAATTAGTCATGTTTCTTTGGCTGAGAAGGGTAGGCAGGATTCGTTATCCCGGAAAATGATCCCGGATTACTTATTGAAATGGGAAAAGTAGGACACAGGAGGTATGGTATTCCTAGGCCAAATTGTGGAGTTGATCGTGTTGGTTGGTATCCCGGGTTAAGTTATCCCGAGGACACAAGAGGTATGGTATTACTTATTGAGATGGAAAAGTAGGACACAGGAGGTATGGTTTGGTATCCCGGGTTAAGTTATCCTGAGGAGGGCAATTTAGTATCTTGGAGAATTTAGTCGAAAACTTATCCACGGTCAAGTTGTCCCACTTGGGGAATAATTTATTTATTTATTTATTTTTGTATTGCCAATTTGTGACTACCAAATGCTAGATCACTTTATCCTGGGGTTATTTAGTTTGATCTTGACCTTTATCTTGCTGATCAAACGCGAACAAGATATTGCTTAGGACTACCTATCAGCACATTAATAGTCCAACAAATCAATCAGGACCTTTATGCTATTCAAGTTAACAAACAATTCCATCACAATTCTCATAAAATTTCATGCAACCATTATGATTGAACTACTTTCTTGTGTTTTTTGTCCAACTTTTGTTTCTGCAGAAATTATATGACCAAGGGGCAAGGAATTTCTGGCTTCACAATACGGGTCCGCTCGGATGTTTGGCTCAGAATGTTGCGAATTTCGGAAGCGATCCATCAACGCTCGATGAACTAGGATGTGTGAGCTCCCATAACCAAGCCGCAAGGCTTCTCAATCTGCAGCTCCATGCGCTGTGTAAGAAATTGCAAAGCCAATACTCAGATGCGAATGTCACATATGTTGACATATTCACAATCAAGTCTAACCTCATCATGAACTATTCTCGTTACGGTGAGTACAAACCTAGAGCAAGTAATAAATTTTACTTGCATTTTGATGCCAAGAACTTGAACATAAGTGAAACTCCAATGCATTCTTCCATATTTCTTGTTTTACCGATTTAAGCAAAATTTCAACCAGAGGGGTCTGTGATGTGCATATGTAACGCTTCGAATTTTGGGTACGTTAAATAAGACATTTTATTATTAAAACGAAGTGAGTCTAGCTCATTATTACATCGTAAACCTTACAAAAGTACTTTTATTCAAATAACGGAGGGAACTAGGGTTCCTATCTACTGTTCCGCTTCTTCCTCCATCCTGGCTAGCTCCTCGGCTCCGAAGGCCTCCAAGGTGTACATCTCACCCTGTTCATCTATGAGGTCTGACACATTATACCGGCATCACCACCAATATAATATGTCAGGGTCACCAAAAGGTAACATCATGAGCTACAACGCTCAATAGGAATATCTTACCCACCAACCTTAAACTTACAATCAAAAGGTTATAAAAACACATCGATTTCCACATGATACGTGTATACACAGCTATAAAAGACAATATCAATAACACATCCGCAATCGCTATATAACTATCGTTGGTGTCCAAGATTCTCTGAGTTTCTCCTACGCGACTCGTCGTAGACCGTGTCAACATTTTCATTTACAAATCAACCTTTCAAAAATCATTTTTAACACACCCAACCTCGGTTCCGCCGTTCCAGGTTCCCGAGTATCCTCACAATGGCTCCGCCGCACCGGGTTCCCATTGGCACACAAAATCTTGCATTGGCTCCTCTCCGCGGATAACCAAGCCATACCTCACCATGGTTCCGCCGGTCCGGGTTCCCATGGGAACGCACACAACCTCACAATGGTTTCGCTATTCCGGATCTCCATTGGAACACACACAACTTCACAATGGTTCCGCTTTTCCCGGATTCCCATTGGAACACACACAACCTCACAATGGTTCCGCTATTCCAGATCTCCATTGGAACACACACAACCTCACAATGGTTCCGCTTTTTCCGGATCTCCATTGGAACACACACAACCTCACAATGGTTCCGTTTTTCCCGGATTCCCATTGGAACACACACAACCTCACAATGGTTCTGCTATTCCGGATCTCCATTGGAACACACACAACCTCACAATGGTTTCGCTTTTCCCGGATCTCCATTGGAACACACACAACCTCACAATGGTTCTGTTTTTTCCGGATTTTCATTGGAACACACACACACCTCACACAATGGGCAAGTCCGGCCTCATTGCGGATTTCAAAACTTTTCACCATTTTCAAATGTTTCTTTTACACACGCACACAACTCACATAATGCCACCCAAAACTGGTCATTATGTTGTTTCAAAATATTTCCTTCCTCGAAAACATTTCCCTTCATTAACCACACCCTAGGTGTCATGTTTCTACTTTCTCGGTTCTCGTATCTCGTTTACATGCAAAGACTCCACGGTAGGACAAAAATAAGCATGAATCATTCTAACAAAATCATTTACTTATCACGCTTAATCACCACTTATAGCATAACGCCACATGTACGGACGCCTTTGGAGTGAAATCACTTATGCTTTATCACACCACAAGTAATACAAGCAATTCATATATATATATGCATGCTCATAATCATCTCAAGATCAAAATACAAATACTTATAAACAAACAATAAGTTCTATCTTAGCAATTCAAAGCAACAACGTTATACTTGAGTAAGTAAGTAAATAAAGATAACCTACTTTATACTTGGGGTGGACGATAAGGAGATCCTACCTTACTTCTTGGCGGTAGTCGGCTACGGAAGGTTAGTCGGTTATCGACGGAGTAACCTTCTACGGTAGTTCCCGGTAGCTTCGAAAGAGAAAGGTTTCTCTCGAAACTTCTACTTGACTAACACTACTCTAATTTATGGATCGAAGGGTGGTCGAGTGGCGGTTTAGTGGCGGCCTTGGATGAGTTTCTTTGAAGAACTCAAGAACCACTCAAGAACATGAAGAACAAAGAAAGAACAAAGGAATTTCTAGAGAGAGAAGTTGAGGATTGGAAAGGTGTGAGTTCAAAGCTTGAAATGGCTTGCTATTTATAGGCAAAATCTTGGGCTCTCCCTCTCCTCTCATGGCCGGCCCTCTCTCTCTCCAAATCCTCCATGGATTTGCTCCATTAAGTCATCAAATCACCTCACATGTCAAGCCATGCCTTGTCCAATCATATCCTAGGTGTAAGGCTATAGAATCAAGTAAGATCTTAGGCTTTTTAGGTAATTATAATCTAGGTCTAGCTTGTAGTCAAAATCTTAGGCTAATAAAGGCTAGGATAATGGCCCATCATAGGTTGTCATTAGGCAAAATAGACTTAGGCCTAATAAAGTAGCTTGCATGGCTAGGTTAGTCCTTGGATTGGACTATGGGAGATTTGTTGGAAGGAAAGGAGACAAGGGGTACAAGATTTGGTCTAAAACAATAATGGAAGGACAAATGGGAGATAGATTTAGGCTAGGAAGAAATATATCACCAAGGATTTGAAAAGATGAGAAAGATTATGGAAGTACAACAAAATCTCTCTCTCTCTCTCTCTCGGCCCTCTCCTCTCTCTCTCTCTCTCTCTCTCTCTCTCTCTCTCTCTCTCTCTCTCTTTCTCTCTCTCCTAGTACACTACATACATATATATACCTATATACAAGAAAGAATAAGAAAGTACCAAAGTACAAGATTTTCTAAATCCAAATCCCATTAAAGAAATCCAATTAGGCACATGTCTCTTTAAATAAAATAACTAGTGTACTAATGTACTCTAGGAAGATAAACTCCCCAATAAACTAATCCAATTGGGTACAAAACCCCAATATAAAATAATAAAAGAGGTACTTTAAGAATCTTAGGCCTTAAAGGCTACTAAGGCTAATAAGTACTTTACATAATAAAATATTATTTACTTTATCACATGGGGTTTAAGAAAAAGACTAGTTTAATACACCCATGTACTTGGTAGGAAGACTAAACCTTTTACCCAATGGATAATAAATCTCCTAACTTTTATTGTCCAATGGACAATAGTTAAAAGGAAACTTTTATTGTAAAATAATCAAAAAGTACTTTAAAGCATGTGACAAAAGCCCTATATTTAAATATAGGTGTGGTACCAAGTACCCCAATTAAATAAAAGGCTAGAATTCTCCCAATTAGTTTATAATAGAGTACAAGTACTAGTTTAATAAATAAAGTACTTGGAAATCTAAGGTTTAGATATTCCCCAATAGTTTAATGCATAAAAGTACATGGGAATCCAAATCTTGATTAGTAAAATAAAACTTTGTACTTTGTTGGAAGATTTGGGCTATTACCCAATGGATAATAATTTTCCTAGCGGTTAATAACCAAAGGATAATAGAAGTACAAATACTTTTATACTTAAAATAAGACTTTGAAAAGGCTACATGTACTTTTAGTCAAATATAATAATGAAAAGCTTATTGTCCAATTGGCAAAAATTACCCTAACAATATGGACCAATGGGTAAAAGCAAAAGGTTCAAGAGGTTCAAAAGGTCCAAAAGGTTCATCTAGTAACTAGGTGAGTTGGGTTGCTCGGTTCCTCCAAGTAGTCGGTTAGAAACTAACTAAATTGGTCAAGTAGGGTTTCTAGTCGAAAGTTTAACCAATGACCAAAATCTAACTACGACGAAAATCAAGAAATCATGTAGCCACTCAAGAGAAAATAAGTAATTCAAATAAAATTCAAATATTGGACGAAATTTTTACTGACCAAAATTCAGGGTTGTTACAGCATAGGTCCATGGTACGAGTGTTGTGCAACCATTATCGGCTCTACCTTGGATTCGGTTATTTGATATCAACCTTTCACATTCCTCGTCTTGATGAGCAAGTGTCCCATGTAAATATGCTAGTTGATCGGACATCGATAGTTATTATGATCGAAATACATTTGTATTGAAAACAAAAACCCAGCAAGGAAAGATTTCGAAAATAAATTAACATCAAATATTTGGGTAACTTGTCACAATAATTCGCACCATTTCTTTGCATTCCACTCACTAATTCGTGACTAATTAGAATAACACTTAACTGATAACTAACTCCTTCAACTAATTAGAGCTGATCACTGCTGCAGTGCACAATGTGCACATACCCTTTCCATAACAATTCACATTGGGTACTATATCTTTTTCATTTTATTTCTCCTAATGACTATCAATCTACAGGATTTGAACAACCGATAATGGCATGCTGTGGCTACGGAGGATTGCCATTGAACTACGACAATATAGTACGCTGTGGCCAAACGAAAGTCGTGAATGGGAGTTCGGTCACGGCCAAAGGGTGCAGCGATAGCACTGAGTACGTGAATTGGGACGGGATTCATTACACTGAAGCTGCAAACCAGTACGTGTCCTCACAAATTCTCACTGGAAAATACTCTGACCCGTCTTTCTCTGATCAGATGCCTTTCCTTCTTAAGCTCAAGTTCTAAAATATTATGTAACCGTTATACGCAAAATTTGATTGATTTATTCTTTACACAAATTTTTAGTCTCGGAAAAAAGGTCTCATAAATGGATTTGGTGCAATTGATCCAAAAAATAGTAATAATGGAGTTGATGCAAGTGAAGTTTGAATTCAGGGATGCAGCTTCTTTGGTAATTTCTTCACTTCTTTATTGTCAACACTCGAGGCGTGAGTGGTGATGCTCGGGCGTGCTAGGATCGAATTGCAATCCACATTTGATATTGGTGTGGATGTTGTTATCTGACTATTAATGTAACGAAATTATGTGACTTTATGGGTTAAACCCCAAGTGGTTCTTATTTTGCCTCAATTCAGGGGACTTCAGAGTTCCAAACTGTCGTTGGAAATGGTATAAACTAAGTAGCTTGAAGAACAAATCATAAAATTGAACTCAAACCGAAATAGAAAACTTCATCATCATTGACACAACAAGCTTTGAAATGAAAATTTCATGGAAATGTAACGGTTCTAGCTGGGCTAGCGTAAGATGATGAAAATGAAAGGTACAAGTTCTGCTGGCTAGATTGACTTGCAATGAGGCTGCCATTTGTGGTGAAGTGGAAGCAATGGAAGCTGCCTTTTCTGAATCCTTACCTGAATACAATTGAGGCGCCGAGTTTTAAGACAAGATGCAATTTCATAGCTACAGGTGCCGAGTTTTAAGATTAGAATATGGCTTGATTTGTACCCCAAAAAAGGAAGGAGGTCTTGGTTTTAGGGCTTTAAAGGATTGGAATATGGCTGCAATGTCGAAGCTCTTATGGGCTATTGCTAAGAAGGCAGACACTTCATGGATCAGGTGGATCCATACTTAAGTTCTCAAAGGGCAATGCTTGTGGTCCATGGCAATTCCTCCCTCTGCTTCTTGGACAATCAGAAAGATATTTGGGTTGCGAAGCCTGGTTCAACCATGGATTAGGTCTATTATTGGAGATGGGCAGGATACGTTTCTGTGGTTTGACAACTGGCACCCCTTGGGGCCTCTCAAATATAGGTATGAAGGCAGGTTGAATGACAATTTGAGAAGGAATTTACATTTTGAAGTTGCTTCCATCATTAGGAATGGTTTGGTATTCATTCCTATTTTTTGAAAATTCTGAAAATAAAAACAGAAAACAGAAAACATAAGTGCTACCAAACATAGCCTTTTTGTAGAGCAAGAAGTGTAAATTCCTACCGGAACAGATCATGTTTAATATACTTACACTCCCTTTCTTGGCATGACTTCTAAAAAAGATAGCAACACCATGTCCATTGATACGTTCATATCATTCGTGCTTATCCTGATGTTCATAGCATTTAACCAACGCTGGATGAGCCCTCACTCGTCATTGTCAAATCAGTACATCCGTCCTTAAGATTGACATGGTCTTCAAATACTGACTCATCAAATTGGTACATATTGTAATACTTCCGAAAAAAGGCAATGTTACTCGATGTGTTATAGAAGAGCGGATTGTTACGCACAAGAAATCCAAATCTCCTACATAAAAAAAAAAAAAAAAATTCCATTGGCCTTGAGTTTAAATGTGCCTAACTCAAGCAATGTATTGTTATTTGTGCTCATAAATATACTTTATAGTCTCGAAATTTAATGCATTTGCTCAACATATCTCCTGAAAATGTTGTAACACTTACAAAATATATTGAAGGTATAACATTGTAACGACCCGGATTTTCGACTCAATTTTTTTTTCAATACAAATTTATATTGTTAAATTCCTAATTCAATAATTAATTAGATTGAATAATTAAAATATATTATTATGTGTACAATTGATATTATTTGCACTATTGTATAAGATATGTATTTAAACTTTAGATATACAGGGAATCAGGGATTCATATTCATCTCTTATCTTTATTATCTAAACCCTAACTGGAACTCTATTAAAACTAACTCTCCACTTCTCTATCTCTCATCCTATACATACATGCTTCCAGATACATTCTCACCATGTACATACATGCGTCCACATACATTAGAATTGAAAACCCCCCCAAATGTGGCACTTGTCCCCTATCCTTTTATCATTATCAGTATCTCTCTCCTTCACTCTCCTTCCTCATTCCACCACTTCTACACTTATCCTCTCACATTTTTACTATCTTATTCTCTCTCATTATACATACCCACATAAAATTTGAAAATTGAACACCAATATATTATTTCACTCCCAATTCTATTGTTGAGTCTAGAAGAGAGAGAGAGAGAGAGAGAGAGAGAGAGAGAGAGAGAGAGTTGTGGCCATAGGTGTGTGCACATCGTGAGTTTTGTGGGCACACCGCTGCTGCGGGCCCTGTCAGAGTGCCACCGGATGCTGCCTCGAGATTTCAAAACCACCACAGCGATCTACGGACACCGTATAACACTTATTCGGACTTAGAATCGCGTTTGAGGTAGTTTCCATTCTGTAACGCCCCGATTTTCCAAGAAATTTCGGAAGCATTAACCCTAAAATACACTGAATTTTACAAACTATTAGGCCCCTATTTATCCTTATACAAAAATTACAATCTCAAAATAATACAAAAATTTATGTACATTTATTTAAGAAAAGCAACTCCAGAGCGACTCTAGTTTTGACATGAATTCCAAGCAACGTTGGCCCAGACTCTGTTCCAGGGGGTCCCACCTATATCAACTGCTCCACTGAAATCCTGCACACTCTAGCAAATTGAACGCCGAAGCAAACGATTTGCCAGGATACAAACGTATCCTGAGTGATAATTCACCAAGTAGAAATCCTAAAACCCAATACCGCAATATGCAGATCAATAATATAACAATTCATAATACATAGAAGGTATAAAATAATAACACATCGTTTTTTTCTTTACTATCCATCATCTTACATGTAATCTAAGGATCATCTCCACGAGATCCTTTCCTCCCACATCCACTAACTACAACCGTCTCATGGGTCCACCCTTCCTCTTGCTTATCCTGCACCAGGGTCCTAGGTGAGTGCACCTAAGTTATGTACCGAGTATGTTCTCACTTAAGACCATAATAGGAGGATCGAGTCATCACATGACGTATCGTACATTAGGGTCAGACATCCACTACCCCACGCTAACTATAACCGTCTCATGGGACCCATTCTCTTCCCCGAAGAGAAAACTTCCCATGACGTATCATACATTAACGTCTCACTAACTATAACCGTCTCATGGGACCCATTCTCTTCCTCGAAGAGAAACTTTCCATGACGTAGCATACATTAGCATCTTACTAACTATAACCGTCTCATGGGACCCATTCTCTTTCTCGAAGAGAAACTTCCCATGACGTATCATACGTTAGTGTCACAACACTAGGCCCCGCAAGTAACCCATTTCAACACAGGGCCCCATAGGTTACCCTTGCCATCGCAATGACTCAATTCACAATCCACACAGTACTCACACTTTCAACAGTTCACCATTTTCCATTTACGTAATCATCGTCTATATGATTCACTACTCGTAACCACCCCGGAAACCTATTTGTCCAATCTACAGCCACAACAAAATATCACACGGTTCAACATTTTAACTAAAAGTACTAACAACACATAACCATGCGATAAAATTAATCCTGTCATAGAATTAATCATGCGAGTAACAAAATAATATTCAGTCAAATAATTAATTACTACACTTAAAATTAAGTCTATTTCTCTCGTTTAGAAATTTTATAAAACATTTCTACTATTTAAACATTTTCTTTAACTTACATATTATTCATAGATTTTACAACTAATTTTTATTGGAAAATACTTATTGCTAAATTTAGTATTTACTAACTATATTAAATATTAATATGAGATTTTTATAACAACAAAATTATGCGAGGCTATTTTAGTCACTATTTATTAGAGTTAAAGATTAACTAATATATAATCTAAAATATTTCTTGTTTACAATCTAAATAAATTTTTACTAGTAAAATATTCTTGTGAATATTTCATAAACATTTATCTACCCTAATAATTTATTAAACACGTAAACGTCCACTCAAATACAAATCAACAATGCACCATCAATAATAATTTCACAATCAAACACTTGTTAAACGATCATAAATTTTCACAGGGTATAACACTAATCATTCCAGCACAACCGGACTGAATTTTAATATAAACAGGACTAAAAATAAATTAACAATTTAACAGCAGGTCAGCATCTTCAATAAACTTTAAATCTAAGTCCTAACTCCATTAAAATGTAGATTAAGGTTTCGGGTTTTCGAAAAACTACCCCAAACGCGATTCTAAGTCCGAATAAGTGTTATACGGTATCCGTAGATCGCTGTGGTGGTTTTGAAATCTCGAGACAGCGTTCGGCGGCATTCCGACAGGGCCCGCAGCAGCGGTGTGCCCACGAAACTCATGGTGTGCACATACCTATGGCCACAACTCTCTCTCTCTCTCTCTTCTAGACTCAACAATAGAATTGGAAGTGAAATAATATACTGGTGTTCAATTTTTGAATTTTATGTGGGTATTTATAATGAGAGAGAATAATGTAGTAAGAAGGTGAGAGGATAAGTGTAGAAGTGGTGGAATGAGAAAGGAGAGTAAAGGAGAAGGATACTGATAATGATAAAAGGATAGGGGACAAGTGCCACATTTGGGGGAGTTTTCAATTTTAATGTATGTGGACGCATGTATGTACAAGGTGAGAATGTATCTGGAAGCTTGTATATATAGGATGAGAGATAGAGAAGTGGAGAGTTAGTTTGAATAGAGTTCCAGTTAGGGTTTAGATAGTGAAGATAAGAGATGAACTTTGTATATCTAAAGTTTAAATACATATCTTATACAATAGTGCAAATAATATCAATTGTACATATAATAATATATTTTAATTATTAAAAAATAGGGTAAAAAAAAAACGGTTGGACCACTCGTTAAAATAGATCTTATTATGTTAGCCGCATTGGATTAATTTTGCATAAAATCTACCAAGAATACAAGTTTTGTTACTTTATAATATTAAAAAAAATTTAACATTTCAGGAATTTTTTTCTAATGAAATGAGTGCAATGTTGTCGTTTGACTGCAATGGTTTTAAAATCAAAAAATAATAATTTGAAAACTATAATTTTATGTTTGTTATCGGAATTAATTTTCATTAAGAACTTTTATTTAACATACAGTTACTCATCATCCTTAATCTTTTTGAACAAATATCTTTTTGAAATCTAAATATGTCTTTCAGGAATTCTTAAAATGGATTTTTCTTTTAAATTTAAAAAAAAATTGAAAATATCTTTTATCAACGTAAATGAGTGATAAAAAAAAATTATTATTTTAGTTTGAAATTCCTAAACACACAATTTCGATGACAAAATTATTTTAATGAGGATAGGTTGTAACGATCCGGATTTTCGACCCAATTTTTTTTTCAATACAAATTTATATTGTTAAATTCTTAATTCAATAATTAATTAGATTGAATAATTAAAATATATTATTATGTGTACAATTAATATTATTTGCACTATTGTATAAAATATGTATTTAAACTTTAGATATACAAGGAATCAGGGATTCATATTCATCTCTTATCTTTACTATCTAATCTTTAACTGGAACTCTATTCAAACTAACTCTCTACTTCTCTATCTCTCATCCTATACATACATGCTTCCAGATACATTCTCACCCTGTACATACATGCGTCCACATACATTAGAATTGAAAACCCTCCCAAATGTGGCACTTGTCTCTTATCCTTTTATCATTATCAATAGCCCTCTCCTTCACTCTTCTTCCTCATTTCACCATTTCTACACTTATCCTCTCACCTTCTTACTACCTTATTCTCTCTCATTATACATACCCACATAAAATTCAAAAATTGAATACCAGTATATTATTTTACTCCCAATTCTATTGTTGAGTCTAGAAGAGAGAGAAAGAGAGAGTTGTAGCCATAGGTGTGTGCATACCGTGAGTTTCGTGGGCACACCGCTGCTGCGGGCCCTGTCGGAGTGCCGCCGGACGCTGCCTCGAGATTTCAAAACCACCACAGCGATCTATGGACACCGTATAACACTTATTCGGACTTAGAATCGTGTTTGAGGTAGTTTTCCATAAACCCGAAACCTTAATCTGCATTTTAATGGAGTTAGGACTTAGATTTAAAGTTTATTGAAGATACTGACCTGCTGTTAAATTGTTAATTTATTTTTAGTCCTGTTTATATTAAAATTCAGTCCGGTTGTGCTGGAATGATTAGTGTTATACCCTGTGAAAATTTATGATCGTTTAACAAGTGTTTGATTGTGAAATTATTATTGATGATGCATTGTTGATTTGTATTTGAGTGGACGTTTATGTGTTTAATAAATCATTAGGGTAGATAAATGTTTATGAAATATTCACAAGAATATTTTACTAGTAAAAATTTATTTAGATTGTAAACAAGAAATATTTTAGATTATATATTAGTTAATCTTTAACTCTAATAAATAGTGACTAAAATAGCCTCGCATAATTTTGTTGTTATAAAAATCTCATATTAATATTTAATATAGTTAGTAAATACTAAATTTAACAATAAGTATTTTCCAATAAAAATTAGTTGTAAAATCTATGAATAATATGTAAGTTAAAGAAAATGTTTAAATAGTAGAAATGTTTTATAAAATTTCTAAACGAGAGAAATAGACTTAATTTTAAGTGTAGTAATTAATTATTTGACTGAATATTATTTTGTTACTCGCATGATTAATTCTATGACAGGATTAATTTTATCGCATGGTTATGTGTTGTTAGTACTTTTAGTTGAAATGTTGAACCGTGTGATATTTTGTTGTGGCTGTAGATTGGACAAATAGGTTTCCGGGGTGGTTACGAGTAGTGAATCATGTAAACGATGATTACGTAAATGGAAAATGGTGAAGTGTTGAAAGTGTGAGTACTGTGTGGATTGTGAATTGAGCCATGGCGATGGCAAGGGTAACCTATGGGGCCCTGTGTTGAAATGGGTTACCTGTGGGGCCCAGTATTGTGACACTAACGTATGATACGTCATGGAAAGTTTCTCTTCGAGAAAGAGAATGGGTCCCATGAGACGGTTATAGTTAGTGAGACGCTAATGTATGATACGTCATGGAAAGTTTCTCTTCGAGGAAGAGAATGGGTCCCATGAGACGGTTATAGTTAGTGAGACGTTAATATATGATACGTCATGGGAAGTTTTTCTTCGGGGAAGAGAATGGGTCCCATGAGACGGTTATAGTTAGCGTGGGGTAGTAGATGTCTGACCCTAATATACGATATGTCATGTGATGACTCGATCCTCCTGTTATGGTCTTAAGTGAGAACATGCTCGGTACATAACTTAGGTGTGCTCACCTAGGACCCTGGTGTAGGATAAGCAAGAGGAAGGGTGGATCCATGAGACGGTTGTAGTTAGTGGATGTGGGAGGAAAGGATCTCGTGGAGATGATCCTTAGATTACATGTAAGATGATGGATTTTAAAGAAAAAGACGATGTGTTATTATTTTATACCTTCTATGTATTATGAATTGTTATATTATTAATCTGCATATTGTGGTATTGGGTTTTAGGATTTCTACTTGGTGAATTATCACTCAAGATACGTTTGTATCCTGACAAATCGTTTGCTTCGGCGTTCAATTTGCCAGAGTGTGCAGGATTTCAGTGGAGCAGTTGATACATGTGGGACCCCCTGGAACGGAGTCTGGGCCAACGTTGCTTGAAATTCGTGTCAAAACTAGAGTCGCTCTGGAGTTGCTTTTGTTAAATAAATATACATAGATTTTTGTATTATTTTGAGATTGTAATTTTTGTATAAGGATAAATAGGGGCCTAATAGTTTGTAAAATTCAGTGTATTTTAGGGTTAATGCTTCCGAAATTTCTTGAAAAATTGGGACGTTACAAACATATAGTCTCCATTGTATATTTTATATCTTTTATGTGATAAATAAATTTAACAATGATATGAACCTTGTTAGGTTGTCAAAATGCTAAAGTTATATACGATGATTTAGTGGAATCCAAGGCTGGAATGATGTAAGCTATAAATTGGGCATCTCAAATGAGGAAGTGCAGACAACCTTATTCTATCAAGCTATTCGATGAGTTGTATGAACTCATTGAAAGTCGAGTAGACATTCAAAAACCCAACTTTGAGACTATTGAGGTATATTTATGAGCACAAACAACAAAACATTGCTTGAGTTAGGCACATTTAAACACAAGGCTAATGGATTTTTTTTTATGTAAGAGATTTGGATTTCTTGTGCGTAACAATCCACTCTTTTAACACATCGAGTAACATTGCCTTTTTTCGGAAGTATTACAATATGTACCAATTTGAAGAGTCAGTATTTGAAGACCATGTCAATCTTAAGGACGGATGAGCACATACATTAAATTTCCAAGCCCAATGCCTCTTTCATGGTAACTTCTTAAAATTCAATCAATTTCCTTAGAGAAAAAAAGGAAGAAAAAGATAAAAATCAAAATTGGAAGACAGACAGAACTAAAAATTAATGAGAGCATGAAATACCTAAACACATGAAGCGGCCTGGGACTAGTAGAACCGCTTCTGTTTTGTTTTTTGTCTGCATCCACAAGTCTGAAATTTGTGTGCACCAAACATAGAAAGACTTCCCATACTCAAATGCCTACATGGTTTAAATAGGCAATAAAACCTCATAATACATCGTAGCAACCACTAGTTAACTATTGCCATTAACAAAATATAATCAAAACATTTTAATCGAAACATAAAAACAAAAGGCTACTAGAATCAACAAAAACCCTAAACAACAGTTGCAGGAATGTACATAATTGATGTAGGACAAAAATAGAGAGTTTTTGTATTTTACTTTTATTGTTTTAGAATAAGATTTCCGTTAAGAATATTTTCGTTTAGGTTAGAATTATTAACTTTCCGTATTCGGTTTGATTTTGATTTCTACCTTTATTAGGATTCTTGGTCTACAAGAATTAGGATTTTATTTTAATTAATTAGGAAATATATTTTATTTAATGCCGCTTGTTTTGGCATGATTTATTATTTCTTTTACTGTAGGATTTCTAGGGTTAAGGTCTTATAAAAAGGGCTGTAACCTATTCAATTATTTAACTTTTAAAGCTTTTTATCAATAATATTCAGAGATTCTCTTTTTTTCTCTTGTGTGCAAGATTTGCTCGTTGCGACGAGTTGTTTATCTCGTTTGGACTAGTACGCTAACTAGTCTCTCATGAATTCCGCTGCGTCAAGTGGTATCAGAGCCAGGCTTTGCCTGGTTCGATGGCACCAAACACAAAAGAAGACACACCTATTGACGTTGGTCGCGGTGAAGGATTTAACAGGACTCGCACTAAGGGATTTGCCCATGGTCAACCTGTTAAACGCGAAGTTGAAAGGAACCGCATTGAGGGATTTGCCCACAACCACCCTATTAACCAAAACGTCTCCAGAGGATGTTCTTATTATCACTACGATAGTAGGAATAAATTTGAAGGCGAGCTATTCAAAAATCGTGATGATTATCGGTCAACAAAGCGACAACCAAATTTCAGGTATTACGTTAGTTTACCAAAATTTAATGGTCTTGAATTTTTTGAAGATCGTTTGGATTGGATTCTAGACATCGAAGATTCCTTCGAGTAAGCCAAAATTCCAACAAAACAAATGTGGAGGTATTTGTTAGTGAAGCTTACAGGTCCAGCGCTACGATGGTGGCTAGATTTGCAATTTCTAAGAGATCGATTGGGCAAGCGGCGAATTTATGCATGGTACAAAATTAGAAAATGTATGATGGAGAGATTTTTACCTAGAAATTATGAGCAATTTTTGGAGGAAAAATATAGGCCAAAACAGTATCATGCAGAACAAATTATTGTAGAAGCCGTGGGAGAGGTCAAAATTGAAGTTGAAGGTCAAGACGAAATTAACATCGATGCTTGTGTGCAAGAGGATACTGAAATTATTTCTGATGCGATTTTGGAGGAACAAAAGAATATTGCATTGGAGTTTGTGCGTTTGGGCTTGACGAATCACCCACAATGGAGTTGACTGCAACACTAGAAGAAAGTATGGTTGTTGCTGAAACCTAATTTTCTGAAGAAGGAGTGCCAACCAACTTTATAATAAATCATCAAAGTATAGAGAACCAGCAACTTCAATATAAAGTTCTAGTTGTCAATTTTCTTGGAGTGCAACAATTTGATTGAGTTCCCAACATTCATCTAGTGAATTTTGTCAACAAGTTAAAGCATGTTGAGAAACAATCTTTGCAAATACATTTTTTCTTGAAATTATATTTCAAGTTAAGAAAGGAGTTGAAGTATTCTAAGTATCTGTTTCTTTGGCATGGAAGATGGCAGATTCCCAACGAGAACTCGAGGTCGAGTTCTTTTGAAGAAAAGGTGACTGATGTAAAAATGGAGAGTTTTTGTATTTTACTTTTATTGTTTTTAATAAGATTTTGGTTAAGAATATTTTCGTTTAGGTTAGAATTATTAACTTTTCATATTCGGTTTGATTTTGATTTCTACCTTTATTAGGATTTTTGGTTTACAAGAATTAGGATTTTATTTTAATTAATTAAAAAATATCTTTTATTTAATGCCTCTTGTTTTGACATGATTTATTATTTCTTTTACTGTAGGATTTCTAGGATTAGGGTCTTATAAAAAGGGTTGTAACCTATTCAATTATTTAACTTTTAAAGCTTTTTATCAATAATATTCAGAGATTCTCTCTTTCTTTCTTGTGCGCAATATTTGCTCGTTGCGACGAGTTGTTTATCTTGTTTGGACTAGTACGCTAACTAATCTCTCGTGAATTCCGTTGCGTCAATAATATACATGCACAAAGCGCTTAAAATGTATCAAGAAGATGAGTGTTGCTAGAGGTACCGAAAATGGGGGAGGGATTTCGGACCGACGGCCGCCGGCGGGCCGTCTCCGGCCACCGGACGGCCGATCCGAGCCGTCCAAAAATTCTAAAAAAAAAACCGAGGGGCCCAACGCGGGAATCAACGTCATCCGAGGTGTGTAGGGTGCTTGATCGGAGCACCCTTTTTCGGTACCTCTATCATTTCTGCAAGAAGATATCGATTCTTAGGCTATGCTCCTTCATTATCATAACATGATGTTGAAGGACAAGCGGCGAAAATTAGTGGTTCAGGTGGGCTCCAAATCTCTGGAGCTGGTGGACGATGGCAATGGAGAGAGGTTAAGATTCGGGCTAGTGGAGCGTGGATTAGGGGTCCGTAGGGAAATTAGGGCGTCGGAGGTAGAGTTCCAATGGCTTTGTTTGATCTTGGAGGATGTGTCCTCAGATTTCCACAAAGAGTTCAATCGCAGCTATGGGGACTTCGCTAGAGGGCTCAAGGTACAGCGCTCAGTTTTTGAAGGGGGTTTTATTCTTAGAGTGGAGGTGAGAGATAATGGGCGAATCTGATATGTTTTGTTACCTGAGTTGTGTGGTGCTGGTGGTTGGATGGACATCTCCAGAAAATTTTGGGCCTTCTGTGGGTGGAAACGCTCCAATGGGTTGGTCGATGGCAAATCCTTCTTGGCAGTTGCAAATATCGATGGGTGGCCGGCGAACATAGTGGCAGTAGAGGAGAAGGGGAACAAGAGTAGGGACTGTGGTGTGGAGGTGAAGGTGGATTCTACTCGAAGTATTACGAGGTATTCGAGGAGGTGTTTGGTGGGAAATATGGACAATGGAGCGACGGCGTTACCGTCGGCTATGGAGCTGCAATGAAGGGCTCAAAAATCATGGAAAGTGACTGTAGGAGTTCAGGTTAGTGAATTGGGAGGGGCGTCCTTTCTGTTCACGTTACCATCGGTAGAGGAAGGGTAATTGGAGTTTCCTAGGGAGAAGGCTAAAGCTAGAGTGGTGGTTGCCAGTGGGTTGTTGCGTTAAACTGGATGTTACGGAAGTATGGGTGAGAATTTTAGAACTTCCTTTGCAGTTCTGAGATTTCGATGTGTTTAGAGAAATCGGGAATACGTTGGCCTTAGGACTCGGGGGTTTGCTATAACAGTTGGAAGTCATTTGGTTTTCCTAGATTTCTTGGTGGTATGGGTTTTGGATAAAATATCATTTGAAATGTAGAATTTCTTACTTCAGCGACAAACCTCTCAGCAAGACATCTTAACCCATGAACAAGTTCTCGTGCATCTTCCCCTAAGTTAACGAGAAAAACAAGAGGCAAGATATGGCAGTGAGGCACACTATGTCGAAGGACATAGGAAACCTAACAAAAACACGAAAAATATTGAGTAACAAAAGTAACCATAAAACAACAGACAAAACAATTAAAAAACAAAAAAAAAGAATTCTCTATCAAGTACTACATCATCATGGCTCAAAACCGGAATGTTGGTCATTGAATCGAGAGGCATTCAAAAGGCAAGCCCTAAAGAAACATAAGACAATCATGAGAGTATGTAGATGATAATAGTAACATAATGGAACCATACCATCTAGAAACAACCATCTAGATGATAATAGCAACAAGCCATAGAATGCAGTGATTCATCTTAAGAAAGAGAAAAACTTCTTTGCGGTCATTTCCGTGAAAAACAGTTTATGGAGCTCAGATCGCGCGCGTCTAAAGTGAATTGGACGGTCTGGATTTTAACGAAACATGAAACTTTTCCGGAGAAAAGTTTTAACTTTTCATTAAAATCCGGACCGTTAATTGCTGAAACGGACGAATTTGATTTGATACCTCTACAAATGACTTGTTCATAGCTTCGCCGTGAAAAAGTCTATCCCCTTCAGAAAAGTACTGATTGATTCCTAGTTCCCAAAAGCCCGTTCCGTGTACAAAACCGTTCCCTTGCCCCGTTTCCAAGTTCAAAAGTCTCCTGTGTCTCCGGGCAAACTGAAAATAGGGACAAAAACAAGAAAGTGGGGCATTCATGTCTCAACCATCAACCGCATCATATACGTAATTGCATGTATAAAATTATAGAACATAAACCTTTAAATCTCTAATTAAACCGTGACCAAAATGAACAGCCAAAACAGTAACAGTGTAACACAACACAAAGAGTCATTAGTCTAAAAAACTTGGGAGTGTGAACCGGTGATTCCGCATCAGAAATGGCGGAAGAACTGGAGGAGGAAAAGAGAAAGGAGGGCAGACAGTCCGAAATAAAAGACTCAATTCATAAATATCCAACCGTAATGAAAGTGATAGTTCAACAAACATCCACGCAAAGTCATAGGCATGCTGCTTGAACGATTAATTGCAGACAAACAGATCCTGTACATCCAACCCCGGATCAGTATTTCGAGAGGTAGAACTACTAAGGATACGTTTGGTTGGATGTAATCAAAGTTGGAATGGAATGATCATTCCGATAGCATATTTATTTTCATGTTTGGTTCACCATTAAATGATGAGATAATCATTTCAAATGGAATCACTATTCAACTTAGTAAAGGAATTGTCATTCCATTTTTTTATCACACCAAAATTACTAGTGTCATCCTAAGATTCATTATTGTCACACAAAAAATTACTAGTGCCACTCTAAAAATTACTATTGTTACTCCAAAAATTATTATGGCCACACCATTCTATTGCGGATGAGAATAACTATTCTTAAGCACAACCAAACTTGGTAATGTGAATGAATATTTCAATCTCATTTCCTCCAATTCCATTCAACCTCAATTTCATTCCATTCTATCGAGCCAAACATATCCTAAGTGGTAAAGATCCTTTCTTTCCTACCAAACTCCCCACACTGGAACGGATTCTTTGCAAATGAGAGAGAGAGGTAGAATGAGAGAGACGAGAGAGACATGAAGATAGATGCCAGAAAATTGAAACAAAAACAAGTGCATTATGGATGCTCTAAATGAGAAAATTGTGCAAAAAAGGTTTCAAATTTACCATGTCGTAAGATCAAATGAAACCCTAACAGCCCCTTTGGATGGAGTGATTTCAAGAGAAAATAAAAGAAATGGTTTTGATTTCTAGCCAAATCACTCATTTAGATTGACTATTTTGGTGAGAAATGGAGAGAAAAGTACAAAATGAAATGTTTTAATTAGCTCCTCCCCTTTCTCATTTAATCTCACAAAAAATGGTGAGATTTTGTAAGAAATGACTCCCCTTTCATATCTCATTTTTTCTCATCATTCAAAGGGGCCGTAAAACTGCTCAGTGGTTTGAAAGCCTGCAACTTCGATGCTGACTTTCTCTCTCTCTAGATTGTTCTTTTGATGGGGCGAGCTAGACAAAACCAGCGGGTTCGAATTAAGGCTTTGTTTGGAACTTGTGGAAGGAAAATGAAAGGAAGAAAATTGTTTAAGAGGGAAACTATGAAGAAAATGTGTTTCTTTTTCTTGTTTGGTTCTAGAAAGAAAATGAGAGGAAAGTAAGGGAGAAAAGAGTTTCTCTTATTTTGTTCCAAAAGAAAAAGAAAAAGAAAAAACCCCTGAAGAAAAAATGGACCAAATTTTGCAATCCACGATCAGTAATAGTTGTTGTTACATGATCGATTCCTCACTTTTGCAATTCCTTATACGAAGAAGAAAGGTTGTCAATACCCACACTTTTACAAAGGAACCGATACGAACAAGGATTCCATTCCGTGCAATTTTTCAGCGAGTGCCGATGGTGCGAACCAACAACATATATATAGCGAAAATCGAGAGAAAATAAGAAGAAAGAAGAAGATCAAAGCCAAAATTGTTTCTCAAACCCAAATTTTCCGATCATAAGAGCATCCGCAATGGTACTAATCAAGATCAATAATCAAAATGTGCTAATCAAAATCAATAATCAAAATGTGTCACGTCAGCATTTGATTATCCATTTAGTTCATAATCAAACTTAACAACATCTACCTCCACATTGGTTATTTTGTATCCCTAACAAAAAAAACCCCACAATACACAATGCACATTTGTCCAATCGCAAACGAGTTTTAATCACGTATCCGACCACACCAAATTATTCGTCTCGATGAGACGATTCCAATATGAGATGTTTTTGAGTTATTGAGTTTTGAATTTAATTGTTGAGTTTGGTTATTGAGTTTTGGTTATTGGTAAAAGTTGTTAAGTTTGGTTATGGAATGATTGGAATTTGGTTATTTACTAAAAGACTTGTAACTTTGGTTATTACAATGTAGGGTGTTTTTTGAGTATTGTTGCTAAATTTGCTTATTCACATCCATTTGCTTATTACAATGCGGATACTCTAAGTTAACCAGTTCGATGAAGATTTTCTGATTGAAACCAAGTTAACCATTCCGATGAAGATTTCCCTCAAAACCAAACTTGCGCCGGTGGTGGTGGGAGTGTTGTATGTATTCTATCTTCTCACGCCAACTCGAATGACAAACAAAAAGGGTGTTTTAAACTGGAAGGTAGGAGAAGGGTCTGGAAGAGGAAAACAGAGCAAGGAAAAAATTTCTCTTGGGCAACGAAAAAATTTCTCTTGGGCAACAGGAGCAAGGAAGAGAGTTTTCTTTTAGAATTCCACGGTACGTTTTTTTCTTTCCCTCCTAAAATAGGAACCAAACAACCTAGAGGGAAAATTTCTGATTTTCCTTTCCTTTCCCCCTTTTCTCTTAAGTTCCAAATAGAGTCTAAATTAAACGTGGTTGACGAGGGGCTTACACGTACAATTTATTGATTAAGGATTGTTTCCCAATCAGATTAGGAATTTCCGGGATTGTTTCCCAATCAGATTAGGAATTTTCTTTCAACAATGTTACAATCACATGGAGTACTAGACCTTACATACACACACTCGCAAAGGGGTGGGTCCCACACACACTCATGAAGGGGTGGTCCAGTGCACTCCCTTTGAGAGTGTGTGTAAGGTCCAGCGTGTGTGGGGCCCACCACCTTTTTGAGAATGTGTAAGTGTTTGTGTGTGGTTATAAAACTATTGATTTTCTTTTTCTAATAAGGAAACAGTAAAATCCTAATTGGAATTGGAAATTTGGAATCATGATTTGGGAAATAATTTTGGCGCTCCACTTTTAATTTTGGCAATGTTTTTTTTGTCTTTATTCACTTGAAATAATTAAATTGCCCTTTATATGAGAAAGTGACTCAAGAAGTAAGAGTATTTTAATAGTTTCAACATAAATAAAGACAAGAAAATAAGTGCTAATAATAAAAGGGAGCATCAAAATCATTTTCCTTTAATTTAGGGAAGAAAGGCTATAATTCATTTAACTTCTCTTGAAGTTTCGACAAATATAAAGTAGGGGTGAGCAAAATAACCATGAAACCGTGAATCCAATCCAAACCAAATAGTTTGGTTTGGTTTTTTAATGATGTGGTTAGGTCTCGGTTTAAA
This sequence comes from Rhododendron vialii, assembly GCF_030253575.1. Taxonomy (NCBI): domain Eukaryota; kingdom Viridiplantae; phylum Streptophyta; class Magnoliopsida; order Ericales; family Ericaceae; genus Rhododendron; species Rhododendron vialii. Next base: position 29,152,565 of record NC_080561.1, read on the forward strand.
AAAAATAGAAACCGTGTTAAATGGTTTGGTTTATGGATTTATGTTAATGGTTCTGGTTCCAAACCAATCCGAACCGTGTGATACACACACACACACATATAGTATATAATTTGTTTAGATATACTTAATAAACTTAATTTTCTTATCTAATACTCTATTCCACCACCCTATTCTTTTCTTTCACTTTCAATATTAATTTCCTATACTTCCTATTCCTACAATTTCATTACGCTAAACATATATGGTTTGGGCTTAGTAAAGTGATTTCCTACTCTTTTATCTCAGTAACTTACTTTCTAATGTATTCTATTCTTATTTAGTTGATTGATGTTAGTGAGTTTTGATGATTTTAATATATTAATTTCAATATAACTTTTAGTTTAAGTTATCTATGCAATTTTAAGTACTTAAAATAGTTTATAGTAATGATATCTCAATTTTAAACGAACCGTGGTTTAAAACAGAAACCAAACCGCCTTTGAATGGTTTGGATTGGTTTGGTTTTATGAATTTTATGGATTGGTTTGGTTTTCTGAATTCATAATCCGTAAGTAGTGGTTTGGTTATTGGATTACTATAAAACCAGACCAATCCGATCCATGCTCACCCTTAATATAAAGGAGATGGATTCTCTCTAGTCCAATATTTGGACCAAAAGTCTCCAGTCTTGATCGCGACCGTCTCTATCTTGAAATCAATGGTCCAAATTTGTGGAGAGAAACATCCGTCTCGGATGTTTGACTAAGGAGAGTCCATCATACCTTTCCTATTGTTTTGTTCAAGAAACATACAACACTAATAACTTCCCAATTTCAAACCACGCCTTTCGTTTTGATCCAAAAAAAAAAAGCTACACCTTTTGTTCTGATTACAAAAAAAGGAAAGAAAAAAAAAAAAAACTGCGCCTTTTGCGAGTTGGCCAATGGCCATCATTAAAGAGTAGTTTTTTTTTTTTTTTTCTTCTGAAAATTGAAAACTACTACTACTACAATGTTGTGGATTGTGATGCCCCACTCATCCCCATGGTACATTGGCCATATCTCAAGAATCTCCTCAGCCACTACAGTTTTTGCCACTACTTTCACTACAACAAACGGACGACGATGACCCTCATGTTCTTCCTCTTCACCAGCACGTATAACGTATACCCCCTTCATCCGCTTTTGTTTCCTCTATAAGTTTATGTTCCATAACGCGTGATTGGTCTACTTCGTATCTCGGTCACTTCCATCAAACCCTTGGGCTAACAATATGTATGTACTAGTGAATGCCCGTGCCTGAACGCACGGCACAACGCATTTTGAATATAACTAAGATGAATTACAAAACTATTGACCACCCCCGCCAACGAAGCTAATTTATACGGAAAGATTTGTTTTCTTAAATTAGGTTCATGCACGTGCCTGGAGTCACGGCTCAAACGATCGCACAAACAAATAGGCATTGGATTCACGTGCAATATATCAACCCTTGCCCAACAAACCCAATTACGCAAAAAAAAATAAATAAATAAAATAAAAAAATAACCCAAGCATATTCGTAGGAATTCCCCGTGCTTAAAACCACATCGCGACATAATAGCAAGTTTGCAACTATCCAAAATTACAAATGGGCCAGACAAAGACAAAAAACAAAGTTAAAAAATGGTCCCGCCGTCATAGACATGAACAACAACCCAAGAAAAAATGGTCCCATCGCCTGGGACGATTTAAATAGATACCTTAGAACCGATAATATGATATTGTTGTGGCTTTCCTACATTCACCCAATATGACTCCCTTGCAACCCCTTGGCTCTTGGAAAGCACCTTAGTGATTGCTTTGTCCAAAATGAAATAGATTAATTTGCCCATTAGCAGAAAATTAACACAAATACAATCGCATAGTCACGTTGAACACCTTAAATAGTAAGAGAGTTCAAATATCACAATTTTCATTAGGATTTCAAAGGAGCTAGCAAACAATTTTTTTGGGAAAATTAATTTCAGGAGATAAACAACATGTATCAACCGATACATGACAAAGCAACACATACTCAAATGAGAAAAAGGTCCAACCTTGAAACTTTGCATATCTAACACATAAAATAGAAGAAGTCAAGATCACTGACCCTCTTTTCCCCTGCCAAAGTCATTGAGAGTCCACCTTCTGAGAGGCTTTTCAATGTCAGTCATTGAGAGTCCACCTTCTTTTCTCCACGATTGTTACCTCTGAAGAAGCCTGCAAGCTATAATTAACAACACACCCACGATCAGATTAATCTCGAAGGAGTTATGATCTGAACATATGGGTGAAGTAAATGAGAACGAAAAAAAGACTTGAACACATATCTCAGAGGAGTAATGATCAGAACATATAAGCAAAGTAACTGTGAACTAAAAACAAATTATATTTGGTCTTAGACATCCATCAAAGATCTTATAACCTTCCATATCATGGTTGTAGCTAAAAGTAGTACAAAACTACAAATTATGTAAGAAAATGGTTTTTAACTAATGGATATGTTCCTCAACTAATTGGGGGTAAGCCTAGCTATAGGCGTCAAAACCAAGAAGGATTGTGATAAACTCTCACTGGAAATCAAACTTCTCGTATGGGCAATCTTACAAACACCTTGAATGCAATATAAAATTCTAAAGTACATAGCTACAGTCATGCTCATAGTAACGGGAAACAAAATGAAAACAGAAGCAATTGTTTTTAAAAGGTATGCAGCTCTAATGCCCCGCCCGCATTGGCGTCAGTATATGATCCAATGCCCCATTAATCTTTTCAATCTAAACAGTGATAATGAAGTTTTAAAAATGAAGTTCCAGCATAATATAAGAACACCAATTGGTGATAAATTATAGGTATTGAAACAAATACCAACTCAGCATCCCCACAAATGGTATCACTTCAAGAACAAAAAAAAAAAAGGGAAACAGTTGAAGAGCAATTTACATTCCGAGAATACCAATGTGCTAAAAAATGTCCAAATCTTAAAGCAAAAATTAACTCACTTGACTGTAGCATTCAACTTGCAGCCGTACTGCAGCTCCATATAGCCTGTATCCCCAATGTCCCTGTCACAACAATGGAGTACCTGAAACCTAAAATGTGAAAAAGCAACAGTTGAAGGCACGGCGACACATAACGTAAAATAAATCTTGATGAACTACCCATCGCTCCTATAGACCCCTAGTCAATGAACTCACCTCCTCCCTTCGTGAATGATCTCACCTCCTCATGCTTACATTTTTTAAAGAAGCTTCAAATAGGGTTCGTATAATCAAGATTTAATACAGAAGTTTTTAAAAATAGAAAAGTTAACGACAGTGAAACTCAGAAGTGCATTTGATAAATTATTCATGAGCCAAATATAATTGAAGCAACTAACAAAAAAATATGAATGTGTAAGCGAACAACTTTCTAGTAGATTTCATTCATCAGCGAAGGCCCGTGCCCATGCCCGTGCCCGAAGGCACGAAGCAAACATGAATGAAAGGCCGCATTGATCCAACTCCGAGACCTCACTTGCGTTTCAAATAAGCTTCACAAAATCCCTCCAACTTAGTTACTGAACTTTTCGAAAAAAGAGACTACTTATAAAATAGAGTATGGGACTACAATCTTATAGCAACTTGCATGTTTGGGTGTGTATCCCCTTCCTTCCCTTAAGATCTTGTAGCAACTTGCAAAGAAAGTCTGATATGTTGTCGACTACACATCACGAAATAATACCTGAAACAATTAACATCTATAATCAAAACCAAAGTTGAAGTCGATGTTTGAACTATCAAAGAGATCATACAGCACCTCCTTTTGAATCCACTACAACGAAAGCATAGAACGGTCTACGATCATTGCGAGAGTGCATGCACAAGTGAATAAATCTAAAATTGAATCAATGCCAAAATTGGTTCCCCATAAACGGCGCGAATGAGACAAAGAGAGAAACCATTGGCTGAAAAGGAGAGAGTGAATCACAACTAACAGAGGCTCCTTTGGTCTTCAAAACTCACCTCCTCCCTTCGTGAATGATCTCACCTCCTCATGCTTACATTTTTTAAAGAAGCTTCAAATAGGGTTCGTATAATCAAGATTTAAAACAGAAGTTTTTAAAAATAGAAAAGTTAACGACAGTGAAACTCAGAAGTGCATTTGATAAATTATTCATGAGCCAAATATAATTGAAGCAACTAACAAAAAAATATGAATGTGTAAGCGAACAACTTTCTAGTAGATTTCATTCATCAGCGAAGGCCCGTGCCCAAAGGCACATAGCAAACATGAATGAAAGGCCACATTGATCCAACTCCGAGACCTCACTTGCGTTTCAAATAAGCTTCACAAAATCCCTCCAACTTAGTTATTGAACTTTTCGAAAAAAAGAGACTACTTATAAAATAGAGTATGGGACTACAATCTTATAGCAACTTGCATGTTTGGGTGTGTATCCCCTTCCTTCCCTTAAGATCTTGTAGCAACTTGCAAAGAAAGTCTGATATGTTGTCGACTACACATCACGAAATAATACCTGAAACAATTAACATCTATAATCAAAACCAAAGTTGAAGTCGATGTTTGAACTATCAAAGAGATCATACAGCACCTCCTTTTGAATCCACTACAACGAAAGCATAGAACGGTCTACGATCATTGCGAGAGCGCATGCACAGGTGAATAAATCTAAAATTGAATCAATGCCAAAATTGGTTCCCCATAAACGGAGCGAATGAGACAAAGAGAGAAACCATTGGCTGAAAAGGAGAGAGTGAATCACAACTAACAGAGGCTCCTTTGGTCTTCAAAATTGACCATGGTTAGACAGCAGTTACACGTCAAATCTAGCCCTTTTTCTTTGTACGATCAAGCCTGATTTTCATATATTTGGCAACCTTAACCGGGAAAACAATTACCTTCCTTATCATAGTTTAGTCAAAGCTAACCCTTCTTACTTCACAATCAAGTGCTTATTCTAAAATATTGCATTTGAGAAAAACTGTTAACAATTTATGCATGACGGCTTCGACACTTCATAAAAGCAAAATAGGTCATCTGATGCTTAATTATGTGATTAAAAGAGAGAGGAAATCTTTATGTATGTAAGATAAGAAAAAGGTTCACACCACGGAACATCATACTCATTAAGTACTTTATCAATCAGGCAAAAGGCGATGCCATCTATATCCATTCTTAGAAAGAAAATTACATATCAAACAGAACACCCAAATGAAACAATTGAATTTTGCATTCAGTAACTCTATTTTAAACAAAAGGTAGATTATCATTATAACTCAAATAGAACCAAATAAAAATGAAAACAAATAGTGTTGGTTGAAGCTTTGGTGTATTCATTGAGCTATTCATTCAATATTCTAGCCTCTTTTAACTCGATTGAGAGACGTACATTGGTTTTTTTTTTGTCGGCAATTTTCTAAGAAACTTTAAATCTTCTTTATAATCTTGTTTATTGCTTGTAGAGAGAGAATGGGGCTACAAAGTACATGTATGGGTTCAATTTGGCACTTGACTGAAAGCCACAATCCAGATTACCTTTGATTTCAAAATTTTCGGGTGAAAGAAAATATAACCTCCATGTGGTCATATAAAATCTCTTTGTTCATAAACTATTTCTCTGTACCTAACCACCAAGTGGACAATTTTAGGTATTGCTTCCATTGTGGACTTTTGCCGAAGAGTTGGTGAGCAAATAACAATAAAATTATAAGACCCAAAATCGTTTAAACACTAAGTAGAAATCACAGATCCAAACGTTGAGAGAGAGAGAGAACAGTTCAAAATAAATCATTACGTACAGATTTGTTAGTCGGTAATCACAAAATCCACACACACACACATAGAGAGAGAGAGAGAGAGAGAGAGAGAGAGAGAGAGAGAGAGAGAGAACCTTGAAAGCCTCGAACGGTGATAGTTCCAGTGGTGACTCATCGCGCCGGGGAGAATGGGTCTGAGGGAGACGGTGATAGTTCCAGTCGACAAAGGGATAGAGGGTCTGAGGGAGACGGGAAGCGTGAGTGTAGAATGAAGGGTACAGATAGGGTTAAGTCTACATTTCCAAGTTAGAAAATTAAATTAAAATTTTACCAAAATTCTATTTATGATAGCCCTTAGATGGAATAGGTATTTATAGACATGTCATTGTAGAATGGAGGGTAGAGATTTATGTAGGAGGAAGAGATAAATCTAGAGTATTTGTTGTCTTTTGGATTCAAACACAGCTCTGTTTTATTATATAGATGTATTCCAATGTTTCCAGTTTCAACAGGGAATCAGGGATTGCCAATTAACATGTCCATTATACCCGCATCACCTACTAAGCCAACTAATCAATTACTGAAATCCTAATATTGTACAATGTGGTACATGGTAAAATTCCTGTGACAACCTAGTTCTCCTCGTGAGTTGATCTACGATTAATTCTTCCTAGAATGAACGTGCAGTATGAACTTCCCATTTACCATCTGACAATATTTTCAAAGACGCTAGGTGCTAGTCGCGCGATTGTCCACCACCTATAGATTAGTCGGTTTTTTTGTTTTTGTAGAAATGACACGGGTTAATAATATAACTTTGGAAATTGGTTTTGGGTGATTACGTAATATTCAAAAATTATAGAGTAAGCTTTGTGAAACTAAGAGTATAAATATATACACGTCTCAGCCCCACCTTATTTTTTCGGATGAACCGGGTGCATTACGAGTACAAAGTTCTTGAGAAATTTTTTAGTGCAAATAGGGTATGGCTGATGTGGTACTCGGTGCGCACATTTGGGCTGTTCAAGGATGCAACCGACGATCCGGATTGAAATACACTTTTTCTTTTCTTTTTTCTAAAAAAATCTGTTCAGTACTTTCAATCTGGACAGTCGGTTGCATTTTTGGACGGTCTGAATATGCGCATCGGGTACCACGTGGTACCTGATTTGCAACCAAATATGTCTCAAAGTTGTTGGATACTTGACCTGATTACAATTCAAGCCATCCGCACACTTGTTGGTGGCTTCTCGATGAACGTGCTTCACCCCCACGTGGAGCTGCTCAATGAGGAATTTTTTTTAGTGCCGAGTCTATACGACGGGGTGCCTGCTCGGCACATCTGAGCCGTTTATTGCATTTTTAGACTACTTAAATTTGGAGAGAGAAAAAAAAGAGAGAGAAAGTGTTGGGATGAGAAGAGAGAGATAATTTCAATCCAAGCGATCTAAAAGTATCAGTAATGCTACATGCACAGCAAACGTACACAAATTTTGTGCACAGATTTTTTGTGGGGCCCACTACGGGTCCCACACAAATAATCCGAGCCGTTCATTAAATGTAAAACATTTTTTCAAGGGCCCCCGCCAAAAATCAGCTCAATCCAATACTCATAGATGCCTAATTCAATTATTTAACTTTTCATTCGAATCTCAGGATAATGAAAAGTTAAATGATTGAATCAAACACTTATAGCAGGCTCCGTTCCAGAACACCTTCTTAAAAAATAAGTACTTATTTCATATTTTCAAACTCAAAAATAATGTAAATGAAAAATAATTTTTCAATTTTTTTTGCACCGTATTAAAGATCTCAATGAGATCTATCAAACAAGATCCATATTGATAGAAAAATAATTTGCGTAAACACATGATTTTTAAGCTTGAAATTGCCTTCTTAAAAAATAAGTACTTATTCTTCTTTCCGGAACGGAGCCTTATAGCTATTGGATTGAGCTGATTTTTGATGGGGGGCCTTGAAAAAATGTTTTACATTTAATGAACGGCTCGGATTATTTGTGTGGGACCCGTAGTGGGCCCCACACAAAATCTGTGCACAGTTGCTGTGCGTGTAGCATTACTGTAAAAGTATATTAGACGGTCCGAATGTGCCGAACGGGTATCACGTAGGATATACCCACCTGGCAAGGAAAAATTTCTCCTCAACGAGAGATCTGCTGTCAGAAACAAGATTCAAAAATTGGTGACGTGGGTTGGTTCTACTATGAAGGAGCTGGACGACTTGAATAGCCATCAGTCTCGAACCCCAATTGGTTACAGAGCGCGAGTGATCACAGCGGGCTGCAATCCATCGATCCCTGCCTGCCCACAACACATCGAGCTGCGATCGATCCATCTTCGCTAAAGGAAGGGGAGGATAAGGTTAATTAGGACTTGGCATCCCACATACGATCCAAGACAAGCTGGGGGAGTTTGCTCTAAAACCCACTCACCGCTAGGAGTGACAACGGAGCGGAGTGGGACAGGGCGGGGCAGGTTTTGTCATACCCCAATCCCGATCATAAAGTTTAGCCCCGCCCCCGCCCCCGCCCCGAAACCCGACTGGGTAATGTTTGGCTACTCCCACCCGCGTTCCTATTGGCTATTGGGTTTACCCGTCCTGACTCGCTCTCTTTTTCTTTTCTTTTTTATTTTCTATTAAGAAATTACCGTATGTTCTGGATTCCAAAATAAGTGAGCACAAATAATAAAAGTTCACGAAATAATTATTACTACAACTTAACCAAAATTTACTGTCTAAAAGCAAAATCGAAGAAAAAGTTAAAATTTTATGTGGTATTTAAGTTGTAAGGGTAAAATACAAGAATAAAAACAAATTTTAATGCATAAAATAATTTCGGGGCGGGTTCGGGGACGGGGTAATGCCTACCCGACCCCGACCCAACACCCAGAAAATTTAACAAAAACCCGCCCCGATCGGGGTGGAGCTGGTTAAATTGTCATCGATCTAATCATCTAACTTTTCATTCAGATTTTCGAATCATGAAAAGTTAGATGATTGGATCAAGCACATATAAGTATCGGATTGAGCTAATTTTTTACGAAAACCCTTGAAAAAATGTTTCACATTTAATGAACGGCCTTATCATTTGTGTGGTACTCATTTTGGGCCTTTGTTAATACGTGCCCTTAAGGCATATGTTAACTATTATTTAATGAAACTAACTAACTCCACTAACACGGGGAATAGTGAAATCAAGAAATAGGCTAGTTGGAGTATTGGGCAAAGCAAAAAACTAGTTTTGGTGAGACCAAAATACCCTTTACAAAACCTTCATGCTACCATTTCATTTTTATTCCCTGCATTTTCTTAATTCGACTCCCCTGACCGGGTACATTGAACGAGAAACGAAAAATGTTAACCCATAGAGCAAGTAATTCTTCACATGCTGTGTACCAAAAAAAAATCTTCACATGCTATAACTTTTTTGTTTTTACATCATTATATTTATCTTTGCAGATAAGTACGTATCAAAAAAATTCTTAACATGCTATAGCGGGTCTCTTTCATGCCCCACTCTCCCTCAACTTTTGGTCCGGTATTTTTTATTTTTGTTATTTTTTATTTATATTTTTGTTTTAATTTTTTAGATTAATCATTAGTCTCAAATAGACAAATTAGAAAGTATAAAAACATGAATTGAACTTTAAAAAATTTCATATAAGACGACAAAGATACCAAAAAATACCAGTTGTTTGGTATTTTTCGTCTTTAGTGAACTTTTTTTTGTGTGCTTTTGATCATATTTTTAGACTCCTTTTATTGAGATGGACAATTAATCTAATAAATATAATGTGAATCTAACCAAAATTTAAAAAAGATGAGCAAATTGCGCAAAACAAAGAAAACCAAAATTTAGGAAGAGCAGCTTCTGAATAGCCCGACTTTTTCTGTTTCCCTTTGTCAAGTAAATTTGTTGAGATCAATGCATGCTTAGAATATTACTGAGAAATAAAACATGGGTTGGTATGTTTAACATGTGAAGCTGGGACATTTCCGTCCATTACATAAACAGTTACCCTCTTTAAAAACATAATTCATTACTCAATTATTACGCTTAGATTTCCCATGAAAGTGGAATCGAATTCTAGAGGTAATGTATTCCTATCATGTGCTTTAGGGGCACACATTAACAACAACCCTCATTTTGTTTCTCAAAAGTAACTTATAAAAAAGCTTTTTGCTTCCAACAAAAGTAAATGACGAACCCAAAGTCCTTGGAGTGAGTGCTTAGATTTCTTCGTGAGTGCTTAGATTTCTTCAAACAAAAGCAAAGGATGCAATCCTATCAATTATTAGGCTTAGATTTCCCATGAAAGTGGAATCGAATTCTGGAGATAATATATTCCTATCATGTGCCTTAAGGGCACACATTAACAAGACCCTTTCTTCAAACAAAAGTAAAAGGATGCAACCGTTCAAAGCACCCTCCAATCCCTCCTCCTCCTCTCACTCTTCCTCTTTGTTCTTTGGACAACTTTCTGAATCCAACCTATTCTATTCTTTCAAATGTAACTTCTTCAATTATAAGGTTCCCACAAAACAACACACAAAATACTCCAAATCTTTCCCAGAAAAAAGCCAAGAAATGGATCAAAGGGAAAAAAGCCAACTCCACTCTCCTGGCATCTGCAACAGGCTCCTCAATTCCTTGAGGAAGAGATTTGCGGAAACATCCCTGAAGCTTGCGATCTTCGGTTGTTTATTCTCCCGCGGCTTGGCACTCTGTTGTGGGCTTTTTGACTCCATCGTCCAACACCTCGCGTCCCAGGCCGTGAAGCCCGTGATTTTGGGTCCTCCGGCCCAGGACCGATGTCCATCCCAAGGTCATCAAGCCTGCGTCGAGTCAGAACAAGCCAGTACTGTTTCAGGTGTATCGACATCTCTTCCCAGCTTGAGCTCGAATTGCATTGATTTCATTGAGAAAGATGGAAAAGAGCTCCAACCAATTCAAGATAAAGGTAGTACAGAAGTAGTAACTCCCGAATCTGCGACCCAAGCGAAAGGGCCTCCGAAGAAGATGGTTAGCATAAATGACAGAGCAGAGGTAGTCAGATACAAGAGTAAGGAAAATAAGAAGAAAAAAGAAACAGAGCGCGAAAAAGATGAGGAGACGAAGCCTCTGAAGTCGATTCTGAAGGTCGGTTCTAATCTGAAATAATTAAGCAGAAAGTGGGCAGGGAGAGCTAGGATGGATGAAAAAATATTTCAAGTTCAAGAAGTTTGAAGCAATGGGGTTAATGGGCATTGCAAGGGGATGGTAGTTTGTCCTAAGGGCCTGTTTGATAAGTGTGTTAGACCTTAGGATGGGATTAGCAATGCTATGAGTTCATTAATTCTTTGTTTGATTGCATAAAAGAGGTTAGGATTAGTAGTAACAAGGGATTAGTAATCCTCCCATTTCATGGGATTGGTAATACCACCTTGAACTAGGTATTACTATAGTAATCCACCTTCAATGCCCATGTTATGTTTAGTAATAAATAGTGATAATACCCTTTTGTTTTGAAGTTGCCCTATAACTTGGACTTCTCCTATTTTTTTTTAGTATTATGCAGCTTTGTTGATTATATTTTGTCTCTTAGTTTTGTTGCTCTTTTTTTTTTTTTTTTGAAGCTTCCCTACAAGAGTTACAAAATCATGTGCTTAAATTTTTGGGGAGTTCAAAAATGGTTTGGTTGTTCCCTAGTTTGGCTTAAATAATCTCTGTGGATATTTTTTTTGGTCTCAATTCAAAAAAATTCTTATTTGTTTTTTTTGCTTCAATTTTTTTAATGAATTTTATGTTAGTCTCGATGAGAAAAATCTAAAAAGTTAAAAATTACGTTTAAAACAAAAAACAATCCCATAAAGACAAAAATAATCTAAATATCTATCTGTTTTGGATTACTTTGGTCTTTATTAAAAAAAAAAAAATTTTGAACGAAATTTTTTACCTTTTTGATTTATCTTGTCAAGACAAATCTATAGTCTACAAAAGTGACACAAAACGAACAAATACGATATTTTTTGAATAAATATAAAAATAATCAAATTGAATTAGTAGGCTAACTAGGCGCATTCCTTGTTCAAAATATGATTTGGTTGCTGGTCTGCTTTAATTCAAGGATGGGGTGTAATACAATTTTTATAGAGTATTTTCATAATCATTGGGTATTTTCATAATCAGATTTTATTCTTTGTTTGTTTGTCCATATTTTATTCGAAGATGGAGCATTTTTTAAAACCCTTGCTTGTATAAGGATTAAAATGGAAATAGATACTTTCAAATGTAAAACAAACATGCAAATAACAATCCTCCCTCCTAATCCCGTGCAAAACAAACATGTTCATAGTATTGATCTTCTCATTACCAATCCCAATCCTAATCCCATCTCATTATCAATCCCATCACATCTAACTCACTTATCAAACGAAGCCTAAGTTCTAACCATGTTAACTACTAACCTGACTTTTTATTTATGCATCTCCATTTGAATTAGCTCTGGATCAAGCGATAGCTTGGTCTAGACCTCAATCTGGACAGCAAAAAAAGCAAAAGAAAATCTGAACGACGAAAAAAAAGCAAACGAAATTCTCGGTATTCCTTTTTATTTTTTTTGGGTACTATGGAAATTCAAATTCTTGGTCTTACAAGCATTTGTAATATCTGTATCATTAAGGTTCACATCTTTGTATAACAGGAGAATCCATGGGAAAAGCCTACAACTAGTTCCTATACCCTGTCTTTTAATAGTCAGCTCTGCCTCTAACACTATCACATTTCAGATGGATGAATAACTAATAAATAAATAACCAAACTATAGTGTGGTTATATTCACTTCTGGTGCACAAGAATGGATCCTAAAATCATTCAATGAAATTCAAAAGTTCTCATTGGTATACCCTTCTTTCATCCTTCCAACCATGTTCATGAGCTCTTTTCTCCCACAGTGCAGAGAGCTTACACTCTTCTATAAGTCCTGCTTCCGCCTTCTCCCTTGCTTCTTCGCAAGTTTCCATTCCTGCATTGCACTTTTCTGCTTCCTTTTGGTAATGGGAAGAAGTTTTCTTTGCGCCAGTTATCAATGCTTTTGTGCGTTGCAAGTTATTGTCAGCAACATCTTTCTGTAAACTAAGTTCCTCTGCTAGTAAACTTATAGCATCCTTTCGCATCTCCTCATTCGTTTCAGGACCATTTTTACCACAATCTGCACATCATAAGCAGAAAGAATGAACATAGAAGGAAATAAACTTGCAAACTTTCTGGTCAACCGATTCCATTTACATTTATCTCAACATAGAGGAAATAATAACTAATTCTATCTTCTGATTATAAGACCACGCTAGGCCAGATTAGCTAGGACTATGGCTGCTAGGCTCATGCAGGGTAGAATGCCTTTCAATAGTTAGGACTCAGAAAGGTCTTCCTTGTTCTTACTGGAGGGTCGGAACAGAGGAGGATAGATACAAGATTGGAGCATCAGGAGTAGCCCCGGTTCCTTTGGGTGAAAGAGTTATCCCGAGGCATGTAGCTTATACTGGAACTTGGAGGGTTTACATCAAGCTAGGATGGATTAGAACCCATAGAGGATCACATCTTCTCTTTCCTTTAATCGGTTCCATTTTGTCCCTGTGGTAAATCCAAGAGTAATTCAGCAATTTGGAGCATTTTATCGTGGCTTGAATCTAATCAGAAGTACTTGTTTTACCCTCAAAGACAGATACCAAGCAAAGTTCATTTCAACTTAAAATGGTTTCCAAAGACCAAGGGATGCTTTGAGAACTGCCAACAACCGGACAGCATGAATAATTCATTACCATTGTTCCGCGCCCCCCCCCCCCCCCCCCCCCCCCCCCCCCCCCACACACACACACACACACACACACACAACAACAACAACAACAACAACAAAAAGCCTAAATAGCATATGAACTAATGCAAATCACTCAAGAGATACTCATTTTGAACCTGTTAAATAAGGATTTGCACCAGCAAAAGAAACTTAACCTGTTACCATCCATTGCACCAAGACGGAAATTTATACTTCAACTTCCTTTGTTTAGGGAATATATATCAACCACAAATCATTTCATACCACTTCAGTGGAACTCACTGCATCTTTTTGACAGTTGAATTAAATCCAGCCATGCAAGGACGAAATAATTCCCAGATTTACTGGTTAAGACCAGAAAAAGCAACTGATGCACTATCCATGAAGCAAAAAAGCAGACGTGTAGACAAGAAAAACATGAGCACGACAAATGGACTGACCTGAACGTGAGCTGTTTAAAAATCTTGCAAGAACATGGACATCGATTCAAGGTCCAGAACCAGAATAATTCTTTCTCCAAAATAAAAGATGTAGGGCTTAGTAGAACATGAGCAGCCATAGAGATACTGACAAATGATATAGAAAAGAGCAATCACACGTTATCTGTATGATGCCCAACCTACATTGCTGAATTCTATTATTCGTCAAGAGATGTTCGGAACTGTCATTGCAAGATGATATTGGATTAGAAAATTGGAACACTAAGCTTTGTTTGCTTTGGTTTGGTTTTGTTTTGGTGGACAAAAAGTATAACTGACTTCTCAGTATCACTTAACATAGTCTATCACAGCAACAACATGTGTGGGACTCACTATTCAACTTGAAATCACCAGGGCCATTTGTTGAAGAATTTGTCCCCCCTAAAGAAAGAAGGAATGGTAGGGGTTGAGGAAGCTAAAGCTCCTTTTAGTGACACACACGGTGGGGACATGGCAAAAAATAATCTTGATACAAATATTTATGGTTGTTACATATATATTTATTTAGTATGCGTACAAACATTGTTCCCACATAAAACTAAAGTTAGCAGCAACTAACACTAAAAGAAGAAATAACTCTTGAAAAATCGCAGGTCTGAAACTGATGGAAACTAACCAAGATCAACCCTTGTTAGCCAGAGCTAGCTGTGAAGGTCAGACGAGAGATACATAGGGAAGGAATAAAGAGAGAGGGTTCTGAATCTCAACTTAGGCTGGATAGGCTGGTCAAACTCATTCTATTTCTCTAAAATGACATCCTATACATTTCTAATATAGCACGTGACATGCACATACAACTCTAAAACTTTGTTTTCTAATAGTACAGCTCTCTAAAACTTTCATCCTACAATTTTTCTAATGGTACAGTCTGACAACTTTATAAATTGTTCTCTTGCAAGATATCCAAGACACCCCAGCATGTTTGATACATCTCTACTGAAGAATAACAAAGGAAATTAAATGGACACGTCATGCTGCTTATATTGCCATGTCCTCAGCATGTGAGATGGATACAACGACCACATAGGCATCTCGATGCTACATAGAACCCAGCCAATGAGTGGGGTTCAGGTATGCGTAAAAGTTGGATGCAAATGATAATAGAGTGTAACCCCAGGACACAAGTAACTATCCATATAACATTATGTTGTATTTCTTTGATTTGCTTCTGTGAAATGACATTTTCATGTAAGATGAGATTTTAAGTATATGCAAATAACATATTCAAAGCAATTATGTTGTGTAAGTATCATAAAAAGAGGGCTTCATGTACAACTAAACAACAAACTTGAACTCATAAATTTTCTTGATGGTGTAAGTCCAACTAGAAGAGTGCGCATACCATCAAACAATGTCATTTCCTTCTCCTAGGACAATAAGCCACATATTTCAAAGGCTCCATAATCTTTTTAAGAACTAGTGATGGTTTCCAAGTTTCCCAAATGCAGTCTCGAAATAAACGTGTCCTTAAGGAAAAATGTCCAAAATTTGCTATCTTCCAATGTTTTCTATCACCAAAACGACAAAACTTAATAAAGATCGATACCCCTTGCTTGTGCCTTCCCTGTTTTAGGCTGTACAAAACTGAATCTCTAGGAGGTTGATTGGTTTTTTTTTTTTTTTTAAATTCCCCTTTACTTATAGTCAAGTATCTCCAACCTTAGCTTGCTTCTCATAAATAAACTATTTTAAACTAATCACAAGAACCTAACAACAAAGAAGAGGGGCATTGCTCAAAAGTTAGCCATTGATTAAGATTCAAAGTTCCGATTGCAAGTTGAACAAGAGAATACCAGAGCAATCTGAAAATTGAAACGCATACCAGATATAAACCCATGAGTAAGTCCAAAAATTCACCACATTAGTCAATTACACAATTTGCAATCACAATTCATATACCCGAAATTGTTAACTGCACTCCCAAGGGGAGTGTGAAAATAAACTCCATATTGATCTTGGGGGTGCGGTTAACAATTTGGGGAGTGCGAAAATCACTCCCCTTAATCTGACATCTAGTCACAAAAACATTGTCGGGTGATAATCGCAATGAAGGCAATGCCTGTGGTACAATTTCACACAAAACAGAAAGAACAAAATCAGGTGAGTAATTACAGAGCAACAAAGACTCGTATTCGCAATCCGACAACTTAAACAAGACTTATGCACAATCAGATAAGTTAAACAATGCCATCAACAACAGCATATCTTGTAAACCATCAGCACTACCGAGACAAGTACTCCACATTACTCTAAAAAAACACTGTTGTATCAAGAATCTCAGTAGTTATACCAAGTGAAAAATGAACTCACCTAAGGGTATGGAGCCGATATCTGAGTAGCAATCACAATCGCATGAAGGGCATGAAGCTTGAGCACTTGAATCCTCACCCAAATGCCAGAGTCTCCCAACGAAACCGACCAGAAACAGAAGTAACAAAACCAGCCCACATCTCACAAACCGTGGACTGCACAAACTGTGGTCCGATGGGTGAGCCATTGATCCCTTTGAAAACCCTAACTAATAACGGAAAATCAATCTTGAGAAAGAAAACCCAATTAGGTTTGATGACGACGACAGGAGTGCAGAATACCCATTTGTTTCAAGCTTCAACAAACAAACCCATATAGTAGTAGTAATTGGTTTAATTGCAAAAGTAAAGAACAATCGCTATCAATAGCGACAAAACCGTTTCCAGATGTGGGTCACAATCAGAATTCAAATCTAACTCAATCATTCTTTGTTTCTTGGAAAGGAATATGAGTACATACAGATACGGTACACGTATTTTGTACTTGTTTCCGGTTTAATAAAACAATCTGAGCAGCTTATTTTAGTTTAGAATGGTTTATTATGGGTTTCTGTAAAAATTCGACTCAATCAACTATTGGTAGACACGTTTATGAAACATTCAACTTTTTTTTTCAGAAATCTAAGCCAAAATCTATTGTGATCAAAATGAGCGGGGACTCTGATTGAGGGATTTCACACCACCAGTAAGTAAAAAACGACTAAGATGAAGCCAAGTAAAAACTATTTTGATCAAAATGAGCGGCTCATATCGTTTGGGGGACTCGAGATGGTTCCAAAATCCATATATGTGTTGTATATACATTTATTACATTTATATAGCAGCTCTGTTATGTATTTCCTAGAGAGGAAAATGTAAAATGAAGAGTGAGACCTAATCTCAACAAAAGAGAACTTTTTTTTATTTTAAAAAACTTTTGGATGAAAGTCATATTTTTATTTTTTTTTTGCCAATTCTTCTCATAGAGACAAACTACAATACTAATTTACAAAATTTTGAAGCAAAATAAATGCAAAAAAAATTTAAACAAGAAAAAAAAGCCCAAAAAAGATATATATATTTTTAGGCTGCTGATTTTGCCACTCTCTTTTTTGTTAACGTCACTTTTTTGCAAAGTGTATTTTTGCAAAAATACGTTTGCAAGGGAGTGACGTTAACAAAAAAGGGAGTGGTAAAATCATTTTCCTATTTTTAGTGCTAGTGGATTGTAATTGGTAAATTATAAACACTCCCTCTGAGGTTTTGAGTAAATACAGTGATCTCCTCATAGTTTTGCAAATTACAACTTCTATTTCACAGTCAATCAGGATTAGGCTCCGTTTAGTTGTTAGGACTATTGTACAGGAAAGTTATTTTTAGGAAAAGTGAAGTAAAGGAAAATGAAAGCTATTTTATTATTAGTATTCATTTGACAAAAGAATTTTGTAAGAAAACTAAAGTTTAGTTGTTCATTTGTCGGGAAAATTAAGACACTTATAAGAAACTTCTTTATTTTTATTCCCATGGCTAATTTTAAATAAAAGTAACTTTGAGAGCTAAATAATGAGTTATCATATTTCAAAAATTAACACATACGAAAAATATATTTTATCTAATGCAAAGTGGAAAAAAATTTAATACACTAGCTAACTGGAATTCCAAGATGAAGAAACCATAGAACTATATTTATGGGCCACGAAGCCAAAATGTTCTGGCGGCATTTTTTTTGGTATTGGCACCATTCTCTTTTTTCCTTACCCGCCAATTATTTTGGCACCATAATGGGTATTATTTTCTATATATACCTTCTATCAAATTACACATGCTTTAATATATATGCATCTTTAACTGAAAAAAAAAATTCTCTAACAAGTACTAAGGGATTGTTTGATAATTCAATTCAGAACTTAATTAGAACTGAATGTCAAGCCATAAGAAGTTAAGTAGGTTTGATAATCAAATTTCACATTACTAAATTTTTTAAGTGACTCTTTAAGCTAAATCTTTTATACTTAAAAAATAATTAGCCCGGTGCTTAATTCTAATTGAATTTATCAATACTAGCACACCACCTCATTCTCCACCACCAAAACCCTCTCATATCGCTTGTCACCACCACCACTCCACCATTATCTCTCCGCCGCTTGAACCACTATAACCACGACCACCCTTCATCACTTTAACGCCGCAATCTTTCTACCACTGCCACCAATACATGCAACAACCATATCTCCATCACCACAACCTCCCTGTTTCCTGGTCACCACCATAACCCACCATTGCCACTGTCACCACTAGCACCACTCTCCGTCGACACCATCCTTCCACTGCACTATTGTTTTTGATCAGCAAAAGTAACATGTTATTAGGGGAAAGGGGAGTGGATCCTCCCACTGCATTATTCCATTACAACCACCACCACCTCGCCAGGGGTGGAGTTAGGATTCGGATACGAGGGTGGCACCGCAATTTATTCATACAAGTGTGGACATCCACATGTTTGTGAATTTAATTTTTATGTCAAAATACACTCACTATAATCCAAAAGAAACATGTAATAAAAATACTAAACTTTTGGAGAAAAAAATTAATGTCCAAACATGTTAGAGCATCCGCAGTGGAATAAGCAAAAGTGAATAATCAAAACACGTCACATCAGATTTTGATTATCCATTTAGAGGTTGCTAAAGTTAGCAATGTCAAATCTCACATTGGTTATTTTTTGTTTATAATCAAAACCAATGGGACCATTGCTTCCTTCCTTGAGTTTTCTCCAAACTTTTCCCCTTCATTTCACGTAAATCTTTTGAAAAACTAGTTTATGTTAAAAACAGTTTTTATAAAAAAACATTTGTTCTTGAAAAAAAAAACAGTTTATTAAACAGTTTTTGGAAGGAAAAAAAACAGTTTAAGTTAAAAACATTTGGATAAAAAAATAGTTTATGAAAAATAAATGTGTAAAAATACAGTTTTGTGTAAATACAATTTTTTAAAATTTTAAAAAAAAAATTGATAAAAATAAAATAAAATACAAAGTTCATATAAAGACGATTTTTTTTTTTTAGAAAAAGTTTCTGAAAAGAATAGTAAGAATAGTTTTTTATAATTATTTTTTGAAAATATTGTTGAGAGAGAATTTTTTTGTGTAATAATGAGTGTATTTCATTGAGAAAATGTAGGAATCACTAAATTTGGTTATTGGCAAAAAGTTGCTAGTTTTGATTATTCAAAAACTAAAATTTGATGAGTTGCTAAGAGGTTGTTAAGTTTGGTTATTCCAATGTGAGCACTTTTTTGAGCAAATGTTGTTAACTTTAGCAACTTTTTGTTTTGCTTATTCCACTGTGGATGCTCTTACGTTCCTCTCCAATTAGTGGAAAAAATACAAAAGGGATTGATTTCTACACCTTTTTTTTTATAACCACACTTCCTTTTTTGGATTTTAGTATTGAAAGCGTATGTATTTTTTTGCTAAAAGATAAAAAATGGAGTGTGAATATCAAAATAGGGAGTGTAGAAATCAATTCCCAAATACAAATCATGTGAGAATTTTTAATATAAATACTAAACTTATGGGAAAAAAATTCAGCCTGCAAATATGTTACGTTCCTCTCCAATTAGTGAAAAAATACATACTATGTGGGAATTTATGCAAAAAGAAACATGCAAAATACTAAACTTGTTGGGAAAAAAAATTAATGTCCAGATGTGATAAAATTCTTCTCCAATTAGTGGGAACAAATACAAATCATTTGGAAATTTATTCAAAAACTTTAAATGAGAGAGAGAGAGAGAGAGAGAGAGAGAGAGAGAGAGAGAGAGGTTTTACTAAACCACTGAGATAAAGTGACCGTTGTGTACATTCTTTGCACTTTTATATTTAAAGCTTTCTCGGTATTTTTTATTTTATTTTTGTATTTTTCAAATGGGGGTGGCACGTGCAACCTCCCCCATACTAGCTCTGCCCCTGCACCTCGCTACCACCAATTGCCATGACCACCATATCTCCACCATACCTTCCACCGCTACAACTACCACAATTACTCATAGTTGCCATCATTCTTTTTCACCACCACCCCCTTTGCTAAACAATAACCTAGCCACAACCCCACCACCACCTGCCGCCATCACCACCCAAGGTTCTGAATACTGTACCGGCAATTTGGTACTGATTTTCTTACCGGTACGATACGTACTGATACCTGACAGTTATCAGGTATCTTTTCGGATTTAGCGCTACTACCATTATAGATGGTTAGAACTTCTAAATTGATAAATTTTTCACAATTCATCATACTAGTAACTTAATCACAAAAATTACCCTCACACTATATTATCATTATATTATTCAAATTACCATTCTAAATCCTTTTCCTTTTTTTAGTTCTACATTCCTTGAGTCCTTGCACTTAGCAGTCACACTTAGTCTTTAAAACGTTAAATCAATGAAAGGGTAATTTTGTCATTGTGTCGGTTTTAGGGTTCCCATTTATAAGCATCATCTACCCTTGCTGTTTTCGTATCACTCTTGCGCCTAAGGTTTATGCCCCCCCCCCCCCCCCCGCTCTCTCTCTCTCTCTCTCTGCCATGGTAGAACAAATAGATTTCTCTCTCCCTCCGATTGCGATCATGCGTTTGATCCCCCCCCCCTCCCCTCCTCTCTCCCTCTCTCTCTCTCTCTGCCATGGTAGAATAGGTAGATTTCTCTCTCTCCCTCTGATTGCGATCATGCGTTTGATATAGAAACGAACAATGGTTTCTTTGAGGAAAGAGATTGGCCGGACTGACTGATAACCCAATCAGTCAGTGGCAATGCAAAATATCGAGCGAAATCAACGGTAATTGTTGGTATTTTCCGGTAACCGCCGGTATTGGAGGTAGGTTTCTCTCTCTCCCTCTGATTGCGATCATGCGTTTGATATAGAAACGAACAATGGTTTCTTTGAGGAAAGAGATTGGCCGGACTGACTGATAACCCAATCAGTCAGTGGCAGTGCAAAATATCGAGCGAAATCAACGGTAATTGTTGGTATTTTCCAGTAACCGCCGGTATTGGAACTGAGACGGTATTTGGAGTGCATGTTACCAATCTCGCACAAATCCTATATGTACCAGCCGGTATAGTACGGGATTCACAACCTTGTCACCACCTTATCTCCACCACACCACCACATGTAGTCAACACACCTCTCCACCAGGGACGGAACTAGGATTTCATAAACGCGGGGGCCGAACTAGGAATAACAAGATTTTAAAATTTCAAGGTTTGAGAATCTAATGGTTTATTTGGTTTAGGTTTTGAGCAAGGTTTTTTTGAGTAATGAGTGCAGAAATATAGAAAGAGAAATGAGATTAATTAAGAAAGGAAAACTTATGGGAGACCGTGTGCTGAGAGAAATTGGGTTTTGGAACCCAAAACGAACACATTCTAATAAGTGTTTTTAACCCAAAAAAAAAAACTAATTTTAATATTAAAATTTAGAGAAAAAAAAATTTCCCGAAACGATGCGGGGACCGTGGCCCCCATATGCCGATACATGGATCCGTCTTTACTCTCCACCACCACCACCTCCGCTAAAAATGAATTGGGGGATGGTGCTGTGCAGTGATGTGCGCAGTACCGTGTTGCACATCTCTGAGCCGTCGGATCGTGCATCCGACGGCTCGGATCTCATCTCGGCAATGAACGTACGGCTCTCATCGTTGGTTGTCAAGATGAGATCCAAGCCATCGGATGCACAATCCGACGGCTCGGAGGTGCGCAACATGGTGCACTTCACTGCATAGTACCAACCCGAAGTCTGCTAAAAACTACCTGCCACCACCATGACCACTTTCTCTCCATCTATCACTCCACCACATGCACTCGCTGCCTTTCTACCGCCATTGTACCACCACAACCACCACAAACACATGGCGAACATTAATAAAATGAATCGAGCATAATTAAAAAGTACATATCACAATTTATTGATCTTTTATCATATTAAAATTTTTATTCAGCTCTTTAATTTTTTTAGTATTAAACAGCATTCAATTTAAAAGATTCAACATTCAGTTTTGAATTAACACTTTTATCAAACATCACCTACTTGCTTTGGATTGGATTTTCAAAACTTTTGTACTTGTTTTGGCCGCATGCACATATCACACATTGTCCTCACTATGTTCCGTTCTTTTGGCCCTCGTTGGCCTTCGCTTGTCGTCAGCGTCCATAGGCCGCTTGTTGGCATTTATCTTCTGGCGATAGCATAGTCGTTGTGTATTTTGTGTTTTGCTGGTCAATACACTGTGTGTTCTGTTCCTTAGGCCCTAATTTGGTCTTCGCCCATCTCTGGCGTGTCTTCATTATTGTAACGGCGACAACATAATTGTATTTTTTACCTTATTATTATCAATGCATTTCTTTGGTGTTCTAAAAACAAAACTTTTGGCATAACTGTGACACACTACTGTCCTTTTCACAAATATCTATCACCACCCTTTTCGAGTCAATTTCTGTGTCCACAGGCTCCACACCTCCTCGTGTTCTCGCTGTAAAGGACTTTGGGGGCTGCTATAAGGACTTTGACGGGAGTATTCAACCGTGCTCAATTTTATCGTTCAAAAAGTATTTTAAATTGTTCGAATTTTAAAAAACTCTTTGCTGAAAGAATTTTTTTTTTAAATTCAGACCATTAACTACTGAGATGGACGATAAAATTGAGCGCTGCTAAATGGGGCAAGCCCCCAAAGTACTCGCTATAAAAGTTCAACAACTTGTCCACATGTCAAAGCTGGAAGACACCCTGCCAACTTGAATTCTGCACCAAATGAAATGAAAAGCGGCCTTTTCCCTTCCGGCCCCCATCATAGACTTTTCTTTATCCTCATCCCCAATCCCACTCTTGATCTTGGCTTTCAACATGAGCCTCATGACTTAGTGTCGGTGAACAAATAGAAAAAGCCCCCAGATTAGTCCGGTTGGTTGGCGGGATTGTTTTCTACTCAATTGCTCAATGTTCAATTCTTGCAGTCAGGTCATAAAAAAGTAATTTATTGTGAATTCTCGGGTATCAACATGGATAACTTGTTCTGTGAGCGACTGAAGTGGAGATTATTTGAAATGCGTATAAACTGGTCCGAACATCCCTAACCATGGAACCAAAGGCTCTTTGATTCCACTTCCTTATTAAAGTTATATAAACACTGGGGAAATAGGCTTAGAAATCGATTTGATCATTTACTTGTTGGATATAATTATAGATTTTCCTTTCAAAGTAAGCAAATACGCAAAAATGAAAGCTATACGATTTAGCTCGTACTTATTTGGGTCGACATTAGAATAAGTAAGGCCGCTGTCCACTTGACGGGAAAGAAAAGTGTATAAAAAATTGTGGACTCAGCATTTTAACTTTTATATTAAGATTATTATTATTTTTCCCTCAAAAGTACTTGTCGTGTGAGAAGAACAAAACTTAGTAAGAATCCTATTTTGTTCTAATTTTGTAAACAATTGAACAACTATATTAGATTTTCTTATAGATTTCTTTTATATATCAAAATGAATATACAAGAAAAATAAATTTTCTATCTTTTTTTAATTGTGTGATAAATACACAATTGAACAACCATATTAGATTTTCTTAGAGATTTCTTTTGTCATACAAAAAAAATGACCGGAAAGGGCTTCATCCCTCACCGGAACCTGACTGTATATATATATATATATATATATATATATCTCTCTCTCTCTCTCTCTCTCTCCAAACTTGAGTTTGTTTAGCTCTGCTGACGCAAAGTCCTCATCTCCTGCTATCGTTTCGAGACTTAAAAGAGTCCCACCGTTGCATACTTATTAAGGGGCACGCGTTTTCGGTTTTGGAAAAAAATTTATTACAATCAAGTTGTTAGCTGTTTTCGGCAGTGAATAACTTGTTGAGAAATATCAAGTTGTTTTCGATAATGAATAAGTTGTAGATGAGTATGCGAGTGAAAAAATAATTGAGAAAGAAATTATTGTTGACAAATTGTTAATAATGTGAACAACGAGCTAAAATGATCTCCGTTTTTTCATCAAAAACTTAGTAGAAACACCCCTAGTTAAGTGTATGTATAGATTGTTTTGAATAGGGGTAGCATACTGTGTAAGCGTAGCGGTACATACATAGCGGTAGCGGAACTATTGAATGATACGTAGTGGAAATCGGGTGAAGCGATCGTGTAATTTTTAGAATTATTTTTAGCACTCAAAGCACCAATAGGCAGCCGTAGCGGCTGTAACGATGCGTAACTGAAACTGACCGATACGGGTATTAATTTCGGATAGCACCGATATTTACTCATAAACGAATGCTTCCATAGTTATCTTCTGAATAATATCTTTGTGGTCTTATTTGTGCATTAATTAACCTAGTTGGAATGTTCCCTTGTAGTGATCATGTCCTTTGCTGTGTGTCCTTTTTAATGATTATCTCATTTCCTTTAACTTGACAAAATTATTTTTTTCGCCAAAAAATAATAATATTTTATACAATCATTATAATTATTAAATAATCATGAATAACATAACGATGATACTATATACTCACTCCGTCCCCTTTTTAATGTCCCTTTTTAATGTCCAGTATTTCATTTTGGGCTGTCCCTTAATAATTGTTCATTTTGTAAAGTTAGTGGGTAAAAGTGGGTATATTTCCTATTTTGCCCCTAAAAGTAGATTCCTTTTTGAAAAGTTAGTGAGTAAAAATATAATAATGATGTCACCATAGAGGGTAAGTAGGGAAAGTGGAGGTAAAAGTTGATGTGAAATGTGTAATGATGATATTTTCTTAATAAGTTGAAGTTACGAAGCGGGACACTTAAAAAGGGACGGAGGGAGTATATATATATGTGCGTGTGTGACACTTTATATAGACCAACCACAACTTGTAAACATTTCTTATGTGTATCTAATTTGCTACACGCATCTTATACTTCTTCCTTCCCCAATTAGTTTTTTTTTTTTCCGAATAATTGCACCGATTCGATATCAAAAAATGATATGTATATCTCCTTAATTTATCATAAAATCTTTACACCTTTTGATTGGTGAAATATGTTAAAAATTATTCATGTAAATATATTACTATTTTTTATCTGATAGTGAACATGCTTATTTAACAAAAACAAAAAACAAAAAATTGGTGGAAAAGAAGTACCAAGAGCATAAATAGCATAAATGTGGCGACAAAATACAGATAGTCTATGCCCACCGCTCAACATTCACCGTTCTCCCCACTATTCTCAATCTCATCGTCTAAAACTGTTTCGGATAGTCCAGATTTTAAAAAACTCTTAACTCTACTCTTCCCTGAAATAATTTTTTTTTAAATTTTAACCATTAATTACCAAAAAGAACAATAAAATATTAAACAATGAATGTTGAGCAGTAAAACAGAATGATGTGGTAGCACTGCCAAAACAAATACTCCATATTAATATTGACCCACATCCTCACACACAACAGTACCCATCACACGTGCTCTAAATTTGTGAGTATATCCTTCCCTGCCACGTCACGCATTCTTGTAACCTCATCTTATCGTCAAACAATGCTGGCCCCACGCATGCAGATTATGGTGGAGGTTGTGGTGGTGATGGTGGTGGCTCGCCACCTCATGACACCGCCCGAAACCGTCTCCGCCACCATTCAGCACCGCCGGAAAAACCCACTTCTCCCTTACCGCCAGCTCCTCTTCTTCCTTAACAATATCTTCAATTTTTCCTTCATCCACGTTTTCTTCTTCTTCAATAATAATATTATTATTATCAATATCAACCTTTTCCTCTTCCTCATGATCCTCTTCAACGTCAGCCACGTCTCTGACCATATCCAATCTCAACCGTCCATCTTGGCGGGAAGCATGGAGAACCTCCGTCCTGTCAATCTTCACCTCCGTGAGCTCCAACCTCCCGTCTCTCCTCACCGGCCGGAGGAAAAAACTCGGCCTCCCGTCCCGATTCAACGACGACAACGGAGGCGGGAACTTCCTAGCCTCCACCTCGTCTCTCCTCCCTCTCGTCCTCTTCCATTTCTTCCGCGCTCCTGCCCTCGATCCCCGCTCTTCGCTCGTAATTCTCTCCATCACCTGATCATCAACCCTCCTCTCATCGGAGCTCTCGAACCCTAAACTCTCCGTGCACGACATCAGCCCGTTGACGCTCCCTCCGACCTCGTCAAGAAACCCTATCCCGCCGGGGTCTGTTTTCGTGACGGTGGTGTTGGCCGTTGGAGGAGGTGGCGGCGGTTTAATGGCCGCCGAGTCGACGACATTGGTTGGGTTGTGGGTATTATCAGAGAAAGTGATGAAACCGAGGCCGGAGACCGATGACGGAATAATCCGGCGGCCGCGGAGGGAGCTTTGCAATTGTTGGTCTAACATTTGGGTTCCATTGTTGTTATTGTTTTCCTTGGCAGAAAAAGCTAAAAAAGAGTGTACACTTTTGATGCAAAAGTTGAGCATAATTTGTTAAGAGATGATGTAAAGATAGGAGGAGGGATGGACATTAGGGTTGCGGAGAGAATATGGGATGAGGGTATTAATAACATCCTCACACATGAAGATAGGAGGAGAGAGAGAGAGAAGAGAGAGAGAGAGCGTGAGATGAGGGTATATGGTGGGAAAAGGTGCCAACGTAACCAAGAGGGAGAAGTTTTTCAGTGCCACGTGGGCACGGCCACTTGGTGCCGAACACGATCTCGGCCATCCAAACGTATTTTAGACGATTCAGATTTGTTTGAGTAATTTTTTAATGTTAAGTTACCAAAACATCACCTCAAGTTCAAATAAATCTGAACCATCCAAAACACATTTGGACGGTCAAGATACGTGTTCAACATCACATTACCCAACACCACATTACCCGTGCCCACCCGGCACTGAAAAATTTCTCCACCAAGAGAGCTAGCTGGCTTTGATGAGGAGAGGAATCGGTGCCGGGTCCCACGTAAGAGATGGGGGATACTTGTATTTTTAGGCATTGGACTTTGAACCACTATATACCCCCAAAGATTTGCCTCATATATAACTCTTTCCACTCTTGTTTCCTATCCTCATCCTTTTTTTTTTCTTTCATGTTTTTTTCTTCCTTTTTATTGTGTTTTGGATTAATTTGGAGGAGATAATCAACTGGGGGAGAGATTATTCGTTGCCCTTTGGGACACTACGTGGCGATGTCTCAGATTTCTCTTCACTATATTTTGTTGAGGGGTCCATACATTTAGTTTCAAATTTTACAAAAATATATAGTTGAGAAGAGGCCTGAGGCACCACGTAAAGGTTCCCCGGGATATTGAATAGTTTTTCCAACTAGTGGAAGTTTGTGAACATCCCGATGTACTTATATTTTGTACTTTCATAATTCATACATCTTTTTGGACGGTTCATAACCACACACACAAAAAAAAAAAAAACCAACAACTATGGGTACACCACATTATAGGGGACCCTTCTCAGAGTTCCACATAAATGACTTTTGGATCCGTTCAATTTATTTAAAACATATTTTTATAAGTTTTTGTAAAAAAAAATCAGCTCATTCGAAAATTGGTAAGGTCTTGATTGATTTTTATACTTGAGTTTGTAGAAACAAAAGTTGAATGAATTATCAAACCCTTTCAGCTGGTATAAGAATAAGCTGATTTTTAGTGGAGACTTTTAAAAAAATATTTCTAAACGGTTTTGATCAGTAGTACTGTGGAATCTAAAATGGGTCCCATGCAATGTGGTGTGGTATGGTGTACACCATAGTTTGGCTCGGTTAATAATTCAGATATTGAACCCATTTTTTTGCCAGTTGGGAGGAAAAAGGAGAACCATTATTTTCCCACTTGACAAATTAAAAAAAAAAAAAAACTATTATTGTCCCATACCCTGAATTGTTGGGAGCATCGATTTCTTATCCATCGTGCACTGAAAATTGACAAATTTAAAAAAAGCTATTATTGTCCCATTATACATTGTGGTATTATGAATTCAAAAGATATTACTTCCTACATCCCTATTTGTTTGTCCGATCTCGGATTTCCAACTTATTAAAAAAACCAAATTTGATTCATTGATTTGAAAATTTTCATACATAATCTGATCTATTGATTTGAAGATTTACGTACATGATCTGATCCATTGATTTGAAAATTTACATAATTTGATCTATTGATTTGGAAATTGGACAATCAATTTAGGACATGTATAAGTTAAACAGGGGACAAACAAATCGGGACGGATGAAGTATTAGTCATGAGAGGCTTCTAAAACATCGCAGTGTCCCAATTTCCTCGTCGATCGCATATTGGTATACGTATGTTGTTTCTCACATAAAAAGGGAAGACTAAAATTGAGCTAAACTTCAATTTCTTTAATAGAAGGATACGAATGTAAGTCCAGGTAAATATGGTACCGTAGGGATCAATAGGTTTTGAGTTACTTAATTTAAAATTAGTTTTTAGTTTAACTCGATAGGATTTGATTGGAGTTTGATTCAGATTAGGAAGCTCGTAGGGTTTTCAATCTTCCCAATTCAAAACTATTTTTGTTTGTGCCAAGAATGAAGTGCATAAAACCTTTTGTATTATGTTCAATGTACAAGGCTTTTGAATTGAATTTGATAATTAATTTATCCTAGTACTTGTGGAATAATTAAATTTAATTAACCAGTTAGAATATTGAACTAGGGATGGTGCTGTGCACATTCAAACTGTCCGTCTCGGCAATATTAATGGTGCTAGAGTGATTGGTTTGTCTTATGTATGCTAGACCCGGTATAGCTTATGGTACGTGTCAGTAAGCTAAGTAGGTACACAAGTAACGTCCTAGTCATTTTCATTGGCATGTTGTCCTATCCATAAATGTTTAAAACATTTTAAAGACGACTATAGACTGTCATGATATGCATTATGCATGGTACGTAGATATCCTTCTGTACTAGATGAGTATATACTCAAGATGCTAGTCGGATCGCTTACACCGACGATCAAGCGTATGTCTACCGATTGGTAAATTTTTATCCTTTGCGGAGGAGCTGGTTCTTGGGGATCAAAGAACAGACATGTATTACAGATTTGACAATGGTATGTTGTTGGGTTTGTAGCCCTAGCTTCATGTAGCAAAGGGGCGAATGACTACAAAATTTATTGTTAGAAATTCCAATTTGCTAAGTCTAGGCATGTTGGCATGAGATATATGTAGCTATGTTAGACCTTGATCACGGGTGGTGTGATCGATATTGATTTTCTACGTCCCGTCTAGTAAAATTAGGCAAATTAATCCTTTCACAAAAGGATCGCGACTTGCAAGAGATTTGGCGTCAAAAACATCAAAGGAATTGAACTGAAGCCCATAAAAAAATGGTCGCCAAATGATAAAACCTCAACTCAGCACTTGAAAGATCTTGAGTTCAACGATTAAAGTGTATCATGACTAATGGCCGGTAATTGCAAGCACTTATGTTAAAAGTTTGACCAAAGGTGGAAAGCGCTTTGGTACATGTAAAATAACAAACGAAAAATCTAAGAGGACCGACTGCTAGTAAACCGACAGGAATGAGGGACCTGGAGCGGATGATCCGAGCCGTTCAAAAATTAAAAAAAAAAAAAAACCGAGTGGGTTCGTTAGAAATCAACTCAATCTAATATGTGTAGGTGCTTGATCCAACTTCCATTTTTTCATTTAGCTTTCAGTGACTTGAAGTCTTTGTATTTCTGGAATTCCAAACGAATTTTATTCTTTGTATTAGCCAAATAAATGCCAACCAAATTAGCCAGGCTTGCCCTAGGTAGGCACTATATATGCATGGTGGAAAGCATACAATTTTATGCTGTTAGAGACAGATTGAAGAAGGGTTGTGATTCTTGAGTTTACTTTTACAGACTCGATCAATGCAAAAACAAGCTAGCTTCAACCACATGCCCAAAATTCTATTTTCAACCTTCGTCCCAGAAAGAACCAAAGTTCTATTGTCAGTCTACTGTTAGGGTTCCATTCAAGTGATCTTGATCTGAGACTTATACCCACTTAGGTGTCTGCTCCATCCTAAGGTTTAAGTTTCGATTCTCTTTGCCAATAATTCTTGGGGCCACCTCACCTAACTGTGGGAAGGGCTGTAGGGATTAGTCTGAGATTCACCCAAGCAGGACACCCTACATTACCAAAAAACAAAATTCTATTGTCAAACCTTAGTCATACAAAGAACCAATCATTAACCAAAATTCTAATTTCAATGAAGCGGAAAGAAATTACCAAGCAAACACATTCTTTTTACATAATTACTCCTATATTATAGTCACACTTTTGATAATATTTCCAAATTAACACACAAAAACCAACTTGCATATAATTCCAATGGAACTGATGAGAAGGACATGTAAATATACAATTTCGTGGACTCACTCACTCTTTGTAAGCTTTGCGAGAGTATCATGCAAAAGGAGGCTCCGGCATCATCATGTCAGATACATCATCTTTCCCCGGGAGTCAGGTGGGCATACCCGATCCCTCTCCGCGTAGTTGGGAAGAGAACGAACAGAAAGCTCGACAAAACGCCAGCCCCCAGCGGCAGATTCATCACCAACACATTCTCATCAACTCCAGCTCCAGGGAAAAGGCACCCCTGCACCTCGGAATCGCTCAGAGCGAAGATCAAGAACACAAACAGCGACATAAAGGCGTGAACGAAGTCGACGCAACTGATTTTATACCTCGCCAGATCCTTCGCTCCCTCCCTCTCCTCGCCGTCGCAGTTGAAAATGTACAGGCCCTTGAAGGTGGCGATACCGTAGTACAACCTCCCGTTGCAGTCGGTGAAGCTGTCCGTGAAGGAGGAGAGGAAGCAAAGGTCGGCACAGAACACGATAAGCGATGCGGTGAGGTACTTGTTTGTGATTTGGCAGTCGCCGCCGTTGGAGAATGATGGTAATAGAGCTTGGAATGCAAGGACCGTGCCTGTTGGGAGAAGGTTTGCCAGGGTGGCGGTGGCGGCTAGGATTTTGTGAAGTAGGCGGCCGTTGGAACCGCGTTTTGCCGGAGGTGGTGGTGGTGGTTCAGCCATTGAGACAGGGGAGAGAATTTGTTTTGTTCTTGTAGAGAGACAGAGAGGGGTTTGGATTTGTTCTGGGGTTAGTTATGTTTGTTGGGAGGGTGATGTAATTATGTAACAATGAGGAGAATGAAGGAGAGTTAAACATGTGAACTGTGGAACTTTTTTGAAAGGGGTGTAGTAAGGGATTGTACAAAACTGCTGCCTAAAATTTTCTGGTATAAGTAACCGAAGAGACGTGAGATTTTGTTGTTTTCAGAGGATACTGAGTTTTGTGAGTACAAGTTATAAAACCACAAGGTTGAGTATTTTTTGATAACCGGATGTCCAGGCCAGCTTGTGAAAACCTTGACTAATTCCGAAATCATGAAGTTAACGACCGGACAAGCCTCGAGTAGCCCGAAGGTTTCGAATAATTGGCTTTCGTGAAATTCGAACTTGCGACTCTTGGACATACCGGCTCATTGGGGTTAGTATTGATGAGGTATTTGTTAATTAATTACCGGACAAACCTTTAGTGGCTTTCTATTGCCTACTTGGCCAAACCTATTGCGGTTAGCATTAATCTATATATTAGTCGAGTGTTCTTCAATTTTTCCTCTTTAACAGTTTCCTGCTGGCCCGAATACGTAATATTAATCTTGTTTGTAAAGTACTAAGTCTATTAGTATTTTTTTCCTTTCCTTTTAATACTCTATCTGTCTCAAAATATTTATCTAGTCTGTAAAACAGTATCTTAAAAATTTTATAATTTTTTGCTTGAAGAATTCAAATTTTTTTCAATAAATTACTAGACATCAATGCGTCTTTTAATTTATAAAAAAAGTTCAAATTTTTTGTTGAAAAAATTACGTAATTTTTAAGACATCGTTTTGCGGACCGTACAAACATTATGGGACAGGGGAGTACTAACTAGCAGATGAGTGCATGCAAAATTCTCCCAATTAAAAGGAACTTTAATTTGAAAAGAGACTGAGAGACAATTCATGTTCTTTGTTGGTATTTGCACATGAACAATAGTACTCTCTCTGTCCCATAATGTTACCCTTTCGGAATTGCATATATATTTCAATCTACAATGTTTTAGGTGATTTTCCAAACATTGTTTAATAGAACTATTTGAAATCTATCCAACAAAATCCATTTTGCTTTTAAAAACATTGTGAATTAAAGGATACAGACAATTTCCCCATATGGCTAGAATAGTGAAAGTGTCCAACTTTTTAGGACAGAGAGAGTATAACGATGTTATGTAGACATTCGCTTAAATGTAGTGATAGAATGGTACAAACCTGATTCTTTTTAAGCCTGTTCGACTTCCAGCACATAACAGCAACAAACAGAGAGATGAAGGATCAAAGTCCACAAGAAGGGTCTATACAACCAGATGGCTATAGAGGAATGCAGCCCATAAGCATCCTATCTATATATTCCTCAGCATGCAAAACCCATTTTAGGCATGATATATAGCTACGAAAAACGCTGACCCCAGTTGATCATATGCCATACTCCTATCAAGATTCAAAGCCAAAGAAAAGGTTCGACCATACCTGGTATTTTTTTATGTAGCGCGGAGCTATCTGAGGACCAAAATCATTGTTCATGCGATAAAAAGCACATTGGCTTTCACTGAGAATACGAGGCAAGAACTACTGAAGCCTTTTCACCAACACCATGAAAGGAACCTTGTAAGGTGAATTGCAGAGACTCGTATAGCAGAGTTTCTCCGTGTTCACATGACACTGAACTTTGGGATAAGCACAAAAGTGGGTGCGGTTGATGCTTCGATGGAGATGCCCCAAGAATAAAGAAATTCCCTGAAGGAGAAAACCTGCCCCCACGACTTCAGGTCCTGGCGCTTTGCTAGGATGCATGTGAAAAACAGCTTTTTTAACTTCCCTGAAGGAGATAGATTTAGCTGAAAAACTGTTGGCAGCACTCTAACTTCTATGATAAACACATTGAAGCACTGATTCCAAGTTTTAGACCACTTCAGAAGTGACATTTTTCTTCATATAGTCACAAGCATTGTCTTCGCTGCCTGCTCTGCTTTCCTCCATGTCCCTGCTCCATCTTCAAGCCCAAACCAGGCAATAACGCTGCTCTCTAGAAGATTCGGCATGAGAAAGCCGTGTTCTTATCCCCTACCTTCAATCACTAGGTTGTCTGTCGACTTATTTGGTAAATAAACCTACTCAACAATTGTGACATCTAAAACCGTGACAGTATTGTTTCAAACCCGTGTCAGTATTTTGTAGTCTAAATGATAGGAAACTTCACAATTGTTATTACTCAAATCAAATAACAGATTACATGAAAACCCCTCTCTTTGGTTCTCTCTCTCACTCTGTATCTCCACATGGACCACACCCTATACACTACCTATCAATACGTACGTACAAGATTACAACAGAAAACAAGCCATTGAAGGCTACACGTGAAGGTGGGTGAAAGGTGGTTGCCAACACCTCAGGGAATTATCCTCTGCCTTCAACCGCGTTGTCGCCTTAGTTTGCCAGTAAACCTTCTCATCATATGTGCCGTTTAAATCTCTGTATTCTTATCCTCTGCCTTCAACCGCGTTGTCGCCTTAGTTTGCCAGTTAACTTTCTCAACATATGTAACTTTCTCAACATATGTTTCGTTTAAATCTCTAAAAGTATTGTTTCAAACTCGTATCAATATTTTTCCATTTAAATGAAGCTATCTTTTGCCCGAAAACACTTAAAAACGCCCTTAAACAAACAACAAAAAAATGGCCTTCATTGGTGGCACATTTCGATGATCACAATAGCTAAACATAACCACCGAGACTAACACAATTTTAACATCAAGAAAATCATGATGTCGTGAAACCTTCTATGAGGGAAATGAAAACTGCATCTTACATTTATTCATTTAAATTTCGAGAGATTGTGATGCAGGTACTGTATGGAATATCTCCCTCGTAGTATTCATTGAAGTGTCATTGCAGAACATGAGTCATGGATGCTTGTATTTCTTCTAGAGATCGACCCTTCGTCTCAGGCACCAACTTTGCCACAAATAGAATGGTTGAGCCACACATCACAGCAAACATGAAGAATACTCCTGAAGCAGCAAATTCAAACTAATAAGATTGATGGAAACTAAACACAAACAAAGGGACACAAATATGCAGCATGGTATCCCGTGTCCTTAATTTATGGTCTCATGTCCTCAATGTACTCCGAGTAACACGACGCCTATTGGGAACTTCCAGTACTAGGAATGGGTACCATGCATCCTAAACTACAACACCAGAATATTGCTCCGACATAACATGTACTTTTTTTTTTGAACTGGTAATGTGTACTTGTTTGAGCATTGAATAATCAACGAAAGTGTTTGTTTTCAAAATCCTTCAAGTAAAACATAAAATATAGTTATGACCAATCATCTAAACTTGCTACTCTCTCAAAATTTTGTACCTTGAGATCGATTTTCTGTTCTTCCAAGAAAAATTAAGAAACTAAATAGGAAAAACTTTGCCATAAGCTGGATCTCTAAATTCATCGTGTGAAAACAAACATGCGCTGTATATCAAAATGTTCCTTCCAAAGCGTAATTTGCTAAGG
Organism: Rhododendron vialii; assembly: GCF_030253575.1. Lineage (NCBI taxonomy): Eukaryota > Viridiplantae > Streptophyta > Magnoliopsida > Ericales > Ericaceae > Rhododendron > Rhododendron vialii. Next base: position 29,187,575 of record NC_080561.1, read on the forward strand.
TATCAGAGTTTTCATGTGCCTCGGGCCCTCGAGATTCAATGTTTCTAGATTCCCACCACAGCGTGCGCTTGGGAGTTGGGAGTGCAGGGGGAGGTTTTTTGGAGGGCATAGGATCCTGACTCTTAAAAAAGCATCACCTGGTGAGCTCCAGTCAAATAAGAAGGTAAAGCTGTAGGAAACAATCCACGCACTAAACCAGTAGACAAAAGTCACAAGGCTTCCAGCTGAGCCCCTTATGTTCACGGGGAATATCTGAAATAGAAACCAAACTCATTCAGTCTATGCAACAAAAAATACTATTAATGGCTCTAATTGGGACCCCCACAAGGGGGCGGTGGGATTGGTCCTCGAGGATCAATCGAGGCGCGAAAGCTGGCCTGGACACCTGAGTTATAAAAAAAATTTATTCTTTTGCTACACACGAGCAGAGATTAAAAGTTTCAGCCAAATATATTTATTGAATTACATTTACCTCTGACATAAGAACAAATGGTGTGGCGTTCATGCCTGCTGCACAAGATGCAAAATATACCTGGATAGAGCATCATATATGAATTAAATCATCTGACCTACAACTCGATCTTAGAAACCAAAAAGTTACATTCAAAGCAAAGAAATTTTCAATTTAAAAGCCTGTGACAACTCTAATTAAAATTCCGTTCTATACAAAATAAACTGAAGAATTATGTGAACTCTTAAGCCAGTGACAACAGCCACTGGTTTTCAGAGCTCGAGCACCCAGCCATTAACGTTCAAGTTTATTTCTGACATGATGAAAGATTTGTAGGGACTTGACAAGTGGTTACAGCCTAAACCAACGTCCTTCCACGAAACGTCTTTCATTGACATTGATGAAGCATGGATACTCCAAAAAGTCTTCCAGCGGGCGTGTATTGTATACCGATATGCGCCTAATACTATGGCAAAAAGTATTCTTTTTTTTCCACAAAAGTTTCTAATTTCGGATACATTTATGCTCGTGGGATACTTATGGGATACATTGGATTACTTTAGGGATACAGCGAGGTCAAAATGAAAACTTTTTGAACTATTTCATAAGGGTCAAAGTGCAAATAAAACATAGATCGTACACTGATATACCACATCAGATGATTAGTTGATACATACATCTGCATTATAGAAACCCTAGCCTCTGGAGTCGATATACATATCATCATTTTCTTAGCCTCTCCTTCACAAGCTTTTGTGTTCCAACTTTATATACAGATACAAACTCTCCCCCTCTCCCTCAGGAACGGAACTAGAATTTTGTATACGAGGGGGCCGGCCTTCAAGAATATAAAATATTTGAATGACCAAATAATACCCATAACAGAACACAATATCTAGGTGATATTAACAAACTAAAAACAACTAAAAGGTGAAAAAATAAAAGTTTCTCAAGCATATATCAAAATGGAATTTAATGATACCTTAGATCCCAAAGTCATCTATGATTGAGTTAGAACAAATTGTTGTAGTAATTTCCTTCTCAATAAATATAACCAAAGCATTTGTGAGAAACTCATCCTCCATCCAAAGCATGTGTTCTAACAATATTTATAGTTGAAAATGCTCTTTCTATCCACTATTTTTATTCGGTGGCGGGCCACCATTTATAATTTTGCTATTTAAACAAAAAAAACTTAGATTATTATTAAAATTTGAAACCACACGGCCCCCCTACACCCTAGTGTGTCTGTATCTCTACTCTCCCTCTCTCTCTGACACGCACTCACACTGCTAATGATAAATTTTTTTTTTTTTTTTTTGCACTTTTGTCAATGCAAAATATAACAATTCAATAAAATGTGCTATTTATGTTGCTTTTATTTTTCTGCCTAATACAAACACAATTTATTTTTCCGTCCCAAAAAATTGTCAGATCCGCAAAAATGAAAACTTAAATATAATGCATTTATGTCAAAAAAAACAAGTCAAGCTTTTTCCCCACAAATTAAAAGAACTTATTGATGTCTAGTAACTTGCAAAAAAAATAAAAATAAAAATTTTTCCACAAAAATGTATTCTTTTTAAATTCTTGTTTTGGGACCGGACAATCTTTATGAGACGAACTTAATAGAAAAATATAATTGTTAGAAATGTATCCTCCTCGTGTCCGTATCCTATCTTACGTTTTACCAGATTATTGTACTCATAACGTATATTACTAGTATCCTGTATCCATATCCGTGTCAGTGCTTCATAGATTGAGATCTATGAAGCACGGATACTCGTTATTCCTCGACGCTGACATTGGAAATTATACGTCCGGAGTATTTGAAGCTGGTGGCTACAAATGGTTAGTTCAAAACTTCAAATGCGCTCTCATCTCCAAATCTTCTTTTATAGCCTCCTAAATGTTCTCTGTTCATTCTTTTTTCTGTTTCAGGAAATTGTGTATCCACCCAAACGGGAATGAGAAAATGAATGTGGAACGTCACATTTCTCTTCACTTGGTAATAGCAGATACAGAAACCCTTCCACCTGGTTGGGAGGTTAATGTCAACTTCCAGTTGTTTGTGTTCGATCAAATCCGAGATAAATATGTAACCATCCAAGGTAGGTAGCTACCTTTGTAGCTCAGTTGCATCAGTTCTAGTACTGTTATACGTAGCCTCATTGTTAATACTAATTCTGTGTGCAGATGCTGAAGGGGTAATTAGGCGATTTCATAGGATGAAGACAGAATGGGGTTTTGATCAATTTCTTTCTGTAGACACTTTTAATGATGCTTCCAATGGATATTTGGTTGATGACTGCTGCGTATTTGGTGCCGAGGTTTTTGTGATAAGACATATGGGCAAAGGTGAGTCTGCTTCAATGGTGAAGGATCCTGCAAATAACATTTACACTTGGAGAATTGAGAAGTTTTCAGCTATAGATCAGGATGTTATTTATTCTGATGAGTTTGTCGTTGGGGGAACTAAATGGTAACTATTGACTACTCAAATCTGTTGAATTCACTGTTAGTTTCAGCATAGTAGAAGTTGACATATGTATTATAGAAGTTGAGATATGTATTATAGAACTAAATGGTAACTATTGACTACTCAAACCGGATACGGATACGCTCCAGATACGTGTCCGATACGTTTTTTAGAGTATCCGGTTTTCAGAATTATTTTTTGGTATCCCGATACGTTTTGGATACGCTCGGATACGTCTCGGATACGTTTTGGATACGCGTGGGGGTAAATATATTATTACTTAAAATATATGGGTTATGAGTGTAATTATGAATTTATGACTATATACCATTTTTTCCCACAATTAGAAGAAGACGATAGACCAATGACTATAAGTCTCTCTCGTCACTCATCTCTCTCTCTCATCTCTCTTTCGCCTCTCGTCTCTCGCGCCTCTCTCTCTCTCCCTCTCGGTCCCCTCTCTCGTCTCTATACAGGTACATATATGTATATATATATACGTATAATGTAAATCTCTCTCTCGTCTCTCTCTCTCACCTGATTTTAGATTTTTAACGGTACTCGACTGTCATCTCTCTCCTCTTTGAATTTAGGTTTTTTTTATATTCAATAATGGAATTTTATTTTTTATTTTTATATTCAACGTATCGTATTCTACTTTTTGAAAAAATCACGTATCCGTATCTGTATCCGTATCCGTGCTTCTTAGCTCTCAACTTGAGATACTAATACAGAAAAGATGTAAAAGAAAACAAAAAAGAGTAAATTACATGACATTACCAGTATGCCACATGACACCAGTATAGCACAGAGCTCGCTTGAGTAATAAAAACCCTAGCATGGAAAAACATCATTTCAGAGATAATCAAAGAAACAAAAAACAAAGCAGGCCATTACAACAAATAGCACATTAGGAGACTAAATGAAATATGGTCGCAGAAAGTAATAAATCACCGATTAAATAATTATTAGTCGCATATCTAAATTATTTTGTCAATTAAATTAATTTCAGTCGACCAATGTCAATTTTCACTGAGTAATATTTAGGTTAGTAACAATACTTTAGTGCCAATATAATAACTGACCGAAGATGTGCTCAGCAAAAATCATTTATGACAAGCTAAACTGTTTTCAATCACTAAAGGCAAAGTTTTTCAGGCCAAAAGGAAATTGGATGAAATATATATGGCGGGCGTTTCCTATTGATTGTCCGACCACCATTTTAGTCGCAAAATAACTAATGCAAAGAAACGATGCCCATGTCATCGTTGGGCAACTAGTATTTTACGAACACATTGAAACATGTCCTCAACTCAATCCAATCCCAATCTCCAGGTTCTGGTGAACACCAGTGTTCTAAATGGCGGCCGCCGAGGCCGCCTAGGCTCTTGGAGGTACCCTGCCGCCACGCCAATACCCCTTGGCGTTTGATTTGGCGCCCAGGGAGGTTTGGCAGCCGCCTAGGCGGCCTTGGCGGGCCTTGGTGGCGTCGTCGGCGTCTTTGGAGGCCTTTGGCGGCCTAAAATGTATAGTATTAAACTAATGGAGATCAAGTTTTGGAAGGATATGGAGGAGAAGAGTTAGAGGAAGGAGATGAACTTTGAACTTGGCATTAGGGATCTCCGATCTCGTTTATTTCTACTTATTGTCTTATTCAACTTATTTGCTAGTTGCTACTACTTAATTTCATTTGGGTTTGTACATTAAACTTTGCATTATGGTTATGTAGAACTTTGAACTTGCATTATGGATACATAGAATATAGTTTGATTGGATAATGGTTTGTTAAAAAAAAAAAAAAAAACACGCCGAATTGCTTGGCGCCGCCTAGGCAGCTTAGCGCTTGGAGGTGGGTCTCCGCCCTACTAGCGCCAAGCGCCATTTAGAACATTGGTGAACACAATTACCCCTATTTCATTAGAACACACAAATATTGTCTCTCTCTCTGGGGTGCGCGCGCGCGCACTTTGCCACCCCCTCCATAGTTTTCAGGAAATGGGTGCTTATTTTGCAAATGAAGCGGCAAGTAAAAGAAGCCCATGGGTTCGGTTTTATACTTTCCTTCTTGAACAAACCTGGAACAGAAATCCCAGCCCAACAAGAATGTTTCCCAAGCATGTTCCTGCCGCAGAAACCTGCAAGCACTCATTGCATGGTCTCAAAGATCAATAAAAACCGAAAAATATGAACAGGATTTTCACACACTCACCATCAAAAGTGATCGTCGGCCGGATTTATCCACTATAAATACATTCAATGCAGTGAAGGGAATCTGCAGAAAGAACAAAAAGATCTAATTACCTCAAAAGTTTCTTGAGCTACATCACATGTGAAAGCATTTTTAGGATTGAGAACCTGAATAATAGCCATTGCTGTTGTCCCAACACTAACTGAACAGCCTGCAATAAGCCATGGACAATCAATTTCATTCATTAATTTCCTCTTAATTCTAGACTTCCAAAAAAAAAAAAAATTGACCAATGACTCATGACATACCAGCGGCTTCAAAAATTGAACTGGCGTAGGACAAAATTCCGTTGTTCCCTCCAAATTGTACCAGTAACACTAGTCCAACTCCAATCTAAAGGAGATTTAAATGTTCACTGGAGGTCAGAATGTCCTTCAAAGGTAGCATGCCAAATTTTGATTTGTTGTAATCTATGACCTTACAGTTAGTGGATGAGCATATGTTCGCTCAAACAAGTTTAGAATGCTCGTTTTGGAGAGCTGATCAAAAGTTTTCGTATAGTCCTGTAATATCACCCAAAAATGAATAGTTATGATGCCATTATTCGCAGATCTAATTGACAATGGAAGTTGGGGATTACCCTGATCTCAGCCACTTCTAAATAAATATCTGCCTTCTTTCCCCTAAGATGTTGTATAGTATCTTCCAACTCTTTTTCTCGGCCAATCTTTGCCTGCATACATTTAGATCTAATATTGAGAGTCCTAAGAGATGCCCGTGTACGTATGCGAGTGCATAGGCCGCCAATGCATATTAGGAGAGGGTGCAAGTGAACCCCATGTGTCAAAAAGACAACAACTTCTTTTTAATAGATACGGAAAATTTCAAATGTCGGCACTGGTTTTCAAAGCAAACCCTCTAGCAGCACCAAAAAAGTAGCAGAAAGTTAAAACACCTCCATTTTCTATTTATTCAAATCCTTCTTTTGCGAAACAATGGTATTAATTTATGACACTTCCCTTTTGTTTATGTAGTGTATAGTTTTTTTTTTTTTTAAGCTTCTATATTTATTGGACATAGACAATAATAAGGGTTCTTTATTACTCGATACGAATCCCGAACGAGTTAAGTTCATGTCTGTCACCACTGACTGAAATTCAAAGGATTCGCCCTGTACACTCCCACCCATTATATAAAGTGCCCTGACATAATCTGACTACGTTTTTCTTTGACATACTTTCTGTTCAAAACCATTGAGGAAAAATGAAAGCAATCAATCACAGAAGCTCAAAATGGGCCTTTCACCTAAGACCATGGTCAAATTGTGAATCGAATCGAGAATCAAAATGGTCCTTTTCTGAATCATGAATCGCTCCAACTCGGTTATGATTTCTATAATACATGGAAACATATGTTTATTATTGGGGTAGCAAAAACTTTCACTATAAATGAAAGTTTTAGACCTAAATCAATAATAATGTATACTGTAAATAACTATTGAAAGTAATGTGGAGTAATAGGTGAGCTGCATCTACTGCAACTTGCAAGATAAGAGGATTTGTGGATCCTACTTATGGTTCTTTTTGTGAAAAAGAGTTAAAAGTACAACACACACACACACACAAAAAAAACCCTTAGATTGTCTTTAGGGTGATTGTATTCCATTTTTTCTTTGTCATTTTCAATTCACTCTCGTAATAAATCTTTCATTCTTATAGAGAACCGCTATGTGTTCCGAAGGTTTTGTAGGGAAATCGTACCGACCGGTCTCGCCGGGCCGTCTCCGGCCACCAAACGGCCGATCCGGTCTGTCCAAAAATTCTAAAAAAAAAAAACCGAGGGGGCCTACGCGAGAATCAACGGCATCTGATGTGTATAAGGTGCTTGATCTAAACACCCGTTTTTACGGGTGTTTAGATCAAGCACCCTATACACATCGGATGCCGTTGATTCCCGCGTGGGCCCCCTCAGTTTTTTTTTTTAAAGAATTTTTGGACGGACCGGATCGGCTGTTCGGTGGCCTGAGACGGCCCGGCGAGGCCGGTCGGTACGATTTCCCCACAAAACCTTCGGTACACATATCATTTTCGATTCTTATAATACTTATTACTTAACAAGAGAGAAATATATTTTTGAGACTACATAAGGCGAAACATAGACAAAAGACGGCATGTAACAATAGTAAAGACGGAAAGACCTTAAAAAAAAAAACAGTGGAACCCTTTTCCAACAACAAATTCAAAAAAAAAGTCAAAAATGAATTCAGGAAATTGAAAATGAATCCAATGATTCACCGAGCCTATTCACTTACTATTCACTACTATTTCTGACTTAGGCAGCTTATTCGTATTGATGACCCAGTAAATCGTGTCGAATTGTACAATATGAATCTTGAATTGTACGTTTCTAACAACTATGCCTACGAGTACATAATTAACGAAGCTTCCTTGGATGAGCTAATAGACGAACCAAACAGTATATGTTCAACAAAAGCTTGAAGATTTCAAGGTAGAAGTACTCCTTAGGTAGGCTGTCTAAAAATAACTGCTCTAAAATCAATGCGAGTAGAATTCAAACTCACCAACCATCTTGGAGACTCTGGTATGAAGAACAGGCCTACCGATTGTACCAAGCATGGAACCAGTCCTGTAAGCATAACAAAATGAAAGCCAATAAGATGGAGCTGCTTTTAGACAATGGTGAAGGTATCTGGGCAACTCAAGAGTTACCAAATATAGCCAAGTTGCGCCATGTCAAGATATTTCCAATGAAGAACATTAAGGATATACCCCCACATACCATCAGCTGTTAAACACGCAAAATGCAGACCAATTAACAAAGAGTTGAACCTTTTATCCAAATCAACTAAGTTCAGATTTTACCATGTTAGCAGCTGTAAATCCTCCTCGAATTTTCTTAGGTGTGATTTCAGCAACATATATAGATGCCTGTTTGGAAATGGAAATGCAAGTTCAGGTCAGCAACATCACTGTTTTAGGATTTAGAGGGGATTTTATTGTCTTCTTCAATTCTTTTCCGTTGATGTATTACTTACTCAAGTGAATAAATTCTTTTTATTATCCAAAAAAAGAGCTCAGGTCATGCTTTACAGGTATAGTTAAATTAGTGAACCACATATAAAGTTATGAACTTACAGAGAACTGGAAAATAAATAGAAACAAAATACTGCTAAAAAACTTGTACAGGAATTATACGTCATGCCGTTTTTTTCATTTTATGCATCATATTTGGATACATGTCCTGTATCTTAAGATACGCCAAAGGTTTAAAAAAAAACTAGTTATGCACAACATAAATTACAAAATCTATAGATATGCTAACTGTTGAGAGATAATCTTGATTATGTAAGTGGGCCATTTGTGTGTGTCAGGTGAGGAGCAAAATGACAGTTGAGAGTAAGTGTGAGAGGTCACCAGAAGTTGTGTTTGCTGGGCAAATTAATGAGAGCTTGGAAGCTAGGTTGATGTGTGTGGCTGTGATTTAGCTTTTGCATGTACAAGTAGGTGTATGTATGTGGTGTAATAGTATGGGATAAGAAAGAGAGAGAGGGCCGAGAGCAAGAGCAAGATCGGGGAACCCCAAGGGGGTTTCCCCCACCTGTTATGTATGTGAGAGTGGGAGAGTGAATTGTATTGCTTGAGAGTGTAAGTAATTTAGAGAAATTAATATAAGTTGTTTGTGTATTGTGAGTGATATTGTATCTCTTATCCCATCATGTGGTATCAGAGCTAGCACATGGTGAATTTTTAGCTCACAAATCGTGGACGGAAGCCCACTGCCTAAAAAGTTGGAAAACGTCGAGGTCGAGGTGATTGGAAATCGTTTTTGAGACCATGGTTTAAATCATCGGAGTGATACAATATCGGATCAGTAACGATCTACGTTGAACATAGTGTCACGCGCCGCCTGAAAATGGCGCGTGACGGCTGTCTCAGTGGTCCAGATGAGTTTTTCAGTAAAACTCGCAATTTATTGCGACATTCAGGAGCTGGTTTGAACCGAGAAATGGAGATGCGGCGCGAGAAGGATTTATCTCGCGTCTTCAATGGTCCAAACAAGTTTTTAAGTAAAACTCGCAAGTAATCGCAACATTCAGGAGCCAGTTTGGGCCGAGAAAAGGAGATGCCACACGAGAAGGATTGATCTTGCAATATGAAGTCGAGAAGTAGGAGAATTAGCCAAGAACAATCTGTACGCGAGATATATTCACGGTACAATGACGATCCTATATCACGCGATATGATGTAATGCTGCTGATCGTGATATATTCGCAGAATGGCACGATATATTGGGAATGAAGGCGAGTTTTTGAGAATCTTGGAGATGAATCCTTAAAGCTTACCCCATATGTAAGAATACCCGCACCAAATCCCAATGCCAATCTTCCAAGGTCGAGCCACCAAATACCCTTTCAAAAGCATCAAATAACTGATATAAACATGTCTAACAAATTGAGAACAAGTACAAAAAAAAAAACAAAAAATTTGAAAACCCCTTGACTTGATTTCTTTTGTGAAATTCAACTCACAGTTTTCTTAAGTTTTGTTGTTCTGTTAATACTAATATGTAGTAAAAATAAATAAAATTGTTAAGAACTTAAGGAAAAGAATTACCCAACCTGCTAGTAATGATTACCAATCCTGCTGCAATAATCTTTTAGTTCAAAACAAGATCCTGACATCGTATTTACCACAAAAAAAAAAAGAGAAGAGATCCTAACATAGCATAAGGGGGAGAAAGCAAAAAATTCCGAGAAAAGAACCTTGGCAAAAAGTATTGCAAGCCACCCCATAATGCTAAAAATGTCGGAGAACCAGATTGCCTGCATTATAATGAGTTAAACGGCAAACATAGAAGAATCAAAAACCAAATTTGGCTTGGAGAGATCCAATGTATACACAAAAAAATACCCCTCTTCGGCCAATGAGATCTGCTATCTTGCCACTCACGGTGGCACCTACCATTGCTCCAACATTGAATATTGAAGCGAAAACTGAGTACTGCAGGAGGGGTAGGAACATTGAACAAAATTAGCCCAACTGAAAATTTTCTGAGGAAACAACAGGGTCAAATATGATTAGCATGGTAACTTCTTGGATTATATACATGAGCTTAGGATCTACAGTTTATGTGGAAACTGCTCGTAATATTCATTTAAGGGCCTGTTTGGTTTTTGAAAGAACTAAGTAATGCTTGAAAACCATCTAACAATCTTCTACTTTACAAATCAGTCAATTGAAGTGTACTGCAGTGCTGAGCAGAACAATAATCTGAATCTCACAACTTTACAATTTACATTAGGCAGTCACACCTTTCAAAATACATGACAAAAACATATAGACAAAATCTTCAGTCGCTAATGGTTTTAGTTGGTTCACTCTACAACCAATGAACCTAACACATCTAACTGTCCAGTTAGCAACGGACCTAGATTTTACATGCCGGATTCATAGATTTGAGACAATCATATCTGTCCTTCAATTCCACTCGACAACCTCGGCATCTGAAATCTAAAATAAAAGACATCAATTTCAACTTTTCAGTTCTGGAAGTTCATCGGTAAGTCTGGTTCATTACCCTCCTCCGAATTAACTAATAAAAGAGGGAATTGTCTCTTCTAGTAATTGGTTGTTGGGTTCTTGACATGAATCAAAGAGATAAACCACCTACTAAACGCCTACTTATCGTGTAGGAGCGTGGAAAAAAGAAAAAACAAAGCCATTAGGCATAAATAAATGCCCAACTGATGAGTTGTGTCCCTTGCATACGTACTCTGCAGTCTGCACTTAAGCTCTCCCTCTCTCTTTCATGTGGGGAATAACCACCAAGATACATGCTTTTACACTATTGTAAGTGTGAACACACACACCAGACAGTTGTTCCCTATATTTTTTAAACTTTGGATGGATAGAAATGGAAGCTAAGTGGTTGCCTCAAGAAGATTTCAAATTCAAGCTTATGCGAACAGCTTTCTTATTGAACGCTCTGGCAATCCTTCTTTGATAGCTCTGAGTGTGATATACCCAATTTGTCGTCTTCTTTTTTCTTTCGATAACCGGATATCTGGGTCAGCTTGTGCACACCTCGACTAATTCCGGGCCTGGGCCCTGAAGTTAACGACGACCGGGCAAACAGGTTTGGAATGTTTGGCCTCCGCGATAATTTGAACATGTGACCTCATAGAGGACAAACAATTAATAGCTTTAGCTTTCTCATGCTCAGTTGGCCAAACCCCTTGGGGTTTACTTGATTTGTCATTTCTTCACATTTGGTTAATTTTCATAGAATTTTTTCCAAATATGTTGTCAGTCTTGGCTTCATGAACAACCATCATAATCTAAGTCTAATTCTCCCAGAAATTATCAATTTCCGGAGAATTTAGTGATTAGACGAAACACTGATCATAAACCAATTTTTGTTGACAGTTTCTTGCCATTAAAAGCAATTGAATAATCTTACAATTAATTCCAAAATGTTGACGCCCAAACCACTTCAAATGAAAATTATATGCGCACGTATAAATATATATAGTAGTGAGGACAAACCTGTGCAGAGGTAAGGCCGAGATCCTCCCTGATTCCAGATTCCGCAGCTGATGAATATCCGCTCTACAAACCAATCATAAACCTCCATCAAATACCTCTCTCTCTCTCTCTCTCTCTCTCTCACACACACACACACACACACACACACACACACACAGAGACACTCACTCTCTGGCGATACTGCAGGTAAGATCTCCTCCCGCATCTGTTCAGAACTTGAACAAAGTAAAGTAACTTCTTCTTTTTGTCTTTATTTAAATTCTTTTGTATTTATTTGTTTTTCGTTAAATTTTTGTAGCTTATTAATTCGTCTTAGCGAGAGAAATTAAAAAAGTAAAAATATTTAATCAAAATTCATATTTTTTTGAATAAAGACAAAAATAAGTCAAAAAGATAACTTTTTTTTGTCTTTTTTAAAAAATTTATAAGTTTCGAACAAAATTTTATTTTTGTCTTCTTTTTTAAAGAAATTATGAGTTTTAATAAAAAAAATTAGTTTTCCGATTTCTCTTGCTGAGACAAATCAATAAGCTACAAAAATTTGACGCAAAACTAACAAATACAGTTTTTTTTAATAAAGATAAAAACTAAGTTATTATTTCACTTTTAAAGCCAAATCTACATAGTAGCTTCATTTCCTCTTCTTAATTGAGGTAATAAATTGAATTTTGAAGGCTTTGTTTGGAACTTAGGGGAAATGATAGAAAGTGAGCGAAAAGAAAATGATAGAAAAAGGAAAGGGAGATTTTACTATTTAAAAACTTTAATTCATTATTTTTCTCTTCCGAATTCAAAAAACTTCGAATCCCCACGAGAATCCTGGCTCCCGTTTGGGGTGGGGATGGAGGGTAAAAGTAAATCTCTGTTGAGAATCGGGGACTGGACGGAAATACTGATATTCGGCCCCGATCCACCCCATTGTAAACACTAGCCAAGTTCTCCTATCGTAACCCGGTATGTACACCATTGGTATCCATTAGTCGATAGAATCATTTTTAATGAAAAAATGGTACATTGGATCAAGCACTTGCAATTATTCGATTGAGCTGATTTTTTATGAAGCCACTTGAAAAAAATATTTTAAAATGATTGAGCTACTTGTATCATTTGTGTAGAACTCCGAGGTGAGCTCTGCAAACCGTACTGTACCTTATTGGTACTTTTCAATCGGTACTCAGAGTAATTTCGTTTTGTTAAGTGTTTGTTTGGAACTTACAAAAAGAAAGAGAATATTTCTTGTTTGGGTTGGGGGGAAACAGAGAGGAAAACAACAAAATAAATAATTAAGAATGTTAAATTTGTGTCACACTGTTTTCCAAATTTAATTTCTTTTCATTTCATTTCATTACTTTTCCTCTCATTCCAAACATGGCATAAATCTCTTGATACGAGGCTCACATGTTTGTTAAATGAGCAGCTCATGGAAGCACGATGTTTTTTTTTTTGGCTAAGCAAAATTACTGGAATTTTTAAAACAAATTCAATCTTCCATTGTTTTCAAACTATTTGTAAATTGAAAGATTGCTGTTTTGGTGTTCATGTGCAACTTATAACATCATATACTTTTTATTTTGAAACTTAAGAAATACTGTCTGCCTAAAATAACCGTCATTGCTATAGAATTCCAAGGTTGTTTAAATAGACTTTTCTCTGACATCTCTCATCTCCAACCCGTAAAGTCTGATCTCTAAGGGCATCTCCAACCCAATCTTCATCTTGAAAAAATCAAAACAGTATATTTAACTCAAAAGGTGATTTTAAAGAATATATAACTATTTATATGAACTCCGATCATCCTTCTTCATTTCTTTAGAATTTCATTAATTTCTTTTCAAACCTCAACTTATTCTCCAAAATTTAAAATTTGAAATATCCAGAAAGTTTGTTAAATATATTGAAGATTGGCCTTATTCTAAAGGTACGTATTATGAATCTCTTTCTAATTAATCGACTTTTATAACCAATAAAGTATAATACAATATATTGTGGCATTTTCAAGTGAGAAAATAAAATGAAGGAAGTTCACATTTGCAACCGATATGATCAGTAGGAATATTTAAAACCCTAACTGTGACAATTTTTCATATATAAATATCTCAAAATTGATGTCTTTCTTCATGATCCTTCTAATCTTTGAAACCATTTCAAAAATTAATAAAATTCTTCTTTTGCCGTTTAAAAAAAAATCTCAAAAGTGAGCCTGGCTCATATTTTTGAATTCCCAGAATACCCAATACAAACAGTTTTTTCGCACTCCTAAGGCTTTTTACGGTACTCCCAAATCCTTCTTTCTTCCTCTCTTAGCAACATTTTCCAACCTTATCCCTTATAAAATTGCACACACACCGTGTGTGCCACGAACGGTTGTATGTATATATAATTGTGGAATACTTACAGCACAACCAGAACCAATTGAACCAGAGATGGCGACAAAGGTTGCGAGGAGAAGAAGAGCCGTGGTGGTGGTGGTGGATGATGACGAAGAATGTTCATTCGCTGCTGGCTCAGAACTACCATTTATGTGGCCAGTCCCATCAGCATTATCAAACCTTCTTTCCACAAGCAGAGGCCTTGTTTCTTCCATCAGAAATGCTACATAAAAAACAGCGCAAAGATTGGAGAGAGAGAGAGAGAGAGTATTTGAGTGGTGGAGCAACTTCCATGCTATATGATATATATCCTCCTCAAACAATACAAAAATAGAAAGAAAAAAAAAACAACGCAAAGATTGGAGAGAGAGAGAGAGAGAAACAGGTATAAACAGTACCATTGTATTCACGTACCATCATTTATTCATTTCCATTTGAATAATTTATGGTTACCGATCAAGCATGCACCGATTGCGCACAAATCGGCATGCGGGGTTTGTTTCGACGTCCCTCGCAAATTATCTGAACAATTCAATAATTTTAAAAATTTTTTTTTTTTGCCCTTCGGAAAGCTGCGAGTCCTTGATCCATTGTATTCTATTTTCATTCAAATACAAGATATATCTTTGATTCCGAAAACAATAGTAATGTTTTTGGTGATCATGTTTGAGAACTACATTTTTGATTTTGTAATGGTAGAATGTACCTTATTTGTCAATAGCGCTCTAATGGGCTCTCCCTCACAAGTGGTTTGTTGAATTTTGCAACTATGTACGAGCCAAATGAGAGGGGGAATGGATTCAATAATGGAGAACATCTCCGTCATTTTCCCTCTCCTCTTTCGTTCCTTTTGCATACTCTCAATCCTTCCAGAGTTATGCTCTCCCACTGTTAACCAAGCTCGAACCCAACTCCATCACAAACCCAGTCTCAGAATTAATGCTCTCCAACTTCAGGTGTCAAATCCAACAGTCCCTTCCCACCTTCTCCAAATGCACCTTGGTTTCGCCAAACACATTATCTTCCGAGCACTTCGAAACGCTGCCGTTTTTAAGATTGGACGATAGCTGCAATCGTCATAGAACCACGAGTAGGAAGAACCCACGTTAGATGTGGTGTCACCTCATGGGGGGCGGAGGGGGGTGCCGTGGAAGTCTATGGTGAACCTAAGGTAGTCTCGCGAAATCAGGTAGTCTTCGATGGTGAACCTGATGTTCATGATGATGATGATGAACCTCCTCACGTTTGGTACCCATACCGAGCGTAGCATTTTTGGCTATTAAATGCCTCACCAAACTTCCCGCCCAATTCATGTAAATATACTAAAATAAAGAGTACTGAGAACCTCCTCACGTTCGGTACCCATGCCAAAAATATTTCATGTTCCCTGGCTGCATCGCCACTCCCATCTTCTCTACCGGTTTTCCAACAGTCCATGCACCCATCTTCGCCCTTGAGGTTTAAATGGAGTGGAGGGCAGTACTGCGCAGCGTGCTATGCACGGCAAATTGCTTCCGCTCCGGTCTCGCTTCGATGATCGGAATCGTTCACTCCGTAGAGCTCGTCAAGTAGAGTAAACCGAGCCCTATGTCTCAATCATTTCGGATTGGCTACATGAATCATTTTCATTCATTGAGCTTTATTAAGATTCATTTGTTCACACAAACCTACTATACTCATATTGTTGCATACCACAGCATCTAATGTCAATTTAGGTTTACCCCTCCCCGTAGCATTGCTACCTAAAGATATCATATCCGCTCTCTTAACTACTGCATTTTCTGGTCTACAATAGACATGTCCAAACCACTTTAGCATATTTTCCCTTAACTTCTCTTCTATGGGTATTACACCTACCATCTCACGAACCGTTTTATTTCTAATCATGTCTTGTCTAGTCTTACCACACATCCACCTCAATATTCTCATTTTCGCAATAGGCCAACATTTCATTCCGGTCTCGCTTCGAAGATCGGAATTGTTTATTTCGTAGAGCTCGTCGAGTAGAACAAATTTTCCAAAAATCAACTCGGTTGGATATCCTTAAGTGTCTCATCCGAACATTATTATCTTGAAATTATTAAGTGTACCAAAAATAGTGAATTTTATCTAGTGTTTTAGATCCATTTGTTTCAAGATAATAATGTTCGGATGAGACACTTAATGATATACGATCAAGCTAATTTTTGGTACGCTTGTTCTACGTGAGCTCTATGAAGTGAACGATTTTGATCATTGAAGCGAGACCGGAGCGGCGGTGATTTACCGTGCACAGCATGCTGCGTAGCACCGCCCTCAAAAGTTTGGCGCAAAGACTTATTTTTTATTTTTGTTTTTTTTGGATAAACCCAAAGACTTATTTAATATAAGTTTAAGTTAAGTTCAAGAGAACACAACCTTAATAGAGGATAGGAAAAATAGATAGCATTAGTGTGGTGTTGAAAGAGATGTGAGTAGGTAAAATAAAAAAATTGCACTGTTCACTAGCATTTTTACATAACAACCGGTGTACATGCTCTAAAAGGTCATAATTAATTTTTTTTATCTCTAAGACTCTCATAATCAAGTATCTGCACTACAGGGTCTCAAACAAAGCCTTACATGGCATTTTTCATTCAAATTCCTAATTTCTTGGACTAAATAGGTAACAATATGATAGTTGAGGGGGTGAAATCATCAAATTAGTAGTTTAAATGAATAATCGTTCTTACCCCATTTTAATTTAATAATTTTGGATTCAATCATGTTTTTTTCCACGATTTGGGATTGCTAGCTAATTATTTAGCCCTCTTATGCAACTCTTGATTTCAAGAATTGGATATCTTTTGTGATTTGTTTTCGAATGGATACATATGATTTTATGGGAAAAACATTTAGGCAAGAAAGAGTGTACATAAGTTGTTAGCCACCAAATTACTGTGAAGGAAAGTAGGTTAATAAATATAAGTTTATTAGTAATTGCTATGAAAATATGAGTGTGGATTCTGAAACCTTAGTCACTTTCCTTTGATCAAGTTTGTTCAATCATCAACTTTATTCATTTAATTTTACTATGGCTTGTTTAGTCCTTAGTTAAAATTAAAATCACACGCTTTTGTTAACTAGGTTAGAGTTTAATCAATTTAGGTTTACTTAGTTTTCGTACAAAAATCACAATTCTCTGTTGGTTCGATCTCACCCTTACATAACTATATTTTAATACGATTCGTGAGCGAACGGCTCTACAATCTTTTCTCAATTTCTCGCCAGTAAAAGCATTTGGATACTCTTACAATTAATTTCGAACTGTTTTTCAACCAAACCACTTCAGATGAAGATTATATATATGCACACGTCTAAAAATGTACCTATGTACGCCCTCCATCTATAAAGTTGGTCCTTTAGGGAACTACACGAAACTTTGTAGCGTAAAAATAATTTATTTACTAAAATAAATTTTCAATTTTTTTTACACCGTCTATAACAAGATAGATTCATATTGCACAAAAAATTATTTCGGTACGTACTGTGGGGGACCAAATTTATGGGTGGGAGGGAGAAGATAATTGAGGGGAGTAGTGGGAGGACAAACCTGTGCAATGGTAAGGCCGAGATCCTCCCTGATTCCAGATTCTGCTTCTGATTAATATCCGCTCTACAAACCAATCGTAATAAACCCTCAAGATTGGAGTTCAAAATTCAAATCCCTTGTACCGTTGCATTTCGGTCCCTTGAATCACGTTAAAAAAATTTTAGAAATCCCACACAATCTTAGGCCTATTTTGTCCAAATAATCTATTTGGATTATGTTGTTGTTCTCATTCAAATTTTTTTTCGTATTTGTTAATTTTTTGTCAAATTTTTTTTTTGAATTATCGCTTCCTTATGACTAGAGGAATTTAAAAAGTAAAAAATTATGATCAAAATCCAAATTTTTTTTAATAAAGACAAAAATAAGCAAATATGTCAATTTTTTTGTCTTTATTAAAAAAATTGGATTTCGATGTTAATTTTTTACTTTTTAGACTCTTCCCATCATAACAAAGCAATAATCCAAAAAAATAATAGATACGAAAGAAATTTAAATAAGAACAAAAAATAATCCAAATGGATTAAAGGGGTCATGATTATGGCAACAAGGATGGGAGTTTAAAAAAAATTAGGGCAAACTTCACTTGTACTCCGGTGTGGTTTGGGTCATTTGTGTATAACCTTTCGGGCTTACTTTGTTGCATCCATAACCCTTGTGCTCTGTGAAATGTCGTTCTCTATTTTGATTGTTGTGTTTAATCTTTCCCAATTGCACCCGTACTTCATTACTACTTTTTCTTTCATTTTCACAATCATTTGTATCATCCAACATATATTTTATTAGCGATATTATTTTATAATAACACAACGATTTTTTATAAATGGGTTTATTGAATCTAGCCAATGTATGAAAAATTTAATTCAAGCCGTTCAAAATGTATTAATCAAAAGAAAAGAGCATTTCGGTAAATAATCATGTTGATCAGCCATCAATAGCTCAATGATCGGAGAACATTATTATTGTTGAAATGAAAGATAAATTTAAATGTGAACATTTATTTCAAAACATGCAAATTCTATTCAACCATGAGGTTTTCATATTTCGATTGACTTGAATTTTTGTATGGATATAGTACTCGGCAAACTCTATAATATCAATAGTTCGGATCTAATTTTTGGTATAGGAGATGAATTGGATAGATTCAAGGAACAAAAAAATCAAGGAATAAGATGAGAGCATATTGGACTTTTCAGGGTTTCAGTTAGTCAATTTTGCATTATTTCTATTTTTTTTTGAACAACAAAAGAAATTTTATTAATCTTTGAAGATTACAAAGACTAAAAGAACAAGAAGAACGGCAACAAATTGTGCCAAGTCTATTAATTGAGTGCGTGTGCACAAGTTTACAAAGCGCAAGGAGCTTAGGTGTAAAAATTGAACCTAAGGGGTTGTAGCTGCACATAGCTCAAACCACACATGAGATAGAAAGTGAAGTTTGCCAAAAAAAAAATTACATAGTGATAAATATGGTATTTGAAGTTCCGAGCTCATTAGGGATGGTTTAAATTAAGTTGGGGATGGTCTTAAAAAATCCATGGGTTTCTCTTGAATCGGGTGCGGAAGTAACTGTGCGAAATTGCAACAATTCAAAAGACCCACCTGTTGATGTTGGCGATTCTCATCCAAGATTGTGCTTAGTTCGAAAACAATCGTTTATTTTTTGTACGCGATGTTAGTTTTGTCAAATGTGATTGTAATAATTAATCGGGCTGCACATAGTTTTGTCAAATGTGGACGTCCATTATTTTTTCGCCTCTCATATGAATAAAATCTTCTCTCTTTCTGTCAAAAAAAGAAGAAAGAAGTTCCGTGCTCATTAATTAGGTCTTTTGCAATGTCATTTTTCAAAATTCTTGCAATGGCGGCCGCCACTACTCGTTCGCTCAGGATCTATCCTTTGATAGAGCCAATGTGGTCTTTTGCAGTGTGTCAATTTTCATATAAGGTGGTGTTCCAGTTTCTGGAAAAACATTCCTTTTGAAAAAGAACGTAATTTCAAACTAAAAAATTATGTGTTTACGCAAATAATTTTTCTACTTATATGAATCTTGTTTGATAGATCTCATTGAGGTCTTTTAAACGGTGCAAAAAAAATTAAAAATTTATTTTTCATTTTCGTTATATTTGATTTTAAAATTATCTTCTTTTTGAAAAAAGAAAATTTTGAAAGAAAGCTTAAGTGGGCCTAAATCTCTCTCCCTCTCGAAAAAAATGTACTCCCTCCGTCCTTTTTTAAGTGTCCTACTTCGTAACTCCAACTTATTAAAAAGACATCATCATTACACCTTTTACATCAACTTTTTCCTCCACTTTTCCTAGTTACCCATCATCATTACACTTTTACTCACTAACTTTTCAAAATAAAATCTACTTTTAGGGACAAAATAGACAATACACCAACTTTTACCCCCCTAACTTTACAAAATGGACACTTATTAAGGAACAGTCCAAAATGAAATACTGGACATAAAAAAAGGGACGGAGGGAGTATGTATAGTTGATGAGTACTTACAGCACAACCAGAATCAAATGAATCAGTGAATGTAACAAAGGTTGGGAGGAGAAGAACAGCCGTGGTGGTGGTGGATGAAGAATATTCACTCGCTGCTGGCTCAACATGCAATATCAGGCCTTCTTTCAACAAGCAGAGGCCTCGTTTCTTCCATGCTTTCCCTCCCCTCAAACAAAAGAGAAAAGACAGTGGAGAGAGAGAGACAGAGAGAGAGAGAGAGAAAGTACAACAGTGTCCCTTAGTTGTATGGTGGAGAGCGGGAGTTGGTGGTTCACTGTTCCAACTTCCAAGCTATACTTCAACCACGTGATAAATTGAGTACCAACTCAACCACATGAAATTAGTTGGAGCAAATTACTTTTCTCACCCCTTGACACCACACACCCCGGCCCCATGTCCCTTTTCCCGGACCCCTCCCCCCCCCCCCCCCCCCCCCTTTTCCCGGACCACCACCGCCCCCCCTGAAATTAGTTGGAGCAAATTGCTTTTCTCACCCCTTGACACCACAAACTCCGGCCCCATGTCCCTTTTCCAGGAACCCCCCATCTCCCTTTTCCCGGACCACCACCACCACCACACACACACCCCCCTATCTTATTTATTTAATTTCTATAAATACATCATTTCTAATCTGATATTAAAAGAAAGTTGAAAGGGTGGGACATATACATACCCCTTATTTGAGTGTGTATCATATGCACCCTTATTAAAATACACCAAAATGTTATGAATCCCAAAATGTTACGAATCTATTGTTAAAAAGTTACGAATCATATTGTTGAAAAGTTACGAATTTTTAGTATAAAAGATACGATACGAAATAAAATGTTATGAATGACCGGTCCTACAAGTAATTTTTTATGAGGTGGCACAATATGAACCACACAATAGGTGCATATGGTACACACTTTAAAGGGGTGTGTATTGAAGACTTTCCTTGGGACATTTGGTCCAATTTTTTCAATTAAGCCCATGGATTGGAGAGTCCAAAGCTTTGCCTTTGTGGGTATTTTTGACATTTCAAGTTTACAGGTAGTGAATGGAGAATGACAGATGCTACATACACTACCATCCATCCACTACACAATATGCAACCACGTGGCCTGTGTAAATGCTCGTGCACCCACGTCTAATTTCGAGACCTGCTTTTCCCACCCCCTGACACCCCACAACCGCGCCCCCCCCCCCCCATTTCCACTATTACCCCCCTCCCCCTCCTACTCTTTTGTTTCCAGCTTGCTTCTTCTTTTTTTCTTTTTTTCTTCTCTTTATTTCTTTTTCTTTCTTCCGGTTAGAATTTTTTTTTCCTCTTTATTTCCTTATCTTTCTTTTCAGTTAGATTTTTTTCCCCTTTATTTCCTTTTCTTTCTTTCCAGTTTGAATCTTTTTTTTTCTTTTTGTAATTTTCAATTATTTTGTTTCTTTTCCCATTTACCTCCTTGCTTTTTTTTTTTGTTAACTCAAATTCTATTTTCAATTAAATTTGACTTTATACTTAATAAATTTATATTATTTTAATTAGTTAATTAATTTGTCTTAACAATGAATAATAAAAATAACTTGTAATGAACAATAATAAATTTAAACAAAATTTTATTTTATTATAATTGAGTACATATTGTCAAAACATAAAAATACATAAAAACACAAATTCTAATCAATATTTCCTCCAAATGCTGCTCCTGGCGCGCTTATACCCATTACTTCGTACCACAATCGCAAACGTGTTCCATAACTAGCAGCCCATCCTGTATCTTCATCTGATGCATGTTTCAAAAATCTGTTCGTTAATTTTCACCGAAAATCACATAAATTTTTTTCGTACTTTTCATATTTGGTTCTAGGGGTCTCTTAGGGAGCTCGTTAAAAGCCTGAGAGCTAAAAATTCATTATGACTATTTAAGATAAGAGGATCAGAAAAATAAGATCTTTGCACCGGTTCAAATAGATTAAAAATTGGAATATTTAATTTTTTAATATATAAAGTGTTGACACATAAATTAACATTTTTTTGACACACAAATTAACATTTTTGTTCCATTCTATCTGGTCTTTGTTTTTTGAACTAATAATAGGCCACATTCATTAATTGGCACACAGATCAACATTTTCATCTTTTCAAATTCGGTGATTAAATGGATTGATCTTTGCAGTACTATAATTGTCCTGAACACATTTTAGACTGCCCAAAATTATCAATGTTGTCCTATCAAGTCGCGAGATATGTCAATTTTTTCATATCGGCGCGCACATTACAATAGTGAGGTTGAAGAGAAAAAAATAAATAGATAGAAAGAGATAAATAGAGATAAACGAGGAAATAAATAAGAAATGAAATTGCATGAACAATATTAAATAGATAAGAAAAAAGAATTAAGAAATTAAATGAAAAAAAAATTTAGTTAAAAGGGAGGGGTATTTCGGATAAATAAAAGAGAAAATATATAAAAAAATATTCAATAAATAAAAGAGGAAAAAGATATAAAGAAAAAGAGAAAAATAAATAATTGAATAAATAAGAACGTGATTTTAAGGGTGCCCGCGAGAAATTGGAAAAAAAAAACCGGGAAGAGCTTGATTTGAGCAGTTTTTTATTAAACCGTTCAATAAAGTTCAATAAAAAATTATTCGGATGAAGCCCTTTCCGATCATTTTTTTTGCTGATTTCTCGCGAGTACCCTTAAAATCACGTTTTAATTACATTGAGCGGCTCAAATCATCAAAATTCGATATGAAACTTTGGAAGGTTTTTTTAGGGGTCTCCAGAATCGCCCGTTTTTTTTTATATATAAACTATATAAAAAAATAAATATTCAAATTTTCAATTCGTTTGAACTAGTGCGAAGATCTTATTTTTCTTATCATTTCATCATAAATGATCGTAATGAATTTTTGGCTTTAAGGCCTTTTAATTAGCAACCTAAGAGAAACCTGAAACTAAATAAGAAGCCTTAGGGTACTCGTTGAAAGACCTTAAAGTCAAAAATTCATTATGACCATTGAAGATAAAATGATAAAAAAAATAAAATCTTTGCACCGATTCAACCGGATTGAAAATCGAAACATTTAAATAATATTAAATAAATAAAAGAGAAAAAAGATAGTATAAAGATTTTTTTTTTTGATCCGCAAAATTAATAGTATAAAGATTATTAAGGAAATAATAGAGAAGTAACAGAAAATGGTGTTGGGTGTTTCTGGGCCTCGGGTGTAGATGCGGGGGTATTTTCGGAAGATGGGCGTGGGGTCGGGGGGGTGTGTGTGTCAGGAGGGAGAGGGGGGGGGCGGGGGGTGGGGTGGTGGGAAAGCAATTTACCTAATTTCTCTGGTAAATTATCTCTCCTCCTTCCTCTCTCCCTCATACACAGCAACAGCCTACACGTAAACCCTCATTTGTTTCTCTCGGGTCTCTACCTTGCATCTCTCTGGTTTGTTCTACCTCTGCTACACCATCACACCGGAGGAGATCGAGATGATGATTTCCGAAGTCGATTCCGACAGCGACGCCCACATCGATCTGAATGGTTGCTCTCTCTTCTCTCTGATGGTTGGTTTCTCAGTGTTTCATCCGTAGTCAAAGTGGATGGATTGGGAAGAATTGTGCGTAGGGCTATTTAAATTGCAAAGCTTTGCTTCCTATCTCACTCACCACAGGTCACTCTGATGAAAAAATACATGTACGTAAGTTCTTTTGAATCGATCTCTTCTTTTCTTTTTTTGTGTAATTTTTTTTAAATTTTTTTAAAACGTTTTGTCTGGCTCTGGTTGCTCTGAGTTCAGGTACGCATCTGTCAGTGAGCAAGGGTTTTCTAGCCTTGGAAGATCCATCGAAGCATACTTCGAATCTTCGGTTATAGAAAGCCAAAACGAGGCTCAAAGGTATAAAAGATTTTGTCCTGGTTTGAGTCTAAATTGATTATGTGGTGAATATATATTTTCTTCTCTAATTTCCAATTTCGTTATTCTGGGTATTGTTTAGATTTTCTCTGAATGGGTAATTTTGTTAGTTAATGTTGTAGTTCTCGTCTTCAGCTATATGGGTTTATTTCTCTGATTGGGCGATGTTTGTTAATCTATTCTTTGTTTGCAACTAATGGGTTTTCCACTATATAATTTATGTCTGTTACATGTCTCAGCAGGACCTAGAAGGTTTGGAGAACTACTATATCAAAGGTTAGAATTAACGTTTCTTGACCTCTTTTTTTTGATCGACTTCTTAACCCCTGCTATACAATTGCCAAAGGCTTCTTCCTACCTCAAGGGTCTTAAGTTTCTTTTGTTCCCAGCACAATCTTGCTTTTTTAATTCAAAAGTGTTACTACATAGTAGCTAATTAGAACCCGTAAAACAGGATTAAAGTTGAAAATGAAATAGCGCTTAGTTTGTGGAATCATTTTCAAATGATCCATGTAGAGGCTTCTTTAGTTTGTATAGATTCATTACAAGGTTGTTTCTGGACTAACTAAAGAGACACAGCCTCAAAAAGGGATACGCCAAACTGGTTCTCTCTTTGTATAGATGTGTAGTTTAGTATCGTTATCTTTG
The DNA here is from genome assembly GCF_030253575.1 of Rhododendron vialii. Taxonomy (NCBI): domain Eukaryota; kingdom Viridiplantae; phylum Streptophyta; class Magnoliopsida; order Ericales; family Ericaceae; genus Rhododendron; species Rhododendron vialii. The sequence goes on from NC_080561.1 coordinate 29,212,256, forward strand.
TCATTAAAAATCTTTTTAATCCTTTATCGTAACTTGTAAGTAAAGAGCGTTGCGGCCAATTTCATTGGTTGGCACTTTTTGTCCGATTTTCCAATTGTGTCCCTCAATTGGCAGCCCTCTGCCTTAGCCATGAGGGGCAATTCCGTCCATCTGACTTCACACCCTTCTTGTGGACAACTTACAGCCACGTTGCAAAAAAACTGTTTGCGTCTCTTGTTCTCTCTCCCTCAGAACACACACGCACATACATAGGGAAGAAAGAGATCAACATGATTAGAGAGAGAGAAAGAGAAAGACGGAGAGGAAGAGGAAGAGATGTGAGACCAGAGGCAGATTTGACGGGCCATAGAACGAGATGTATACGTTCGTATGAAGGAGCCTTCGACATTGGTACAATTTCTTCAGAAACTTCTTCCTCGGGTCAATCTCTCCCTCTCTCATGCTTCGCTGATGGCAACTGTAGCAGGGTTCTTGATTCTGATTGTCGTTCAAAGGCGGCGTGTCGTGGCTGCCCATCCATCTTCGTGTAGTTAGTTTACAAAACTTTTCAGCCTAGGGTTTCGGGTTTCCTTATTCCTTGAGTTTTGATGAAAAAAAGTATGTTTATATGACCATTAGTTACATTTTCAGGTAAAATAGAGTTTAGTTTTTTGCTATGTTTGAGCTAATTTTCAGTGTTACGTTGAATTTGTAGGGTTATTTCTTTGTTCGTTTTGAGATTGGGAGAGACTATATCATCTCTTTCAGTAAGAACTAAGAAGTAGTACTATATAATTGAGTGAACGTTTAGGGTTTATGAGGATGAGTTTGCTTTATGATGTGAATGTTTTATGATTAGTTTATGAGGATGAGTTTTTTGTTTTTGTAGGTGTTGGTAGTTGCTGGTACTTAGAGGATATATTGGACCATAATTTGCTTGGTTCAATGGTCGAATTCTTTAATTCATCATTTTGTATTGTATTGTATAGCTCTTGCCACAGGGATTCAGGCGTTTTTTACAAGGTGCTAGCAGAACAACCTGGATAGTGCCAAGGCATGGATCAAAATCTTGGCCAATTCGCATTGATAATGGAGTACGGTTGGAGTGTATTTTGTGCAGCTCGATCATCAACTGAGAAATGGTTACAAACTTATTTTATCGTGTGAGCGTAAGTGGATTTTCAATACTGTAATCTTGAATGAAGATCATATTGAGATGAAATATGATTGATCAGAAGAACACGATCCATACTGGCAAATACTGCATCCTTCTCCTTTGGAATTATTCAGTACTTGTAAATCCTTTTGTGCACTATTCTGCCTTCCTATTCTTCAATTTTACACATTCCACAGGCACGAAATCCTTGTGCGAGCACAATGGCCCAAACATAGTCTATATTAAATAATATAATTTAAGAATTAAGTGCTCCAATTTTCAATTCAATTTAATCGGGGCGAAGATCGTATTTTTTTGATCATTTTATTCTAAATGATCATAATGAATTTTTTGCTCTAAGGTCTTTCAACGAGCACCCTATGACTCATTATTTAGTTTCAGGGTTCTCTTAGGGTATCCATTGAAAGGTGTTGGAGCAAAAAATTTATTACGACCATTTAGGATGAAATGATCAGAAAAATAACATCTTTGCACCAGTTTAAACAGATTGAAAATTGAAACACTTTTTTAAAACTATTTTTTAATATATAAACGGCGTAAAAAATAAGTGTTTCAATTTTCAATCCGTTTGAACCGGTACAAAGATGTTATTTTTCTGATTATTTCATCCTAAATGGTCGTAATAAATTTGTGGTTCCAAGGCCTTTCAACGAGCACCCTAAGACTCCTTATTTAGTTTGGAGCTCTCTTAGGGTACCTATTGGAAGGCCTTAGAGCCAAAAATTTATTATGACCATTTAGGATAAAATAATTAAAAAAATAATATCTTTGAACCGATTCAAACGGATTAAAAATTGAAACTCTTATTTTGTTACACCGTTTATATATTAAAATAAGTGTATTAAAAAATTTACTACGACAATTTAGGTTGAAATATCTAGAAAAATAACATCTTTGCACTGGTTCAAACAGATTGAAAATTGATACACTTTTTTTAATATATAAACGGTGTAAAAAAAAGTGTTTCAATTTTCAATCCGTTTAAACCAGTACAAAGATGTTATTTTTCTGATCATTTTATCCTAAATTGTCGTAGTAAACTTTTTGTTCTAAGGCCTTTCAACGAGCACTTTAAGAGCTCTAAACTAAATAAAGAGTCTTAGGATGCTCGTTGAAAAGCCTTAGAGCCAAAAATTTACTACGACCATCTAGGATGAAATGATCAGAAAAATAACATCTTTGTACCGGTTCAAACGAATTGAAAATTGAAACACTTATTTCTTTTACACCTTTTATATATTAAAAAATATAGTTAAAAATTAATTTGATTGTTTTTTTTCCTTTTTTCCTATATATATATATATATATATATATATATATATAGTCCGGTTCTCTTAAGGGATCCTGCACGGGCTTATCGTGCGGGACTCCCATTTTCCGATCGAATTGGGACGATCCGAGCCGCTCAAAGTGATCAGAACGTGATTTTAAGGGTACCCGCGAGAAATCAGCAAAAAAAATGATCGGGAAGGGCTTGATCCGAGTAGTTTTTTATTGAACGGTTCAGTAAAAACTGCTCGGATCAAGCTCTTCCCGGTCATTTTTTTTGCTGAATTTTCGCGAGTACCCTTAAAATCACGTTCTGAACACATTGAGCGGCTCGGATCGTCGCAATTCGATCGGGAAAGAGGAGATCCGCATGGTAGACTGGTAAGGGATCCTTCACTGGATCCGTGGTGTATATATATATATATATTCCCCTTCTCTTAAGGACCACCTTAACTTAATAAAATAAGGACTTCCCTTTTCTGATAGAATTTCGATGATCCAAGCCGCTCAATGTGTTCAGAACGTGATTTTAAGGGTACCCGCGAGAAATCAGCAAAAAATAATGACCGGAAAGACTTCATCCGAGCAGTTTTTGTTTATATTTTGTCGAACGGTTCAAATAAAAATTACTCGGATGAAGTCCTTTCCGGTCTTTTGTTTTGTTAATTCATCGCGGGTACTTTTAAAATCACGTTCTAAACACATTGAGCGACTCGGATCATTGAAATTCGAACGGAAAATGGGAGAAATGGAAAGGTCCTTAAGGACATCCTCATTTGAAAATGACTGTATATATATTAAAAAATATAATTAAAAAATAAGTGTTTCAATTTTCAATCCAAATAAAGAGTCTTAGAATGTTCGTTGAAAGGCCTTAAAGCAAAAAATTTACTTAGCACAGTAAGAATCCAATCCAAGCACGGATTCAAATTGTTTTGGTATTATCAATTTTTTATTTTAAAAGTAGATAAAATATGTTAAGGCTGGTTAATGTTGTACTTATACATATTTATTTTTTATATATATAGATTTTTGAAAGCATAGAAGATATGTTAGTTTGGGCGCGGAGCGTTGGTCTTAAATATGGTATTCTGGTGGTTAATTGAAAATAGAATTTGAGTTAAGTAAAAAAAAAAGAAGGGGGGAAAACAGAAAAGGAAACAAATAAAGTAAAGAATTGAAAATTAGGAAGGAAAAAAAAAAAAGAAGGATTAAAAGTGGAAAAACCGAGGGGGGAATAGAGAAAAAAAAAGAAGAAGAAGAAAAACCGGAAGAAGGGGGGGTGAAGCAGCTCTCTTAGTTGGAGGGTTCAATTGTAACTTCCTTTTTCCTGTACGTCTTTTTGGGAAAAAAACCAAAAATGATCGTTGTAGTTTAGTGTTTATGTCAACTTGGTTCCTGCAGTTTGAATTGGCTCGATTTACATTCAGTAGTTTTCATTTTGTTCCAACTTAGTCTAATTACTAACTGCCGTTAGACTCCGTTAATCCCACACATGAATGGACCCCTTTTCTAGGGTTAAAATCGTAATCTGTCATTCTTCTCTTATCCTAATATACCTCTAAACCAAAATACAGAACCTCATTGTTCCATTCTCCATTTTTTTTCACGGTCGCGCCCAAGATTTTACCTTCGACCGAAACGTGTCTCGTTCGCCTTCGGGGGAAGAAGTGATAGGGATTAGGGCATGAATAAGTGATCCAATTCCTATGAATTGCGACATGATTCTTGAAAAAAGAGAAAAAAATGTGGAGTTTTGTGTTCTATAAAAGAGGTTCGGATATTTTTGAAAAATGTTTGAATTTTAGAAAATGAAGCGGGTTTTATTTTAAAAAGGATCGAGCTTTCGTCAAGCTGCCTACATATCTCCGGGTGAAGGAGAATCAGGTCCGGCCATAGTTCGGGCCACAAAAAGTTAAAAAAAAAAACTTAGAATCTCCACCGGACATAGAGTTTAGGTGTGTCTGGTCTCCTTTTGAATATCAGAAGAATAATTTAAGTATTTTAGAAAAAAGAACACGGGCCAAAGAACCCAATTTTTAGAAAAAAGTGGTTCTGTTTTGGTTTTTAGGAAAAAAGGCTTTACGTCTGCGAGGTTAGAGAAGAAAGGATTCGGTAATTCACTAGAAATGGGACCCATTTGTGTCTGGGGTTAACGGAGGCTAACGATAGTTAATAATTGGACCAAGTTAGAACAAAATGGAAACTACAAAGTGTAAATCAAGCCAATTCAAACTGCAGTGATTAAGTTGACACAAATACTAAACTTGTAATCACCCTGATTTTCGGTAAATAAAAATTTCGTTAAATATTTGAATTTTATTTTAATTACTTGGATTTGCTTTTAAAAATTCCCTTTTAATCTCTATAATCCGTCATAATTAGATTTAAGCCATTTAAATTTATTTCTTGACTAGAAATCTTACATGGCAAGTAGAATTAGTTTTCAACCGATTAGTTGGAGAAACCAAACTACCAATTCACTTAGTTACAAACTCCTAACCTTAGATGGACCTTTTTGACCGTCTTTGAGCCTTGTGAACCCCTCTTAACCCTAATTGAACCATTAGGCCATTAAAGGTAATCATTATACCCCATGACTAGTCATTCAAGCCCATACCTATCTCTTTATATCTTTACCCATTGGTCAATAATTGTTAGAAAAATTTTTATCCCTAGGACAATAGACATTAAAAATTGCCAATTAATGTATTGACTTGACAAGACAAGTCATACCAAAGGAAGCCATCATTTTGCTTCTAAAAGAAGCAATCTTAGTCTTGCCATGCATGCAACCTTAGACTAGAAAATCATTGCACTTTTTTGACTAGTCAATTCTTGACTTCATTCCTTATCATTACATCTTCCAAGGGTATCTTTTCTCCTTATCCATTGAACGATAGTTATTAAGGTAATTCTTATCCTTTGGGTAAAAGGTTTTGTTTCCAACCATTAGTTAGGCCAACCTAAGTACCAATTGACTTAGTTACATTTCCCTAGCATTTAAGAACCATTGAACAAAGATAGTAATCATGATACTACCAAAAGTAACACTCATAACCTACTTTAATCATGACTACTTGACCATAGACTTACTTTCTAGGAAACTATTAACCATTAGTCCGTAAGATTACCTTTGGAAGCTTGACCTTTAATCATGACCTACCTTAGTCTTATAAACCTACTTAGACCTAAACCTCCATAGCCTTACACACACACACACACACACACACACACACACACACACACACATATATATATATATATATATATATATATATATATAGAGGAATTTTCAAATGAGGGACTTTCATTTTCCGATCAAATTTTGAAAATTCGAACCGTTCAATGAGTGCAGAACGTAATTTTAAGGGTACCCGCGAGAAATCAACAAAAAAAATGACCGGAAAGGGCATCATCCGAGCAGTTTTTTTTGAACCGTTCAATGAAAACTGCTCGAATGAAGCCCTTTTCGGTCATTTTTTTGCTGATTTCTCACGGGGACCCTTAAAATCACGTTCTGATCACTTTGAGCGGCTCGGATTCTATGCTCGGATCATCGAAGGGGAGTCCCGCGTTTTAATAAAATGAGGGATCCCTCACCAGAACCTAACTCTATATATATATATATTAGGCACATGGGAGAAAGGAGAGAGAGGCCGAGAGGAGAGAGAGGCCGAGAGAGGGAGGAGAGAGAGAGAGAGAGAGAGAGAAAGGCACATGTATGTGTTTTGAAGTTTTTACACTTGCACAAGCTATCTTTTTAACCCTATTTTAGCCTTAAGTCCAATTGACTAGATAACTCATTCTAGTCAATTTCTAGCATAGAATCCTAGTCCTAATCATCCTAGATTTGATTCCAAAGTAGCCTTTAATCATCCTAGAAATTGACTACAACCTAGACCTATGAATGACTAAACATAGAAGGCTATGCCTTAGCCTAATCAAACCTTACCCTAGACTTGTAAGACTTGCCAACCTAGACTATGATCACCTAGATTTACCTAGAAAGCCTAAAATCCTACTTGATTTTATAGCCTTATGCCTAAAGATTGGATTTAACAAGTCATGGAAGGCTTTCAATCATGATTTGCCTTTTTAACCATTGGACAATATTTGCTAGGAAAAATTTTATTCATTGGGTAATAGAAATTAGTTTGGCTATAAATAGCACCCCATCTTTGCCATTCAACTAACATCTTCACCCATTCAACTTCTCTCTCTAGAATCCTTGTGTTCTTACTTTGTTTTTCCTAGTTCTTCCTTGTTCTTGAGTTCTTCCTAAGTTCTTCAAGAAACTCATCCTAGGCCGCCACTAAACCGCCACTCAACTACCCTTCGATCCATAAAGTTTAAGTAGTTTAGTCAAGATCTAGTTTCGAGAGAAACCTTTCTCTTTCGAAGCTACTGGAGGCCAACCATAGGAAGTTACTCCGCCCGACGTACACATTCTTTCCGTAGTCGTCACTACCGCCAAGAAGAAAGGTAGAGTCCCATATACGCTATCTCTAAGTATACGTAGAGTCCTTTGTCCACTAAACTCAAAGTATAACGTAGAACCGTATGTTGGAAGTATAAGTAGATTCTCCGTAGATAAGGTTATCTATTTTGAAATGCATGATAGTTAGTAAACTTATTTTCGCTAATGGAAGTATGAACTTGTTGGAATAATCAACTTTTACTCTAATAAACATGCGTTGTTTTGAATTTCTTACAAAGGAAGAAAGAACGATTTTCGAAAGATAAGACTTTATCATTGCTAAAAGTATTCGTATTTTGATCTTTAGACGGTTATGAGCATATGTTATGAATTGCTTGCATTACTTGTCTTATTGTAAAACATAAGTGATTTTCACTCTAAAGGCGGACAGTACATGTGGCGTTATGCTTTAAAGTTGTATTTGAGCATGATTAGTAATATAGAGTTGGATGATCTTGCTAGTTTAGTTTCGAGATTACAATGAATGATTATGATTACATATGTGAAAAGTCCTACCGCGGAATCGTTGCATGAAACGAAACACAGAAACTGAGAAAGTAGAAACATGACACCTAGGGTGTGTTAATGACAAGGTATGTTTTGAAACCGCAATGTGGCCGGACGTGGTAGCCCATTGTGTGTAAGAAAACCCAAAATGTGGCCGGACTTGGTAGCCATTGTGTGGATTTGCGAAAATCGCAATGTGGCCGGACTTGGTAGCCCATTGTGTGAATGAAAACTCGCAATGTGGCCGGATTTGGTAGCCCATTGTGTGGATTGTGAAAACCACAATGTGGCCGGACTTGGTAGCCCATTGTGAAGATTGCAAATGGGGCCGGACGTGGTAGCCTCATTGGTAATATGGCTTGGTTATCCGCGGAGAGGAGCCAATGTAAAATTTTGCATGCCAATGGAAACCCGGCGCGGCGGAACCATTGTGAGGATACTCGGGAGACCGGCGCGGCGGAACCGAGGTTGGGTGTGTTAAAAACGATTTTGGAAATGTTGATATGATTATGAAATGTGAAAAATAGTGACACGGTCTACGGGGAGTCGCATAGGAGAAACTCGGAAAATCATGGACACCAACGTTAGTTGAATAGTGAATGCGGATGTGTCATTGTTAACTGTTTTGTCGCATATGTATGAACTATGTGGAAATCATTGAATCTATGATCATTTGTTCGTAAGTTAAGGGTTAGTGAGTATGAGTTATTCTATTGAGCTCTCGTAGCTCACGGTGTTACCTTTGGTGACCTTAATATATTATATTGGTGGCGACGCCGGTATAATGTGTCAGATCTTATAGATGAACAGGGTGAACTCTACACCTTGAAAGCTTTTGGAGCTGAATAGCTGGTTAGGATGGAGGAGCAGACAGAACTGTAGTTAGGAACCCTAGTTTTCCCTCTCTTTTGTAATGAAAGTACTCGTATGGAGGTTATAATGTAATAATGAGCCAGACTCTGTTTAGATATTCAATAAAACTGTCTATTTAACGTTCCCAAAATTAGAGGCGTTACAAAACTACAGAGATCATTTCAGTTTTTTCCTTTTTATTATTATTATTATTATTATTACTACGGTCAGGAGTGTCTGGCCAGTTTACTCACACCTGGACTATTTTTTTCCCAATTAGGTCAAAACTAGGCAGGCAGTTTCCATCCATGCGGGACTAGGGAATTCACAAGAAATTTCTTTCTTGCGGTCGGGATGTCTGAGTTTACAGCTCACCCATGTTGCCACTGGAGCTGAGCTACAGCACTTGGGGTTTTTCCTATCCATTTTGTTCGCCTAAACTTCTTCACTAAGCTTTCCATTTTTTCACTTACCTGATGTTAGCAAAGAGTTACAAGCTTGGTCAGCATGTCTACGTTGAGAAGAAAAAAAGAAGCATGTAATGGAGATTGCCTTTTACCGGTTTTATGAGTGGGGGCATGTAGCTAGCTAGCCGGGCAATACATTCGCACACATACTCACGTCACGTACACTTTGGGGGTGCATTCGCATTCGTACACACTTGGGGTTGTCCACATGCATAGTGCACATAGGGGTGAGGATTCAACGGAAATCTGATACGTACCGATTATATGGTAAATAATCAACAAAACGGTGTTTTGTTTTGAAATCATTAATGTAAACTTGCTACATTCTATGACGAAGCATCTAAATTTGCGAAATTCTCAAATATTGGGATCTTAATATCAATTCTCTGTTCTTCCAAGAAAAATTAAGAAACTAAATAGGAAAAACTTTGGCATACGTTCAATCTCTGAATTCACTGTTTGAAAACAAGGGTGCGCCGTATATAAAAATATATGTGCCTTTTTTTTATCGGCAAAAAGTGATCAATATTGATTTTCTATGTCCGGTCTAGTAAAATTCAGCAAATTAATCCCTTCACAAAAGGATCGCGACTTGCAAGAGATTTGGAGTCAAAAACATAGCCCATAAAAAAATGGTCGCCAAATGATAAAACCTCAACTCAGCACTTGAAAAATCTTGAGTTCAACGATTAAAGTGTATCATGAGTACAGGCCGGTAATTGCAAGCACTTATGTTAAAAGTTTGTCCAAAGGTGGAAAGCGCTTTGGTACACGTAAAATAACAAACGAAAACTCTAAGGGGACCGATGACTAGTAAACCGAAGGGAACGCGGGACTCAGAGCGGATGATCCGAGCTGTTCAAAAAATTAAAAAAAAAAAAAAAAACCAAGTGGGCTCGCTAGAAATCAGTTCAATCCGATATGTGTAGGTGCTCGATCCAATCTTCCATTTTTTCATTTAGCTTTAGTGACTTGAAATCTTTGTATTTCTGGAATTCCAAATGAATTTTATTCTTTGTATTTCGAAAATGGTGTTACAAAAGGAGGCGGGGGGCTGCTGCCCCGGGTTTCCCGGCCCACTCCGGTCTCGCTCCGATGATCTGAAACGTTCACTTTGTAGAGCTCGTCGAGTAGAATAACTATGCAAAAAAATCAACTTAATTGGATATCATTAAGTGCCTGATCGAAATCTTTTTATCTTAAAAAGAATGGATCCGAAACACTGGATCAAATCCACTGTAACCCATGGACCGAGAGTCACTACAAGAAAAATGGAAATTAGTGACGAAAAAGTGGTGACGAAATTTAATTTTGTCACTAAATGAGTATATTTGGCGACGAAAAAATAAATTCGTCACCGTTTTGACAACTTCCGTGACGAAATAATTTTGTCATCAAATATACCTGTTTAGCGACGAAAAAAATATTTTCGTCACCAAAAGTACCCATTTGGAGACGAAATACATTTTTCGTCACCAAAAGCTTAAAAAAAGGTGACGAAATTATTTTTTGTCGCCAAAGATAATCATTTGGTGACAAAAAAAAAAAATTCGTCGCTAAATGAGTCCAATTTAGTAACGAAATATTTTTTTTGTCACCAAATGCTTAACTTTGGTGACGAAAAATAATTTCGTCACTATTTTAACGCTTTTAGTGACGAAAAATATATTTCGTCATCAAATGAGTATCTTTCGTGACGAAATTTATGAATTGCGCTTTGTCACTAAATGTATTTCGAACATAACTCTTTACTAAAAACTCCGATTGAGATAATTCAAATTGGGTTTGAACAATAACTCAATTGCCTACAACTTTCATGTTTATCAAAATTACTAATTTTAATGTTTAAAGGTTCAAATTACATTTGAAATATATTTTTATGTTAAACATATATGTTATATATTAGATATTTCAAATATTTATTGAAAAGTGTGTGTAGTGCAGTTGATTAGAGGTTGCACGAAAATCTCAAGAGACTCGGGTTCGAAACCCAGCAAGAGTAAGAAAGAAGGATTTTTTTCCCATATGAATTTGTCTTTTGCAACGAAAATTTTCGTCACCGATGAGACTCATCAGTGACGATTTTTTTCGTTGCCAAAGGGAATAATTTATGACAAAAAATTTCGTCATCAAAAAACACAATAAGTGAGGAAAAAAATTTCGTCACCAATTATTCACTTTTTGATGACGAAATATTTCGTCATCAAAAGACACTATAGGTGACGAAAAATAGATTTCGTCACCAGGTAGGAATCCTCGACAACCTTTAGTCGACAAATTTTTTTTCGTCACCTATATTATTTGTGATGAAAAACAAGCAATTTGTGACGATATTCATTCGTCACCCAATGCAATTTTTCTTGTAGTGAGTTATATGGGCTCCGATCAGGCACTTAATGATATCCAATTAAGCTGATTTTTTGCATAGTTGTTCTACTCGACGAGCTCTACAAAGTGAACGTTTCAGATCATCGGAGCGAGACCGGAGTGGGCCAAGAAACCCGGGACAGCAGCACGCTGCTGCCCCCTTGGGGCAGCAGCTTCCCGCCTCCGTTACAAAATGAATTTTGGTTTGGGGGATTCTTTGGAGTTGTCTTATTTTGTTTGAGTCCCACAATGGAAACTGTAAGGACTAGGAATGGTTATAAATAAATGCCAACCCAATTAGCCAGGCTTGTGTAGTAGGCCTAACACAGACAGTCCGAACCCAAGTTTAAGGAGACGACCAAAGTTGGGGTCGAAAGAGCTAGCCGTATTTAATCCCAAGTTCGGCTCATACCGAGGCTTAACAATGGACGATGGTTCATTCGCCCGACGGCCAGTTCTAGGAGAAAGCTCTCAGGCTCGGCCACCTTCGGAATAGACGTACAACTCGTTCCCTACGAGTCATTCACCCTCAAGCTCAGTAATGGGTGGGGCTCGGCCAACTGTGATGTCACAAGCCTCCCCACGTGTTGAAGCAGTTGTGCCAAAAGGTAATGATGAGCGCACATGGAGATGCCAACTCATACCAAAACGGTTACCAGATCTTATAAGTGATGTTACAATGACATCAACTGACCCGTGCAAGGCACATGATCGTACTTGGAGAGCAAGCAAAGCAAATTCTATAAATACCAAAAGATAGGAACCCTAAAGAAGTACAGACTACTCAATCCCTAAAACCCTAGTCCCTTGCTTTGTTCTCTACACATTCTCATCCTCTTCCTAAAACCCTAATCTCTTACTTTGTTCTTTACACATTCTCATCCTCTTGTTGGAGGGCCTTGTCGGGCAGCCCTTGCCAGGTCTTAATTAATCGTGCATTCATTGTGCAGATTAGGACAAAACGGCTAGGAAACTCTGGAACCAATTGAAGAAGAGCTCAAACCAAGAATCAGCGGGCCACACAGCTTGCCGCCCTTGGCACTATGCATGGTGGAAGGCATACGATTTTATGGTGTTAGAGACAGATTGAAGAAGGGTTGTGCTTCTTGAATTTACTTTTACATACTCGATCAATGCAAAAACAAGCTAGCTTCAACCACATGCCCAAAATTCTATTTTCAACCAACCATTCACTGAACCAAATTAAATTCTATTTTCAACCTTCGCCCTAGAAAGAACCAAAGTTCTATTTTCAGTCTACTATTAGGGTTCCATTCAAGTGATCTTGATCTGAGACATAGTCAATTAGGCGTCTCCTTCATCCTAAGGTTTAAGGTTCGATTCTCTTTGCCAACAACTCTTGGAGCCGCCTCACCCTATACGTAAGCGTGTGAAACGGCTGTGGGGAGAGCTATAGGGATTAGACCGAGGTGCGCGCAAACTAATCCAGGACACCTTGCATTAACAAAAAAAAAAACAACAAAAAAAAAAAATTCTATTGTCAAACCTCAGTCATACAAAGAACCATTCATTAATCAAAATTCTAATTTCAATGAAGCGGAAAGAAATTACCAAGCAAACACATTCTTTTTACATAATTATAGTCACACTTTTGATAATATTTCCAAATTAACACACAAAAACCAATTTCCATAGAATTCCACTGGAACAGATGAGAAGGACATGTAAATATACAATTTCGTGGACTCACTCACTCTTTGTAAGCTTTGAGCGAGTATCATGCAAAAGGATCATCATGTCAGATAGATCATCTTTCCCCGGGAGTCAGGTCGGCATACCCGATCCCTCTCCGCGTAGTTGGGAAGAGAACGAACAGAAAGCTCGACAAAACGCCAGCCCCCAGCGGCAGATTCATCACCAACACATTCTCATCAACTCCAGCTCCAGGGAAAAGGCACCCCTGCACCTCCGAATCGCTTAGAGTGAAGATCAAGAACACGAACAGCGACATAAAGGCGTGAACGAAGTCGACGCAACTGATTTTATACCTCGCCAGATCCTTCGCTCTCTCCCTCTCCTCGCCGTTGCAGTTGAAAATGTACAGGCCCTTGAAGGTGGCGATACCGTAGTACAACTTCCCGTTGCAGTCGGTGAAGCTGTCCGTGAAGGAGGAGAGGAAGCAAAGGTCGGCACAGAACACGATAAGCGATGCGGTGAGGTACTTGTTTGTGATTTGGCAGTCGCCGCCGTTGGAGAATGATGGTAATAGAGCTTGGAATGCAAGGACCGTGCCTGTTGGGAGAAGGTTTGCCAGGGTGGCGGTGGCGGCTAGTGTTTTGTGAAGTAGGCGGCCGTTGGAACCGCGTTTTGCCGGAGGTGGTGGTGGTGGTTCAGCCATTGAGACAGGGGAGAGAATTTGTTTTGTTCTTGTAGAGAGACAGAGAGGGGTTTGGATTTGTTCTGGGGTTAGTTATGTTTGTTGGGAGGGTGATGTAATTATGTAACAATGAGGAAAATGAAGGAGAGTTAAACATGTGAACTGTGGAACTTTTTTGAAAGGGGTGTAGTAAGGGATTGTACAAAACTGCTGCCTAAAATTTTCTGGTATAAGTAACCGAAGAGACATGTGATTTTGTTGTTTTCAGAGGATACTGAGTTTTGTGAGTACAAGTTATAAAACCACAAGGTTGAGTATTTTTATTGATACCGGATGTCCAGACCAGCTTGTGCAGATCTCGACTAATTTTGGAACCGTAAAGTTAATGACCAAACAAGCCTCCAGTGGCCCCAAAGTTTCAAATGTTTTGACTTTCATGGAACCCAAACTTGCGAGCTCTTGGACAAACCCATTGGGGTTAGTATTGATGAGGTATTTGTTAGTTAACAACCGGACAAATCGCCTAGGTCGTCAAGGAGAAAGAGCCTGGTACAAGTCGCCTAGGTTGATCGACAAGGCTGGACGAGGTTGAACGAGGCTGATTGACGAGGTTGAAGATCGACATGAGTCCCCAGGTATATCACTTGCTCCGATATCATGTAAAAGTAGACGATGGAATTGAGACCCAAAAATTAGTGTTTTTCTCATCACATTGAAATTATACAAGAGTAAAGAAATAATTACACTAAGATCCTTATCTACTAATCTATTTACATAAGAGACCAATTATAAACTAATTACACACTACACTCATAACTTAACACAAATATATATTGGTGATATTATATTCGATGCTACTAATGAAAATAAGGATATGCAAGGTGAGTTTGCAATGAGCATGATGGGAGAATTCAATTTCATTCTTGGACGTCAAATCAAACAATCAAATGACGGAATCTTCGTCAACAAGCAAAGCACACGAGAAAACTACTAAAAAGAGTTCAGATGAAAGATTCCAAAATACTCTCTCCGTCCCGGTTTGTTTGTCCTCTTTTTGACTTTTTGAGAGCGTTTGACCTCTCAAAAAATTATTTATAATTTTCAATTCGTAATGTTTTTAATATGCAATATGAATCTTGTTTGATAGATCTCAATTAGTTTTATTATACAAAATCTTCAAAATCATAAAAAAATATTATAAAATATAAGAAATAAGTATATTTTTGAAAGACACGAATTTCGATGATTGAACAAACAAATTGAGACGGATGGAGTAACAAGCAAGGTCTTTCGATGCTGCTCACCATCGATGTCCTTGGTCCATCTTCAAGCCCAACCTGCCTTATTTTGTCAGTAAACCTTCCAAACATTTGTGCCGTTTAAATCTCTGTATTCTTATCCTCTGCCTTACAAACGCGTCGACGCCTTAGTTTGCCAGTAAACCCTTCTCAACATATGTGCCGTTTAAATCTCTGTATTCTTATCCTCTGCTAGAGGTGTCAAATGGGCCGTGCCATGCCGGCAGAGCCCGTTTAACTCCCTGCTTCGTGCCGTGTCGTGCCGGCCCGTTTACAGTATTTACTCAAATTGTGTCGTGCCATGCCGTTTGTCAATCGTGTCGTGCCGTGCCGGCCCGTTTTTTTAAACCGTGTCGTATCATGCCGGCCCGTTTGCCAATTGTGTCGTGCTGTGCCAGCCCGTTTTCTTAAATCGTGTCGTGCCGTGCCGTTTTCAATCATGTCAAGCCGTGCCAGCCCGTTTACTTAATCGTGTCGGGTCGGACCGTGCCATTTTAAGTCGTGTCATGCTGGCGCACCGCCAACCAATTTTCATCCAAACCATGTTTAAAGTAGGACAAAACAAAAATGAAATGATACAAAAGATGTTTCGTAGGTGCAAAGCTTATTCACTAACAAAAACAAACCAAATATTTTTAACCGAATAAAAATTGATAATTTTTTAAAGGTAAACATATGATTTTTTAAAAACATAATTTTTTTAAGAAATTGTTTTTTTTTAAAATTAAATATCTTAGTTGTTTACCTTTAATTTTTTAAAGGACAAATATTTTTTACCGAATTGAAATTGTTTACTTTTTTTTTTAAATAAAAAGAAGTCATTTGGCTTATTTGATTTTTTTTTTTGTTTTTCCGTGCCCCGTGCCGTGCCCTTTCGTGCCCGTGTCATGCCATGTCGTGCTCGTGCTCGGTTGGAACCTTGTCGTGCCGTGCCGTGCCGTTCCTGTCCACCTTCCGTGCCTGTGCCCGTGTTGTGCTCGTCTACGACCGTATCGTGCCGGGCCGTGCCTGTGCTGTGCCGCCCACTCCCGTGCCCGTGCCGTGCCCTCGGCCCACTAAAACTGTGTCGTGTGACGTGCTGTGCCGCCCCGTGGCCGTGCCATGCCGGCACGGCCCATTTGACACCTCTATCCTCTACCTTCAACAGCGTCGTTGCCTAAGTTTGCCAGTAAACTTTCTCAACATATGTTTCGTTTAAATCTCTAAAAGTATTGTTTCAAACTCGTGTCAATATTTTTCCATTTATATAAACCTGTCTTTTGCCCGAAAACACTTAAAAACACCCTTACAACAAAAAAATGGCCTTCACTGGGCGCATTTCAATGATCACAATAGCTGAGAATAACCACCGAGACTAACGCAATTTTAACATCGAAAAAATCATGATGTCGTGAAACCTTCTACGAGGAAAATGAAAACTGCATCTTACACTTATTCATTTAAATTTCGAGAGATTGTGATGCAGGTACTGTATGGAATATCTCCCTAGTAGTATTCATTGAAGTGTCATTAATTGCAGAACATGAGTCATGGATGCTTGTATTTCTTCTAGAGATCGACCCTTCGTCTAAGGCACCAATTTTGCCACGAATAGAATGGTTGAGCCACACATCGCAGCAAACATGAAGAATACTCCTGAAGCAGCAAATTCAAACTAATAAGATTGATGGAAACTAAACACAAACAAAGGGGCACAAATATGCAGCATGGTATCCCGTGTCCATAATTTATGGTGTCACGTCCTCAATGTACTCCGAGTAACACGACGCCTATTAGGATCTTCCAGTACTAGGAATGGGTACCATGCGTCCTAAACTACAACACCGGAATATTGCTCCGATATAATGTGTAATTTTTTTTTTTGAACTGGTAATGTGCATGTACTTGTTTGAGCGTTGAATAATCAACGAAACAGTGTTTGTTTTCAAACTCCTTCAAGTAAAACATAAAATATAGTTATGACCAATCATCTAAACTTGCTACTCTCAAAATTTTGTATCTTGAGATCGATTTTCTGTTCTTCCAAGAAAAATTAAGAAACTAAATAGGAAAAACTTTGCCATAAGCTCGATCTCTAAATTCATCGTGTGAAAACAAACGTGCACTGTATATCAAAACGTTCCTTTTTCTTTTTCTTTTTTGACCCGCTATCAGAATGTTCCTTCCAAAGCGTAATTTGCCAAGGTACCAGAGTTTTCATGTGCCTCAGGCCCTCGAGATTCAATGTTTCTAGATTCCCACCACAGCGTGCGCTTGGGAGTTGGGAGTGCGGGGTGGGGGGGGGGGGGGGGGGGGGGGGGGGGGTTGGGTTGGAGGGTATAGGATCGTGACTCTTACAAAAGCATAACCTGGTGAGCTCCAGTCAAATAAGAAGGTAAAGCTGTAGGAAACAATCCACGCACTAAACCAGTAGACAAAAGTCACAAGGCTTCCAGCTGAGCCCCTTAATTATGTTCACGGGGAATATCTGAAATAGAAACCAAACTCATTCAGTCTATGCAACAAAAAATACTATTAATGGCTTTAATTGGGACCCCCGCAAGGGGGCGGTGGGATTGGTCCTCAAGGATCAATTGAGGCATGAAAGCTGGCCTGGACACCTGAGTTATAAAAAAAAAAAAATTTCTTTTGTTACACACGAGCAGAGATTAAAAGTTTCAGCCAAATATATTTATTGAATTACATTTACCTCTGACATGAGAACAAATGGTGTGGCGTTCATGCCTGCTGCACAAGATGCAAAATATACTTGGATGGAGCATCATATATGAATTAAATCATCTGACCTACAACTCGATCTTAGAAACCAAAAAGTTACATTCAAAGCAAAGAAATTTTCAATTTAAAAGCCCGTGACAACTCTAATTAAGATTTTTCGTTCTATACAAAATAAATTGAAGAATTATGTGAACTCTTAAGCCAGTGACAACGGCCACTGGTTTTCAGAGCTCGAGCACCCAATCATTAATGTTCACGTTTATTTCTGACATGATGAAAGATTTGTAGGGACTTGACAAGTGGTTACAGCCTAAACCAACATCCTTCCACGAAACGTCTTTCATTGACATTGATGAAGCACGGATACTCCAAAAAGTCTTCTAGCGGGCGTGTATTGTATACCGATATGTGCCTAATACTATGGCAAAAAGTATTCTTTTTTTTTTACAAAAGTTTCTAATTTCGGATACGTTTACGCTCGCGGGATACTTATGGGATACATTGGATTAGTTTAGGGATACAGCAAGGTCAAAATAAAAACTTTTTGAACTATTTCATAAGGGTCAAAGTGCAAATAAAACATAGATTGTATACTGATATACCACATCAGATGATTAGTTGATACATACATCTGCATTATTGAAACCCTAGCCTCTGGAGTCGATATATATATATCGTCATTTTCATTTTCTTAGCCTCTCCTTCACAAGATTTTGTGTTCCAACTTTATATACAGTTACAAGCTGATCTCCCCCTCTCCCTCAGGAACGGAACCAGAATTTTGTAGACGAGGGGGCCGGCCAACATGAACAATAAATTTCAATGTTCAAGAATACAAAATATCTGAATGACCAAATAATACCCATTACAGAACACAATATCTAGGTGATATTAGCAAACTAAAAACAACTAAAAGGTGAAAAAATAAAAGTTTCTCAATACGTTATACCTCGAGCATATATCAAAATGGAATTTAACGATACCTTAGATCCCAAAGTCATCTATGATTGAGTTAGAACAAAATGTTGCAGTAATTTCCTTCTCAATAAATATAACCAAAGCATTTGTGAGAAACTCATCCTCCATCTAAAGCATGTGTTCTAACAATATTTATAGTTGAAAATGCCCTTTCTATCCACTATTTTTATTCAGTGGCGGGCCACCGTCTATAATTTTGATATTTAAACAAAAAAACTTAGATTATTATTAAAATTCGAAACCACACGGGGGCCGTGGCCCCTATACGCCCTAGTGTGCCTAAATCTCTACTCTCCCTCCCTCTCTGTGACACGCACTCACACTGCTAATGATATATATATATATATATATATATTTTGCACTTTT
Organism: Rhododendron vialii; assembly: GCF_030253575.1. Taxonomy (NCBI): domain Eukaryota; kingdom Viridiplantae; phylum Streptophyta; class Magnoliopsida; order Ericales; family Ericaceae; genus Rhododendron; species Rhododendron vialii. The sequence goes on from NC_080561.1 coordinate 29,231,052, forward strand.
GTCAATGCAAAATATAGCAATTCAATAAAATGAGCTATTTATTTTGCTTTTATTTTTCTGCCTAATACAAACACAATATATTTTTCCATCCCAAAAAATTGTCCGCAAAAATGAGATCTTAAATATAATGCATTTATGTAAAAAAAAACAAGTCAAGCTTTTTTCCCACAAATTAAAAGAACTTATTGATGTATAGTAACTTGCAAAAAATTTTTTTGAAAATTTTGCTCAAAAATGTATTCTTTTTAAATTCTTGTTTTTGGGACCGGACAATCTTTATGAGACGAACTTAATAGAAAAATATAATTGTTAGAAATGTATCATTGTCGTGTCCGAATCCTATCTTCTTACGTTTTACCAGATTATTGTACTCATAATATAGATTACTAATATCCCGTATCCATACCGGACACGTATGTGACGTATCGGATCCAGATACGTGTCCGATACGTTTTTTAGAGTATCAGGTTTTCAGAATTATTTTTTGGTATCCCGATACATTTTGGATATGCTCAAATACGTCTCGGATACGTTTTGGATACTCGCGGGGTAAATATATTATTACTTAAAATATATGGGTTATGAGTGTAATTATGAATTTATGACTATATACCACTTTTTCCCACAATTAGAAGAAGACGATCGACCAACGACCGTAAGTCTCTCTCGTCACTCTCCTCTCTCTTCTCTCTCTCTCGCCTCTCTTCTCTCTCTCTCTCTCTCTCTCTCTCTCTCTCTATATATATATATATATATATATATATATATAGATGGTTCAAGGGACACCCAAAAAAACATCTCAAATTTCAATCTCATAGTTCCCAATCAAATTTGTATGATCCGAATCGTTCAATGTGTGCAGAATGTGATTTTAAGGGTGCTCGGGAGAAAAAAACAAAAAAAATGACCGGAAAAGGCTTTGATTGAAGCAGTTTTTATTTGAACCGTTCAATAAAAAACTGTTCAAAACTATTCGGATCAAGCCCTTCCCGGTCATTTTTTTTTGCTGATTTTTCGCGGGTTCCATTAAAATCACGTTCTGATTACATTGAGCGGCTCAGATTATCAAAATTTGATCAGAAACTATGAGGTAGTTTTTTGGGTGTTCCCGGAATCGCCCTATATATATATATATATATATACACACACATACATACATACATACAGGTACATATATATACGTATAATGTAAATCTCTCTCTCATCTCTCTTTGTTGTCTCTCTCTTTCTCACCTGATTTTAGATTTTTAACAGTACTCGACTGTCATCTCTCCTCTTTGAATTTAGGTTTTTTTTTTTATATTCAATAATGGAATTTTATTTTTTTATTTTTCTATTCAACGTATCCCCAACGTATCATATCCTACTTTTTACAAAAATCACGTATCAGCGTATCCGTATCGTATCGTTTTTGTATCCATATCCGTGCTTCTTAGCTCTCAACTTGAGATACTAATACAGAAAAACTGTAAAAGAAAACAAAAAAGAGTAAATTACATGACATTACCAGTATGCCACATGTAGAGACCCGTATTTTTTTTTTATTATTTATTTCAACAATTTTAATATTCTAATAAAAGTTAGAATTATGGGATAATATGAAATGTTATGTGAATATGTGATATGGGTTGAATGTGATAGAACTTGAAAGTTAGGGGTGTTAGTGTAATGCAAAAGTACATGAGTATATATATATGGGTGTGTGAGAGCCACACAATCATTTTCCTCACCCTCTCTTCTCACACACGACAGATCTCTCTCTCTCTCTCTCTCTCTCTCTCTCTCTCTCTCTCTCCGTCCGACGCACCCTCTCCCTCTCTCTCTCTCTCTTGGGTCTTGCATCCATAGCTCAAACCCATGGAAACCCAACCTCTCTATGCCGTGTTCTAACTTCCCCGACGTGTGAGTTGCGTTGATTAAGCTTGGAAGGGGTGTATCTCGGTGGATTTCGAATTTGAAGCCCTAGAGTTCGATTGAGCTTGAGCTTGTGCTTTCGATCTTTGAGGTAGGGAAATCTAACTACTTTTATGTGTTTTTGAGTTAGTGTGATGTGTGGATATTGTGATTGATTTTACTTTTGTTGATTGTTTGGGATTTGGCCTTGAAAATCCCTTATTTTCGTCACTTTTCTGCTCCTGGCCGGACTGGTTCAAGTTTTTTTTGCAGATCTTGCAGAAATTCCCTAGGACTCTATAAAGCTCCATTTTGGTTGATTCTTGCGCCAAAAGTTCCGTGTTTGAGTCTACTATCTAGGAAAAATATGAACAGAAATTCATACTCATAAATTATACCCAGAAACGTCCATTCTCCAATCTGTATTCCAGATCTGGATGTGTTGTTTTTGTTCCCTGACAGCAGTTCGTATTTTGGGCATAACTCTTTCATGCGATGTCGGTTAGATTCGATTCAAATTGCGTTGGACAGCTGATTCGATCCTCTACAACTTTGTTTGAATACTTGCTTTCGGATTCTGAGGTTTGGTGGACCAAAATGGGCTTGCAATCAGAGTTGAGAAACTCGAAACACTTGGTTTTTGTACAATCTGTTAAATTAATAGCGTTAGCGGACTTGTATTGGTTATTATGGGAAATAGTTTATAAATGATGAGTGGTTAATAGTGATAATTACGAATGAGATGGGTGCCGACTTGGGATAGTTAGTCCTTCAGGTTTCATTTATTGAACTTTTGTTACATGTTTGGTACTTGTTGGTATAAGCCGATGGTGTGAGGTCTATAGGCCTGAACATGAGATTGCGTAAGATGAAGTGGGAATAGTGCGAGGTCCCAAATGCTCAGTAGGGGATAGTGCGAGGTCCCGAATGCTCAGATTAAAATCGTATGGCAAGGATACGGAAATGAGATGTATGATACATTTAAAATGCCTGATGTAGTGGTACTTCGATAGAAATAGAAATAGACGAGTAGCGATTCCACGTGTTGGGTTGTTTCGTTAAGTTCGTAAAGTCATAGGTAAAAGATGGAACGTGGGTAGAAATGGTATTAATTGGGCATTAAACTCCTTATTCGGTTTAAACTTTCTTGTTGGCAACTCAGTGAATTGTGTCCTCATTCATTCATTACACTTTACTCAATTCATATAAACGTAGCGCCGATTTCTCTACTGGGCTAGTGTAGCTCAACCTATCATCATTTTCAGGTACACCTCAAGGGCATTGATTTTGGAGTGCATGAAGTGCATCTTTTACATCGTATCTTTTGAAAGCCGACAATCAGGAGTTGTTCTAGCATCTTTGTATACTCCCTTTTGAAAGATGCAATTGTAACTTCATTTGAACGCTTTTGACTTTGGGAATCATGTAATCGCTAAACTTATCCTCTTTTGACTAATTCTGGAAATTGGGCCAAGGTGTCAATATTGTAACTCTATTCAAACTTGATTTTATTCTCTCGCATGAATTATGAAAAATATTTTGGGGTATTATGATGTATTATAACGTTGGACTTTTGTTGGAAATGCTATTATTATTATGTTGAAAATCCAGGGCGTGACAACTTGGTATCAGAGCATAGGTTTAGAATACCTCGAGACCGTTGGGAGACTTTTAGGTTCATGGGTTCAAAATCATTACATTTTAACAAAGCTTGGGCATACTTGTGTGAGTGACATTCATTCAACTATGTGGCATTGCATTTACGTTACTGTGGGCTTGCATAGAGTTGTTAGACCAGATTGGTGGAGTTATAGATTCGTAGTATATCTGTTGTTGATGATCTCTTTATTGTTTCTTTGTAGAGAGATGCCTCCAAGACATGAGAATAGACAGGGTAGGATTGGGAATCTGAAAATGGGGGCAGGACAGAATCAATTTGCTAGGGAAATTGTAGCAGCACTTGCGGCAGCTAATCTTTTACAACCACCTCCTAGGGAGAATGCGGACAATCGGGCCTTAATAGCCATGCGAGAGTTTAGCCGTACGAATCCACCTCAGTTCGATGGGGAAAGTAACGATCCTCTTGTAGCCGACCATTGGCTTGCACACATGCGTAAGATCTTTAATGCTCTCAAGATTACGGAGGACGACCTACGGGTGAGTATAGTAGCTTGTCAACTTACCGGTGAGGCGAATGAGTGGTGGGAATCCATTTTAGGAGTAAGGAGAGACGCTCGGAAGGCGGCTAGGGCAGAGAGTCAAGAAAATGAGCCGGATGAGGAAAACCTAACTTGGGCTAAGTTTGAGGAGCTTTTTGAAAACCAATATTTTCCGGAGTCGTATCGTGAGCAACTTAGAAATCAATTTGAGAGGTTAGATCAAGGTAACATGGCCGTTTCAGAATATGCTACTAAGTTTCAGACTTTGTCCCGTTTTGCACCAGAGTTAGTTGCAATCGAGGATAGGAAATGTAGGCGTTTTGAGAAAGGGTTACATCCGTCTATCAAGAAGTTTGTGGTAGGTCAACGAATTGGAAGGTTTTCTGACATTGTCGAGTGCGCTAGAAGTATTGAGTATACAGAGGAGATACCAAAGGAATTGAAAATGCGGGAATCAAGGCAACAAGCCATTAGCAAGAATGTATCTATAGAAACGTTTGAGAGCCAAGGAAGGAAGAGACAAAGAGATCAATTTCAATCCACCTCAGGCCAGCATAGTTCAGAACCACCTAACTTTTCTAGGACGTCAGGAGTATCGTTGGGGTCAACGATTGTGTGTTATCGGTGCCGTCAGTCGGGCCATCGTGCGATGGACTGTCCTCAGGAGAGAGAATATCATGGTCAGAGGCCACCTCGGGTTTGCTACCGGTGTCGTCATCCGGGGCACTTAGCGGTAGATTGTCCACAGCCGACAAGCAGAGGGAACATGCAGAGACCCACGAGGTCAGGTCATGCACCAAATACCGAATTGCGAGGTAACATAAATTCATAAGTTGATGTTATGATTACTTATGCATAGTTGAAATGCTTACTTGCCGAATGATTGCCATTGTGAAAACGTATGGTCTAGTCTAGTATCGATTAAAATTGCGGAGTTATCTATGTGAACTTGTCTAGCAAAAAAATTTGAATGGATGTGCCACCTGGATTAGCTAAATGAGAAGACTCAAAATTAATAAATTGAATAGAAATCGTGGAAGGACTTAAGGGATTGAAATGAACTTGATTACTGTTGGGCTTCTTAGAGCCATGAGATATGAAGTAATGGGCACTCTGTGAGCCCGTGGTGGTTATATAGGGTACTGTGTGCACCCGTGATAGTATTGGGCACTGTGTGAGCCTGTGGTATCTTGAAACTGTGTGGGCTCGTTGTCTCTTGGGTACTGTGTGAGCCTGTGGTTGTATGGGGCACTGTGTGAGCCTGTGGTTGCACTGGGTACTGTGTGAACTCGTTGGTGTGCTTGTGTGAGCCCAATGGGTACTATGTGAGCCCGATGTTGCGATGGGTACTGTGTGGGCCCTATGTCGTGAAGGGTACTGTGTGAACCCGATGTTGCGATGGGTACTGTGTGGGCCCTATGTCGTGAAGGGTACTGTGTGAGCCCTATGTTGTACTGGGTGCTGTGTGAGCCCGATGATGCAATGATGTATTCGGTGATGTGTGGACTGTTAGTTGACACGGTGAATCCGTGGGCCAATTGATTTATTTAGCTATTGGGTGCATAAGATATGTTGCTATTTAGTTTCAACCTGCATGTTTGATCTGTTATGTAAACATAGTGTATGAAATTGGCATTTAGAATATGGTGATGGATAGATAATGATATGTGTGTGGATGTACGCTACGTGCCAAATAAATGATTGATAAAAGGTGTTTGAGTTGGGATGACTCGAATCTCTTAGTTATGTGTGACGCTATGTGATTATTGGAACCTCTCGTCCCAACTCCTTATTTTATCGCAACTTATGATTTGATGATTATTTTACATACCTTTCAATTTCGATATTATGGTCTTATTGAGATTACTGCTAGCTTAGTTGATCCTTCATAAAGATAGTGAAAGAGCAGGATTAGTTTGGACGTTGCAAATCCATGTCAAATCTAAATTGAGTTCTTTACTTGGGGCGTCGGATGAGTACATGGAGGAATGTGGAATAGCAACACTTTGTTTCGAGAGTTATTTCAAATGTACCTACTTTGAACTCAAAGACTTTAAAAAAAAAGAAAAAGAAAAAGAAAGAGGATTTAATGTTTGCGAAAATTCATCCTTGGCATACTTCATCTTTGGGAATGAATGGAAGACTACTTACTCTTTTTCTCTTAAAATAAGTGTGGAGGTCTCGGGTTGTAAAATTTGGTGGATGTATATTGGGTATCTACGTATGAACATTACTGGTATTTCGTTAATGGAAATGTCTTATTAATATGTTTGAAAATTGAGTTGAACTTAAATTTTTTTCTGAAAAAGAGTGATGCGATATGAAAGTTGATTCTTTGTATAATTCGTTTTGGAAATGATAATGGTTCAAACTTGGAGTCGAAAACAAAAGCGGAGTGGATCCTATCCTGAATTCATTTCTATACTTCCTAAATTATTGTAATTTTCAGGTGACATATGAGGTGTTTATGAATGGTCATTGACAATGTCTGCCACAACGAATATCCCTTTTCAGGATTTTGTAAAATTTCATGACGGAAGGACAAGTTTTAAGACTTTGAACTACTTGGACTGTATGTATGTGTGTGTGTGTGTGTATATTTGCATGGCTGATTTATCGTTGAAATGGCTTATTGGCATTCGAGATTACAATCGTGCTTTGGAAACTGTAGGCTGGAAAGTCATGGTCGTTATTTACTTTAGACTTCATCGTGTCGGACACCTTGACAGTGAGCTAGTGTTTGTTTGTTTGTTTGTTTTTTTTTTTTTAAGAGAACTTGTCTTTAGTAAGCTTTGAGAACAATTAAAGTTTTACTTGTGTGAGTCTTGGGAACGAGAATAAGTCGAGAAGTAAGAAAACGAGATGAAAAAAAAAAAAAGAAATGTATGAAAGTTGTTTCCTTTAGCGTCCGTGAAGAATTTGTAAATCTTGAGATGGAGAAGTTGATCTTAGAAGATGTTGATTATGTATCGCTTGGCAAGGTTGTTGAGTCAGGGTGTTATGAAATTTTCCTATGAGATTGGACACGGTCTTTGGAACCAGAATTGGTCAGTTGAAAATAATGAGAACGGATACGGTTTATAAGGCCAAAGCCGGTTGGTAACATATTAGTGTCTCTTGCGAATACGATAACTTTGTGGTTTGATATGCGTTGATATTGGAACATGACAATTGTTTCGATGAGAAACTGTACTAGTTGACTGTGGCATTACGGAATTCTCTTGCGTTTTGACACAGGATTCGTGGATACAGACTGTTGTGGAGTGGACACTCTTTTGGACTAAAATTTCCTTGATGATGTGTCTCCATTGCTTTGCTTAAATTTCGGGACGAAATTTTTTTTAAGGAGGGTAGAATGTAGAGACCCGTATTTTTTTTTTTTATTTATTTCAACAATTTTAATATTCTAATAAAAGTTAGAATTATGGGATAATATGAAATGTTATGTGAATATGTGATATGGGTTGAATGTGATAGAACTTGAAAGTTAGGGGTGTTAGTGTAATGCAAAAGTACATGAGTATATATATATGGGTGTGTGAGAGCCACACAATCATTTTCCTCACCCTCTCTTCTCACACATGACAGATCTCTCTCTCTCTCTCTCTCTCTCTCTCTCTCTCTCTCTCTCTCCGTCCGACGCACCCTCTCCCTCTCTCTCTCTCTCTTGGGTCTTGCATCCATAGCTCAAACCCATGGAAACCCAACCTCTCTATGCCGTGTTCTAACTTCCCCGACGTGTGAGTTGCGTTGATTAAGCTTGGAAGGGGTGTATCTCGGTGGATTTCGAATTTGAAGCCCTAGAGTTCGATTGAGCTTGAGCTTGTGCTTTCGATCTTTGAGGTAGGGAAATCTAACTACTTTTATGTGTTTTTGAGTTAGTGTGATGTGTGGATATTGTGATTGATTTTACTTTTGTTGATTGTTTGGGATTTGGCCTTGAAAATCCCTTATTTTCGTCACTTTTCTGCTCCTGGCCGGACTGGTTCAAGTTTTTTTTGCAGATCTTGCAGAAATTCCCTAGGACTCTATAAAGCTCCATTTTGGTTGATTCTTGCGCCAAAAGTTCCGTGTTTGAGTCTACTATCTAGGAAAAATATGAACAGAAATTCATACTCATAAATTATACCCAGAAACGTCCATTCTCCAATCTGTATTCCAGATCTGGATGTGTTGTTTTTGTTCCCTGACAGCAGTTCGTATTTTGGGCATAACTCTTTCATGCGATGTCGGTTAGATTCGATTCAAATTGCGTTGGACAGCTGATTCGATCCTCTACAACTTTGTTTGAATACTTGCTTTCGGATTCTGAGGTTTGGTGGACCAAAATGGGCTTGCAATCAGAGTTGAGAAACTCGAAACACTTGGTTTTTGTACAATCTGTTAAATTAATAGCGTTAGCGGACTTGTATTGGTTATTATGGGAAATAGTTTATAAATGATGAGTGGTTAATAGTGATAATTACGAATGAGATGGGTGCCGACTTGGGATAGTTAGTCCTTCAGGTTTCATTTATTGAACTTTTGTTACATGTTTGGTACTTGTTGGTATAAGCCGATGGTGTGAGGTCTATAGGCCTGAACATGAGATTGCGTAAGATGAAGTGGGAATAGTGCGAGGTCCCAAATGCTCAGTAGGGGATAGTGCGAGGTCCCGAATGCTCAGATTAAAATCGTATGGCAAGGATACGGAAATGAGATGTATGATACATTTAAAATGCCTGATGTAGTGGTACTTCGATAGAAATAGAAATAGACGAGTAGCGATTCCACGTGTTGGGTTGTTTCGTTAAGTTCGTAAAGTCATAGGTAAAAGATGGAACGTGGGTAGAAATGGTATTAATTGGGCATTAAACTCCTTATTCGGTTTAAACTTTCTTGTTGGCGACTCAGTGAATTGTGTCCTCATTCATTCATTACACTTTACTCAATTCATATAAACGTAGCGCCGATTTCTCTACTGGGCTAGTGTAGCTCAATCTATCATCATTTTCAGGTACACCTCAAGGGCATTGATTTTGGAGTGCATGAAGTGCATCTTTTACATCGTATCTTTTGAAAGCCGACAATCAGGAGTTGTTCTAGCATCTTTGTATACTCCCTTTTGAAAGATGCAATTGTAACTTCATTTGAACGCTTTTGACTTTGGGAATCATGTAATCGCTAAACTTATCCTCTTTTGACTAATTCTGGAAATTGGGCCAAGGTGTCAATATTGTAACTCTATTCAAACTTGATTTAATTCTCTCGCATGAATTATGAAAAATATTTTGGGGTATTATGATGTATTATAACGTTGGACTTTTGTTGGAAATGCTATTATTATTATGTTGAAAATCCAGGGCGTGACACCACATGACACCAGTATAGCAAAGAGCTCGCTTGAGTAATAAAAACCCTAGCATGGAAAAACATCAGTTCAGAGATAATCAAAGAAACAAACAAAGCAGGCCATTACAACAAATAGCACGTTAGGTGACTAAATGAAATATGGTCGCAGAAAGTAATAAATCACAAATTAAATAATTATTAGTCGCATATCTAAATTATTTTGTTGATTAAATTAATTTTAGTCAACCAATGTCAAATTTCACTAAGTAGTATTTAGGTTAGTAACAACACTTTAGTGCCAATATAATGATTGACCAGATATGTGCTCAGCAAAAATCATTTATGACAGGCTAAACTATTTTCAATTGCTAAAGGCAAAGTTTTTCAGGCCAAAAGGAAGTTGGATGAAATATATATGGCGGGCGTTTCCTATTGATTGTCCGACCACCGTTTTAGTCGCAAAATAACTAATGCAAAGAAACGATGCCCATGTCATCGTTGGGCAACTAGTATTTTACGAACACATCGAAACATGTCCTCAACTCAATCCAATCCCAATATCCAGGTTCTGGTAAACACAATTACCCTTGTTTCATTAGAACACACGGATGTCGTCTCTCTCTGTGGGGTGCGCGGGCGTGCTTTGCCACCGCCTCCATAGCAAAAGAAGCATCATTTTCTGTTTCAGAGTGATGCTACAGGTACCGAAGGAGTCGGTACCGAAATCGTAGGGACGACCGCGCCAGGCCGTCTCCGGCCACCAGACGGCCGATTCGAGCCGTCCAAAAATTTTATAAAAAAAAAACGAGGGGGCTGGCACGATGTATATTCACAAGAATATACATATATACACGAAAAAAAGGTATTTGGATCAAGCACCTTACACACCTCGGATGCCGTTTATTCCCGCGAAGGCCCCTTCATTTATTTTTTTTTTAGAATTTTTGGACGGCTCGGATCGGCCGTCCGGTGGCCGGAGACGGCCCGGCGCGGCCGTCCCTACGATATCGGTACCGACCCCGTCGGTACCAATATCATTTCTTCAGGAAATGGGTGCTTATTTTGCAAATGAAGCAGCAAGTAAAAGAAGCCCATGGGTTCGGTTTTATACTTTAGATAATTAGAGGCCAGTCCTCCTTTTTAGGCTCAGTTTGAATCCAATCCAAAATATTATTCCCGAACCTGCGCAGGCTTGGATATATTATGTCATGACTTTTTTGCCCTTTTTATTCCGCTCGTCACTCCTTCTCGCCAACAACAACAAATCCTCTCTCTCGATCTCATTTTGAGACCGCCTACGCACCGCCTCTCCACCACCAATTCTCACTCCAAGGCCACCAATCCCACAATCTAATCAACGTCTCTGAGCTTGGCGCCCTTGATTTCCTCTACAGTCGAGGCTATGCCTTCTCCTCTGACATGCAAAAGCCTCCGCCGCCGCCGCGGCATGCGAGGCGGCGAGAAGGAATTAAACATCGTCGATGGCGGGGAACTCCATCATGACTCCGGACACCCTGCCAGCCTTCGGCGAGTCCACTCCGACCTCCATCACGGTAATCAAATCTCAGATTGAACCAAACTAACTCGATGCGAAATCCACGGCACGGAGTAATTACGAAAGTTGTATAGATTCTACTGGAGTAATAGATGTGTGTATGTACAGAGTGATTAGATATATAGAGGAAGAAAGGCATGTATATATCAATCAGATGCATTTGTTTTTTTTTTCCTTTCTTTTTACGTTTTTGTGATGGTGCAGTACATATAAGTGGGTTTTGGAAATTGAAATCTCTTTTTGTGATGATAAAATTGTTTTGGTGTGGGATGAGCCTACGTGAACTATGTGTTTAGTGTGTATTAAGACTATGTGAGTATTTTCATTTATGTGAACTGTGTAGTAGACTATGTGAACTGTGTTTTTGTTTTTGTTCGTATGTGTATTTTCTTTGAGAATTGTGTATTTTCTACTATAACTATATATTTTCTATCAGAACTGTGTATTTTTTAAGAGAACTGTGTATTTTCTATGAGAATTGTCTATGAGAACTAGTTAACATAGTCCAGTTCTCATAATCAGTACACAAAGCTAATTCTCTATGAGAACTGACAGTTCTCATAGAACTGACTATGAGAATTGACAGTTCACATAACCAGTTCTCATAGCTCAATTTGCATAGCCAGTTCTCTATAAGAACTGAGTAGTTCTCATAAAATTGACTATGAAACTTGACAGTTAAAAATTCAATTTATTTCCGATGTGAACTGTTACTTTTTTAAGACATGGTTGTGAGAACATTTATAACTATATTTGATTTTGATTACCTTTTTATTTTTGTTCAATTTTTGTTCGGGTGTGTATTTTCTATGAGAATGATGTGTTATTTATGAGAACTGTCTATGAGAACTGCATATTTTTAATGAGAACTGTGTATTATCCATGAGAACTGTCTATTAGAACTGTGTGTTTTCTATAAAAACTATATATTTTTTATGAGAAATATTTATTTTAATGTGTGGTAAGACTATGTAAATTATGTATTTTTTAGTTCACATAGTCTAGTTCTCATAATCAGTTTACATAACTAGTTCTTTATGAGGACAGCCACTTCTCATAGCCAATTCTCATAGAACTGACTATGAAAACTTGCAGTTCTCATAGGACTAACTATGAGAATTGGCAGTTCACAGAGTCAGTTCTCTATGATAACTGAGCACTTCTCATAGAACTAACTATAAGACTTGACAATTCTCATAGCTAAGGGTATTTTTGTCCGAAATAATATGATTTAGGAATTAATTCTAAAAAAATAGCTCTCATAACATCAGTTCTCATAGCCGGAGTTCAAGAGTATTTTTGTCCAAAAAAATATGTTAACTCGTGCTATGTGAAGTGGCGGGAATATTTTTGTCCGAAATATTATGTTAACTGGCTATGAGAATTGACAGTTCTTATAGCCAGTTCACATAGCCAAAGATATTTTTGTCCGAAATAATATAGGTTAGGAATTGTTTCTAAAAATATAAATTTTACTAAAAATGGACATGTACACAAAAAGTTAAGAAGAATAGGCAAAAGAGTAAAATACATGAAAAGTAAAAAAAAAGGGACTAAAATAAAGAAGGAATATATTTGTCAGAACTAAATTAAGTCCAAACCTACTTTTTGGGACCGGCCTAAAAATTCTCCTTTATACTTTCCTTCTTGAACTAACCTGGAATAGAAATCCCAGCCAACAAGAATGTTTCCCAAGCATGTTCTTGCTGCAGAAACCTACAAGTGCTCATTGTATGGTCTCAAAGATCAATATAAAAACTGAAAAATATGAACAGGATTTTCACATACTCACCATCAAAAGTGATGGTCGGCCGGATTTATCCACTATAAATACATTCAATGCAGTGAAGGGAATCTGCAGAAAGAACAAAAAGATCTAATTACCTCAAAAGTTTCTTGAGCTACATCATATGTGAAAGCATTTTTAGGATTGAGAACCTGAATAATAGCCATTGCTGTTGTCCCAACACTAACTGAACAGCCTGCAATAAGCCATGGACAATCAATTTAATTCATTAATTTCCTCTTAATTCTAGACTTCCAAAAAACAAATTGACCAATGACTCATGACATACCAGCGGCTTCAAAAATTGAACTGGTGTAGCACAAAATTCCGTTGTTCCCTCCAAATTGTACCAGTAACACTAGTCCAACTCCAATCTAAAGGAGATTTAAATGTTCACTGGAGGTCAGAATGTCCTTCTAAGGTAGCAAGCCAAATTATGATTTGTTGTAATCTATGACCTTACAGTTAGTGGATGAGCATATGTTCGCTCAAACAAGTTTAGAATGCTCGTTTTGGAGAGCTGGTCAAAAGTTTTCGTATAGTCCTGTAATATCACCCAAAAATGAATAGTTATGATGCCATTTTTCGCAGATCTAATTGACAATGGAAGTTGAGAATTACCCTGATCTCAGCCACTTCTAAATAAATATCTGCCTTCTTTCCCCTAAGATGTTGTATAGTATCTTCCAACTCTTTTTCTCGGCCAATCTTTGCCTGCATACATTTAGATCTAATATTGAGAGTCCTAAGAGATGCCCGTGTACGTATGCGAGCACATAGGTTGCCAATGCATATTAGGAGAGGGCGCAAGTGAACCCCGTGTGTCAAAAAGACAACTTCATTTTAATAGATGCGGAAAATTTCAAATGTCAGCACTGGTTTTCAAAGCAAACCCTCTAGCAGCACCAAAAAAGCAGCAGAAAGTTAAAACACCTCCATTCTATTTATTCAAATCCTTCTTTTGCGAAACAATGGTATTAATTTATGACACTTCCCTTTTGTTTACGTAGTGTATAGTTTTTTTTTTTTTTTTTAAGCTTCTATATTTATTGGACATAGACAATAATAAGGGTTCTTTATTCCTCGATACGAATCCCGAACGAGTTAAGTTCATGTCTGTCACCACTGACTGAAATTTAAAGGATTCGCCTTGCACGCTCCCGCCCATTATATAAAGTGCCCTGACATAATCTGACTGACTACGTTTTTCTTTGACATGCTTTCTGTTCAAAACCATTGAGGAAAAATGAAAGCAATCATTCACAGAAGCTCAAAATGGGCCTTTACCTAAGACCATGGTCAAATTGTGAATCGAATCAAGAATCAAAATGGTCCTTTTCTGAATCATGAATCGCTCCGACTCGGTTATGATTTCTATAATACATGGAAACGTATGTTTATTATTGGGGTAACAAAAACTTTCACTATAAATGAAAATTTTAGACCTAAATCAATAATAATGTATACTGTAAATAACTATTGAAAGTAATGTGGAGTAATAGGTGAGCTGCAACTTGCAAGATAAGAGTATTTGTGGATCCTACTTATGGTTCTTTTTGTGAAAAAGAGTTAAAAGTACAACACACACAAAAAAAAAAAAAAACCCCTAGATTGTCTTTACGGTGATTGTATTCCATTTTTTCTTTGTCATTTTCGATTCACTCTCGTAATAAATCTTTCATTCTTATAATACTTATTACTTAACAAGAGAGAAATATATTTTTGAGACTACATAAGGAGAAACATAGACAAAAGATGTCATATAACAATAGTAAAGACCTTAAAAAAAAAAAAAAAACAGTGGTACTCTTTTCCAACAACAAATTCAAAAACAAAAAAGTCAAAAATGAATTCAGGAAATTGAAAATGAATCAAATGATTCACCGACTCTATTCACTTACGATTCACTGCTATTTCTGACTTAGGCAGCTTATTTGTATTGATGACCCAGTAAATCGTGTCGAATTGTACAATACAAATCTTGAATTGTACGTTTCTAACAACTACGCCTAAGAGTACATAATTAACAAAGCTTCCTTTGATGAGCTAATAAACGAACCAAACAGTATATGTTCAACAAAAGCTTGAAGATTTCAAGGTAGAAGTACTCCTTAGGTAGGCTGTCTAAAAATAACTGCTCGAAAATCAATGCAAGTAGAATTCAAACTCACCAACCATCTTGGAGACTCTGGTATGAAGAACAGGCCTACCGATTGTACCAAGCCTGGAACCAGTACCGTAAGCATAACAAAATGAAAGCCAATAAGACGGAGCTGCTTTTAGACAATGGTGAAGGTATCTGGGCAACTCAAGAGTTACCAAATATAGCCAAGTTGCGCCATGTCAAGATATTTCCGATGAAGAACATTAAGGATATACCCCCACATACCATCAGCTGTAAAATACGACAGACCAATTAACAAAGAGTTGAACCTTTAATCCAAATCAACTAAGTTCAGATTTTACCATGTTTCTGTAAATCCTCCTCGAATTTTCTTAGGTGTGATTTCAGCAACATATATAGATACCTGTTTCGAAATGGAAATGCAAGTTCAGGTCAGCAACATCACCGTTTTAGGATTTAGAGAGGATTTTATTGTCTTCTTCAATTCTTTTCCCTTGATGTATTACTTACTCAAGTGAATAAATTCTTTTTATTATCCAAAAAAAGAGTTCAGGTCATGCTTTACAGGGATAGTTAAATTAGTGAACCACATATAAAGTTATGATCTTTACAGAGAACTGGAAAATAAATAGAAACAAAATACTGCTAAAAAACTTGTACAGGAATTATGTGTCATGCAGTTTTTCTCATTTTATGCATCATATTTGGATACATGTTGTGTATCTTAAGATACGCCAAAGGTTTAAAAAAAATAACTAGTTATGCACAGCATAAATTACAAAATCTATAGATATGCTAACTGTTGAGAGATAATCTTGATTATGTAAGTGGGCCATTTGTGTGTGTCAGGTGAGGAGCAAAATGAGAGTTGAGAGTAAGTGTGGGAGGTTACCAGAAGTTGTGTTTGCTGGGCAAATTAATGAGGGCTTGGAAGCTAGGTTGATGTGTGTGGCTGTGATTTAGCTTGTGCATGTACAAGTAGGTGTATGTATGTGGCGTAATAGTATGGGATAAGAAAGAGAGAGAGAGGGCCGAGAGCAAGAGCGAGATCGGGGAACCCCAAGGGGGTTTCCCCCACCAGTTATGTATGTGAGAGTGAGAGAGTGAATTGTATTGCTTGAGAGTGTAATGCTATGTTTGGATTGGGTTTTGAAAAATAGTAGGGGTAATAAGTGAAGAGAGATAGAAAGAGAAATGTTGGAAGTAGGGGGAATTTTTTGAAAAATTCTTTTTGAAAAGTGAAGAGAACAAGTCATAAGTAATTTTGAGAAATTAATATAAGTTGTTTGTGTATTGTGAGTGATATTGTATCTCTTATCCCATCATGTGGTATCAGATCTAGCACATGGTGAATTTTTAGCGCACAAATCGTGGACGGAAGCCCACTGCCTAAAAAGTTGGAAAACGTCGAGGTCGAGGTGATTGGAAATCGTTTTTGAGACCATGGTTTAAATCATCGGAGTGATACAATATCAGATCAGTAACGATCTACGTTGAAGATGGCGCGTGACGGCTGTCGCAGCGGACTTGCCCCCACGCGCCGCCCTCAGTGGTCCAGATGAGTTTTTCAGTAAAACTCGCAATTTATTGCGACATTCAGGAGCTGGTTTGAACCGAGAAATGGAGATGCGGCGCGAGAAGGATATATCTCATGTCTTCAGTGGTCCGGACAAGTTTTTAAGTAAAACTCGCAAGTAATCGCAACATTCAGGAGCCAGTTTGGGTCGAGAAAAGGAGATGCCACACGAGAAGGATTGATCTTGCAATATGAAGTCGAGAAGTAGCCAAGAACAATCTGTACGCGAGATATATTCACGGTACAATGACGATCCTATATCACGCGATATGATGTAATGCTGCTGATCGTGATATATTCGCAGAATGGCACGATATATTGGGAATGAAGGCGAGTTTTTGAGAATCTTGGAGATGAATCCGTAAAGCTTACCCCATATGTAAGAATACCCGCACCAAATCCCAATGCCAATCTTCCAAGGTCGAGCCACCAAATACCCTTTCAAAAGCATCAAATAACTGATATAAACATGTCTAATAAATTGAGAACAAGTACAATAAAAAAAACAAAAAATTTGAAAACCCCTTGACTTGATTTCTTTTGTGAAATTCAACTCACAGTTTTCTTAAGTTTTGTTGTTCTGTTAATACTAATATGTAGTAAAAATAAATAAAATTGTTAAGAACTTAAGGAAAAGAATTACCCAACCTGCTAGTAATGATTACCAGTCCTGCTGCAATAATCTTTTAGTTCAAAACAAGATCGTGACATAGTATTTACCAAAAAAAGAAGAAGAAGAGATCCTAACATAGCATAAGGGGGAGAAAGCAAAAAATTCCGAGAAAAGAACCTTGGCAAAAAGTATTGCAAGCCACCCCATAATGCTAAAAATGTCAGAGAGCCATATTGCCTGCATTATAATGAGTTAAACGGAAAACATAGAAGAATCAAAAACCAAATTTGGCTTGGAGAGATCCAATGTATACGCAAAAAAATACCCCTCTTCGGCCAATGAGATCTGCTATCTTGCCACTCACGGTGGTACCTACCATTGCTCCAACATTGAATATTGAAGCGAAAACTGAGTACTGCAGGAGGGGTAGGAACATTGAACAGAATTAGCCCAACTGAAAATTTTCTGAGGAAACAACAGGGTCAAATATGATTGGCATGGTAACTTCTTGGATTATATACATGAGCTTAGGATCTACAGTTTATGTGGAAATTGCTCTTAATATTCATTTAAGGGCCTGTTTGGTTTTTGAAAGAACTGAGTAATGCTTGAAAACCATATAACAATCTTCTACTTTACAAATCAGTCAATTGAAGTGTACTGCAGTGTTGAGCAGAACAATAATCTGAATCTCACAACTTTGTAATTTACATTAGGCAGACACACCTTTCAAAATACATGACAAAAACATATAGACAAAACCTTCAGTCGCTAATGGTTTTAGTTGGTTCACTCTACAACCAATGAACCTAACACATCTAACTGTCCAGTTAGCAACCGACCTAGATTTTACTTGCCGGATTCATAGATTTGAGACAATTATATCTGTCCTTCAATTCCACTCGACAACCTCGACATCCGAACTCTAAAATAAAAGACATCGATTTCAACTTTTCAGTTCTGGAATTACCCTCCTCCGAATTAACTAATAAAAAAGAGGGAATTGTCTCTTCTAGTAATTGTTTGTTGGGTTCTTGACATGAAACAAAGAGATAAACCACCTACTAAACGCCTACTTATCATGTAGGAGCGTGGAAAAAAGAAAAAACAAAGCCGTTAGGCATAAATAAATGCCCAACTGAAGAGTTGTGTCCCTTGCATACGTACTCTGCAGTCTGCACTTAAGCTCTCCCTCTCTCTTTCATGTGGGGAATAACCACCAAGATACACGCTTGTACACTATTGTAAGTGTGAACACACACACCAGACAGTTGTTCCCTATATTTTTTAAACTTTGGATGGATAGAAATGGAAGCTAAGTGGTTGCCTCAAGAAGATTTCAAATTCGAGCTTTTGCCAACAGCTTTCTTATTGAACGCTCTGGCAATCCTTCTTTGATAGCTCTGAGTGTGATATACCCAATTTGTCGTCTTCTTTTTTCTTTTGATAACCGGATATCTGGGTCAGCTTGTGCACACCTCAACTAATTCCGGGCCCGGGCCCTGAAGTTAACGACGACCGGGCAAACAGGTTTGAAATATTTGGCCTCCGCATGATTTAAACATGTGACCTCATAGAGGACAAACAATTAATAGCTTTAGCTTTCTCATGAGCAGGTGGCCAAACCCCTTGGGGTTTACTCGATTTGTCATTTCTTCACATTTGGTTAATTTTCATAGAATTATGTTGTCAGTCTTGGCTTCATGAACAACCATCATAATCTAAGTCTAATTAATTCTCCCAGAAATTATCAATTTCCGGAGAATTTAGTGATTAGACGAAACACTGATCTTAAACCAATTTTTGTTGACAGTTTCTTGCCATTAAAAGCAATTGAATAATCTTCCAATTAATTCCAAAATGTTGACGCCCAAACCACTTCAAATTAAAATTATATGCACACGTATAAATATGTTGTAATACCCCGATTTTCGGACACGTTAATTAAATCCGTTTTAATGGATTTAATAATTCATAAGACCGATTTAAGAAATGAAATTTTGTTAAAAAGAGTTTAGCAACGAAAATCTCAAATACTAAAGTCAAAATTTCTTAATTATCTTACAATCCCAAAAATAAAACAAAATTTGACTAATGTGATAACATCTTTGGAAATTCAAATAACCGTATTTCAAACTAACAGGGCTTCTAAGGGTAAGACATCCAAAACTCGACAAACTCTCCTTCTTCACCTGGGAGGTCCTCACCCTGATACTGATCAACTTGTAGAGGATCCTGTTCTTTGGTCTCCTGATATCCTGCACCCTCTAGCAAATTGATCGCCAAAGCAACCGATTTACCAGGATACAAACGTATCCGTGAGTGATAGTTCACCCAGTAGAATAATCCTAACCCTACCAACCCTTACTCTACAATTAGCAGTTCAACAATATAATAATTCACAGGAGGTACAGAATAATAGCACATCACCATTTTCTTTACTATTCATTATCTTACATGAAATCTAAAGATCTTCTCCACAAGGTCCTTTCCTCCCACATCCACCAACTTTGACCATCCTATGGAATAACTCTCCCTTTATTTGTCCTGCACCAGGGTTCTAAGCGAATGCTGCTAAATTATGTGTCCAGTCTGGATTCGCTTACAACCATAATAAAGGAACAGCTCACCATGACAACTCAGCATTAGAGGTCGCACTATCTCATTGTCAAGATCCTTTACCGTCTCCCAACTCTACACACTGGGTATTTTACCATACCCATAATCTACACAATGGGTATTATACCGTATTCAATGATCCTTTACCGTTTTTCAAAATACTGTACCCGGAGTTCTTTACCGTCCTCCACACACACACTGGGTACTATACCGTATTTAGGATCTTTTACCGTATCCCAAATACTGTACCCGGAATCCTTTACCGTCCTCCACACACACACTGGGTATTGTATCGTATTTAGGATCCTTTACCGTATCCCAAATACTATACCCGGAGTCCTTTACTGTCCTCCACACAGTCTGAGTATTTTACCATACTCGGGGTCCTTTACCGTTCCCCAACTCAACTAAAGGTACTTTACCGTACCAGGGTCTTTTACCGGCACCCAACATCCTCAATCAACTTTACCATTTTATCATTTACTTATCCACGTCTATATGTCCACTACTCGAAATCATCCCAGGAATCCAAGTCCAATATAGCAAGTACAACAATAAGAAATACATAACAGCACTATTAATAAACAAAATGCATTTCAATATAGAACCAACCATGACAATTGATATGGTGCGAGTAAGTAAAACACATAGAGTTTTATGATTAGGCCGATGCCCTTAAGGTTTGTTGAACAAGTAAATTAGTTATAGTTTTTATTAATTTCAAAGGTGTCATTGGCAATTTCGTAGGCTTAGCTTTGATAATGTACTAGGGTACCCTTTTAGGTCTCAAGTATAATTATTGAGCCACATAATTTGAATCCATTACAGTAACTTACAGTATAAAAATCTAAAGGTGCAATTTTATAAATTCGCAAACCCTATTTATGTGGTTCTCTTTTCCAGACTAGGTAAAATAGTAATTTAGTAGCTTTCATAACTCATTAGATTAAAATGAGGATATTGACTAATCTAGGATATTACTGTCCAAAACATATTATTAACAATTAGGGCTGAAATATAATCTTAATAAATTTCAGGGGCTAATTTTAATATGCTATCGAAGTACCTTAAATAGACAAAGGAGAAAGTTGTAATTTAGGTGTCATTTTTTTTAAAAGCCAACTCGTATGAACAGACCAAAACTGTGAATAGTAACCACGCCTATGAACAGTGAACAATGAGTTTTCAGAAAAATTTGGGTTTCGTTCATTCGATTCTAACCATAAAAACTAGCATCTTAGTACATTAATATACTTAGGAGGAAGTAGAGTAGTGATTATACTACCTTTAATCCAGACAAAATGATTTGGTGGAGTCCGGTGGGTTTTCGTTTGGCAGCAAAAGATCGGTATTCTAGCAACAACTTAGGGCTGGAATAACTTGACCAAACATCTGTTGTTTTGAATGACTCTTGTGTCTAACGCGAAGATCTTGAAACGCTCTACAACTTTCGTGAAGAAGTCTAAGCCCAAAAACCACTCTAAGTAGGAGAAAAATGAACGTTTAGAAGATTCGTCAAATCTGCCTGGAAAACAGAATCCGAGAATTTTACCAAATTTTGAATGGCAATAACTTTATTAATTTTTGACCGTTTTAGGTGATTCTTGGGTTGAAATCGAAGCTCTCGACCCCCTCTACAACGTTCGTGAAGAAACTCAAGCCTAAAAACGACATCAACAATGAAGAAAAAGGCCATGAACAGAGGTACGTGATATGGACGAAAAACGAAATTGTGTGATCCCTCTTTTCTTGTTTCTGTTTTTGCAGTGGACTAGCAATGTTGTATTGTGAGAGAGAAGTGGGGTTTTGAGGATAAGTATGGAGGTGATAGAATGCGAGAGGAAAGAGAGATATAGTTTAGGGAGAGTTTGAACATGAGTGGATAAGTGAAAAGATAGAGATAGATGGAGAGATAGGTGAGGGATGTGTATCCAAATCCCATAAATTATGAGATGGTTACTAATATCTATTTTATAGATATATAGACACACTTATACATAGTTACAAGCTAATTAATAATGTATAAGCTAAACTAATTTTAATCACCAAAAATTAATCTAGGTTCTAGTTTAATCTAATTACACTTTTAAAATAATTAATCGATTACTATAGACTATTTGATTAAAAAATAATTTCTTTATTCGAAAAAAAAAATAGGACAAAAATTTGGATCATTACAATCTATCCCCCTTAAAATAATTTCGTCCTCGAAATTAGATCGTTGCTACCATTGCATGTAGGTTTCACTTTGATCGATGAGTCGTTGTAGTATCACTTTCGCTTTTTCGGTTATCTCTTAAAAGTTTGGTCTTTGACTCTCAGAAGGTAGGTCCTCCCCCATAAAGAAACAAGAAGATTCGATGAACTAAAATAAAATTCAAATGGCTTGGAGGTCGACATGCCAAATGGAAAGGGCGATATATCATTCTTTAAGAGTCAGAGTACAAGTAGTTTTGAGTAGCAAGGAGTGGCTACTATCAAGTTAATAAGGACTAATCAATGATGATGGTTCATGTAACTACAATAATGATGATTCAAGACCAAACACACGAACAAAATGAATGTGTGAATGGGCTGACAATAATGAGTGTGTGAATGTATATTAAAGGGTGTAAAAAGTGCATAGAAATACGTGTTTTCCTTATCTTTTAGTATGTTTATCGTCAGCTCAGTGGGCTGACAATAACATGGAAAATTCTAAAATCAGCTCAATAGGCTGACAATAGTGAGTGTGTGAATGTATATTAAAGGGTGTAAAAAGTGCACAGAAATACGTATTTTTCTTGTCTTCTAGTGTGTTTATCGTCAGCCTAGTTGGCTGACAATAGCAAGACCGAATATATATAGTATTGAGGAGAAACCTGTGCAGAGGTAAGGCCGAGACCCTCCCTGATTCCAGATTCCACAGCTGGTGAATATCCGCTCTATCTCTTTCTCTCTCTCTCTCTCTCTATCACACACACACACACATAGACACTCACTCTCTGGCGATACTGCAGCCTGCAGGTAAGATCTCCTCTCGCATCTGTTCAGAACTTGAACAAAGTTTTAGATTTTTCCTCTACCTCCGGAAGGAGGCGTAGGGTTTGGATTTAAAAGGTAAATACTTTCTTCGGTGTTCACCGTTTAGGTTTAGTTTTAATTTTAGTTTTGTTTTCAATCGTTATCCTATTATTTTCTCCAATCATTACCCTATTTTTTCAATTATTATTTTCTCCAATCATTACCATATTTTTCCAATTAATACTTGAAGGTTACTAATCACTCTCCCCGCTCCCACCCACACCCCCCCCCCCCCCCCCCCCACCCACCCCCCCCCCCCACCCCCCCCCCCCCCCCCCCCCCCCCCCCCCCCTCCTTTTGACACGGCAGACTAACCCTTTTACCCCCACCCACGTGTCCAGCAGTCTCTCTCTCTTTTGATTTTTTTTATAAAATTTTAAATGTTAATAACTTTTTGTTCCCGTATTTTTTTAAAAAAATTAAATATTTTTGAAATCTACTCAACAAAACCTATAAAACGAGCCTAATATTGAAAGAGGTTAAAAAATGTGTTTCAAATTTAAATCCGTTTGAACCGGTGGAAAGGGAAAAAAAATTTGGATAATTTTAGTTATGACCATTTAGGAAGTAATCTTTTTGTTTATAAGATTAACTTTTATTTTTTCTTATATTTTCAGAATATGTAATAATTTCAAAACTTTCCGATATTGGTTTTTTCCTTTTTCCTAGTAGGATTAGGGTTTGCATCTTATTTAAGGAGTTATAAGCCTTAGGACTGGAGTTTTTGATTATTATTGATTGACAAAATGTCTAGAAAGAGTTTCATATTGGTTTTTTTTCCTTTTCCTAGTAGGGTTAGGGTTTGCATCTTATTTAAGGAGTTATAAGTCTTAGGGCTGGTCAGTTTTTGATTATTATTGATTGACAAAGTGTCTAGAGAGAGTTCCATAAAAGAACATTACGGATCAATACAATTTTTTATTTTCGGATAATTGGTCAGTTGGGAACGATATTGCGAATAATATTTCTTGCGGAGAGAGCAGCTCCTACGTTGAGCGTGATTACACAGCGGAATTTACGATTGACCAGGTTAATTATTACTGTTGTTATTATACATATTTGTTACTTATTTTTGTTAATCTTGTATGCATCTCAATAGAAAACATCGATCGGAAGCCCCCAAACTAAGTAGCACGCAGACATGACAAGTGGACCCATCTAGTTTAAAAATGCAGGACACATTAGAACATATACTATGCGATAATGGTTGATTAATTAATTCAAAGATAATAAAATATAGATTCAGGCAACGTACCAGAGACCCACGTTTCTTTTTTTTTTCCCGCTGCTGCTGTGTTTTTTCGTTACCCTAATCAGCCAATAAAAGACTGCTATATATAGTAGGGATAACAAAATAAAACTCGAGACTTGTTTTTTACTGATGACTAAACCATCCAGTAGCTTTCGATTGATTGCTGACTTGTATAGCGATTGATCGGGTTGCATTCTTCTTTCTTCGCAGTTGATATGATTATTGCCTCTCTTTTTTCTCACTCTTTCAATTACAAATATATGACTCCTTCCCCTCTATTCTTATGCAGACCCACGTGCACACACCTTCACTTATATGTCACCTAAAGCTTACATGCAAGAATCAATATTTTTAATATACGAAATATTAAATTGTGCTTATACGTATTCATTTTTTTTTGTTATAGATATTTGAAACTAGAGCTGTCATGCTAGATTGGGTGCGGAGAGTTGGTAAGGAAAATGATTTTGTGATTGTCATAAGTAAATCTGCTAGTATAAAGGGCAACAAGATGCCGAAGTGCATTCTTATTTGTGAAAGGGGAGGATTGTACAAACCGCCACTGGAAGGGCATTCAATGCAAAGGAATACTGGAACTAAAAAATGTGATTGCCCAATTAAGCTGCAAGGTGTACCACAACCTCCAGACGATATCATGTGAAGTTTGAAGGTTGTTAAAGGTTTTCATAACCATGAACTAGCTGAAAGCTTTGAGGGACATGAGTACCCGTCAAGGTTGACCCCAATCTAGCAGCAATTAGTTCGTGACATGTCTAGCAGCACCGCGCCTTGTGAAATTCTTAGTTTTATGAAACAACAAGACTCGTCAATTAGTACAGGAATCAAGAGTATTTACAATATGAAGGCACTATATAAGAAAGAGCAACTGGGGGATCTATCTCCTATGGGGTACATTTTGAAAGAATTAAGCAAAAAAATAAAATATTTATGACTATTTTATAAATGAACACACCAACGAAATCACAGATATTCTTTGGGTTCATCCTAAAAGCCTAGAGCTATCTGTCGATTTTCCGTTTGTGTTGATTATTGATGCGATGTACAAGAGTAATGATTATCGGATTCCACTCTTAGAAGTTGTGGGTATCACATCCACAATGAAAACTTACTCTCTTATGTTTGCATATTTGAATAATGAGATGAAAGAGCGATTGATATAGGCGTTGGATACCTTAAAGAGATAGATGGTTGAAAAAGGGGCAGCGTTGCCATCGGTGGTTGTTTCAGATGGGGATCTGGCACTTCTTGGTGCCATTGGAATATGTTTTCTCTTAGCATAACACATCCTTTGTATTTAGCACATAAACCAGTGTGTAATGAAGAAGTACAGCCCTATGCTTGGTATGAGATGGAACGAGTTTTTCGAGGCATGGCATTTGCTTATTCATTCATCGACGCTGATGTCTTTGCAACAAAGGTGAAATGCCATGTGTGGAGAGTTTGAACAATACTCCAATGCTATACAATACCTTTGGGATACATGGTTAGATCCTACAAAGAGCGATTTGTTGCAGAATATATAGATCAGTTTATGCACCTCGGGAACAATTCAAGTCAAAGGTAACTTTCCTATAGTTATTGTATATTTACTGTCCTGCACTAAAGAATACGTTATGTAACTTTTCTATTTAACACTGTGTATTATTAAATTGCAGGGCGGAATCTGCGCATGCGAGGCTCAAACGATACTTGGGAGATATCATGTCATCGCTTCAAACATCTTTTCAGAAAATAGAAAAGATGTTGACTAGTCAGTTTGGGGATATTCAGGGGTCGTTCCAGAAATCTCTTAACATTCCACGACACATACATCTATACATACATCTATATGAAGGCATTTATAGTGAAATCAGAGGTCGCATTTTATTACAGGCAATGGACTTGATCCATAAGCAGACACAACACACTGATAACGAAGCCGGCCTTTGCTTTTGTAAGATCAAAAGGACACACGGATTGCCATGCTTTCACGATATTGCACTTTACCGTTCTGTGGACAGACCAATTCTGCTAAGCTCTATCCACCCTCACTGGAGTACGTTGTCCATGCACGCCCAGAGGCATACTGACGAGGGAGCACAATCCGATAGGGCAACTCAGCTTATTGAAAGATTAAACGAAATGGATTCCGACAGTCGAGAGTCTATGATGGACAGGTTTCTCGATATGGCGGATCCATCTCGTTGCACAGTTCGACCCCCAGCATACAACACAGAACACAGGGGTCGACCTACAGGTAGAGATGAGCAGAATAGAGGTCACATACCTTCCTTTACAGTATCCACTTCAGAATCTCGGGCCTCACGTATTCCAACATCACGAAGGAGCAATGAGAGGGATCATCTCGTTGAGAAATTTCCTCAGTAGTATCAGCGTTATATTTCTCACTGTGTTGACGTTCAACCCGACGGCCATTGTGGCTTCAGGGCGTTAGCCGCGCAACTCTATGGTGCTGAAGATGAATGGGCTCAAGTACGACGTGACCTTATCCAAGAGATGAACAAAATTGGGTCCTGTACAATCAGATTTATCTAGAACGTAATTAGTATCGCAGGTGCTACAAAGACTTCATTACTTTCAGCCATCGGCACTAAAGGATTATTGGATGGATTCTATATCATTGGGACTTGTTATCACATCAACGTACAACGTTGTACTGCATATATTCGATATGATTGCTTCGAGTTGTTTCACTCACTTGCCGTTGAACTCCCATCCAGTTCCATTCGCAACGCGCACACATATAGCTATTGGCCGTGTTAATGGCAATCACTTCGTGCAAGTTTTCCTATACCGTCATTACCCTGTACCACCCATCATAATATGGTGAAGGCCAAATGCTTCAAATGAAGCACACGAATGGGCTCATCCTTATGAAACACGCCTCCAATTGTGGTACGAAGTAATGCAAATAGATCCGCCGGGACGACGACCACAATTTGGCGGAAATATTGACTAAATTTGTGTATTTATTTATGTTCATGTATTGGTTCTATATATTAAAATTTTAATTAAATAAAATTTGATTTCAGTTTGCATTTATGACTGTTCACAGAAATATAAAGTAAATTTAAATAGATTCAACATACATAATTTACTTGAAAACTCAAATATAGAAGTTTAAAAAAAATGACGGATAAAAAAATAAAAACAAAGAGATAATATATTGGGCCCAAAAAAATTATTTAATTTAAACACATTATTTCATATTCAATATTAGACTTGTTTGATAGATTTCGTTGAATAAACTTCAAATATATAAAGTTTATTTTAAAAAATACGTGATTTCAACCTCTTCGGACAGTTTTTATATTAAAAAATATGGTTAAAAAATTAAGTGTTTCAAATTTTAATCCGTTTGAACCGGTGGAAAGATTTTATTTTTCTGATCATTTTATCCTAAATGGTCGTATTTAAATTTTGACCCTAGAGCTCTCATTGATTAACCCTAAGAGATATTTGATTCTACGACTTCAACGAGAGCCCTATAGTCAAAATTTAATTATAACTATTTAAGATAAAATGATCAGAAAACTAAAATCTTTCCAACGGTTCAAACGAATTGAAATTTGAAACACTTAATTTTTTAACTTTTTTAGACAGTTAAAACTACCACAAAAAAATAATTTTTCCGTTTTACATTATTTCACCATCAATATTAGGCTCGTTTGATAGGTTTCGTTGAGTAGATTTCAAAAATCTAAAATTTATTAAATAAAATAGGTAAAAAAAAGTTATAGTATTTACAATTTTATAGAAAAGTAAAATAAGAGATAGAGAAATGGGAGAGAGAGGGGGGGTAAAACGGAAAATTTCCTGTGTTGGAGTCAAACCCCCCACCCCCGACGGGGGGGGGGGGGGGGGGGGGGGGGGGGGGGGATTAACAGCTCTCTTATTACTTTCTCATCTTTTTCTATCTCTCTCTAATCGTTACCCTTATCTTTAATCATTACTCTATTTCTCTCTCCACCCATTACCAAAACTAAACTAACTAAGCTCCCAACCAAACACAACCAAAGTAACTTCTTCTTTTTTTGTCTTTATTTTAATTTTTTTTGCATTTATTTGTTTTCCGTCAAATTTTTGTCATTTATTAATTCGTCTTGACGAGAGGAATCGGAACAGTAAAAAAATTTGATCGAAACTCATAATTTTTTAAATAAGACAAAATTAAGTAAAAAAGACAACTTTTTTTGTCTTTTTAAAAAAATTTATAAGTTCCGATCAAAATTTTTATTTTTTTCTTTTTTAAAGAAATTATGAGTTTCAATAAAAAAAAAATAGTTGTATGACACAAAATTAAAAAATACGATTTTTTTTAATAAAGATAAAAAAATAAGTTACTATTTCACTTTTAAAGCCAAATCTACCATAGTAGCTTCATTTCCTCTTTTGAATTGAGGTAATGAATTGAATTCTAAAGGCTTTGGTTGGAACTTAGGGGAAGTGATAGAAAGTGAGGGAAAAGAAAATGATAGAAAAAGGAAAGGGAGATTTTACTATTCAAAAAACTTGAATTCATTATTTTTCTCTTCCGAATTCAAAAAACTTCGAATCCCTGAATCCCCACGAGAATTCTGGTTCCCGTTTGGGGTGGGGATGGAGGAGAAAAGTAAATCTCTCTTGGGAATCGGGGATTGGACGGGAATAGTGATATTCGGCCCTAATCCACCCCATTGCAAACACTAGTCAAGTTCTCTTATCATAACCCGGTATGTACACCATTGGTATCCATTAGTCGATAGAATCATTTCTAATGAAAAAATGGTACATTGGATCAAGCACTTGCAATTATTCGATTAAGCTTATTTTTTATGAAGCCACTTGGAAAAATATTTTAAAATGATTGAGCTACTCGTATCATTTATGTAGAACCCCGAGGTAGGCTCCGCAAACCGGACTGTACCTTATTGGTACTTTTCAATCGGTACTCATAGTAATTTCGTTTTGTTAAGTGTTTGTTTGGAACTTTGAAAAAGAAAAAAAATGTTTGTTGTTTGGGTTGGGAGGAAACAGAGAGGAAAACAACAAAATAAATAATTAAGAATATTGAATTTTCGTCACACTGTTTTCAAATTTTAATTTTCTTTTCATTTCATTATATTACTTTTCCTCTCATTCCAAACATGGCATAAATCTCTTGATACGAGGCTCACATGTTTTTTCAAAATTACTGGAGTATTTTTTTTTTTTTTTGGCTAAGTAAAATTACTGGAATTTTTAAAACAAATTCAATCTTCCATTGTTTTCAAACTATTTGTAAATTGAAGGATTGCTGTTTTGGTGTTGATGTGTAACTTATAACATCATATATTTTTTATTTTGAAACTTAAGAAATACTGTATTTACAGATTTCTGCCTAAAACAACCGTCATTGCGGTGGAATTTCGAGCTTGTTTAAATAGACTTCTATCTAATATTTCTCATCTCTAACCTGTATAGTCTCTCTAAGGGCATCTCCAACCCAATCTTTATCTTGAAAAAATCAAAACAGTATATTTGACTTAGAAGGTGATTTTAAAGAATATAAAACTTTTTATATGAACTCCGATCATCATTCTTCATTTCTTTAGAATTTCATTAATTTCTTTTCAAACCTCAACTTATTCTCCAAAATTTAAAATTCGAAATATCCAGAAAGTTTGTTGAATGTATTGAAGATTGGCCTTCTTCTAAAGCTACGTATTATGAATCTCTTTCTAATTAATCGACTTTTATAATCAATAAAGTATAATACAAGATACTGTGACATTTTCAAGCGAGAAAATAAAATGAAGGAAGTTCACATTTGCAATCGATATGATCAGTACGAGTATTTAAAACCTTGACTGTGACAATTTTTTTCATATATAAATATCTCAAAATTGATGTCTTTCTTCATGATCCTTCTAATCTTTGTAACGATTTCAAAGCCTAATAAAATTCTTCTTTTGCCTTTAAAAAAAAAATCTCAAAAATGAGCCTGGCTCATATTTTTGAATTCCCTAAATACCCGATACAAACGGTTTTTTCGCACTCCTAAGGCTTTTTACGGTACTTCCAAATCCTTCTTTCTTCCTCTCTCGGCAACATTCTCAACCTTATTCCTGATAAAATTGGACACACATCGGGTGTGCCACGAACATTAGTATGTATATATAATTGTGGAATACTTACAGCACAACCAGAACCAATTGAACCAGAGATGGCGACAAAGGTTGCGAGGAGAAGAACAGCCGTGGTGGTGGTGGTGGATGATGACGAAGAATGTTCATTCGCTGCTGGCTCAGAACTACCATTTATGTGGCCAGTCCCATTAGCATTATCAAACCTTCTTTCCACAAGCAGAGGCTTCGTTTCTCTTGTTTCTTCTATCAGAAATGCTACATAAAAAACAGGGCAGAGAGAGAGCGGGGAGGGGTTGTTGGGGGGTGGTATTTGAGTAGGGGAGCAACTTCCATGCTATATGATATGAAAAAAAAACAGCGCAAAGATTGGAGAGAGAGAGAAACGTGTATAAACAGTACCATTGTATTCACTTACTAATATTTATTCATTTCAAATTGAATAATTTACGGTTACTGATCAAGCATGCACGATAGCACACAAATCGGCATGTGGGGTCCGTTTCGATGTCCCACGCAAATTATCCGAACGATTCAATAATTTTAATTTTTTTTTTTTGATTGCCCTTATGAAAAAATGAGCTCAACCGGAAAGTTGTGAGTACTTGATCCAATAATGTTTGCCATTTTCGTTCAACATACGGGATATATCTTTGATTCCAAAAATAATAATTATTTAGTGACTATATTTGAGTACCACATTTTGAATACCATGTCGTATTGGTAGAATGTGCCCTATTTGTCAATATGATTGTCCCAATCCTGTTCAATACAACTCTTTCTAGCTACCATTCAAAAAAAAAGAGCAATTTCATTTTAGCGCTCTAATGGGCTCTCCCTCACAACTGGTTAATTTGTTGAATTTTTGCAACTATGTACGAGCCAAATGAGAGGGGGAATGGATTCAAGAACAGAGAACATGATCTCTATCATTTTCCCTCTTCTCTTTCGTTCCTTTTGCATGCTCTCGAGTTTTGCTCTCCCACTGTTAACCAAGCTCGAACCCAACTCCATTGCAAACCCAGTCTCAATCTCAGAATTAATGCTCTCCAACTTCAGGTGACAAATCCAATAGTCCCTCCCCACCTTCTCCAAATGCGCCTTGGTTTCGCCAAACCCGTCATCTTCCAAGCACTCCGAAGCGCCGCCATTTTCAAGACTGGACAATAGCTGTAATCGTCATAGAACCACGAGTAGGAAGAACCCACGTCAGATGTGGTGTCACCGTCATTGGGGGCGGAGGGGGGTGCCGTGGAAGTCGACAGTGAACCTGAGGTGGTCTCGCGAAACCAGGTAGTCTTCGATGGTGAACCTGATCCTGATGTTGATGATGATGATGATAAGAGAGAGGGAGAGAGAGAAGATGAAAGAGAAAGAAAAAGTATTTTAACAAGTTCGCTGGGTAAAAAAGTCATTACGCAATATAACCGAGCCTATCCAAGTTCGGCAATAATATTTAGGATTGAAATGAAACCAAACCTAAGAACTAGGACCAGCCTTTAATTTTCTATAATCTTTGTACAGTAAAACCACAACCAAACAACACCCAAATTGTTGAACCCAAAAAATTCGACGAATGCTACATACACAATTTTTTACCACAACTTCGGACTCAATTGTGTCTGGAGTTGTGGTCGAAAGTTATGTATGTAGACTTTCTTAAAATGTTAATCCTACTGGAATCTAGCGGCTGTTAAATGCCCCACCAAACTTCCCACCCAATTCATGTAAATATACTAAACTAAAGAGTACTGAACCTCCTCACGTTTGGTACCCATACCAAAAATATTTCATGTTCCCTGGCAGCACCGCCGTTTAATGCAGCATCGCCACTCCCATCTTCTCTACCGGTTTTCCAACAGTCCACCCATCTTTGCCCTTAAGATTTAAATGGACGGGAGGGCGGTGCTGTGCACGGCAAATCGCCGCCGCTCCGGTCTCGTTTCAATGATTGAAATCGTTCACTTCGAAGAGCTCGTTGAGTAAAAAAAGTGTACCGAAAATCAGCTCGATCGGATATCATTAAGTGCCTCATCCGGACATTATTATCTTGAAATTATTAAGTGTACCAAAAAATAGTGGATTTTATATATCTAGTGTTTTGGATCCATTCGTTTTAAGATAATAATGTTTGGATGAGGCATCCGATCATGCTGAGTTTTGGTACACTTGTTCTCTTTGACGAGCTCTACGAAGTGAACGATTTCGATCATCAAAGCGAGTCCAAAGCGACGGTGATTTACCATGCACAACACGCTGCGTAGCCGGGCTGCGTAGCACTGCCTACAAAAGTTGGCGCAAAACTAACAAATGCGAAAAAAATTCAAATAAGGACAAAAAGATTTATTTTAAGATAAGTTTAAGTTAAGTTCAAGAGAACACAACCTTAATAGAGAATAGGAAAAATAGATAGTATTGGTGCGGTGTTGAAAGAAATGTGAGTAAGTAAAATGAAAAATTGCATTATTCACTAGCATTTTTACATAACAACTGGTGTACATGCTCTAAAAGGTCATAATTAATTTTTATCTCTAGGGCTCTCATAATTAAGTATCTGCTTTATAGGGTCTAAAACAAAGCCTTACGTGGCATTTTTCGTCCAAATTTTTAATTTCTTAGACTAAGTAGGTAACGGTATGATAGTTGAGGGGATGAAACCGTCAAATTAGTAGTTGAGGGATTAAGTACAAAAAAAAAAGTGCATAGTTAAGAGGAAAAAAAAAACTCATATCCATATAGCCTAGAAAAGAGTATTTTCCCACTAACCTTCAGAAGTACTTGTATATCTTTTCTCTACTTATAAATGAAATGAATTTTCAAAACTCTTTTTTTCATTTTCCACGATGCTACCCATCCCAAAACTGTATTGGATCTTCCAATGGTCTCACTAGAACATTAAGCCTAGGGGATTAAATCTCTCCCACTATTGATGTTCAAAATTTTCATTTGATACTATTAAGTAGGGGTGGCAAATTGAACCTAGACCCATTAAGAAATTCAAACCCACCTATTAAAAAATTAACCCAACCCAACCCATTTATTAGTTGGGTTAAAATGGGTCCAAACCCGTCTAACCCATTTATTATTGGGTCTTAATTGGGTTTCAATTGGATCAACTTAAATACCTAATGGGTCATGAATATTACCCAACAAAAAACCTAAACCAAAATGCCTGCAAACACTTAAACTGCATAAATACCTATTGATTTGCGAAGAACAGAGAAAATCTTTAGAGAGAGAGAGAGAGAAGAAGAAGAAGAAGAATACCTGTTGGGTTTGGGAATTTTCCATTTCGATTGATCGACTTCTCCATTTGAAGCTCGCTCTCTCTCTCTCTATCTGATAACAAACTCTCTTTTTTTATCAGCCTCTGATAACAAACTCGCGCAAGGTTTTTTTTAAAATCATCTGGTAATTAATGTGTTTGGAGAATTTTTTGAAATTTTTTAACGAGTAATAAACTTGAAATGATCTTGCATATTTTGTTAATCAATCTTTGAAGGGGATTCGTCTCGGCAATGTAAAAAAAATTGATCAAAATTCATAATTTTTTCCAAAAAGACAAGAATAAGAAAAATAAGTTGACTTATTGACTTATTTTTATCTTTATTCAAAAAATTATGAGTTGCGGTCAAAACTTTTTACTTTTACGATTCCTCTCGTCGAGAAAAATCAATAAGTCACAAAAGTTTGATGCAAAACAAACAAATGCAAAAAAAAAAAATTCAAATAAAGACAAACAAAAAAAAAGTTAACTTTTCAATCCAAACCCACCCTTAGCAATAATTAATCATATTGATCATTTTCCAATCCCAAGTGTCAGATCCGAAAAAACGGATGCCACCAGATCGATGATGGTTCGCTTAAGATTAATGTTGATGGTGCTTATAATGCTGTGTTTGAAAGAAAGAACATGGAAAGAAAAGAGATGGGAAACGACTTTCACTTCTTCTTTTTTCCCTTACACTTTATTTCCTAGAAATCAATTTTGCAAGCTACTATTGAATATTGATTGTTAAAGTACATTACTGTTATAAGAGAGATTGGGGGTGGAGATAGCCCACAAATTTGGCCCAATTTGGCATAAGGTTTAAAGAATCTAATCTAGACATAATAATCACCAACAATTTATGTCACGCCCTCGATTTTCAACATAAATAATAAACACTTTTAATAAATAAAGTCCTCGCTGTAATACAAATAATACCCCAAAAGATCTATTTGTTCACTGTTCTCAAATAAAATTCAAATATTACATTCCAACTCGAAGGCCCTAAATCATCATAATACCAATATCCTAGGGAAATATTATTACAATTTACAAATACTATCTTTCCAAAAAAAAATGCTCTTTCAGATCTTGTGCTATGAAATCCTTCTTGAATACTTTTTTTAAAGGTTTGGTCACAAATGCACAACATGTACTCCATGTCAACTTCCTTGAATCGTACCTGAAAATGATAGAGTGAGCTACACAAGCCCAGTAGGGAAATCTATACGCAAGCTATTTGAAAATGTGATGAATCATACACCTAGACTGAGTGATGAGACGAGATACCACAAAGAAACGTGAGTTTTCCACCACAAACGAGCATACTACAACCAGGAGATCATAATTTCATAAAGGTATTCCTAACAGCTCATACGTCAAACTAGAAGCATAAACCAACTCGAATTATCCTAATTAGACCACAACTTATCCTCAACCGTCACTTGTCCATCGCTACGCAATTTCTCCATTTTGCCTCGATCCATACGAATATGTGATGATCATGCACCAATAGTGGTAGGTGAGCAACATTTTATATGTACAACGAACCCCAAGACGCTAATAACAATGAGTATATCTATCAGCAGAACAACACAAACATATCATTGGATTTCCTTTTTTTAACATAATTGATTTATCTTTCATTTCTCAAGTATTAGCCACTCCATGCAACAAGAACTAGTTTCCTTGATTTGTACCGAACAAGAGGCTCAGTGAGGAAGAATAGTAATCCAAGATACGGTTCAAAGTCGAACGACAAGCCAAACATTAGATTAACAACTTTATCTCTCTTTTCATTTCTCAAGCAACACAGGTCATAAGTCTAGCTCAACCAATCAACAATGCGTGATATGTGATGCAAAACAATGCACCGGGCGATGTTGGGCCCCGTAACCCCCGCCAAGGTCCCACCAAGAAGGTGAACCGGGCTCCGTCCATATTGACGTGAATTCCGGGCGGTGTTGGGCCCCGTAACCCTCGCCAAGGTCCCACCAAGAAGGTGAACCAGGCTCCGTCCATATTGACGTGAATTCCGGGCGGTATTGGGCCCCGTAACCCTCGCCAAGGTCCCACCAATGAGGTGAACCGGGCTCCGTCCATATTGACGTGAATTCCGGGCGGTGTTGGGCCCCGTAACCCTCGCCAAGGTCCCACCAAGAAGGTGAACCAGACTCCGTCCATATTGACGTGAATTCCGGGCGGTATTGGGCCCCGTAACCCTCGCCAAGGTCCCACCAATGAGGGGAACCGGGCTCCGTCCATATTGACGTGAATTCCGGGCGGTGTTAGGCCCCGTAACCCTCGCCAAGGTCCCACCAATGAGGTGAACCGGGCTCCGTCCATATTGACGTGAATTCCGGGCGGTATTGGGCCCCGTAACCCTCGCCAAGGTCCCACCAATGAGGTGAACCGGGCTCCGTCCATATTGACGTGAATTCCGGGCGGTGTTAGGCCCCGTAACCCTCGCCAAGGTCCCACCAATGAGGTGAACCGGGCTCCGTCCATATTGACGTGAATTCCGGGCGGTGTTAGGTCCCGTAACCTTCGTCAACATCCGAAGTTGGATACGACTCCATCCATTGTCCATACTCTATGACATGCCACACCATGATACATACAAAGTTCGATGTCACACGTAGCCGTAACACTCGAATCATATCTTCTAAAAATTACTATAAATCGAGTTCTTAATATTTTTGAGTGATTCCAGTCCCAATAGTTGCGCGATTGAACGAAGCTTAAAAGTCACGAAGGAACCCTTATCAAATCTGCCCTCAAAGGGTGGTTAAACAGGGGTTTTCCCAGGCTACACGAATCTGTCGCGCAGCATGACAGATTGACACACCTCCACTCAAACGAACATAACTTTCTGTGTACTAAGAGTTTTAAGACGATTCTAGTGGCAAATGAAAGCTGACTTCAAGACCTTCGAATCGATATAAAGTTTGCATGAAACGGACATCGGACGAGGAAGTTATGGCCATTCGAAGTGGGCTGACATCCAGAACACGAGACAGATTGCAGACCAGTTTTCTAAAAATCACCATCAATTCAATTCTCAACGGTTTCGTATGATTCCAGCGGCATTAGAATGGGCTCTAAGTCTACTCTATTTCATACGAAGGAACCAAAATTCAATCATGAGTTTAAGAAGGCGTAAAACCCCAAAAACAAAGACACTGTTTCTGCAGAATTTCGGAAATGGAACAAACAACCTCAAACAACGAAACAAAGCACGATCTAGGTACGTAAACACCGTATAAACGCATAACAAGAGTAAGAGATCCCTACCTCATGGGTTTTGAGCAAAACCCGAACCTTTGACCAAGTCAACCAAGCTCCCACGCGGTCCGATCATGATTTTTCTTGGATATTCGGAAAGCCCATGCGCCGTATAACGACTTTAATTCTTGGGCTTTGTTCGGAATCACGCTCTAAGTAGACGAAATCGAGGAGAGAAGTGGAGGGAGAGTTTCGGAGGGAGGGAGAGAGCCGAGAGAAAGAAAAAAAAGGAAAAGGGGAAAAAATGGTTTTTTTCCTGTACGCCCATATACATATACATATATACTTATCACACTTTCACCCCTGCACTTGCAATTATGTCACATTGATCCCCTAATCTTATAACCATGCCTTTATTCAAATTTCCACAATTTACGTCATTACTCGATAATTTTAATATTTCTTAAAAAAAATACGGCCCTAAAATACGGGTCTCTACAATTTAGAAGAGAAAATCAAGTAAAAAAAACCTCAAAACTCTGACAACAACAACAACAACAGAACCCTTATAGTCCTGATCGTGTCGTTTCCGTATCAAAAATAATTAATAAAACAGAATAATTACTACTATCTAAAAGATAGCGGTAAGTACTCCGAGTATCGTCCTCGGGGATTACGAAGGCTGAATTGCAATTGTTCTAATTAATTTCTAACTTAATTCAGAAAGAGATTTGATTGTTGGATTTCGAAAATATTAAAAGCTAAATTAAATTAAAGCAATTAAGAAATAACTAAAGTTTATGAGAGAAAAGATCTAGGGTTTCGAATCCACTCGACCCGTTGTAACAATATTTATACGATGGTAAAGGTTAATTATTCGAATCAATCCGGATGTCGTT
Source organism: Rhododendron vialii (assembly GCF_030253575.1). NCBI lineage: Eukaryota > Viridiplantae > Streptophyta > Magnoliopsida > Ericales > Ericaceae > Rhododendron > Rhododendron vialii. The sequence continues at coordinate 29,268,541 of NC_080561.1, forward strand.
AGGGTTCGCGGACCCTCACGGTATCGCCTAATAATATTTATGAATCACCAAATAGCATGGGGTATCGCCGCCTAGCACGAACCATCTTACTAGTACGATCTGTCTCTGTGGCACGAATCGTCTAATAGTACGACGCGTCTTACGGAGCATAACCCATCTTACTCAGTTATCACAAACAATTAAGAACTGTTGCATGAACGAGCATAAAAATCTAAAAAATTATACACAAGATTTGATAGAGAAAATTAATACCGCATATAAATCCTTATATCATACAACCACGATTCGAATAATAAAACTCTAAATCAAAATATAAACATTATTACACAGAGATCGAGTTTCATCTATACCCTAGAAGAGAGTTTAGCCGGACATCGGAGAGGAGAACATCGGACTGATTTTTCTGTTGACTGCCGTACTGTTCTCTTTTTCTTCCGAATGCGTGTGAGTCTGTGCCGCTCTCTTTTTTCTCTGTAATGCGTAATAATAATCCTCGCCCTTTGCTCTCGTGACCTTTATAAAAGCTGTAGCCGACCCTTTTTTAATTCCCTCTTCCGTGGGCTCCACGCAGGCAAGCCTCTAGCAAAAATCTTTTTTCCAAAAATGGTAGCCCATGCCCAGAGCTGAGAATGGCCTAGGCCTTTCTTTTGCTTGGTCCAATTATAAACAAAATAGGAAGTGTTTGGGCCCACCAAACATGAATCTGTACAAATTGTAGGGAGGTATTCCCGAGCAGATACATTTAGTTACCAAACACGTGATGTTTGGGAACACGTGGTAAATACGACTGGACTTATCGCCGAGCAGTTCGGTGAACAGCGATATGGACCAGTGATATGAGAAGTCATGGCTATAAATAGACTGTTCGGTTATGATACAGCCGAACAGATGATGTAAAGAACCTAGCACGTGATACGAGTGATCACGGGTTGAAAGCAATGCAATCGATATCCGAATAAATGGTACGTGGAACCATAGTTTGAATATAGACAGGACAGTCATCATGCTAAACAAGTGTTCGGCAATATGGACCAGTGACATGAGAAGTCAATGGTCCAGGAAGGTTGTACGGGCTCAAGGACCAGTTACATGTGAGGTAACTGGTCCAAGCCGTCTGTTCGGCTATGAGACGGCCGAACAAAGATGGAACTCCAATCGAGAGTAGGAGCAGAGAGAATACTCTGGAAGATTCCAGAATAGTCATGTCTCATATAGGGATAAAGATCCCAAGAATATAGGATCTGAGAAAGATACCCAACGAGTATGGGATGTTCGGCTCTTAAAGGAAAAGAATCCTAAAAGGACTCTTTTCCATAAACTGATAAAGGAAACGAGACTCCTTGATATCCTGGGTTTCCTATACGAGTTAGGAATCCTATGGCAATAAGGATGCTTGAACAGCAAGCATCCATAAATCTATAAATATGAGGAAAACCTAGAGGTGAGAGGTACGCAATACGTTGCATTATTATTGCTTTCCTACTGATAATTAGGGCTGAGTTTTCTAGTACGTGATACTAACAAAGGCATCGGAGGGCCTTTGCCACGAGAGGCAAAGGTGCACTCACCCCCTGTCTATTTTGCAGATTAGGGTTCAGACGTCGAGCTAGGGTTCCGGTGAAGAGGCACGAATAAGCCGTTGCAATCCAGTTGATCCGAAGCGTCAATTGTTTTCATCCCCCTACAATTGGCGCCGTCTGTGGGAAACGAAAGAATTCCCTTTTGAAATACGACCATGGTGGAAGTAACTCCAGCAACGCCACATGAACCAAAAGATGTGTTAGATAAGGGAAGGGACAAATCACCACCTGGGGCTCCGAGAAAGCCCCAGGGTGGGCACAGGAGGAACACGAGTAAGGACCGCCCCCTTACCGTGCATCATAACTCCAAAAATAGAGGAGATGGAGAGACGGCTTCAAGATCCACGAGAAGGAGTAAATCCCATCAAAGGGATGAATCGATCGCGCACTCCAGGAGTGTGCACCATAGCGACGACGTTCTTGATAGGAAGAGGCAAGAAGTCGAGGAGTATGCTCGTCTGATTAAAAAACGAGAGCATGAGATCAGAGAATTGGAAAGAATTAGGGAGCATCCGGAGGATTCTGGACTGTCTCGAAGAAATTCTAGAGGCAGTAGGTATGCTGTGGTACAATACAGAAAAGCTCCTTCACGAGGAAGAAGGAGCAGAAGCAGGAGCAGAAGTCCTGTTATAGGGCGTCATGAAGCTTCTCCACGAAAAAGGGGAAGAAAAAGTAGAAGCCGAACACCGGAGAGAAGGACTTCTTCATGAAAAAGGAAGAGCAGAGACCGGAGTTCTACCCCCGAGGAAGAGGACACGAGAAAGCATCATCGAGACAGGTACGAGAGACCTGATGCTGATTGGGTCAAGACTTCGGCCCACAAGTCAAAGGAGCAAGAGGATGGGACAGTGACTGCACGAGAAGCAGCACGCAAGGCCCTGAGTAATATTGCAGCCTCCCCCTTTACAAGGAGGCTACAAGAAGCAAGGTTGCCGAGCAGAGTGAAGCACGGTGCATTCGTACTTTACGAGACAAACACGGATCCCGTAGCTCACATACAACATTATCAACAGGCCATGTTTATGCATGAGGGGGATGATTCCATCTTGTGCAAGATGTTCCCCTCCAGTCTTGGCAAGGTGGCTTTATCCTGGTTTCATAAGTTGGCCCCACGATCCATATGAGGATGGAGGCAGTTGGCAGAGGAATTTACTGCTCGGTTTTTAACAAGCAGAAAGGCCCCAAAGACTTTTGAAAGTCTTTCCACCATGAAGCAGGAGGAGAACGAGCAGATCAGGGATTATGCAAAGAAGTACTGGGAAACTTTCAACGAGATTGAAAGTTACAGTGAAGAGTATGCAATTGCTACGTTCAAAACTGGCTTGCCTGTTCGGGGAGAGCTACGCCGTTCGTTGAATAAACATCCAGTAGCCACCTTGGCTAAATTAATGGAACGGATAGAGCAACACGCCAGAATGGAGGATGACATACTCCGTGAGGATGGCAGGGCGGTTGCCGAACAGCCGAAAGCACCTGCCAAAAAAGTGGATAAGCCAGAACCCAAGTCTTACAAAGATAGAAGGGAGTACGGGCAGGCTAAGAAAGAGCCATACAAGGACAAGCAAGCTCCTGACCCCAAGTCCTTCTTCTCTATCACTACGGTTTGGAAGGAGCCAATATACAGGATTCTTTATCGAATAAAGAATCAGCCATATTTTAAATGGCCCCCAAGTCTAGGCGGAGACAAAGATGCAAAGCGTGCGACGAATCAGCACTGCAGTTACCATAAGGATTGGGGCCATATGACCGAGGATTGTGAGGTATACAAAAGGCACCTTGATGATTTGGTCTCTCGGGGCTATCTCAAGGAGTTTATCCAGGAGGACCCAAAAGAGAAAGCTAAGGCCATGGAACTAGGTTACGAGCAACACCCTAAAGGCGTGATCCATATGATACATGGGTTGGCTGCACCTTATACGAGGAGTGAGGTGAGGCTGTTGCAGAGACAGATCAAGCATGATCAGCACGTGATGCGGTTGGGAAACAAGAGAGGGCGAGAGACTGATGTATGCAAAGAGAGCATGGCATTCAGTGATGATGATTTGGGGGAGGTCCAAATACCCCACAATGATGCATTGGTCGTAACCCTGCGAGTTGGGGAATACAACATCGAAAGAATTCTAGTGGACTCGGGCAGTTGTACAGAGGTATTGTACTATGATGCATTCAAAAAGATGGGGCTGGCCCAATCAGACTTAGAACAGTCTACAACACCTCTAATTGGGTTCGGTGCAGGAGCAGTCTGGCCCCTCGGAAAGGTAACGTTACCTGTTCGGGCCGGATCAATGGTGTTAAGAACGGACTTTTTGGTGGTCGATGTCCCATCTTCCTATAACGCGATTATAGGGAGGACTTGGTTGCACAGAATGAGAGCAGTCTACTCGACTTATCACCAGATGGTGAAGTTCCCAGGATCAAATGGGATTGAAGTCCTTAAAGGAAACCAGAAGGTGGCACAGCAATGCTTGATTTCCATCATTAAAACAGCCCCGAAGGTCCACCATGTTCACACATTAGAAGTACCAGACCAACCAACCATCGAAGATGTTGGAAGAAGCCCGGCTGAAAAAGTGCTTGAGGGCCTGGAGAAGATTCAGATCAACGAGACTGATCCTGAAAGATATTTTTTGATTGGGGAATCATTACCAGCAAACGAAAAGGCTGAGTCGATACGATTTCTAAAAGAATATATTGATGTTTTTGCATGGGTACCTGAGGAAATGCCTGGGGTGGATGCAGATGTGATCTGTCACCATTTAAACATTGATCCTCTGCATAAGCCGATCATTCAGAAGAAACGAAGGGCAGCCGTACAGCATGTAAATGCTGTGATCGAAGAGGTCGATCGTTTATTGGAGGCCAAGGCAATACGTGAAGTCTATTACCCAGAATGGTTATCCAACACTGTTGTGGTAAAGAAGAAGAATGGAAAGTGGCGTGTCTGTGTGGACTTCACCGACCTGAACAAAGCATGTCCTAAGGACAGTTTTCCTTTGCCTAGGATTGACCAATTGGTTGATGCAACCTCTGGTTATGAGCGAATGAGTTTTCTCGATGCATATCGAGGATATCATCAGATTGCAATGTTTGAACCTGATCAAGAGAAGACTTCGTTCATCACACCACGAGGGTTATACTGTTACAGTGTTATGCCCTTTGGACTAAGGAATGCTGGGGCTACATACCAGAGACTTGCAACCATTATGTTCAAGAAGCTCATCGGGAAGACTTTGGAAGTTTACATAGATGATATGGTGGTAAAGAGTCGAGAAAAAGGAGGGCATATTTCTGATCTGAAGGAAGTGTTCGAAATCCTGAGGAAGTATAAACTGAAACTCAACGCCTCGAAGTGTGCGTTTGGAGTTGGTTCAGGAAAATTCCTGGGTCATTTGGTAACTTTGAGAGGGATAGAGGCAAATCCCGATCAGATTGATGCCTTACAAAGACTACAGAGTCCCAAAACTACCAAGGAAGTCCAGAGGCTGAATGGGATGGCAGCAGCACTTAACAGATTCATCAGCAGGTCAAGCGACAAATGCAGACCCTTTTTTCAGTTATTGAAAAAAAGGGAGGGATTTGAATGGGGAGCAGAATGTGAACAAGCTTTCCAGGACCTGAAGAAGTACCTGGCCGAGCCCCCACTGTTGTCAACTCCACAGCCTGGTGAGTCTTTAATTCTGTACTTAGCCGTTTCCGAGCATGCAGTAAGTGCAGTCTTGTTGAGGGACTTGGGGATCGAACAAATCCCCATCTATTATGTTAGCAAGACATTGTTGAATGCGGAGACGAGATATCTGCCTTTAGAAAAACTTGTCCTGGCACTTAGGACAGCAACCAGGAAATTGCCACACTACTTCCAAAGCCATAAGGTTGTGGTTTATACTGAGTATCCATTAAAATCACCGCTTCGAAAGGCAGATTTCTCGGGACGGATCTCGACATGGTCCGTAGAGTTAAGTCAGTATGATCTCGAGTATCAGCCACGTACAGCAATTAAAGGCCAGGTATTGGCTGATTTTGTGGCAGAGTTTTCCCCCACTGTTGCTCCCTTGCCTCCTACGAGAAAGGAACAGGCAGCTAAGACATCATCCTTGAAGGATCAACCCGTAGCCGAACAGGATCCCAAAGAATGGAAGTTATTCGTTGATGGATCAGCGTGCAATACTGGTTCTGGAATTGGAGTTGTCCTCTTTCCTCCTCAAGGAGTTCTCATTGAACTCTCTGTTCGGCTTGGATTCAGTGCATCGAATAATGTGGCTGAATATGAAGCACTCTTGGCTGGGTTAAGAAGTGCGAAGACCCTTAAAGCAGAACGGGTCAAGGTGTATTGTGATTCCCAGCTTGTTGTGAATCAACTGTCCGGCGAGTACGAGACTCGGAATGAAAAGATGGTAGCCTACGTGCAGGCAGCAAAAGACTTGCTTGATACCTTCGAGAGGGTATATATCGAGCAAATAAGTTCTGGACAGAATGCTCATGCAGATTCTTTAGCTTGGTTGGCTGCAGCAGTACCAACAGAGTTCAAAAGAAGGGTGGCAGTAGAATACCTAAATGAGCCTAGCATTGGGAAGAGTGTAGATTTGGTCTTGGACGTGAACCAAGGACCAAGTTGGATGGACCCAATCATGGAGTTCTTACGAGACGAGATACTCCCTTCTGATAAAAAGGAGGCCCACAAGATAAGGGTCAAATCTGCTAGGTTTTGGCTGTCCCCAGAGGGTAAGTTGTATAGGAAATCCTTTACGGGTCCCTATTTGCTATGCGTACATCCTGAGATGGTACAGAAGTTCCTTCATGAAATCCACGAGGGAACGTGTGGGAGCCATGCTGGAGGCAGATCTATTGCCCACCGAGCAATTACGCAAGGCTATTGGTGGCCACACATGCAAGAAGATGCAAAGGTGTATGTAAAGATTTGTGAGAAGTGTCAAAAGTTCTCACCAATGATTCGAACGCCCGCCGAAGATCTGGTGCCATTGACAAGTCCCTGGCCTTTTGCTCAATGGGGGATGGATATCGTGGGTCCATTGCACAAAGCAACTGAGAATCGAAAGTTCCTGCTTGTTGCAACTGACTATTTTACAAAGTGGATTGAGGCAGAACCACTGGCCAAAATCACCGAGCCTATGATAGAAAGGTTCGTGTGGAAAAACATCATCACCCGCTTTGGGGTCCCTTATTCATTGATTACAGACAATGGATCCCAATTTCAGAAGAAATTCAAGGCTTTTTGTGCCCAGTATGGAATACGAAATTATTACTCCACTCCGGCCTACCCTCAGAGTAATGGGCAAGCAAAGGCATCCAATAAAACTATCCTAGATGGGATAAAGAAGAGGCTGGACAGAGCAAAGGGAAAATGGCCTGATGAGTTACCATTAGTTTTGTGGGCTCACCGAACAACGCCTAGGAGGTCTACGGGAGAGACCCCCTATTCGTTGGCATTTGGAACAGAGGCTGTCATACCTCTGGAAGTGGGTCTGCCGACCAACAGGACAGCTTTGGTTGAAAGTGGAGGCAATGACAGGGCCCTTGAAATCGAGCTTGATCTTGCCGAGGAGAAGAGAGAAAAGGCCTTGGTACATCTTGCTTCTTACCAAGAGCAGCTGATGAAAAGCTACAACAAACATGTTCATCCTAGAGAATTTGGTGTTGGGGACCTTGTGCTACGAAAAGTGCTCGGCAACACCAAGGTGGCAAACGAAGGCAAGCTGGGGGCCAACTGGGAGGGCCCATATAGAGTAACTGAGATTATAGGCATAGGAGCCTATCGATTGGCAGATTTGGATGGTGATCCAATTCCAAGGCCTTGGAATGTTCATAATTTACGAAAGTTCTTTGTTTAGAAGTATTAAATCCTGTTTTGGATTTACACTACGTGATTGTGTGGGAATTACGAATATAATTCCTTTGTTCTAGTTTTGATTATTTTCTAAAGGGTACGAGTAACGCCCTCTTGCGTTTTACAGATTATGAATAAAATCACTTCTTTCAACTAACTGTTGTGGTATTTAAATACGAACTACGAGTTTGGTTCTCCTTATTCGTATTGGGGAGCAGGGTATACCTTTTGAGTATGTGAAACTTAAAAGTTTTTATACATTTTTAAGTACGTGGCACTTAACGAATACAAGTACGAGACACTTGTGTATAGAATCCCAAGTATGTGAAACCTGGGTATACATTTGAATGCAAGTATGAACACACTTGTATGTATTTTCTTAAAATACGTGATACTTAGCAAGTATGAAAATACTTGTGTGTTTTTAACAAATACAAGTACGAAATACTTGTATGGACGTTCAAAGTACGAGATACTTATATGGTGTTATAAGTACGTGATACTTAGGAATCCAATACACTAGTAGTTCTAAGTACGTGATACTTAGAAGTTGTGGTGTGAGTACGTGAAACTCAACGAATGCAAGTACATGACTCTTGTAAACGTTTATTGGTAAGTACGAGAAACTTAAACAAACATTAAGTACGTGAAACTTAAAATTCAGAACAGGCGTGAAAGATTTGCTAAAAGTACGAAATACTTATGCAAACAAATGATACATAAACGGTACGAAATACTTAGACTGAAAATTGCATACGAACAACTGCATCAAACATGGAAGCCGAGCAAAATATAAAAGTAGTGCCACGAAGGGCCGAATACCTGTATTATCCAGAGCATTACCAAACGAAAGTACTGGTACCACGCAGGGTTTAAAAGCTACGGTCACGCAGGACCAGCTAAACTGTTTCAAAGAAAGTCTTTTTTCAAAACTTACCAAAGGTTTAGTCCAGGCTTTGGACATCTGAGTTTGCCCTGACAGGTTCTTCAGTCGTGACATCTCCTACAGTCACATTCTCCTCCAAGTTGATAGGTTCAGGATTTGAATCTCGAACAGGAGACTGGACAGTCTGAGCTCCAGAGGGAATATCTTCTTCTATTCCAATAAAGTCTTCAATTTGTTGTTCAACATCATCTTCCGGAGGAACTTCTTGCTCTTGGGAAGCTGAAGCACGGCTGCTCGGTAGTTCATTATCAATCCAGAGAGGAGAATCCTCAGAAACGCCAACTTTTGTTAAACAAGTTTCCCAGCAAGCAATCCAAATCTGATCTTGGATAGCAGGAATCTGTTCAACATAATTAGCAGTTGTGGTGTCGAATCCCTTCTGGTACCCTTCTTCATATGCAGCTTTCTTGGCATTATCAATTTCTGATAGAGCCTGGTTGAGACTCTCTTCGGCAACCTCAAGTTTTTCTTTGGTTTGGTTGAAATCAGACTTGGCTTTGTCTCTTTCTCGTTCCAACCTGGCGATTGTTCTGAGCATTCGGGTGTTGTCATTCATCAGCCTGACTCTTTCAGCATCAGCTTCTTGGTATTTCTTACCCAGAGTAACCATCTTTTGAATAAACTGACAAAAGATTTAAATAGTCAGAAACAGTTGTAGCAATACAAGTTTGATAGCAAATACACGTATCGACCTTACAAGGAAAAACAAAAGTACCAAATTCCTTGATGCCGCTGACAAGTCCAGTAGAAACGAGCCAATCAGGTACAGATGCATTTTCTTTTTGCATATCTACTGGGAGCAGCAATCCTTGAGCTAGGGCAAGTGCGGTTTCAGATGAACCAGCACTATCCCCGACGTGAACGGGACAGTCCCCCCTAGTGAAAGGAGGAGTCCACGTCTGAGGGAGGACTTGAGTGGTTGGTGAGATGGGATGATGGGTTTCGGTATCTGCTTAAGAAGCAGTACCATCTTGATCATCTACCCTTGGGCGTTTGTCTCTGTGAAGGTCAGCAGCCTCTGTGGTGGTGTCCACTTCTCGAGGAGAAGATGATGACCGTGCGGATCCTCCCCTATTACGACGAGATCGTGGGGGAGGGGCTCCAGTTGAGGCCACCTGCCCAGTCCCACGTCCCCGAGAAGAGACGGTGACGAGGGAGCTGAGATTTATGGGCTGGCGTGTCATAGTGCTCGAGATAGGAGGAGATAGAGAATAACCTGAGGATGAGGATTGGCTGGTAACACAGATGGGCGCTGGCTGTTCGGGTAATGGTAGAGAGGAGGCCTGACTCCGTGAGGATCTTCGAACTCTTATTCGTGGTAAAGGAATTCCTTCGAAAATTGGGAATTCACCCGGTTGGCCGGCTACTGTCACTCCAATGTTAGCTCTGGTACTCCTAAGCTGGGAAGCAGTGGAGGTGGAAGCGGTACTGGTGCTGGGATGAGCGAGCCTTCTGTCTATAACCCCTCTATATGAAGGGTCGTATCCCAGAAGAACTTCTGCGTTGCGACCCCGACCAGCTGTAGAAGTGCCAGGTTCACCTGTATATTTTAGAACCTTGTTGATGTCCTCTGTTCGGATGTTGCTCGGAACGCGTCTGGGACGATAGTTAGCGTTTTCAGCTGTCAGATCACAATTGTAACAGCAAGATTAGACACATGTAAAGGCTATGAGAAAGCGGTAAACGAAAATATTACAAACTTATTGAAAGAGGAGTATTACGTGGGTATCCCCATATGTGGGGGCAGTGGAGTCCCACCACTTGACCATCCTCTCCTAATGGCTCGAAAGCTCCAGTAACGTATAAGAAGTCAATCTCATGATCCCGAGCAGAATCCGGCAGGTTGAGCACGAGACGCTTTTCTGCCCTTCTTACTTTGAAATAAAAGGTGTTATATTCAGGGTTTAGTACAATACTGTACCACCACTGAATGTCCCAGATCCCTAGCTGGGTCCCTAGAATTCTATTTAAAGCAATTACTCCATTTATCAGCCTAAAAACATTTGTTGATACTTGCATGGGGGTGAGTCGATACCAGTTTAGGATCTGACGGAGTAATGGGTGAAGAGGAAATCGGACCCCACCTTCGACGATGGCCACGATAGGGATGCACATTCTATCCCAGGAGCCACCATCCCTATCTGCTCCTAAAGGGGCGAGTTCGAGCCCCACATTATCAGGGATATTATACTCAGACCTAAACGTCGCCATTGCGGCGGGAGTATCACAGAATTTCCTAAACTTACTGGGTCTAGGAGGGGTGTCATGTTCATCCGCCATGGATATACTCGAAGAAAAAGTAAATGAAAGAATGGGCGTGATTGAAACCCTAGAAATGACCACAATCTGAGAATGAAATCTCAGATGAAAACCTAAGCAGAAGAAATGGAGTTAGAACGAAAGTCTTACAACGATACCGTGATGATTTCTTGGAGTACAATCGAATTTGCAGACGGCAGCAATGGCAGAAAGCTTAGGACTGAAAGTTCGAATGTTTTGGATAAAAAACCAAAAAGAGCCCTTTCAGCGGTTTAAAGGTGAGAGACGGAGACGAAACGTCTCCTCTCACACCGTTACAGGAAAAAGTAACGGAAAGCCGAAACCGTTCTGACGCCGTTTCATAGAACGTCAGTTCGAAGTTAATGCTAGGCATACGAAAACGTGCCACGTGGAGTCGTTTACCCCGAAATGGTATAATGACATAGGCGCCAAAAGGCATCAATGAAGTATTGAAATTATGATTGCACGGGATCAAAAGAGTTTGGTCTAGATAGAATTCTGTTTCTAAGCGTCATATATTACCCCCGAACAGTGGTAAATACATGAAGCTGGGGAGCAATTGTAGGGAGGTATTCCCGAGCAGATACATTTAGTTACCAAACACGTGATGTTTGGGAACACGTGGTAAATACGACTGGACTTATCGCCGAGCAGTTCGGTGAACAGCGATATGGACCAGTGATATGAGAAGTCATGGCTATAAATAGACTATTCGGTTATGATACAGCCGAACAGATGATGTAAAGAACCTAGCACGTGATACGAGTGATCACGGGTTAAAAGCAATGCAATCGATATCCGAATAAATGGTACGTGGAACCATAGTTTGAATATAGACAGGACAGTCATCATGCTAAACAAGTGTTCGGCAATATGGACTAGTGACATGAGAAGTCAATGGTCCAGGAAGGTTGTACGGGCTCAAGGACCAGTTACATGTGAGGTAACTGGTCCAAGCCGTCTGTTCGGCTATGAGACGGCCGAACAAAGATGGAACTCCAATCGAGAGTAGGAGCAGAGAGAATACTCTGGAAGATTCCAGAATAGTCATGTCTCATATAGGGATAAAGATCCCAAGAATATAGGATCTGAGAAAGATACCCAACGAGTATGGGATGTTCGGCTCTTAAAGGAAAAGAATCCTAAAAGGACTCTTTTCCATAAACTGATAAAGGAAACGAGACTCCTTGATATCCTGGGTTTCCTATACGAGTTAGGAATCCTATGGCAATAAGGATGCTTGAACAGCAAGCATCCATAAATCTATAAATATGAGGAAAACCTAGAGGTGAGAGGTACGCAATACGTTGCATTATTATTGCTTTCCTACTGATAATTAGGGCTGAGTTTTCTAGTACGTGATACTAACAAAGGCATCGGAGGGCCTTTGCCACGAGAGGCAAAGGTGCACTCACCCCCTGTCTATTTTGCAGATTAGGGTTCAGACGTCGAGCTAGGGTTCCGGTGAAGAGGCACGAATAAGCCGTTGCAATCCAGTTGATCCGAAGCGTCAATTGTTTTCATCCCCCTACACAAATGATTCATGGACTCTTCTGCATCCAATTCACTTCCAAGATTTACGTGCACAGGAGTGTGCACAGTAAGAGTGTTCTTAAGGTCCATTAAAATATTAAAGCCTTCGAGTACCTAAAACACAAAAATCAAGCATTAAACATTGAGTAATAATATAAATGGACTTACCAGTGATAAATTAAGGGGCGCTTATGTAAATATTTACGCGCTTATCATACCCCCCAACTTACACTTTGCTAGTTCCAAGCAAAGAAAACAAAATGTAACTAAAGAAAATAAATTAGAACTGATAGTTCTTTTAAACCCCCAGGCGGCCCCGGTAGGACGAGTGAAGTCTCGTGAGGGTTTTCAGCAGTGATTACCCACAAAACACAAGGAACCCTTCCACATGAAATCCGCAACTTGTCATGCAATTCATTGATCTATCCAGCAAAGAATGCAGCTACCACAAAGATATAAGAAGGCAGCAAATAGTTCTAAACGCTATCAAGTCAAGAAATAAACCATGGCACATAGTCTTAGCGTGTGTGTGATATGGGCCTCAACCACAAGTTTGCAATGATTAACCGCTCTTTCCGGTCCGAGTCTTGACTTCAATTCTCACAGTGTCATGCACTCACAAAGAAAAATCACTCGAAACAAAGGTGCATATTTTTGAACTCTCAAGTGTGTGGTTAGAAGTAATATAAATGAAAGCAAAGTACTCGCACACTATGACACGAAAAGAACGCTCTTTATGGTGGACACTCGATCTCATGAATGGAACACCAAGCATTGGAACTCTCTCTCTCATTCATCAGTCCACTTTCCATCATCCCTAGGATCAAATAGGACTTTATTTTTGGTTGTAATGCGGGGTAAGGAGAAATATTTCAAGGTTAGGGTAAAACATCACATGTCCAAGAATAGGCAAACAACTTAGGGCAAATTTAACAATGTGAGCCCAATTTTTTTACTTTTTCAACTCTACTTTATCTTTCCTTCTAACCTTTCAACATTTTCCAACCATAAAGCATGATTCCTCCTTTTTCAAACATATTGGTGCCCCTTTCTGCTTCTTTTTCTTCTCTTTTTTTTTTTTGTAGTATTTCTTTTTTTTTAAAGGGACACCACCAATTCAGGCACAAAAATTCACAAACTACCCAAAAATTTTACCATTACATTCTTGCCTTTCTCCAAACACAATATGGAAGGTGGAGCTAACCAAGAAAAGGCTAAGTATAAAAGGCTCAAAGTGGCTTGCAAGAGATAAATGTGAAACAAAAGAACGAACATGCTCAAATAACAAAGACGGCCTATAATCCTCTCCAAAGGGTGAATCATCCATATGTCAAAACAAACCCAAGAGATATTTTCAATAAATTCCAATGCTTAGCAATCAAGAATAATCCTCTCCAAAGGGTGAATCATCCATATGTCAAAACAAACCCAAGAGATATTTTCAATAAATTCCAATGCTTAGCAATCAAGAATAATGAGACCTCAATGAATTGACTTTTTTCATGACAAACTAAGAGTTTACTTGACACCACTCCAACAAAAAAGATAAGGCACGAAAGCTCACTAGGGCATAAGTCTCCACTAATCTAGCCATCAAGAACAGTCAATTCACAACTCACTAGTGATCAAAGCCCACGTATATGTGAAGTGCCAAGAGTGCTAAACCAATGTGTCATAATCAACTTCTTAAGACAAGCTAGCAAGTAGAACTACCATGCCAAAAACAGATATCATTACGGTAGGCAACACACCTCAATTCAGTTTTCCAATGAATAATCACAACTAGTTCAAACCGCATGCAAAAGGGTCCCACTATTTTTTAATTTTTCAAAATTTTTATTTTTTTTTGGATTTTTAAGAACAAACTACAAAGTAGTCCCTCTCCCCAACTTGAACCATTCGATGCCCTCATTGAAAGTAGAAAAATAAAAAGATAGGACAGAAAAGTAAAAGAGAGGAAAGGTATCACCTCGAAAAGGAAGAACATAGCAAACTATCATAGCAAGAGGGAGACCCCCCAACTTGGATTAAACAACCTGCAAAATGTTAGCCTCCAAAACAACAAAATATATACTAGAAAAACAACTAAAGAACATAAATAAAGGCAAGGAGTTCAAATAAAATAAAATAAAAATCCTTCCACTTTCTTCACGCGAAAGACACGGGTACTACTTTTCTCCCTTGTCAAAGACTGTGGTTCCTTACTTGTTGGAAGAGCAATATGCATAGGATTCAACGATATCTTGAGAAGTGGTGCCATCATCTAATAAGCTGCCACTCCCTCTGGGGCTACCAGATTCCTTACCCACCACTCGGCTTATGAAGCAATCTCCGCCAAGCTGGACACTAAAGTCGGATGGTTCAGACAGATTTCTCGCTGCTAACTACGTGCTGGCCGCCAGACCCAACCTCCTAAGTACTACATACGTAGCTTTGACAAGGTGGCTATACCAGACCGTTGGAAACCGTTCAAGCACGGCAAACACTGGAGATATCACAAACTCCATGGATTTTAAGTCTCCTAGACTTCCAATGAAAGCCTTAATCTATATAAATTGGGTCCATCAAAGTAATGGACTCCACTGGGGCACCATCCACCACGCCATCACCAATTCCTTCCACGTAAGGTTTAAGCAATTGGCCATTGATCTTGAAAACATTACCAACACGTGGATCCTTAATCTCTACAGCTCCATGGGGGAAAACACGAATGACAACATATGGACCATCCCACCGTGACCTCAACTTACCCGGGAAAAGTTTAAGTCTAGAATTAAAGAGCCACACTTTTTGACCAACTTCAAAGGACTTTCTAACAATGTGTTTATCATGAAATGCCTTAGTCCTATCCTTATAAATTTGTGCACTATCATATGCTTCATTGTGCAACTCTTCCAGTTCAGCAAGCTGGAGCTTACGATGTAACCCTGCAGTGGCCATATCGAAGTTAAACTTCTTAATGGCCAACATAGCTCTATGCTCCAACTCAACGGGCAAATGACATGCCTTACCAAAAACTAACCGGTAAGGAGACATGCCAATAGGGGTCTTATAAGCTGTACGGTAGGCCCATAAAGCATCATCGAGCCTTAAAGACCAATCTTTTCGATCGGGCCTAACCGTCTTTTCAAGTATGCGTTTAATCTCCCTATTTGACACTTCAACCTGCCCACTAGTCTGAGGGTGATAAGGTGTTGCCACCTTATGAGTGATAGAATACTTTTGCACTAGGGCGGCGAAATGTTTATTGAGAAAATGAGTGCCCTCATCACTAATAATTGCCCGCGGATAGCCAAAACGAGTAAAAATATTACTTTGAAGAAACTTGACCACAACGTTGTGGTCATTGGTCTTGGTGGCTACCGCTTCCACCCACTTGGACACGTAGTCCACTGCCACAAGAATATATGCGTTCCCATGCGAACATGGAAACGGACCCATAAAGTCTATCCCCCAAACATCAAACATCTCCACAACAATGATGGAGGACAATGGCATCATATCACGACGCGAAATATTGCTGGTTTTCTGGCACGTAAGGCATGCCTTGCAAAACATATATGCATCCTTAAACAGAGTGGGCCAATAAAAACCGCTTTGTAAGACCTTCGCCGCCGTCTTCTTCCCACTAAAATGCCCTCCGCACTCAAGTGAATGACAAAAAGTGAGAATGCTATGGTACTCAGTCTCAGGAACGCACCTCCTAATCACCTAGTCCGAACACAACTTAAAGAGTTCTGGATCCTCCCAAAAATAGTGCCTAACCTGCGCATAGAAACGGTCCTTGTCATGCTTGGACCAATGAGGGGGAAGCGCGCTTGTGGCTAGGTAGTTGACTATGTGTGCATTCCATGGGGGTCGCACTTGTGACACCTCAAAGAGCTGCTCATCGGGGAATGAGTCCTTGAAGGGCAAGGTGTCACCAGAGGCATCCACTAGGATCCTCAATAAGTGGTCCGCTACAGAATTTTCAGATCCTTTCTTGTCTCGAATCTCCACATCAAACTCTTGGAGGAGCAGAATCCACCTAATCAACCTAGGTTTGGTCTCCTTCTTAGAAAGCAAATGCCGCAAAGCAGCATGATCAGTGTATATTACGACCTTCGACCCTAAAAGGTAGGACCGAAACTTGTCAAGGGAAAAGACCACAGCAAGTAATTCCTTCTCCGTAGTGGTATAGTTCAACTGCGCACCGGAGAGGGTCTTACTCGCATAAGAAATGGCGTGAGGGACCTTGTCAACCCGCTGGCCCAAAATAGTACCGACTGCGTAGTCGGATGCATCACACATAATTTCAAAGGATAGAGACCAGTTGGGGGACTGCATGATAGGTGCTGTGGACAACGTCTCACGGAGCTTCACAAAAGCTCTCATACAAGCCTCATCAAAAATGAAGGGAGCGTCCTTAGTCAAAAGATCACACAAGGGCTTGGTGATTTTCAAAAAATCCTTGATAAAACGCCTATAGAACCCAGCGTGTCCCAAGAAATAGCGAATTTGCTTGACTGATGAGGGGGGAGGAAGTCGAGAAATTAAGTCAACTTTTGCCTTATCAACTTCAATCCCCCTCTTAGACACTACGTGGCCCAAAACAATCCCCTCCTGAACCATAAAGTGGCTCTTTTCCCAACTTAGGACCAGGTTAGTCTCCTCGCACCGTTTAAGCACCTTTGCAAGATTTTGGAGACAGGAATCAAAGGAGGCCCCAAAGACCGAGAAGTCATCCATGAATACTTCTACAAATTCCTGCACCATATCATAGAAAATAGCCATCATACACCTTTGAAAGGTCGCAGGTGCATTGCATAAGCCAAAAGGCATGCGTCGATAAGCATAAGTACCATAAGGACAGGTGAAGGTAGTCTTCTCTTGATCCGCTGGGCCAACGGCCACTTGGTTATATCCGGAATAGCCATCCAGAAAACAATAATAGCTCTGGCCCGCCAACCTCTCTAGGATTTGATCAATAAATGGAAGTGGAAAATGATCTTTCCTAGTCATGAAATTGAGCTTTCGATAATCAATACACACATGCCAACCAGTCGTCATGCGTGTGGGCACAAGCTCACCCTTATCATTCTCAACGACAGTAATGCCTGACTTCTTGGGCACTACTTGAGTGGGACTCACCCACTTGCTATCAGAGATGGGGTAAATGATACCCGCATCCAGCAATTTGACCACCTCCTTCATAACGACCTCCTTCATGTTAGGGTTCAACCTCCTTTGCATCTCTCTTGATGGTTTTGCATTTTCCTCGCAATGAATGCGATGCATGCAAACGGAGGGATCAATACCCTTGAGGTCGGCCACTGACCACCCTATCGCACCCTTGTGCGTTTTAAGCACCTCAAGTAATTGACCGTCTTGCTCAGAAGAGAGGTCAGAGGCAATGATCACGGGCAAGGTGTCGTCGTGGCCAAGAAAAACATACTTCAGAGAAGCCGAAAGAGGCTTCAACTCAAGCTTTGGTAGGGCTTCTACGGAGGGAAGAGCTGGAGTGCTAGACAAAACAGGTAAAGGCTCGAAAGGAGTTCGCCAGGTAGATTTGGCCATACAAGGTGCGAGGTCTAACAAAGAATTGACCTCAGCAATGGATTGGTCAATATCGAACTCCTCATAGCCAAAATGGGCAAGACATGTCTTAAGAGGATCCTCAACCAAAATGTACAGCAACGCCTCTTCTACTAACTCATGAACGACATCGACTGCAAAGCAGTCTTCCTCCTCGTGAGGCTGTCGAGCGGCCGAATACATATTCAGACTCAGTTTCATATTGCCAAATGATACCTCCATCACTCCACTCCTCACAGAAATTTGTGCATTGGCCGTGGCTAGAAAGGGACGACCTAAGATGACAGGTGTTTGAGATTTAAGGGATGTGGGATGGACTGGCTCTGTGTCAAGGACAATGAAATCAGCAGGAAAGTAGAAATTGTTCACCTTGACAAGGACATCCTCTAACATGCCTCGTGGGGCTTTCACAGAACGATCGGCCAACTGTAGAGTAACCGATGTGGGCTTCAACTCACCAAGCCCCAACTCCTCATACACAGAGTATGGTAAAAGATTGACACTTGCCCCTAAATCTAAGAGTGCCCTACTAATAAAGTGATTGCCTATGACACAAGAGATTGTGGGCACACCAGGATCAGCAAGCTTGGGGGCAGTGTTAGATTGAAGAACAGAGCTAACTTGGTGAGGAATGGGGATGGGCTCTAAAAACTTGGCTCGAGCCTTCCGCTTGTGAGTGCACAAGTCCTTAAGGAACTTGGCATAAGAAGGGATCTGCTCAATGGCATCGAGCAATGGGATGTTCATCTTAACTTGCTTGAACACCTCCATGATATTATCAGTGGATACTCCCTTCTTGCGAAAGGGTGAAGGTGCATTCAGACAAATCGGGAAAGGTGCCTTAGGAATATAAGATGGGGTCTCAGATGACCCTGGAACAACTGTGGACACTGGATCGATCTCCTTCTTCTTAGACCTCTTATCAACCCTAGACCTCTCAGCGACAGGTGGAGACACTTTCTCCTTCGCTTTCACCTCCTCCGGTCGGGTCTCTACATCTCTCCCATTTCTGAGGGTGACAACTAATTTCGCTTGTTCATGACCTTGCGAATTGTCAATATGGTGCATCCCTCGTGGGTTGGCCACTGGCTGACTTGGTAATCTACCCTCATCCCGATGATTAAGAGCATTAGCTAGCTGACCCACTTGGGTTTCCATCTTGGCAATGGATTGAGAGTGGGAGTAAAGCAATTGAGAGTCAGCTTTCATTTGTTGGCAATTGGCTCTCATTTCAGCCATGGCCTTCAACATTTGCTCCTTAAAAGCTGGTGTCCTTTGGGAGGACGCAGAAGGAGCAGGAGGTTGTTGGTACTGGGGTGGTGCAGGTGGTGGACAATAGGCCTGTGTGTTGGAAGTATTAGAAAATGAAGGCCTCATAGGTTGGGCAAATGGTTGCCCTTGGTCTGGCTGTCGCCATCCAAAGTTGGGATGTTTCTTCCAGCCGGGGTTGTAAGTATGAGAATAAGGGTCATTCGCTGGCCTACCCAACCCCTGGGCTGCGTTCAAATGCTCTTGAAGAAATTCTGGAAATTGAGATGCCATGTGGCACTCATTTATTTGATGGCATGGACTGGAGCACAATTGACAGACCTCCGCAACAGCAGCAGGAGGTGAAGAATGTGAAGGACCATGACCCAAAGATAAAAAAGTGTCAAACTTGCGGGTCAATGCATCTACCTTATAGGAAAGATCATCAGAGCGGCCCACCTCATAAAGGCCACTATGTTTTGAAGAGGTAGAAGTTGTCCTATTTGTGCGAGATGATGCAGCTCGGTGTCGTGAATTCTCCGCTAACTGCCCAAACAAGTCCCACCCCTGATTCTCATTCTTAAGCATAAATGTGCCTCCACATGAGGCATCCACCATATATCGGTGTTGTTCGCATAGTCCATCGTAGAAACATTGGACTAATTGCCATTTAGGAACTTGGTGGTGTGGACAACTCCTAATAATATCATTAAGCCTCTCCCATGCTTGGTGAAATTGTTCGCCTTCTTTTTGATAAAAACTAGTGAGTTCTTGGCGAATTTCTTTTGTTTTGCCTATGGAAAAGTACTTTTTCAAAAACTCATTTTTCATTTGATCCCAAGAGTTGATGCTATTCGGTGTCAAAGTATTAAGCCAGTATTTGGCTTTATCTTTAAGTGAGAATGGGAATAGCTTCAACCTAAGGGCATTATCAGTGAAATGCTGAATTTTAACAGTGGAGCAAATCTCTTCAAAGTCCCCTAAATGCCGATATGGGTCCTCGTTATCAAGTCCATAGAATGATGGGAGTGTTTGTAACAAACTGGACTTGATTTCAAATTGTGTTGAGGCAGTGGTAGGCAATGTTATGCATGATGGCGAGGTGTAAGCGGATGGGAGAAAGTACCCTCCGATCGCAGGTGGAACCTCAGCCTCTATTCTTTCAGCCATTCTAACAAGTTGAAGTGAGTGAAGACCAAGGGTTACGAGAGGCTGCTTGATTAGCTCTAAAGGTCCGTTCGATCTCTGGGTCAAAATTATCAAGTAATGGGTCCAATAATAAACGACCAAACATATAACACAAAATGTCCCTAACTCAAATAAAAATAAAAATAAACAAAACACTAAAACCAAGAACAATAAGAAAACTCACAGCGCCTAGAAAAGCCAATTGAATTTATTGTCAAGCTGCAATGTTGCCGCTTACTTCTTACTCCTGTGCGCTACAATTTCTCGATTCCTGTGCTTGACACAATAAAATGCTAACAAAGAAAGAATGCAATTAACAAATATGAGGAATAATAAAAAAATAAAAAATAAAAAAAATACTTAAACTAGGAATTAAAATAAAAATCAACTAAAACAACGCAACCGTGCTTGTAATCCCCGGCAACGGCGCCAAAATTTGATCGTGTCGTTTCCGTATCAAAAATAATTAATAAAACAGAATAATTACTACTATCTAAAAGATAGCGGTAAGTACTCCGAGTATCGTCCTCAGGGATTACGAAGGCTGAATTGCAATTGTTCTAATTAATTTCTAACTTAATTCAGAAAGAGATTTGATTGTTGGATTTCGAAAATATTAAAAGCTAAATTAAATTAAAGCAATTAAGAAATAACTAAAGTTTATGAGAGAAAAGATCTAGGGTTTCGAATCCACTCGACCCGTTGTAACAATATTTATACGATGGTAAAGGTTAATTATTCGAATCAATCCGGATGTCGTTAGGGTTCGCGGACCCTCACGGTATCGCCTAATAATATTTATGAATCACCAAATAGCATGGGGTATCGCCGCCTAGCACGATCCGTCTCTGTGGCACGAATCGTCTAATAGTACGACGCGTCTTACGGAGCATAACCCATCTTACTCAGTTATCACAAACAATTAAGAACTGTTGCATGAACGTGCATAAAAATCTAGAAAATTATACACAAGATTTGATAGAGAAAATTAATACCGCATATAAATCCTTATATTATACAACCACGATTCGAATAATAAAACTCTAAATCAAAATATAAACATTATTACTCAGATATCGAGTTTCATCTATACCCTAGAAGAGACTTTAGCCGGACATCGGAGAGGAGAACATCGGACTGATTTTTCTGTTGACTGCCGTACTGTTCTCTTTTTCTTCCGAATGCGTGTGAGTCTGCGCCGCTCTCTTTTTTCTCTGTAATGCGTAATAATAATCCTCGCCCTCTGCTCTACCTTTATAAAAGCTGTAGCCGACCCTTTTTTAATTCCCTCTTCCGTGGGCTCCACGCAGGCAAGCCTCTAGCAAAAATCTTTTTTCCAAAAATGGTAGCCCATGCCCATAGCTGAGAATGGCCTAGGCCTTTCTTTTGCTTGGTCCAATTATAAACAAAATAGGAAGTGTTTGGGCCCACCAAACATGAATCTGTACAAATGATTCATGGACTCTTCTGCATCCAATTCACTTTCAAGATTTACGTGCACAGGAGTGTGCACAGTAAGAGTGTTCATAAGGTCCATTAAAATATTAAAGCCTTCGAGTACCTAAAACACAAAAATCAAGCATTAAACATTGAGTAATAATATAAATGGACTTACCAGTGATAAATTAAGGGACGTTTATGTAAATATTTACGCGCTTATCAAGTCCCCAATCATTGGGGGTATGGGCGGGGGAGGATTGGAGACAGACCTCTATTCGGTTTAGTAATTTTAGTATACAAGGGTAATTTGGTCATTTTAGTATATATGGGTATTATGGTAATTTTAGTATGCATGGGTAATTTGGTCATTTAAATGTACAAGGGTGATATGGTCATTGCAGTGTATATAGGTATTTTAGTCATTTTTAATTTTAATTGGGTTAATGGGCGGGTTGGATTTGATTTTAGGGGTTCTGACTGGCCGGCCCAATTTTGTCAAGGGGTTTCCTTCTAATCTCGTCGCTTGTCAATTCTATTCCACATAAGCCCTATCTTAAGTGAAGTATCCAAAATACCCCTTTTATTAAAGACTTCCAGAGCTTCGTGAGGGAAAGGAGTACTCGACGAGGGAAGTGTATGTGCGCTGCCTTGGGATATTCGCCAAGAACCTGGTTAGGGCAGCGGAGCACCAGGCGCTGGACCCCATTGCGGTGCACGACGTCACGCCCTTCTCCGATTTGTCGGCGGAGGAGCTTCGCCTGCTTTTGCGACGTCTAGTGGATCCCGAGCCCGATTTTCAAAGCCCTTCGGTTGAACTCTGACTGAACCGCGACCGCCGATCTTGGTCCCTCCTCCTTTGAGTTCGAACCAATTCCATTACTACTGTTGCTACTTGACGGATTCAGCACCGACGCGAACGATTTGCGTTGCTTCTCCGCCATGTTCAGGAACTCCTCTGGATTGTCATTACCGTCGTCGAGACCTTGGCTTTGGTCACCATGTTCTGCTATTTCTTCATGTTTCTGTGGCTGTAGTGTCCAATTAGGGTGTAATTTCTTAATCTTTTTGATTTCCTCTCTCTCCCTATATCTGTGATGTGTATATATGTATATATATTTACATCCACGTATCTGTCAGTTTGAGAAAAGTTGAATAAAAATTCCAAATCCATGGGGTAAGATTTTGAATTTGGGGGAATTTGGGGGTTTGGTGGTTTTATTTTCTTATTGCAGAGAGATTTGATGGTTTGAGACAATTAAACTGTACAAAATGCAGAATTCACAAGTCCCAAATGCAGAATTCACAAGTCCCAAAATGCAGAATTCACATGTTCAAAAGACAGAATGCACCCTTGATCCAAGGATGTGAATTCTGTAAACGGTGTGAATTCTGTAAAGGCGTGTTAATTTCTGCAAACGGGTGTGAATTCCATGGGATGTGAATTCTATGAGGTGTGAATTCTGGGGGATGCGAAAGGGGTGTAATTATGTGGAGTGTGAATTTTGAGGGGTGTGAATTCTGTGGGGTGTGAATGCTGGGGGATGTGAATTCTGGGCGGGGTGTGAATTCAGTGGGGGATGAATTTTGGGCGGTGTGTGAATTCTTGGGAGTGTAAATTCTAGGAGGTGTGAATTTTTTGGGATGTGAATTATGGGAGGTGTGAATTCTTGGGGTATGAAAAGTGATAGGAGTAAAATAGTAAAAGCATCTTTAAAAAGGGTCTAGATTGGATAGCATTTTAAAAAAGGGTTTGTATGGAACCCCATATAAAATTTGGGACCGGCCAGGAATTTTTCCTTGATTTTAAATAAATGGGTTGAGTTGGGTTGGGTATGGGTAATTGGACTCCTAACTAATTGGGTCTAAATGGGTTAATGACCCATTAAAGACCCAACCTACTTATACCTTTCCCAATTTAGCTCAAACCCCCCATTTGACACCCCTACTATTAAGCATGCGAGATCGGTGCTACATCCACATAGCACAATACCAAGATTCAAGCATCCAGAGGAGAGTATTTCAAGGAAAGTAATATAACACCCACCACTTTTCAATATTTTGTTTTCATCTATTGTAGCCGGTCAAAGCATTTATTAAGATAGAGGCTCCATTATCATATGTTGTTAGCTCTTAAATGTTCGTAATCAACTATGATTAATATTTTTTAGTCACTTACATTGAATTATCAATTTGCAGGAAAAAATTGATAATAACTTATACTCCGTATTTCGTCCGTCAGATTCAAAAAGCACATAATGTCCAAGTGGTTGGTTCATCTATTATATTGATCAAGAAATTAATGGCATCCAAGAACTCATAGGAATGGGATCACTGAATAAGGAGAGTTTGGGTTAGGAAAAAATCTTTCTTTGGAATGCAAATACTCGGCATGTATCTATAAATAAGCACAGTGGGTTCTCTAAAACTTTAAATGGAGAATTTCCAACCCATCTCTAAAACTCTAAAATGGAAAATAGATGTGACATATTAGAAGGAGATTTTGTAATTTATTCCCATTTTTTGCATTTTATGAAAGAATCTATAAGGAACCCATCGTACTTTTTTTGTCTCCAAAATGGAAGTATGGTCTCCATACAGTAGAAAGGGAGCTCGACTTGGAAGGAGCAGACACGGCTACAACCAAAGAGGAGGGAAAAAAAAGGAGAGCTTCTATTGTTATATATCAGTCCATGAGAGGCTAAAATATTCTAGGTTATGGATTGAGGATGAAACCTCATGTTTCATTAGTAAGTATTTGCGTACTCTTTATTTATTTTCCAGATGTTTGTTTTCAATGAATAATCGTTCTTACCTCATTTTAATTTATAATTTTGGATTCAATCATGTTTTTTCCATGATTTGGGATTGCTAGCTAATTATTTAGCCCTATTATACAACTCTTGATTTCAAGAATTAGATATTTCTAGTGATTTGTTTTTGAATGGATACATATGATTTTATGGGAAAAAATATTAAGGCAAGAAAGAGCGTACACAAGTTGTTAGCCACCAAATTATTGTGAAGAAAAGGTTAATAAATAAGACTTTGCTAGTAATTGCTATGAAAACATGAGTATGGATTCTAAAACCTTAGTTACTTTCCTTTGATCAAGTTCGTTCAATCATCAATTTATTCATTTAATTTTACTATGGCTGGTTTGGTTCTTAGTTAAAATTAAAATCACACGCTTTTGTTTACTAGGTTAGGGTTTAATCAATTTAGGTTTACTTAATTTTCGTACAAAAATCACAAGTCCCTATTGGTTCGATCTCACCCTTACATAACTATACTTCAATACGATTCGTGTGCTTGCGAGTACATTAAAATTTTACAATAATGACCAAGCAATAACCACTGCACTTTTACTCGTAAATTCTAACCTTTATATGGGTAGAGGTGCATCACACATGAATTTTGTGGCTTTCTAATGGCCACCTTGCCAAATCCATCGGGGTTAGTATCGATCTACCATCTATTAATTAGTCTGAGTGTTGTTCAATTTTTCCTATTTTAACAGTTTGGGGCCGGCCGAATACGTAATGCTGTGAAAACTGTTCTTGATACAGAATTTCTATGAAGAAGTACCCATCGAGAATGATCTACCAATGAACATGTACAAATATTAATCTTGTTTGTATAGTACTAGTCTATTATTTGTTTCCATTCCTTTTAATACTTCATCCGTCCCAAAACGTTTGTCTCTTCCGCAAAATGGAGTCTTCAAAATAATAGTACTACAATTTTCGCAAGAAGAATTCAAAAAAAATTTCAACAACTTACTAGACATCAACCAAGTTCTTTTCACTTCAAAAAAAAAAAAAAACCAAGTTCTTTTAATTCATGAAAAACGTTCAAAAATTATGTTATTTTCAAGACATCTTTTTGCAGACCGGACAAAGATTATTATGGGACAGATAGAGTACTAACTAGAAGATGAGCCTGTGCTTTGCACGTGGCTTATCCTAATTAAAAGGAACTTAAATTTGAGACGACACTGACAATTTGTGTTCTTTGTTGGTATTTGCACGTGAACAATACATAGTACTCTCTCCGTCTCATAATATTACACTTTGGAATTACGTGTTATTTTTAAATTGCATATATCTTTCAATCTACAAGGTTTATGTGATTTTCAAAACGGTGTTTAATGGAACTATTTGAAACCTATCAAACAAGATCCATGTTGCTTTTAAAAGACATTACGAATTAAAAGACACAGACAATTTTTCCATATGGCTAGAATAGTGAAAGTGTCCAACTTTTTAGGATGGAGGGAATATAAACTTAAGTGATGTTATGTAGACATTCACTTAGATGTAGGGATAGAATGGTACGAACCTGATTCTTTTTAATTGGATTAATGTATTGATTTTACCGATCTAATTTGATTGGGCTTTGGTTTGTTATTAACATACTGCGTATTTTCTCATAAAGTCGATTCAAATCTTACTATTCGGATGCATGTCACCATATTGATCTCAACTAGTAGAATTTTTGGAGTAAAGTGCAAGATCATAGAGGAGTAATATTTGGTACACTCTTAATTAAAATATTGGTTGAAGCATGTTTTATGAAACACTCTAATATTGGTACATTCCTCCCCAGACAAATGGTTGATGCAAACACTCTAATCTCCTTCGAAGCAATTAATACACTATAATTAATATTGGTATATGCAAATCAGCATGCATACATATAACTCCCTAGATAAATGGTGATTCCCAGATCGAAGTTTAAAATTGTGATTGATGCCTTAAGAAGAACTTTATTGTGATTTATACCTCCCTTACTCTATTTTCCTCTCACCCGTTTGGAAATGAAAACATCAGCCAAGGCTTATTAAGATCCGAGCCATGCGTGCAGAGATGAACAGCCAGATCGGCCGCTCGGCACCACTGCCAAGCACCCCCGCTTGGCAGCATCTCCCATTCCAGGCTAAACTAGACCTTTTGTACATTCCTCCATGTCCCGTTGGAAGCCTTTGCGACTTCCGGCACATAATAACAACAACGAACACATAGACAAAGGATCAAAGTTCACAACTCACAAGAAGGGTCTATACAACCAGATGGCTATAAAGGAATGCAGCCCATAATCTATTCCTCGGTAAAATCCATTTTAGGCATGATATATCGCTTCGAAAAACACTGACCCCAGTTGATCATATGCCATACTCGTATCAAGATTCAAAGCCAAAGAAAAGGTTCGACCATACCTGATATTTTTGACATAGTGCGGAGCTATCTGAGGACCAAAATCATTGTTCACGCGATAAAAAGCACATTGGCTTACACTGAGAATACGAGGCAATAACCACTAAAGCCTTTTCACCAACACCAAGAAAAGAATCTTGTAAGGTGAATTGCAGAGACTTGTATGGCAGAGTTTCTCTGTGTTCACAGGACACTGAACTTCGGGATAAGCAAAAACATGGGTGTAGTTGATGCTTCGAAGGAGATGCCCCAAGTGAAAGAACTTGTGAATTGAGTCCACAACACTTTAGAACCTATAATATTATAATGCAGCTGAAGAAAACCAGCCCCCATGACTTCAGGTCCTGGCGCTTTGCTAGCATGCATGTAAAAATGAGCTTTTTTAACTTCCCTGAAGGAGATAGATCTAGCTGAAAAACTGTTGCTAGCAACCCAAATTCTATGATCAACACATTGAAACACTGATTCCAAGTTTTAGACCGCTTCCAAAGTGATAGTTTTCTGCATATAGTCACAAGCAATGTCTTCGCTGCCTGCTCTACATTCCTCCATGTCCCTGCTCCATCTTCAAGCCCAACCAGCCAATAAGCACTGCCGTCTCTTGAAGATTTAGCATGAGGAAGCCATGTTCTTATCCCCTGCCTTCAATCACTAGGTTGTCTGTCAACTTATTTTGTCAATAAACCTACTCAACAATTGTGACATCTAAACCCATGACGGTATTATTTCAAACTTGTGTCAATATTTTGCAGTCTAAAACTAAATGAACCGATCTTTTACCTGAAAATATAGTTGAAAACGTTCCCTTACAAAAAGGGGTACATCGAACATAAAGAAAATGGCCCACACTAGTAGTGGAAGCACATCTGGAGGATCACAATAGTGAAAGATGAGCATTGAGAATCACAAAATTTTAAAAAAGGAAACAAAAAAGGAAAACATGATAGCATGAAGCCTTCCATGCCCTACCTAGAAAATGAGAACTGCATCTTTATTTATATTTTATTTGATTGTGATACAGGTACTGAAAAAAATGTCACCGCTGTGACCATAAAACATAGTAGTTTACATTGAAATGTCATTGCAGAAGATGGGTCATGGATGCTTGTATTTCTTCTAGAGATCGACCCTTCGTCTCAGGCACCAACTTTGCCACAAATAGAATGGTTGAGCCACAGATTGCAGCAAAGATGAAGAATACTCCTGAAGCAGCAAATCCAAACTAATAAGATTGATGAAAGTCAAAGAACTAAACACAAACAAAGGCACACAAAAAGCATGGGATCCCTTGTCCCTAGTTTATTGCCTCATGTCTCAATGTACTCCCAGTCGCATGATCCTTATTCGCATCATTCCAGTTGAAGGATTGCGTACCACACGTCTAAATTGTGGGATCGTAACAAAATTGCAATAACAGAGTGTATTTGTTTTAGCGTCAAATATGAAATGAAACAATATTTTGTTTTTAAAATTATTCATGTAGAACACGTTAAATAATCTATGAAACAGTATTTTGTTTTGGAAATCATTCATGTAGAACTCATTCCAGAGATCACTATGACCAATCCTTGTACATTTTACCTAGTTAAAGGGTCCACCATCTCTAGATTTTGCAATCTTAAGTTCAATTTTCTTTTCTTCCAAGAAGCAGTAATAACATAAATGCAAGACTTTGCCATAGGTTCCGATCTCTACTTACACCATTTGCAAGCTAAGGTGTACCGCATATCAAAATCTACGTTGCAAAACGTAATCAATCTATAACCAAACCAAACTGAGCCTTATCTCTCAATCACTTGGGGTCGGTTATATGAATCATTTTCCTCCATTGAGCTCTATCAAGGGCCATTAGTTCACACTAACCTATTATACTCATATCATTGCACACCACAGCATCTAATGTCAATTTAGGTCTACCCCTCCCCGTAGCATTGCTACCCAAAGCTATCATATCCGCTCTGTTAACTACTGCATCTCCTGGTCTATGGTAGACATGCACAAACCACCTTAGCTTATTTTCCCCCAAGTTCTCTTCTATGGGTGCTACACTTACCATCTCATGAACCGTTTCATTCCTAATCATGTCTCATCTACTTTTACCACACATCCACTTCAACATTCTCATTTTCGCTACACTCATCTTGTTCACTTGTTTCTTAATAAGCTAACATTCTGTCCCGTAAAGCATCGCTGGTTTCATTTCCATAGAATTTTTCCTTCAATTTTATGGGTACCCTCTTTTGTCACACAGTACACCAGTAGCGTTCCTCCAATTGAGCCACCTCACTTGGATCCTATGGGTTACATCATCGGCAATCTCTCCATCTCTACTAATAATTGAGCCTAAGTACCTAAAATGATCACTCTTCGGTATCTCCTGATCTTGGATCATCACTCTTTCTTCGTGCGCACTGCTGGTACAACTAAACTTGCACACCATATATTCAGTTTTACTCCTTATCCGAATACCCTTTGACTCTAATTCTTCCCTCAAAATTTCTAGTTTCGTATTAACACCTCTAGCGATTTCATCTATGAGGACAATGTCATCTGCAAACATCATATACCATGGGATATCCTCCTGAAATTGTCGAGTCAATTCATCCATAACTAAGGCAAAGAGGTACAAGCTCAAGGCTGACCCCAGATGCAATCCTACAGTGATTGGAAATTCACTCGTTCCCCCTACTGGTGATCGAATGGCAGTGACGACTACTTCATTCTGACCTAACCGTTGGAATAGGTTGATTTACCCCGAGCATAAGGCTAGGTCGTAGTCAGCATAATATCCGGAAGTCCGGTATCGTTCCCACAGAGAAAATCCTTTATAGCTTGCTAGGATTTTTAGAAGCGAGGGTTTGTGGCGTTTAGACGGCCAACTTTTGGTTTTGCTTTGAATGGTGATAAACACTTATGAAAACGACTAGAAAATGAGTTTAAACTTAATTTAACAAGCGGCAAGGCATTGGGGTAACGAATGCCCGTAACTTTAGCCATCTCACCATTCTCAACAAAAGACATGGTTGAATCGCACGGCATAGGCTATCAACCGGAAGATTTAACTAGGAAACCATTAAAGACTAGGAGTGTAGTTTGGTAAACAAATGAGCTCTTTCGTTCTTTTGGCAAACACGAGGCGAGACATAGCTCACAGAACCACATGAGCGAGCATATGATCACCGGAGATTAACATCGACAAGTTTTGTTACATAAAAGACGAACCACACACATTTACAAACTAAATTTCAAGTTTTTAGTTGAGAAAGGCAAGATAAACATAAGTCAAGAGGCATTAGTCACCCCGTGGCCAAGCCTAATCGACTATTCAAACATAATGAAGAGACTAGAAAGCTTGCTAACTATTGAGAACATGTTTACCCAATAAAATCGAAAATAAACTTGATTTTATAAAAGATCAAACACCTGCAAACAACTTTAATACTCGAGAAATTAACGTAACGTGAATACCTTGAAATGTTCTTAAGAAATTACAACTTGAAAAGCTTAAAAAGACATTAATGGAGAAAAACCTAAAAGTAGTAATGGGCTAGATACAAAATGGGTACTAACTCACAAAAATATCTAAGAAACATACTAATAAAGGCCAGTATTCCATAAATGGAAAGCCCAAAAAGTAAGAAATATCTGGCCGAAGACTCTCCGTATCGATACATATTATGATAAGTATCGATACCGTGCTGTTAAGACAAAAAGGGCCATTTCCCGGAGCTCTTCCGTATTGATACGGATTAAGGCCGTATCGATACGGTAGTCTCTGACTCCCCACGAAGCTAATGCGTATCGATACGGCCTTAATCCGTATCGATACGGGATAGTTATCTCCAGAACTTCAGGCAACTTCCAAGACTTGGCACCCGACGGCTCGCTGACTTGCCCGACACCTCACGCCTTTGCTCTTGGGTCATGCTGGCAGAAGTTCCACCGGGCAAGGATACTTGAACTTCCTTGGAAATTAGCCTCGTGATCAAAATACGCCATTTAAGAACGTTTTGCCTGAAACACTTAACAAACCACCTTACAAGCATTATTGAATAAAAAACGACAAATTATAACTATTATAGCTCAAACTAGAGGACTTAAACACCATGATTAAGCAATCTTAGGTGCTTATCAACGACACCTTCATACATGTTTCTAATCACCTCGATATACCCTTTGGTCACTCCCTTTCTCTCTAGAACCCACCATATGATGTCTCTAGGCACTCTATCATAAGCCTTTTCTAAGTCTATGAAAACCATATGGAGATCATTCTTCTTTGCTTTGTGTTTTTCTATCATTCTCTTTAATAGGTAGATAGCTTCCATGGTTGATCTAATAGGTAGATAGCTTCCATGGTTGATCTTCAGGCATGAACCCAAACTGTTTCTCTGACATCGCAGTCACCATCCTCAAGCGATGCTCAATAACTCTTTCCCACAACTTCATCATATGACTCATCAATTTAATACTTCTATAGTTGTTGCAGCTTTGAATATCTCTTTATTCTTATAGATAGGTACTAGAGTGCTCCTTCACTATTCGTCGGGCATCTTCCTAGTCATAATAATCTTGTTAAACAACTTCGTCAACCAAGTCACCCCCAGGTCACATAGACTTTTCCACACTTCAATAGGGATACCATCTAGTCCAAAGGCCTTACCCAGTTTCATCCTTTTCAAAGCTTTAACCACTTCGAACTTTTGTATTCTCCGATAAAGTTCATATTCTATATTCTCACCAGGTACATACTCTTCCTCCCCACTAAAGCCTTTGTGACCTATCACAGCCCCGAGTGGATCAAGGCGGCCCGAAAAACATTGTTTTGATTCGAAAAATTTGAAAAATCGCCACCCGGATTTATGGTTTGTCACCCGAGAAACCGTTTTAATTTTGAAAATGATTATTGAAATTGAAAACCAGAGACTCATTTAAAGTTTGGAAGCCATGTTACGAGAGGGGAAGGATTTTACAGCACCCCCTCGCCTGATACGAAATCGGTCTCTACTAAACATTTGCGGGATTTTTGAAAATATTTTGCTCCACTAAGCAAATAGCAAGTATTCAGGGTATATCAGATAAGAGGGTTCATGCATGTGTTGGTGTACAGTACATATTAATGAGATGATGCAATATGAAAAATGCTTGGAAATTGAAAGTGTTACTGAGAACACTCCCGAGCGCTCGGGACTGTACTCCTGAGCGCTTAGGAGTTCTGATATCCCATCTTACAAATTTTGGTTAGACAAATATACTACAATGTTTGAAATAATTATGCATTGTTAGTATCATGCATCAATGCTCAGCAAAGAATTTAAATGGTTAGGAACTGGTCATGGCCATCTAAACCTTGCTTCCTTACATTTGAAATCAAGATGGTTAGACCCTGGAAGAATTGGATCATTCTTAATACTAAAAATAAACTTTTTCACGAAAAAATATGATTTTTCGAACTGTATCACTTTTGAGCGCTCAGGATTAGTCCTGAGCGCTCGGGGGCATCCAAAGCCTATTTGAAACTTTTTATTTTGCAGCTCTTTTGCCCTTGTTTTTATGCTAAGGCTATTCGACCACACATCCAGCACGAAAACTGGAGTGGGCTGAATGGCCTCCCTCAGAAGGATAGCAGCCCCTTTTTTTTTAGTTTGAGAAGGAAAAGAATTCTACCTTCTTGATTGGAACTTGCTTCTTGACTGGATTTTAAAGATGGACAAAAATGAGAAAATATTAGAAACCAATACTGAATATAACACCTAGGTTCTCTGGATTTTCCTTGAAATATTTGAAGCCATTTTGATTTTTTTGACAAAATTTGAAAATATGGTTTTTCTTGCAAAGTGAAGTTTCCTTTCGAAAATGAGGGAGAGAGGACACAATATTTCGTCCCCCCAAAATGCAGCATGAGACTACCATTTATAGGGCAGGAGAAACATTTTGAATTTTGAAATTTTAAAATGAAAATAAAATTAAAATATTTTGAGAGGGAAAAACAACATGGCCATGGCCATGGCCATGTGGTCTTCTGAATTCTCTGATAGAGGTCACTGTAGCAAGACCGAATATTTGAATAAACATGACCATGTGCTGCTGAAAAAGCTGGAAATTCAGAGTAAAACAGTTGACCTGAGCTCTCAGGAGTGGTCCTGAGCGCTTAGAACAATCACTTCCGAGCGCTCGGAAGTGAGCAAAATCTGGCCTTTTGAAAATAGGTCTTGAGCGCTTGAGAATAGTCTTGAGCGCTTAGGATTGATTTTATCAAATTGATTTCGATTTTTGAAAGTCCAAGAGGCCAAATCCAACCGCAATCGAGGTCTGTATTCATCCAATTTCATTATCGGAGAGCCAAAAAGCCACAAATTAAGGACATTCAAGAGGTTCAAATTGGGGTGTCTTCAGCCTCCTTCATGTTTCTCATTTAACAACTTCTCGAAATACGACTTTCATCAATCCCTAATTGCCTATTCTTTCACCAACACCACCGAATTAATATCTTTTATACACTTAACTTGAGAAACGTCTCTAGCTCTCCTTTCTCGCAACTTGGCCAGTTTATAAATAATCTTTTCTCCATCTTTACTATTGAGTATAGCATAGAAATTCTCATAGGCTTTCAACTTAGCATCCCTAACAACTTTCTTAGCTTCCGTGCTAACTTGCTTATAAGTTATAACCCTGAAAATTTTTCTCATTCCGGTCCTTTTGCCACTTTTTAAAGCACTCCTTCTTGGCTTTTACCATGGTTTGAACCTCATCATTCCACCACCATACCTCATTAGAAATTGGACATTTTCCCTTCGACTCCCCAAGAACTTCTTTCGATAATCTTCTAATACTGTCAGTATTCCATATATTGTCACTATCGCCTTCCACTCCCCACCGTACTTCTTGAGACATTCTTTCCTTGAATACCTCTAGTTTCTCCCCTCTTAGGCCCCACCATTTAGTCCGTGGGCATCTAGTTTCCTTTCTCCCTCTAATATTCCCCTTGAGACAAATATTTAACACCAAAAGTCTATGTTGCCATTAGACACTTTCCGGGAATGACCTTACAATCCTTACATGTCAAACGGTCTGCACCTCTAGCAAGAAAACATAATCAATCTATACTATAAGCAAATGTAGTTAGGCTCAAAAGTCTCTAATTCACTAGATTTTTGAGAGAGGGGGAACGTGGAGAGAGAGAGAGAGAGGGGGGTGAGAATTTTGAGGGACAGATTTTTGGGGAGTGGGGAGTTGTAATTTATTTTTTTAATTTATTTTTTGAAATTAAGTTGTGATCTATTTGAAATCACACTTTACAGTTTTGGTTTGTTTTCTTTGTGCATCCTACATTTTTCACTTGCAAATTAATTAATTTATAGCGTTGTGCCCGTTTGATATATGGGAAGGTAAAATTTTCTTCCTATTTTTTTCTGTCACCTTGCATTGAATGGGCACAACATTAGTTTGCTAAGGTATGAATGTTTACATGTGCCTTGAGATGCTTTCAAGATTCCACCAAATCATGTGGTTGAGAGTGCAGGGGGAGATTTTTAGGGGTGCAGAGGATCCTTGACTCTCGCAAAAGAAATACCTGGTGAGCTCCAATCAAACAAGAAGTTAAAGCTGTAGGAAACAATCCATGCAGTGAACCAGTTGGCAAAAATCACAAGGCTTCCAGCTGAACCCCTTATGTTTACAGGAAATATCTGAAAAAGAAAACAACTTATTCAATCTATGCACCAAAATAACTATTCTCGCTTTACTAAAATCCAAATAAACTTATCATCTTATATTTACCTCTGACATGAGAATATATGGAGTAGCATTCATGCCTGCTGTAAAAGATGCCGAGTATATCTGAATGCAGAATCATAATTGAATGAAATCAACAACCATACAACTCTTTTGTAGAAACCAAAAGGTAATCTTGAAAGCAAAGAATTTTTCATCAAAATAAACTCAAGAATTTCATTATCTACAAAATAAACACAAGAATTACGTGAAGTCTTAAGCAAAGGACAACAGCCTGGGATTTTTAGAGCTTGAGCACACAGTCATTAATGTACATGTTTATATCAGACGTGATGAAAGAATATGTAGGGACTTAACAAGTGATTATAGGCTAAAACCTAAATCCTTCCATGAAAAGTCTTTTATTGAGGTCTATGCAGCATGGATACTCGGAAGTATCTTTTGTAGTGGGCCGAAATGATGATTCAGTTAAGGTCAATATGCTCGGCAAAACGCTGGGCTTAGCCCCTCAATTTTGTCTGATCTAATCGAGTCATTGACAGGGTTGGTAGGCTCGGTCAACTCGGTTTGACAACGTTCGGATAAGCAGATCCGGACTCCCAACTCATACTAAGGTCGACACTCAACTTTCTATGGTTCGGACATTGTGGTTCGACCAGCTTGTACGGCGCTAATCCACGTGTGCCTAACCGCCTTGCTCCATATGTTAGTTAACGTCATCCGAAATGGTTACGGCATGAGTTGGGCAAGAGCGCACATGGGTGACAACTCATGCACAATAACTACCATATCCAATACATCAAATGTGGCGTCGGCCGAGGTGGTTATCGAGCGTGATGCTCACGCGCTTACGTGGAGAGCAAGTCTTGGGGTTCTATATAAAGGAAAGAGATCAACCTAAAGGGGTATGCAACTTTTCCTAACCCTAATCGCTTTGTACTTTCCTTTCCTCACCTAAAGCACTTGCTTACTTAACCATCAGAGTGCCTCACCGGTCGATTTCGACGGGCTTGGGCACTAACGGTGGGTGTCACCTACGCAGGGTAGGACGACGGAGCTAGGCTAATCCATCCGCTGAAGCAGAAGCGTAGGCGAGGTTAACCGGATCTGATCAACAACCCCACATCTTTCATTGGACACGTATCATATACCAATAAGTCCCAATACCTACCGGATACGGCAAAAAGTATCCACTATTTCGTAAAATGTTCATAAATTTAGAAACCTTCACGTTACTTGCGGGATACTTACCATATATGTCTGAATACTTTTGTAATACGTTGAGGTCAAAATGGAAATTTTTAACTGTTTAGAAAGTGTCAAAGTGCAAAGAAAACATAGACCATACACATCAAGTGATTAGTCGTAAGTCAATACAAACTAAGAAAAACCCAAATCTAGAGTCGATATTCATATCCTCGATTTATTAGCCTCTGCACTTAGGCTTCACTGTTCCAAGTTCGTGTATAGGTACCATATCTCTATCCCTATCTTAGACACATGCATGCACAACGATACTTCTAGCTTTCTTTTTGTTTTGGACTTTTTTTGATGCTAAATGCTTGATATTAGTGTGGGGTTATCGATCGAGATCGGTTAACCTCACTTAAGCCTCTGGTTTGGACGGATGGGTTCACTTAAAGGCAAACACGCAACTATCAAAGACCAAAAAGGCTCTTTAATTGTCTAGTAAGAAGGTGTAGGAGGAAAATGAAAGCACCAGGGAGGTGAAGAGTGCGTACCGTTCTAGGGCCTTCATATAGACCTTCTTGCCTTGCCTTCTAAGCCAGCACGTGCCTCGCATGCTCGGTAACCACTTCGGCTAACGTCACGTGCATGAGCTGTCAACCATGGGCATTTATGCCAATATTGTGCCCTAACCATAACAGGCGACGTCACAACTGACGTAGGGTCCACGATGGATAAATTCATGTGGATGAGCTAGCTTGCATGAATCCGCCGAACCTGAAAGTTTGAACCTCATGAATTGAGCGTTGTCCTTAGTATGAGTTGGCAATTGGATACTACATATTTGAACGTTGACGCCACCGAGGCTATCTATCAGAACCTAAGAGTTAGATGCTCAACTCAACCTTATTATCCTAAACCACCGTGTCCGAACCTAAAGAGAGCTTGAGTGTCAACCTCAGCATAGGCCGATCATTCGTCCCGACTTGTCCGAACACCGTTTGTGCTGAGCCTAACTGAACCTAGCAACCCGGACTATGTTTAATCGGATCAGAGAGAATCAAGGGGTTTAACCGGCCTTCAGCTGAATGTAGTGACCGTGGCTGAACCAGCATATTCGACCCATTACAATAGCTCATCAACTTCTTCTGGTACAGTAAATAGGGTACATGAGGAGTTGATCATGAGTCTGGCCGAATATCAGTTGTTGAACGGCATTGTCCAAACCATGGAAGATTTGTCAATCCTTGATATCGATTGACCGACCCGCTTGTTCGAAAGTTAATGATGCCGAATGGATGTGGACCGAGCCTAGTAGCCCGGTCAATGTTTTGATAGGATCTGACAGAATCAGGGGCTCAACTCAGACTTTTGCCGAGCGTAGTGATCGTGACCGAATTGTCATATTTGGCTCCCTACAATATCCTCTCAACTTCTTCTAATACGACAGAGTATAGGTGTTGTTAATTATTGCTATAGCTGAACGATAATCATCTCGGTCCCAAAGTTGGTAATGCCCAAATGGAACGAACGAAGTGCGCCCCTTGTGTTCTTGTCGGGCATCTGATGTTTGGAATGCGCTCCCTGTCATGGGGCCACGGGGCCCCTTTCCTGTGGGCCGAGCTTGAGACCAAGTATGGGTAGGGAATAGGTTGCCGAACCTATTGACTTCGCTATTGTGACCTTGCATCTAGCTAATGGTCTCACCCGTGCACTTCTTTAGGATAGGCTCATTAAATCTACTCAATCTCATCCTCAAAAGTGCTTTCGGGAATGGAAATTTGAGGATGATGCCCAAATAACAACTCTGATTTGCTCGTTTTTCAAACCCAATGCGGAGCCATCCGGGTCAGCTGAAGGGAGAGGATCCTGATCATGAGGAAGGGGGCATGGAGAAGAGTGTGTCTCCCCTTATGGGTCTTCGGCCACTGACGAAAACCCCTTATGGGTTCTCACAATCCTGATTATGAGGAAGGAGATGTGGAGAAGAGTGTGTGTCCCTCGTTAGGGTTCCATCCTTTCTTTTATAAAGTCATCTGACTTGCCCTCTAAGTGCTAAGCACGCTTAGGTAATTGCTTCGGCCAATGTCACCCTTAACATCAAGGAGTTACCACTTATGAGCCCCAACTGTCACCCCATGTTCGTCCAGGTTGCTAGAGAGAAAAGTGACTAAACGTAAGCCGTTGTTGCGTCTGAGGTGGGAGAGAGCCCCACAATAGGAGGGATGGAAACAAAGACATGGCCACCAACCGAAGGAGTGATGGTGGTGTCCTTGAGACTAGAAACACCAGCGTCTGCCACTCATTCCGCCAGACTAAAAGGTCGATCCAAACGGAGAAGAGAGGTTTCAGAAGGATCTGATCGAAACCACTGTGGATCTGGTTTCTGTTCATGTCGGTTCACCAATTGTGGGGTTGTCGATTAAGATCGACTAACCTCGCATGAACCTCTGGTTAGGATGGATGGGTTCGCCAAGCCCTTCACCTGGCCTGGACAGGTAAACGTACGACTAAGGGCCAGACCGATGAAAAGGCTCTCCGATGATCTAGTAGGAGGAAGACGAAAGCACTAGGATTTTGAGAGGTGAAGTGTCACGACCCATGCCAACTCACCTGCATACCCTTAGCCTAACCACGTGGCTCAAAAAGTTAACCTTATATAGTAGCTCTGGATATTTTGTTATATACCACATGCAATTCCCACATCTCTCCGATGTGGGACTAAGCCCCAAATGGGTTCTAACAATCTCCCCCACATAGGATCGCAACGTCCTTGTTGCACTCAATGGTCTAACCACTTCCACCCACCAAGCGATATGGGACCCACCTAAGCACCTTACGCAGTCAAGCTCGTCTCATGTGAACATGCCCAAGCACGACAAGCACGACAAACTCCTCTGGGCCCACCCAAGCACATCTCCTAACAGGACCCGCCTTACACTTCCGGATGGTGCAAGCTCTGATATCACCGTCACAACCCGCACCACCTAACCAACTTATCCTTAGCCTAATCACGTGGCTCAAAAGGTTAACCTCAAGTTATACAGTAGCTCTAGACATTTCGTTATATGCCACATACAATTCCCACATCTCTCTGATGTGCCCAAATGGGTTCTCACATGAAGAGTGCATACCGTTCTAGGGCTTCATCTTTGCCGTTATATAGACCTCCTAAGCTTGCCTTCCAAGCCAGCACGCTCAGTAACCGCTTTGACTGACGTCACGCCTGACGTACCGAATAAGGCCGTTATCGTGCACATACATGAGCTATCACCCATGTGCGTTTGTGCCAATCTTATGCCCTGACCATTACAGGTGACATCACAACTGACGTAGGGTCCAAGGCAAATAAACTCGTGGATGAGCTGGCTTGCATGAGTTTACCGAACCTAAAAGCCTGGACCTCATGAGTTGAGCGTTGTCCTTATTATGAGTTGGCGGTTGGATACTCCACTTCTGAATGGAGCCGCCGCCGAGCCTATTTATCTGAACCTAAGAGTTCGATGCTCGACTCGACCTTATTATGAGCTGGCTGAACCACCATGTCTAAGCCTAAAAAGAGCTTGAATGTCAACCTCAGCATAGGCCATTTGTGCCGAACCAAGCCCAACCAAACCTAGCAACCCTGTCAATGCCTCAATCG
Source organism: Rhododendron vialii (assembly GCF_030253575.1). Classification (NCBI taxonomy): domain Eukaryota; kingdom Viridiplantae; phylum Streptophyta; class Magnoliopsida; order Ericales; family Ericaceae; genus Rhododendron; species Rhododendron vialii. Next base: position 29,307,950 of record NC_080561.1, read on the forward strand.
AATTAGACAAAATCAAGGGTGTTTAACCCGACCTTCAGCCGTGGCTGAACCAGCATATTCAGCCCGCTACAATTAGCAATTCAATGAATGCATTATTTCTTTTGACTTTACTTTTCTGCTTAATATTAAGACTTGATAAATTATACTCTCTTTATCAATTAACTTGCGAAAAAAGATTGTCTGGTCCACAAACAATAACTTAAATAAAAATGCATTTTTGCAAAAGAATTGTCAAATTTTCCACAAACTTAAAGAACTCGTTGATATCAACTAACTTGCGAAAAAAGTTGAATTCCTTTGGTAAAAGTATTTTATTTTTAAGTTCACGTTTCGTGGAGCGAACGATCTTTTTTGGTCAGAGATAGAAGAAAAATGTAATCCTCAGAAGCGTAGCATCGGCATATCCACATACTAACTTTTTATGTTTTGGGTATTACACTATTACTATATTCAGAAGGTACATTATTTGTATCTCGTGTGTGTATCCGTGCTTCAAAGATTGAAATACTTACAAAGAAAAAATTCCAAACAAAATAAAAATGAGTCATTTAGATGACATACCAATATGCCAGATAACACTAGTATAGCACAGAGCTCGCTTGAGTATTGAAAACCCTATCATGGCAAAGCATTATTTCAGATATAATCAACGAAACCAAAAAAAAAAAAAAAAAAGCAGGCCACAACAACGAATAGCACAATCGGCAACCAAATGATAATTTGGTCACAAAAAGTAATAAATCACCAACTAAATAAATCAATATAAATCTCAAAAATTTAAATTGGTTTGTCGACTAAATAAATTTTTATCGCCCATGATTAATTTTCACCAACTAATACTCATATTAGTCGCCAATACAACGAATGACCGAATATGTGCTCGACAAAACTCACTCATGAGAGACTAAACTGTTTTTAATCGCGGAAGGCACAAATTTTCAGGCCAAAAGAAATTTTGATGAAATATTGGCAGGCTTTTCCAATTGATTTCCTGACCACCGTTCACCAAGTAACTACTGCAAAGAAACGACATGGTGTCATCATTGGGCGACTAGTATTTTAGCCGTGGAACACATCGGAACATGTCCCCAACCCTATCCGATCCCAATCTCCAAGTTCTGGATTACCCCCTCTTTCCCCAGTACACACTGATCTCTCTTATCCCTCTGCCACCGCTGCCGTAGTAAAAGAAGCACCACTTTCAGGAATTGGATGCCTATTTTGGAAATGAATGGGTAAATAAAAGAAGCCCATGAGTTTGGTTTTTTTTTTAGTCCCCTATTGAACAAACCTGAAAGAGGAATCCCAACCCAACAAGAATGTTTCCTAAGCATGTTCCTGCCGCAGAAACCTGCAAGCACTCGCATAAGGGCTCATGGATCAACAAAAACCCAAAATTTAGAACAAAATTTTCACAAGCTCACCATCAAAAGTGGTCGCCGGCCGGATCTATCCACTAAAAGAACATTCAAAGCAGTAAAGGGAATCTGCAGAAAGGAAAACATATGTAATTACTTCAGAAGTTTCTTGACCCATTGACAATCCTATACGAAATATATAGGATTTAGAACCTGAATAATAGCCATTGTTGTTGTCCCAACACTAGCTGAACAGCCTGCAATAAGTCATTGACAATCAACTTTATTTGCTAATTTCCTCTTAACTCTAGAGTTTGAAATAAATTACATGACCAATGACACATGACATACCTGCGGCTTCAAAAATTGAACTGGCATAGTACAAAATTCCGTTGCTCCCTCCAAATTGTTGCAGTAACATTATTCCAACTCCAATCTAAAGGAGATTCAAATGTTACTGGAGATCAGAATGGCCTTCAAAGGTAGCATGCCAAAATTTGATTTGTTGTAATTTTTGCCCTTACAGTAAGCTGATGAGCATATCTTCGCTCAAACAAGTTTAGAATGCTCGTTTTGGAGAGTTGTTCAAAAGTTTTCGTATAGTCCTGTAATACCATAAAAAAAAGAATAGTTACAACACCAATATTCACATATCTTCAATTGACATTGGATGTTGGGGATTACCCTGATCTCAGTCATTTCTGAAAAAATATCAGCATTCTTCCCCCTGAGACTTCGTAAAGTGTTTTCCAACTCTTTTTCTCGGCCAATCTTTGCCTGTATACATTAACATCTTGTATTTAGTAGAGATCACCGTGTATGTGCACATGCGCATAGGCGGCTACAGCTTATTAGGAGAGGGTGCAAGTGAACCCCCTGGGTTTCAAAAGAAAACAACCGTTTTTTAATAAATGCGCTACTATTTCAAATTACCCAAAATTGAATATCGGCACTTGTTTTCCAATTAACCCTCTAACAGCACCCAAAAAAAAAGAAGTCAAGAAACCTCGATTTCTGTTTATCCTCTTTTTTTGGTGTGGCAAACCAATGGTAGTATTAATTTACGACACTTCCCTTTTGTTTATGCATTGTAAACTTTATTTTAAGCTTTTAGATTTACTGATATAGACAATATTATTTGTTGATTATTCATCAATACAAAATTCGTACAAGTTCAAATCTTATATGCCACCACCGACTGAAATTCATAGGAGCCCCCGGTACGCTCCTGCCATTATCTCAAGTGCCCTGAAATAATCAAGAATAATCCGAGTACATTTTGCTTTGAAATGCTTTCAGTCCAAAACCATAGAGGAAAAGCAAAAGCAATCAATAACAGAATATTAGAATTGGCCTTCCGCTTAATAGTTCATAGTTAATGAAGCTTTGTTTGACAAGCTAATATAGGAACGAAACGGTATATGTTTCGACAAAAGCTTGAACACCTCAAAACATAACTGTTACGAAAAACAATGCAAGTAAAATTTGAACTCACCAACCATCTTGGAGACTCGGGTATGAAGAACATGCCTACCGATTGTACGAAGCATGGAACCAGTCCTGCAAGAGTAACAAAATCAAAGCCAATAAGATGGAACTGCTTTTAGACAATGGTGAGAGGTGTCTGGACAACTCAAGAGTTACCAATTATAGCCATGGTGCGCCATGTCAAGACATTTCCCATGAAAAACATTAAGGATATACCAAAACATAGCACCAACTGTAAAATACACAAAATACAAACCAATTAAGAAAGAGTTGAACCTTTAATCCAAATCAACTTAGTTCAGACTTTACCATGTTAGCTGCCGTAAATCCTCCTCGAATTTTCTTAGGTGTGATTTCAGCAACATATACAGATGCCTGTTTGGAAATGGAAATCAAGTTTAGGTCATGCTTTACAGCCTTACAGGGATACTTACATAGGTAACCCACATAGAAAGTTCTGATCTTACAGAAAAACTGGGAAGCACATAGACACAAAATACTGCTTAAAAACTTGTACAGGAATGAGATGCCATGTGCCGTTTTTCTCATTTTATGCATTATATTGGAGTACATATCCAGTATCGTAAGATACTTCAAGGTTTAAAAAACTAGTTATACCCAGTACAAAATACAAAACCAATTAGATTTATTAAAAATGAACTTTGATGATACAAAATTTCATGTCTTCAACTATGTAGCACAATCTACTAAGAATAGTACCTTGTATCGCATCATGGACCGTTTTGGTATCGCAAGATTTTTTTTGAATTGCACTATTTTTGTTTAAAAGTGGGGTGCTGGAGGCCACTTCAAAATTAATTTGAAGGCACACATCTGTTTTTTTTAGCATATGTAGCATTGATCCATAGAAAACTTCAACCAATTGATCTAATGATGGCATTGTTTCTCTTAGAATCCCTCTAACTTGAGTGAAAGGACATAGTTCACCATCAGACCTTCTCAATGAACCCCCTATTTCTTCTTCACACCAAACTTCTGAAAGCACTACCCCACATGCGGAGAGCTATGTTACATGGATCCTTCATTTTGGTTCAAGTACCCGTGTCGATGTGTCCGACACCCATATCCATTTGGATACTCGGATCCTCTAACTATTATGATATTTAAAGAAAAGGAATATCAAATCAGCTAGAAAAACAATATTTTGAGAACTTCACATGGACAGGAAATAGCACAAAGTTTTTTTTTTTTAACCCCTTATTGTTTAAATACATTTCTAAATATAATTTACAGATAATCTGAAAATTTATGCTATATATACTACAAACAAGTGTCCAGGACGTGTCTTCGTACCCGTACGCAACTTGGGGACACATATCTCAATATCCTAAGATTTAAGTTTTGGAAGGTCTGACGCTTGGACTTGCACCCACACCCGATACTAGCACCCAAGTCCATGTAACAAAGGCGAAGAGAGGTGGGTGTTCAAAGAAAAAAGAAGTGGTGCTTTCAGAAACACCGTTCGAGCACATCACTTGTATATGATTATATATAACTTTTGAAAATAGCCAACATCACCCTTAAAGCTATGAATAATGTGTAAAAGGTGCATCAACATCTGAGAATAGTACACTATATCCGTGAATGTGTATCAATAGGTAAATTCTATTCTTTTGCTGTTCACAAAAAAAAAAAGAGGCGAGAGCAGTGTATTGAATTTTTTCTTACTTGGCATTTCATGCACATAATCCATTGCCTAGGTGACCAATAATCCTTTTCGTAGGTATGGCATTACAAAAATGAAACGTGAATGCTTACCACATATGATTGAATCCCCGCACCAAATCCCACTGTCAATCTTCCAAAGTCGAGCCACCAAACACCCTTTTAAAAGCATAAAAACAACTAATAGTAACGGGTCAAATAAATTAACACGAACAGACTATAATGAAAACCCCAAACCTTCATAACTTGATTTCTTTGTGAAATTCAACTAACATTTCTCTTAAGTTTTGCTATTCTGTTAATACTCATATGCAGCAAAAAATAGTGCAAATCTAAAGAACTTAAGAAAAAGAATCATCCAACCTGCAGTGTAATGATTAGCAGTCCTGCTTCAATCATCTTTTAGTTCAAAACAAGATCCTAAAATAGCATAAGGGGGAGGAAGGAAAGAATTTGCAGAAAAGAACCTTTGCAAAAAGTATTGCAAGCCACCCCATGACGTAAAATATGTCGCAGAGCCAGATTGACTGCATTAATACGAGTTAAACGGTAAACATAGAACAATCAGAAACCACATTTGGTTTGGAGAGATCCAATGTATAAGAAAAAAAAAATACCTTTTTTCGGCCAATGAGATCTGCTATTTTGCCACTTACAGTGGCACCCAACATTGCTCCAAACGTGAATATTGAAGCGAAAACAGAGTACTACGCGAGGGGGAGGAACATTGAACAAAGTTAGCCCAAGGGAGAATTTTCTTCTGAAACAACTGGGTCAAGTATGATGTCATAGGCCCATTTTTCAAGAGTGTATAACTTCTAGGATTATACAATTGCAGTGCTTAGAAGCTTGATCAGTGGAGCTTAGGATCTACAGTTCATATGGAAACTGCTCATGAAATTCATTTAAGGGGCTGTTTAGTTTCTGAAAGAAATAATAACGTTTGAAATTAACCATATAAAAATTTTCTAGTTTACAAATAAGTCCATTCAAGTTTAACGGTGTAATAGTGTATTGTAGGTGGTGAGCACAACAATAATCTGAATCTCACAACTTGAAACAAGGCAATCACATCTTTTAAAAGATATGATAAAAGCATATACAAAAAACCATCAGTCTCCTGGACTGATGGTTTTAGTTGGTTCACTCTCAAACCAAATACATCTTCTAGTGGTTTGATGGGTTCATGGCATGAAACAAAGAGATAAACCACCTACAAAATGCCTATTTATCCGGTAGGGACGTGGAAAAAGAAAAAAACAAAGCCATCCACAATAAATACAAGCCCAAAGTGAAGAGTTATGTCCCTTGCACACATTTTTTTTTTTTTTTTGAAAGGCGAAAATTTATTAATCATTGAAATTGTTACAAAGATTAAAGGAACGAGGACTTGAACGGCATCATATCCCTAAACTAAGAACAATCCTGTGCCCAAAAATCCGAGACCCAAATCTGAAATTGACAAGAAGCCAACCAAGGAAACACCCATTGGGATAATCATAAGCCTACTCCCATAGGGCCAAGCCCAGAACCGAAAAGAAAACCTCGTGTCCCTTGCATACATAGCCTACACGTAGCCTCCCCCTCCCTCTTTCACATGGCAAATAACCACCAAGAGACACTCTTTACACCATGCTTAGTGTGAACACCCACACCAAACAGTTATACACTTATAGCACACACCTCCTTTAGGAGAGGTGTACGGTATGCGCTTTTGTATCTCGAGCAACAACATTCATATCTCATCACAAAATTTAGAATCAACCACCACAAATACTATATCTTTGACCACAAAATTCATAACCAACAGCGCAAAAGTTCATTTGTTGGCCCATACGAACTTTTGCGCCGAAATTTTTGAACAAAATTGGTAAGTTTGGCCACAAAACTTCATGCGTTGGACAGCAAAAGTTCATATTGATATATTGGACCACAAAACTCTCATAACATGACCCTCAAAACTTCGAAAGGTGAACCACAAAAATTCTTACGTTAGACAAACAAATTTCCACTAGAATTGAGCCACAAAAATTCATATCACGAGCGATTCGTGCATGGGCCCAAACAAGAGGTGGGGTCTGGGGTGTCTATTGAAGAACTAAAGTGACCATGAAACATACCGCGAACGGTTCTACATCTTTTCTCAGTTTCTCGCCGGTAAAAGCATTTGGATACTCTTACAATTAATTTCAAACTGTTCTTCACCCAAACCACTTCAGATGAAGATTATATGCACACGTCTACAAATATACCTCTATACGCCCTCCGTTTATGAAGTTGGTCCTTTAGGGAACTACATGAAACTTTCGAGCGTAAAAATAATGTATCGAACAATTGCACAAAAATTTATTTGGGTAAGTACATTATTTTTAATGTACGTAATTCCGCGGGGGACCAATCTTATGGGTGGGAGGGAGTAAATAATTGAGGGAAGTAGTGAGAGGACAAACCTGTGCAGTGGTAAGGCCGAGATCCTCCCTGATTCCAGATTCTGCTGCTGATGAATATCCGATCTACAATTGTAATAAACCTCCATCAAATTCTCTCTCTCTCTCTCTCTCTCTCTCTCTCTCTCTCTCTCTCCTGTGAGGTGGAGAAGGTCTGTGGACATGGACGGGTTCAGGATTGGAGTTCAAAATTCATATCCCTTTGTACCGTTGCATTTCCGTCCCTTTAAATTTGAATCACGTAAAAAAATTTAGAAATCCCACACAATCTTAGGCTTATTTTGCCAAATAATCTATTTGGATTATATTGTTGTTCTTATTCAAATTTTTTTCGTATTTGTTAATTTTTTATCAATTTTTTTTGAGATTATTACTTCGTTATGACTGGAAGAATTTAAAAGGTAAAAAATTATGATCGAAACCCAAGTTTTTTGAATAAAAACGAAAATAAGCAAATCTGCCAATTTTTTTGTTTTTATTAAAAAAATTGGATTTCGATGTTAATTTTTTACTTTTTATATTTCTTTCGTCATAATAATCCAAAAAAATAACAAAAAATTAACAAATATGAAAAAATTTAAGTAAGGACAAAAAAATAATCCAAATGGATTAAAGAGGTCAGGATTATGGTAACAAGGTGGGAGTTTAAAAAAAATTAGGGCAAACTTCACTTGTACTCCGGTGTGGTTTTGGGTCATTTGTGTATAGCCCTTCAGGCTTACTTTGTTGCATCCATAACCCTTGTGCTCTGTGAATAATTGCATCTGTACTCAATTACGTTCATGTTAACATAGTTGTATTTCGCATGTCTCTTGAATCTAGTCAATGTATTAAAATTTTAATTCAAGCCATTCATAATGCATTAATTAAAATAAAAGTGCATTTCTATGAATAATCATGTTGATCAGCCATCAATAGCTCAATGATCGGAGAACATTTGAGAGATAAATTTAAATGTGAACATTTATTTCAAAACAAATTCTATTCAACCATGAGGTTTTCATTTTTCAATCGACTTGAATTTTGGTATGGACATAGTATTCGTCAAACTCTACAATATCAACACTTCGGATCTAATTTTTGGTACAGGAGATGAATTGGATAGATTCAAGGACCAAAAAAATCAAGGAATAAAATGAGAGCATATTGGACTTTTCAACATTTCAATTAGTGAATTTTGCATTATTTCTGTTAATTGGGTGCGTCTGCACAAGTTTACAAAGCACAAGGAGGTTAGGTGCAAAATTTGAATCTAAGAGGTTGTAGCCGCACGTAGCTCAAACCACATGGGATAGAAAGTGAAGTTTGCCAAAAAAAAAAAAAAATTACATAGTGATAAAAATATATGTATAGTTGATGAGTACTTACAGCACAACCAGAATCAAATGAACTTGTGAATGTAACAAAGGCTGCAAGGCGAAGAACAGCCGTGGTGGTGGTGGATGAAGAATATTCACTCGCTGCTGGCTCAACAATATCAGGCCTTCTTTCAACAAGCAGAGGCCTCGTTTCTTCCATGCTTTCCCTCTCCTCAAACAAAAGAGAAAAGACAGTGGGGAGAGAGAGAGAGAGAGAGAGAGAGAGAGAGTACAACAGTGCCCCTTTGTTGTTTGGTGGAGAGGGGGGTTGTTGGTTCACTGTTCCAACTTCCATGCTATACTCAACCACGTGATAAATTGAGTACCAACTCAACCCCGTGAAATTAGTTGGAGGGGTACAATTGTAACTTCCTTTTTCCTGATGTCTTTTTTTATTATTATTATTATTATTATATTATTACGACGGTCAGAGTGTCTGGCCAGTTTACGCACGCATCAACTATTTTTTTCCCAGTTAGGTCAAAACTAAGCAGGTAGTTTACGCATACCTCGACTATTTTTTTACCAATTAGGTCAAAACTAGGCCGGCAGTTTCCACCCACGCGGAATTCACAAAAAATTTCTCTCTTACGACCTGAACGTCTGAGTTTACAGCTCACCCATATTGCCACTGGAGCTGCAGCACTAGGGGTTTTTCCTATTCATTTTGTTCCCCAAAACTTCTTCACTAAGCTTTCCATTTTTTCACTTAACTGAAGTGAGCAAAGAGTTACAAGCTCGGTCAACATGTCTACGTTGCGAAGAAAAAAGGAAGCATGAAATGGAGATTGCCTTATACCGGTTTTATGAGTGGCACGTAGCTAGCTGGGCAATACATTCGCACACATACTCACGTCACTTACACTTTGGGGGTGCATTCGCTATTCACACACTTAGAGTCATCCACATGTGTAGCGCACATTGGGGTGAGGATTCAACGGAAATCTAATACATACCGATTATATTGTAAATAATCAACAAAACAGTGTTTTGTTTTGAAATCATTAATGTAAACTTGCTACATTCTATGACCAAGCATCTAAACTTGCGACATTCTCCAATGTTGGGATCTTGATATCGATTCTCTGTTCTTCCAAGAAAAATTAAAAAACTAAATAGGAAAAACTTTGGCATACGTTCAATCTCTGAATTCACCGTTTGAAAACAAGGGTGCACCATATATCAGAATAAATGTGTCTTTTTTTTATCAGCAAAAAGTGATCAATATTGATTTTCTGCGTCCGGTCTAGTAAAATTCGACAAATTAATCCTTTCACAAAAGGATCGCGACTGAGAAAGCCGTGTTCTTATCCCCTACCTTCAATCACCAGGTTGTCTGTCGACTTATTTGGTAAATAAACCTACTCAACAATTGTGACATCTAAACCCGTGACAGTATTGTTTCAAACCAGTGTCAATATTTTGTAGTCTAAATGATAGGAAACTTCACAATTGTTAGGAAAATTTATCGAAATGGTCTTCCTAGTTTCACTAGGGTCTCATTTTCATCCTCCAAGTATCAATTACAACTCTTTTGACCTTCAAGTTTGGTTTTCGTACCAAATTGATCCAATTGATTATTTATGTTAGCCAAACTAGACTGAAAAAATCAAATTGATGGCAGTTTGAACGTTGCAGTTCGTACCAAGTTGGTCCAATTGATAACGTCTACCCTCAATCTAATTTTTTCCATCCAGTTTAGCTGACTGGCGTTATTAATTAGACCAATTTGGTACGAAAACCAAACTTGAAAGTCAAAAGAGATGCAATTGATACTTAGAGAACGAAAATAAGACTAGAGTGAAACTAGAAGAACCATTTTTATAAATTTTCCTGATTGTTTTTACTCAAATCAAATAACAAATTACATGAAAACCCCTCTCTTTGGCCCTCTCTCTCTCACTCTGTATCTCCACGCGGACCACACCCTGTACAATACCTATCAATACATACGTATAAGATTACAACAGAAAACAAGCCACTGAAGGCTACGCATGAAGGTGGGTGAAAGGTGGTTGCCGACACCTCAGGGAATTATCCTCTGCCTTCAACCGCGTTGTCGCCTTAGTTTGCCAGTAAACCTTCTCAACATATGTGCCGTTTAAATCTCTGTTTATTATCCTCTGCCTTCAACAGCATTGTCGCCTTAGTTTGCCAGTAAACTTTCTCAACATATGTTTCGTTTAAATCTCAAAAAGTATTGTTACAAACTCGTATCAATATTTTTCCATTTAAATGAAGCTATCTTTTGCCCAAAAACACTTTAAAACGCCCTTAAACAAACAAGAAGAAAAAAATGGCCTTCACTGGTGGCACATTTCGATGATCACAATAGCTAAAAATAACCACCGAGACTAACGCAATTTTAACATCAAGAAAATCATGATGTCGTGAAACCTTCTATGAGGAAAATGAAAACTGCATCTTACATTTATTCATTTAAATTTCGAGGAATTGTGATGCAGGTACTGTATGGAATATCTCCCTAGTAGTATTCATTGAAGTGTCATTGCAGAACATGAGTCATGGATGCTTGTATTTCTTCTAGAGATCGACCCTTCGTCTCAGGCACCAACTTTGCCACAAATAGAATGGTTGAGCCACACATCACAGCAAACATGAAGAATACTCCTGAAGCAGCAAATTCAAACTAATAAGATTGATGGAAACTAAACACAAAGGGACACAAATATGCAGGCATGGTATCCCGTGTCCTTAATTTATGGTCTCATGTCCTCAATGTATTCCGAGCAACACGACGCCTATTAGGATCTTCCAGTACTAGGAATGGGTACCATGCGTCCTAACTACAACACCGGAATATTGCTCCAATATAATGTGTACTCTTTTTTCTTTTTTTTTTGAACTGGTAATGTGTACTTGTTTGAGCATTGAATAATCAACGAAACAGTGATTGTTTTCAAAATCCTTCAAGTAAAACATAAAATATAGCTATGACCAATCATCTAAACTTGCTACTCCCTCAAAATTTTGTATCTTGAGATCGATTTTCTGTTCTTCCAAGAAAAATTAAGAAACTAAATAGGAAAAACTTTGCCATAAGTTCGATCTCTAAATTCATCGTGTGAAAACAAACGTGCACCATATATCAGAATGTTCCTTCCAAAGCATAATTTGCTACGGTATCAGAGTTTTCATGTGCCTCGGGCCCTTGAGATTCAATGTTTCAAGATTCCCACCACAGCATCCGCGTGGGAGTTGGGAGTGCAGGGGGGAGGTTTTTTGGAGGGCATAGGATCCTGACTCTTACAAAAGCATCACCTGGTGAGCTCCAGTCAAATAAGAAGGTAAAGCTGTAGGAAACAATCCATGCACTAAACCAGTAGACAAAAGTCACAAGGCTTCCAGCTGAGCCCGTTATGTTCACGGGGAATATCTGAAATAGAAACCAAACTCATTCAGTCTATGCAACAAAAATACTATTAATGGCTTTAATTGGGGACCGCCGCAAGGGGCAGTGGGATTGGTCCTCAAGGATCAGTCGAGGTGTGCGAAAGCTAGCCTGGACACCTGAATTATCAAAAATAATAATAATTCTTTTGCCACACACGAGCAGAAATTAAAAGTTTCAGCCAAATATATTTATTGAATTACAATTACCTCTGACATGAGGACAAATGGTGTGGCATTCATGCCTGCTGCACAGGATGCAAAATATACCTGGATAGAGCATCATATATGAATTAAATCATCTGACCTACAACTCGATCATAGAAACCAAAAAGTTACATTCAAAGCAAAGAAATTTTAAATTTAAAAGCCCATGACAACTCTAATTAAGATTTTGTTCTGTACAAAATAAACTGAAGAATTATGTGAACTCTTAAGCCAGTGACAACGGCTACTGGTTTTCAGAGCTCGAGCACCCAATCATTAATGTTCACGTTTATTTCTGACATGATGAAAGATTTGTAGGGACTTGCCAAGTGGTTACAGCCTAAACCAACGTCCTTCCACGAAATGCCTTTCATTGAGATTAATGAAGCACGGCTACTCCAAAAAGTCTTCCATTGGGCATGTATTGTATACCGATATGCGGTTACTATGGCAAAAAGTATTCAGTTGCCACAAAAGTTTCTAATTTCGGATACGTTTATGCTCGCGGGATACTTATGGGATACATCGGATTACTTTAGGGATACAGCGAGGTCAAAATGAAAACTTTTTGAACTATTTCGTAAGGGTCAAAGCGCAAATAAAACATAGATCGTATACTGATATACTACATCAGATGATTAGTTGATACATAGCATCATAGAAACACTAGCCTCTAGAGTCGATATACATATCGTTATTTTCTTAGCCTTTATTCACAAGCTTTTGTGTTCCAACTTTATACACAGATACAAGCTCTCCCCCTCTCCCTCAGGAACGGAACCAGAATTTTGTATACAAGGGGGCCAGCCAACATGAACAATAAATTTCGATGTTCAAGAATATAAAATATCTGAATGACCAAATAATACCCATTACAGAACACAATATCTAGGTGATATTAACAAACCAAAAACAACTAAAAGGTGAAAACAAAAGTTTCTCAATATGTTATACCTCAAGCATATATCAAAATGGAATCTAATGATACCTTAGATCCGAAAGTCATCTATGATTGAGTTTGAACTAATTGTTGCAGCAATTTCCTTCTCAATAAATATAACCAAAGAATTTGTGAGAAACTCATCCTCCATCTGAAGCATGTGTTCTGACAATATTTATAATTGAAAATGCCCTTTCTATCCACTATTTTTATTCGGTGTCGGGCCACCATGTATAATTTTGATATTTAAACAAAAAAACTTGGATTATTATTTAAATTCGAAACCACACGGGGGCCGTGGCCCCCATATGCCTTAGTGTGCTTGCATCTATGCTCTCTCTCGCTGATACGCACTCACATTGCTAATGATAGATTTTTTTTTTTTGTTTTGCACTTGTCAATGCTAAATATAGCAATTCAATAAAATGTGCTATTTATTTTGCTTTTATTTTTCTGCCTCATACAAACAAAATATATTTTTCCGTCCCAAAAAATTGTCAGATCTGCAAAAATGAGAACTTAAATATAATGCATTTATGTCAAAAAAACAAGTCAAGCTTTTTTTCCACAAATTAAAAGAACTTATTGATATCCAATAACTTGCGAATTTTTTTTTGAAAAGTTTCCACAAAAATGTTTTTTTTTTTTTTAAATTCTTGTTTTGGGACCAGATAATCTTTATGAGACGAACCTAATAGAAAAATATAATTGCTAGAAAAGTATCCTCGTCGTGTCCGTATCCAATCTTCTTACGTTTTACCAGATTATTGTACTCATAATGTATATTACTAGTATCCCGTATCCATATCCATGTCGGTGCTTCATAGATTGAGCTACTAACATAGAAAAGATGTAAAAGAAAACAAAAAAGAGTAAATTACATGACATTACCAGTATGCCACATGACACCAGTATAGCACAGAGCTCGCTTGAGTAATAAAAACCCTAGCATGGAAAAACATCATTTCAGAGATAATCAAAGAAACAAAAAACAAAGCAAGCCATTACAACAAATAGCACATTACGAGACTAAATGAAATATGGTCGCAAAAAGTAATATATCACCAATTAAATAAATATTAGTCGCACATCAAATTATTTTGTCGATTAAATTAATTTTAGTCGACCAATGTCAATTTTCACTGAGTAATATTTAGGTTAGTAACAATACTTTAGTGCCAATATAATAATTGACCGAATATGTGCTCAGCAAAAATCATTTATGACAGGCTAAACTGTTTTCAATCTCTAAAGGCAAAGTTTTTCCGGCCAAAAGTAAATTGGATGAAATATATATGGCGGGCGTTTCCTATTGATTGTCCGACCACCGTTTTAGTCACAAAATAACTAATGCAAAGAAATGATGCCTGTGTCATCATTGGGCAACTAGTATTTTATGAACACATCGAAACATGTCCTCAACTCAATCCAATCCCAATCTCCAGGTTCTGGTAAACACAATTACCCTTATTTCCTTAGAACACACAAATCTCTCCGCCTCCATAGCAAAAGAAGCATCATTTTCAGGAAATGGGTGCTTATTTTGCAAATGAAGCGGTAAGTAAAAGAAGCCCATGGGTTTGGTTTTATACTTTCCTTCTTGAACAAACCTGGAACAGAAATCCCAGCCCAACAAGAATGTTTCCCAAGCATGTTCCTGCCGCAGAAACCTACAAGCACTCGTTGCATGGTCTCATAGATCAATAAAAACCGAAAAATATGAACAGGATTTTCACACACTAACCATCAAAAGTGATCGTCGGCCGGATTTATCCACTATAAATACATTCAATGCAGTGAAGGGAATCTGCAGAAAGAACAAAAAGATCTAATTACCTCAAAAGTTTCTTGAGCTACATCATATGTGAAAGCATTTTTAGGATTGAGAACCTGAATAATAGCCATTACTGTTGTCCCAACACTAACTGAACAGCCTGCAATAAGCCATTGACAATCAATTTCTTTCATTAATTTCCTCTTAATTCTAGACTTCCAAAAAAAAAATATGACCAATGGCTCATGACATACCAGCGGCTTCAAAAATTGAACTATTGAACTGGTGTAGCACAAAATTCCGTTGTTCCCTCCAAATTGTACTAGTAACACTAGTCCAACTCCAATCTAAAGGAGATTTAAATGTTCACTGGAGGTCAGAATATCCTTCAAAGGTAGCATGCCAAATTATGATTTGTTGTAATCTATGACCTTACAGTTAGTGGATGAGCATATGTTCATTCAAACAAGTTTAGAATGCTCATTTTGGGGAGCTAGTCAAAAGTTTTCGTATAGCCCTGTAATATCACCAAAAAATGAATAGTTATGATGCCATTATTCACAGATCTAATTGACAATGGAAGCTGGTGATTACCCTGATCTCAGCCACTTCTAAATAAATATCTGCCTTCTTTCCCCTAAGATGTTGTATAGTATCATCCAACTCTTTTTCTCGGCCAATCTTTGCCTGCATACATTTACATCTACTATTGAGAGTCCTAAGAGATCCCCGTGTACGTATGCGAGCGCATAAGCCGCCAATGCATATTAGGAGAGGGTGCAAGTGAACCCCTAGTGTGTCAAAAAGACAACTTCTTTTCAACAGATGCGGAAAATTTCAATTGTTGGCACTGGTTTTAAGAGCAAACCCTCTAGCAGCACCAAAAAAGCAGCAGAAAGTTAAAACACCTCCATTTTCTATTTATTCAAATCTTTCCTTTGCGAAACAATGGTATTAATTTATGACACTTCCCTTTTTGTTTATGTAGTGTATAGTTTTTTTCTAAGCTTCTATATTTATTGGACATAGACAATAATAAGGGTTCTTTATTCCTCGATACGAATTCTGAACGAGCTAAGTTCATGTCTGTCAGCACTGACGGAAATTCAAAGGATTCGCCCTGTACGCTCCCACCCATTATCTAAAGTGCCCTGACATAATCTGACTACGTTTTTCTTTGACATGCTTTCTGTTCAAAATCATTGAGGAAAAACGAAAGCAATCAATCACAGAAGCTCAAATGGGCCTTTCACCTAAGATCATGGTCAAATTGTGAATCGAATCGAGAATCAAAATGGTCCTTTTCTGAATCGTGAATGGAATTGAATCGTGAAGACCTTAAATAAATAAAATAAAATAAAATAACAGTGGAACCCTTTTCCAACAACAAAGATTCAAAAAAAAAGTCAAAAATGAATTCAGGAAATTGAAAATGAATCAAATGATTCACCGAGTCAATTCACTAACGATTCACAGCTATTTCCAACTTACGCAGCTTATTCGTATTGATGACCTGCAAATCGTGTCGAATCGTACAATACGAATCTTGAACTGTACGTTTCTAACAACTGTGCCTAAGAGTACATAATTAAAGAAGCTTCCTTTGATGAGCTAATAGACGAACCAAACGGTATATGTTCAACAAAAGCTTGAAGAATTCAGGGTAGAAGTACTCCTTAGGTAGGCTGTCTAAAAAAAACTGCTCGGAAATCAATGCAAAGTAGAATTCAAACTCACCAACCATCTTGGAGACTCTGGTATGAAGAACAGGCCTACCGATTGTACCAAGCATGGAACCAGTCCTGTAAGCATAACAAAATGAAAGCCAATAAGATGGAGCTGCTTTTAGACAATGGTGAAGGTATCTGGGCAACTCAAGAGTTACCAAATATAGCCAAGTTGCGCCATGTCAAGATATTTCCCATAAAGTACATTAAGGATATACCCCCACATACCATCAGCTGTAAAATACGCAAAATGCAGACCAATTAACAAAGAGTTGAACCTTTAATCCAAATCAACTAAGTTCAAATTTTACCATGTTAGCTGCTGTAAATCCACCTCGAATTTTCTTAGGTGTGATTTCAGCAACATATATAGATGCCTGTTTGGAAATGGAAATGCAAGTTCAGGTCAGCAACATCACCGTTTTAGGATTTAGAGGGGATTTTATTGTCTTCTTCAATTCTTTTCCCTTGATGTGTTACTTACTCAAGTGAATAAATTCTTTTTATTAGCCAAAAAAAGAGTTCAGGTCATGCTTTACAGGGATAGTTAAATTAGTGAACCACATATAAAGTTATGATCTTACAGAGAACTGGAAAATAAATAGAAACAAAATATTGCTAAAAAACTTGTTCAGGAATTACGTGTCATGCCGTTTTTCTCATTTTATGCATCATATTTGGATACATGTGGCATATCTTAAGATATGCCAAAGGTGTAAAAAAAACTAGTTATACACAACATAAATTACAAAATCTAAAGATATGCTAACTGTTGAGAGATAATCTTGATTATGTAAGTGGGCCATTTGTGTGTGTCAGGTGAGGAGCAAAATGAGAGTTGAGAGTAAGTGTGAGAGGTCACCAGAAGTTGTGTTTGCTGGGCAAATTAATGAGGGCTTGGAAGCTAGGTTGATGTGTGTGGCTGTGATTTAGCTTGTGCATGTATAAGTAGGTGTATGTATGTGGTGTAATAGTATGGGATAAGAAAGAGAGAGAGGGCCAAGGGCAAGAGCGAGATCTGGGAACCCCAAGGGGGTTTTCCCCACCTGTTATGTATGTGAGAGTGAGAGAGTGAATTTTATTGCTTGAGAGTGTAAGTAATTTTGAGAAATTAATATAAGTTGTTTGTGTATTGTGAGTGATATTGTATCTCTTATCCCATCATGTGGTATCAGAGCTAGCACATGGTGAATTTTTAGTGCACAAATCGTGAACGGAAGTCCACTGCCTAAAAACTTCGAAAACGTCGAGGTCAAGTTGATTGGAAATCATTTTTGAGAACATGGTTTGAATCTTCGGAGTGATACAATGTCAGATCTGTAACGATCTACGTTGAACAGAGTGTCACGCGCCGCTCGTGACAGCTGTCGCAGCGGACGCACCCCCACACGCCGCCCTCAGTGGTCCAAACGGGTTTTTCAGTAAAACTTGCAATTTATCGCGACATTAAGGCGCCGGTTTGAACCGAGAAATGGAGATGCGGCGCGAGAAGGATTTATCTCGCGTCTTCAGTGGTCCAGACAAGTTTTTAAGTAAAACTCGCAAGTAATCGCAACATTCAGGAGCCAGTTTGGGCCGAGAAATGGAGATGCCGCACGAGAAGGATTGATCTCGCAATATGAAGTCAAGAAGTAGGAGAATTGGCCAAAAACAAGCTGTACGCGAGATATATTCACGGTACAATGACGATCCTATATCACGCAATACGATGTAATGCTGCTGATCGTGATATATTCGCAGAATGGCATGATATATTGGGAATGAAGGCGAGTTTTTGAGAATCTTGGAGAGATGAATGCTTAAAGCATACCCCATATGTAAGAATACCCGCACCAAATCCCAATGCCAATCTTCCAAGGTCGAGCCACCAAATACCCTTTCAAAAGCATCAAATAACTGATATAAACGTGTAACAAGTACCCAAACAAAAATTTTGAAAACCCCTTAACTTGATTTCTTTTGTGAAATTTAACTCACAGTTTTCTTAAGTTTTGTTGTTCTGTTAATACTCATATAGTCATATGTAGTAAAAATAAATGAAATTCTTAAGAACTTAAGGAAAAGAATTACCCAACCTGCTAGTAATCATTACCAGTCCTGCTGAAATAATCTTTTAGTTCAAAACAAGATCCTCACATAGTATTTACCAAAAAAAAAAAGGAGATCCTAGCATAGCATAAGGGGGAGAAAGCTAAAAATTCCGAGAAAAGAACCTTGGCAAAAAGTATTGCAAGCCACCCCATAATGCTAAAAACGTCGGAGAGCTAGATTGCCTGCATTATAATGAGTTAAACGGCAAACATAGAAGAATCAAAAACCACATTTGGCTTGGAAAGATCCAATGTATTGGCAAAAAAATACCCCTCTTCGGCCAACGAGGTCTGCTATCTTGCCAGTTGCCACTCATGGTGGCACCTACCATTGCTCCAACAGTGAATATTGAAGCGAAAACTGAGTACTGTAGGAGGGGTAGGAACATTGAACAGAATTAGCCCAACTGAAAATTTTCATTGGAAACAACAGGGTCAAATATGATTGGCATGGTAACTTCTCGGATTATATACATGAGCTTAGGATCTACAGTTTATGTGGAAACTGCTTGTAATATTCATTTAAGGGCCTGTATGGTTTTTGAAAGAACTAAGTAATGTTTGAAAACCATATAACAATCTTCTACTTCACAAATCAGTCAATTGAAGTGTACTGCAGTGCTGAGCAGAACAATAATCTCAATCTCACAACTTTACAATTTACATTAGGCAGTCACATCTTTCAAAATACATGACAAAAACGTATAGACAAAACCTTCAGTCGCTAATGGTTTTAGTTGGTTCACTCTACAACCAATGAACCTAACACATCTAACTGTCCAGTTAGCAACAGACCTAGATTTTACATGCTGGATTCATAGATTTGAGACAATCATATTTGTCCTTCAATTCCACTCAACATCTGAAATCTAAAATGAAAGACATCGATTTCAACTTTTCAGTTCTGGAAGTTCATCGGTAAGTCTGGTTCATTACCCTCCTCCGAATTAACTAATAAAAAAGAGGGAATTGTCTCTTCTAGTAATTAATTGTTTGATGGGTTCTTGACATGAAACAAAGAGATAAACCACCTACTAAATGCCTACTTATCATGTAGGAGTGTGGAAAAAAAGAAAAAACAAAGCCGCTAGACATAAATAAATGCCCAAGTGAAGAGTTGTGTCCCTTGCATACGTACTCTGAACTTAAGCTCTCCCTCTCTCTTTCATGCGGGGAATAACCACCAAGATACACGCATGTACACTATTGTAACTGTGAACACACACACCAGAGACCAGACAGTTGTTCCCAATGATTTTTAAACTTTGGCTGGACAGAAATGGAAACTAAGTGGTTGTTGCCTCAAGAAGATTTCAAATTCAAGCTTATACCAAAAGTTACTCGACTAATTCCGGATATCCGGGTCAGCTCGTGCACACCTCGACTAATTCGGGGCCCAGGCCCTGGTGTTAACGACCAGGCAAACACTCCACAGCCCCAAGTTTGAAATGTTTGGCCTTTGCGTGATTTGAACATGTGACATCATAGAGGACATAAACTTCATAGCTTTTAGCTTTCTCATGCCCAGTTGGCCAAACCCCTTGGGGTTTACTCGATTTGTCATTTCTTCACATTTGGTTAATTTTCATAGAATTTTTTCCAAATATGTTGTCAGTCTTGGCTTCATGAACAACCATCATAATCTAAGTCTAATTCTCCCAGAAATTATCAATTGAATAATCTTACAATTAATTCCAAAATGTTTGACGCCCAAACCACTTCAGATGAAAATTATATGCAAATATATGTGTGCGCGCGCGCGCATGTTTGAGGGGAGTAGTGAGGACAAACCTGTGCAGAGGTAAGGCCGAGATCCTCCCTGATTCCAGATTCCGCAGCTGATGAATATCCGCTCTACAAACCAATCATAAACCTCCATCAAATACCTCTCTCTCTCTCTCTCTCTCTCTCTCTCTCTCTCTCTCTCTCTCTCTCTCTCTCTCTCTCTCTCTACAAACCAATCATAAACCTCCATCAAATACCTCTCTCTCTCTCTCTCTCTCTCTCTCTCTCTCTCTCACACACACATAGACACTCACTCTCTGGCGATACTGCAGCCTGCAGGTAAGATCTCCTCTCGCATCTGTTCAGAACTTGAACAAAGTTTTAGGTTTTTCCTCTCCCTCCAAAAAGAGACGTAGTATCTTCATTTCCTCTTCTGAATTGAGGTAATGAATTGAATTCTGAAGGTTTTCTTTGGAACTTAGGACCTGTTTGGAACTTAGAGAAAAAGAAAAGAAAGGAAGGTGAGGAGGAAAATTCTTCCTTGCTTGGTTATTTTCCTTTTTGTTTCCTCTCAAATCAAATAAGGGAAAATTATTTTCTCTTCTTTACCTTTCTTTTCCATAAGGTTCCAAACAAAGACTTGGGGAAAGTGAGAGAAAAGAAAATGAGAGAAAAATGAGAGGGAGATACTATTTAAAAACTGAAATTTATTAATTTTTTCTCATCTTTCTTTTCCATCCAAACAATAGGGGGGAAACTTTTTTAACTAACCTTGTTTGGAAAATTTATTAGGGACTCTGCACAGGGTTCTGAGACCCCCCAAACGAACAAGCAAAGTTTCCTTCCTTTTCTTTCACTTTCCTTAAGTTCCAAACAATGTCTGAGGTTGGATGTTTCCTATACGTCCTTACCGATATCTTACGGATTGATTTGATTTTTGTAGCGACTCTAAGCAAAATATTTCTGTAAAAAAAATGAACAGCTTCAAAACGAGTACCAAAACAACATGTACTCGGGGTATGTACCCCTTTGAATATACTCATATTCTTTTTGCGGAGTCCCTGCAGTGAGGCTAACTCAATGCAACTTGCAGCCCACCAAAACGCCACCATTTTGTTTTCGGGTAATTAATAATGCAACTTTCCCCATTCTCTCTCTCAAGAGTCAAGACCCCAGCCTCCTCAACTTTATTTTTCTGCTGCAACTTTCCTTCCTCCACGAGAAGAAGTACATGACAGTAGTCATACCCAAACAGGGACTAGAACAATTTGAGTAGAGATTTATTCTGGATCCGATTAAATATACCAAAGAAGAACCTTTTATTTTTATTCAAGTTCCTGAACTTGTTAACCTAAATCAAATTGAGAGTACAAAACCCTATGGAAATAGGGTTGGTTTCTTGGTTCTCTCTTCTTCCAGAATTTCTAGATTATGGATTGTTTCCTTCTCTATTGAAGTTCTTAGTTAGGAGCATTTTTCCATATGTAAGATTTGATTTCGAAATTTAAAGTCTTCAAAGTAAAACTTTTTTTTTATTTCTTTCAATATCAACCCGATTCAGAAATTAAGTCTTCAAGGTAAAATTGATTAGAGATTAGGGGAAAAAATTTCAAGTCTGGACTGACCGATTGAGTACTCGTTCACTGTATTTTATTTCTTGGAGAGAAGAAAACAAAGTTGGTAGGAGAGAGAGTCGGGTATAGAGAGAATACAGACGAAGAGGGAGAGAAGGGGGGTTCTCACGTGTGTTTTATCCAAAATGGTGGCGTTTTGGGGCTGCAAGGTGCAGTGAGTTAGCCTTACTGCAGGGACTCCACCTCCCTGCAGCTAAGATACAAATGGCCATTTCGTTTGATCCGTCCGTACCCAATATGATCGCCGCCCAAAATGGATCAAAGATTTGGAGATTTGTTTGGAAATCTGGGTAGGATTTGGAGATTAGTCTGTTCTCACCCCAAATTCACCCCGAATCCGATCCTGCCACTGAATCAGTACTTATAGTAATTTCGTTTTGTTAAGTGTTTGTTTGGAACTTAGAAAAAGAAAAGAATATTTCTTGTTTGGGATGGGAGGAAACAGAGAGGAAAACAATAAAATAAATATTTAAGAATATTTAATTTTTGTCACACTGTTTTCAAAATTTAATTTTCATTTCTTTTCATTTCATTACTTTTCCTCTCATTCCAAACAAGGCAGAATCTCTGTTGATACGCGGCTCACATATTTGTTAAATGAGCAGCTTATGGACAGTAAGTCTGTCCACACAGACATTTACTGCACAGATTTCAATTTGGGGTCTACTAAGGGTTCCACAAAAACGATCCAAGCTATTCATTAAATTTAAAACATGTTTTCGAGTGTGCCAATGAAAAATCAGCTCAATCCGATATGTGTAAGGGCTCGATTCAATCTTCTAACTTTTCATTTATTCACGTGAATGAATGAAAAGTTAGAAGATTGAATCAAGAACTTAAACTTATCGGATTGAACTGATTTTTCACAAGAGCACTAGAAAACATGTTTTAAATTTAATGAACGGCTTGAATCGTTTGTGTGGAATCCTTAGTGGGCCCCACATTAAAATCTATGCGAAATCTGTGCGGTAAATGTCTGTGTCAATAGCACCGTTGGCCTATGGAAGCACGATGTTTTTTTTTTTTTTCAAAATTACTGGAGTTTTTAAAACAAATTCAATCTTCCATTGTTTTCAAACTATTTGTAAATTGAAGGATTGTTGTTTTGGTGTTGAGGTTGGCTCATTCACGGAGGAGCCGTAAATACATCTTTTGCGGAGTTGGAAGATCTCAGCCATCCATTTCAGCATTCGACGATCCGGATTTTAAAAAAACTGTTCGCGCGAAACATTTTTTAAAATCCGGATAGTCCAATACACTTTGTACGCACGCGATTTGGCTTCGTAAATGATTATTCACGGAAAGCTCCGTAATAAAGTTTTTCAATCTCTTTGGTGTTCATGTGTAACTTATAACATCATATACTTTTTATTTTGAAACTTAAGAAATACTGTATTTACAGATTTCTGTCTAAAACAACTGTCATTGTGGTAGAATTCCAAGGTTGTTTAAATAGACTTCTCTCTAACATCTCTCATCTCCAACCCGTAAAGTTTGATCTCTAAGGGCATCTCCGGCCAGTATTCATCTTGAAAAAATCAAAACAGTATATTTAACTCAAAAGGTGATTTTAAAGAATATATAACTATTTATATGAACTCCGATCATCATTCTTCATTTCTTTAGAATTTCATTAATTTCTTTTCAAACCTCAACTTATTCTCTAAAATTTAAAATTCGAAATATCCAGAAAGTTTGTTGAATATATTGAAGATTGGCCTTATTCTAAAGGTACGTATTATGAATCTCTTTCTAATTAATCAACTTTTATAACCAATAAAGTATAATACAATATATTAATTGTGGCATTATCAAGTGAGAAAATAAAATGAAGTTCACATTTGCAACCAACATGATCGGTACGAGTATTTAAAACCTTGATTGTGACAATTTTTCATACATAAATATCTCAAAATTGATGTCTTTCTTCATGATCCTTCTAATTAATATTTGTAACGATTTCAAAGATTAATAAAATTCTTCTTCTGCCGTTAAAAAAAAAAAAAAAAAACTCAAAAGTGAGCCTGGCTCATATTTTTGAATTCCCAAAATACCCAATACAAACAGCTTTTTGCACTCCTAAGGCTTTTTACGGTACTCCCAAATCCTTCTTTCTTCCTCTCTTGGCAACATTTCCCAACCTTATCCCTGATAAAATTGCGCACACATCATGTATGCTACGAACGGTTGTATGTATATATATGATTGTGGAATACTTACAGCACAACCAAAACCAATTGAACCAGAGATGGCGACAAAGGTTGCAAGTAGTAGAACAGCAGTGGTGGTGGTGGTGGTGGATGATGACGAAGAATGTTCATTTGCTGCAAGCTCAGAACTACCATTTATGTGGCCAGTTAGCATTATCAAACCTTCTTTCCATCAAAAATGCTACATAAAAAACAGCGCAAAGATTGGAGAGAGAGAGAGAGAGAGTATTTGAGTAGTGGAGCAACTTCCATGCAATATGATATATATCCTCCTCAAACAATACTCCCTCCATCCCATTTTTAAAGTCTAGTATTTCATTTTGGGTTATCCCTTAATAAATGTCCATTTTGTAAAGTTAATGGGTAAAAGTTTGTGCATTTTGCATTTTACCCCTAAAAGTGTATTCCATTTTGAAAAAAGTAAAAGTGTAATGATTATACCTTCATAGAGAGTAAGTAGGAAAAATGGAGGTGAAAGATGTAATGATGATGTTTTCTTAATAAGTTGAAGTTACGAAGTGGAACACTTAAAAAGTGATGGAGGGAGTACAAAAATAGAAAGAAAAAAAAAACTGTGCAAAGATTGGAGAGAGAGAGAGAGAGAGAAAGAGAGGTATAAACAGTACCATTATATTCACTTGCCATCATTTATTCATTTCCATTTGAATAATTTACAGTTACCAATCAAGCATGCACCGATAGTGCACAAATCGGCATGCGGGGTCTGTTTTGACGTCCCACACAAATTATTCGAACAAATCAATAATTTTTTTTTTCCCTTCAGAAAACTGCGAGTCCTTGATCCAATGTATTCCATTTTCATTCAAATATAGGATATATCTTTGATTCCGAAAACAATAATGCTTTTGGTGATCATATTTGAGTACTACATTTTTGATACTGCGATGGTAGAATGTGCCCTATTTGTCAACAGCGCTCTAATGGGCTCTCCTCACAAGTGGTTTGTTGAATTTTGCAACTATGTAAGAGCCAAATGAGAGGGGGAATGGATTCAAGAACAAACAACATCTCTGTCATTTTCCCTCTCCTTTTTCGTTCCTTTTGCATACTCTCGATCAATCCTTCCGAGTTTTAATCTCCCATTGTCAACCAAGCTCAAACCCAACTCCATCGCAAACCCAGTCTCAGTCTCAGAATTAATGCTGTCCAACTTCAGGTGACAAATCCAACAGTCCCTTCCCACCTTCTCCAAATGTGCCTTGGTTTTGCCAAACCCATCATCTTCCAAGCACTTCGAAGCGCTGCCATTTTCAAGATTGGACGATAGCTGCAATCATCATAGAACCACGAGTAGGAAGAACCCACGTCAGATGTGGTGTCACCGTCATTGGGGGCGGAGGGGGATGCCGTGGAAGTCGATGGTGAACCTAATTAAGGTGGTCTCGCGAAACCGGGTAGTCTTCGATGGTGAAGGTGCATAACACATAAATTTAGCCATGTGGGTAGAGGTGCATAACACATAAATTTAGTGGCTTTCTAATACCCACTTGGCCAAACCATTGGGTTAGTAGCAATCTATCTATTAGTCGAGTGTAAATTGTTATTGGTACAGAATTCCTATGAAGAAGTACCCATTGAGAATGATCTACCAATGGACATGTACAAATATTGAAGCGAAAACAGAGTACTACGCGAGGGGGAGGAACATTGAACAAAGTTAGCCCAAGGGAAAATTTTCTTCTGAAACAATTGGGTCAAATATGATGTCATAGGCCCATTTTTCAAGAGTGTATAACTTCTAGGATTATACAATTGCAGTGCTTAGAAGCTTGATCAGTGGAGCTTAGGATCTACAGTTCATATGGAAACTGCTCATGACATTCATTTAAGGGGCTGTTTTGTTTCTGAAAGAAATAATAACATTTGAAATTAACCATATAAAATTTTTCTAGTTTACAAATAAGTACATTCAAGTTTAGCTGTGTAATAGTGTACTGTAGGTGGTGAGCACAACAATAATCCGAATCTCACAACTTGACACAAGGCAATCACATCTTTTAAAAGATATGATAAAAGCATATACAAAAAACCATCAGTCTCCTGAGGTTTTAGTTGGTTCACTCTCAAACCAAATACATCTTCTAGTGGTTTGATGGGTTCATGGCATGAAACAAAGAGATAAACCACCTACAAAATGCCTATTTATCCAGTAGGGACGTGGAAAAAGAAAAAAACAAAGCCATCCACAATAAAATACAAGCCCAAAGTGAAGAGTTGTATCCCTTGCATACATTTTTTTTTTTGAAAGGCGAAAATTTATTAATCATTGAAATTGTTACAAAGATTAAAGGAACGAGGACTTGAACGGCATCATATCCCTAAACTAAGAACAATCATGTGCCCAAAAATTCGAGACCCAAATCCAAGATTGACAAGAAGCCAACCAAGGAAACACCCATTGGGATAATCATAAGCCCACTCCTATAGGGCCAAGCCCAGAACCAAAAAGAAAACCCCATGTCCCTTACATACATAGCCTACACTTAGCCTCCCCCTCCCTCTTTCACGTGGCAAATAACCACCAAGAGACACACTTTACACCATGCTTAGTGTGAACACCCACACCAAACAGTTATACACTTATAGCACACAGCTCCTTTAGGGGAGGTGTATGGTATGTGCTTTCATATCTCGAGCAACAAAAATTCATAGCTCATCACAAAATTTCATAATCAACCACCACAAATGCTGTATCTTTGACCACAAAATTCATAACCAACAGCGCAAAAGTTCATTTGTTGGCCCATAAGAACTTTTGCACCGAAATTTTTGAACAAAATTGGTAAGTTTGGCCACAAAACTTCATGCTTTGGACAACAAAAGTTCATATTGATATATTGGACCACAAAACTCTCATAACACGAGCCACAAAACTTCAAAAGGTGAACCACAAAAATTCTTACGTTAGACCGAAACAAATTTCCACTAGAATTAAGCCACAAAAATTCATATCACGAGCGATTCGTGCATGGGCCCAAACAAGAGGTGGGGTCTGGGGTGTCTATTGAAGAATTAAAGTGACCATGAAACATAACGCGAACAGTTCTATAATCTCTTCTCAGTTTCTCGCCGGTAAAAGCATTTGGATACTCTTACAATTAATTTCAAATTGTTCTTCACCCAAACCACTTCAGATGAAGATTATATGCACACGTCTACAAATATACCCATATACGCGCTCCGTTTATGAAGTTGGTCCTTTAGGGAACTACATGAAACTTTCGAGCGTAAAAATAATGTATCGAACAATCGCACAAAAATTTATTTGGGCAAGTACATTATCTTTAATGTACGTAATTCCGCCGGGGACCAATTTTATGTGTGGGAGGGAGTAAATAATTGAGGGGAGTAGTGAGAGGACAAACCTGTGCAGTGGTAAGGCCGAGATCCTCCCTGATTCCAGATTCTGCTGCTGATGAATATCCGCTCTACAATTGTAATAAACCTCCATCAAAATCAATCTCTCTCTCTCTCTCTCTCTCTCTCTCTCTCTCTCTCTCTCCTGTGAGGTGGAGAAGGTTTGTGGACATGGACGGGTTCAGGATTGGAGTTCAAAATTCAAATCCCTTTGTACCGTTGCATTTCGGTCCCTTGAATCACATAAAAAAATTTAGAAATCTCACACAATCTTAGGCCTATTTTGCCCAAATAATCTATTTGGATTATATTGTTGTTCTTATTCAAATTTTTTTTATATTTGTTTACTTTTTCTCAATTTTTTTTGAGATTATTGCTTCGTTATGACTGGAGAAATTTAAAAAGTAAAAAATTATTATCGAAATCCAAATTTTTTGAATAAAAACAAAAATAAGCAAATATGTCAATTTTTTTGTTTTTATTAAAAAAATTGGATTTCGATGTTAATTTTTTACTTTTTATATTTCTCCCATCATAACAAAGCAATAATCCAAAAAAATAACAAAAATTAACAAATACGAAAAAATTTAAATAAGGACAAAAAAAATAATCCAAATGGATGGGGTCAGGATTATGGTAACAATGGTGGGAGTTTAAAAAAAATTAGGGCAAACTTCACTTGTACTCTGGTGTGGTTTTGGGTCATTTGTGTATAACCCTTCGGCTTACTTTGTGGCATCCATAACCCTTGTGCTCTGTGAATAATTGCATCTGTACTCCATTGTGTTCATGTTAACGAAGTTGTATCTCGCACGTCTCTTGAATCTAGTCAATGTATTAAAATTTTAATTCAAGCCATTCATAATGCAGTAATTAAAATAAAAGTGCATTTCTATGAATAATCATGTTGATCAGCCATCAATAGCTCCATGATCGGAGAACATTTGAAAGATAAATTTGAATGTGAACATTTATTTCAAAACAAATTCTATTCAACCAAGAGGTTTTCATTTTTCGATCGACTTGAATTTTGGTGTAGACATAATATTCGTCAAACTCTACAATATCAACAGTTCGGATCTAATTTTTGGTATAGGAGATGAATTGTATAGATTCAAAGAACAAAAAATCAAGGAATAAGATGAGAGCATATTGGACTTTTCAACATTTCAATTAGTGAATTTTGCATTATTTCTGTTAATTGGGTGCGTCTGCAAAAGTTTACAAAGCACAAGGAGGTTAGGTGCAAAATTTGAATCTAAGAGGTTGTAGCCGCACTTAGCTCAAACCACATGGGATAGAAAGTGAAGTTTGCCAAAAAAAACAAATTGCATAGTGATAAATAGTATTTGAAGTTCCCTTCTCTCTGCGGATCAAAAAAAAAAAAAAGTTCCCTTCTCTCTTGAATTCGGATGCGGAAGTAATTCGCGAAATTGTAATAATTCAAAAGACACACCTGTTTGTTTTTTTGTTTTTTTTTTTGAAGAAGTCATTCATTCAAATAAGCCCATCGAGGCAATACAGATTCCAGAAAAGATACAGGAAAAAACCAAAGCTACCTAAATTTCGATTTCAGACACCTATTGCTGAAGCAGGCTCGGCGACGAAATTGTCAGTACTTAATAACCAAATCTAAGTCTAGATAATAGAGGATTTAAAAGATTCACAGCTCAAACCTTAAAAACTAAAAACTAAGCACCACATAAATCTGAAGGCAAACAACAACAATATCAACTATAAACAAACTGTTCTCGTGGACTAATCTACAGGGACACCGGCCAGAACTAGACGAGAGCCGAAACACCCGAACCAGAGCAATGGAGAGGCTTCGAAGCAAGCCACAGTGACCGAAGACCAGCCAGATCAACACCACCGGACCACCACCAACTCCTGATACACCACCAAAACACCAACAAACCACCATCAACGGACCATTCCTCAATAGGCGCCGGATTATTCGCCCACCACCTTAAGCA
This sequence comes from Rhododendron vialii, assembly GCF_030253575.1. Taxonomy (NCBI): domain Eukaryota; kingdom Viridiplantae; phylum Streptophyta; class Magnoliopsida; order Ericales; family Ericaceae; genus Rhododendron; species Rhododendron vialii. The sequence goes on from NC_080561.1 coordinate 29,337,359, forward strand.
CACCAGATTTGGAAAAATCAAACTGGTACAAGACTGGACCAATTCGGGGGAGACCCAAATAGCCGGTAGAAGAAGAAAAAACCAGAAAAAAACAAGCCCTAACCCAACCCCACACCTTATTACCTCGTCGACGACCCCAAGCAAGACAAATCTCGACCACCATGTGGAACCAAGGACTATGGGCCGCCACCAATCGCCGGACAAGCTGCCGCAAGGGGGGACCACGCCAGACCAAACAAACAGCCGCACCCAAACTAAGAGCACGGAAAGCCAATCGGCGGGAGAAAACGAGGCGAGGAGGGCGGGGAAAAAAGAAGAGAGAGGGAGGGAGGAGGGAGAGAGGCGGAGGCCTCCCAAAGCAGCAGCGGCAAGGGTTTTTCTGCTGGGAGAGTTTTTAAGAGAGAGAAAGAGGGAGAGAGAGTATTATAGACTATATTCGTTCTAGTAATTGACTAATTAGAGAGATCTCAAAGACCCACCTGTTGATGTTAGTGATACTCGTCCAAGATTGTGCTTAGTTCTAAAGGAGTCGTTTTATTTTTTGTGATGCTAGTTTTGTCAAACATGATTGTAATCACTAATCGAGATGCTAGTTTGTCAAACGTGATTGTAATCACTAATCGAGCTGCACATAGTTGTGCTCAAAAAGTGTTCTCAAATTGTTTCCCACTCTGTGGACGTTCATTATTTTTTCGCCAATCATATGAATAAAATATTCTCTCTGTCCCAAAAAAAAAAAAAAAGAAGAAGAAGAAGTTCCGTGCTCATTAATTAGGTCTTTTGCGGTGTGTCGGTTTTCAAAATTCTTGCAATGGCGGCCGCCACTACTCGTTCCCTCAGGCTCTATCAATCGATAGATCCAATTTGATCTTTTGCAATGTGTCAGTTTTCGTATAAATCTCTCTCTCCCTCTCGAAAAATATATATGTATAGTTGATGAGTACTTACAGCACAACCAGAATCAAATGAACCAGTGAATGTAACAAAGGCTGCAAGGAGAAGAACAGCCGTGGTGGTGGTGGATGAAGAATATTCACTCGCTGCTGGCTCAACAATATCAGGCCTTCTTTCAACAAGCAGAGGCCTCGTTTCTTCCATGCTTTCCCTCTCCTCAAACAGAAGAGAAAAGACAGTGGAGAGAGAGAGAGAGAGAGTGAGAGAGAGAGAGAGAGAGAGTGAGAGAGAGAGTGAGTGAGTGAGTGTGTGTGTACAACAGTGTCCCTTTGTTGTTTGGTGGAGAGGAGGGGAGGTTGGTTCACTGTTCCAACTTCCATGCTATACTCAACCACGTGATAAATTGAGTACCAACTCAACCCCCGTGAAACTAGTTGGAGGGGTACAATTGTAACTTCCTTTTTCCTGATGTCTTCTTTTTATTATTATTATATTATTAAGACGGTCAGGGTGTCTGACCAGTTTACGCACACATCAACTATTTTTTTTCCAGTTAAGTCAAAACTAGGCATGTAGTTTATGCACACCTCGACTATTTTTTTCCCAGTTAGGTCAAAACTAGGCAAGCAGTTTCCATCCACGCGGGATTCACAATAAGTTTCTCTCTTGCGGAGTTTCCATCCACGCGGGATTCACAATAAATTTCTCTCTTGCGGCCTGGATGTCTGAGTTTAGAACTCACCCATGTTGCCACTAGAGCTGAGCTGCAGCACTAGGGGGTTTTCCTATTCATTTTGTTTCCCTAAACTTCTTCACTAAGCTTTCCATTTTTTCACTTACCTGATGCGAGCGAAGAGTTACAAGCTTGGTCACCATGTCTACGTTGAGAAGAAAAAAAGAAGCATGAAATGGAGATTGCGTTTTACCGGTTTTATGAGTGGCACGTAGCTAGCTGGGCAATACATTCGCACACATACTCACGTACACTTTTGGGGTGCATTCGCTATTCACACACACCTAGAGTCATCCACATGCGTAGTGCACATAGGGGTGAGGATTCAACGGAAATCTGATACGTACCGATTATATCATAAATAATCAACAAAACAGTGTTTTGTTTTGAAATCATTAATGTAAACTTGCTACATTCTATGACCAAGCATCTAAACTTGCGACATTCTCAAATGTTGAGATCTTGATATCGATTCTCTATTTTCCAAGAAAAATTAAGAAACTAAATAGGAAAAACTTTGGCATACATTCAATCTGCGAATTCACCATTTGAAAACAAGGGTGCACCGTATATCAGAATATATGTGCCTTTTTTTATCGCAAAAATAACATTTTATTAAGAAAAATTCACAAGGGTACATAGAATATACGTGCCTTCCAAAGAGTAATTTGCTAAGGTATTAAGGATTTCATGGGCCACGAGATTCGATGTTTCAAGATTCCCACATCATGCGGTTGGAAGCGCGGGGGGATGTTTTTTGGAGGACATGGAATCCGTGACTCTTACAAAACCATCACCTGGTGAGCTGAGGTCCAGAAGTTAAAGCTGTATGAAACAATTCATGAACTGAACCAGTAGACCAAATTCACAAGGCTTCCGGCTGAGTATCAAGCGGTAGAATGACACTGTTCATCAATTCGTGAGAGCTATTATTTGCGATTCAAAAACACATCTTTATGTGAAGAGGGTAAGTGATGCTTGTATTTCTTCTAGAGTTCGGCCCTTCGTTTCAGGCACCAGTTTTGCAACAAACACAACAGTTGAAGCACAAATTCCAGCAAGGATGAAAAATGTTCCTGAGCATTAACAACGAAATTACAATATCTCATCAACTCTTAAAGACGAGCATATTGGAGAGAGAGAGAGAGAGAGAGAGAGAGAGAGAGAGAGAGGACCTGCTGGGCTCCAGTCAAGGATGAAGATGTAACCATAAGAAACAACCCAAGCACTTGCCCAGTTGCAAAAAGTAATGAGGCTTCCAGCTGGACCCTTTATGTCTAGGGGAAGCATCTGAGAAATACAAAAACCTCCCCATTTTCAAGTATAAGCTAAGCTATTGAAACCACCCATTTTCAGTGTTAGGCAATGGTTAACGTTTCCAATTTTCCGTTCGAGGTGATGAGATTAAAAATAAGGACATCGTGATCCCTCACAAATGCGGTGGGCCCCATACTGAGCGTTTTGTGCTGGGCTTACCGTATTTGCATGAGAGTCGGTAACTTATAAAGAGCAATACGCAGTGTCAATAGCATTACTGTAAACTTCAATGTCACCGGCAGTTAACTTACCTCTGACACGACCACCCACGGTGTACTAGCCATTCCTGCTGAAAATGTTGCTACATATAACTGTAGATTGCACCAAAATAAAATGGATGAAAATAATGTAAACAATCAAGAAGTGTGATGCTCGATTTTACTCATTGACAGGTTCAACTTTGGTACAAACACAAGAAGTCAACAATAGACACGATAGAAGTTTTCATTACAACTAAATTCCCTGAGATTCACAGGATAATTGCACTGACCTCCCTTAGGTTTATGCAATTTCAGGAAGCCCCTGTCCGAATTGCGAAAGTATAATACCAATCGTTTACTTTCTCTAACAATACCAAAATTCCCCAATAAGTTCATTGGGGTTGTCTAACAATACGGGAAACCCTAATTTCTCCAAAATGTAAGTGGGACCGAGATAAAAATACAACAGCGAGATGGTGTCTGGCTAACTCCCCAGGGGTCAAAACACATGAAAACTGATTAAACATCTCATTTTAGTGCCCAAATTACCTCATGTGTTCTTACTATTGTCATCACTCATCAGTATATTATTGATAATATTATGCAGTGGAACTTTATTGTAGTTGGGTGAACAAACTCCTTGTGTTTTTAACCTAGGGCAACTTTTGTCATTTTATTGCCAAATCCAACACCATTTGGGAAGCCACATATATAACTCATCCGAAAATTTGTATACATAGCAGTGTACCCTCTGACAGCTAGCACATAAAAGCCTTGTTAGATCTTTATGACATGAATCCTAATATGGTTTGGTATAGCAGTGCAACCTCCAGAGCCAAATGTGATGTTCCTTCAATTGTCAGAAATCGGACCAAATAATGAATGGTAAAATGTTCAGTCATTATAATTAAGTTTACACTTGGTTTAAAAGAATCAAAATACTACGCATGTACTGATTTGCTATTCAATAAGGCTACATGCTTGCAGAACCACAAACACAAAGCCTTAAAGCATGCACTCCTTTAGCAGATGCTATTGCATACAAATAAGACTATCAAAATTATATATCATTTAACTACATTTTATTTCCATTTACTACTATATGAACCGGGGAAACGATATTATGCCAAAATTAACCCATTAAATACCTGTATGCCGCTGAACACCAATATCGCGGTGAGGTCCTTATTTAGGTTAAGATTCTGCTCATGGCAATTCAGAAATGATAATGTTTTAGGTACTTCAAATGTCACAAATTTATAAAAACTTGATTTGACCCTCAAAGCTACCTGCAAGAGGAATCCCAATCCTATAAGAAAGTTTGCCAGGCATGTTCCAGCCGCAGAAATCTGCAAAGAGCCCAATTCTATCATGTTTGTCTATCTCATTGAACTCTCAAATTTTACTGAATCTAATAGGCTCCGGCATTCTCACCATCCAGAGTGGTCGTCGTCCGGTTTTATCCATTAAGAGCAAACCCAAAACCGAAAATGGGATCTGCATAAGCATACGGTAAATAAGAAATAACCCTTAGGCCTTTGACTAGTACTTTATTTCATTTATAGAAACTTTTCAATGCAATAAATTTTTTCAGGTTTTGACACTTCAGTGCTACTTGTTTTCTACGTTCGATTCCAGTGCCGATTACTTTCTACCTTCAAGTATCCAGTTTTGATCCAACAATTTTTCAAACTTCTCTTCGGATCCGTTTGGATGAAGGTGCATTTGAAAGAAAGAGAGATAATGTTCAATCCTAACCCAAACAAAGAGAAAGAGAGAAAAAAAAAAAGATTCAGCTATAAGTGGCTTGTGAAACTAGACCGAAAAATGGATAAGAGGTGGAAATGATGAATCTATTTAGCTTATTCTGTAACTAGAGTCTTTAAAATGAAGAACTTTAAAAAAAATCAATGTCAAAACCCCAATGCAAACTAGCATATCTAAATTGAAGATAATCTCACAGAATAGTTATGTCACATCACTGGGCCTTCATTCACAATCCACATCTATCCAAACAGAACCTCATCTTGCTTGTGGATTTAAGGTCCTATCCTATCTAGTGAATTTGACATTTGAGGGTCTTTCAATCCTCTTCTAGGTTGGTATCCATTTCTATGTTATGCTTATCCTGTTTATCCATCAAAGAAAAATCCCATTGAAAAACAGTAGTAGAAAATTCATACCTGAACAATAGCCATTGTTGTAGTGCCTACGCTCACCGAGCAACCTATAAATCATACATTCGGATAGTTATATCATTAAATTCCAGTCATTTTAGGCTGTGTTTGGATGACGGACATGAGGATTATGGAAGAATAGAGAAAGTTAAAAGCAAAGATGAGAATATTAGGAAGTGAAAGAGCTAATCTGTCTTTGGCTTCCAGACTATCGTTTATGGTAATTTTTTTCACAACCTACGATCCAAACACAACCTTAGTCAATGAATGTAATTATGCAAGGAAAAATTACAAAAAGCTCTTAGTTTACCAGCAGCCTCATAAATGGAACTTGCATAGTAGGATATCCCAACGGTGCCTCCAAAAATCGCAAGTAACAGTAGACCAAATCCAATCTATGCAATTAATTTGGTTTGCTCGTAAGAAGCTGATTAAAAATATAATTGGACAAAATCTCATACTTGTGTTTTGTTTGGATCTTGAGTTTGTAGAGATACATGTGGAGAAAACAAGAATAGTAAAAATTAGCTTCACAAATCCCTTCTTCCTTAAGGTAAATGGAAAAGCCTACCGTAAGTGAATGAGCATATTTTCTCTGAAACATATCTAGAAATTTAGCCTTCGGGAGCTGCTGAACGATTTCAATATAATCCTGCCAAACAAAAGGACTTAGAAAAGAAACTCTCCAAAAATATTAATGCTTTTAATCTTATCGAAACTGACCTTTTGATTAATAACAAATTGAATTCTCATCTTACTCTGATGTCAGCTGCTTCTTGAGAAACGTCAGCATCTTTTCCCCTAAGGCGCCTTAAAGTTGCATCTAAATCCTTTTCTTTTCCAATCTTTACCTGCATATAGTTTCTCATCAACTGAGAATCCGGAACGTAGTTCTTTTCTTCATATACATATGATTCTATCTTTCTCAACGAAATAAAGGACCTGCATATAGTTTCTCATCAACTGATAATCCGGAACGTAGTTCTTTTCTTCATATACATATGATTCTATATTTCTCAACGAAATAAAGGAAAAGATGAAATGGAAACCAATTTTCGATCTTCATTCCATCAAAATTGGTTCCAACAAGCTTTTGTTTCACAATTCATCAAATTGAGGGGAACTCCCACAGCAGCATTAGTACAGTCTGTAGTCTGTACAGATAACATAAAATAAACTAAACATTCAATCCCTCTTTTTGTTTTCCAAAAAATTTGGCTGCGCAAATCTGAATGCCACATAATCAGAAAATTTTCTCCGATAAGCATCCATAAAACAAGAGTACATATGGTGTGAATTCACCTTATGCGTGGTGTGGGCCGCACAAAGAATGAGTTGGGTCCACAATCAGCATATTTGATCCCATTGTGGTGTCGGGTGGGTGAATGAATTTGATCCAGGTCAAGCTACCATACACACCATCTTTTTGGGTATATAGCATGCACCCCGTAACATTTTAACAAAAAGAGGTGTAACATTTCGAACCAAAGAAAAAGGCACAACATTTCATCATAAAGAGGGGTAACATTTCACCACAAAGAGGCGTAACATTTACCCTAATAGGCATGACACCAATAAAGTGTATACCATAAGCACCCTAACCATTAAAAAAAAAAAAACATTCAACAAAACAAGCCGTAACATTTCATGTAAAGAGGCATAACATTCACCAAACATAGGCATAACATTTCTCAGATGTAGAGGGTGTGTATTGAAGCATTTCCCAATTGATCCAGATGTTTTAAAGTCAAGATACTTCGTGGTATATCGTTTTGCCTACATAGCCCTGCCGCTGCTCAAGTATCAACAATTACACAAGCCTTCTAACAAATTTAGAACCGAACTCACCAGCCATCTTGGAGACTCTGGTATGAAGAATACGCCAACAACCTGAACCATACATGGTATAATTCCTGCAACCGGAACGGACATACAATATCAGATTATTAATTTTTGGAGAATAAATATTGAACAAGACAGCAACATGTTACCGATAATAGCCAAGGTACGCCAAGTGACAAGATTCCCAACGAAATACACCACTGATAAGCCACAACAATTCAGTAACTGTAGAAGTGTCAACGGATTTGTACATAAACAAAGAGTAACAAGCTTGTTTAGAAAAAGAAACATGTTGAAACAAAACACTTCTATTCAGAAAAAAATTAACGACTACTAAAGAGTAACAAGCTTGTTTAGCATCATTTACATTTCTTATTTTTAGTTCCGTTTACAAAAAAATTCTTGAGCAACTGTGAAGTTTTCTAAAACAAATCACTTTCAAAATACACACACACAAAAAAAGGATGTTTTGATTTAAAAGCGAAAATTGCACTTGTTTCAAACTTTCCAGTTTCCACTTTATTTTGTTGTCTATTGTTGGTGTTGTGAAAGTACAAAATGAAAACCTTCTATCTGAAAAAAGCATAGATTCAATTATTACCTGATTGGCTGCAGTAAATCCTCCGCGGGTATTTTTGGGAGAGATTTCACCAATATAGGCCGGTGCCTGATTGGCATTAGCAATGTTAGTTGTGTTAATATGCAATTTGCAATGCTAACGAGATCAAATAAGAAATATTGTTATCTGGTTGGAGTGGCCACCTACCCAAAAATAGGACATAACATGACCATCTTGTCTAGATTCTAGAATACAGGAGACAAAATATTAATGTGGCGAGTTCTATTTAAAGGGCACACTACATCATTGTATGTTTGTTTTAAATGGACAGACGAGAAGAGACAAGAAGAAAAATTATTCACCACGAAAGTTTGGAGGGCGATTCCAAATCCCAGTACAGCTCTTCCAATGTCGAGCATCCAAGCACCCTTTCAACAAACACTGAACATTTAACCATGCCGCAAATTCGGAATAACATATCCAAAAACATGAGAGAAAATAATAGCCAAGGTACAGTATAACTGTTCTGGTTTGTGTCATGTAAAAAAGTGGCACACACAGTCTGCATAATAGAACATGTCAACTGTAATTTGGTAGATGGAAGAGGAAACTTCAAATTAGAACCATAAGTTAAGTAGAACTCAATATCCCACTACTTTTAGGTTTCAATTCTCATCAACAAAGGTTGGAAGCCAGTTTTTCCATTATGTCAAATGGAACCCACAAAAGGGTTTAACCATCTCAAATTTGGACTTCATCGTCTCTGTTTCTGCATTCATGGCATGTATCTTGAATTTGCATCAGGGGAGATATCAAACCCGATTCAGAATGGCAACTTTAAGTACTCGAGAACAAAATGTAGACCGAGGCTTAGCTTATTTAGGAGCTACATAATATCGTCAATGACAGAATACAAATAACATTTGATTTACACTTCACTCTTCTACAAAGATACCAAAGCAGCCCCTTGATTAAAAAATAATTTCTGCAATGAAACTCACTATTCTAGAATTTGAATAATAATTAGCTGTGTAGAAATGCCCCCCGCTCTTTGAAACAAAAAAAAGAGAGGAGCTCTTCAAAAAAATAGAAATGGCCCCCCTTAACACATGGATTCAATTTGACCTAATCATATACCTTTTCCCGGCATTGTCATTCAATTATCTGCAATTATCAAAATTGGTAATGACCTCATTCCAATGATTTACAATAGGATAGCCCAGTCTACAGATAGCCTACGAGTTTAAATCATGATCAAAACAAAAACGCTTTTAAGATCCGGTGTTGAGAATTAAGCTACGCGTTCAAGCTCACCAACACACAAAACCCTCCATATATTGGAATGCTATGAATCAGAGAAAACACACAAGAGAAGATGAAAGCAAGAAAAGAAAGCAGAAGACACAGATATACAAGATTCGGCAACGTGCCTACTCCTCGGGACCTACCAGTTCACTATTGATCAATAGAGTACTCCCACAAGTTCTCTCTCAATAAGATGCAACAGCCTCTCTCAATGATGTTCTAGCACTAAAAAGGACTTGGGTTATTAAAAACATTATGTTCGCGTTACCACCGTCTGGACAACAACTTCTGCAACCCCCAGTTTGATTCTCTTCGTGGCAGTCCCGACGACCTTCCAACCCGTCCGGACAGTAACTGCTGCAAGCACCGAAATAGGCAACACACCTCAAGATGAAGTTTAGGCCATGTGTTGATCATCACCACCTCATGCAAGAAATTCATTACACAAGTCCTTGTGGTTTGAGGGCGAAAAGCATAGTTTTAAATAGCAGTAGCAATACAAGCATAGTGGTAGCGGGAGTATCGAATGATACGTGGCGGGAATCTGGTGTGGCGGTTGTGAATCTTTTAATATTATTTTTGGTGCCAAAGCTCATATAGCAGTCACGTAGCAGGCAAAATATAGGATACAAAACGATACTTAGCGGGAACTGCCGATACGGGTGTGAATTTGGGTAGCACCGGTGTAGCGGTACGGGAGGTCAAAAAACCACTACGTAGCGGCCGGTTTTTAAAACTGCGGCGAAAAGACAGCCACATCTCGTTCACCTAGAACTTAAGAGCTCACAACACAAAGTAGTGCTACGCAAATAGTATCTATTATGCATACATGCATATGCCCCATTCCATGAAAACTGTATATATCATGTTTCATGAAGCTTCAAATGACTTCAAAAGGCAATGATAAAGAAATCAAACATAAAACACTACAGATTCCCATAAAATAAACGGAGATGCGAGTGGAGACGTACTGTGAGAAGCAGATCGAGATTGTGTGCGTAAAATCGAAGAGCGCGAAGATAGTAGCGGAGAACGTGGTTTCCATTTTTCAGTCGATGAACTTGCTTTGCCTGATTCCCATAAAATAAACGGAGATGCGAGTGGAGTAGTACTATTTTTTTGGATTTTGAAAAAATCGTTTGCTTCACTCAAAAGGTCCTAGATGAATTAAATAGGATTAGTACGGAGGTGGGATCTGAAGGAGATATGATTAATAATCTCAAATGGGTGTTTGATTATACAAGTCGGACAGGGGGTGTGTGCTGTGCAGCTTCGTGCTGCACAGCGTGCTGCACGGCCTCCGGTGAGGCTTTTCCGGCATCGGTCCGACGATCGGAGACGTTCACCGCGTAGAGCTCGTCGAGTTCTACATGTGCGCCAAAAATTAGCTCGATCAAATATCGTTAAGATCCTCGTCCGAACATATATAACTTGAAAAAAATGGATTTAGTGGTTTTGATCCAGTGTTTCATATCCATTAGGATTCATTTTTTTTCAAGTTATATATGTTCGGATGAGACCCTTAATGATATTTGATCGAGCTGATTTTTCGTGCACGCATAGAATTTGACGAGCTCTACACGGTGAACGTCTCCGATCGTCAGATCGATGCCGGAAAAGCCTCTCAGGAGGCCGTGCAGCACGCTGTGCAGCACGAAGCTGCACAGCACACGCCCTCTGTCCATACAAGTCTGTCCCGTTCGGACAAATAAGTCACAGCGGCTTATTTTTTATCTTTATTTAAATTTTTTCCGTATCACTTAGCTTATTATCAATTTTTTGGAAATTATTGCATCCTCATAACAAGAGAAATCTAAAAAGTAAAAAAATTTGACCGAAATCCAATTGTTTTTGAATAAAGACGAAAAAATTGGCTTATTGATTTATTTTCGTCTTTATTCAAAAAAAATTAGATTTCGGTCAAAAAAATTTACTTTTTAGATTCTCTTGTCATGAGGATGCAATAATCTCCAAAAAATTGACAATAAGCCATGTGATACGAAAAAAATTTGAATAAGGACAAAAAATAAGCCACTTTGACTTATTTGTCCGAATTGAAATAACAGGGGATAGGAAAACAAATTGCATTTTTCAATAATATCCATGGGTGAAAAACCAAATTCTTGTGTATTTTGCCGATGCTACTTCGTAAGTCTCTGCGTATGTATTTTGCCCTTGATATTTGCATATGTATTTTTCCTAATTCAAGTTCTCCATGATTTCTACAAGCCACGAGAATGGATCCTAAACTTCTGAAGTTGGTAAGTGCTACGGTCACCGTACTAATCGCACATGTGTGGAGCTCATTCTGGGTCTTACAAAAATAGAAAAAAAAAATATCCACAAATTTTAAAATAATTTTTCATGAAACCTTGTAAAAAATTAACTCCAACGAATATCGGTAAGTATTTTTTCTGAATTCGTACGAACGAAATTGAGCAACTTAGCAATTTCACTCTACGAATTCAGAAAAAATACTTATCGATTCGTTGGAGCAGATTTTTTTATAAAGCCCCATAAGAAATTAAAATTTATAGATACTTTTTGTATTTTTGTGGAATCCGAGAGTGGCTCCACACGCATGCGGTGGACATGTGCAATGAGCCTAAACTTTCTGACAAACTCATAAGCTTCCACCACCCTCCCAACTATGCCTAACATGTCCGTAGTGCAAAAATGGTGTTCATATGAAGGCAGAAAAGCAAAGAAGCAAAACCTAGGATTTTTGAAGTACAGGTGGGTAAGTACTAATAGGGGTACTATTGTTATTAATAGAAAATATCATGGGCAAGGACGTCTTTTGCATCGCAGAGCTTGGGATAGGATTAGTGATACCTAGTAGAAGGTAGTATTGATAATCCCATGAATTGGGAGGATTGGTAATACCATTGTATTCCTAATCCCAACCCCTATTGTGCAATCAAACAAAGAGTTTAAAAGAACACCAGGATTAACAATTATATCCTAACCCCTAACTCACTTATCAAACATGGCCCTAGTATCGTACACAAACGATTTTATTGGCTCATCCCGGGTCCCGCAAAAATGATTTGAACTGCTCATTTTTATAAAGTAATTCTTTATGGTCTATGAAAAAATCAACTCATCAAATATTAGTAAAAGCTTTTTCAAAATTCGTAAGGTGAAATTGACTGGTTCGCCCTATGAATTTTAAAAAAGTCCTTACCGGTATCCGATTGAATTGATTTTTTACAAAGACCCATACAAAAATGTTTTATGTAAAATGAGTGGTTCAAATTATCTTTGCAGGACCTGAGGTGGGCCCAGCAAAATGGTACGTGCATAATATGTTCCTGTTTTGTTGTGCGCATAACACTTTTGATCTAGTTATTTTACATGAATAAAAGACAAAAAAAAAAAAGTGTCAATAGATAAAAGAGGAGTGTGAAAATTATTTCCTTCATTAGTAATGAGTTCTTTAAATTTATGAAAAAATCTTGAATTTTTCTTGCTAAATATGCATTTTTTTAAGTTCTCGTCTCACGAATTGAACAATTTACTATTTCTTTTTTATTTAGAGGTAAATGATTTTGACACTTCACTTTTTGATAATCACACTCTAAAATTTAGTGTTTTCCCTTCTAGACTTCTAGTGTTCAAAATACAATTAACTAACACAACGGAGAAGAGAGTCGCATCCTTCTTTGAATTCAATTTGTGGTAAGCTCCGGCGTCTGACGGCTTCTTGGAGGTGATGATGGTGAAGTTTCACCATAAGCAATAGCGACGACAACCGTGACGGTGGCGGCAGGCTTGGTGATTTCACTTGATTCGATGCAGATCTGCAAATTCTTTCAAAACCTAGTCTTGAGTGAACTCGTGAGCTTTCCACAATTGCTACTCTTCTTTTGTATTTTGGTTTTTTTATTTGTCTTTTATTATCAATTAAAATATTTCTACGTACTCAAAAATTGAAGCCCCTAGCCTCCGGTGCATATTTCGAGCGCGGTTGGCCTGAGTTAATTTGTTTTATAAAAGAGATAGTACATATTATGGATTTTAATTGGTTTTCATTTAGTTATTTTCATAATTTATTTATTAATTAATTGTGTTGACGAGAGGAATAAAAAAACTATAAAATCTATACAATGAGGTTGAAAGCAATCAAAATAATAGTCACAGACAATAAAAACAGTATTTTGAAAGATTTTTATTAGTTTTATAGACTTTGGTCATTATTTTTGCATTTTTTAGATAGCATTCATCAAGACGATAATCCAAATGTGAATCCGACAAAAACTCATCACGCAAACGATCAAAAAGACAGTGCCAACTGACAACAGTAAGTACTAATGTTTTTGTCCAAAGTTCCAAACACACCACAGTCAAACATTAGAAAAATGAAGTTGATCAAATATCTTACAGGGCAAAACAATATTTATTAGCTTTCAAAATAGACTGTTAATTGAATAAAAGAGAAAAAGAAGGAAAGGAAATTAGAAGAGTAGAAGAAACCTGTGCAAAAAGTATTGCAAGCCACCCTAAGATGAACCATGCTCCTGACAGCAACATTGTCTACACATCACAAAACACAACCAAATCTCATAATATAGCTTAATTAGAAGGCTACTGAAATGTCACTCCCTTTTATGTTAATGTCACTCCCTTGCAAATGTATTTTTTGTGCAAAAATACACTTGCAGAGGAGTGGCGTTAACAAAAAAGGGAGTGACATAATCATTTCCCAATTTAGAAACTCGGCATTAGATTTGGCTTAGATACTTATGCTCACGCGCGCAGAACCAGATAGATATCTGTGTGCCTCTCTAATATAATTGAATTTTTTTTTTCTCCTCTTTGCGATTGTCATAATATTTGTCATGAGAAAAATAGCTCTAACCGTTTACTGTTTGAAGGCAAATATGTTCGATCTGATTGTTAATTACTAGTATGTATCTTTCATGTAGTTTATTTATTTCTTAAAAAATTAATTAACACATAAACAAGACCGTACAAAGTAAACAACTTCATTTCGTGGATATGTCCTGGGCCTTCTATCGTTTTGTTGAAAGGTACGGATATTTTGGCCTAATAAGAGCCAAATGGCTTATTTTTTGTACTTATTCAAAAAAAAATTTGCATTTGTTAGTTTTTCATCGATTTTTTTAACATTATTACTTCGTCTTGACGAGAGGAATCAAAAAAGCAAAAATTACAATCGAAACCTATTTTTTTTAAATAAAGACGAAAAATTTAGCTTATTGGCTTATTTTTGTTATATTTAAAAATAATGGGTTTCGATCTTAATTTTTTACTTTTAGATTACTCTCGTCATGACAAAGCAATATTCCTCAAAAAATCGACGAACAATTAACAAATGCTGAAAAAAAAAATTGATATGGACAAAAAAAAAAAACCAATGGGCGTATTAGGCCGAAGTAGAGTACTAGCCCAATGATAGACATCCTATATACTCTCATGCACAAAACTTTATCCCCCGATCGGCTAAATAAGTCAACTGGTTTATTTTTTTTGTCCTTATTCAAAAAAAAATCGTATTTGTTACTTTTTCGTCATTTTTTGGGGATTATTGCATCATCATGGCGAGAGGAATCTAAAAAGTAAAAAATTATGATCGAAATTCATTTTTTTGGAATAAAGATGAAAAATTGGCTTATTGGCTTATTTTTGTCTTTGTTCAAAAAAATTAGGTTTCGATCGTAATTTTTTACTTTTTACATTCCTCTCGTCATAACGAAGCAATAATCCCCAAAAAAATTGACGAAAAACTAATAAATATGAAAAAAAATTTGAATAAGGACAAAAAAATAAGCCGTTCGACTTATTTAGCCGAACAAATTTAACTAATAAGTTAAATTTTTTGATAATGATGTCTGGAGATATTTTTATTGATTTTTTGATAATGATGTCTGGAGATAAAGAGGGGAGACTTTTAAGATCAACTTACAAATCTCCGGCCAATGAGATCTGCTACTTTGCCACTCACTGTTGCACCTACCATTCCTCCAATTGTCAACATTGATCCGAATAAAGAGTACTGCACAAAAGGAGAAGATTGTGATAGTTTAAGGGGCAATTTGCAATATGCAATTATTGCAAAAAATATCCAGTGCTCTTTCGACGCCGTCACATGCTGCCTCGTGCAACCTTTTTCCACTACATATTCCCGTAAGAATTAAGTGGTGCTCCATGCTCCTTTTCCACCGTACATTGCCGTAAGGCCTAAAAAAAGTTGTATGAATCCCGCTATGATGTGTGATGAACATTAAAAGAGCTAGCCAGGGAATTGAATAACTACTCAATTAACAAGCCCAAGGGAATTGCGAAAATCAATTTGGGGAATGCGAAAAAAACTCCCCTAATTCTATAGCCACATATAAACACTGACACAAACTCACTCGCATCATATGTGGGCCCTCCCCCCACACACCGGAGATGTGTGGCGCATGTGTGGACACACGTGATATGGGAGAATTTTGTGTTATTGTTTGTGTGTTGATTGTAAAATTATTGTTGATTCAGGCTGTTAAAATTTTTAATGCTTTTGAGTTTTGACCAAAAAAAAAAAATGACGTAAACGCAAGAAGTTCAAAATAAATGGGTCAAATAATCGGAGCATGATTCATACAAATATTTTAGACCCCCGTTCGTTTTAGGTTTTTGAATTCTAATCATTATCTTATATATTTCTTTTCATTCATTACTCTTATTTTTTTCTATTTCTTTTCAATTATTACTCTATTTCTCTCCATACTCGTTACTTATAAATCAAAATCTAAAATTCCAAAACGAACGGCCCTTTAAGAACCACGGAAAGAGTTCCTGTCCATATGGTTCTCCTACACCCAGGCTCCGTTCCGGAACGTGAAATAAGTACTTATTTTTTAAAAAGGCAATTTCAAGCTCAAAAATGATGGGCTTATTGAAATCTAAAAATATGCACTATAGATCTTGTTTAAAAGATCTTATTGAGATCTTTAATATGGTGCAAAAAAAATCAAAAAATTATTTTTCATTTACATTATTTTTTAATTTAAAAATGTGAAATAAGTACTTATTTTTTAAGAAGATGTTCTGGAACGGACTGGCAAGCGACCTCTATCATTGTCCTAGGAGCTAGGGACCACATCGACAATTAGTATTTTCCCTTTCTACAATGAGGGTTGTCAAATCATTTTTTCTATATTAAAGTCACTTCATTGGTTAGCATCGATCAATTCTATAGGAAGTCAGGTCACCCATGGAACTACTATTACGCCTGCTTATCGATAACTTGCACGTTATTTTTCGATAGCTAACCGTTTGATCAATTTATCGTTAAATGTAACATTTATTTGATTTGGACGCGTTATTTGTCTTTAACGTGTGCATTATGGCTTTAATTACCAATTTTAATATTTTTCATCAATGAAGTTCTTATTCTTTCCTGAAACCAAAAAAAAACCCTTTTATCAAATCAACATGTTAGCGAAGTGGATTAATTTTTCTCTTCGGCTAAAACCCCATCAATTTCGTCAAATAACCCATCTCTCTTAAATCACCCAGCAATTTTCTAGTTTTAGATTTAATTTCTGGAATTTATACGTGCTGATGGGACTTTACAAAGACATAACCAAAGATTGGCTACCAGAGGCCACGGCCACCCCCAATTTGAAAAAACCATATACTTTACCAAAAATGTTCTTTGACATACAAGAATTAACATGTCCCCCATCATGTGTCACATACGAAAGAATTTGGATAGGAGTAATAAATTTGAACCACTTTCTTACACGTTTTGTTTTCCCTATGGGATAAAAAGTCCATCACTCATCTCCCGGACCACAAAAAGAAAGACTAACCAATCACCTCAAATTTTTTGTCTACTGGATATTAATTTAACATTAAACTCAAAAAAACTAACTTTAAAATTTTGTTATCGCGTTATAGCCGCTGCATGTATGAAATTTCAGTTCCGTCCCTGTGATTTTATATAACCATGTGATGATTTTAGGACTAAACTTTTATGGATCCGATGGCCGTAGCGGTAATGGAGATGCATGGGATCGATGAATGGAGAGAACACGGAGAGAGACAAAGAGAGGACATGTGTTGGTATTAGTGACCACATTTGAGTATCATGTGATGTGTCACCAATATATTGCTAGAATATGTCTCATTTGTCATGCATGCAGTAGAGCACATTCTACCGATCAAGCCAAAACGTAGTAGATACTACTAGATAAAGAGGTGAAGTAAATAGTACTCTTTCCGTTCCAAAATAAATATCCAGTTTCGCAAAATGAGAACTTAAAAATAATATGAATTTTTCAAGAAAAATTCAATTTTTTTTCAACTATTTACTAGATAGCCATGAGTACTTTTTTTCATTTGCGGAAAAAGTTGGAATTTTTTTCTTGTAGAAAATTTATCATTTTTATAAGTCCTCGTTTTGCAGATCGGACATTTATTTTGAGACGGGGTGGTGGTAGATACTCCCGTTTAATTGGGAAGGTGGTACTATCAGGGTTCAAGCATGGTAATCAATCGTTAAATGAGGTGGGACCGGAGGCTAAAATGTATCTGTGATGGATCATTGGATCAATGACGTGAAGTTTCTAAATACCCACCTTATTATTATCCAACTCTATCCATACCACATTCCACGTGTTAAAATTCTACTGCCTGGAAGAACGGCTATTTTGTTCACATCTGAGCCGTCTATTGCGGAAATGGATGGGACAAACAAGAGACAACAAGGTTCTCGAGTTCACAAAGACCACCTTGATCTCATTCCGATAATTCACTTACTAATCGATATATTTAGCATAAAGTTGAAACTAAGTCCCAAGATTAGTCCGGTCGATTGGTGAAGAGTTTCTCAACCACAATCAGATATCACGACGTAGAGGGAGACAAAATTATGCGAACCGTTGTATAGTGTTGGTTTCCTTCACATCCTCTGTTTGTGTGGATTTAAGAAACAAAAAGGTTCTAGCTACTTATTAAATCAAAAAGACAGAGAAAAAAAGAAAGAAAAAGGGTTCTATCTGGGTACATGCAAACATTGCTGTAATCAGAGAAAATGAAAATACTTACAGCTGCAGTAGACAGGCCTAGGTCACTCCTTATGCCAGATTCAGCCTGAGACGAAAATCCAGCCTGCAAGAAAAAGTTGCATTAAAACATTTTTTTCCATCGGTATATTAAGATGTAACGGTATCGAAAGCTCAAAAACCGATATGCATATGTTGTTATTACGAGACGTGATAGCTGATATACTAAAACCATGCGTAGCACACCATACATGAATAACGAGACAACATACACCGATACACGATCGAGTTAATTGAAACTTGAAAGAAACTTGAAAAAAGTACTATTTGGGAAAAACAAAGGGAAATGATTTTGCCACTCCTTTTTTTTGTTAACGTCACTTCCCTACAAGTGTATTTTTGCACCAAAAATACACTTGCAGAGGAGTAGCGTTAACAAAAAATAGAGTGGCAAAATCCGTAACCAAAACAAATAGTATTGATTTGTATATACCATAAGTGTTTGTGTACCATAAAACAAATACTCCTACATCATACTTCATTTCGTTTGTGATTTGAGTAGTATTTTTGAATAATAAGTAGAGAGAGAAATAAGAATAATGATTGAAGAAAAAAAGGTAAAAAGTAGAGAGAGATAAAATGAGAAATATGAGTAATGATTGAAAAGTTAGAAAAAGAAATGAGATTAATGATTGAGTTGAGAAATATTTTTTGAATGGTTTTGCTGCATACTGCCTAGTGGGCATTCTAGATATGGGTCCCAAAGGGTCATAGTTTTGACACTTGTCCCTGCAATGCACAGTAATATATGACGGTGTAAATAACATAAAGGTTTGCATTGAAAAGACAATGGTAGCCCTATTTCGATTTTAAATTACAATACTACCAAGCAATTCTTAGGCAGCAACCGACATAAAGGTTTGCATTTAAAATTTGCCTTCAGATTTCAGCGATGCTTATTTGTTTAGGGTTTGAACTGTGGAAATCTTTAAATCCTCTGTTATCTAGACCGAGATTGGCTCTTATGTACCGGTGTTATCGCGGGGTCTGCTTAGACGGTAAATGCCTAAGATCGACGTTTAGGTTACTTTGGTTATTTCCTGTATCTGTTTTGGAATCTGTTTGCCCGATGGGCTTGTGTTGAATGAATGACTGTTTTCAAAAAAAAAAAAAAAAAAACTTTGAATGCTCTGCTACCACAAAAAAAAAAAAAAAAAGGAGGTTGGTGTGGTTTTTTTTTTTTTTTTGGTTAAGCAGAAAATCATGCATTAATTTAAATGATCAAAGTCAACAAGTCAGATAAACGGCATTCATAAAAGTTCAAAAAGACTACAAGAGTCGTAGACTAAATCCTAAGATGATAAAAGGTCTTTGCACACATATTCTAATAGACAGGTCATGCATAAATTTTTTGAAAAATGATTTGAAGTGTTTATTTTTCTTAAGATGATCTGAACTGTTTATTTTTCTTAAATTTTTTTTATGGGGTTCAGTAAAAAAAATCAGCTCAATCGAATATCAGAAACAATTTTTTCAAAATTTGTAGGGCAAACAATCCAATTTCAAAAAGTTTTTATTGATACTCCCTCCGTCCCTTATTTATAGTCCGGTATTCTATTTTGGGCTGTCCCTTAATAAGTGTCTATTTTGTAAAGTTAGTGGGTGAATTGTCTATTTTGTCCCTAAAAGTAGATTCCATTTTAAAAAGTAAGTGAGTAAAAGTGTAATGATGATGGGTAAGTAGGGAAAGTGGAGGAAAAAGTTGATGTGAAAGGTATAATGATGATGTCTTTTTAATAAGTTGGAATTACGAATCAGGACACTTAAAAAGGGACGGAGGGAGTATTTGATTGAGTTCATTTTTTACAGGAATCCATAAAAATATTTTACGAAAATACGCAGCTGAGATCTGATCTTTTTTATGAGAATTGGAGTGGGCTCCAGAAAAATGGATTGAGAAGTAAAATCGGGTCCAAGTAAAAAAGAAAAAAAAAAGAAGTAAAATCGGGGTGCAAAGCACCATCTGATAAATAAAAAGTACAGAGTAGTTGAACAAATGAGAAAGAAAAAAGCAATCAAAAGTAGCTGATTTCTTTTCAAAGTTCAAATAAAATAATATATATGTTTTAAGGTTAAAATTGGCATTTTCAGAAATATGACAGCTAGTGTCCCATAGGTTCACAGAAAAAAAAAGAATAAAAAAAAGTAAAAAGCTGATAAATTGTACTTTTCGGAACAGTTGGAAGAATTATCCCGTGTCAAGGCAATGCCCACTGGGTCCATGAGAGTGGACCACGAAAAACTAATCAATGGGCCAAATTAAAATTAATGGTTGGATCATTGATTTTTTTTTTAGTGGTCCATTTTTTTTTGGACCATTGATTTCTTTTTCGTGATCAACTTTCATGCTCTCCTTTTATGGATCCTAACACTTTTGTTTTATATTTCGGATCATTAGAGTAATAATTTTTGTACCTCATGTTATCAGATTCCGTTCCTGTTTCTAAAAAAAGGAATTTTTAGAAAAAGAAGGTAATTTTAACCTAAAAAATCACGTGTTTACGCAAATAATTTTCATACCAATATGGATTTTGTTTGATAGATCTCATTGAGACCTTTTAAACGATGCAAGAAAAAGGTGCATTAAAACATTTTTTTTCCATCGGTATATTAAGATGCAACGGTATCGAAAGCTTAGAAACCGATATGCATCTGTTGTTATTACGAGACGTGATAGCCGATATACTAAAACCTTGCGTAGTACATCATACGTACATGAATAAAGAGACAACATACACACCGATACATAATCGAGTTAATTGAAACTTGAAAGAAACCTGAAAAAAGTACTATTTGGGAAAAACAAAGGGAAATAATTTTGTCACTCATTTTTTTGTTAACAGCACTCTCCTACAAGTGTATTTTTGCACCGAAAATAACCTTACAGGAGAATGACGTTAACAAAAAAAGAGAGTAACAAAATCATCAAGCCAAAACAAATAGTACTGATTTGTATATACCATAAATGTTTGTGTACCATAAAATAAATACTCCTGCATCTTATAAGAGTCTGAAGCAAATAAGGAGAAAAGTGGGGCAGTCTTTTTTGCTTTCATGGGCCAGGCGCAGTTTACGGCCAGTAGGCCACCATTCGGAAAAGCATCGCAAAACGTTCTTTTTGTATTTGGAAAATGACAGGGTCCATGAAAGTGGATCACGAAAAATTAATCAAGGGTCCAAATTGAAATTAATGGTCCAAATTTATAATGAATTTTATAAATTTGAACCATTAATTTTTCTTTTTCCGTGGTCTATTTCTTTTTGGACCATTGATTTTTTTTTCGTGGTCCACTTTCATGCTTTCATTTTATTGATCCTAACTCTTTTGTTTTATATTTCGGATTATTAGAGTAATAATTTTTGTACTTCATGTTATTAGTATTTTAAACTTTTCTTTGAAGTGTCTTAAATTACGCACGCCACAGCACTACAAGACAGAATTTTAGTACGTGCATTTATAGAAGGTGATGTGCAGGAATTATTTCTTTACATTTATTTTAGAAGTTCTCCTATATATATATACACACACTAGGGTTTACCCGTGCCTAAAGGCACGACGTAACGTGAGATCTAATTAATAGCACTTGTGCAATTAATCTTGTTTGAAAGAAACATGGAGAGTCGTAGAATTTATGAAGTAAATCAATGTTAGGATTTATAGTGAGATAAGATTCAAAAACTATTCTCTCTTATTATGTAGATATATAAAGACACACATATTGGGCATCGAAAGAAGGGAAAAGTGCAGCGAAGAATTGATTTATACTCACTCCGTCCAAAATTCTTTGTCCGGTCCGCAAAATGGAGTATTAAAAATAATGCAATTTTTTCAAGAAAAAATTTAAACTTTTTTCACAAATTAAAAATACTCATTGATATCTAGTAAGTCGTTGAAAAACTTTTGATTTTTTCTTGCAAAAATTGTATTATTTTTAACACTCCATTTTGCAGACCGGACAAAAAATTTGGAACGGAGGGAGTATGTGGTAATTAGATTATTTCTTAGAAATTGCACCCAAAAAAGTTTTCATAGTTTTTTTTTTTTTTTTTTTTTGGGGGGGGGCGGGGGGGTGTCAATCGATAGGAGAGATTATTGTCATCATGCATGAATTACAAAGTACAAACCTAGGATACGATATTAATTTAATTATAAGAGTTCATGAGATAACCAAGCCCAACAACTTAATCAACACAAGAAATTAATAAGTCCATCCTATGGAAGGAAAAAAGAAAGAACGGAAAAATCCCTCTATAGAAAGAATACCCACACACAATTGGAAAGATTCGAGTTCCTGACCTTTTATACAGTGAGATCGATGTAAGAGTCCCGATCAACATTATGATCACATGTCCTTGGGAAATTTGGGTGTTTCGGTTTCTAAAAAAATGAACTTTCAGAAAATGAAGGTAATTTCAAGCTTAAAAATTATGTATTTACGCAAATAATTTTTCTATTAATATGGATATTGTTTGATAGATCTCATTGAAATCTTTTAAACGGTGTAAAAAAAATTAAAAAACTATTTTTCATTTTTATTTATATTTGAGTTTGAAATTACCTTCTTTTTGAAAAGAAAGATTTAGAAAGAAAGCGGAACGGGACAGTAAGTACAAAATAGGAAGTTGGTCTATAGGTCATAGTCCGGAATTGAATTTCCAAACGGAGCACATGCAAAAAAATCCAACCTAGAAAACGATCCAACCCGCCAATTAAAAAAACCCGATCCGACCCAATCAGAGAGGTTAATTATTATCATGGGTATCTATTGGGGAGCTAATTGTTTTCTAATCTTGAATTTTATATTGCAAATTATAGATTTTTGAATTATAACGAGAATTTGTATAATTGTTTAGATGATATGGGCGAAATCTATTTTCTAAAAGGTTTTGGTGAGTCAAAGTATGATTAGAATCAAAACAGGCCTTATATGGAGGCTTTATTAATAACGAGAACTGTACAATAGGTGGAGAAATGGGGAATTATCAATTATGGTGAGGTTATAGACTCTGGAAGAGATTATAAATTCTTTATTGTTATTATGGTTATAATCCGAACCATGCATTATAATTCGAACTGTTCAACTTGTAAGGCTCGTAGTGTAAAATATTAAAAATTAACTTGATTGAATATTGATAGACCAATCAAAAGTTGAATCTTAGTTTATAAAAAAATGGATGGTCTCATCCTGGCAAGTTAAAACTTTCCACGACCGTCCGGTTTAATAAACCAAAATCTAAAAATTTTGATACAGTTATCGATGTCCGGTGAAGTTAATTTTTTGAAATGAGAATACTACTCTGTGGGCCCTAAGATATAAGATGAACTGTTTCAAATTGACAATTCACGCACCGTGGAACCCAAAACGGTGGTGATAGAAAACCCATAGTTTTGCTGCAAGCAGAAGGAATTTATTAATCTTCACTCTGGAAATAGGGTTAAGTAATTGCTCCTATCACTCAAGAGAACAATTATCTGGGTCTGTAATACGAAAAAAACACATTCATCCATGATCCATGTACAGTATATTATTATATACTAAAATAGTAGTATTTTTGTTCTTGTTGTTCACCTAGCCTCAATGGATGTATATATGTGAGCATATATATATATATATATATTCAAGTATAGAGCTTACAGCAAACCCGTAGCTGAATGAACCGACGACCGCGACGGAGGTGCTGAAAACAACCACAGCCGTGACGGAGGAGGACGATATTCCGCCTTCCGCAGCCTCGCCTCTGCTGCCCCCGTCTGGGTCTTCAATCTTTTCTTCCAAAAGCAAACGCCTATTAACCTGTCCATCCTCCATACTCTCTCCCTCTCTCCCTCTCTCTCTCTCTCTCTGTGTGTGTATATCAGTATATATATATATATGGTTCTGTCTTGTACTCCGTACTTTGATGAAGGGAGATTAGCTAAAAATAGAAACTAAGTCTAATGACATTTTACCGTCCCTGAGATTACACTTCACCGATTTGGTAGGTGGGATTGGTAGTTGAGCTATCCCCACCACCACCACACACACACACCCCCCCCCCCCCCCCCCCCCCCCCCCCCCCCCCCCGCTCTCTCTCTCTCTCAATTCAGAGTAGAGCCGTAAGAGGTTATAAGAATGTAACACTGTATGTTTGCGGCATTATTCTCCTGCCTACGAGAATAACTTATCCACGGCGCTCCGCCGATAAGTTATCACGAAACTCAATTTCGACTGTCTAAAACACTTTTAGACAGTCGAGATTAAACGTTTCAATGAATAATTTATTCACGGATCTTCCGTGAATAAGTTATTCTCATTACCTACTCCATTTGTGTACTAGTATCTTTATCTTATGAGAAATTCTTGGTTGCAAATCGGGTACCGACGGGTGGGTTGTCCAAAAATACAACCGGCGGTCTGGATTGAAAGTACCGAAAGAATTTTTTTTTTAAAAAAAAGAAAAAGTGTGTTTCAATCCGATCTGCCGATTGCATTTTTGGACGGCCCGAATGTTCGCATCGGATACCACATCAGCCATACCTTATTTGCACTCAAGAATTTCTCGGGAATTGGATCCTTTCTGCGAAATTATATATATTTATGGACTGTCATGTACGCCCATTCCTTTCCAGGCTTCATATTTGATATAATAGAAAACGATATTTCATTTTGATAATAGAGACAGGAATCTTCTCCATATTATCACTTACTTATCGAAAAAAAAATAAAATAAGATAATAGAGACAGCCACACAGGGTTCTGTATCCAGATTACTTTGAGGCTTGTCTCGATCGGATCTGATCACAATGTAGATCGGAGCAACCTAAATTTTGGAACAAATTTGTATTTTCGTATATGACCTTAATTAATGATAAAAATTCATTTTCGGCGAGATAAATGCGTTTCAGAACTATATTAAATGATATCCGACTAACACGAATTTTAACGGGACCGAGATCATCAAAGTGAACTCGGGAAGGGCCCAGAATTAGTGTCAGTCCCGACATTTGGGTTGTCCAAGTCTGACCCCGAACTTGATTGTCCACCTACCATTGTCATCATAAAAAATAAAAAATAAGCATACAAGTTAAAACAAAATTACATTGGTGCTTTTAGCTAGCTAGAATTACATCGAAACAATCAAATTCATAATGCAACCCCGATTAATCGTTTATAGTGCTTTTGATTAGTACGATCCAATATTCAAAGAAAACAACTTCTCCTTACATGATTTAGGGGAGGAAGGAAGCCAAAGAAACTGAATTTGATTGAACTTTAATTGAACACATATAATAAAGAAATAAAGCCAAGCATTAATTGAATTCAAGTAAATTACTCCAACAGAAATTTATTCTTGTATAAATTGATGACAAACTACTAAACCAGTTTGGTAGTTTGTCAATTATCCCAATTGAAAAACTACGACTAAACCCAGGTTATCCCAATTGATGTATCGAAATTGGCTTCCTTAATTCCCTTTTACGAACCCAATTGATGTGTTGGAGTATCACAAATACATGTACAGGATATATGTGTCAATAAATTACTATGGGGTTCTTCCGGGCTCATCCCATGTAAGTGAATGAACCTGCTACACATGTGCACATATTTCGTTAGACGATTGAATTAAGTATCTATAGGTATCGGATTGAGCAATAATCTCAAATGTCCACTCAACAAGAGCTATTTTGGACAGCCCTGCTAACTCGTATTCGTCTTTTTAGACAAGAGCTCCTAGGCAAGGAGGGGCTTAGGGATTGTTGCTTCTGTCTGTGCAAGGAGTTCTTCCTGGCAGGGGCCCATCTATATCGTTGGTTGGAGAACGAAACCTATCCACAAACTAGGCCGAGTTTCTTTCTTGGCTAAACCGCGTTATTCGTGATGGAATAGAGGTAATTCCTCTATAGGTATCGGATTGAGCTAATTTTTTGCAGGAACGCTTGAAAAAAATATTATACATTTAATGAACGGCTCGGATCATTTGTGTGGGACCCATGGTGGGCCCCATAATGAAATCTATGCACAAATTGTCTATGTGTGTGGACTTCTGGTGAGTGAATTATGTGCCATTAGGACCTTGAGCACACATGCACATAAGTATTTTCCCATCAAGTCCTATTGCACGCGTTCCAGTTTCCGTCTCTCTCTTCTGTTAGTGTTCCCCACGCATGCATATATTACTCTATTTTAAGGGTCATCATTTAGCCCGCCCGCTGGCGACCTGTCCGAAGCCCGATCGACTTGTCAGGCTATTGCCTGGTTTGAGTCCGTTCGACGGGTGGGCTAGCCCAACCCGAATTGTTCATGGGCCGGGCTTGGGCCTAGGGATTTTCTGCTCAGCCCACCTCGAGCCCGCCCACTAGACCCGCCCAATAGCCCGGAAATCACCCAAGACCCATTTTTGTGCGCACACACAGTATGCACTTGATTATAAATTTATAATGGCCTTTTTTGGCCTTTTGGAGCCACTTGCCCACTGCCAAGTGCACTTTTTGTTTTGTGCGTGAATTGGATGTGGAAAGTGCCAAGTGCACTTTTTGTTTTGTGCGTGAATTGGATGTGGACAGCAGGACTAGGCAGGCCATGCATCAATGTGTTTTCTACCTGTTGGCAGCCAGCTCTTTTCGGTTTTTTTTTTATCCTTTTCCTTCTTTTGTTTTTCCCTTTTCCTTGCCTGTTGTTAGCCGCCCCAAGTCCGTCAATTGGGATAGTTCGCGGGTTGGGCTTCTATTTAAAATACATAACTTGGCCCACAAAAAGGAGAAAGTCCACCAAGTCACTATCCCAACCCGTAGACAGACTTGGATAGTGACTTGGCGGGCCGGACCGGCCGATGATGACCCTTACTCTCTTTCTTCCTTGTGTACCACGCGCATATATTGGATCCTGTCACCTGGGCATGGACCGCATGGTTGTTCTACCCATGTGCGCATTCTCTCTCTCTCTCTCTCTCTCTCTCTCTCTCCTATTCTTTTTAATTTTAAAGCTTAAAATCCCATAGACAATGTTTGTTTTAAAATTTTGGAATTGGAATTCTCTCAATTATTATTCTAATTTCTCTATTTATCCCTCTTTACTCATTATCCATAATTTCAAAACGAACATGGTCATAATGTCTATAACTTTACTTGTACACGTCTATTATAAAAATTTATATTTTTGAAATCAACTTGTAGAGATCTAACTATGAGACCAATATTGAAAATAAAATAATGAAATGTTAAAAATTAATTTTATTGTTCATTTTAGTTTATCTAAATTTACAATTGGCACTGTTAAAATTAGCAATTAACAATGAACATTTTTATTTTTTCCTAAATTCACTATTAATAGTATTAAATTCACAAACAAGAGTGTTAAATAAATAAATAATACAGTAAATCCATATTTAACAGTGTTAGATTTTTTCTAAATTTATAATTAAGTGCATTAAATTAATAATTAACAATATTAAATGAGCAATTAACAGAGTTATTTCTTAATTAACAATGTTAAGTTAACAAATTGTAATGTAAATTCAGAACTAACGGGGTAAATGCATAATTAATAATGTTTAATTAAACAATTCAAGGAGTAAAAAAAAAAAAAAGAGACTACACCTAAAATCTTTTTTTTTCTACACATAATTTGATATCTAATATTAGTCTTGTTTGATACATTTCGTCGAGTATGTTTCAAAAATATAAATTTTTATAAAAAAATGAATATTTAGTAAAAAAATTATAAGCCTTATAAAATTTTAAATAAAAAATAGGAGAGAGAGATAGAGTGTATGTGTGTGTGAGTGAGTGGTGCACTGTGCACATGGGGAGAGGAGAGAGAGAGAGAGAGAGAGAGAGAGAGAGAGAGAGAGAGAGAGAGAGAGAGAGAGTGAGAGAAGAGAAGAGAGAGACATGAAAGAGGAAACGAAAAAATTGGGCGCGTGGTATTTTTTTTAAATGGACCTAATGGGCCATTTGACTTATTTGGAAAGGATTTTATTTTATTTTTTGTCATTCGTTAATCCTAATCTGCTCTATCCTATGGGACTTGGGAAGGGGGATGAGTGCTTACGGTAATCGAATCCTACCCATATGCATGAGAGTATTTGAAAGGCACCAACTGCACTGCACTCCACTTGCATTTGGAAAGGATTCCAAGAGCTATGAAATTGAAAATTGGGACCGGCCCAACATTTTTTTTAATGTGTGTTTGGGGCCTCTTTGTAAATTTATGTTGGGAAAATGACAGCTCATGACGTGTTTTAATAATTAATACCCCTCAAAGACATTTTCATCATTAACAAATGTTCTCAAGATGTCCTTGGCGAGTATTAATTATCAAAACACGTCATTAGCCGTCATTTTCCCATTTATATTTGGGCTTCTAATCACTTGGGCCTTAGTTTTAAAACTAAATTGGGCTCTAGTGATGTACAATAGCAGGGATGGGCTGCTGTTGTAAATTTTTTTTTGGGCTCACGAAAAGTTTCGGCTTTTTGTTGCCCCAGTTCAGGAGTTGCCCAAGCCTAGATGCTTGTTGTGCTTATCCCTGGGCTGGCCCTGCCCAGAATTAAACTAAATAAGACCGTGGAGTCCTTGTAAGGGATACAAGGATTGGAGAGGATCCTATTCCTATATATTTTGATGGTTCCAATCTAATTTCTGAATATCTTACTAATTAGAGGATTTATCGTTTTACTAGAATGGTATGAATATGTACCGGGAAAAAAACTAGTGGGTACCTTTTTGAATTTGCAATTATTAGTGCTATTTTTTTTTATATTCGGAGAATTTAGCATATACATACATTTCTATAAAAGAAAATGTACTTTAAAAAAATAGTGCAGTACCGCAGGATGCCAATTGGTACCGTCTTATACTGACCAATATTTAAGGCGAAACGAAATCGCAATTTTAAAGTACCAAATCTATTAAAATCTTGTACGATAAGAGCGTCTCTAATGAAAGAAGCCAAATCCTATACGGAGCTCCACTTGTCAAAGTTGATATCACAACTCTCCCCAACTTTACCTTCAAATGAAAGTCAAATTTTATGTGGATATGAAGACAATCAACCTGCTTCAAAATTGGCATCAAGTGTCAAACGTAAAAGTGTCATTTTGGATTACCAAAAATAGCATTTGTTTATCCTAACTCCTAAGAGCAAATTTGACACACCATGGTTGGATGAACATTGTTATATATGAATTCTAAATTTGAAGGTGTCAACTTGCCACGCTAGTCTTCAAAAAAATTTGACATTTCTAAATTTGAAGCAAAATGTTGGAAATGCTCTAACGGATTTAAATCCTTGGTTCCAATCATGCATAATGAATTGCCGCTCTGAGTAGGACTAGTATTCGATCATCAATCACTATTTTTAGTTGGTTCTGAATTCTGAGTTATCCTCCTTGAAGCTCACTTTTTGTTATCGGGAAGCTAATGGAGTAGCCGACTTGTTAGCTAAAAAGGCAGCAACTCAAGGTCTTTTTATTATGGGCCCAGCTAAATACAACTGCGAATTTACTAGATGTAGCCAATTTATAAGGAGGAATTAATTCCTCCTTATAAATTGGCTACATCTAATAAATTCGCAGTTGTATTTAGCTGCACCCTTTATTATACATTGAGCTGTGCCTGATTTTTTGACATCAGCTTTGAATAAGGGTAGGAAAGGGACGGTATTCCAATGTAAACAACTATCACTTTTGTACTCCTTTTGACTTAATACAAGTTATGTTGTTGGTTTCCGAAAACCCCCCACTATTTTTAGTCTTCTCTGACTGAAAGTTTAACTTCATTAAAAAAAATCTATAAAAAAAAGCATGTATTTCTGCGCTTATTTTTAATACTTTCATTACTTTAAAAAACCTAATTATAGTGTATTGCTAAGAAAAACAAATTGAAACCAACCAAAAAAATGTAGAAGCATTGATAAGAAAAACCGAGAGATCAGAGAGACATGTCGAAGACGCTGTCCTCAAGTTTGAGAAATTTTTGGGTGTCGGATGGGTATCACGTGGCCATGCTCACGTGGTGCCCTAGCAGTAGGGATGTTATTCGGTCAGTTCGGTTCGGGGTGGATTTGCCGCACTCCAATCGGGTTCGGGGTATATCATCCGGAAACCGATCCCGACCGGTATTAATTTCGGTTCGGTTCGATTCGGGGTGAGTTCGGTTCGGTCGGAGATTTCGGGGAGTTCAGTCCGCCCGAAATTGGCCTTAGTTGGGCCATTTTTAAAAATTAATAATAGACTACGGGCTATGTTTGGGCCATTTTTTCACCCATATTTGGGCCATTTTCACATGTTTCTCACCCATATTTGGGCAATTTTCAACCTTAAGTCAATCACCCATGTTTGGGCCATTTTTACCCATATTTGGGCCATTGTACCTGTTTTTTTTTTTTTTCAAACACCAATTGAATAAAAAAAAACATACAACAAGCATGCTCAAACAATTACAACTTTCACAAGTACTCTTCTAGCTCTTTTTTTTTCCGATCGATTGGAAATATCTTTTACACTAGTGTATATAACTTGGAGGAGTTAAAGTAATTTAGAACAGAGAGAGCAATCGATTGAAAATTTTTGCAAAAACGTAAATAAATCAAGCAATAAAATTCCAAAAAAAAAGTAAGAGCCAAAAGTTAACAATTCAAAATTTTGTTTGAAGTTAACAATTCAAAATAGTAAGAGCCAGAAGATTAAAACAATTTATATAAATATATATAATATATATCGTTCGGTCCTACATTGGTTCAGTCCGCATTCAGTTCGATTTGGTTCACCCCGAATTAACAAAAAAACGCCCCTAGACCGACCGAAGACCAAACCGATCGGTCAATTTTTTCGGTCTTTTTCGGTCCAATCGGGTTCGTAACAGCCCTACCCAGCAGTCCATCCGAATTGTTGAAAAGTGTGTTGGATGACTTAGATTGAAACTCTCTCTCTTCTCTCACCCCATATTTCTCTCTCCAAATCCGAGCCGTTCAAAACCGAAATGAATGATCTGGATACACCAAGCAGGCAACACATCCTACCCACCCGGCACCAAAAAATTTCTCCCTAAAGTAGTTGTTTTTTTTCAATGAAGATAAAAAATAACAGGTGGGTGTAACCGAATAGGCCTAGAGCTAGCAACAAGTGTCTTGCCGCCTCTGTTACGTGCCACCACCACCTCGTATTCATCTCCTCTGCATGCATATACAGGTGGAGCTCCAAAAGCCAATTCTCACTAAGAATCTCTCTCTCTCTCTCTCTCTCTCTCTCTGTCTTACACTATTATG
Organism: Rhododendron vialii; assembly: GCF_030253575.1. Lineage (NCBI taxonomy): Eukaryota > Viridiplantae > Streptophyta > Magnoliopsida > Ericales > Ericaceae > Rhododendron > Rhododendron vialii. The sequence continues at coordinate 29,368,710 of NC_080561.1, forward strand.
CTAACCCCACTGAAACGAAAACGGCACGGCATCTCATCACCAACCATGGATGAAGAACTGGAGGAGGAAGAGAAGGTGGTGGCCTTTGAAGACTTCTCCTCCTCCTACTACTCCTACCTTCCCTACAGTAACATACCCATACCAAACCCAGTATCAATCTTCTGGTCTCTCACAAAATTGATATGCTTCCAATTATTAACGCAAGCCATCACCAACTGCGTATCGATCCTCTTATCCCCCATCTTCTTCCTCCACTCTCTCATTTCCGAGTCCATCCACCAGACCGGAGAGGCGAAAGAGAGCGTCGAATCCACGGTCCGTGCCGCCAGGAGAGTGATCCTGTTCCCGTCCACGGGGGCGGCCCGTAAAAGCGTGAGAATCCTGGTGAAAAAGGTTGGGGTTGGGTTTGTGGGGGCTCTGTATGCGTGCATGGCTGTGACTCTGGTTGTGGGTTTGGCAATTGCGTTGGGGGTTGGGTTGGTGCATGTATGGGCGGAAGAGCCGGTTTTAGTGAGAGAGAAGTTGTCTTTTGATTACACTCATGTTCATCCGAATGCCGTTTACTCGTTTCGCGGCAGCAGCGGCCGCGGTGGTGGTGGAGGGTTTATTAATCCCTACGGGAAGAATATGAGGAAGATGGGACGGCTCGTGCCGGTTGGACACACCTTTTGTGTTTCTTTGTTCCTTTTGATGCCTGAATCTGATTATAATCTACAAATTGGGATCTTCCAGGCATGCCCTCGCCTCTCTCTCTCTCTCTCTAGAGTTCACAACCATCATTTTTTTTTGTTAAAGTTGATTTTGAGTTAGATAGCTTACACGTACTTTGACTTATTTTAAGATTTAATTTTAGCGGCCGTTTACTAGGGTGACCTATTAAAAGCAAAGATAAAGTCTCGTAAAGGAGAAGTTTTTCAGTGCTGGGGGCACAGTCATCCGCACCATCTTAGCCGTCCAAACGTGTTTTGGACGGCCCACATCTGTTTGGATAATTTTTAAGTGTAAAATTATCAAAATACCATCTCAAGCCCAAACAGATCTGGGCCTTCAAAACACGTTTGAACAGTCGAGAGTTGAGATGCGTGCTCAGCACCATGTAGCCGGTGCCTACCCGGCACTGAAAAATTTCTCTATAGTATAGCCAGGCTGGCTGATAAGTTTCCCATCTCTTTCTCGTCTCTCTTTCTCTTGGGGAATTCAATTTATTAAGGTATAAGATTACCAAAAATGAATTTCTTAGAGGTAACAAATGGACGGATTAAAACAAGTCGTGGGTTGAATACGGGTTAAAAGTATGCGGGTTGTAACGGGTTGGGTCAAATATGGGTCAAGCCATACCCAAATCTGACCCGACCCATTGTCCTTCGTTTCCTTTCTAGCTTTACAAGTAGTACATGCATGCACGACAAAGACTATTTAAATTTTCAAATTATGTTTTGTTAAATGGTATTTATTCCCCATCGAAGTTCAATGTGAAAATTAATTTTACTAACAAACAATGTTTCGATGTGAAGGGGAGTTTGAAGGTTTTTCCTTCTCTCTTGAATGTAAAAAACAGACACCGAAATTTTATTTTGTGGTATTTTCTTTGTTTAAAAAAAAGAGTGGACTATATAATACACGTGCTTAATTAGACCCCGTTCCACTAAACTTTTTCCAATTTTTTTGGTTTTTTCTCTTATTTGAATTTTTTTCACGTTTGTTAGTTTTGCGCCTCACTTTTTTTTGATTTTTCGATCCGTCTTGTCAAGATGAATCGGAAAAGTAAAAAAATTTACTTTTACCCAAATATTTTTTGATTTTTTTTACTGGAAAGTGATTAATTTCCAAAATATTTGGATAAAAGTAAAATTTTTACTTTCCCGATTTGTCTCGTTAAGATGAATCAATAAGTTACAAAAGTTTGTATCAAAATTAACAAACGTGAAAAAAAATTCAAATAAGAACAAAACCATAGTATGTAGTACAAAAGGGAGTCAGAGACGTGTACCAAGAAAAAAGGGGGAGAGAGAGAGAGAGATTGGATCGGGCTTGTCTTCAGTAGAAGTGATTAATCACATTTATCAGCTCGTGGGTTTACCATCATGATCTCCTATTGGATGATCTTCATGGTTCATTCAAATTTATGAGAGAGCGTGTGTGTGTGCGCGCGCGCGCGCATGATTTATGTGCTGGGTAGAATTGTGAGATCTGTGTGATGTATGGGCTGGAGTATGTGTGGTTAGATTGAGACTTTAATTCTAGCACATATTAAACCCATTTAAACCCAAGTAAATATGGATTGATATGGGTTCAACTCATATCAATCCATAATACAATATGGGCAGGTTGGGTTGGGTTATAAGTGGGCGGGTTAAAAAATATGAATTGAGATTGTCACCTCTAGTATGTCTATTTCCTTACCTTTTCTTTCCCCAGTACGTAAATTGCATTTGTAGAACCTTGACAGAAATAAATTCAATTTGTTGATGTCTAAGATTCATTTTTTAGGAGTCTGTTTGGGGAAACACTTATTTTGAAAATTTACAAGAGTCCACATTTCAATTGTCAATGCTCATAACGCATTGATTAAATACCTGAATGGCAGGCAAGCTTGTCGTCCCGACACTAGCAAAGCTTCACTTCAGCTAGTCCATTTTCGAGGCAAGTCGGTAAGCCAAATGAGGCAGCAGTTATAGGAGTTTGATACATGTGGCAGGACAGGGTTTTCTTCATGATGAATTCAAAATAGTGAGTCATCAATTTATCATGGTGCTAAGAAGCACATTCTCAAACTAAGTGAGAATCCGTTCGGACTGTTCCCACCCTTGAATATCTGAACACGTTCCTATTTTAATTGGTACACTTATTTAATTTGGTAAGCTCCAAACGATCGTGTTACCCAAAATGGCAACCAAGAGAAGGGGGTGAAAGGGTTGCTAAAGCCAATAAAGATTATCTCTAACAATCGTTTAATCAAAACAATATGAGTAAGTAAAAGAGAGAGAGTTAGAGAGATAGAACCCGATTATAGTGGTTCGGCCCGGATTTGTCCACGGTCTAGCCTAGTTCACTTCTCCTCAACCAACTACTTGAAGGTTCCTTTAATCTTTAAAAAGATTACAGTAAGTCTTGCGGGTGCTTACAACGACCTTATCTCCTAGCTTTTCCGAGGAGCTAGTACAACCGCAAAAGTTTTCTCCGAAAGCCTCTTAAAAACAATAACACCCAAATTCAAACCCGAATTTGGTCTTCTAAGCTTTCAAGTGTTTGACTCAAACACTCGCTTAGGAATTACAAGTATGTGGAGAAATTTGAAGCCCTCAAATAACAATAACCTCACAAGGTAGATATGAAAGTGGAAGCACTCAATTTATACAAAATCCCTCTTAAGATAAATATGAAAGTGTTGGCTTGATTTTTGGAGAATTTGCTTGGGATGATATGAAAGTTGTAGCTTGAATCCCCACTCATTAATGAGTTCTTGAACCCTTATATAGCCATCCAATCTCCTACTAGCCGTTTGTAAAGTGATGGAACCGTTGGAGAGTTGAGTGCAGGAACTAGCCGTTGGATGCCATTTTACACTGGCCGGTTGACAGAGTGGTCACCCGGGTGGTCGACCGGTCGATCATCCAGTGGGTCATCCGATGGTCTCCAGTTGTCACAGCTCTCTGTTCAGACAGCCGGTTCGTCAACTTGTGGCTCAAAATTTCATCTAAATAAATTCGTTAAAGCATGTATTGAGCTCATTAAGTCTTTGTAAATATTAATCATTGAATCCAAGAGACTTTATGCAATATTTCAAGGCAAATAAAAATTTGTCCAAAAAAGGACTTTGCGATAAAAGATTTTCTTTTGCCAAATAATAAAAACTTCATCAATATAATCATCAAAATAATAAATAGTAATGCATATAATTTTCCAACAAATTATCATGCATATATTTTTCAACAAGTCGAAAACATGGGACATTATATCACATTCGCATCCCAGCCCCAATAATATTCTCGTCATACAAATAAACATTTTAGACAATCAACGACAGCACGACATTGGCAATCAATGACAGCACAACATTAGCTTTGGCACGACAGCATCAGCTCAACAACATCAAAATGGCGGTATCAGCAAAATCGCATCGAACGTCAGCATGCTAGCAAGAGCAAGAACACATTAGCAAGGGCACGCCAACACTATAAACATATTTTTGTGTCGTTCGTCTGATAGTGAGGAAATTTTTTTTGCGTTGATCCTTATTTTTCTTCAGGCGGTGGTGGTTGCGAGGACGATTCTTCATTTAATTTTTCTGATTGGCTTTGTTGGTAGTTCGTCTGATAGTGAGGAAAACATTTCTATCATTTTATTATTATTATCACTGCTATTGTTCTGTTGCTGGTTATCCTATCTATTGCTGATGTTGTTGCCCTTTTTTTGATTCCCGCCTGTGGGAAGTAGCTATTGTTTCATTTCCTTATGATGTTCTCTTTTTTTATATGTTGTATTGCTACTTGTTAGTGCTGCTATTTGTTAGCTCCCTTTTTATTATTTTCTTTTATTATTGTAATTAGTGGCTGGTTCCTTATCTGTATTACATGTTATTAATGATAAAAGGATACTGAGATTCTTCTTCTTCCCTTTTATTCCATTAACTTGTAGGATGTTCTTCTCAATCGTTACCCTGTTTGCTCCGACTGTTTGGTAGGAGTCTTTTGTTCCCACTGAGCGAGCGGAGTTCGAGCGCTTGTTTGGTAGCCTACGCAAGTTACTTCACGTGATAGTTCCTTCTGGCTTTTTGAGTCATGGTGGACTTTTTGGTACCTAGTCTTAGCCTTTTCCGCTTTGAGCTGGGGGAGTTGACCTCACTCTCGAGGAGTATCACTTTCTGTTAGGTTTTGTTGCGGGGCATTGGCTGACTTTGGAGGCGTGGGGCCTTCGAGGGTTGCTCGTAATTTGTTTGGGCTTCATCGTGGTTATGTGATTTTCATGACTATAGACGGGGTTCCACTCTGCGAGGTTTCGTTTTTCACCGGGCTATACTGTCACCACCACGGACCTAGCACTACTATAGGTGTAGGACACCCTTCTATTCATTTTACTACTGAGAACTCCTAGAGTAGGAGACGAGTGTTGGCCTTTGGGTTCGTTCTTCTTTACGGCTTGTTTTTTTTTTGCAAAATGATGGTTGTTTAGACCTCAGGGTGGCACTTTTGGTGAGAGAGTTGGTAATGGGTTGGACGGTGGTTCCTGCTTTATTGGCACAGACCTTCAGGAGTCTTACTTTAGTACACCTTGACCCTACCGCCCACTTTAAGGGTGGCTTGGAGCTGTTTCTTGTTTGGGCCGCAGCCCACTTCGTTGACAGGTGGTGTAGGCACCCCCGCTGGTTCTCTGGGTTAGTTATTTGGAGCCTTCTTACTTACCACCATAGAGTTACACTTCCTTCAGACTTTGAGGGCCGTAGACTCCACTTCAGGACCGTGATAGTCCGTCGGGTTTTATGGATTTTGGGTTTAAATGGTGAGACTCCGATGGTTGTTTCGGCCGCAGAGTTTTCATTTCTTCCGTTAGTCACTTTGGCAGGGGTTGTTCCATACTTTGGTGGTAAGGTTTTGAGGCAGGCAGGGGTTGCACAGACCTCTCCTCGTACTTATCCGCTTAGGGTGAGTGAGGCTTTTCGTTTTGCCTGGGGTGTTAAGCCAAACTCCTCTTGGTTGAGCGGGCGAGGGGCTTCTAGGACAGCAGGGTGACTGTTACCTTTCAGGTGGGCTCACTAATGCTAAGGCCGTACCCAACAGATGCGTACACGACTTGGTTTGCTTAGCGGGACTTCAAGGCGCAGGCAGCGGCTGCAGAGAGGTAGCAACCGCTCATGAGGTGAGTGTGGCGGCCAAGAGACAATGTGCTGACCTTGGTGTTGTGCTCTCTAGGTTGAGCGGTGAGGAAGTGTTTACACCTGTTTTTGGCACCCAATCCTGGGTAAGCGTTGGAGGGCCATTTAATTACCTTTTAATTGAATTGGGCCATGGATAAAGATGTTTGGGTTTAAAATTAATGGGCCATGAGAATGTAGAGTGGGCCCGGTTAATTTTTAATGACCAAGAGCCTAAAGTCTAATTGGGCCTTATTATTTAAGCCTTAATTTGATAAGGCCCGTGACCCATGGAGAATAAGAGTATTCTGGAAAGAAAGAAGTTAAGCCCCTAAATAATGAGGAAAGGCTATTTAATTTAATTAAGTGGCCATGTTTCCCATATTTTGTGCGTGCCCGAGAGAGGAGGAGATGAGTTGTTGGTTTTTTAGCCAAAGTGGCCCACGATCTCAAGGTTACACAGTAAAAAGAAAGTGGGCAGTTGGAGTATTTGCCCATGATCTTTTATAACTTCCAATAACCACCCATTCACACATGAAAAAGCAAACATGGGACACTTGGCGCGACAAGAAGCAAGGCTGGAAAATTGCTCCAAAACCGCGAAGAACATTTCGGCCTATAAATACAAGTTTCGAAGGCTTAATCCGGGTTCACACACCAATCAAGCCCAGTGCTTAAAAAACCAAAGTCTTCCCAGTGAAGCAACTATCTCATTTCTCACCTATTTCTATCTCTCTTATACCCCAACTTCGTTATTACGACATAACAAAGTTATTCCTATCTCTCTTGTATCCCCAACTTTATTATTACGATATAATAAAGTTACTTCTACGTTGTTACTTCTTTTCTCACACGGTTGGGAAATTTTAAGTCCACTATCGTTGTGGCAAACCACGAACCTCATTGTGGCCTCACCCTTTGGGTCACACGCAGTCGCACTACATACAAAGTCAGATCAAGGCGCACTCACGCCTTCCATACGTTGGACAACGACAAGTCCTGGCACGCCCGCACTCACACAGCACACGCGCCATTGGATTTTCCGCTCATGCCTACCCGGCGGAAAAGTGGGAAACATCTTTTGGCACGCCCGGTGGGACCCCAATCGTTTCAAAGGGTATCACGCCGATTCATTGACATGTCAATTCAATACGTTGAATTGGATGTTGAAATTAGGCGTCTTAGTGAAGAGATTCGTTGGCGCGATGATAAGGTCGACGAGCTTGAAGATGAAATCTACCGTTTTGACATAGAGAGGCTCCGACACCATCATACAGAGGATAGGTATATTGACACACTAAACTCCTACAAGGATGCAATTCAAGGGCTTGAAGATAAAGTTGATAGGCTTGAAGATGAGGATCGCCAATTACGTCATGAGGTAAACCGTTTTGTTAATGCCAAGTTACAAGGCTATTCACATATCATGTCTTTAGACCTGCCCGAATAGCTTGAATTTCAAAATGGTGGGCTTGATAATCCTTCTGCTCAGACCTTTGGGGGTCAAGTTGGCACTCAGTCCTGTACCGTTGCATCCAACGAAGAACTCTCATAGGAGTTCATAGATCCCTTGCATGCATCTTTGCGTGAGATTGAAGAATGGGTAATCAACTCCAAAAACACCATCGAATACATGAAGTCAACTCCTACTCCACCATTGTTGTCACAGTTTGGCAATTTAGGCTCAACTGCAGGCCTGAATGTGTCTAAACAAGTTTTTAGCAAGCACTCCAGCCCTCCAGGCTTCTCTCAGTCCTTAACTTCTGAAAGCCCTGCACTCGGGGGGCAAGGAGGCCAAGGAATTGAACTCGGGGGGCAAGAGTCTCAACAAGCTCCCAACAAGCACATTAGACCTCCAGGTTTCTCCTGGCCCTTAGCTTCCAAAAATCCTACACTTGGGGGGCAAGAAGGCCAAGGACTTGAACTCGGGGGGCAAAGTTCTCAGCTCAGTCCTTTAAAGATTCCCGAACAGCGGCAAGGTCTGGATGATAAACATCAAAATGATCAAGGCAACAGTCTCATATCTGAGCGCAACAGACAACATTCAGGAGTTTTCCAAAAACTTTTGGATGGTAAGCTCTTTCCATGTGATAGGTGCGTAAATATGTCTATTTACGCCCCCTAACTTAGGCTTGTTATGTTCGTTTAGTGTGCTGCTTGGGGTTTGATACTTGTTAATTGCGTTTCAGGACTCTCGGAGCCGAAGGATAATATTTGGAGCTTAAACGCAAAGTCGGACTTTATTTCGGGAGAAAGGTGCATCAAATTCCAGCCATGTGTTGCACGTACGAAGGAGTTTTTATTGGGTAATGTTGAAAATTGGTGTTGAGCTTGCCGAAGGAAATTTATTGGATCAAATCCCACTAGAACGGCAACGTGGAATTGGAATTTGGAAACCTATGGACTGACCCATAATTGTAGCAACTAGCAAGATTTGTCTTCTGCGTTTACATTAAAAGTGGGCCCATGGAACAATTGATAGGAGGGGAATTTACTTGCCGAACACACGAGGTCTTCGGATATATAAGGAACGGTAAAAGGGTTTGAAGGGGGATATCTGATTCCCACGGATAAATCGAGAACGGGGCTGCCATCCTATATTATTTTCTCACGCATAAACAGAGAAGAGGAGCAGCGGCATCGGGGGACTTCTCTAACGTAGAAACAAAGAGCACTACGGCTGTAATGGAAGCTTCAATGGGGTTTTATCTTTGCACGATCATCCTCTCTTCCATGCACGGCTAATCTACTCGACTAGGGTAACGAGGATGTCTCTCCAAATAGTTTAGTTGTTAGATTTCTAGGGTTCTATATTCAACTTGATTGTATGACTTGATCGATTCATAACTTTTTATGAAGTTTTATATTTTTCCAATAGTCGAATGTGTTTGTATCCATGGTTTCAAGCACTGTCATGCAATGATTTTGAATGTTTCGAGATAGGCTTTGAGATAGTTTATACGACGTGAGACGGATCGTGCCGTGGTTAAATCCAATGAGACGATCCGTGCCGTGTTGAGATAACCTATACGGAGTACGAATCTTGATTATATTTTTGGGGATTATCGATAGGAATTGCTACCCTACGGTGATCTAGTTGAATGTTGAATGTGAACCCTAGGTTTCGAAATAATTGTGTTACAGAGGGAGACTGAATCGGAAACCCTAGTCCCATCTCTCATCAGTTTACAATTCCTTTAATTTGCATTCTAGTTTAATTTTAGGTTAATCAAGTCCAAATCAAAATCCAACTTCTCTTTACTTTCCGAATTAAATTAGAAATTAATTGAAAGTACCGTAACTTAGCTTTTTACTCTCCGTGGACGATCTCGGACTTGACCTCTATTCTTCGGAATATTAGGTAATTCCCTATTTTATAAATTATATTTTTGGTACGAAAACGAGAGACCACCATGCCTAAAGGAGCAAAGAGATAGGTCTGCTTCAACGCAAGGGGAACATGATCTCAGACCTGGGAGGAGCGAGCACATGCAAAGTCCTATTATGAGGCAAGATCAACCCATTCTCTTCTCTCAAGAACTTTCTCAAATGTCTGAAGAGTTACCACGTACAGATTCAGTCCTGAGCAGTGAGCAGATAACAGATACAAATCATGAACGATCCAGACCTGCCATCAGCCCTATGGGCAGGACTGAATTACAAGTTGCACCCATTCCAGAACAGCAGGAATTGAATGAAGAGGAGGAAAGTGGTAACATTTCAGGGCTTGATCATGATTCATTTGTAATCGGAGATCCCCCTCCTCCCCCGGTTCATGAAGGCCTTTTTGGCATTGTCCAAACTGCTAAAAGGTATTATAAGCATAGGCCAATTTTAAGCCTTAAATGTGCAGAATTGCGCCCACGTTGGATTTGTGGGGCACATCAAAAGCGAGTGTTGTTCACTTGGCTTACACAAAAACGCCAAAGTGGTGTCAAGAAGGGCTGAGAACAAAGAAAAGTCCTTCATGGGCCGAACAAGCACCTCTAAAATGTTCGGCCATGGCCTATCAGTCCTTGAGTAGGCCTTATCAAAGTTTTACTTGGCCTTTTCTGCAGAGGTGGAGGCCTTTTGTTTCATTAAGCACGCCTGAAAGTTCAAAGCAGAGGTTCAGACCTTCAAATATATTTTCAATCCTTTCTAGGCCTTTTCGAAGTTCTATGGTTTCTATATAGCCAGGCCTGGACGCAAGACTCGATTGGTGTAAACAGGCTCTTGCTATAGGTGCGAAGGCCCTTTAAGCTATTTGTCTAGGCTCGAGCCAATATTATAAGCAATTCAAACAGAAGTTCAGACCTTTCCCGTAGGACTGAATCACTATTATGAGCACTCAAAGTGGAAGTTCAGTCCTTCCAATATGAGATTCAGTCCTTGCTAGGCCTTATCATGGTTCAATCGTGTCTTTTACGATTAGACCTGAACACAGGCCTTTATTGGTGGAAATAGGCCTGATAAAAGGTGGGAGCATTGAGATTCACCTCTGAGATAGGCACGAGCATCATCAAATCACTCTAAGAAGCCCTAAAGGAAGCCCAAATGAGGCATTTATCTCTAGGAGAGGCCTTTGAAAGGCCTGTCCAAAGATTGCTGGTAGACTCCTTCGAAGGTGTCAATTCAGAGAATTATGTCAAAGGTCTGAAGAGAACATGAAAAATGCCTAATGCCTACTAAGTCCATAGGCAAGGCAAACAAAAGAAGATATGCTACAACAGAGGACTGTTTGGATGCCAAAAACAGTTTTCTTTTTTATACATGCCTTGATCCTAAAAGTAAAGAATCAAGGCATGGGGGGGCATTGTTTACACCCGTTTTTGGCACCCAATTCTGGGCAAGCGTTGGAGGGCCATTTAATTACCTTTTAATTGAATTGGGCCATGGATAAAGATGTTTGGGTTTAAAATTAATGGGCCATGAGAAAGTAGAGTGGGCCCGGTTAATTTTTAATGACCAAGAGCCTAAAGTCTAATTGGGCCTTATTATTTAAGCCTTAATTTGATAAGGCCCGTGACCCATGGAGAATAAGAGTATTCTGGAAAGAAAGAAGTTAAGCCCCTAAATAATGAGGAAAGGCTATTTAATTTGATTAAGTGGCCATGTTTCCCATATTTTGTGCGTGCCCGAGAGAGGAGGAGATGAGTTGTTGGTTTTTTAGCCAAAGTGGCCCACGATCTCAAGGTTACACAGTAAAAAGAAAGTGGGCAGTGGGAGTATTTGCCCATGATCTTTTATAACTTCCAATAACCACCCATTCACACATGGAAAAGCAAACATGGGACACTTGGCGCGACAAGAAGCAAGGCTGGAAAATTGCTCCAAAACCGCGAAGAACATTTCGGCCTATAAATACAAGTTTCGAAGGCTTAATCCGGGTTCACACACCAATCAAGCCCAGCGCTTAAAAAATCAAAGTCTTTCCAGTGAAGCAACTATCTCATTTCTCACCTATTTCTATCTCTCTTATACCCCAACTTCGTTATTACGACATAACAAAGTTATTCCTATCTCTCTTGTATCCCCAACTTTATTATTACGATATAATAAAGTTACTTCTACGTTGTTACTTCTTTTCTCACACGGTTGGGAAATTTTAAGTCCACTATCGTTGTGGCAAACCACGAACCTCATTGTGCCCTCACCCTTTGGGTCACACGCAGTCGCACCACATACGAAGTCAGATCGAGGCGCACTCACGCCTTCCATACGTTGGACGACGACAAGTCTTGGCACGCCCGCACTCACACAACACGCGCGCCATTGGATTTTCCGCTCACGCTTACCCGGCGAAAAAGTGGGAAACAGGAAGATAGTTTACATGTAGCCTTGAGACAGGCCGAGTCTTGTGTGGGCTCTTTGAGGGCCGTCAAGGAGTTGAGGGACTCGCTACGCGCGACGGAGTAGGATCGGGACGTTTTAAGGGAGCAGTTTGCTCAGCTCTAGGCCTCAGTTCACGAGGGTCTTACCTTTTCGGCTTTCCTTCAGGGTCAGCTTTAGGAGGCTGGGCAGGCGTGGGTTTTGGTAGAGGGGAGTGCAGTCAATGCAAAGACAAAAAGAAGCACAAGAACCATGGCCTCGAAGAATCCCCAAAAAGGTCCATCAATCCTAAAAAGGCAAAACTAGGTCAGCTGTACAAGAAGGAAACTCAAACACTTTTTGGGAAAAAGTATCGGAATAAAGCTTGTGCCAGCGAAGGAGCGAGCCAAGGACTGCCGTCAGGAACGCCTCTCGGACCATAGTGAGGAAACCTAACAACAAATCCTTGAACCAAAGTTGGTCTCCAAAAACGAGAGGACCTGAGAGTAAACAAACAACAAATGCTCTTAAAACTCTACCACAACAGCGCTAAACAAAGAACCATAAGTAGCACACTCCCCAAAAAGCTCTGCCAAAGAGGTCTTTGTAGTGACTGCCCTCCCCTTTGCCAAAACCTGCGCCTACCCAGCCTCCTAAAGCTGACCCTGAAGAAAAGACAAAAAGGTAAAACCCTGATGAACTGAGACCTGGAGCTGAGCAACCTGCTCCCTTAAAACGTCCTGCTCCTGCTCCGCCACGTACAGCAAGTCCCCCAACTCCTCGACAGCCCTCGAAGAGCCCACACCAGACTCGGCCAGTTTCAAGGCTACCCATAAACTGTCTACCTCATCGATCAATGCAAAGAGCACAACACTAAGGTCGGCATGCTGCCTTTCGGCTGCCACACTCGCCTCACGAGCTGCCGCTACCTCTACTACAGCCGCCACCTACGCCTTGAAGTCTCGTCTAGTAAACCAAGCCGTGTACGTGTTTGTTGGGTATGGCCTTAGCATTAGTGAGCCCACCTGAAAGGTAACAGTCACCCTGCTGTCCCAAAAGCCCCTCGCCCGCTCAACCAAAGAGGAGTCTGACTCAGCACCCCAGTCAAAATGGAAAGCCTCACTCACCCTAAGCAGACAAGTACGAGGAGGGGTCTGTGCAACCCCTGCCTGCCTCAAAACCCTACCACCGAAGTAAGGAACAACCCCAACCAAAGTGACTAACGGAAGAAAGGGAAACTCTGCGGCCGAAACAACCATCAGAGTCTTACCATGTAAACCCAAAAACCACAAAACCCGACAGACTGTCACGGTCCTAAAATGGAGTTTCCAGCCCTCAAGAGTCTGAAGGAAGTGTAACTCTGTGGTGGTAAGTAGGAAGGCACCGAATAACTAAACTAGAGAACCAGCAGGGGCGCCTACACCGCCTGTCAACGAAGTGGGCTGTGGCACAAACAAGAAGCAGCTCCAAGCAACCCTCAAAGTTAGCGGTAGGGTCAAGGTGTACTAAGGTAAGACTCCTGAAGGTCTGTGCCCGTAAAGCAGGAACCACCGTCCAACCCAGTACCAACTCCCTCACAAAAAGTGCCACCCTAAGGTCTAAACAGCCATCGTCTAGCGGAAAGAACAAGCCGGAAAAAAGAGCGAACTCAAAGGCCAACACTTGTCTCCTACTCCAAGAGTTCTCAGCAGTAAAGTGAGTAGAAGAGTGTCCTATAGTAGTGCTTGGTGCTTGGTGCGTGGTGGTGACGGTACAGCCCGGTGAAAAAGGAAACCTAGCAAAGTGGAACCCCGTCTATAGTCATGGAAATCACGTAAGTACATAACCACGGCTAAGCCCAAACAAATTACAAGCAACCCTCGAAGGCCACACGCCTCCAAACTCAGCCAGTGCCCCGAAGCCCGCAGCAAAACTTACCAGAAAGTGGTACTCCTCGAGAGTTGGGGGTCAACTCCCCTTGCTCAAAGCAGAAAAGGCTAAGACTAGGTACCCAAAAGTCCACCACGACTCTCAAAAAGTTAGAAGGAACTTTCACGTGAAGTAACTCGCGTAGGCCACCAAACAAGCACTCGAACTCTGCTCGCTCAGTGAGAACAAAAGACTCTCACTAAACGGTCAGAGCAAACAGGGTAGCGGCTAAGAAGAACATCCTGCAAGTTAGTGGAAGAAACTTAGTATCCTTTTTATCATTAACAACAGTCAATACAGATAAGGAAGCATCCACTAATAACAATAATAAAAGAAACTAATAAAAAAGGAGCTAACAAATAGTAACACTAACAAATAGCAATACAACATATAAAAAAAGAGAGAGCAACATAAGGAAATGAAACAATAGCTACTTCCCATAGGTAGGAATCAAAAAAAGGGCAACAGTAGCAGCAATAGATAGGATAACCATAGTAGCACTAATAGTAGCAGCGATAATAATAATAATAATAAAATGACAAATGTTTTTCTCATTATCATACGAACTACCAATGAAGCCAATCAAAAAAATTAAACGAAGAATCCTCCTCACCGCCACCACCGCCTAAAGAAAAATAAGGATCAACGCAAAAATGTTTTCCTCGCTATCAGACGAACGCCGCAAAAATGTGTTTATAGTGTTGGCGTGCCCTTGCTGATGCTAATGTGTTTTTGCCCTTGCCAGCATGTTGACGTTCGATGCAGTTTTGCTGATACCGCCGTTCTGATGCTGCTGAGCTGATGCTGTCGTGCCAAAGCTAATGTTGTGCTGTCGTTGATTGCCAATGTTGTGCCTGTTATACTGGTGCTTAGACTGTTTAGGCTGCTGAGCCTATGCTGCTTTTCTCTCGAGATTGCGAGGGATGCTCGAATGCTGGTGTGTTGTTTGAAGTGTTTTCGAGGTTTGTCGGGGTGCTTGAATACTGCAGTGCCGTGCCAATGTTGATGTGCTTTTGGAGTTGCAAAAGTGTTTGAATGTTGCCTATGTCGAAACCCTTGGGTTTTAGACATCTGCTGGGGAATATCGGTAAGCCGCTTTGTGTCGTGCAGGGGTATTTTTGTCATTTGATGCTGTTAACCTGCTCTGTGCTATGGAGCCGATTTTGTTAAGGTTGTTGGGCAAAATGGGGTGTCAACAATGCTTGAATTGGTGGGTGTCTCTTGGGTTGTCCACGACTCCACTAAATATCAAGCACTTGGCTTTATGGTGATTTGATCACAAAATGAGGAACCTTATGAAATTCGTATTTGGGAAAAAAAATTCAATGCAACGATATGGAGCCTTTGGCTGTACAGGGATCAGTTCATTAGTTCAGCAACTAATCATTTGGAGTTATATTCTGGATCTAATCTTTTGGAGTTTAAGTGAGGGCTGCACAATTGATCGATGATTGAAGTCAGAGAAAATCAGAGGGGTAGAAGCATAGATTTAAGTAGTGGGGTAGTGCTTATTGGCTGTTGCATGTCGATTTTTCGGCCCTCCGATGCCCTTCTACCCCAACATATGGTGCTTCAAAATACTTGCACGCATATTGGCCGATTCTCGATACATAGTATCGGTTTATATGTTTTGTTTTTTTTTGTGCTTCACGGCAGTTATGGCCGATACTGGACTGCTAAACCCGATTACCATACATATCATTGGATACTTCTGTTAGTGTTACCATAAAATAGCTTTTCAAGTAGCATTTCTTTTAATAATTGATGCAATTCTTGCTTGGCAAATTCTATTCGTCATGAATTTTTTATCAGTTGACTGCAGAACTCATATCAAGTAATGGATACGTTATAGCCAAGTCGAGCCAACCGAGCATGTTGCGGTTTAGAAGCCTCCTGGTCCGGCTCATGCGAGCAATCTTTATGGGCATACCCTTGCTGCTAGGAATAACAGAGGAAACCCAAAAGATAACCATCCCAATATTGAAGCACAAGGAAGGGTACCCGAGAACAGAAGCCATCAGGATATCAATGGTTCCCCAGGCCGGTACTTCTTTTGTTCCGCAGTTGTATGAAGGCAAAATCATCATCAACTCCCAGCTCCCTTGGAGTAAAGAAATAGTCCGCCGATGGAAATGGACGTTTTGCGTGTGGACATCCATACACATTTACATTATGCTGCTCATAATTCTTGTGCGTTGCTTTACGCCGCTTATTTTCCCAATAACAACACCAACTCGTACGATTCCTACCGATCGTGGTGATGAGCAAGAAGTCACGACCACGGAGGTAAGGAAAGAACCCCGGGTCCGGGAGGGAAGAAAGGAGGAAAGAGAAGTTTCGGAAGCATTGAGAAGATGGAAACAAAGTAGAAGCGAGAGAAAGGCCATGCTTTTGCGCGGGGTTTCGCCTGCTTCGAGCACTAGTAATATAACCAGAGAAGAGACGTTTGTAGCTCCTACTACTACTACTGAAGATGTAGGGGATTCAGAATCTGTCACTTTTGGAGGTTCTACAGAGTGAGTTTCTAATTGCTATTTGTCTAATACATGATAAATATATGTAATTAGGTTGCACATTGAAGGTTTAGACTTTAACAAATAAGAGTTAGAAAGACAAAGGTGTCACAACGGGGAGAAAACATATATGATGGCACCTAAACTCTCAACAATCATATGCTAATGTTGTGTTTTTTATTTACAACGGGGAGAAAACATATATGATGGCACCTAACCTCTCGACAATCATATGGTAATGTGTTTTTTATTTTCCATCTTGATTATCGCAAATACATATAAAAGTTCATAAATGCTCATTGTTCTCAAGAGTTCTTTATCCATTTTTCTTTCTTTTTCTTTTTCTTGTGTTGGGTGTGTGTGATGTGAAGAAGAGCACTTGCATCTGCAGTTGAATCTCAATCGTTTGACAATCTATATATGGTTCAGATTTGCTATATATAGTGTATCATAGATACTATTGACCAATTTGAGTCGTTACAAACACTTTGGGTGATCACTTGGACTGCTCCTCTACAGTCCAACTGTGGACCGCAAACAAGCCATATTCAATTTGAAAATAGGGAGACAACTTTCCTAGAGCAATTTTGAAGAATATAAATTGTTACCACATAGTTTTTCTTGTTTTGGGTAACAATTGCTTGAAATCTTCTGATCAAAAAAAAAAAAAAAAATTGCTTGAAATCTAGATGTGCTTGTCTGCATCCACGGCCCAACCCATCTTTTGGATTTCACTATCAATATTCATTCCTTCGGTATGCGGACGGGCTTGTCTGGGAAAGTAAATACTACTCCCTACAATGCAAGCAAAAGCGATCACAACATTAATAGGACATCACCGACAGACCTAGTCTCAAAACCCTACCGGAGCCAGTGGCGGAACCAGAACTTAATTTTGAGAGTGACACTATTTAATGGTTAGTCTATTGATCAAAACCCTACCAGAACCAATGGCGGAGCCAGAATTTAATTTCGAGAGTGACACTATTTAATGGGACTCCACTTTTGTCGGTGCGCATTGTCGTGGATTATTTTTGTCAAAAAGAGTAAAAAAATTCCAACTCTCTTGACTCTTGTGGTTGTCAAAAAGATATTATGGTTATGATCGAAATCAAACTTTTTTTAAAAAGATTAGAATATGAATTTGTCTGAATATCAGAAGTCTCTAACCGAATTACTTTTGTGTAAAAAAGAAACTGGCTTGAAAAATTACTTTAGCGTAAAAAAGAAATTGGCTTGAAATTGAGGGTGGGGTAACACCTACCCGGCTACCCCACCCCTAGCCACTAGCTACTTTTGTCCCTGACCCAAACATCATTGGGAAGTTAATCATTTGAACTTCAGATAAGCTCACCTCCATTAGCTTCAATCCACCAAAATTCTCTCTGTTTCAACCCTTCTTAAAACCTAATTCATCATCTAAACCATTCATCTCTAAGATTCTGCAAGAGAAGAAAATTTGTGTGATAAACAGTTCGATCGGTACCGATGGACAAATGAAAAATCGTTTTTTGATGGCAAGTATACACAAAGGTTAAAAACAAATGGTCTATTAATTTCAAATGAATTATTGTTTCTTTGCATGCCTATTAGATAAACGGTTCAAATCCTCAGGTTAGGCTCTAGCTAGGGCCAAAGAAGGAACAATTTGGTGAGTTATAGTGAGTTGAAGTACGGGGATGAGCTTAACGCATCGAGCTTGCCATAGGCCATATTGTGCTTGGATCTTGTTCCCTTGTATTTGTTTGGGGTTTCTTCCACCCACTTTCGAAATCATATCATAATCCGTAATTTACGCTACAATGTTTTTTCATAAAAAAATCAATAAAATTCTGGACTGAGACTGAAAAAAGTTCAAATTAGACGACTCTATATGGAAAAAAGAGAATATAGAGTTTATTAGTTTGTATAATACTCAATGTTCTAAAAAGCGTTCGGCGCTAGGCGGGCGACCAACCACCTTCAAGCTTCGAGACCTTTTAATCGGCCATTAATCGCCTTTTAGCAATTAGTTGGGTTTTTTTTTTAAAAATATTCTGCAACCTCCCTACCATTAATAATCACAAATTTCTTAGTTGATGTGATATATCTTTTCTCCCAAAAAATTTCCTAGTTCTCTTTGGCTATTGGATACTCAATGTTAACAATTATCTACAATTCAAATACAAAGACATAGAAACTTGGTACTACCAAATAACTACAAAGTGCAACGTTCAAACCAAATGAAACCAAGTACGGAATTATTAGTCAATTACTCCTCTTCTTCTCCATATCCATCCATAACTTTGTCTCAATCGAACTCACACTCAAAATCGCCGTTTAATCGATTAACCGATTAATCACCGTTTAATTGCCGATTAATGGGCGATTAATCGCCGATTAACTGATTAATGGGCGATTAATCACCGCCAAATCCCGATTAATCTCCAGACCGCCTAATTCAAACGCCCAAGCATTAATCTGACCGGAGAGGCCATAAAACCGATTAATCGTCCATTAATCGGCGATTAAACGTGATTTTTAGAACACTGATAATACTGTCTTTGTCAATATTCTGCAATACTTGTTACTGCTTTTTGTCATTTCCTTCTCTCTCTCTCATTCCTAGCGAATTTAACCGTAGCTCAACTGTTGTATTCTAAAGGAGCTGTAATATGGTTCGAGCCTATGAATTAGTAAGTCCACCGCGGACTCCCTGGGCCGGGACAGCACGCTGCTGTCCCTTCCCCCCCTGAGTCCTATAAATATCACCAATTTGTCATTTCTATAGCTCGAGTTAAGCCTGTCAATTTACTGGATCCGATCCGTAAAATTCGATCCGAATCTGAATCAGATAACGGTAATCTGTAATCCGATAATCCGAATCCGAAAAATACGGATCGGATTCGGATTGTGTCAGATTATATCCGACAACAATCCGATCCGAATTGTTTTTTAAAAAACCCTATTCCCCGGAAAGTGATACCAGAAAACATGGGTTTCCGTTGAGGAATAGATCATCATTGTGAACACAAAAAAGTTTTTCTTGGTGGATTGCGTGATTTCTTCGAGTTACCATAATCCAAAACTTTCCCAATAAAAGCATTCTCAAATCCTTCATATTTTTCCATCCTGCGAATGTCGGTGGATTTTTTCGGAATCTCGAAAATCCACTTTATCTGATCTCGTCAATTTTTTTTTCTTGATTTGCTTTGAGTCGTGAGTCGCGACTTTTGGGTGTATTTGCTTTGAGTTTTGTCGAAGCATTTGTGGAAAAAAAAAAAAAAAGGAAGATTGAACTTTTGCGAACTGGTTTTTGGTTTTCTCACCTTGGACGGGAAAATTTTGGATCTCCCCCTCCTCTCGTATTTTGGAGAAAAAAATAGGTATTTTTTTTTCTTTTTAAAAAAAATTCAAATCAGATCGGATTTGGATTTTCAGATCATATCCAATTTTTTCTAATTACCACTATCGAATCGAGTTTTATCGGATCGAATCGGATCTAAGTCTTATCGAATTCTAATCAAATTCGAATTTGTTGGATTCGAATCGAATTCGGCCCATTAACAAACCTAGCTTGAACTAGTCATTGAAATTCTTACATGCATCCTACCTTTGGAAGGAAAAAGTAGAAAAACCTCATCGATCACTATTGTCTTTGTCGTAGCTAGGTACATTTCCAGTTTGTTACTAGTACACATAAAGATATTGCGTGTGGTGAACCAATAATGTGTTGGGAAATGCAAAAGATATTGGATCCTCATGTGAAGGACGGACTGACTGCTGCTTTTGTCTTTCAAAATAATAGTACTCCGTAGTATAATGTGACAGGGCAGCAACCGGCAAAGACTGCCTCATCTTCTCTATCAATGTGAACCTTCACAATGACACGAAAATACTAAACATACCTAACAGGAACAGCTGCCCATTTATTAGTATGCACTAACTAACTTAGCTCTCTTCTTTCATTTCGAATTTGGCCTGCCACCCTGCAGCTTTTGCCTTTTCTGTTGGGTAGTCAATTTTGAGAGATGCTAGCTAGAATCACAAATTAATTAAAGCAACAAATAATTGCAAATATACTCAAAATGCATATTTGATCTACAATGTCAATAAGGTCCCGTTCCAGAACTCAAAAAAAGCTCTTATTTTTTAAAAAGGTAATTTCAAGCTAAAAAATGAGAAGCTTATTGAAATCTAAAAATATGCACTATGAATCTTGTTTGAAAGATCTCATTGAGATCTTTTATACAATGCAAAAAAAATTAAAAAAATATTTTTCATTTACATTATTTTTGAGTTTGAAAATGTGAAATAAGCTGCTTATTTTTTAAGAAGATTTCTGGAACGGGGCCTAACTATGGGACGACCCATATTTGTACGATGTTTTTTTTGGAAAATTTCTGACATGCTCCTATTGAATATGAACCTTTAGATTGAAAAATATGTAAATTACGGCCGTTAAATCAAAACCATCCACAAAAAATAATGTGAATTTGCTAAAAACGATATGGTTTTACTGTTTTTCCGCCAAAAAATTGCAATGTTACTTACCATTAAATAAGTTACAAATGCAATACTTACTATGTTGTATGACTATACTTATTACACTATATTGTATGGCTACACTTTCTATTAAGATACTTTGACAATTAATGATTGAGATCAATGGTTGAGATTCACTCATACAATCCAACGGGTTAGGAATAATTGGGAGCATTATGCTCCCAAACCGCTTAGGAGCATTATAGTCATTTCCTTTTCCTTTTCACTTTTTTTTATTTTTTATTTTTTATTTTTGGTGTGGGGGGGGGGGGGGGTGTGGTGGTGGTCGGGGGGGAAAGAAGTCATGTTTCTACGATGTTACTACTCCATATTAGTTAAAAGAGGAGTGCTACTTTTGATGCTAGCGTTTGTATGTCGATTTGCATCACATGCATTGTTTCCATACCGACAGATCAACATACTCTCTCTCTCTCTCTCTCTCTCTCTCTCTCTCTCTCTCTCTCTCTCTCTCTCTCTCTCTCTCGGCAAAAATAATATAAAAGAAATTAAATAGGCATCTTATATAGAAGACTTATTTAGGTGTCCAACCATATAGGTTCGAATACTTAAGTCCTCATTCTTAAAATGTATTCTTGTCCTCTTATACCCTTATATATAAATATAAATATAAATATATATATATATATGTATATTTATTAATAACACAGATATATACGGTTACCATCTCTACAATTTTAGAGATTAGGCACAATCCAATTTCAAACTCACCCCCCTCTGTTGATCCCGAACCCAATTCAAATCCACCCCCTCTGTGGATCCCGAACCCCCTCCCCCTCCCCTCAAGCATCGCCGCCCCGTCGACGTCAACATCCGCCCCTCACTTGCTAACGTGGCAAATCCTTTTTTGCGTTGGCAATTTGACAGCGGAAGGCCCTTAATGCTTCATTGGCACTGGTGTGCCTCGATATTGTCAAGGAGGATGTGGCCAGATCTAGATCCATTTACTGCGATCAGTGCCAAGTCGCGGTGAGTTTGTTGACCGAGTCATCACCGGTTCTTCTCTTTACGTCAATATTTTATGGGTCAAGCACTCTGGGGTTAGCCGGGTTCTTCTCCACCGATTCGTTGTTTCTCCCGTCCACGGGTCGTCGTCCAGGAATCTCGTATAAACCTCAAATACTTATGGCTCTTTTTCAAAATTCATACATGTGTATGTGGGCATAATTGTGATACAGGAAGGCAGTGTTCTAAATGGCAGTCAAGTTGGCCCCATAAGTATTATGTTTTTTGATTTTTGTCATGTTTGTGAATTGATAATATTTTGTTCATCTACCTCGATTGAAACCTACACTTTTCAAAACTTGTCATGTTTTTTGATTTTTGTCATTTTTTATTTGATCATGATCAAAATCTACACTTCTAGAAACTTGTCATATTTTTCGATTTTGTCATGTTGTTTAATTGATCTTGTTTTGTTCATCTATCTCGATCTATCTCGATCGGGTTTTGCCATGTTTTGTGAATTGATCACGTTTTGCCATGTTTTTTGGCTTACACATTCGTTTTTGTAAGAGTCGTATTTTCTTTTTAGATTTTAGAGGATTGAAAATATGAGAGAGAAAAAATTCAAAAGATTAGATGGGAGAAATGTTTGAAAGAGGAGAGAGAATTGAGATAATTAGAAAAGATTAAGAAAAAAGAGAGATTTGAAAAATTAGGAGAAAGAAAGGGTAGTTTAGGATTTAATGGAATTTGAGGATGGAAAGATAAGTATTTAAACACATTAGGATGAACACCTAAATAAGTAGGGTAAAAATGATGGCTAATTAAGTTTCCCATATATATATATATATATATATATATATATATATATATATATATACACACACACACACACACACACACACAGGACGGTTCCAGGGACAACTAATTAGACACCTAAAAAAATATCTCATAGTTCCCGATCAAATTTTAATGATCCGAGCCGCTCAATGTGATCAGAACGTGATTTTAAGGGTAGCGACAAGAAATTAGCGAAAAAAATGACCGGAAAATGCTTGATCTGAGCAGTTTTTAGCTTAGATTTGATGAACGGTTTAATTAAAAACTGCTCAAAATAAGCATTTCTCGGTCATATTTTTTGCTAATTTCTCTTAGATACCTTTAAAATCATATTCTGCACACATTGAACGGTTCAGATCATAAAAATTTGACTGAAAACTATGAGATTGAGATTTAGGATTTTTTTTAGGTGTTTTTTTTGGTGTTCCTTGAACGTCTCCGATATATCAGAGTAGTTCTGGGGATATCAATAAAAACATCTAAAAAAATATCTCATAATTTTCGATCAAATTTTAATCCGAGCTGCTCAATGTGATCAGAACGTGATTTTAAGGGTACTATCTAGAAATCAGCGAAAAAAATGACCGGGAAGAGTTTGATCCGAACAGTTTTTATTGAACGGTTCAAATTAAAACAACTCAAATCAAGCCTTTCCCGGTCTTTTTTTTTTTACTAATTTCTCGCGGGTACCCTTAAAATCACATTTTGCTCAAAAAAAAATCTTAATCTCATAGTTCCCGATCAAATTTTTATGATTCGAATCGTTCAATGTGTATATATGGGGCGGTTATGAGAGAACACCTAAAAAAAGACCCCAAAGTTTCCAATCGAATTTCGATAATCCGAGCCGCTCAATGTAATCAGAACGTGATTTAAGTGTACCTGTAAGAAATCAATAAAAAAATGACCGAGAATGGCTTCATCCGAACAGTTTTTTATTGAATGGTTCCATAAAAAACTGCTCAAATCATGCCATTCCTGGTAATTTGTTTTGCCGATTTCTCGCAGGTATTCTTAAAATCACATTCTGAACACATTGGTGACTCAGATCATCAAAATTTGATCGAAAACTATGAGATTGAGATTTGTGGTATTTTTTTAAGTGTCCCCAAAACCGCCCATGTATGTATGTGTGTATATATATGCGCTTACCCAGAAGACAGTGTTCATGTTTGATGGAGTAATATATAATTGGAGTAAATAGTTTCTCTTATATATATTCTCTCATGGCATATATATTGTTCCTTCAACACCAGTATTTGGTTCTTTTGTCGGTGATGTTTGGCTGTGATTTGCTCATCCGAAACATTCTCAACTTTTTATAATTTCAAAATTCAAGACAGTGACACACAACTACACAAGTGAATAATAGTTATATTATTGCATGCACGAAGTTGAATTTTTTTTTTCCATTACTATTTTTAGGAAACCCATATTGAAGAAACCCATTTTTTTCTATGTATGTTTCTTAATAATTTTCTCTATTTATTTCTCTTCACTCATTACATCAAAAATATTTTTAAAAGATGAGAACCGAACAAAGGCTTACTTTTGAATTTCCATGATGTGGATGTACAACGAGGTCAATGGACAATGGAACATACTTTATTTGTTGAATACAGACATGTTTGAATTAACAAAGATTTCCCATTTGTCCATTCAGGTCACGTATTTGTAGTAAGCAATACAACACTTGCAGAGCCGGCCAGGCACAAGGCTCAAGAGGTCTGGACCTTGGACATCCTAAAAATTTTAAGTTTTAAGGGCACTCCAATATTTTTAGGGAAAATGACGGCCCAGGACGAATTTTGATAATTAATACCCGCCAATGACAAGCTAGGAACATTTGTTAATGCAGAAAATGTCATTGGCGGGTATTAATTATCAAAACACGTCATTGACCGTTATTTTCCCATATTTTTACTAGTTGGGTTTAAGTAAGACTTTTTTTAAGCCCAATAAAAAAAATGCTCAATTGGAGGTAATTAGTTAGTCTAATAGAATGAAATATTTTTACTACTTGAGTTTGTGTTCGTATATACCTAACCTATGAAAGTGTCCCGTGAAATCGCAACATTATCTTTCATTTAATGCTTCAACTTTCAATGAATAAGGATGGGTTCCAGAACTCCAAAAAAGCCCTTATTTTTTAAGAAGACAATTTCAAGTTCAAAAATTATGGGTTTGTTGAAATATAAAAATATGCAATATGGATCTTGTTTGAAAGATCTTATCGAAATCTATTATACGATGCAAAAAAAATTATTTTCCATTTATATTATTTTTGAATTTGAAAATATAAAATAAGCTGCTTATTTTTTAAGAAAGTTTCTGGAACAAAACCTAATATTGGTTGCTTTGCCATTGTTGGCCTACAAATTGTATTTTCTAGCTAGCTGGGGTATTGACTTCTTCATTTGATTTGTTTTCAAACAGTCATAGAGGAATACTTAATAAAAAAGTCGTGAACTATCTCTTTTTGAAAAACCAATTGTTAATGTTGGAATATAAAGACTTCATCAACTTTGTTAGGGCTGTCCATGGAAACCGTGAACCGTGAAACCGGTCCGAATCGATCTGATTCGTGCCTTTTGGATTTTATCCGTGAATTAATGGTCTTGACAAGGATTTGAAAAATTAAAAAATCGTGAGATACGGATTAGGATTGGATTTTCATTTTAAAATCGTGGATTAACCGAACCGGACCATGAAATATTTAAAAATATATATATGTATATATGTGTGTGTGTGTGTGTAGAAATAATTATAATAATCTTACTACTTGTTAGTTGTTATGAATTATTTTGTAACAATTTTAAATTAATGCAGATGCTATGTGGAGTACTGTATTTGACCCTATTTACCATGTCATTATGGATCAAAGCATGGCCACCGGTTATCATAACAGGAATTCATCAGACAAAATAAATAGGAATAGGAAATTTCAATTAGCTTATAGTAGAAAAACAAAGTCAAGCAACTGAAAATTTTGGATGAAGACTAATATCTTGGTAATTGACATATAGCGCGAAATACAGTAAGGTTTTCATTCAATTTCATTTTTTCATTTTTATGGAAGGAAATCCGTGAATAAAATCGGGACCGAACCATGACACTTTTGGATTATGATTGGATTGTATTTTCTAAAAACCGTGACTTGACGATTACGATTGGATTCATAGGAATCCGATCCAATCCGGACCGTGAACAACATTAAACTTTGCTCATCAATTTTAAAGCTCAAACAGATGTGCTGTTTTTTTTTTGTTTTTTTATTTTAGAAACTACGTACAACTGTTGTTATTGATTGGACCAATTAGGAACAAAATGCAAAGTTAAAGGTCAAAATTGTCACAATTGATTCTAAAGGGATGAACATGAGAATTGAGTCAAACTACATGGAAGACTACTATAATTTACCCTAAAAATGTAAAAATGAGTTTTGTGCTTATTTTAGATCGATGCTTTTAAATCAAGAGTAACAAAAAAAGAAGTATCCATATTTATTCACGAGATTTTTACCAAAAGGTGGGCCCCTATTTATCAAAATAATGGGTCCAACAATGTGTGAAAATGTTTAATAAATGTGTGAAAAATACATTATGTGTCTGGAAGTATTGGATAGTATAATCAGATCGATTACTACATTGTGAATGTACATTTAAGCAGAATGTCCTTATCATTCGAATCATTTCCATCAAAGGATTCTTAAACATGCAAATTAAATGTCTTGAATTTCCCGGGATAGGATTTGGCCAAAAGGGGCCATTATTGGGCACTTTTTGACGCCGTCTATGCCTTCATCCTTGCATTATCGTACATTTATGCGAAAGTAAGATGATCCGAAAAACAACTCAAACTCAGCTCTCTATAATTAGATTTTAGACATTTCCAACTTACAAGAATCTCTAGAATCCAAAAAAAATTGTAGGTAAGTTTATTTTTCACAATCACTCCCGACAGCTTTTTAAAAACTAAATCTCATAATTTGCTCCTAGAATTTTTCGTAAACGTGCACAGATAACTTTCAAAAGTAGTAATGGGGGGAGCAATTTTTTTAAACGAGTACTCCGTTGCAGGTTTATCCCAAGCAAGGGCAATAAGGTCAAAAATCTCACCATATAATCTCGTTGGTTTTGCCCCAAACACTTCTACAGATTTTCATAATATATTTAGATTAATTATAATTTAAAATTGAAATTAAATTTACACTTCATAATTCAAAATTAAAAGAAAATTAGATTTCTGGCCTTGTACACACAAAAAATGAAGAAGAGAGAATTTAGCCATTCCTCATGATCCTGAACTATAACAGTTTTCCAATCCTGAATCCAGCCTTTCGCAAATAAATTTACTCTATCCAAAACATATGTGACAATTGACAGAACATGTTTGAGCCAGTCGTATTCTCATTTCACAAGTATAGAGAAAAGAAAAGGAGCTAATGGGTGTGGTGAGTGGTCTACCGATTCTGGATCTGCAGGTCTTATTCAATCTTGAACACTGTAGCATAGAGTTCCCTTGTCACTTCAAATGGGCGCTTCGCCTTTTTTTTCTTTTTTTTTTTTTTAATAGAAAGAGCGGGGGCGGACTTTTAGTTACTTATTGAGCGAGGATGAAAGAGGTATCTTCTCTACGGCGTTCTCTATCTATATCTATGCCTTTTCAACCAAAAAAAAGGTTACCTCTGTACAGTGCCGGCCCAACCCCAAGGCCTTGGGCATTCCAAAAATTCTATTGGTACTTTAATATTTTTACTACTTGAATTTGAGTAGGACTCTTTTTAAGTCCAATAGAATAAAAAAAATGCCCAATACAATTGAAGGTGATGAGTTAGCTCAACCTACCATCCCATAAACCCAAGTGTCTAACCCACTAAATCCTCAAAATAATTTCCTCCAAATCACCGAATAACACCACCCCAAGTTGACCATACCGGATAGTGTTGCCACGGGAGAAAGAAGCTTTTCAAAGTTGAAATTAATCAAAAATTACATTCGATCGACCATGTTACAAGAAAGACTAAATGGGTTATCCGTGTTATCAATTGAAAATAACTTGGTGAAAGATGTGGATTATACAAATTTAATTGATACTTTTGCTTCTAGAAATACAACACGAATAATATTCAAGTGATACTCGTGCATTTTTGAGATAATATGTATTTGTCTATTTGGAGACTTTGTATTTTGTGTTCGTATGTAATGATTAGTAAAACTTTATATTGGTTTGGCTTTCTCATATTGTGATTGTTGCTCTAAAAATTGTTAAGTATTAACTTTTTAAGAGCACACTTTTTTTATTAGGCCTTGTGCACTAAAAACCCTTGGGTTGGCCCTGCCTCCGTCCCCATATAATAGTTTAAGTTGTTCCTTAATATAAGGGTCAATTTAGAAAAGTTAATGGGTAAAAGTGTGTACAATTATTGTTTAGTCATTTGGAAAAGTTAATGACTAAAGTGGAGGATAATTTTTGAAAATGAAGGTAAAAATTGAATGTCGTGAAAACTGAAAAGTGCAATGATAATGTCTACTTAATAAATTAAAATTACTTACAAAATCGGACACTTGAAAAGGGACGGGAGTAATCCATCATACATCAATTACACATGCATGCTTGAAATGGGAGATCTCACTTTGTTCTTTTCATGTTGTATTTAAGCAACATACTAAACTGTCTAGAATTGGGAGATCTCATCACTTTGTTTTTTAGGTTGTCAGTTTGGAGATATATTTATGAGATCTCACTTTGTGTTTTTCTCAGTCGGGAATTTAGTTGGCAATTGTGTAATTTGTTGCAGTGTCTTCAACAAGAAAAACTTGTAAAAATGTTCACATATGTATATTATCAGTCAGCTTAAGGACGCCCTTATTTTAGTTATTTGCGGACGTCAATCTCAGCCATTGGATTGTGTTGATTCGCGGACAATTTTATTCGTCCAAATATATTGTCCGCAAATCTAGACCATTCAAAACACAATCCAACGGCTGAAATCAAAAGTCTGCATTTTCCCACTGTAAGGGCGTCCTTAGGAGAATGGCAGTATGTATATTATATGTATCGGGGCGGTTACGGAGACACCAAAAAAAATACCTCATAGTTCACAATCAAATTTTGATGATCCGAGCCGCTTAATGTGATCAGAACATTATTTCAAGGGTACCCGGCAGAAATCAGCAAAAAAAATGACCGGATAGGGTTTGATCCGAACAGTTTTAAACAGTTTTTTATTGAATGGTTCAAATAAAAACTGATCAAATCAAGTC
Source organism: Rhododendron vialii (assembly GCF_030253575.1). NCBI lineage: Eukaryota > Viridiplantae > Streptophyta > Magnoliopsida > Ericales > Ericaceae > Rhododendron > Rhododendron vialii. Next base: position 29,397,365 of record NC_080561.1, read on the forward strand.
TTTTTCGGTCATTTTTTTTTGCTAATTTCTGGCGGCATCTTTAAAATCACATTCTGCACACATTGAACGGTTCGGATCATAAAATTTTGATCAGGAACTATGAGATTGAGATTTTGGATTTTTTTTAGGTGTTTTTTTGGGTGTCTCCGGAACCGCCCCGTGTATGTATAAGTTGGATGAATTTGACGTTATAACTAGAACACATAACCACAAGATTAGATTTTATCTTTTTCTGTTCTGTAAATTGAAGAAAAAGATATTTGAAGTTGGTGGTTCATTAATTTGTGTATTGGGATTAAAACCAACAACCTGTTTCTTTGTGGGATTAAAATTGTACTGTACTATGTGCTACTCCACTCCAGTAACAACTAGTAACAGCTGGATAAACTTCGATAACATATTATGTCGGCACCATCATCAATATTCAATATACACACTAGGATGATCAGATTATAAAGAGTGTGACAATTAATAAAGGGTTGTTTGGGAGCCACAGTGTGGATTATGCATTTTGTATTTTTGCATTGGCCGGGAAGTGATTTTCACACTCATATTTTTACAATTCAAACTCTTTTTTTGTCATTACCCACATGAATTTGGTATTTTACTAATATTTTTTAATACAGTTTTTCACACTTCCATAGACAGTATTATAGATTCATGCGGTTAAAGACAAATAAAAGAAGAAAAAGAATGTAAATTGTAAAATGGAGAGTGAAAGTCGTTTTCCTTTTGCATTTTGCTTGTTTGTGATTTTCCATTCTGAAAATCACATTTTAAAACACAATTTGAGGATCATTCGTGGAAGAGCTTTTGGATTCTCAATATTTGCTAGGAACAAAAGGACCTAACTACCCTTGGTTTTTTACCTTTACTTCGAAATTGCCATTTGAGACTTTCATTGCTTCCAGCTGGGCCAATTGCTGGTAAGGGACACAACGGAAAGAGACGGAAAAGTTTCATTTAAATCTGGATCATCGAACATACTTTTGGACAGTTGTAATCTGCACTACACACCCTGTAGTGCACCCTGCACTACAGGGTTTCCGAAACCTCGAAGATGGAGCTTGAGATGCAAACATTTCCCAAACTTTTTGACACGGTTTTTTCACTTTTTTAAAAAAAAATTTAGTAGGTTTGAATAAAACTTTTACATCATATAAAACAGCAAAAAAGACCCGAAAAGACTTTTCAACATTTTGACCAAATTTAGAAACGTTCATATTTGTCTACATTAATGGCCAAAACTTTTCCCCGGCATTTCAATGGAGTATTTTTAGTCTTCTTCGTCGTTTTATTTGAACTTTTATCTTTCTTTTTTTTGGGTACTTCGAAATATTATTTGAACTTTTATCGACTTTGATTTATGTTTATATATTTTTCGGTTATAAGAAAAATATAATATAAAAATTCACCCCAAATCTATTAAAAAGTGGTGGGGGGGGGGGGGGGGGGGGGTGAAACGTGTCAAAAACTTGGGGAAAATTTGGCCAATGGGACCCCCGAAATTCCTTTCCGTTTAAATATCTTTTAAAGTTTAAACTTCAGCGCACTCTCTCTCTCTCTCTCTCTCCCTCTCTCCATAATGACACAGACTGCTGGAGTATTTCTATAGGGGAGTGGGGTGTGAATGAGTGTCCGCAAGGGTTTAAGCCATTAATGGCCCGGGAGTAGAAGTCGGGAAGTTGTGGCGTTCCCTTTTGCATTCAAACTCCAACCGACCCTCAACCCCTGTCCAAATCCCAGAGAGAGAGAGAGAGAGAACTGTCCAAATATTTCCCAATGGATCATTATCCCGATTTTGTAGGCTAAAAGGAGACAAACATTGATGATGGTCCATTACATTACACCCCATTGTCGCCGCTAACCTCTCTGCCTCTCCAGTCTCCTCTCACTTTGATGTTTCAGACCCACCTCTGAATTTCTCTCTCTCTCTCTGATCATGGCTTGTTTCGGCCCTGAATCTCCTCCTCTACGGTACGTCTTTGCTTCCCCGTTCTCTGATTTTGGGGTATCTCTTTCATAGTAGATTTTGAAATGAAATAGGCTCCTCGGCAGTCTTGGTTTAGACTGTGGAGAGCCATATTCATGTTATTATTACGGGCGCTTGGAGGTGTTTTTAGTGGTTCAGATTTGTTGAAAGAATCTGTAGGAAAGATTAATTGCCACGATGAATGGCTGAGATGTGAAAGGAGAGGCCATCTGCAGCAGTGTTCTAAAATAAGGAAATACTCGGCGATTAATCGCTGCCGGGTCCTTTTTAATTAGGTCCAAGTAACAATTAATTGTCGATTACAAATTAAATACGCTGATTAATTGCTCGAAGGTGGCCGACCGTCCGACTAGCGCGTAACGACTTTTAGAACATTGCTATGCAGTCTAACAGAATCCGGGCCCTTAAAAATGCCATTTTTGTCATTTTAATGAAGTTTGTAGTTCCCTGTTTGGTGAGTTCTACTGTTAATTAGTTGGTGGTCTTGAATTTTGGTTTTGAGTTTTTCTCCGTGATATAGTTACTTAACTTGTGGGCTTTGGGGGTTTTTTTTCTCATACAATCTTGGGGAATCCGGAGATACTGGTTTTAGGTCCGGGCCATCCGGCTTAATCCGTGGGACTTATATTGAGTGGGTTATTAGAGTTTCAACGAACTAATAATGAGGGGATTAAGAATAACACATTCCCAACAGTACATCTTAATTATGTTTTGTAGAATTGGTTATTCTATAGATTTGTGATCTCTCTCTTCGCAGTTGTTATTAAATCGCTGAAAAGGCGGAAATGCGGTCCTGCAGATTTGTCATCTAATTTCGTGTCTAATTCGGTCTATCAAACGGGCCCTTTGTGCCTATATATATGGGGCCTGTGTGATCTATTTTATTTGTTTGCAGCCAAGCAGTAATGATGAAATTATTTGGCATTGCTTTTTCTTCTTCACTTTGTACCTGGCTTTTATACATTTTTGTTTTGCATTATAAGTAAATGTGCTGTTTTTGTATGTGTTCTAAAACTGCCAACAGAGACATTTCCTTGATTTCCACATATTATGTGTGTTGTGATGATCTATTTGCTATGCACATATAAATGTCGGCTAATATTTACTTTATTTAATTGATGCATTTGAAGGTCCTTTCTAGAAAAATAACTTAATTTATTTTGTCAGAGTTAACCAGGTCAGTTAAGCACCTTTGTACAAGTGAGAGGTTTGACCAACCAAGCAAAATGATAATATATTCCCTTATATATAGGGGCTCTTTCTTTGTTGGTCAAGTTCTCCCTATTTCGTGGTTTGATTCTTAGGCTTGGTTCAACACTTCAACGGTTGCAACACTCTCGCATAAGCAGTGGCGGGTCTAGAGATTTAGCATCGGAGGGTCACCTGTCAACCTACTAAAGTACTAATCGTGATCTTGGAATTTTTCCTACAATCAAGCACAATCAGAAATAGGGGTTTGTGTTTACTGTTTTTATATTGATGACAAGGGCCCTTTTCACAAATTAAAAATATTTTCAGGGTATCTTACTAATACAGCATGGATACCACTTTACCTGGATAATTTTGAAGTGGACAAATGCGAATTTCTATTAATATGTAGGAAAAATGTCCAAATGCACGATGGTGACTAGTGTCCTGTAACTCTCATGGAAAATGTAATGAAAATGATCTCCTGCCAATTGGGTAAACGACAAAAAATTGATATTCTGTTAGATGTAAGATGTGGATTTGTGATATAATATTTCATGTGATGGTGAGACTGAGGAGGTGCAGTGCTGGGCTATCGAACAGATTGGGACCAGGATTTGAGTTTGACACTGGCCTGGCAGGAGCATAAGTGATACTGTGTTCATCCTTCCATTTCAATACTACTTAACTAACAAATTTTTTTTTGTTCTTCTGGTTGTGGCTGCTCCGTGCATATTTTGGCCTATCAGTGTAGATATTAAAGCATTGTGCATTCCATATTTACTGGTCCTTTCTTGAGGGTGCAGTATTTCTACATACATTTTCCAGATATATGGATCAGGACATATCCTTCTCACCAGGTGCGGATTCCCCAGCATGAACCCCATTATGGGACCCTCCCTTTGTTTTAGGGTCGTGTGTGGTACGTGCACATATTTTTCTAATTTGAAACCGTTTCCACAAGGGTAAGGGTAGGTTCAACCTCATCTCAACCTGATTGTCGGACTCTCCCCTTGTGAGAGGTCTGTCTCAAGATATGTGTCCAAAAGTTGTGCTTCTATCCTTTCTCATTATAGTGATTATAATGAACTGTCTAGTGCCGTGTAAAAAAAAAAAAAAAAACTAAAAAAAAAACAAACTAACTGTCTAGTGCCGTGTAAGATAATTGATACTCCATTGTCAACTCATTTGCTTTAAAATGCAGGAAATAACTTGTGTATCTCTTGTGGATTGATTTCTTTATCATAGTTTTTCTCTTCATCAAGGTGGCTTGCTTCTCAGATGGCTATTTGTGCTCGTTCATTATTTTATCATTGGTTTTGGTAATTATGCATTCTTATCACGCCACAATTGCTTATGCAGGAAGGATGGTATGGATTTTCTTACATTACTGCAGAAAACTTCAGAAGACAAAGTAGCTCCAGTCGGATATAGAGTGCACGGTTGTAAATTTTCATCTGCTTCTGCCCTAGGTAACATGTTTCATCTTTCTTATGTGTTGACGTGCATGGCTGTTAGTATCTTTGGGTTGTGCTTTTTCCGTTATCTGATTTCTGTATTTTAGACCTGAGGTGCTTCGAGATGGAAAAGGAGAAAGAAGACAGTTCCTCTCCTAGGGGAGTTTTAGAAGCATGGATAAGGGGCTTGGACACTGAAGCTGGTTCTCCCAGCACCAACGTCGCAACACCCAAAACCTCTTCTTCAAATTCAAATTCGCATTCTCGCTGGAGAGTATTCTTCAAACTGTTGAAGAAAAGCTCTATAAAAAGGTTACCCTCTTTTCCTCCTCTCACCGTGCCGAAGATATCAAGTAGAAAGAGCAGAAGTATGAGAGAAAACGTAGATGAAGATCTCTGTTATTTCAAGTCTTCCTGGAAGAACTTCACCTTCTCTGACCTCAAAATCGCGACAAACAATTTTAGCCATGGTCAGTAAGTTTGTTCCAGTGAACTTCATTGTAGTTTACTGCTAATATCTTAGACTGTCAGTTGCGAGGATGGGCAGAGCCATGTAGATACAAGTGAATTGCTAAATTTGGTCTTTTCATTTATGGGTGAAAGTTCTTTACCATACTTCCCCTAAATATTTAATTAAATCTTTTCATTGCCACCACTAGAATATGGAAAATATGATTCTTATCTATAGTTGTATGTTTTCTTCCATTTTCCCGTCCATGAGTTTAATTATGGCCTCTTCTGGTAATGAACATTTTTTTTGGTCTGTATAATGGGAAAATTTTCTGAATGTCTTTACCTTTTCCCCCACTTGACAAATTTTTTTGCTCTGCCCTCGTTCAAGCATGCCAACTTCTTTAGTTTTCGCCTTTCTTGTTATTTGTCTTCCCATTTCTTCTATTGTGATGGAAACTTAGTGCTATGTCTTCTTGCTGCAGAAAATTTAATCGGGAAAGGTGGTTATGCTGAAGTTTACAAGGGCTGTTTGCCAGACGGGCAGCTTGTAGCAATTAAGCAAGTGAACAAAGGGACAACTGAAGAGCAGACAACAGGCTTTTTATCTGAGATCGGCATTATTGCTCATGTAAATCATCACAATACTGCGAAATTAATTGGGTTCGGAGTTGAAGGAGGAACATATCTTGTTCTTGAGTTATCTCCTCTTGGGAGCTTAGGATCACTTCTTCGTGGTTAGTTTATTACCTTTCTCCTCTTGTTTCTCCAGCATCCCAGTTTTTGGTTTATGGGCATGTATTTCTATTTTCCAGGTTCCAAGGAAAAGCTAGATTGGGCTGTTAGGTATAAGATAGTTCTAGGCATTGCTGCTGGCCTGATGTATCTTCATGAGAATTGCCAAAGGCGAATTATTCACAGAGACATCAAGGCTGATAACATTCTGCTGACAGAGAATTTTGAGCCTCAGGTATCTTTCTAACTTGAGGACGGTCAAATGCAGAAGTGAGTGCTATGATTTCATAATCAACTTCTGTTTTCTTGGCGTGGAAAGTAAAGGTCATTTGTGTGTGTGTGTGTGTGTGTGTGTGTATATATATATATATATATATATATATATATATATATATGCCCCTATATTGAGAAATCAAGAAATGAAGTTTAAGTTTCCTTATTGTCTATGGAATTTAAAAGCTTATATATATATATATATGCCCCTATATTGAGAAATCAAGAAATGAAGTTTAAGTTTCCTTATTGTCTATGGAATTTAAAAGCTTTGAACTCTTTAAAACAAATTATCGAGTGTTCTGGCTTCTTTTGAACCTCTTGTACATGTAGTAGTAGCAAAATTTGATGGATGGCGCTAGATAGCATGTGTAGTGAGAATATAACTTCAAACCAGACAGTAACCTTGATGCTGCATAGGAAACAGAATCATTTTCCTTAGATAAGGCATAATTTTAACTGATTACCAGAACTACAAGTTTTCTCAGTTCAAATCTTAACAAGAGTTGGGATGTAGAGGGTCTGCATATCTGTTTTCTGCATTGCCATGGTGCTATGATCAATGTTCTAAAAGTCGCTAGGTGCTAGTCGGGCGGAAAAGAGCCGCCCAGCGCCTAGGCGCCGACTAGTCGGCCGCCTAAGCACCCAGGAGGGGACTAGGCGCCATCTAGTTGGCTGCCTCATCTAGGCATTGGACCACTGCCTAGCGCCTAGGCAGCCGACTTTTAGAACACTGGCTATGATTACCATATGTTTCTGCTAAATTAGGAAAAGTACCCCAAGGTTATGAGAGAAAAAAGGTGTCGTCACTACTGGATTGGGGACATAACAATGCATTTCTCCATTGAGCAATGAGTGTTAATGGTGTATTATTTGATCAAAAGAGAGAGAGAGAATAACGCGCGCAATCATAGGAATTTTGGTCGATGTAGCATTCCTTTTAAAACTAGTGTGCCTTATAATCTTAAATGCTTCATTGTTTTCTTTTTCTTTTAAAATATTCTCACTCCGATTTGATATTGAAAGTAACAGAAGGCCATTGTTTAGTGGTTAATGGTTGTAACTCGGCCTATTAACCTCGAGGTTATAGGTTTGAACCTGAGGGCTACCAATTTGTGCATGTAATGTCAAATGGTAGGTTTCTACCCAACTGACCCATCCATTATCTCATTAATGGGTACTAAATGGGGCATAGTCGTATTTATAATTGAAAGTTTTGAATTAGATAAGATAACTGATTATGTTGGAAGTAGCCTTTTATTCTGCACAACAATATCCCAGTGATGAGACTGCATTGCATATCTGATTGTTGTTTGTTAGGCTCCATTGTGCGGCAAACTTCCATGTGCTAACGATTGTAGTTGTACAAGAATCTCAGTAGGATACATCTCTTCTACATCTAAATCTACAAGCTGCCTAGCAGTAAACTTTATTTATTTATTTATTTATATTAAGAATTGAACAATAACTACCTTGATTTGAAATCCACATCTTTCCAGAAGAAGCTTTAAATGCATCATTAGTATTGTTTCTCATTTAAGGGTTGTCTCGTTATTTTATATTGAATTTTTTTAGAGTGAACAGAGTTGCTTTTTCTCATTCTATCAGGTACTCAATAGATGTATGGAAATTTGTTATTTTGCCACTGAGGAGGAAATATTAATTTTTCTAGAATAATACAACTCTACATCATCATCTGATAACCAGCTTCCCAAGATCTTAACTTCTTGTCCGTGGATTTATTCTTTGATATACTTTGATTGCTAACTTATCCACTTCAATCCAGATTTGTGATTTTGGGCTCGCAAAATGGCTCCCAAAAGACTGGACTCACCACCATGTTCCAAAATCTGAAGGTACATTCGGGTATGTAGCACCAAAAACCCTTTACGTAAGCTTAATGAAGGAATTATGTCTTAATTTTGCCATTACATCTCCGAATACAGCTATTTTGCTCCGGAATACTTCATGCATGGTATCGTGGATGAGAAAACTGATGTGTATTCTTTCGGGGTGCTTCTTTTAGAGCTGATTACGGGGCGTGAAGCCTTGGATGATTCAAAGCAAAGTCTTGTGCTTTGGGTAAGATATTGTTTTTTTTATTATTTCCTTCCATCGCGTCTTTTCATATCTCTCCTTTAGACTAATTGTCTCAATTTTCGTGTAGGCAAAGCCATTGATCAATGACAATAGTGTCAAGAAACTTGTTGATCCTTCTCTTGGTGATAGTTACAATCCAGAAGAGATGGATTGTGTCATCTTGACTGCATCTTTGTGCACAGAGCAAACTCCAATTCTACGTCCTCGAATGAGTCAGGTATGTCTCGTCTCGCTTAAAAGGATGTTTTTGTAAGTTATCATTACACAGTTTAATCAAGTTCAAGTTCATTTGAGTTAATTTCAGTCAAAGGCTTTTTGAGCTTTTTCTGAGAATATGACACTTCCTGGTTATGATAAATGTTGGTGGTACTTTTGAGATAAGAAGCAATGAGTTGTAGTTTGTGTAGATATGCAACAGCTGTTAGAATGCTTGTTTCAGGGCTTCTTTGCTTTGCATTCGTAAGATGGTCATTCACTGACTTTCCGCCTAGGCCCCCAGGGAGATGTAAAAACGGCATAGATATAGAAATTTCTCATATTGCTTTTCATCTCAGACTTCTCAGTGCTCTTTTTTTGATTTTCCAACTTTTCTTTTGGTTACATGCTTTTCACGTTGTTGAAATGATTAGGTGCACTATGAAAGTGCTTATTCACCGTCGGCTAGCATTGTGAATTGTGGTTTTTGCCTCATAAGTAATAACCAAAAGCTTTGATTGATGTGCCAGTACTTAACTTGCTCTTCCATTCCCTCGTCTCTTTTTTTGTTCTCTTTCGTTTCTGTTTTTCAAGCCCCCTTTGACAGGGAAGGCTGTGATCAAACAGACATGATATAGGTACCGACGGCCGGGGAGGGATTTCGTACCGACCGGCCGCGCCGGGCCGTCTCTGGCCACCAGCCGGCCGATCCGAGCCGTCCAAAATTCTATAAAAAAAAACCGAGGGGTCCATTGCGGGAATCAACAGCATCCGAGGTGTGTAGGATGCTTGATCCGAGCACCTCTTTTTCGTGTATGTATGTATATACACACAAAAAAAGGTGCTCGGATCAAGCACCCTACACACCTCGGATGCCGTTGATTCCCGCGTTAGGCCCCTCGGTTTTTTTTTATAGAATTTTTGGACGGCTCGGATCGGCCGTCCGGTGGCCGGAGATGGCCCGGCGCGGCCGGTCGGTACGAAATCCCTCCCCGGCCGTCGGTACTCATAGCACAACTCGTGATCAAATATATAGGGTTGAGCCACTTCTCTCCCCCTTCTCAGTAACCTCATTTGGGCATGAATTCTGCTTTCAGATGCCGTGAGAAGCAAATGGCTCCGTAAAAGTCCTCTATTATCTCATGTAGGAATTTTGATTAGAAGCTATACTTCCTCGGAAGTTTTTTAAAGCATGCATGTCTTTTAAAGCATGCATGTCGTTAAGGGCCAAGGATGCTCTGCACCCAATTTTGTGTGTATAGATGTTCCAAGTCACTCAGACAAACGATCATGTCTCAAGTTTCTCACATTCTTGAGACTCGCACATGATCCGGAGGATGAAAGCAACTTGGCTCATGGGTACATGAAAATTGGGTACAGAGGACAAAGGTCGTGTGTTGTGCCCTACAGAGGTAAAATTATATCAAGTGGCATAAGCAAAGTTTGAGTGGCAGTCTGATCTGTGTTTCACTGCTGGTTACAGGTTGTTACACTTCTCAGAGGTGAAAATTACCCGGAATGTTCGAAAGAATGTCAAAAGGGGTCCCTCCAACGAACATTCTCAGAAGAGATCTTTGATGCAGAAGAATACAACTCAACAAAGTATTGGAGTGATCTCAATCGACATAAGGAGGTCGCTCTCGGTTTCTGAAATCAGTTATCGTATATCGAAAACTAGTACATACGGATGGTAGAGATTAGAAGGGGAAGCCCAAGATGGAACTAATTTAAAGTGCTTTTTTGTAAAGCAGGTAGCAAAGACTTTGATTCCAGATTTTACTCAAGAAACTCCCCCTTAGTTTTGTCTAATGTGGCGGGTGGCATTTCATGATTTAGGAACTCAATTTCTGAAATTTTTGTACAGTAATTGAAGCACAGTCGGAGTAGCATGGAAGTTAATACAGAAACAGAAAATGATGATCTTTCGACTTTTTTCTTAGCCTTATCTGGTTCTTTTTTCTCTTAGCCTTTTCTGAACTCTTCATGTGCAACCAAGGATGAAACACACAAAACCAGAGAAAATAACAAAGGTCGAGGTCTTGTCCTTTTAATTTCACCTTTTTATGTGTTACAGCATTCTTCAAGCATGGGATGACCGTGGACAAAAATGCAAGATTCACACCGTCTTTTCATGCTTAGAATCTTATATAATTTATACAATTAATCTCAAGTCCACCTCAAAGTGGAGGATTGCGTGTTAGGTAGCTCGTAGCTAGCAAACTAAAGACAAATTCTTACGACATGAGTCACATATAGTGCTCTAAAAATTGGCAAAAATGATAGAATGTAGACAAATTTTAGAAGCTATAAATAAGCACGCAAGAGACTAAGAAAGTTGCTGGGGAAGTTAAGATGAGATCGTCGGAGGATTTCTATGTTAGACTCCATAGTAGGTAGTAAGGATGGGGAGAACAATATTTATAAGAATGCCAAATAGAAAGGAAAAAACAAGAAATTTTAGTGCACAAAAGATGGGGATAGTATGGTATTAGTGCATGTATGAGATAAACTTTTTTTTGGGTAAATGTGAGAAGCTGTATTCAAATGTGAGGCGAAAGCCTACACAACGAGGAATCCCATGGGGGCAAATAGGTGTCCACAGACGGACAAACCATTAGAGAGGACAATCAGAGCACAGCATGTACAACCCTATTACAAACTTGCTTAGTGAGATTAGATATGCAGAAAATAAAACTAATACCTAACGAGATCAGAAAATGAGATTAATTGAAAGATGAAAGATTTCGTAGTCTTATAAATTGTCGAATGAGAAGCACATGGAGAATACAGGGGAAGAGGATTTGGGTGCTTCTAGTGGGAGTGGAAGCTAAGAACATATGCATGGTTTTTCTATTGAGGTATGGAGGAGCCTTTGTGGTATTGGTGTGGTGATTAATTCTGACTTGAAAGATGCTTGATGAGTGGAGATTGAGTATCTTAGTATTTATTATGCATAAGAAAAATGGAGATACTCAAAGTTACAATAATTATAAAGGTATTAAATTAATGATCCATAGAATGAAACCGTGAGAAAGATAATTAAGCATCACCTAAGAATGACGACAACGGTATCAAAGAATCAGTTTGTGTTTAAACCTTGTAGATCAACTGTGAAGCAATCTGTAGTATTTGTTTTTTCGATCACCAGCAATCTATATTTGTTAAGAAAAATTAGTGAATAAAGTATAGAGAGAAAAAATAAAAACCTTCTCATGGTTTTCATTGACTTAGGCAAATCATATGATAAGGCGATGGTAGGTCTTGAAGAGAAAGTGTGTGAAATAATGATATATTGATGTGATAATGGATATGTATGAAGGTGATATCACTTTTATTAGATTCTCAATTGCAAAAACAAGCAAATTTTCAATTACAATAGAATTATATCAAGGATCCGCTTTGAGCTCTTACCTTTTTGCGTTAGTTATAGACGAAATGACTAGACATATTCAGCACGATATCCCCAAATTTTTTTTTTTTTTTGGCTTGCCAAAATAAATTCAATAATCTTTGAAAAATAGTTACAAAGATTAGAAGGACCAATAGCACAACTCAACTATTGATGCCACCCGAGACGCAAGAAACCAGGAGGCAAGACGCCAACCAACAACAGCGCCACCCAAACCTAAAGCACGCCAACAAGCACCTCGAAGCCTAAGAACCTATCTGAAACACCTACTACAACAAAGAACACCAAGCCCACCCAACCAAAGCAAACAACAGCAGCCAAAACAAGAATGGAAAACTCAAACCTTGCAACAGAAACAGACCCCAGCTAGAGCCGCAAACAACCAAAAAACTAAGAAGAACCTCATAACAAAACACCAAACCCGAACAAAAAGACCACACCACGCTCGGCAATGGAATCAAAAGTATTAGAACTAATATGATTTCGATATCCCCTGTTGTATGTTATCTGCGGATGATATTGTTTTGGTAGATGAAATTGCAAGAGTTCTAATTCTAGCTTAGAAACTTGGGGAGAAGCGCACTTAAGATCAATACGAGTAAAGCGGAGAAACTGGAATGTAGATTCTAGTGGTAATCAAAGTGGTAGTGTTGACAAAGTTCCCAAGCCAACGCATCAAATTCATATTAGTACTGCGACAGCATTGTAAAAGACACGAGAGTACTATTCAAGTTCATGTCGAAGGACACAAAACCCATGAATGACCTACTTGCAACCAGCAAGGTAACAAAAGGACTCGTCGCATAAAGCAACTCAGGGGAGTCTCTATTAGTATTTTAGGAGTTCAAACGACCCACCTGGTTTCAAAAAACAGAATAAAATTTTGTAAATTTCTTGAACATAACTTGATTTTCTTTAAAATTGTGTGCACAGAGGGATATTGAATTCAAGGAGTGCGGATTGGCTTAACTACTTCTTCTGCTAATGTTTCACTTTCCAAATTCCTTATTTTATTTAAGGAAGTGCTAACCAAGTCAATATTTCACTTCAAAAGAGTCGGGCTTACACGACTAACCGAAAGGAAATGAAAGAATGGTCTTTGCTTAAACAAGCAAGAGTGGCAAGGCAAGGGCCGGAGGAGCTAGTTAAAGACAGAAGGCTATTCGTGGACCGGGTATTGGCGCCCTATTAAAGATCTCATTAGGGACGGGCAACTCTTTCAACAAGGAAGGATTCCGTGGACGGATGACCGATGAAGGCTACCCCATTACACCGGAATGCTTAACCAAAGTTACTATCCGAGCATACCTTTCTCTTACTTGCATGGAATTAGTAAGAGAGGCTCGTTTAACGAGCTGGAGCCTATCAATCTAATATATCTATCATCAAGGGACCTAAACTCATTTTTCTGGAAAGAGAAATAGGCATAGAAACTTCAAAACTTTCGCTCATGTGCTCAATAAAGTAGATCATACAGCTCAATAAAATAAAATGAACTAGGCCTGAAAGGTTTTATAAACAATTTTTTTTTTATGAAGTTTTGTCTATCGCTAGACTAAAATTCTACAGCCGCCCCTGAAGCAACTTCAAGTTCCATTGCAGAGAAAGCCTCTCTTTCTTCCTTCCACTGGTTAGACTTACAGGCACCTAACACATCTTTCAACAATAACTTCGTTGTGAGCACCATGAACACCAAAGCTTCTCTCCTACCAAAAATAGATCAAGAACATAACAGAACCCAATTAGTTCTACACAAACCTTCTGTTTTGAAATGAATCCCACTCCTCAAAGCATTCATCTTTTCCTTTTCAAAGAGAGTTAAGGAACCTCCATTCTCTTATCTAGAATCTGTGGGTCAAACTCGTATGCCTTCAATTCTAATGCCGTTGCATTTCAATACTCTCCGTGATGTCTTCGTGAATACAATCATAGCCCTTAAAAGTGTCTACAGAAAATAGCCTCAGAATTACGTCAATCGGGTACCAATGACATTGTACTTTTAGAAAAAAACAAACTAAAAGTGCAGCAATTATTCTTCATGCCACAAAAGGGGGAAAAAATGACACATGATATATCCAGAAGATGAAAATCCATTCCATTACTGACTCCCTGCATATCCCTATGTCTAACTTCATTGTGGTACCACTTATACCAAAGGGCAAAGGCAAAAGATTACAATGGAAAATTATGTAAGGAAAAAAAAAACAGGAAAGTAAATTATGGAAAGGAAAAAATGATAAATATTTTTCTTTTCATCAAAATAGAAAAAAGTGAAGGAATACAAAAGTGGAATTACTAACACATGTCCAGTTTTTGGGAAACCATCCAAAATCTTCTTTTTCCTGGCTATATATATGAATTTCTCCATTTTGTAACCCAACAAATAGAAGGGGAAAGTTTTGACTTCTCCAGCTTAATTTTCTTTCCCTATGATAGCCTTTTTCTTTTTATTAACCAACACAGATGAAGGTGCAAACATAGAATAGAAGAGTGGCAAGAAAGAAGAAGACATCAAATGATCAAACAAATAAACAAAACTCAAGTAATACTTAGGTCTAAAATCTTTAAGCAACAAAAAGCCATTGCACAAATAACTGAATATGCATAGACCTATTTAAATAAAATTCATACCTCGTCCGACCAAGAAAAGCCGTTGATGCTTTGCCAATAAACCAGTAAAGCTTCAAAAAGTTAAATCACAGTCGTGTCAGAATTACATATGAAAAGACATTTGAAGTAGAACCAATAACTCGACGTGATTGTTTATGTTATATAATAATCTTCCTCCAATTTGATTCCTCTGAAAGCGACAAATAGTTCCGAACAACAGAATTTTAGATACTTTTGAAAATCTTACCCGGGAATCAAGAAAAATACAAGGCAAAACTTGCAAGGCTACAATATTCTTTAATTTGGAAGAATTCAGTGATTTCACCAAATAAAATAGCTGGGATTCATGACATACATAATAGTTTCAAGTAGATTTTATGCACCATCATACTGCAGACCACAAGATAAGTTATCACAGAGATGACTGAATTATGCCAAGACCTCTTTGAACAAAATACGTACCTCCTCCGACCAAGAAAAGCCCGATGATGGTCTGCCAGTAAACCCAGTAATGCTTCAAAGAATAAACCACGACCACATCAGAATCAAATATACAAAGAAATAGGAAGTAGAACCAGTAAGTCAATGTGCTATTTAGATCACATAACAATCTTCCTCTAATTTCATTTCTCTGAAGCAATAAACAGTTCTGAACAACATAATTATTGATACTTTCGAAAATCATACCAGAGAATCAAGAGAAAATACATGGAGAAATTTGTGAGGCTTATGTATTCTTCATACATTTCGGTGATTACCAAATAAAATAGATTGGATGGATAACTTACATAATAGTGTCAAGTAAACAATGACTCACCCTCATGCTGCAGACCACAAGGCTTAACATTACCCCACTTATTTAAAATAGAAATCAAATATTGATACCCTAAGAGATGCAACCATTGAATACGGTTAAACTCAACAGAAAGTTTTTGTTCCCCATTGATTGAGAAAGAATAAATAGGAGCAGAATCAATGAACCTCCTACTCAACAGTCACAACAGATCTAACTTGGCTCCTAACGCGTTGTTATCAGGCCTAAAATTATTTCAATTTCTTTTTCGCTGAAATTATTCGTTTTGTTCAGATACGCAACCGAGCTTCAGGAGACTGGAATCTAGGACCTCAATCCATGTGATTATAGATTAATGTGGAAGTATAGAGCTTGGACAGAGTAAAAACAAGATGATTGGAACAAACGAGAAATGTCAATACATCTCTAAATGGCCTCCTTGCCTCTTTTTCATTCTTTATTGAGGTTTAGAAGGTTTAATGCATCATAAAAACTTCTAATTACACGCTTGACAGTAAAAACGCGGATTATTGCACGTAAAAAAAAACAAATTCAGAGGCATTTGAACTTACACCCTGATCCTCATGTGGGGTGCTCCATATTCGTTTCTGCTCATCAAAGCTTCCTATAGCAGCAGACTGCATTGTTTCACCAAGTACATCGGCATAATGCTCGTAGTATTTTACATGATCAACACTTCTCAATGTTTTGACAGATTTGCCTCGTCCGCTGTCTATAGTGATCTGCCCATCCCTTAAAATGTCACCAGTTGCCAAGATCATCAGTGGCTCGGATTGAAATGTTTGGTTGAGATGAAGATGATTGCCAGCTAAGGCAACTGCACCAAGAACTTCTCCGAGGAACATATCCTGTAGCATGTAAAGTAAAGAGGAAAAAAGATACAACTTAGTTCACATTTGTGTCTGTAAAGAATGCGTGGTAATTGAGGACATTTCAGACCCTGCAAATGTATGATCGAAACTCAGCCTGCATGTTTTGTACTTTATACTTAACAAAGATTAGTTTCTTCTTCTTGTGCTGAAAACTAACAGAACAAGTTCCAAGTATCCTTGCCACAGAAATTTCACATGAACGAACTTATTCTGAGATTGGCTACGGATTCGTGAGGGATTTGTTGAGGGAAGGGAGAGAGATCAAAATGAGGAAGCTAAATATATTCATTGGGTTTGCAATCAATTTCCTTTGCATTACTATGCTTTTCTCTCTCCTCAAAAATCATCATGAAAGATAAGTAATTCACTATTTCGAAATGGACATTCACGCGACTGTCAAGGGCTATCAACTTCAAGACTATTCAACGTGATCTCTTCCGTTCTGTTTTTTGGGAGGTGCTCATAAATCTTCATCCAGAGAGGCAATTCACTGAAATGGAGGCAATAAAATACTAGATATGATCAGATTATCCAATGCATAAAACTTTACCATGTGACGGTAGTTGTGGTGCTTTTGTTGCAAGTGCCATAGAGTTGTGAGGAGACGACTTGCAAAAACTGCTTCTGGAGTCTTGCTAGTTTTGTTTAGTTCTTCAAGAATCTTACCAAAAGAACTCACTCTCCTTTGAATTCCCAGTGGAATAAGTCTGATGTCCAGCTCTGATTCAAATACTTCCTTCGCAGCTAAAGGATCGAGAAACATGTTGAATTCTCCATAAGTATTTCCAGGAACAGTAAAAATGTTTCTGCTCTCCTTGCTATCATTACTGATTTGTCCCCCAACTATATATACTTCCTGCACCAGGCACTGAAGCAATTGATAACCTGACTATCAACTAATACACTTAATGCCCTGTTCATTCTAGCTTTGTTGATGTTTCAAAGGTTTTTTCTAAGGCTACAAAAATGATCTGTATCCATTTCGTAGTAGTTCCCTTCTAGTATAATTCAGGGCCATGCATAAACAACAAGCAGTAGGAATTGGTTGGGACTTAACTCGAGTTCCAGTCAGAACTTTAAGGGGCATTCAACCAGGGTTCCTACTTTCCTGACTCCTGAAATTTGGAAAAAAAATCCATGACTACCCACTTCCCTGTTTCACTGTAGTCCATGCACGATATGAACCATTTGGAACTTCTTCCCAAAACAAGAAGCCCTAGTCTGCAGCCATGTTTACTGTGCTCCACACTCATCGTGAAGAATCATAAACTTTAAACTCTAATATGTTTCTACTGTATTAGATTACAAAAATGGAAGGCAAAACCAATTCAAAACCGTAAATCTTCAAGCTGTCCTATGGCTATTTGATTTGCAATTTTCCATATTTTGAACCGCGCCTCCAACTCGCTGTCCGCTCTCCTTTGCTTTCTTTGCTGGACGGGAAGATGCGAATCGTGAATGCCATGTTGAATTTGTGCAAGGTTGGTGGCTCTCTTGTATCGTTTGTCAGAAAATGTGCACATGCTTCTATATGCTACTCTGAATGTAATTTTGGTGATTTGGAAATTTATAAACTTATTTCTTTGTAACAAAATGTGGACTTTTCGGAATATAAAATTTGGGAATTCTTAATAATTTCTCGGAATGAAAATTTTTGGAGGTATTTTGATTTTGTCTCGCTGTACATATGCTTCCATGCAACCTTAAGTTGCAGTTTTCTCAAGGATTGCATGAGTAATCCACCACGGCAGTTATTTTTTACAATGATAAAGTTTGCAGATGTGTTGATTAATTAGATATTAGTGCAATTGGAAATTTTGCATGTTATTTTACTGTTTGTGGTTAAATTTCTTATCTTCAGCATCAAAAATTTTGCATAATTTTATGGTACAATAAATTTCGCCAGAAACGAACTAATTTAAAAGGTTGACTTCCGAAGTCAAGTACTGAACATAAATTATATGCATTTAGGCGTGAGGAAATTAGCCCAAAAAACCAAAAAAGAAAAAAAAAGGGAAACAGAAACAGAAACAAGATAGTATGGAACAATGCAGAATTCAAAAAATTCAGTCTCATACTGATTAGGAGTCAATAAACAAATCAATCCGACAAATAACTCCTCTTTGATTTGGTTATCCTTTTTGATCTGTTTACTCATATGGACGTCTATAAGTATGTTGTATTAACAACCACAGCCTATTAAATAAGTTGATATATATACAAGCATACATGCATACTTACATATGTATATACATGCATCTATATGACATGCTAATGTTGACATGGGTCAACATGGCTATCACTGTCCACTAATCAAAAATTAGGATCTAGTCATCTCTTTATCTTGTTATGAGGATTTATCCTAGATCCACCTCTAAAACAAGACAACAAGAATTTAATGGTTGAACTTTGAACTTGAGAAATCACCCAAAAAAAGAAAAACAAAATAAGATAGGAAAAACATACCTGAATCATGGAGCTTGCTTTCTCTGATTGGATAATTTTGGCTAAAGTAGTTAAGGGTCCGTTGGTTAATACAGTAACCTTGGATCTTAAATCCAGTGACCGCATAATGGACTTCCATACATCTAATGCTAACGGTTGCCTAAGTTCAGGATGGTTAGTATCTCGAGGAGCTCCAAAGTTTACAGAATTCACTGCTGTGTACCTGAATCAATAATTCAACATAGCAGTGCAATAATTTTAGATATTTTCCAACTCGAGTCATAGAAATCTGGTATTGGACTTTGAGTGAGAAGCCATAGAGACCGGTCCTTTCAAAATGTGAACCCTCCATAGAATGAAATATCAAGTACAGAATTAATAGGCTTAATTAGAGCAGAGACTAACAATGGTACCTTCTGGGACTACGAGGCAAGTAACGAGCACAACCGTAGAGTGTATCAGAGTCCAAAAAGCCACCCTTACCAAGAGGGATTGCCTGGCTATACTTGCAATCTCCAATGGGTGGGAACGATGGGTTTGCTTGGCCTGTTGCAAATACATCTCCTAAACCAACTGGAATGTCATCACGACCCATCATATGCAGAACATCATATACGATATTTATTGTTGCAGCATTTGCCCAACCAGTTGCAGTTACAAATATCCCCTGGAGGCAATCAAATGGTTTATAGAAAGAAAGAAAAACTATAAACATATGGAAACCTAAAAGGTATCTGTCAAACAAGACAACATTGTTGCAAACTTGCAAGTAGCATGTAGTAGAAGTTTTGACTGTGACCAAAGGCTGTAATAGATCAATAATTTATGCTTATGACATCGTTTAGTTTTATCTAAGGAGTAAGGGCACACTCCCAAGTTTCTTCTGCTAGATTTGGACCTAATTTTACCTCCTCAATTCCTGGTATGCCTCAATTTTATCTAGTCTCTCTGAATTGACATTACAATAGTGAATTTATGATATTTCCGTAATCTTCTATTTTGTGTAACTAGCACTGGATTAGCTCATGACAAAAATGCTTCTAGTAAGTTACAGAATTCAATTACTGGGGTTTTTCTTGGTCCAAGGACCGACACGAAGCAAGTAAAAAGGAAACAGAACAAACTATTCCATAAATCAGCAACACATATTCATCTGAAATTTCAGTCTTTCATCACTTTCATGGTTGAAATTTTCTGTTGAGTCCTGGTAGAATCTCTTTCTACCTTAAACCTTTTTTTCGGTAATTATTCTACCTTAAACCTTGAAGTTTACTGTTACCACAACAAACTTGGATATGCCAAAAAAAAGTGGTGTTCATGGAAGTAGTTATCTCTAAAAAATGTTTCTAAACACAGTTGAAAAGCACTCTTATGGACAGCTACCGTACAATAGAGGTAAAGTCAATTAAAGGTAGAAAAATGAATCCTATTACACCTGAAGTTAAAATACAGATATCGAAGTTCCATAATATGTTTATGGGACTTGTTATTGAACAATATTAACTAACTAACAAATTATCTGCATGACAACTGATCATACCTTTAGGTCAATAAGTTCCGCAGGTAATTTTAGAAGACAAAAGAGAGCAAAGAAATCCCCAGGACTCATATCCATGTCAAAAATTACTGGTTTTCCCAATGTTCTTCTTGCGAAATCCGGTCGAAAAGTAACTTCGTTGTAATAGGGAAATTGTGAAGCAATATTAAACCTACCAGTTTGCTCAGGACAATTTATAACCTGCATTCACCAAAATATTGGAAATTAGCCATTGACTACAGCTGTAAACTCCTCATGATTGAAATGTATATGTTAAGGAAGTCCAATATATCTTACATCCAAGAAGTTTCTATAAAACTTCCTGTAGAGTGAACTGTCAACATCGCAATCTTGTTTGGCCTTCATTGCAACAAGCACATGTACTGCTTCTGGCCCGGCTACCTCCTTTGTGTAACCATCCTGTGACCATAGTGGTAAATACAGTTACTGGATGCATATTCAAGTTTGGTTATGTTTTGTTTACAAGAGCCATATAGTTCATTAGTTTACTTGAACTAGATAGAACTAACTTCAGCGATATAAATGATACAGCTGATCATGAATATCAGATGTTCAAAGGATATCAGGCCAAGCTTGGATCCTGGGTTTGTAGCAGGATTTATGAAGTGAAAAGAGAAGGAAAAAGAAAAGATAAGAAGATGAAGACACTAAAATGATTTCCCCAGATTCTCTCTTCTTGTGGTGGATCTCTCAGCAAATCTAGCATCCAAACACAGCCTGAAGTGCTTTGAAGCAACTTTCTGAAATGTCAATTTTCAGCAAAATTCTAAAGCAAATGTTCATTGGCACAATGGCACCTCATCCTTTGGGAGCAAGAAAACTTGAAAATCTTCAAGCTGCTAACAGGAAGTGTCAAAGTCCTTAAGATTAACCCTTTTTGAAAGTAAATTTACTTCAAAGTACACCCTCCAAAAATTGTTCAAAAGCAGTGAGATCTAAGAAAATAGATAAAAGTAAAAACAAATACCTCGCATCTTCCTTCACCATTATGGACGAGGCAGAATGGATCGCGCATTCCTGTCTGCACATGACCACTATGCGCTCCATTTTTTTGCAATTGAAACTTTGGGATGGCATTGCTAACAAAGAATGGATTTGATCCATAAGATATTCCATAAGGTTTTGACGTAACCACCGTAATGTTGACAAATTCCATCTCAGCAAATTCGTTCTCTCCAAAATGACTCTCAGAACTACGCATCGTCGATATCGCTACACCAACCATGAAAGAGTCCCACATGAAATAGGTCTGCATAAGAATATCATTCAACCTGTTTCTAAATGACATTGCCAAAGCAAATACATTGTAGAATTTTAGATAAAGCAATAACAAGTGTACCTCATGAAATCGGTCGTCGTACCATGTGTCATGAGCTAACTTTAAGGATTGGAAGCAGTATTTTGCCTCATTTGTATTCTGACTCTGTTCAAATGTGTCGAAGAAATTCTCACTCACAGGGATTGTATTCGTTGCATCCAATGGAATGAGAGTGACTGGAATGCCAGAATGTAATACCTGCACAAATAGAAAATATTTGCAACATCTTCACTTCAACAGCGCTAGGATTATGCAAGGCATTATGAACATTGCATATTTGGCTTTACTTATAATGTATGAAAAGCAACTTTTGGTAAAACGTATCATTTATGAGATAACCATAAAACTACAATGTATCATGTATGAGGAGGAGACACATGTGGTTCTGGGAGTTCAAAAAAATGATTTCACTAGTTCCATGGGTAGTGCTCACCAAATCATCTAATCTAGATGTTCATATTTTCCTTCCACCATTTGATGATTAAATCACAAATGCAGCTTCAGATTAGGATTTGTGTTACTATGGACCAAATATTCTAATCAACAACAGATTTGAAGTAACATCTAAAGTTACCCCATGCAGTCGAAAATGACTACAGAAACCTATATTAGCGTGTTGAAATAAAGAGCATTCCCTAGCGTTGGAGATATCCTTCTTAACTATTCCATATTCATGAAATCATTAGTTTACAGCCTTGAAAACTGCTTTCGTATATAGGCAACTAGAAGATTCATTTCCAAACAGATTTTATTTTGATTTACCGTATATGCAGCAAAAGGGTCTCCAAATATATTAAACTCCATGTATGGATTGCTGTAAGTTGGAAACAAATTGCCTGGGGGAGAGCACTGCCCTGGTTTGGAAGAGAAGTCTACATTGTATGGACAGTTTGGCCGAACAGCACCACCCATGACATAAATGTGCTCAATGTTCCTCTTTAAATGAGGATACTTCATAAGAAAAAGGGCAAAGTTTGTGTGGGCTCCCAAAAGAAACACAACAATAGGACCAACAGATACGGCATCAATCATCACTTGTTGTGCAGTGGGTTGATATAGAGGAGAGTATTTCCTGCCACCCTGGTATATGGAAACCAATATCAGACTATCAGCTGAATATAAAAGCTACTATGTTGTGTGGAAAACAAGAGATGAGAAAAGTTGCATGGTCCTCCGGAATTGAAATACACAGTTAAAGCAGTTGAAAGAAACATTAAGGGCTTGATTGTTTGGGTGTCTCAAAACCCATGCGCATGGTCCCTAATAGATTTTCTCTATCTCTCTCCACTCATTACTCTTAAAAATCTCCCTCAAAACCCAAACCGAACAGGGTCTAAGGTTCTACAATCATGGATTTGGAAGGGATGTATCAGGGGCAAGGAAAATGATAGGACAACCAACGATTTAGCTTCTTCACTTGAACTTTTGTTTTATCTTTTCATGCTGAAACAATTACTAGAAACAATTTTACTATCTCCAACTGCAGCCACATTTGCAACCCAAATAGCAAGACAAAAAGTTTTAGCAATTCAAGAGATTTCCTATTGAGACAAAGAAGAGGAAGAAGAATATAGTAGAATGCAAGAGTCTTTTAGCATATATATAGGAGTAGGACATCAATACAGGGAAATCTGCGAAAGGGCGAGTAAGTGGCAGATTTATCTGATTCCCATGACCAATGCGTACCAAGTAAATGTATTTGAGTGAAGGATTTATCTCCTTCTCATAGTCAATTATACTAAATGCTACATTTCATATTACTTAAGTTTTTTGTTTCGTGAAATAGTGTTTACAAACAGACATAAGGCTTACATTTCTAAAGATTTTTTTGATAAAGCTTGTATTTCTAGGAATTTTTGGACAACTGAAGCTACTCCGGGCTAATTTACGCACCCCTCAACTAATCCAAAGAGACCAATCACACCGTACTAGTAGGGGGCCGGGTTAAAGGTGAGGCAAAGCCTCGAATAGACTGGCCTGCGAGAATTGATAGAACCAAGGAGGTTTTTTTATGACGAGGGAGCAAAAGCAAGTCTCGGGCCTTGGCCATCGGCAGGGACTCGTACTTAAATGCATGGACAATTAGACAAGTCAAACCCACATCTGGTTATCTCACACACTGATCATGAGCCAACTGTCAACACTTCACACTTGAATATAGAGTAGTGCCATTAGGACCAGAAAGAATCAATGAAAAACATCCATAGAAGAAGAAAAATAGAACTAGGGGGTATTTAGTACCTGAGGTAGAAAGGCTTTGCGCAAGCCAAAGTTAGTGCTGATATCCAAACGACTTTTGGAGCCCACTGGTATAGCTTGTCTGTATCTACACCCACCACCCGCCGTTGAATTTCCCTGTTCTCATTTGCATGATATACAGAACCACAATTCATATGAAAAACGAAAACGAAAGAGGTGGAACAAGAACAACGCGGATGAGACATTTCATCGAACAAGTTGCTGGCAGCTTCCATTTTCACCAAAAAAAAATGGACTAAGGATTTAAAATCCAAAACAAAAAATGTTCTGTGTATATGAACTATGAAGCAACTCCAACCAAGCTATATATGAGTCTATAATACTCCAAATCTTCGGAAACTTTATAATTTATCACCTCTTTTTTCAACATTTTGTATTTTATGGGAGAATTTTGGAGGGAACCATTATCCTTTTTAGAAATTTGGTCTCCAAATTTAAATTTGGATCTTAAAAAATGGAGACATCAACTCCATTTCAGAGATCAATATCTCAAATAGATCCCTCTAAAATTCTCCAAGTACAAAATTTTGAAAAAAAGAAATAACAACTCGTTTGGATAGTAAGAAAGAAAGAGAAATCTTTTCTCACCAAATCCCACCATTTGAGAAAGGCCAATCAAAAAGATTATTATTTTTTTTTTAACTTCCCTCTTCATTTTTCACCAATATGTTCAAAATGAGGAATTTCACAAGAATTTATAGCATTTCTCTGATTAGTAAAAATAACAAAATCTCTTCTCAATACAGGATTTGAAAGTTGGTTGGAGTTGCGGAGAGCATCTCCCCCCACCATCCTTTGGTATGGATCAATCATCAAATCCAACAAATGAGCACTGCTACCCACACCCACAGACAAAACATGTATAGATTGTGCATAGATTTTATTGTGATCCCCATCACGGATCCCACATAAATGATTCAAATCGTTCATGTAATATAAAATATTTTTTCGAGAGTACCCGAGAAAAATGAGCTCAATTAACACCTATAAATGCTCAAACGCGGTGAAGTGAATGTCCACACATTTATATGCACAACTGTATAAAAAGAATCCACTGGTCGTAAAATTCAGATTTCATGAATTGGATCAAGTATTTATACGTGTTGAATTGAGCTAATTTTTCACATTTACTTTCAAAAAAATGTTTTGCATTTAATAAACGGCCCAGATAATTTGTGTGGAACCCGTGTTGGGTCCCACAACAAAATCTTTACACAATCTATGCATGTTTTGTGGACAGACTTTCTGTTTTACCCAAGCCCAGCAAGTAATAAATACATTCCACTTTTATATTTTCAAGCCCATCTCCATTAAAATTTAATTTTTTTCAAGCCTGTCCAATTAACTTTTATTTTTATTTTTAGATCTCTTAATTTTGGTAAATTTCCCATGCAAATTCTTTTGTTCAAAATCTAATTAGCTTTCGTACAGAGCAAATTTTGCTTGATATCCGGAAATGCTAGAAATTAGAACAAATACCTATACATATTTCTGTTCCAATATTTTTTAATTGCTAGTTTTGCAAAAGAAAAAAAATATACATTCGTAGAATGTTGCTGGATTAGGTCGGATTTTAAGAAAGATTCCCAAGTCCAATTTATGCATAGAACGGCCGGTTCTATATCTCAACTCAATCCAACACCACGAACCTTGATATTATTCACAATTCTTAATTTAAGCAGGCTATTAAGTTAGACGAACTGGACAGATAAACAAACTTGTGTGCACCTCTAAATTCTAATGACAATAGCATCCCTGGTGAAAGTAACCACCATATTGTAACTTCAAGCGCAAATTACAATGGGATCCCGGTGCCAAAATATACAAATTCTATAGTTTAAAATTTGTTTGCACATTTTACAACCTCAATAAATATTCTATCTCCGGTATTATCCCAATGCAATATGCTTATTCAAGTTTTATGGGTAATCACAAATATATATATATATATATATTTAATGTTTGTACCCAACCACTAAATGGGAAAAAAATGATTCTTGTGTTATTATTTTTCTTTTAAACGTTTTACTACAAACACGTTTTTTAGATACAGATATGTTCAAAGCCGTTCGGTGCACCTGGACTCCACAAGATAAACGTGTAACCCAAACACATCAGACGACTTCATACACATCTGTCCGGATATTCGGGTCTCGATTATTTCCTTCAAACTTTTATCTACCCAATTCATTGATCCAAATTTCAAATGTAAATGAACCTACCTGGTCGATGATGGGAAGAGAGAGAGAGAGAGAGAGAGAGTTTTACCTGGTCGATGATGGGAAGATATCCACCTACATGGCCAATAATGGTACCATTGGGTGAAATGACACCTTCACCCCCAACCCCCACAGGAATGTCGTCGCGATCCATCATGAAAAGGATGTCGTATATATGATCTACTGCATGTCCAGCATCACTCCACTCATTCGTATTTATCGTAATTGCCTATAGAATATATACACCAACGCAATATAGTAATCTTACTTTTTTACCCTTTCAAAAGTACATTGCAAACCTCTTTTTTCTTTTGTGCAACATTTGACAACAAATTTCTTGTTATTAAAGTTCCCCGGCCCTGATATTAATTACTACATTGTAAAGGGAATACAGTTTTACTTTAATGTTGGGGAACAAATATCTTTTGTTTTGTTTTATAATGATTTAAAATAGGTGAGTGATTTTGCCACTCCTCAAATTGTTAACGGCACTCCCCAGGGGAGTACCAAAATAGTGGAGAAAATATCCCGGGATAATGGAGAATAATATCCCTGGATTCATTCTTGTATTATTTGCTTTGTTTCCCAACTTACAGCTAGATAGTTTCCTTATATAGTTAATTAGCTACCTAGTCTTTAGCTTTCCTTGTATTTTTCCATGATTCGTGTGCTTTAGTTTAGGCCATCAATTATGTAACATCTCTATATATATGAAAAACGTTCTTCTGTTTTCTTTAATGAGGAGAACACCAAAATCTGCCTCTTTTATTTAACATGGTATCAGAGCGGGTATTGATCCCTCCTTGATTTTTTTTCTTCTCTTTTGACCACTTTCTTACCAGCGACTCCCATCATGATAGAAGCTGGGAAAAGCAGCAACAAGTCCAATATGTCAGAGGAATTAAGAGTAGATGATCCCTTCTACATCTCTCCTTCTGATAGTCCAATGGCTATATCGGTATCGCCTCATCTAAATGGAGACAATTATGGATCATGGCTCCGCGCAATTACCATGGCTTTATGAGCCAAAAACAAAGTTGGGTTTGTGGATGGATCCATAGAAAAACTTGGGGAGGACAAAAAAAAGGAAGTATCCAGGTGGGAAAGATGCAATGATCTAGTTGCATCATGGATTCTCAATTCAGCCTCTGATGAAATTCGGAGTAGCATTCTCTATGCCCACTCTGCAAGAGTCATATGGATTGACTTGTCAGATCGATTTTTGCAGTCCAATGCTCCTCAAATTTATCAACTAAAGCAATCCATATCGGCACTCAAACAAGAAGAATTATCAGTTTCTGCTTATTTTACGAAACTCAAATCGCTTTGGGATGAGTTGAATTCACTCCAAGCTTTCCAACCATGTACGTGTGGAAGTGGAAAGTTTTTCTCTGAACGGCTCCAAGAAGATAGGGCAATGGAATTTTTACAAGGTTTTCACGAGCGTTTTGGTCCACTTCGAAGTCAAATCTTATTGATGGAGCCTTTACCGAATGCTGCTTCGTCGCAACCTAACCTCTTAGAAAGGTTCACACCCCAAGCGTAGGGCTAGGTCGTTGATAGCATATAAACCGGAAGACCGGATCGTTCCCACAGAGAAATCTTCTTTAGCGAATTTGGAATAGAAGTTGCTTAAAGATTGCGGCGTTCAAGCAGCCAACTTTGGAGTTTGGATTCGATTGACGAAATTAAACTTGGAAATAAACTAGGTTAAGATGGTCGAGTCAAAGGGATTGATTCACCCACGACTTAGCCGTCAAACGGTTCCTTCATCTAACTCATGAATGGACCGAAACCGTCCGGATCCACTAGACGAATTAAAAGCTGAAGACTACTTATAACTTAATTCAAAGCTCTAATTCAAATTGAACTCATTTAACGCAAGTGAGAGACGAAAAAAGATCGTTCGCACGCGTAGGATTATCAAGCTCGTAGCACAAGGCGATAAACTTCATTGATCAAAGAAGCCACCAACCCCATGATCAAAGCTAGAAATCATGGGTTTAATTCATTCAAAACCTTGAGATTAAGCTAAAGTTAAGAGAAACCATTTAATGGACTAATCCATAGGGTGAACCTCACCCCATGACCAAATCGATTATCTACTCACTCATAATAAAAAGACTAGAAAGCATGCTAAGAAAGGTAAACATGATTAACCGATAGAATTGAAAACAAACTTGATTTATATAGAGATCTCACTAGTGGCTACAACATTAACAAACGAGAATTAATCATCCAACCACTACTTACTTGAGTTGTTGAGGAATTGAATGCAAGAACTTGGGAGAAATAACTATGGAGCTCTTAAGAAAATAAAAAGACTTAAAGTGTAAAAGAGTACATCCTGGCCAATAATGGCTTACAAAGCTATTTAAAGGCCACACAAATCAGCCATACAATGGACCAAAAGGTCCCTAAAATATCCCAAAAAAATACTAGAAGTAGAAACTTTCTATTAATAGAAGGTTGAAATGTTCAGCACAAAAAGCTGCTGGCTGAAGGGCATTGGTACCAATACCTAAAAAATGAGGTATTGGTACTAATCCAACTGTCTTCTAATTCGGCATGATGGTACCAATACCTAAAAAATGAGGTATTGGTACCTCTGTGTGAAAACAGCAGAACAGGGTCAGCTTGGGCCATCATGCCTTGTCGTGCCCCGACGGCCTTCCAATGCTTCATTACATGATCAACGAGACTTGGCGGAGGTATGCCATGTGGCCTTGGTCCCACGGATGTCCTCGGAACCATCATTGATGCTTTTGCCTCATTTGATACACTTTGGCTCACTCCTCGCCAACCTTGACCTCCGGCCAATCTCCGAGGCTTCTTGTAGCACCGTTAGGCTCCGGTGACAATGAACATATGCCGCCGGGCACTTGAACTCTTGGTGACATACCGGAACGTCCCTTGGTGTACAAAATCGCTTTATTAGCACGTTTTACCTGAAATACACAAAAACGTACCTTACGTGCAATATAGCATAAAAACGATTACTTAAACACATAAAAGCTACAATTTAGAGGATTAAAGCCCCAAGATTATACAATCTTGGGTGCTAATCAAATGCAGCAAAGATATATTCTCTTGTTCAACAAGAAGAGAAACAACAAGAGATTCAATCTTTATCGACTCCTATTCCAGATGGTGCTGCACTTAACATCACAACAAGGTCGAATAACTACAATTCTAATCGACTGATGGATGGTCGAAATAGCCATAATACAGGTGGAGGAAATCGTCCACATCCAGGTAGTGGAAATCGACCATATTCTGGTGACGGAAATAGCTTCCACTCTGGTGGTGGAAATCGCTCAAACCCCGGTGATGGAAATCGCACATATACTAGTGGTGGAAGCAATTCATCCGGTGGTGGATATAACTCATATTTTGGTGGTGGAAATAATTCTAACCGCAAGGTTAAACATCATTGCGACCATTGTGACAAGGATGGTCACTCCACGAAGCGTTGCTATAAAACCATTGGGTATCCTCCAAAGCGTTCAGAGTTCTCTAATCTTTCCAATAAATCTGCAAACAAAACGAGTCCGGCTGTTGTAACTCAAGAGCAATATGACAAGTTATTAGCGATGCTCTCCTCAGTTAATATCCACCACAATTCCAACTTAGCAGGTATTGCTCTTTCTATTCCACCCACCTCGGTTTGGATCATTGACACAGGAGCTACAAATCATATGTGCTCATCTTTAACCTTGTTCACTACCTATAAATCATGCCCTACTCAATCTTTTGTCCAACTACCTGATGGTTCTTCTACTCAGATTACTCACATTGGAACCATTAAGCTTTCACCCACATTAACACTTGAGAATGTTTTTCACATCCCATCATTCAAATATAATTTGCTATCTGTGAGTCAACTTGCACGAAGTAATAATTGTATTGCTATTTTTTCTCCCCTTTTCTGTTCCTTCAGGACCTATCAACGAGGAGGACGATTGGACAGGGGAATATCCATGAGGGGCTCTATTACTATCAGGCATCACAGACGGCTTTGGCGGTGGTCGCACCATCCTCTTTCGACCTTTGGCATTGGAGGCTAGGCCATCTTTCCTTTAGCTCCTTAAGCACTTTAATTAAAGATTTTCCTTTTATGTCCACTTCTCGCAATCATTTTTGCGATGTTTGTCCTCAAGCCAAACAAAGTAGATTGCCTTTTTATTCAAGTTCTATTGCAACCAGTAGAGTTTTTCAGATGCTACATTGTGACATATGGGGGACCTTTGTGCAACCTTCTTTGAATAAAAGTCGTTATTTTTTTACTATTGTTGATGATTTTTCTCGATGCACTTGGATATACCTTATGGGCATGAAATCTGAAACTAAAACATTTTTGCAATCTTTTTTTGCTTTAGTCCACGTCCAATTCCATTCACAGGTTGACATTATTTCCTCTGGTCCTGGTGCTATTTTGTTTCCCACAATACAAGCTATCCAATCTGATAATGGAACAGAATTCCTTTCTAAGGATATGCAAAAAAATTTCCAAACCGCGACATTATTAACCAACAGAGTTGTGTTGGAACGCCCCAACAAAATGGGGTAGTTGAACGCAAACATCGCCACATTCTTGAGGTGGCGCGTGCCCTTCGTTTTCAGGCCAATTTACCCCTTAAATTTTGGGGTGAATGTGCTCTCACAGCTGTTTACCTCATTAACAAAACGCCTTCTCCGTTGTTGTCTGGAAAGTCACCTCACGAGGTTTTGTTTCAATCTAAGCCCAACTATTCTCATTTGCGAGTCTTTGGCTGTTTGTGTTATGCTCGCAATGCGAATGTTAAACATAAATTCGATCAACGTACCAAACCTGGCATATTCATTGGCTACCCTTATGGTCAAAAGGGTTATCGAGTTTATGACATACAGTCACACTCCATTTATACATCCCGGGACGTCATTTTTCACGAAGGTATATTTCCATTCTATGATGTCCCTCCAAGTCCTGTATCCTCTCCTCCAGGTATTTCCTTGCCAATCCATGCTCATGATCCCTTGGATTTTCCTCCTACTGCCACCATTCCCATTACCCATACCCCTCCAGAGGACACTCCCACATCCAGCTCCACTCCCATTGAACCAATAGCCTCTGACTTAATAACACCAGCAGAAATTCAAGAACCCATTATTCCAGCACTGCCCACCACCGCTAGACCATCTCGCAACCGTCGGCCACCTTCCCACTTGGCCGATTATCATTGCCCCGGTGCCACTCATGGTTCCTCTCCTCTCCTGTCAGACTTCTCGTTCACAGGTACTCCTTATCCTCTTCATCATTTTCTTTCTTCTTCTAATTTTTTTGTTGGGCATAAAAGTTTTCTATCTGCCATTTCATCCCTCAATGAGCCCCATACCTTTTCTCAAGCTGTTCAATTACTTCAATGGAGAGACAGTATGGAAAAAGAAATAATTGCTCTTGAGACCAACAACACATGGGATCTTGTTTCTCTCCCTTCTCACAAAAAACCCATTGGTTGTAAATGGGTTTATAAGATCAAGTATTATTCTGATCGTATGTTGAACGCTACAAGGCCCGTTTGGTGGCTAAAGGCTTCACTCAAGTTGAAAGATTGGATTACCATGATACATTTGCTCCTGTGGCTAAGCACGTCACAGTTCATGCTCTCCTTTCCCTTACCGCCATTAAAGGGTGGCCCCTCTATCTAATGGATGTTAATAATGCCTTTCTGCAGGGTGATTTAGAGGAGGAAGTTTATATGACACTACCACCTGGTTTTGCTCGAAAGGGGGAGACAAGAGTTTGTCGTTTAAACAAATCCATTTATGGATTAAAACAGGCCTCCAGACAATGGTTTGCTAAATTTTCATCTGCCTTATTGGATAGTGGTTTCACTCAATCTAAGGCCGACTATTCTTTGTTCACTCTCAAACGAGGTGGTTCTCAGTTATTTGTTTTGGTATATGTTGATGACATAATTATTTCGGGCAATGATGAGTTGGGCATTCAACGTATCAAACATTTCCTCCAATGCCGTTTTTCCATCAAGGATCTAGGCAAATTGAAACAATTTCTTGGTATTGAGGTGGCTTGATCCCACGAAGGGATTTTTCTTTCTCAGCGCAAATATATACTTGATATTCTTTCAGAAACTGGCTTAATTGGAGGTCGAGTTTCTCCTTTTTCCATGGAGCAACATTTGCGCTTATCCGCTACTGATGGTACTTTATTACCTGACCCTACTTCTTACCGCCGTCTCGTGGGTAGCCTCATTTACCTCACTGTCACGCGGCCCGACATCAACTATGTAGTCAATATCCTCAGTCAATTCATGCACTCTCCACGTAGTGCTCACATGGATGCTGCTTATCGATTAGTCCGTTATTTGAAAGGTTCTATTGGTAAAGGGATTTTTCTCTCCTCTTCTAGTTCTCTTGACTTACGGGGCTATTGTGATTCTGACTGGGCTGGTTGTCCTAAAACTCGTCGCTCCACCACTGGTTATTGCACTTTTCTTGGCTCTAATATCCTCTCATGGAAAACTAAGAAGCAAACTACTATTTCTCGCTCTTCCACTGAAGCCGAATATAGAGCCATCGCGACTTTAACTTCTGAATTACAATGGTTGAAAAGCTTATTTTTGGATCTTGAAGTTCCACACCCTGCTCCTATTACTGTGTATTACGACAATCAAGCTGCGTTGCATATTGCCAACAATCCAGTGTTCCATGAGCATACCAAGCACATTGAGATCGATTGCCATTTCGTTCGCGAAAAAATTCAATCCAATCTAATCGCACCTCGCTACATACCTTCTTCTGCTCAACTAGCTGATATTTTCACTAAACCTATTGGCAAGGATCCTTTTCATGTCCTGATTCGCAAGCTGGGCGTTATTCACATACACGCTCCACCTTGAGGGGGAGTGTTAGTGGAGAAAATATCCCGGGATAATGGACAATAATATCCCGGGATTCATTCTTGTATTATTTGCTTTGTTTCCCAACTTACAGCTAGATAGTTTCCTTGTATAGTTAATTAGCTACCTAGTCTTTAGCTTTCCTTGTATTTTTCCATGATTCGTGTGCTTTAGGCCATCAATTATGTAACATCTCTATATATATGAAAAACGTTCTTCTGTTTTCTCTAATGAGGAGAACACCAAAATCTGCCTCTTTTATTTTAACAAGAATCAATATGAGTTGATTTTGCCACTTCCCAAATTGTTAACTTTTGGGGAGTGGCAAAATCACTCCCATTTAAATATTGATCAGTTTCATCTTGTCCATGCCAGGTATTGGTTGGTTTCAACTTCAAATCTATGTCGCCCAATGGCCTTTGGTCCAACGGTATCAGGAATGCACTTTGGTGTCAGGAGAAAGGATGTCAAGAGTTCAACTTTTCTTTTAAAATGCTAACTTAATTATTTTAACAATATTGACTTCCGTCGATAAAAAAATTCAAATCTATGTAAAGAAATGGGTGGCATCTACTTCAAAAGATAAGAGACATCTAATTTTGCTTCCCTTTCTATGCAAGGTTTCTTCTTCTTTCTTCATATTTGTTTTGTTTTTTGAGATTATCTTGACATGCTCAAAATGCATCAATTTCCAAAAGACGATTAAAATCTGCCAGTATGAGTGCATATTGGCATTTTGAAAAAGAAAAGGAAGTAATAAAACGAAAATATCAGTATCAGAATAACAACTGATAGAAACCAACCTCTCCCTTCTCCTAGTTAGGTTGAATACTTGAGTGCCCCATTCCGCTTTTGGTCCTTAAAAAATAAATACTTATTGAAATAAAAAAAATATGCAATATAGATCTTGTTTGATAGATTTCGATGAGATCTATCAAACTCTGCAAAAAAAAATATTTTTGTAAGTCCATTATTTTTAAGCTTGAAAATAGGTTTCTTATTTTTTAAGTGTTTATTTGAGAAAGTGGAACGGGGTAGGTAAATAAAAAGAAAAAACAAAAAATGTTACATATATTTTTATGTCTTTTGCCTATATCGTTTAAAGTGGATCTTAAAAAATATGCAATATGAATCTTGTTTGATAGATTTCGATTATTTCTATAATACAAAGTTTTCAAAATTATGAAAAAAGATTATAAATTGAAAGATATAAACAATTAAAAAATGACACGCAATTCAAAAATAGACAATGAAAATAAAACGGATGGAATATATAAAAGAGGGGGTTGGGAAGTGGGTTTCGAGAACCTTTCACTCTCTCTCATCACGGCTTGGAAACTGGGTTTCAGAACCTTTCACTCTCTCTCATCACGGCTTGGGAACTGGATTTCGAGAACCTTTCACTCTCTCTCATCATGTCTTCCAAGTTCCAACAAATTTTTTGCCTGCTTATTAATCTCATCTCTCTATCTATATATCGCTATGTATCTATCTATATTTATATTACTAAAAAAACATGTCTCAAAACCTTTAACAAACAACTCCGAAGTCTCTCATGCATAGAGATAAAAAATAAAAATAAAAAGACATTAATGCCGTTTTTCTCATAATTAAATGACGGTGGGTGAAGTGAGACCCACATTAATTAACTCTACGCTTAATATTCTAATAATACTGGGACCACCGCAATTAGTTACAGTAACAAATAATAGTAAAGATTTGTAGGACCCGCAATATTAAACTTGAGATACAATATTTAAAATGTTGTACAACAATATTGTATTTGGACCCCAAAATTTAATTTTGATAGTCACATGACTCACATGA
Source organism: Rhododendron vialii (assembly GCF_030253575.1). NCBI lineage: Eukaryota > Viridiplantae > Streptophyta > Magnoliopsida > Ericales > Ericaceae > Rhododendron > Rhododendron vialii. Next base: position 29,431,986 of record NC_080561.1, read on the forward strand.
AAGAAATGGCCAAGTGGGCAACATTGATTATGAATGAGGTTGAATTTACTAGAATATGACCCCAATCTTGTGAGTCTCCACACACTTTACTAAAAAGGAAAATGACGGCCCAGGACGTGAGTTGATAATTAATACTCGCTAAGGACATTTTCAGCACTAACAAATGTTCTCAGCATATCTTTGACAGGTATTAATTATCAAAACACGTTATTGGCCGTTATATTCCCTACTAAAAAAGAAAAAAAGGTTTAAATTACTGGGAAAAAATAGATGAGACCTGTAATTCAAACTCTGGTCTATTTTGCTTTAGCACGTAAAAGAGTGCAAAAATATCGTTCATGTTGACGTCTGTATCCATCAGAATCCGACGAGGCCGTGCTTCTGCCAAGCAACGGAAGTGTCCGACGACCACCGCGCTTAGAACCAGCATCCAAACAACTCTCACCATCATGCGGCTTTTCTCAAACAATTGATTCTACCTTCAAAAGAAACACAAAAGTAGGTTTTTCTCAAACATCAAATTTTATTCAAAAGGAGCAAAAGGAAAAAAAATAATCATGGATTAAACCGGAGAGGGTTGTCTTAGAGGTAAATATGCACTTTTCTATCCTAATGTTTGAAGAGATAAAGGGTAGGAAAAGACAAACCCGTGAATCATTTTTAATTTCCAATGAAGTCACAAGAAAAGAAGTATGAGCCGAAAAAATATGAAAATGAAAATGTGATGTTTGTAATGAAGCGACCACGTACAACAATATTACAACACTGCTCGAAGTCATAAAACACATCAACATCGAAGAAATTGGGCCAGTACATCAAACACCAGCACAAACATTGTCCAACTCAGACGTATGACGGTATCAAATCAAGTGTCCATCCGACGACATGATTTTCTTTGGATAGGCGAAGCGATCGTTTTTTTGCGCACAGATCGAGACTTTCTTTTGAGGAAGTTTATAATTTCGGGAAAATTATTTCTAAAGCATTGCATCTTCTTCTTATATATAGTATGCAATGTGTAAATGAGTTCAATACGTTTTTTTTTGTTCTTTTAAAAATATTTACCTCTAAATTTCTCATAAAACTGTACCAACAAAAACAATATTTGGGAGAGAAGCTGCTACTGAAATAAATTAAGTTAACCAAAATGAGGGGAGGGGGGGGAAAGTACGTACCACCTTATATGGATTTGTTTCTTCTTTAATAATAATTTAGTTGCTCCATTTTCCTCTTCCTCTACTTTTATATACACTTGAGATATGTGTTTCTTTTCTTCTGTGAAAGCTAGCTGTAGATACACGCACCACAATATGTTTCATACCAACTTTTGGTACTCTATAAAATGGAAAGAAATTAATTAGGTACAACATTAACTAATTAAGTTAGGACAAATCTAATTATATTAATTTTGAGATGCATGACTTGACTTTTTTTTCATTTGGTATATGATGCTCTCTAAGTCAAACTTTACGTGTTGGAAAATTGAAACATTGCTATGTGAGTAAACATTCTTGCTCTTTATGGAACTAAAGTTGCGTTCTTGCCATCCACAGTAGTATAATCAAAAAAGAATAACTAAAAATTGACATATCGACTTTTGATTATTCACTTAAGAGGTTGCTAAGCTTAACAATGTTGAGCTTTGGTCACTTCTAATTCATAACAAATATTATGAATTTTTTTGGGAAAAAAATAAAAACGGAAAAAAAGAGTAAAATACCTTAATCCGGCAACAGTATGTTGAATTGTAGATAATCGAGAGATATGAGCTTCACTTTTGGAGGGAAAGAAACATAAAATAGCTTGTGGGTGAAGTGAAGAAGATATAGAGTAGGCGAAGAAGAGAAGAAGAAAATATCAGTTGAAACACGCGTGTATATAAATTTTGGAATTAGTTAACTTATGTGGTGTGGGGTCTACAAATTTTGATTATTAAAAAACGTTGCTAATTTTAGTTATCCAAAGCCTAAAATTTGAATATTTCTGAGGATGTTTGCTAAGTTTGATTATACCATTGTAAACCATTTTTTGCACCAATATTGTTAACTTTAAAAACAATTGATTTTTTATTATACCACTGTTGATGGCCTTATGAACTTAACTTAAATCTAAGAATTTTATCCTTATTTGAATTTTTTTATTGCATTTGTTAGTTCTACGCCAAAATACGAATCAATAACCCACAAACGTTTGCGTAGAACTAACAAATGAGTAATTGATAATACTCTCTCTCTCTCTCTCTCTCTCTCTCTCTCTCTCTCTCTTTGTAACGCCCCGAATTTTGGGTACGTTAAAGAAAATATTTTATTACAAAAATAAGGTGAGTCTGGCTCATTATTACATCATAACTCTCTTGAGAGTACTTTTATTACACAAGGAAAGGGAACTAAGGTTCCTAACTACAGCTCCGCCTGCTCCTCCATCTGAGCCAGCTCTTCAGCTCCAAAGGCCTCCAAGGTGTACTGCTCACCTTGATCATCTACAAAGTCTGACACATTATACCAGCGTCGCCACCGATATAATATGTCAGGGTCACCAAAGGTAACACCATGAGCTACAAAAGCTCAATAGAGTAATCCATACCCACTAACCCTTAATTTACATTATAAAGTCAACAAATTCCACATAACACATACTAAACTAACCAAAAAGAATTAACAATGACACATCCACATTTGATATTCAATCATTGTTGGTGTCCAAGATTCTCCAAGTTTCTCCTACGGAACTCATCGTAGACCGTGTCTCCATTTTCATAAACAAATCAATATTTCCAAAATCATTTGTTTAACACACCCAACCTCGGTTTCGCCGTTCCGGGTTCCCGAGTATCCTCACAATGGTTCCGCCGTCCCGGGTTTCCATTGGCACACAAAACTTGCATTGGCTCCTCTCCGCGGATAACCAAGCCATATTACCAATGAGGCTACCACATCCGGCCGCATCGGCAATCTTCACAATGGGCTACCAAGTCCGGCCACATTGTGGTTTTCACAATCCATGCAATGGGCTACCAAGTCCGGCCACATTACGAGTTTTCATACACACAACGGGCTACCAAGTCCGGCCACGTTGCGGTTTTCACAATCCACACGATGGGCTACCACGTCCGGCCGCATCGTGGGTTTCCATACACACAATGGGCTACCAAGTCCGGCCACATTGCGGTTTCAAAACACATCTCATCATTATCCACACCCTAGGTGTCATGTTTCTACTTTCTCGGTTTTCGTGTCTCGTTTACATGCAAAGACTCCGCGGTAGGACAAAATTAAGCATGAAACATTCTAAAAAGATCATCTAACTCAATTCTACTTTATCATGCTCAATCACCACTTATAGCATAACGTCACATGTACGGACGCCCTTGGAGTGTATCACTTATGCTTATTCAAAGCACAACACCACATGTACGGACGCCTTTGGAGTGAAATCACTTATGCTTTATCACACCACAAGTAATACAAGCAATTCATATATGCATGCTCGAAATCATCTTAAAGATCAAAATACAAATACTTCTAAACAAACGATAAGTTCTATCTTTCAAAACCCGTTAAGGATAATCTACTTTCTAACATACGATTCTATACGTAGAGTTAGGGGGTTAAGGGGTTCTACATATACGTTGAGTTAGTGGACAAGGGACTCTACCTTACTTCTTGGCGGTAGGGCGGCTACGGAAAGTACGTCGGTGGTCGGACGGAGTAACTTCCTACGGTATGCCTTCGGGAGCTTCGAAAGAGAATGGTTTCTCTCGAAACTTCTTCTTGACTAACACTACTCTACTTTATGGATCGAAGGGTGGTCGGGTGGTGGTTTAGTGGCGGCCTAGGATGAGTTTCTTGAAGAACTCAAGAACAAGAAGAACAAAAGAAAGAACAAAGGAAGAACAAGATTTTTCTAGAAAGAGAAGTTGCTATGTGAAGGTGTGAGTTGAATGGCATCGGAATGACTCTATTTATAGCCAAAACTTGAGCTCCCTCTCTCTCTCTAACCCCCCCCCCCCCCCCCCCCCCCCTCACCATATCTCAAATTTTGACACTTGCCAAGCACTCATGGAAGGTCAAAGTCTAACCCTAGGCTTGCATGGCTAAATGGTGTACCTTGGATGGATTATGGAAGATTTGTTTGGAAAGAAGGAGACAATAGTATAAGATTTGGGTATTAAACAATCCTAGAAATACAATGGAGGGTTAGTTTCTTAGCTAGGAAGATTCACCCATGGATTTGAAGTACAAAGGAGATCAAAGACCAAGGCACACATCAAATCTCCTCTCTCTCTCTCTCCCTCTCTCTCCTCTCTCGGCTCACTCTCTCCTCTCCCTCTCTCTCTCCCTCTCTCTCTCGGCAATCTCTCTCTCTCTCTCTCTCACAAGTACACTTACACATATATAATATAAAGGTACAAAGTACTAGATTAAAGAAATCCAATTTAGTCACATGACCCATTAAATAAATAAACTAGTGTACTAATGTACTCTAGGAAGATCAACTCCCCAATAAATTAATTCAATTGGGTACAGAACCCCAATATAAAATAATATAAGAGTACTTTTAAAAATCTTAGGCCTTAAAGGCTACTAAGGCTAATAAGTACTTTCATAATAAAATATTTGGTACATCATCCCATGGGTTTTTAGAAAAGACTAGTTTAAACCCTTTTACTTGGTTGAAAGATTTAAACATTTTACCCAATGGATAATAAATCCCCTAACTTTTATTGTCCAATGGACAATAGTAACTAGGAAACTTTTATATTAAAATAATCAAAAGTTGTCATTTAAAGTATGTGACAAAAAGCCCTATATTTAAATATAGGTATGGTACCAAGTACCCCAATTAAATAATAGGCTAGGATTCTCCACATTAATTTATAATAGAGTACAAATACTAGTTTAATAAATAAAGTAATTTGAAAATCTAGGGTTTAGATATACCTCAATAGTTTAATACATAAAAGTACATGAGAATCTAAATCTTGATTATAAAAATAGAACTTTATACCATGCTGGAAGATTGGGCTATTACCCAATGGATAATAATTTTCTAATAATTTTCCTAGCGGGTAAAGACCAATGGATAAAAGAAGTACAAGTACATTTATACTTAAAATAAGATTTTGAAAAGACTACATGTACTTTAGTCAAATATTATAATGAAAAACTTATTGTCCAATGGACAAAAATTACCCTAACCATTATGGACCAATGGATAAAGAATAAAAGTTCAAAAGGTCCAAAAGGTTCATCTAGTAACTAGGTGAGTTGGTTGCTTGGTTCCTCCAAGTAGTCGGTTAGAAACTAACTAAATTGGGCAAGTAGGGTTTCTAGTCGAGACCGAAATCTAACTACGACGAAAATTGACAAGAAATCATATAGTCACTCAAGTGAAAATAAGTAATTCAAATATTTAACGAAATTTTTATTGATCAAAATTCAAGGCTGTTACACACACACACACACACACACACACACACACACACACTCTCTCTCTCTCTCTCTCTCTCTCTCTCTCTCTCTCTCTCTACATAGTTTCCTCACCTAGGTTTGTCGGCCTTGGGGGTGGGGATCCCGCCGCCCCTCTCCCCACCCCCCCTCCCGTCGTCCTCCGCCTCCGAGCGCCTTTCCTTCCTTCGTCCGGCGCCGTGGATCTTGGATCTTCTCCCTACCCTCCTCTGAAGCTGTTGTTGTTCGGATGGAGCGCCGGCCAACATCGTTCCTGCCTCTGGTGGCGCATGTGGTGTGGTGCCTTCTCAGCGACCTCGGCCCGTGTTGTGGTGGTTTTGGTGGCAGCCGAGTCCTCTGGCTTTCGATCGGATGGTAATAAGTGAGGTATGCGGTGGTTTAGGAGTTAGGTTCTACTTTAAGTTGCTGTTTGTTCCGTTGGTTTCTTCCGGTTTGTCTCTGGCCAGTTTCCCTGGTTCGGATTTGTATCGGCCTGGTTCTCTAGGTCCGATAGGTGCGGTTGGTGGGATAATAAGGTTAGGGGTAGATTTTTCTGCTTGTTCAGTGTTTGGTGCGGAGGTTGTCTCCGACAGCTGTGTTGATGATGGCTGTGTTGTTGGTGATGGGATGGCTCAGGTGTTGGTGGCCTCGCAGGACAGCCTTTTTCCTGCGTTAGCATTTCCTTGGTCCTTTCACAGCTACAAATCTGTGCCTTTTCCCGTTGGCGTATTTCTTTGGAATTCGTTGGTGAGATTTGCAGCTTGCGGCGGTTAGTAGTGTCTGATTAGCAGGTTTCGAGTGGTCGTTTGCTTTGACAATTTATTTTGTTGTCCTTGTGCGGATATATCGCCCCTTGGGGGCTCATTCACTCGGTCCGTTTGGATCCAATCCTCCCGGTCCTTTTGGATAACCTGTAAGTTGAGGGCTCTGGATCCGGTTCTTGTACTCATTGTGGGATTTTACTTAGTAATGAAAAGTTTCTTCTGATCCAAAAAAAAAAAAAAAACAAATAAAGACAAAATTCTCAGAATTAAGTTAAGTTAAAATTAAGTTCATAAGAACACAGCCTAAATTGCAACCATTTTTGGACAAGCGGGCGGTTTGATGTTAAATCATACTTTATTTTTTGGAAAACGTATCATTTACTCCATCAATCGAGTAACGTTGCACATTATATGACATATTATTGCACTTCATATGAAACAGATTGCCCCTAATGAGAGAATTTTAACGGTTTTACATTCGTCTTTTTAGCAATCCGGTTCTATGTATGCGAAATTAAGTACTCCTTCCGTCCTATAATATTTGTCCGGTCCGCAAAACGAGGACTATAAAATAATGTATTTCTTTCAAGAAAAATTCAAATTTTTTTCATAAGTTAAAAGAACTCGTCAAGATCTAGTAAATTGTTGAATTTTTTTCCAACTTTTCTTTCAAAAATTATATTATTTTTACGTCTCCGTTTTGCGGACCGGACAAATATTATGGGACGGAGGGAGTAGTATTTTTCTTCCTATGCCAGTCACATTTTCATAAAAACATTTCCAATGAGTTTGCGACCCCGTTCGTTTAAGGGTTTTGAATTTTGAATTTTAATCATTATCCTATATACTCCCTTCGTCTCAAATTGGATGACAATTTTTGATATCTGTGTCAATTTCAATTCTTTATATCTTTCAATATGAATATAAAAAAATATACAATATGGATCTTATTTGATATTTTTCGATTAGTTCTATTATACAAAGTTTTTCAAACTCGTGAAAAATATTATATATTAAAAGATATAAGTAATGAAAAATGACACAAATTTCAAAAATTGTTATTCAATTTGGAACGGATGGAGTATTTTTTTCAATCATTATTCTCATTTTTCTCTCTATCTCTTTTTAATAATTACTGTTATTTTTAATTATTACTCTATTTCTCTCTACATTCATTACTTATAAATCCAAATCGAAAATTTCCAAACAAATGAGGTTTGCATTTGTTTGCCCTTTTTATCTACTGAGAAAATGCAATTCCCCGGCCGTACCACGTGGGCCCAAGTGACTCCCCGTATTTTCAGCTACGACGGAGTAAACAAGAAGAAGATGAGCAGTTTGTCAAAACTCTCGCGTGCCCCCACCCCAAATTTTTTTTTTTTTTATCCTCTTCGAACTCACCAAAACCAAAATTTGAATTCAAAACGGTCCCAATCATTCTCTTCGCCTCCTTTCCTTTCCTTTCAAGGCCACGTACACGCTACATGAATAATATTACTAGTAAGTGATTGTGAAAGAGCAATAAATGTCCTTCCATAAGGTTATAGATTTCATTTCTACATAGGCTAAATATTTCAAACCTGGATGCAGGGGGCTGCTGTCCCCAAGGGAATAGCAGCGTGCTACTGTCCCAATTTTGGGGCCCACCCCGGTCTTACTTCGATGATCTGAATCGTTCACTTTGTAGAGCTCGTCGAGTAGAACAACTATGTAAAAAATCAGCTTAATTGGATATCATTAAGTACCTGATCGGAGCCCATATAACTCTCAGTCCATGGGTTACAGTGGATTTGATCCAGTGTTTCGGATCCATTCTTTTTAAGATAAAAAGGTTCCGATCAGGTACTTAGTGATATCCAATTAAGCTGATTTTTTGCATAGTTATTCTACTCGACGAGCTCTACAAAGTGAACGATTCAGATCATCCGAGCGAGACTGGGATGGGCCCCAAAATGGGGTGCAGTAGCATGCTGCTGTCCCCAGCAGCCCCCCTCCCTCCTTCAAACCTTGGGGTGGAATTATGTCGGACGTTACCTTTAGAGCTTTGAAATTAGTTGAGATGCGCGTAAACTGGTTCAAACATCGAATTATAAAAAATAAATTAATACAGTATCAAACCAGTTACCAAACGTGCCAGATTTCCAGTACCAGACACATTTTGGCAGCCATGCCAGCCACATATCAAATTAAAGTCCTACTGGAGCCGCATATCAAATTAAAGGTAGCTGATTTTATCACTTCTTTTTTTTTGTTAAGGTCACTCTCTTGTAAGTGTATTTTTGTGCAAAAATACACAGAGAAGTGACGTTAATAATAAAGAGCGCAAAATCATTTCCCTTAAAGAATCAACATGTAGGGATAATTTGGTGAGAGTTTTGATGGAGGTTTTAAGAGTAATAAGTAAAGAGGGATACGGAGTATAAAGCGATACTAAAACCCAAAGTTCTACACTCCTCCATGATTCCATCACCATTAGTAAAGGGTTCAAGATTAAATTTACGAGCTCTATGTTAGTGTGTGACGGTGGCTCCGGCACCAAAAAATCTTTCTATCATGTGAGTAATTTTTCAATGTTCCTGGACATTGTCACGTAGTGTTCGGAGGACTCATGTAAATGTGTGTTGGAGCTTGTGGTTCATATTATGAGAGGTACCAAAAAATTCTACAATAAGAGCCAATTGCGAGCATAGTGGAGTGAAGTGAAGCGCAACGAAGCGAAACAGAAAGGAGCGAACTACTAGTTTTCGATTGATCCATACCGATTGTGAACAATCAGGTTACAGGACCCACCTTGGAGTTCCGCACAAATGATCCAAATCGTTCATTAATCTTAAGATATTTTTCGAGTGGCTTCAAGGAAAATCATCTCAATCGAACAACTACAAATACATTGGATCAAGCACTTACAGTTACCTGATTGAGCTCATTTTAAAATTAGTGAACGATTTTGATTATTCTTCCTAGGGCCCGCAACCCAGTCTGTACACCATCAGTACCTTTTTTGTGCCAATATGGTATACATTAATGGGGGTTAAAAGGGGTGTTAGAGTTAGACAGAGAAGTCCAGACTCCAACGACTATCCATAACTCTGGCCTTCAAAACCCGCCCCTCGTGGGACTCGGGGATCCAGCAGCTAGGGCCGCACTGCTGGAACTGTAGGGTGCCAAAATTACGTTGTTTTGGCGCCAAAGGAGGATGCCACCAAAGCCAAACGGAGCCAAGTAATAAACCAACCTCAGTGCTGAGAAAAAAAATTATGTGTTCCAAATTTTAATCCGTTTGAATCAGTGGGAAGATTTTATTTTTCTGATCATTTTATTATAAAGGGTCATAATTAAATTTTGACTCTAGGGCTCTCGTTGATTAACCCTAAGAAAGTCGTAGAATCAAATATCTCTTAGGGCTAATCAACGAGAGCCATAGAGTCAAAATTTAATTATGACCATTTAGGATAAAATGATTAGAAAACTAAAATCTTTCCGCCGATTCAAACGAATTGAAATTTGAAACACTTAATTTTTCAACTTAGACAGTTTATATATTAAAAAATATGGTTAAAAAATTAAGTGTTTCAAGTTTCAATCCGTTTGAACCAGTGGAAAGATTTTAGTTTTTTGATCATTTTATTCTAAATTGTCATAATTAAATTTTGACTATAGGGCTCTCTTTGATTAGTGCTTAGAGATATTTGATTCTACAACTTTCTTAGGGCTAATCAACAAGAGCCCTAGAGTCAAAATTTAATTATGACCCTTTAGAATAAAATGATCAGAAAAATAAAATCTTCCCACCGATTCAAACGGATTGAAATTTGAAACACTTAATTTTTTAATCATATTTTTTAATATATAAACTGTCTAAAGAGGTTAAAAAATTAAGTTCTCCAAATTCCAATCTGTTTGAACCGATGAAAAGATTTTAGTTTTCTAATCATTTTATCCTAAAAGGTCATAATTAAATTTTTACTCTATGAATCTCGTTGATTAGCCCTAAGAGATATTTGATTCTACGATTTTCTTAGGGCTAATCAGCGAGAGCTCTAGAGTTAAAATTTAATTATGACCCTTTAAATAAAATGATCAGAAAAATAAAATCTTCCTATCGATTCAAACGAATTAAAATTTGGAACACATAATTTTTTTCTCAACACTAAAGTTGGTTTATTACTTGGCTCCGTTTGGCTTTGGCGGCATCCTCCTTTGGCGCCAAAACGACGTAGTTTCGGCACGGCGCCCTATAGTTCCAGCAGTGCGGCCCTAGCCGCTGGATCCCGGAGTCTCCTCTCGTGGGCTCCAACCGAGACCTCCATGGAGGAGGAAATCGGTGCCTATAGTTATTTTTTAGAATTTGTTGCATCATACCGTTGAACATTTGATTTCGACAAAAGGACAATTTTGTACTCCATTTTGCTATCTATACACCATTTGCCACAAAAACTTTTTGAAAAACCCAAAACCCTGCTCTCGCCCTACCGGTCTATCCACATTCCTAATTCCTGGCTGCTGCCTGCCATATACATCTCACCTCATCCAATCTCTCCACATTCTCCACCATAAAAAAAAAAACCCTAGGAAAACCTCTCATCTCTCATCCCATTCCTCTCCCCACACTCACTACAAAAATCAACACCAAATCCAAACCCCCAAAACGGAAAAAACCCAAAACCCATTAATCCATGGCAAAAAAGAAGCCAACCCACCACGACAAACCGCCCCAAAACCAAGACCACGCCCACCAATCCCCACCCGCCACCATGGACGGCGTCGCTCATTCCGATAAGCTCGAGAACCTAAAATACCTCAACAACATGCTCCTCAAGCAGGCCGTCGAGCGCCGGCAAGAGGTCGACTCGCTCCAGCGCTCCAAAGGGTCCCTGGAATCGGCGCTGACTCGGTCGGAATCGGAGAACCGCGAGATGCAGGCCGAGTTGACCCGCTTGCGCGACCGCGCGGCCCGGCTGGTCCTCGAGAGGGACTTGGTGTCCGTGTTCGTCGCCGAGCAGGCGGGCCAGCAGGCCGAGGCTGTGGAGGAGGAGAGAGAAGGGTTGAGAGGAGAGAGAGCCGAGGTTGAGGAGAGAGTGAAGGGTTTAGAGAGAAACATGGATGTGGTGATGAGAGAGAGGAGTGAGATTGAGAAGGTGTGCGGTGAGAGAGAGTCTGAGATTAGGGTTTTGGAGGAGAAGTTGAGCAAGGTTTATGTTGAGATGGAGAAGGAAATTGATGGGTTGAAAAGGGTCTCTAGAGAGAGGGATGGTTTGAGGACTGAACTTGATGTTCAGATTGAGGAAACTAATGGGTTGAGGCTCGAACTCGTCGAATCAGAGAAGAGAGGGAGAGTGATCGAAGAGGAGGTCAAGAAGTTGAAGGCGGAGTACAATGGTGCGGTGAAGGGGAAAAGAGATAGGGAGAGAAGGATTGAGGAGATGATGAGGGAGAAGGGTGAGATTGAGAGGAGTTTGGGGGAGGCGAATCGGGTGATCGAGGGATTGAAGAGAGAGATTGAGGGGATAGTGAGAGAGAAAGAAGGGGTGGAGGAGGAGAGGGATGTGGAAGTGGAGAAGAAGAATGAGTTGCAAGTTTCGGTGGCAGCGCTAGATGAGATGGTTTTGGGTCTGCAAAAGGAAGAAAAGAAGTTAAGGGCTATTGTGTTGGATTTGGAGAAGAGGTGTGTTGTGGGTGAGGAGAAGGAAAAGGAGATGGAAAGGGAGATTAGTGAGTTGGTGAGTGAGAGCGAGGAGAGAGAAAGGAGCTTTGAGAGTTTGGTTGAGGAGAGTGGTTGGGTCAAGAAAGAGTTGGATGGTGCATTGAAGGAATTGGATGAGCATAAGCAGAAAATGGAGGAAGTCATTAGGAAGAAAGTCGAGATTGAGGCGGAGAAAGTTGGAAAGGAGAGTGAAATTGTTGAAATGCAGAGAGAGGTGAGTGAGCTCAGGCTTGCGATATCCGCGTTGGAAGCTTCGTGCAGGGATCAAACAGAGAGAAATGGGCAGTTGCAATCTGAAGTTAGTCACTGTTGGGATACAATCAAGATAGTTACTTCTGAAAGGGATGTGGCTAGAAGGGGATTTGATGAGGAGAAAAAGAATGGTGTGATCTTGAGGGAGAAAGTTTCGGAAATGGAGAAGAAAATTGAAGAAACTCAGAAAGTGGTAGATGATTTGAACGCTGGAAAACTTAATGTGATTGGAGAAAAGAAAGAGTTAGAAATCAAATGCACAAAGTTGGTGAAGGAGATCGAATCGATGGAAATTTCGCTGTCAAAGGCTAGAAAGGAAGTTGATGACGTGCAGGCGAAAGTGGAATCATCGGACGCGAACTTGGAACTTGTTTTGAAGACGTTGAGGAGCGCTGCAGCAGCGATGGTTTGTGCGTCAAAAGAAGGGGTTGTTAAGGAAAACGATGGGCTTATCGACGAAATGAAGCTTGGGGAATCGGTGAAACCGTATGTGGCAGAGCTGGAGGCAATCAAGAATGCTTTCAAGAACAGAGAGATCAAGGTTGAGGACATGAAGAAACAACTCGAGCATTTGCAGAATTCGGTAGCAGAAGCACAAAAGGGGAAGAACTTGTTGACCTTGGTGTCGTCGGCGACAGCAATTCTTGCTGCAGCTGTAGCTTCTGTTGCATATGTTGCCCGCGGGCGCTGATTCTCCGGTTCAACTGCGTTTTTTCGCTATGCTGAGTAACTAAAGGGTTCTACATGGATTACTAATCCAGTTGTATTTTTTCTTCAGGCATGAGGCCAATGCTGGTCCTTCTCACAGTTTTTTTTCCCACATGATGTTTTTAAGAAGCTACAAGTTCAACTTCCCAGGCTCTTTATCTGTCTATGGGCAATGTTTTGAGGTTAACTATCTTGTGCTTTGTCTTTCTTTCGCTCGAAATTTCATTAGTCATGTTTACATCACTGTTTTGTTTTGAGTAGCATTAGGCAAGACCACAACTATTTTAAGCCGTGAGTTACTTGTTGGAATGCTGGGAATCTGAGTCCTTTTAGTTTAGATGGTTTTGGGAAGTAATTGAAAGGGGAATGAGAATCTTGAGGATCATCTCGTATAATGATTCCCCATGTGATGCAATATGAGACTTATTACGGTTCCACGTAATGATCTAAACAAAGGAAAACTACGGAGAATGGATTTTCTCGGTCATTAACTTTAGGGTCATAGAATTGGTCAAGGTGCAAGCAAGTTGGTCAAGACATCCAGTTACAAAAACAGAAATGCTAGGTGCAAAGAAAATACCCTTAAAGTGTACATGAACGGCTCAAATGCACTGCGTAGTGAATCTGAGCCGTTCATGTACACTTTATAGGTATTTTCTTTGCTAATTTTTTTTGTCCCTTACAATCCTCTAAAAAAAAGCCTTTCTTTTGTTAGACTAGGAAGTGAGATTCTGAGTTCTCTATTTCACTTCTCATCTCATTTTCATTTTTTTTAAGAGTCTTCTCATCTCATTTTCGGCACCTAACAACTTGCTTTATGAATTGTTTTTTTTTTCTCGTCTTGAAAAAAAATCCAATGCAACAGTTATTTGTACGATTCTCTCACATTGAGTGGTATAGGTCTCACCCCATGGATGAGTAGCGTTACAAATATGACCTATGGAGCACTACATAACGAAATGAAAACTTATTGAGCTAATAAGACCTTTTTATTGAAAGATGCATATTTATTTAGGGTATTAAGTAAAGTTCTACAAACTGGGGTGCTAGAACACCCCCTTTGTCGTAGCTCCATCGACCAATTAAATTTAGGGTATTAAGTAAAGTTCTACAAAACCTGGGGTGCTAGAACACCCCCTTTGTCGTAGCTCCATCGACCAATTAAAATCGATACAAAGCTCCATATCTACTGGTTCATCCTGACTTTTTGGGAGCTCAAGACTAACCAAAAATTCAGACCCTTCCTGCAAATTTACGAGCAAAATGAAAAAATAAAAAGATAAGCAAACTTCAAAAAGCAAAAAAAAAAAAGGTTGGGTTGATCGAATATTGTTATTTTCAGATCAAAAGAACAGCATTAGTCTTATCTTCCATTGCTCTTGACAAATTAATTCACTTAAGCCTCGATCAATGTCCAATCAAAGTGATTCTTGACATAAATGATAATATATTTTGAGGTCTAAAAAGTGAATGGCTCAAATCGACATTTGAAATTCTGGTTCTTAATATATTGCTCCTATCCTAACCAATAGATACCTAAACCGATTTTTTAACTACATGTTTGGTTTTAAGTTATAATTTGTGAAAAACAACAGGTTTCAGTTCGGGTTTGATTTTATACAATAGGCGCACTGAAGTCAGAACCCAGGCTGAACCTGAACCCGAAGCACAATATATATTTACAATTTTATTTTTTGATCATCAATATATACTTTCATGAACGCCCTCATACACATATATTCTAATATACAAAGGGAGAGCACCCTTTGGTGTCTCCTTCTTTTGTCATGTATTTTTCTTTCCATAAGTGCCCTTTTAAAACACAAAAATATACAAAGGGAGAGCACCCTTTGGTGTCTCCTTCCTTTGTCATGTATTTTTCTTTCCATAAGTGTCCTTTTAAAACACAAAATAAAATAGTTAATTGTGAGGATATTTTAGACATTTAAACACACAAAAAAACCACCTGCCGACATGCCCAGATGTCCTCAATAGAGAGAGAGAGAGAGGGAGAGAGGGGAAAAAAAACACATCCTCCAACCCCACTACTACTTCAAAACCCCACTGCTCCTGAAACACACCTGCCAGCATCCATCTCTCTCTCTCTCTCAACTCCTCAACCGTTCTCTCTCTCTCCCAACTTCTTAACCGCCCACGCCTCTCTCCCACAACCCCACTCCTCTCTCTCTCTCTCTCATGGGCTATGAATACCCCATTCTCTCTCATATGCGCTTTTCAGAGGCGAGGTTCAGAGACGGAAGTCAATTGTTGATCATAGGCCTTCAGGAATTTCAACCAAGTAAGTTGAATTGACAGAATTGATAGATTGGACCCATTCAATTTTTTCCCCCAATTCCATTTTCTCTTCGATTTTTTCCTAAAATTGTAGGTACAATTGACTGCCAATCTCTCTTGGGTTTTTGATGGTTGTGTGAAAATTTGTTGTTTTGTGAACTGGGTATGCACCAATGCTTCTAGGTTTTGTAATTTGTCTGAATTTTGGGTATTGAGGTTTACAGTATGAACTTGGTTTTGATGCTGTTTAGAGGTTTTCGAGGTTTGATTAGCATGATTTTGGTGGCCTGGTGGGTATATCAAGTTACCTTATGAATGTTATTGTGGAGGTTCATTTTCAGAAATCAGGGGGAAAAAAAAAGGGGATCTTATGGTCTAGAAATTGAGCCTTCTCTTTAAACAAGCAATTTAGAAACTGAGCCTTAGTCAAACATGGAAGAAAAGAAAGAAACGAGAAACTGTTTCGTACCTTTTATCCATTTGGGTTCCGTAAAATTTTAGTTGATGTCATAGGTGGTTGAATTCCTTTCATGGCAGTATGCCCATTCTCAATTTCTTTTTCTTTGAACTGAACAATTATGACATCATTTGTTATGAAATTTCCAGGATTCGGATGCATTTTTGTTCGTATTATGAGTTCATAACCGATGCTTCACTCATTCTTTATGTGCGAATTCATTTGACAGGTTTAAGGTTTTGACAATTGAAAGTAATTCGGAACTCGCACCACTCAATTCTGCTAGCCACCAGGTATGATTTCCTCTCTGCTTCATCTATTGTCGTGCCTAAAGCTGTGTTTTGTTTTCCGTATATAGTAATTGGATTTGTTTCCTGTTCATAAAGAAATGCAACTGGATTCCAAAAAAAAGATTTGGTTAGTTTGATTTGTTTCCCGTGCAAATATACATTAGTTATATTTTTCTATTGTCAAATGTGAAGAACGGGTAGTGACCAAAAAATGGCGTAGGACTGAATGCATTTAAAGCCCTTCTTTCCCTATATTTTATTCCCTTTACCTGGGAGGGATGCTCACAACATTATTTTTGTAACCAATATTTTCGCCTATTCAATTATTAATAGCAAAATTGAAGGCAAGGAGAAATGGCACAACAAAGACAAATAGCAACCACAAGGGGCAAGGAAAACGAGCAGCCAAGTGGTGCCAATGAAAAAAAAAAAACAAAGTATGATGCTTATAACTTCTATTTTCTTTCCCTTCCACATTTTAAAGATAATTTGTTATGTACGCATGCAAGTTGGTGTTGTTCTTTTTTTTTAAAAAAAATCTTCAAATGAAAGATGCGATTTATGGAGAGGCTGAACAGGTACGTGATTATGAACACCTTTTTTTTACCCCTACAGAGATTCTAAATAAGTTTTTAAACTTACATGGGTCGTAAATTGTTAAGCTTGAGAACTCTTAGGTTCAAATAATTGTATATATAACATTTTATGCAGGTTTTCATGAGGCCTTCTCCATGTTTGCGTCGTAATAATCACTTAGATATGTTGAATGCAGTATATGATTTTGAATCTAAACGTCAGAGGGAGGGCTTACTAGTTGAAAATTTTGTTCGACGAAAAATAGAGACATGTCGAGCCTTGCAAAATGTTGGAGAAAATATAAGTGAACAATACCTTATAGGAAAAATAGTAGACCTTCTATCACCAAGCTGGATGCATGTGAAGCGAACAATATTTCAAAGACATGTTATAGAAAATGCTACACATTTGATGAATGCTTTGATGGAAGACGAGCATAATGTCCACTATTTGTGGATGGAGTTTGAGCAAGGGCCAATGATGCCAAACTCAACTGTGAGAGCGCACATTCTAAATAAAGAAAATCAATTTCATAGTCTAAGGAAAAAAGGCTGCAAGCCAAACATTGAGAATTTGGTTCGGCTATAGTTAATAACCTCCCGCTCACATGGCCTAAAGCAACAATCTTCAAAAACTTGAAACTAAATTTCTTGGATATGAGAGCATTGGGAGCTATGCTTGAGGAGATCGAGACTGCTATCATATGTTCGGAAGCTTTGGACGAAGTAGAGCAACAATTTATAGAACAGGAGGAGAAGAAGGGAAAAAAAACCTCGGCAAAAGGTAATAATATATATTTTTTAAGAAAAAATTATTTGTTATTTGTTTTCTTTTAGTTATGTTGATAGATTATGATAATTTCACCCTTGCATAATAAGAAAAGCTAATTACAAGGCATGATAATTAGGGCAAAACCCCTGTTTAATGAAGGCAAAACATCAGTGTACAATCTTTAAATCGTTAAACCTGTTCTTACTTTGAAATGATGCCTTCTACCTAACGTGCGTATTTGCTAATAACAAATACTAGAGGTTGGGTCACACGCGATGCATGTGCAAATCGGATTTTCACAACGTTTTTGTATAAATGCTTCCCAGTTATTGTTTGATCAAAATTTCACAAATATTGTGAAAATCCGACTTGCACACGCATCGCATGTGCCCCGACCTCTAGTGACATATAAATGACTCATGGTGTTGGTGTGATATCCGTTCCACTTTGACGTGCTCGTAGACTTATAGCAGTTATGGTCTACGAGATAGCAAAACCGTCGGGATTTTGTTCGGGTTTGATTTTGGTTTTAGTATTTTGGGTTGAGCTCGGGATTAGGAAAAAACCGGGTCGAACCAACCCATTCTCACTGATTGATGCAGCATAGACTTTTCGGCAAATCTCATCAACTGGATCAAATCTAGCACTTTAGTCCAAACCAAACGGAGTTCTGTGTGTACTTGTAAATCGAAAATCAAATAAAGTTTGTCTCGATGGTAGAGTGGTCGGCCATTAATTAATTGGTTGCGGGTTTGAATCCTACTTGGAAATTATATAGAAGCACATAATTGGTTGAAGATACACTATACAGTTTCGAATAAATAATATGAAGAAGACTCTGTTTATTTAACACTTTTTTAAACAATTAATTTTAAAAAGTACTATTAAGTAAACAGAGTCTTATTTATATTTATTCAATCCTAGAAGTGCAATTAACTCAACATTCACAGCCCACTTCCATCCACTAAATGCAGACAATGAGAAACCTGGTTGTTTGGGCGTGTATGGAGTTCCATACAGGTTACTGGCCCAAATGTATCGAAGAAGCCCAGCCCAAAATACCACCTTGTTGCTCCACTAAATGTATTATGGCCATGAGGCTTGGCTTCCCTGCGTGGGTGCTCCAGAAGCCTCGACCATCACACCCTATATGTGCGGTCTATATACATAATCGTGAATTTCACAAAAATATTTAATGACCATGAATATTGGAGCCCCCCATGGCCATCCAATAACTTTCTCTCATTGAAACCCCAAGGAGTTTTGTTCAAAGTGGGGATGAGAAAGGCGCTCGTACTTTATGAGGTCGCATGTTCGAATTTCACGGAGGCCAAACATTTCAAACGTTGGGGCTGCTTGGAAGGTTTGTTCTGTCGTTAATTTCAGGACCACGAAATTAATCGAGGTGCGCACGAGTTGACCTAAACATCCAGTCATAAAAAAAAAAACAAAAAAAAAACTCTCTCATGTAGTTGTCCAAGTCATTGTCCATTAATAAACAACACTCACTCAAGGACAAGGACTTCCCCATCATGCCTGCACATTTTTTCTGCAAAAATTGACAGAAATAAGAAGAATGTATTTAGCGATATATAAATTGTATCTGGATAACTATTCAAGTGTTGATGTTGACCAACATCTATTCGGGATCTGCTTCCTCCATACACCTTCAAACTAGTAGTATTATATTTTGTGCCCGTCCAGAGCTTGTAACAATGATCGAACCGTTCACCTTGCAGTCCCGTGAAAGAAAACATTTTATCAAAAAATCAACTTGTTTTATCAAAAAATCAACTTGACAGATATATCAATAAAAATATGAACAAATCTTCATAGAAGACAAATATAATCTAGAACTTAAATCGTCCATAATTTAAACAATATATACCTAATTCATGTACCTACTAATATCCGTCTGTTTTATGAGATACTCTACAAGACTTATAAGATGAGCAGTTTGAATCGTTTTTTAATAGCAAGGGATAAAGAGTTAAAAGACCCCCAAAAATGATAGTTTGGTGCAGTACGGGGAGATGAGATGACAAAGGAGAGCTAATCCCTATTCATTTGTCATTCTTCTTCTTCCAGCCCAACCAAACTGGATAACATAGGAACATAATAATATGTAGTATTTTAGCAAACCAGTTTTTTGAAAACTGTCAACAGGAGAGAGATTAATCAGACCCATACGACCAGACCTAAACTACAGGGTAGTCTGGGTCCGATTAATCAGACCTCAATAGAGTTCTTTATCTCAGCATCATGATCAGAAGCATTCACTTTATTTCTAAGCACTTCAGTTGTACTCATTATGAGATTAATGGGATATCAAATAGCTAAGCACTTCAGTTGTACACATAATAAGATTAACGGGATTTTAGCAAACCACGTGATCCAGTTAAATCTGTCTTACATAGTAATTTCCAAAAAAAAATCATATAGACCATCCAATTTTTAAAATTCATGTTGTCAGATCATCTAACTTTTGATATCTCATCAATCTGATTTTTCTATAAATAATATTTTGACTACTTTTGTAAAACGAACGGTTCAGATCATAATAGCGAGATTTTAAAGGGACTCATTCAGATGCGCTATAGCCCTTTCGTGCATTAGAACACCATAGGTCCCCTCAACAAATAGATTTATCTTTTCCGTAACATTCCGTTCCACACCGGAAGCTTCCATAGGATATATAAGAAACCATATAAGTTGTTACTAACTTGAGCATTTTGAATCACATGGATAGGCTCCAACAAGTTATTGACCCAGTGGTCTACATAGGGTGCTATGCCTGAGGACATTGCACATGGTTGGAAGCTAAAGCCTCACTTGGATTATTAACACCCGCTGAATGCTACATGGTACCTTCTTAGGTATATCTTTTAAGGCCAAGTTTTCATGCCGAAAGAGGGCCCATGGTCAGCCAGGTCGGATCGTTACATTTTCAACTTCATCTTTCTTTTACGAAGTTGGAAGTTAGATCCAAGCAAAGTTAATTATAATTCCAAACTAGATGGATTTTCTCTATCTACTTAATTTTTTTTGGCTTGTGGGTTGCCAGAGAGGCTAGGTGAATTGAACAAGGCAGGGCTAACATGTCTTTGTCCAGAGCTTAGCTGTTCCTTACCAATTCAATTAATATTCCACTCTCATTTTGAAAAGACTAAATCTTACAAGCTTAAAAGCATTGGCTGTGGCTGTCTAGTGGTCCCCTTTAATGCATCCAATCTTCAATCATAACTGCTTCTATAGGGGTGGACCGGGTGGTTTTGCCTTCTTCCAAAACAAGCCAATTTCTCTATTTGCTTCCATCCCAAGAGTTCCAAACTACTCAATCCTCATCAGGCATACATTAAAATGACAAGAAGAATCATTTGAATGAGAATCTCACAAAATGGCAAATACATATAGAATTTGCAAACTTCTTCCAATCATTCACGGCAACATGCACACTGATAACATGCTACTCGAATGAAAATAGAATTTCCAGCACAGACAGTGGAGTGTGTGATCTGGATTCGTACGATATCATAGATGGTTTGTTGAAAACTTCCCAAAGGAAACATGGGTATTCCTATCAATCAAGCTAGTTTACTCCAACTGGGAAACAGTCTTCAGGAGGACAATATGCTACTAGTAAACAGCTTCAAGGTATCCAGGATCTTGATACCTAAATCCAATGCCAAAAATAGACCACACACTTACACAGTACTGAAGCCCACAATAGATCTCCATTTTCTCTATTCTATATGATGTCAACCATTCACAAAGTTGGCATGTTGTTATCATCATGGGCTAACCCGAATCATGGTATAGATAATTGAACTTGTGCATGTCCCAGGCGATTCAAATACAGATTAATTCAAGAGATATCAGTTACAACTACTTAATGATAGCAAGCACCTGCCACTTTGTCATCCATTTCAGAATGAAATACCAAACTTCAGAGTGTAAAGAAAATGTGAAATCAGAAGCAAATCGATTAATGAACAAGCAAAACAGAAGGCGAACAAGCCAACAAATACAATAGATAAACAAACTTCCTCATATAGTTCTAAAACGTTTGCATCAAAACATCATACACATATATACAGTACAATGGATATTTTTCATTCATGTCACATGATTAGCCATATATGAAACGTTAGCTAGCACCGACCTAGGATTGATCAGCCACCAAACATTACCCCGACACTTCAAAGCTTACTCTCCTCTGTCAACAGCAGGCAGAAAGGGTAATTTTCTTGATTCGGTAGATCTGCTAAACAGAGTTAAAACGGCTTTGCCGCCTATGATCACTAAATACATAAAACCACATTACTCATAGTCCAAACACCTGAGAGCCAATATAGAGACAGCTTTCCAATCCAGCTAGTTGCTGAACCAATTGCCTTCTTCAATCATCATCCCAAAGGCCAGCTATCTCGCCAGAGATGAACCAGACCAACCGAAGTAGCACAACAGCAATTACAAAAACCAACTACAGAGTACTAAAGTTCAAACAATTGCAAACATGCATATTTGCAGGAGATAACAACTGTGGCCAAGGTCAAGCTTTCAAGTATTGTCGGGCGTCAGTAAAAGATTACGTCTATTAACAATTAACAATTAACGAAATCACTTATTTCGTCCATAACAGTGTAGAAGTTGTCATTGTTTGGCAACAAGTAGAACCCAATTGTTGCCCGCTCCAAATATAAAAGCTTCACTTCTTGGCCATACTTCTTTAGCCCTTCAACGTAAGCCAACTGCCAATCCTGAACAAGATCGAAACCAGCCACGACCACAAGACTCTTTGGGAATTTGATTCCATCAAGGCTTATACCTTTTGGACCAAACGGGTTGCACGCTGGATGGTCCCTATCCTCCCCTTCAGGAAGAAATGCCCTCCAATACCAATCCCGATCTTGGATAGAAACAAAGTATTTCCCATCCAAACGCTTCTCCGATTCAGTTCTCATCTCCCCACCAAACATCGGGTTCAGCATTATGTTTCCCAATACTTCAATCCCCGATTCTACAGCTCTCAAAGCAACATTATGAACAATATTACCCCCAGAGCTATCTCCAGCCAAGTATATATGAACTTTCGAGTCCTTTTGGCTTTGAAGCCAAGGCCTTGAATTCACCCACTTAAGAGCAGCCCATCCATCATCATAGGCACAAGGGTATTGGTTTTCAGGTGCTCTCCGGTAGTTAACTGATACCACAACAGCCTTACAAATGCCCACTAGGCGGCGGCAAAGTGTGTCATAAATAGCACTATTCGAAGAGGAGTGAGCAAAGCTTCCGCCGTGGAAGAAAATAATAACTGGGACAATATCAGAGGTCAAGGGCTTTTCAAGTTCAACCATAGTAGGAAGACCTTCAGTGTCAGAAAGGCGATAGACTCGATTAAGTAGGCCAATCTCGCGGTCAATTATCACATCGAATGAGAAAACCCCATCAACCGGGTTAGCATTGGCAGGCACTTTCCTGTCAAGAAACTCTGCCAAATGGCGATTGAAAGTGCCATCCGGGCGACGGAGAAGAGTGTAAGCTAGCTTGAAATTGGAGATCAGGACCCATGTGTTTAGTGGAACCACCATCTATGCATAAAATGGAAGTGAAACTGAGATAGAATGCTCATTCAATCCTATAAATAGTAATATCTCCACCAATATAGAGTATCTAATCACACAAACAAAAAAAGCAAAGGCGATGCCCATTATGAGTCACCAACATGATAACATGTCCAAAAGAGTAAGGATTCAAAATCCAAAATACCCAAAAGATACGCAGAAAAGTACTTACGGTACACAAGAGAACGAATTAAAACAAAGCAATAAGCAGGGAAATTAGTCATGGATAGAATGGAAAGCAGCAGACCTATAGCAACCTACTGCACTTGTTAAAAGAAAATCTCCTAGAGACCTCAACATAGAAACAAATTTACGAACAAATCTTGGCCCAATCTTCATATTGGTGAAAACCCATCTAGAAATCACCAATTCAAGTTAATACAAAGCAACAAATCCAAAACCCTAGTCAAAGATTAAAGAAAATAAACAAAGGGTCCTTCCCACGGCTGTCAATAAGCTAACAAAAAGATAGGGGGGCGGGGGGAAACATACTCCAATGAACTTTTTGCACTTTTCAATACATTATTTCACACTTCTATACACTTTTCACACATTTTAATACATTTTTAAAATTTAACTACAGTCCAGTAAGCTGTTTTTACCATTTTTAATAAACAAATTGGCATCAATTAACATAACCACCATCAGACAAAACACTACTTATTATGCATAAATGGGCGGGCAGGGGGGAACATACATGTACAGTTGAAAGAAAAGAAACGAAAATTGATTAACAAAACCCTTGTGATTGATAAAAGAAAGTAGTACCTTGGACTCATTGAGGTCGACTTCTTTACTACCAGCCATTAGAAATGGCGCTTGAAGAAGAAGAAGAATCAAGCACTAAACTTGAAAGCCCTAAACCCAGATCACCCCAAATCACAGCAGATCACATTTCCAAACACCAAACCCATCTCTCTTGCTCTCTCTAGAAGATCAAGTTACATCGAACACCAAACCCATCTCTCTCTTCCCCTCTCTCAGTCGGGTAGACTGGTAGAGTAAATAAAATGATGCTACTATTGAAATGAGACAGGAGAGAGAGAGAGAGAGAGAGAGAGAGAGGTGGAGTGGAAAGAGAGAAATATAGTGCGACCGGGGGGGGGTTTGTGTGAAGGATAAGGAAAGCTGCGTAGGATAGAGAGAGAGAGAGGTGTGGAAGTAGAAATAGAGAAATATAGTACGATGTGGAGGGGTGAAGGATAAGGAAAGCTGCGTAGGATAGAAAGAATGTATGGTCGGGGGCTAAAGATCATCGGGGGGAGAGAGCGGGGGGGGGGAAGGCCGAAAGGGAAAACTGTTTTGGTTTTTTCCTGTGGGGGCCACCGAACGTAGGAGTACATAAAACGGAATTTTAAATAGTCGAGAGTAAAGTCACAAAATACGCGTACATGAGCGTAACAGCGCGAACGAGCACAAATATGAAAAGGTTTTGAAAAACTCTCTCAAAAGTTGAAATTTGCAGAGTGAGAACTTGCCGCGAGTATTCATAGCGGAACTGCAATGTCGAAAAATTATGTAGGATCAACGTTAAAAAAGTAGAATTTTGGTGTTCAAAACATTCGTAAATAGAGTAACATTTTCGTCTCACAGTAGAGTGTTGTGTAAAGAGTAAAATTTCCATTTAGCTTTTTTGAAATGGTTGATAAAGACGCTAATTTTTTTTTAAAATTTATTTCTTTGAAGTTGTTTATATGATTTAAAATTTCAGTATGTAAATTGAGAAGATAAAGAAATGTACTAGTATATGTTGAGTATGATGAAAAATAAAGAGAGAATTTTTATGCAAATCATCCCAAACCCGGAAAAAGAAAAAGAAAAAAGTACCTCCTTTTTGCTCCAACAGATAAAAATCATAAAATAAATTAAAAGGATTCTCCATTTAGTACAAGAAAAAAAAAAAGAACAGAGATGCCACAATAACTGTACATGTCCACCGCACGCCTATATGGGACTCACTTCGAACCCTACAATTTTAAAATATTTTTTATAAAATCCCGTAAAAAATTAAAAAAAACTGGATATCGATACGAATATTTTCTAAATTAGTAGAAACGAAGCTGCTACTGGATTTCTGTGGAGGCTAAATTGGACCTCACATATGCTTGCAGTGGACCATGGGGTGACCGTAATGGAGAAAGAGAGTGTAACGGAGGAAAGACAAAAGACTCCGTGCGTGCGGCCGAGAAAGTCACGTGACGACAAACGGAGTCCGTCCCAGGACTTCCCTTTCCTTTTCGGGGCCCTTTTTGAATTGACTGAAAAGCCCCTTTCCTTGCATTTTATTTGTCGAGAAACACTATTGCCTTCCAAGGGGAGAGAGGGGCTCTCTCTCTCTGACTCTCTCTCTCTCTCTCTCTCTCTCTCTACTTCAATTGGAGTGGTGGATTGACTTTTTGTGGTGAGGAATGCTATTTCGAGGTGTGGGGAGTGTGGTATGGTTTTGTATTCCGTTGGATTCTGTAGTTCTTTGTTTGGAAAGAATTTTGTTGGGCTTAATTATGGCATGTAGGTAGGTAAGGGGTCTTGGTTTAACTTACATGTGGGTATTTTAGTTATTTTAAAAATACGAGTATTTTTTTGTAAAAATGCCTATAATGTTGCAAGAGAATTTTGTTTGTTTTGTTACATTGGTGATTTTTTGAACCAATCGTGTCACAACCAAATTACCAAAACGTGTTATTATTGGAAAGAAAAAATACTTTTTGAAACTGGTTTTCCGCTCAAAACTAATGCAGAAAATCTAAGGTTCCCGGTGGAGGGCTCTCGAACGGATTTCCGATGGCGTGCCGAGCCCATTCCGGCCACCGGACAGCTGATCCGAGCCGTCCAAGAATTCAAAAAAAAAAAATCGAGTGGGCCTGCACGAGAATCAACGGCATCCGACTTGTGTAGGTAGCCGATCCAAAAAAAATGGAGTGTTCTGATCGGTCACCTACACACGTCGGATGCTGTTGATTCTCGCGTGGGGTTTTTTGTTTTACAATCCTTGGACGGCTTGGATCAACCGTCCGGTAGCCAGAGTGGACCAAACGTGCCGTCGGAAATTCGGTCGGGATCCCTCCCGTCGGGAACTTTAGCACCTCTCAAACTAATGAATTGATAAAACAAAAGTTTCCAGGTGCCCATTCCCTCACGACCAAAAGTACGAGAGGACAAGACAGTTGAGCCCATCTCTCAAAGAAATTATTATTTGCATTTGCTGCAAGAGTGCTCTCCACTAGGTAGTATTATTTGAGTGGAATCTACCATCGCATACCATTGATTGGTGGATAGGCTCTCAAGGCTCTTTCCAACACATATATTGATGTGGGATTTCAGGAGCACAAAATATCATTTTCAACTCCTGTATATTTCTTCCGTTCCTAAATAAGTGTTCGGCGTGTAAAATTAAACTTTACAAAACATGCATATTTTTTATTAAAAAATTTAATTTTTTTCACAATCTAATAGAACTCATTGCTATCTATTGATTTGTGAAAAAAATTAATTTTTTTTAACAAAACAAATGCATCTTTTTGAAGATCTAATTTTGCGCGTCAGACACTTATTTAGGGATGGATGGAGTACTAAATATCTTTGTACTTCATGGCTCTATTTGATACAAGAGGGATTGGATTAGATGGAATTGTGGTCAAGAGATTATTAGTGAGAGGACTACTTGAGAGTATAGTTCCTTATATTCCATGTTTGTTTATGTATGGGATTACATGATGGGTAAGTCCAATCCCGACTAATCCTCCATATTCCATGTTTGTTTTGAATCCCTCTTGACAAGGATTAAGAGCTCAATCGACTTTGCCTTCAAAGCAATTTACAAACTCATCCATATTTAAATCATAAACACTATACATTCTCTTTTTATTTTTCGTCACCAATAAAATACCCCATAATAGTTTTTTTCCCCTCTACTAGTACCATCTATTGACATGAAAAGAAAAAAAAGAGTGAAAAAACAGTAAGAAATTGGCCCAAAGCACTATTTTTTTTATTCTTTAAAAGAGTTTACTAGCACATTACTCAAGCTCCGTTCCAGAAATCTTCTTAAAAAATAAGCATCTTATTTCATATTTTCAAACTAAAAACTAATGCAAATAAAAAATAATTTTTTATTTTTTTTTGCATTGCATAAAAGATCTCATCGAGATCTTTCAAACAAGATCTATATTACATATTTTTAGATTTTAATAAGCTCATAATTTTTGAACTTGAAATTGCATTCTTAAAAAATAAACAGCTTATTTTGGTTCCAGAACGGGGCCTCAAGCTCCTCTTCATCATTATCATCATTAAAATCCATGCAAGTTATGTTAATTTCCTTTGAGGATATTCGGGTAATTTTCTGTGTGCAATTCAAGGATATTTTGGTGATTTCCATGTCTAATCCTTCTCAGCCATAATCCTGGGACTATTTGTCCCGCCAACCATCCTCCCAATTGGATTGTCCTCCATGTAAAGGACTAGGGATTGAGCCTGTACCTGAAGGCACGACGCAATGCGTTTTAAATACAATTAAATTGAATTGCCTTTCTCTATTTCTAATCAATCCGTGCATAAAAGCATAGCACAATATAACTTTTGTTTAGTCTCAATCCGGGTGGACTAATAATCCCAGTAATTAAATGCAAACAAACGTGAGACTAGAACGGGTGGGGAGATTATTAGTCCAATCTCATCTCCAATCCCCCCCAATCAAACACGCCCCATGAGTATTTCCATCATGTTTTTTTTTTTTTAATCATATGAGTATTTCCATGTTAGCGCGGCTAAATTTTCCAAAACACCGTTGGTCCCTGTTAAATCGTCAGTGGTATGGAATACTCCATGCGTCCGGATTTGATAGTTTTTTTTTGGAGTTTGTGTCATTTTTCAATCGATTATATCTTTCAATTTATGACGTTTTACGTGATTTAAAAAACATTGTATTATAGAACTAATCGAGATCTATCAAATAAGATTCATATTTTATATGAAATTTATTACGAATTTCAAGATATAATCCATTTTTTAACCGGTTAAAATAGAACTAAGGACAATTAAATTCGGACGCAGAGAGACTGTGGACAATAAATGAAGGACGGTGCAATCTTAATTTTTTTCCCCAACTTCTTGAAGATTCTTGAATATACGAGAGAATTAGAAGGGGCCACTTGTATGACATTTGTACCATCCGTTCTGCTGCTGTCCTTTTTTTCCCCATAGTTAAAAAGGCAGGCCGGATTGAACTAGTGTAGAGACCCCAATCGACCAGAAAATCCATCCGTCCTAGAATGTTCAGACTTAAGTCGTAGCTAACCTGACTGAAGAGAAAATATTGATTGTCACCATGTTGCGGACTCTGTCACCAGACCCCACCGAAATGCAAATTAAATTGGAGCCCGTTCTCCCAACCATCCTGTCCCAAAGTCTGCTGCTGTCACTGTCGTTTAAACTTAGCTTTCAATTGGCTACTTTATGGAGTTTTGTAGGAGTATAATGGGGTGAAGCCCACAAGGGATTTGGAGGCATTTGGGTTAATACTGTCAACAACTTCAAAGAACAGTTGTGATGTGGTGGCCACTTTCACTTTTTTCTGGCCTTTCCATCCAAGCTTGGAAAACATCCATTATTCTCATGTTGTACGCAGCACTATATTGCGCATTTTTGAGCTATCGGATCACGCATCCGATGGCTCGGATCTCATCTCGACAATAAACAACTCTCGATAGTTGAATGCCGAAATGAGATCCGAGCCATCGAATCGTGTGCGCAGCACAGTACAGTGCCCCTCACTGTACAACACCAATCCAAAGTGCCATTATTCTAAGATCAATTCCCTTCCATATATTGTATATGGACCAAAACCAAACACATCACTCTTCTCTTTGCCTTTAATCTCTTTTCTTGTCAATTTTAGGTCATCCCCAGTGGAAACAGAAGGCCCCCCCACACCTCCTCCAATGTTCATTTTAATGATCAGGTGTTCGTGTAACGATCCGGATTTTTGACCCAATTTTTTTTAATACAAATTTATATTTTTAAATTTCTAATTCAATAATTAATTAGATTGAATAATTAAAATATATTATTATGTGTATAATTGATATTATTTGCATTATTGTATAAGATATGTATTTAAACTTTAGATATACAGGAAATCAGTGATTCATATTCATCTCTTATCTTTCCTATCTAAACCCTAAGTAGAACTCTATTCAAACTAACTCTCCACTTCTCTATCTCTTATCCTATACATACACGCGTCCATATACATTCTCACCCTATACATACATGCGTCCACATACATTAGAATTGAAACCCCCCCCCAAATGTGGCACTTGTCCCCTATCCTTTTATCATTATCAGTATCTCTCTCCTTCACTCTCTTTCCTCATTCCACCACTTCTACACTTATCCTCTCACATTCTTACTACCTTATTCTCTCTCATTATACATACCCACATAAATTCAAAAATTGAATACCAGTATATTATTTCACTCCCAATTCTATTGTTGAGTCTAGAATAGAGAGAGAAAGAGAGTTGTGGCCGTAGGTGTGTGCACACCGTGAGTTTCGTGGGCACACTACTGCTGCGGGCCCTATCAGAGTGCCGCCGGACGCTGTCCCGAGATTTCAAAACCACCATGGCGATCTACGGACACCGTACAACACTTATCCGAACTTAGAATCGCGTTTGAGGTAGTTTTCCAGAAACTCGAAACCTTAATCTGCATTTTAATGGAGTTTGGACTTAGATTTAAAGTTTATTGAAGATGATGATCTGCTGTTAAATTGTTAATTTATTTTTAGTCCTGTTTATATTAAAATTCAGTTCGGTTGTGCTGGAATGATTAGTGTTATACCCTGTGAAAATTTATGATCGTTTAACAAGTGTTTGATTGTAGAATTATTATTGATGTTGCATTGTTAATTTGTATTTGAGTGGACGTTTACGTGTTTAATAATAAATTATTGGGGTAGATAAATGTTTATGAAATATTAACAAGAATATTTTACTAGTAAAAATTTATTTAAATTGTATATTAGTTAATCTTTAACTCTAATAAATATTAACTAGAATAGTCTCTCATAATTTTGTTGTTATAAAAATCTCATATTAATATTTAATATAGTTAGTAAATACTAAATTTAGCAATAAGTATTTTTCAATAAAAAAAATTAGTTTGTAAAATTTATAAATAAAATATGTGAGTTGAAGAAAATGTTTAAATAGTAGAAATGTTTTATAAAATTTCTAAATGAGAGAAATAGACTTAATTTTAAGTGTAGTAATTAATTGTTTGACTGAATATTATTTTGTTACTCGCATGATTAATTCTATGACATGATTAATTTTATCGCATGGTTATGTGTTGTTAGTGCTTTTAGTTGAAATGTTGAATCGTGTGATATTTTGTTGTGGTTGTAGATTGGACAAATAGGTTCCCGGGGTGGTTACGAGTAGTGAATCATGTAGACGATGATAAGTAAATGGAAAATGGTAAAGTGTTGAAAGTGAGAGTACTGTGTGGATTGTGAATTGAGCCATGGCGATGGCAAGGGTAACCTATGGGGCCCTGTGTTGAAATGGGTTACCTGAGGGGCCCAGTGTTGTGACATTAACGTATGATACGTCATGGAAAGTTTCTCTTTGAGGAAGAAAATGGGTCCCATGAGACGGTTATTGTTAGTGAGACGCTAACGTATGATACGTCATGGGAAGTTTCTCTTTGAGGAAGAGAATGGGTCCCATGAGACGGTTATAGTTAGTGAGACGTTAATGTATAATACGCCATGGAAAGTTTCTCTTTGAGGAAGAGAATGGGTTCCATGAGACGGTTATAGTTAGCGTGGGGTAGTGGATGTCCGACCCTAATGTACGATACGTCATGGGATGACTCGATCCTCCTGTTATGGTCTTAAGTGAGAACATACTCGGTACATAACTTAGGTGCGCTCACCTAGGACCCTGGTGCAGGACAAGCAAGAGGAAGGGTGGACCCATGAGACGATTGTAGTTAGTGGATGTGGGAGGAAAGGATCTCGCGGAGATGATCCTTAGATTACATGTAAGATAATGGATAGTAAAGAAAAATACGATGTGTTATTATTCTGTACCTTTTGTGTATTATTAATTATTATATTGTTGATCTGCATATTGTGGTATTGGGTTTTAGGATTTCTACTTGGTGAATTATCACTCAGGATACGTTTGTATCCTGGCAAATCGTTTGCTTCGGCGTTCAATTTGCCAGAGTGTGCAGGATTCCACAGTGGAGCAGTTGATACAGGTGGGACCCCTGAAACGGAGTCTGGGCCAACATTGCTTGGAATTTCGTGTCAAAACTAGAGTCGCTCTGGAGTTGCTTTTGTTAAATAAATGTACATAGATTTTTGTATTATTTTGAAATTGTAATTTTTGTATAAGGATAAATAAGGGCCTAATAGTTTGTAAAATTCAGTGTATTTTAGGGTTAATGCTTCCGAAATCTCTTGTGAAATCGAGGTGTTATAGTTCGGGTCAATTTGCACCGTATGCGCTGCTCGGCTAGGTGGAAAACTCTAAAGTTAACTGCCTGACGAATCTTCAATGGCTCTCCTAGAATTTTTCGTCCGCGAAAGAAGTCGAATCTACAAGATTGAAAGGATAAGTCCCTAATTTAGTGTCATGCTTCCTCTGCCCTTTATTTGGTCTTGGCTCTAAACCTAGGTTTGAGTGTTTTCAAAAGATACATCATAATAATGAATTGCTAATTTAGTAGTACTTTACTTTTTTGTATTGTGTATTATAGATTTATTGGACATACTCTTCTTTTCTATTATATAAATATTCTAACTTACCCTGACTGTATTATATGAATTATGATAGGAAAGTAAAAATTAAGGGCATAATAGAAAGTCTCACAAGAGTTGGTTACTTTCACAAGAAAATGAAAATTTTCTTATGCTTTAGCAAAAAGTGAAAGCTCCGTAATCGTGCTTAGATGAAATGTACAAGAAATTTCATTTTTCCGCTTTCTTGCGTTTCAAATAATCTTTTACTCTAATCAAATAGATCTTAAATAGTAATAGTAGCTAAGGTTCTTGATAGTGTGCGTATAAGCACAATCACATAGCTTTCACTTCTTGCTAGAGCATAAGAAATTTTTATTTTCTTGTGAAAGTAACTAACTCTTATGAGATTTTCCATTATGCCCTTAAATGCTTGTATATGTGTGTGAGTGAGAGCATGAGCGTAAAAACATTTTCCAAAGACATCAAAAGTTACTAAGGCCCCATTCTGCTAAGGTTTTTCTTTTTAAGTACTTATTTCCCACTTTACGAGACATGTTATTCTCTCACAATACATCACTTTTAATTCAAAAAAATAAGTACTTATTCGGACGTATTTTAATTGGTAGAACACACCCTAAAATCCGCAGAGCGATAGCGGAAGAAGGATTATGTGACTAGGATTAGTCTGACTTATGTGATTTTGCGTTTGTGTACTACTAGAGTAGTATCTTGGAAACATGATGCCAAGCCCAATTCAAAGCCTTGTCCAAAAGTGGCCTGCTTTTTCCCAAGCCCAATCAAAAGCGATCTGTATTGGGTTGGGTTGTTGAATGAATAATTGGGAAACGTTAGTCCATTTAATGAGCCATTTGACGAGGCACTGTCAGTCGGACCGAGGGATGTAGGGCGGCGATTAATGGACGGCTCAGATTTTAATTCAAACAATGGGCAACTCGGAATGAGAGCACGAATTAAAATCTGAGTTGTTGGCATCGAAATGAACGGTCGGATCGGCCGCCATTGCAGTGCTGGCTGTATTGCAGAATTTTCCATTCCCTGTCGGTCTATGGGATAGATCTTACAAGATTAGTCGAAGAGTAAGTAAGCTAGCTTAACAAATGGTGATAAAAAAATAAAAAATCCAACCTTTGTTATGAATTTGGAGATGCAAATTTTTTTTATGTTTATATAGCAAATATTTTTTTATCTTTCCCGATTTATGTAGCAATTTGACACAATAACATATCATCTTTGAAAATGCACATTCTAACAAACATGTCAGATCTATTATTTTAGTATTTTATTATATCTTATTTTATGAAGCCTTGTAAAATAGAGTAATCAAACCGAATTTGGCATCTTATTTTTTCTCATGTCAAATTTGACATAAAAGGGATTGGGGAAGTAAAATATCAAATAAGCAAGACATTATGGCTGCAGTTGTTTTAAATATCAATTCATCTAGTACTTGGCATGTCATGTCGAATTTAACATGTAGTTGGATATTTTATTTTCAAAACTTATTTTCTGCAAAAAATTGAAAAAGATGGATATCTTAAAATCATGAAAACAAATTTTTTATTTAGAAAATTGATAATCTTCGATAAAATGAGTTCTTTTATTTAGAAGTACACTTTTTTGAAAAGTATTTTACGACATTGATTATGAAAACAACACCCGAACTCTCAACACAAAATCTCTTTGAAGCAAGAGTTTATAATTTTGAATTTTTATCCAAGGATGTAGTGTTTGGAACATGCAATAATTATGAGACAAGAATGGAATATTTGGCATTTTTAATGAACAGTTCGAATCCTAAAGTTAGCCCAAAAAACTCACATTTCTCAAGTCTTTTGCGAGGATGCAACTTGTTTTTTTTTTTATACTCTCAAATATAGGATCGGATTCGGAGGATATTGCGTCAGACAATTATTACGTACCCTTTTTAAAATCGTATCTTCAATTTGAGTAAATCAACTTTACTCTTTACCTCAAGTTTATAAAATCAAATACTAACTCGTCAAGATTCGTGAATAAGTTTAAGCTCGACTCAAATTCAAGCCGAGCTCGACTTGTCAAATTTACATGGGACTCGAGCTCGAATTCGCTATCAGCTTAACAAAAAACTTGAATATTCTAAAGAGAGCCTTATGTCAAACACAAACTATTTTGGTAAAAATCATACACACCCCCTCATCAAATTCGGTGAGAACCTTATTCATGTAAAAAATCGTGTTCAACAAACTTTATTTGATATATGATCGGCACGAGTAAAAATCACAAAAAAATCAAAATTGGGTTCCGACTCAGTGTGTTTTTGGACCCAGTTTTGATTTTTTTCAATTTTCATATGAACACGATTTTTGGTATGATTACAGTTCTCACCGAACTCTACAAAATGAACGGAACTGATCATCCAAATGTGATAAAAGAATGATAAAAAAAATGCGAAATGAATTGGAAGGGATATATCAACACTTTTGGTATCCTCAGTATATATAAAAGTTTCTCTTGTAATGCCATTAACCGAATGTGTGTATTGACTGAAATGCCCCATTTAAAATAAGGGCGGATGAAATAGATTTCATCCCGAAAAAATACATCATTCCGTCCTCTCTCTCTCTCTCTCTCTCTCTCTCTAAGAGCATCCACATTGTAATAAGCAAATTGGTATGGATAAGCAAACTTAACAACAATACTAAAAAAACACCTCATATTGTAATAAGCAAAGTTACAAATCTTTTAGCAAATAACCAAATTCCATTCATTCCATAACCAAACTTAACAACTTTTACCAATAGTCAAAACTCAATAACCAAACCTAATAACCAAATTCAAAACTAAAAAATTAAAAAACATCTCACATTAGAATCGTCTCATCAAGACGAATAATTTGGTGTGGTCGGGTGCGTAATTGGAACTCGTTTGCAATTGGACATAGGTGCATTGCATATTCTGGGGGAGTTTTTTATAGGGATACAAAAATAACCAATGTGGAGGTCAAGTTTGTTAAGTTTGATTATGAACTAAATGGATAATCAAATACTGACGTGACACATTTTAATTATCGATTTTGATTATTCTCATTGCAGATGCTCTAACTCCTCGTAATCACCCACCAAAATCAATCGATTTTGATGGGGAACATGGAAATCTGAGCATCGAAGACTTCCTTCTCTGATTTTATGGCGGAAAAGCTTTCGAAGTTGAGCTATTATTAAGAGATGTGGTACTGGCTAGCACTTTGGCGTACAGGAACAGAAGTAAAAAAGGGAAATTTATAGAAATGGTCCACTTAGTTTTACTCGAATCTTATTTTCGTTTTTTTAAATATTGATTGTAATTTTTTTGACTTTTAAATTTAGTTTTTATACTAAATTGGTTTAATTGATAACGTCTGACAGTCAAACTAGACGAAAAAAAATTAAATTGAAAGTAGACGTCATCAATTGAACCACCTTGGTAATGACTAGCAGAGGGTGTGATACCACTTCTTTTAAAGAGGAGGGTGTGATGTCACTTTTAAAGAGGAGAAGTGTGCGAATTGAACCAACTTGGTAATGGCTAGCAGAGGGTGTGATACCACTTCTTTTAAAGAGGAGGGTGTGATGTCACTTTTAAAGAGGAGAAGTGTGCGATAGATGAGGGGTCTATCTGATTTTTACCCAGACTATATACTATATATTTGTTCAATTTCCGCAGCAATTATCTCATTCACGCGGTTGAGAATAAAAGCCAAAGCAACGAGAACTCTTTCATACCATAGCAATGGAGCAGTCTGTTACTACTTATTACGAGTACCCACTGCTCCATTTTTATACTGTATATTTTTCTGGGTACCGTGCAGATTCTGTTTTATTCTGTGAATGGGCATTGTGGTCCATCACGCGGGCACGTCGCCTTACTGGCGACCCAGATTGCCCGGTTTCAGAGTCTTCAGTTCGTCTGAGACGGCGGTGTTGCGGTGGCAAGTGTTGGAACAAATTGACAAGGAGCTGAGTAAAGGAGACGACAGGGCTGCACTTTCCCTTGTCAAGGATTTGCAGGGCAAGCCTGGGGGATTTCGCTTTTTTGGTGCTGCTAGGCAGGTTCTCCACTTACATGTCTGGAAAATATGTGTGTATGAATGTGTGTGTATATATATATATATATGTGTGTCCTTATATGTATGTTAGTTCTTCTTTGGCTTCAAAGCATGGGCAGCGGTACATATAGGGCCCGTAACGAACCAAGTTGGAGGTCGTGTTGGCTTGTCTGAGATTGGTTTGTTACATAAGCAAATCAAGCTTGAACGTGTTTTTGAAGCTCATTAAGTTTTCGAACCAAGCTCAAACAAACTACTGCTCGGGCTTGTTCGACTTGGGATGTTTACAAAAAATTCAAGCTACTTGAGATCCATTCCATTTTCTCATTGGAGAAGCGCTTTTCGTCTCGATCCTAAAAATAGGATCGGCTCGATTAAAGGTCGTTTGAGATGGGTTCGCCTCATAAATAAGCCAAGCTCAATCCTATTTTTTAAGCTCGTTAGGTTTTCAAACCAAATTTGAACAATCAATTATTCGGCTTGTTCGGTTCGTTTATCAGCCCCAGATACATGTGGACTAATTTTACTCTTCATATACTAGTGAGCATACAATAGTTGAATATTACATGATGAAATATACGACGTGTTATTGATGCAATGTATGAATATTTCTCTATATTTAATTCTTCAATTTGTGAAAATTGTTCTACAAAATTAGAAGAATCAAAGTTTAATTGTTACTATTGCCTTGCGAATAATATTGATTGTTAATTGGCCTCCTCTAGTGCGAATTCTTGCTCCACTCAGCTTCAAATGCAAATAGGACAAGATTGTCTAGTATTATAACTGACCCATTTTCTTGATGAGTTTAACATATGTTTACAAGAGATGAACTGATTAAAGGACATGTTTCGTCGGCCAGATTAGATGTGAGACTAGATAACAAATATCATGGGATCATGTTTTCGGTGTTTGAAAGGAAACAATTAGTAGAGGACGGATGACATTTCCATTAGACAGCCAATCTTGCAAACTAGAATATATAACTTGATGTCAAATCGATAGATCATCTCACTACTGGTCTGGTGGAGTTACTCATCCAGGAAGATTGCATATCACATCCCTAATAGTTCGACGAATCAAACATGGTCTTAAATGTTTTGGGAGGAGGAGAAGGTTTGCTGTGAATTGCTTAGTTGATCAAGCAAATTCAATAGGACGCGTACTAAACTAAAAAATTTGGTGACTGAAGTTTATTCTACCCTCTTTGATGCCTTTCGGCTTTGATTTGGCGGCATGGTTCTGCAGCAAAACATCCATTTTGCTCCTTGGTTCTTAGAGGTATAGGAGGGCCACTGTTTCAACGGTATTCTGAGAGCAGTCACGTTGTGCATATATTGCCAAAGGCTAGCTCTATCTCAAATCCTCCCCCGCTTATACCCCCAATGATTGGGGACTAGATGGGTTCTTTTATTGTTGTTGTTGAAGTTTATTCTGTAACATGTATATTCACAGGGAATTTAGGATATTTCCATTGTGATGTATCTAGAACTTGTGGATTTACCAAATTCAGGTTGCTGATTTTTTATGAGCTTGGTCTATTAACCGGAATCCAATTTTTAGCGATAGGATCTCAATAAGATTGTATCAATAGTGAATTTGTTTCTGGTAAGTCTTCTGATCAAGTAATCAAAAGCATTGCTAGTCATGGCTATCCATCTTATTTCTTAGGATTTCTACACAAGTAACAACCTTTGCCCATCTCAGGTGCATTCGAGTATGTTTTACAGTTTTGTGGTACAATGAGGTCTCTATTTGATCTGTGGATTCGTTGCACAGGTACCCCAGAGACTCTATGGTTTGGATGAACTAAAACT
Organism: Rhododendron vialii; assembly: GCF_030253575.1. Taxonomy (NCBI): domain Eukaryota; kingdom Viridiplantae; phylum Streptophyta; class Magnoliopsida; order Ericales; family Ericaceae; genus Rhododendron; species Rhododendron vialii. Next base: position 29,469,530 of record NC_080561.1, read on the forward strand.
GAACGGAATAGAAGCTTCATCTCTGCTGTCACCAGTAGATGCAACTCTTGGTTCTATTGAAAGAAACCTGCAGCTTACTGGTCTTGTAGGAGGAATATCTGCATGGAATGTGTTTGGATTGAATCCACAACAAATCTTCTACTTCTCTGTCAGCTTGCTGTTTTTTTGGACATTTGACGCGGTAACTTTGCAGTTAGCAATAACAAATTCGTCGTCATAAAAACATGTTGCATTATGCTGGCATTAGAGAAGTTGATTGTATCTCTCTGTTAACACTTGCACCGAGTTGGAAATTTAAGGCACCAAAATACAAGCAAGATCAAAGTTGGAAATACACCTATAAAGCAAACAAACCAGCAACTCTAGCATTCACCGTCTCCACGATCTGAAACCCAAAGAGCTATGATACTCCTTTGGTTTAGATTCACCCATTTCTTCATCTCTGATTATCTCTTGCCCTTCCAAACATGAATGGCTCCTCTTGTTTCCCTTCCTCCAAAGAGAAGGTGTGGGAGACGGAGGGCAGAGTGCATTAAATTGTCACTCCATTTGAGGCTTCCTGCACCCCACTTCCAGTCATACGGAAGTTTGCTGAGAACATGGAGTGCTGGTGGAACATCTCTGAAAGAATTAAATTATGTTCAATCAAAAGCGCGCACACACACATACGCCGTAGCAATGTGTACAACCATTATCTATTGTCTGTCGATTCTGTCTTATAACCGTCTTTTTACAGGTTTCTTTTAATGGTGGAATCAGCAGCTTGATTCTTGACACAATTGGCCACACGTTTAGTCAAAAGTACCGCAATAGGGTTGTCCAAGTAAGATTCATCTCTTTCTCTCTCTCTTGCGCACGCGCGAGTAATTTTTTTGGTCTGTAAACTGTCTTAGTCTTGCAATGCGTTCTTTAAGTGATTTGCGGGGTTTTAATAGCTGAAATGGTTTCACAGCGATACATTCTCATCTATATGTTTCTACTATGTGCTATTTTCATCAGTACTTGTGTCAGCTAAAGATATTCATGTTCATTTTTTGGTGTATTGGTCATCTGTGTGCTAAGATCTCCTCTCAAGTGATTATCACCAAAAAATTTGATGTAGCATGAAGCTGGCCATTTCTTAATTGCCTACTTCCTGGGAATACTTCCAAGGGGATATACGCTCTCAAGTTTGGAAGCTTTGAAGAAGGAAGGATCTCTCAACGTTCAAGCGGGGACTGCTTTTGTGGATTTTGAGTTCCTTGAAGAAGTAGGTTGTTTTCTTAATTTTTTGTATTTCATCTGAATATAGTTTTCTAAGAGTGCTATTCTTCATACCTCCATTGTCTGTCTTTTTGTTAATTTGTAAAGAAGAGAGAGACGTAGAATGGGAACCCAAAACAATTAGGGTTATTTTCTCATTACGTTATATACTTATACAAATGTAAACAGCAATTACACCTTAGACCCTTATCTCCTAATCTACTTACATAAGAGATTAAATGTAAACTACAACTAATTACATATAAACCCATAACCTATGATGCACCGACACGGACACCGAAACCGACACCGGGACACAGGAATTCTAAAAAAATGGGGACACGGACACGGCGGGGGACACGCCACGTGTATATTTATTTATTTATTTATATATATAAATAAATAATAATTATAGTTTAACACCCAAAAATTTTAAAAAAATTATAATTTGGCCCCAAACTTAAAAAAAAAAATTATAGTTTGACCCCCAATTTTTTCAAAAATTACAGTTTAGCCCCCAAATTTTAAAAAAATTGCAGTTTGGCCCCTGCCGTGTCCCCATCGGTGTCCCCGCCGTGTCCCCCTCAAAATTTAATATTAAAATATGGGACACGTGGCGTGTCTCGTACGTATCTCCGAGGTGTCCCGCCGTGTCCCCTGTCCTGACACTGCGATTCTTCGACGTCTAGAGGTGTCGGTGCTTCATTGCCCATAACTAAACACTCCCCTTCAAGTTGGTGCAAAGATATCAATCAAGCCCAACTTGAACACAATGAGGTGGAAACTCTTGCTACCAAGCCCTTTTGTGAATATGTCAGCCAATTGATCTTCAGATCTTACAAAAGGCATACATATCAATCCCGCGCTCAACTTCTCCTTGATGAAGTGCCTGTCAATCTCTATGTGCTTCATTCTGTCATGTTGAATAGGATTATGAGCAATGTTGATGTCAGCTTTATTGTCACAGTAGAGTTTCATAGGACCATTATTAGTAATTCCCAAATCACGTAACACAATTTTGAGCCACAAGAGCTCACAAAAGCCATGAGCCATAGCTCTGTACTCAGCTTCTGCACTAGACCTGGCGACCACTGATTGCTTCTTACTTCACCAAGTTACCAAATTTCCCCCAATGAAAGTACAATAGCCAGAAGTAGAGCGTCTATCATCTACAGAACCAGCCTGGTCAGCATCAGTAAATGTCTCCAATCGCAGGTGACCATGATTAGAGAATAGAATTCCCTTTCCTGGAGCTGATTTGAGGTACCTCAAGATACGATAAACTGCATCTAGATGCGAAGTGCGAGGATCATGCGTAAATTGACTAACAATGCTCACTGCATAAGTAACGTTTGGTCGAGTGTGAGCTAAGTATATCAGTCGACCCATAAGTCGCTGATATCTCTCCTTGTCAGTGCACTCCCCCATATCGCTACTAAGATGGTGATTCGCCTCAATAGGAGAATTTTCAAATCTACAGCCCAACATACCAACATACCTGTTTCTTCCAAAAGATCAAGTATATATACTTCTGTTGGGAGATAAAAATACCTCTATCAGACCTTGTCACTTCCATGCCAAGAAAGTATCTTAGTGATCCCAAATCCTTAATCTCGAATTCTTGAGCCAGACCAGATTTGAGATTAAGAATTTCATTCACATCATTGCCTGTCATTATTATATCATCAACGTACACAATAAGGATAGCAATCTTACTAGCACTTCCTTTGATGAACATAGTATGATCTGCATGGCTTTGTTTGTATCCAAACCCCAACATAGCCTTGGAAAATTTGCTAAACCACGCTCTAGGTGATTGCTTCAGCCCGTATAGGACCTTCTTCAATCTACACACCTTCCCTTCAGCCTTAGAGGAAGAGAAACCTGATGGTACGTCCATATACACCTCCTCTTCTAACTCACTATGGAGGAATGCATTTTTCACATCAAACTGGTGAAGGGGCCAATTCAAATTGGCAGCACAAGAAAGCAGAGCTTGCACAGTGTTCATCTTTGCTACTGGTGCAAACGTCTCCTCATAGTCAATACCATAGGTTTGAGTAAAACCCTTGGCAACAAGTCTCGCCTTGTATCTCTCAACTGTACCATCAACATTTTGCTTAACAGTGAAAATCCACTTGCATCCTACTGATTTCTTTCCTCCTGGAAGTGATACTAGCTCCCGAGTGCCATTCTTTTTCAAAGCTGTCATCTCTTTTACCATAGCTCCTTTCCACTTAGGTATTTTGAATGCATCCTGCCAATTCTGTGGAATACATATAGAAGAAAGAGATGAAACAAATGCATGGTACAAAGGAGATAAAAGATCATAAGAGACAAATTGAGAGATAGGATGTTAAGTACATGACCTAACACCTTTCCGAAGAGTAATAGGAAGATTATCAAACTCAATAAAGGGAGGTTCAATAGGAGAAGATTCATTACCAGATAAGTCAGCTGAGGAATCCGAACCTGGAGCAGGGGATTGTAATTGACAAGGTGATATTACACCTGAGGACTTTCCTTTCTTCTGTCTAATGTAGGTCTTTAAGTTAGACCCTTTCAGCCTTTGTGGTAGTTCCTTAATATTGTCACCAATGTCATGAGTTGCTCTTTCAGTAGATATTGGTTCCTCTCTAAATTGTTTTCTCTCCCTTTCACCATGATTATAAAAAGAGGTAAACATCTCTTCCTCCCTCATCTCTTCTTGCCGATGCTCCCTCTGAAGAGATGAAGTGGAGGGAGAGTAAAAGGACACTGTTTCCCAAAAAGTAACATCCATAGAGACATAAAATTTTCTAGAGTGAGGATCATAATATTTATAGCCCTTTGAGGTAGGAGAGTACCCAATAAAGACACACTTATGGGCTTTAGGACCTAACTTGCCCCCAGAGGGATGATGGACATGAACAAAACACAAACAACCAAACACCCGCGGTGGGAGAGTGGTGACACGAGAACTGTGAGGAAGACACTCAATAGGAGTTTTGAACTGGAGAATACTAGATGGCATACGGTTGATAAGATAAGTAGCAGTCAAAATCACCTTTCCCCAATAAAATTTGGGAACGTTCATGGTGAATAAAAGAGAGCGAGCTACCTCAGCAAGATGACGATTCTTGCGTTCAGCAACTCCATTTTGTTATGGAGTGTCAGCGCAAGTCGTTTGATAAAGAATGCCATTTTCTTCTAGGAATGCGGCGAATGCCCTAAAATTCCTATCTATATACTCAGTCCCATTGTCACTACGGAGAATTTTAATATTTGTATCAAATTGAGTGCGTACCATGGCATAAAAAGATTTAAAACAAGAAAAGACGACACTTTTTGACTTAAGTAAATACACCTAAGTAACACGAGAATAACAGTCAATAAAAGTGACAAATCACTGAAAACCTTTAAGAGAGGTAACAGGGGAAGGACCCCAAACATGAGAATGGATAACTATAAAAGGAAACACACTCCGTTTATTAATAGGTGCATAAGATGAATGCCTATATTTTCCAAACTCACAGGCTTCACAAAAAAACTGACTCCTAGGACAATGCCTTATTAAATTAGGGAAAAGTTTCTCTAAAATTCCAAAGGAGGGATGACCCAATCTACGATGCCACTGATGTAACATAGTAAGAGCTGCACTCGTATATGCTTGCAGAGTAAGACCACATGACATGGGTGGACGAGGTGCAGACTTCGAAAAATAAAGGCCACCATGTGATTTACCATTACCAATCACCTTCCCCGTATCAAGTTCCTGAAAGACACAATGAGTAGGAAAAAAGGTCACGGGACAATTTGCAGAACGAGTAAGGCTACTAATAGACATAAGTTAGTGGCAAAGTTGGGAATATGTAAAACTGAAGAGAAATAAAGGGAGAATAGTGAACGAAACCTTTCCCTGAGATAGCAGAGAATGACCCATTTGCTATTCGGACATTATCCTTACCAGAACAAGTAGAATAAGAATCAAACATAGAGGAACATTTAGTCATATGATCTGAGGCACCAGAATCTATAATCTAAGGAATAGCAGAAGAGGTAGTAAATGCACTAGCCGGGATACCTGTGTGAGCAAAGTAGGATGAAGTAGGAGCTGTTGTGGAAGAGGAAGCTATAGTAGATGGAGAATCAGCCCGAGCAATTAGGCGCTTGAGAGTTTGTATCTCCCCCTGAGAGAAACCACCAACATGATCAGATGACACATGAATCCCAGAACTGAACCCAAAATCAGGCAATGTGCCAACTGTAGACTCCGAAATATGGGCCCGGGCCCGAGAATGCACAGGACCACGACCATGGCCACAACGTCCACCCCCGCCCCCACGAGAGCGCTTGCCATGTAGCTTTCAACACAAATCTCTGGTATGACTAGTGTTGTGGCAATAATCACATTGGATTGATGCACGATTAGAAGGCCCGTTGCTAGTACCAGACTGGGACTTGCCACCCTGGAGAATAGGCCCACTTTCAGAACCAAAATGACCCTAAGGAGTAGTAACCAGGGCAAAACGATCAGAAATAAGAGGGTGCAACATAACACTCCTCCTACTCTCCTCCTGCTGAATAATAGAATAGGCCTCTCCCAAGGATGGAAACAGAACACGACCCAACACCTGCACTCTAATCGGATCAAGTTCCAGATCAAGACCAGCAAGAAAGTCATAAACACGCTCTTTCTCCATCATTTTTTAGCCAATTAGCAGCATCCACAGCATAAACAGCCTGAAAACCCTGATAATAATCAAATTCACCCCAAGCTCCACTCAAGTCAGCAAAATACACGGCAACAGAACGATGATTTTGCTCCAATGTACGGAGCCTCTTCCTCAACTCAAAACACTGTGCATCATTACCTTGCTGAGAATAGGTCTGGGCTGCAGTAGTCCAAAGCTAACGCGGAGTATCAGGCAGCAGGAAAGTATAGCGAATATCAGCTCTCATGGAGTTAAACAACCAGGTCATGACCAACGATTTCTGAGATTTAAACTTCTTAAGTTCAATAGTCTTAACAGGTGGAGTAACAGGACCCTCAATGAACTCTGACATCCCTTGGGCCTCAATAGCTAAAGTAAAGTACGAGACCAAATCAAATAATTGGTACCATCCAATTTAATATGACAAATATCTAGAGGAGAGTTATCCAGAGTCCTTATGCGACTCAACTCATCCTTTGTACTAGTGGAAGACTTGGTTTTATCCTCTGATGACATTTTAACAGTAGAACAACAATTCCGAATCCACAATACTCAGTCAACTCAGTAATGAAGGGCCGCAAAACAACACTAATTACAGCAAACAACCTTAAAAAAAAAATCCAAAGGCAGCAAGAGCAGAACGCAAACCAAATATGCAATACCAAATCAAGATACACAGATTGAAGGTTCCTACCCCTGTTTTGACTGCTGGAACAGTACCAAATCAAGAGTTCTACCCCTGAAATAGGGCAGAAACAGTCGGAATCTGCAGGAGCAGTGAAAAACGAGCACACGTCAGTGCTCGTCGGCGTCAGAATCGACTGGGTCTTTGTCGGAACTGCGTGGTCTTTATCAAGAAAGGCTGGGTCTTGTTCGAAACTGCGTGAAAGACCTGGGTTCGACAGATCCACGCTCGAAATTGCTGGGTCTTGTTCGAAATCAAAAAACAAGTGCCCTAGGGTGTTTGAATAGATCTGGAAAAAACTCGACGGTGGCTGGAAGTTGCTGAGTCTCGATTATCGATTGATCAAAAGGAAAAGAAACGATCAAAAGGAAAAGAAACGACAAGGTAGGTCTCAGTTCTACCGCTCTGATATCATGTTAATTTGTAAAGAAGAGAGAGACGTAGAATGGGAACCCAAAACAATTAGGGTTATTTTTTCATTACGTTATACTTATACAAATGTAAACAGTAATTAACCTTAGACCCTTATCTCCTAATCTACTTACATAAGAGATTAAATGTAAACTACAACTAATTACATATAAGCCCATAACTTAACACTTTTCCTTTGTCGTTTTTGTTCTCTTGTGGTGATGGGAAGTGGAAAAGTTGGTCTCGACATGGGATCTTTTTGCAAGATATCTGAAATGGTTTTCCACGAAAAATTATACCATCTTGTTTCTTTAGGCAATCACAAGTAAATATCGCTCTTTCCATTAAGATCTCACTAGATCAGGCCTAGTTAACTAGAAATAAAGATCATTCTTGTCGATTGACTTTTATTTTTATTTTTATTATCTTTGTTGGTTTCTTGTCTATATCCTCTGAAACCTGTTGTTATCGTCATGCAGGTAAATGCCGGAAAGCTAACAGCCACAGTAGGATTCCTTCTTTCTCATCTTACAAATGCTGCACATAGACATTTCAAAATTGTCCCATACATTGTTGAGTTCAGAATTGGAAACCATTCTAATTATCGTGTACTTGTTAGATGCTGAATAGGTTTTCGTGCATAGCACTAGCAGGTGTTGCAACTGAATATCTTCTCTATGGACAGGCTGAGGGAGGCCTTGCAGATATTAACAAGGTTAATACCATTCTCTTCCTCCTTTTTCCTGTAAGAAAAATACACAGATGAGAAGAGCGAAAAATTGAGCCCGAGGATTAATGAACTTAAGATGCAAAGAGCAGGTAACTCATTGGAAAATGTAAGACCAACAAGTTTACCACAAATTATGTCACGCCCTGCTTTTTAAACATATCTTCAAAAAAAAGATACTAATTAACAAATAAAAAATAATAATAATATTACCAAAAAGATCCTTTGAGTTTAGCATAAGTTGGAGAAAGTTCAAGTATCAAGGTTAACGGGTGGAAATAACAAAGTTAATTACATTCTTCCAATGTCAAAAGTAAACGTCAAAATACGGTTACAGAGCCATCTACCCAATTCCAAAAGACTATAAGTGTAGATGTATAAATAACCGTCCAATAAGTTCACAAAAGATGCCTTTTCTTTGCAGGCATACACTCCATGCAACAAGAACTAGTTTCCTTGATTTGTACCTGAAAATGTTAAAGAAGGGTGAGCTCACTAGCTCGTAGAGAAATCTTGAAATGAAAAACATGAAAACATGTTATATTCAATTACCGAACAAGAGGCTCAATGAGGAAGGATAGTAATCCAAGATACAATTCAAAGTCGAATGACAAGCCAAACATTAAATTAACAACTTTATCTCTCTTTTCATTTCTCAAGCAACACAGGTCATACGTCTAGCCCAACCAATCAACAATGCATGATATGTGATGCAAAGCAATGCACCGGGCAATGTTGGGCCCCGTAACCCTCGCCAAGGTCCCACCCAGAAGGTGAACCGGGCTCCGTCCATATTGACGTGAATTCCGGGCGGTGTTGGGTCCCGTAACCCTCGCCAAGGTCCCACCAAGAAGGTGAACCGGGCTCCGTCCATATTGACGTGAATTCCGGGCGGTGTTGGGTCCCGTAACCCTCGCCAAGGTCCCACCAAGAAGGTGAACCGGGCTCCGTCGATATTGACGTGAATTCCGGGCGGTGTTGGGCCCCGTAACCCTCATCGACATCCCACGAAATGGATGCGACTCCACATTCCGGGCAGTGTTAGGCCCCGTAACCTTCGTCGACATCCGAAGTTGGATACGACTCCATCTATTGTCCATATGCTATGACATGCCACACCATGATGCATACAAAATTCGATATCACACGTAGCCATAACACTCGAATCATAGTTCCATAAACATCCTTCATTATGCACAATCCATCCATAATCAATCTCACACCCATTATCGAGTCAAAACGATTATACAACATCATAAAAATTGCATACTCAATATCTTTCAATGATTCCAACGCCAAAATATCACCAACTTACCAATCTTTAAAACCCATAAGGATCCATAACCAATAGCGTCGTTTAACCATGACCAGCGATGAAAAGAACGCAGCTCTATAAGCTGCCCAGATTTTCAAATTTGCAGGACAATCTTCTAAAAATCACTATAAATCAAATTCTTAATACTTTTGAGTGATTCCAGTCCCGATAGTTGCGCAATTGAACGAAGTACAAAAGATACAAAGGAACCCTAGTCAGATTCGCACTCAAAATCTGGCTAAACAAGCATTTACTTAAGCAACACGAATCTGTCGAGTAAAAACGTGACAGATTTGTGACCTGATTTCTAAAATCCACCATTAATTCAATTCTCAACGGTTTTGAGTGATTCTAGCGGCATTAGAACGGGCTTTAAGTCTACTCTATTTCATATGAAGGAACCAAAATTCAATTCTGAGCTTAAGAAGGCGTAAAACCCCAAAAACCGAAGACCCTGTTCTGCAGATTTTCGGAAATGACAGGGATAGCTTCAAACAACGAGTTTAAGCACGATTTGTCAACATAATCAACATATAAACACATAACAAGCGTAAGAAATCCCTACCTCAAGGTCGTATGAACTTCCCCCGAGCCAATCGAGCCCTAGATCTTGAAATACTCCCAAAACCGAGGCGAACCAACTCCCACCGAGCTAGACCCACGAAATTAAAGCTTGGAGGAGCAAGGATTGAAGGTTTTTGATGTGGGTTTTGTGGAGGAATTGTGGGAGATGAAGTTTGGAGAAGAGGGGTAAAGAGAGAGAAGGAGACGTGAGAGAGAGGGGGAGAGATGTTTTGATTTTTTTTTGTTTTTGTTTTGATTTCCACCCCACCCCACCCCTATACATATTTACATATTTTCCCTCTCTTACACATTGGCCCCAACCCCAAACTAATTACACATTACCCCCAATGCCACACGTAATATTGACGTATTTTCCATGAAATAATTATCCGGGTCGCTACAAACTAGGGGTCTATTGCTTATAACGATGTCAGTACTATTTTGTTTAGTGACATTCAGATTTTCCCTGTTAATCCCTTATGTCTGATATGTCGCGGTTAATGAGCACAACTACTATGCTGATGTTTCTACTTATGAAGTTGTCTCCAGAAAACTATGCTCATGTTTCTGCTGATTCAGCTTGTGGGTGAAACCGAGTAATATTTCTGTATTGCGGCTGTTGAGGTTAATGGAGGATATCTTTAAGTCAAACGGCATTAATCATTGGGTTCTCATCTATTGGTGATAGGTCATATTAAAGCTTGCCCAAATTGGGTAATTATCATTTCCAAGACTAGAATTTGAGTTTGAGTTGGATCATGCATTAACATGGTATCACAGCTATGCTTTTGAATGAGACTCTTTGATTGGTTGCCTATACACGTGCAAGCTAGGAATCACACATGTAGGAAATTGTTAGAGGTTGTGACTCTTGGTGGCTTGTCCGCTCGTGGTCAACTAATTTTGAGTTGGATGCTTTAGCAAATCTTATCCTTTGGCATTTCTCTTTCATGATAGTGTTCCGACAAGAGATCTCTAGCAACCTTCTCGCTGGAGCTCTTTTCTTAAACATCAAACGTGTTGGTGCTAGATAGAAATGAAAACTCCAACAGTTTATTGTTTTTAATGCCTCCGAATTTCTAGGAATGAGTCACTTCAACAATAGTCGATGGTTATACAGTTTCCTATGCGTTACAAACATTCCCTAAGGTTCTTATGGAGCCATGACAAAAACCAAAAGCTATTCATCATGGACCCCCTACCCCCTCCATCTTGACATGGTTTTGTTCTCTGCCTTTCATTTGGAACCATTGCCACATCTTTTAGGATGATGCTATTGATAGGATCATTGATAAGGAAACTTTCTATAAGACTCGTGGCTCAGCCTCCTCTAAGTATGTGCTACTTAGGCTCTGGCCTCATAGGAGTGTCGCTCCATGCTTTAAGCCCAGAGGTGCCTTCAAGTTCGAAATTTCATGCACCGTCTTACAAGTCCATCCTAAAAAATGTTCACATTTGATGTGGGATGCCAACATGCCTACCTCAGCCTAGGCATGATCTTGACTCCGACACCATGGAAGATCTGTGCTCCAGCTCACCTGGATGTGTCGTGTGTTTTGGCCCAGCCCAAGAGTTAGCCTCATGGGGTTGTCCCTCTAATGGGCAGAACCAGCGCCTCCCCCTCAATGCTTTTGCTATGAAGCACCAACAGTCCAAAAGGGCGCCATATCCACGTATTGGACACGGGGACACATATTGGACACGCCGCTAATAATTTTTATTATTTTTTGATAGGGGACAAGAAGGGACACGGCTGGGTCAAAATGTAATATTTTTAATTTTTAAGGTTAATATGAAATTATTCAAAATATTTGAGTTAATAATTATGCCTTTGTTACTTAAATTTCTTCATCGATCGATCAAGTCGACTCCTTGTTCCAAAGCCCTAGGTCAACAAGGAGCTCTCTCATCTTCACCCCTCCCCCCCCGTCTCTTTGTCTGTCTCTTTGCGTGTCTGTATATATGTGTGTGTATGTATACAAGAAAAAACAGAAAAATGGTTTGTATTAATGTATACACTGAAAGCTCATTTGTTCACATACAATGGTTTATATATATATACTCATATATAGTTATTTATTTATACACGTGGTGTGTCCCCTGCCATGTCTGTATCCCCGTTTTTTTGAAATTTTCGTATCCCATGTCCCGTGTCCGTATTCGTATCCGTGTCCATGTTACATAATGCTTTTGATGATTTTCATTTATTCCTTTTGCTACTTGAGATTTTACGAAAATTTCTGTCTGACAACATGACAGAAAAGAAGTATACAGGTGTTTTGGTTAGCAACAGAAACATAATCATTAGGTGAAGTTCCAAAAGTACTATTCTACAGTATAGACATTTGTGCAAAAGGAAATCAAAGGATAGAAACAAATCTTCTTGCAGTCCCTGTTGTCTCTACTCCTCCTGGTCAACTAAGTTTCAACCCTTTCCATGTCAAAAGGAACTCAATCATTCAACTAGAGGCACATTCCCAAATAGGCAAATAAGCAAACCACGCCACATCTGCTATTGATCCACCACAACTTTGCTGAAGTCACAGGGCAAAAATTGATGGCTTCTTAGTCGCTTACAAGGTGGGTAAACTTCAATTAGGCACAATCCTAGGGCGGTGTTCAGTTCTCCTTGTTGACCATGCGAAAAATAGTCTTCTTTGAATGCTGTGCAAAAAAAAAAAAAAGTCTTTTATTTCTTTTATAATGTTTACACAAGTTCATGTGGTCGCATAGCTGAGGCAGTTTTTGTTGTTGCGATAGTTGGATATGCTGCTAAAAGATTTGGGTTTCACTCAGAAGAAAGCAGATTCACAGGTCAGATGGGCTGTTCTTAACACTATCCTAACGTTGCGTCGCCACGAAGGAGCACGGGCGAAACTAGCTGAGGCCATGTCTGAGGGAAGATCTGTGGGCTTTTGCATTGATGTTATTGAGAAAACTACAAATGCTGCAGACATTTAGGTTCAACTATGTTTTGGCACACAACTATGTTTTGGAACATCCCACACAATCATTTTCCCCCCTCCTCTTGTTGGAAAACTGTAATTAATCTCTCTCTCTCTCTCTCTCTCTCTCTCTCTCTCTCTCTCTCTCTCTCTCTCTCTCTCTCTCTCTCTCTCTCGGCCTTTGAAATGTAACGTACTTGTTCACAAAAGTAAGGCTAAGGCTAATCTTTTGCTCTTTTGGGAATTACTTGTGTTTTAGATGGTTTAAGTAGTATTAGTTTGAGTGGTCTATTGGGAAATAGTTTTGTTTTAGATGGTTTGAATTTATGAGTTTATGTGGTGTTGGACTTGTTGAGGAAATGGGCAGTGATACATTGAAGCATCGGTTCAAAGTGAGTTGTCAAAAATCTGTTTTGAAAAGTCGGAGTATCACATTGCACAATCTATATGACGTTTAGATCAAGAATTTTTCTATCTATTCGAAGTAAGTTCATTTCATTCTACGTGAGGCTCTCGCGTGACACGATATTGGTTGCTCAATGATGGAATCTCTGTTAGACTAAATTATGATACACGTACAATAATATGCAATGAAAATTAGATCGTATTAATCTCTAGCCATTATTGTTCAATCCCAAGTTGAACACCAATCTCGTCCTTTTTTTAAGTGTCTTTTAACATATGGATGACTTGATGTCTTGATTTAATAAAGGTCATTGGCTATATATAAACAAAAGTGCTACACACACAACGGTTGTGTAAAATACAATACACAACCAATCTCTAGCCGTCCATTGCTGTAATAAATGACCAGGATTCACTCAAACTATTTTTCATAAAAGTTAGACTTTTTCTTGGAAGAGTGTGTTTAAAATCTAGACCATCCAAATACATCTGGACGGTCAGAATTACGCACACAACCAACACAACGGTTGTGCAAGTAGCATTTTTGATAAACATACAGTTTTTTTTTTCCATAATCAGCCCAGTGGGTTTGACGATGGTGAGAGACACATGTGGACATTCTAACAAAAGAATTGTCCTGCGTTTATGTACACTCTGAATTTTAAATGCATACTCTGAACTTCTGCTAAAAGGGTAAATGTAATGACGAAATTATAAAATTAGCCCTAATACTTTTGCCCAATTACTACTTGGATAAAATAAGAGTAAATGTATGGAGAGCCGAGATCGTTAGTCATTGGACTATTAATCTCATAGATCTCCTAAATGTATATTTTCGCAAATTAAAATCTATGAGATTAATAGTCCCGAGATTGTTAGTCATTGGGCTATTTGTCCTGGATTAATTTCATCTAGTATAATTCTATGGGATCCCATGTTTGATTCACATGGGATAAGGAATAGGTTTTTTTTTTAAAAACAAATTTTAAAAAAAGTTTCTGAAAAAAGTTTTTTTTAGTGAAAAAAAGAAACTTTTGAATCATTTTTTTGAAAAAAGTAGTTTTCCAAAAATAATTAACAAAAAAGGTTTCATTACGAATTATTTTTGGAAAGAGATATTTTTTTTTTTTGCAAAAACTACTTTATTAAAAATGTTTTTTGAAAATATTTACAGTAATTTAGTTTTTTTCAAAAAGCGTTTTGAAAACATATTTTTTCAAAAAAACTAGCTGTTGAAAAATAATTTTAGAATTTTTCACAAATAAAATTTGTGAAAACAATTTTAGAATTATTTTTTGGAAAAAGAAAGTTTTGAAATAAAAATTATGAAAATAGTTTTCTTATTAAAAATATTTGGAAAGACATTTTTCGATATATATTTACCTAAGATAATTTTGAAAGTACTTTTTGAGAATAATTTCAATATCATCCGAATATTTTTTATAACAATCATTTCTTTGTTAATCCTACTCAATCTCACCTCTACCCAGATTATTTAGTACCCCATACCATATAGGGATAAAATTAATATTGAGACTAATAATCCGGACAGTCATTTTAGAAAGGAATTTTTAAATATTCATCCTCTTTATCCATGCCACGTAAGAATTCATCCCACCTTTTTTTCATGCTTATGTTTTCATCCTTACATTATGTAAATTACCATTATTACCCTTTATTCTATTTTATATATAGATATTAAACATTCGGGGGGGGGGGGGGGGGGGGGGGGGGTTTGGTTGCGGATGAAACTGTTTCCTAAATCTATGGATGAAAACTGTTTAAAAATGAGATACAACAGGGGAAGAGATGATTATTTTCAAAATTTCAAAATTCCAACAATCCCATTGATTTCTCAGTTCCATTTATTTCGGATGATAACATAAGTTTTTCCTGGTATTTAAGGTCCCACATCTGGTAGTTTAGTCTTACCTTACTCCAAACGATCGTCTTTCTGCATTCTACATTGCATAATATTAATGGACTTTGAAACGTTGGCCAATACAAGTTTTGGTGGTAAATTATCCATGTTTGATAATTTACCCAGATCCAAGCATAATTCATGATCAGTTTATCATATCAGTGGTCAATTTTTCGTTACATTCTAAATGCCCACAATCAAAAGATTACATTATGTATTGCAATCTAAATAATGGGGAACCAATTGCCCAAAACCACCTGAAGCTTATATACCAATTGAAAAGCTTCCACCCAAAAGTGCTTGGACACTCCAACTCGGTACATGCAAAATATGATAATATCATCCAACCAACTAATTATATTTCAGCAAGTAGTACCAGAACTTCAAAAAAAACAGTAGACACCCAAAAAACCCAAACAAAGGGTTCCAAAAACTAGTAACAGCATCCTATCTTCGCCAAGTTAGCAAAATCAACGTCGGGAATACCAGGTACCAGCATCCGAACTCCACAAATGTTAAACATCACTTAGGAATGCTTTAACTATTAGTGACCGCATGCTTTGGCATGCTGCTTTCCGTAGTTTCGACGCGATATCTTCATTCTTATAGTATTGCCGGATGTTTGGCCTTAATCCCTCGTGCTACACTCCCAAACTTGTGCGAATCTTCGAGGACCCTTCCACATCATGAATTTCTTGTGGTCTCATACCTTTATCTTCGAAGGTGGCGTATCTTCAACCATTGCATCATCTAGATCCACTGCTCTTTGTTTCAACCTAGCTCCCCTAACTCCTAAAGTAATGTTGGACAATCCATTAGGTCAACCAGACATGATACAGTGGCCATGTTAAAAACGTACATGATAAAGTGACCATGTTTTATAAAACACTAACAAATAATTATTGGCTTCTTTTCAAGTACACTAGTCTTGGCCAATATAAAATGGCCAATTTACCACCTACTAGCATCACTTGACAATAAATTCATGTTGTCAAATTTACTTCATGCAACACGGTTTATATAGCATCCAAAATGTCATTGGCGAATATAACATGATAAGTTGACCACATATTTGCATGACTTATTCATTGATCAAGTTGGCTAACTAGACAACAAAAAGTCATATTTCACACTGATCTTATTTCAAGAAAATGGCTAAATTTGCATCAAAACCAAAAATAACATGACATAATCAAATTGTTACATGATTAAATTACCATGGCGTTACATGGTTACATTATCATAACGATTATAACGTTACATTACCGTTCCTAATCTAACTTCGAACCGAGTTTAAAAAAACATGACATAAACACTATAGCATTCGGAATCGATAATTTTAGGAATATAACATGATCAGTTGACCACATATTTACATGTTTTATTCATTGTTCAAGTTGGCCAACCAGGAAAGAAAAAGTCATACTTTTCATGTATCTTGTTTCACAGAACATAGCTAAATTACCATAAAAAAAGGAGAGGAGTTACTCAAACCGTTACATAGTTAGATGGTTAAATTACCATGACGTTTAAAGGTTACATTACCATGACGATTACAACGTTACATTACCGTTCCTAATCTACTTCGAACAAAATTTAAAAAAACATGACATAAACAATATAACATTGAAATCATGAAATGTAACGCGCACAATTTAAGGAATCGATATTTTTAGGAAAACATGACATATCTACTTCATGACGAAATCATGAATTCATGAATATCGGCAATAATCTTAATTAGAACACACAGGAACAAACTTAATTAGGAACCCCAAATCATGAATTGATGAATATCGGGTTCAATCTCACTAAATCATGACATCCAGCTGATTACCCCACTAATTCATGCCTTATTGCGACACATAGTAACAAATTTAGCACAATGGGCATAAACAAATCAGTTTTACAAGCGTAACCTAGCTCCAACGGGCAAATCCAAACAAAACAACCGAAGAACAAAAGAGGGTTTAAGGGATAGACTTACGAAATCTGGCCATGTCGGTTTCATCACCTTCTTCTCCGCCGCTGGCTTCAACCACGTACAACTTGATTGATTTTTGCCGTCGCGAAGTTTTCCGCAAAAAAAACCCATTCTGAAAGGACGGGAGAATGCATTCGCCGTAGTGTGCCGCCGGTATTCGAAAAAATAGAGGGCGGACGAGATTGGGTTTCTGATTCGTTTGGGTTTATACCAATTAGGGTTTTTCGAAAATTTGAGCTCTAAAATCGAATGGATGGGTTCTGTTTAAGATGGATATAGTCGATTAATATCAACAACGAGAATTGCGGGATGTGTACCCGAAAATTTTGGAGATCTGGTAGTCGGAGTAAACGGGATTCTCGCAAGGACGAAAGGGATTATGATCTCGTCCCCAATTTCTACGCTCTATATTATATATAATATAATATTATATATAATATAATAACAATAAAAGGGCATTAAGGGTATAGAAACTAGTAAGAGGACGAATTCATAAATAGCTCAAAATGGGAGGACAAAATCATAAGTCTGTTAGACTTCTAGGATGAATATTATTCGTTTGCCATTTTAGTTTAGTTTTAGTTTAGTTTTCCAATCATTACCCTACTTCTTTCTCCAATCATTATCTCTATCTTTAATCATTACTCTATTTCTCTCTCCACCCACTACCAAAACTAAACTAAACTAAACTAAACTAAACTCTCAACCAAACACATAAGCCTCCCTTTTAGAAACTAAACATCCAAGTACTTGGAATTAGATACACTTAGTCCTATAAAAAATGCTACTTGCACAACCGTTGTGTTGGTTGTGTGCGTAATTCTGACCGTCCAGATGTATTTGGACGGTTTAGATTTAAAAAAAACTCTTCCGAGGAAAAGTTTAACTTTTATGAGGAGTAGTTTGAACGAATCCTGACTATTTATTACAACAATAAACGGCTAGAGATTGGTTGTGTGTTGTGTTTACACAACCGTTGTAAAATTAAAACATTCGTTAATTTCTGGTACTAATCTTTTATTTATTTTGTTGTAGCCTATGAGATTTTGAACCAAACCCTACACGTGCCGAAGTAACGGTACAACAAAGTTCAAGTTGAACAATGAGGAGGAGCGCCCACAAGTTCAAACTCTTTCTTTCTCTCTCTCTCTCTCTCTCTCTCTCTCTCTTCGCGATGTTCAAGCCACGCAACCGTGTCCTCTCTCTCTCTCTCTCTGCATGTTCCGTTCAAACTAGGGTATAAGATTTATGTTTCCACTCGTTGAAAGAACACAACCAAGTAAAACCCTAGCTGCAGTTCTGAATCGTCGATACACATACACACGAATAGGAACTGTGATTCGTGGGGTGGGAGAGAGAGAAACTAAGATTTGCGAAGAAGACCGGTGATTCATCTCTCGATCGAACCTTCAAGACTCGATTCAGCGTCTCCATGTATCATCGACTATCCAATCACCATCTTCGCAGACCCATCGATTCAGGTAAACACATGAACAGAACATTTATTCGCCCTTAACCGATGTCGTCCCCATGGTTTCCCAACGCTGTCCCCAAATACTGCATCGTACCCGGTACGTGTTGCCATAATGGGCCGTACGCACGCGTACCAGTACCGTATGCATAGCGACTTTTTCCGGCATACCTGTGCTTCATAGGTGGTTGGTTTTTATTGTATGAATTTTCCCTAATATCTAAGCTTACAAGATAAATTCAAATCAAGACGGCAACCTTATGAATGTAGGTATGGAGCAACACCACGAATTGGAATTGTCCAGGTTTGATTTATTTCATCTTAAAGGCTAGGGCTTTCTCTTCCCTTGAAATTCTATTCTGTATTTTGATTTCAATAGGTAACTGGTTGGATTTTGGTTTCGTGTCAAACACTGGGTCTTTCTCTATATGACTGATTCTATTCAGTTATGTGATTCTTCTTGTTGAATGTTTGTTTTGTTTGCTGTACACCAAATTTGGCTAGGAGTTATGAATGTTTTTCGTTAATAATGATGGGTTTTTGGTGACGTAATGTTCCAGGTTTTGGTTTTGTTGTCATATACCTCTCATTTTTTTGTTTGATGTGGAAATTTTTTAGCAAACTGTGGTCCTTCAACTTTTCCTCATAATATTTTGCGCTCTGATAAAGGATGGATCTAGAATATGTTGGACGGATCTACTAAAGTTAGTGGATAACCAAATAAACATGAGTAAGTGACATAAGTGGTTCCATCTATAGAATTGTTTCAGGCAAAGAATGATCAGAGTCTTCATACTAGAAATAAAGGATGTGTTATGCTTTGTCAAACTACCAAAACAACCACAACATTGGAAGAAACCCTAATCTGTTCTCGATTTTCCATTATTTATTTGTGTACCCATTTTCCTCATGCAATATTTAAAGGAAAAGGTTATCTAGAAAGCAATTGAAAGTGAATTATTTTTTATGTTTTGCTATGTTAGTCTGTGTTTCGATAGATCTTAGAATAAAAAAAGAATGTGCAAGTCAAGGTTTTTTTTATTTTTTATTTTTATCACTCAAGTCAAGTTTATTGATATGGGCATAATAGATGAGTGAATATGCATTCTGTTTGGATCTAGGGCCATATTGGATACAACAATCAGTTGTGCCCACGAAATGGTGCTTTCCCAAGCGCTAAAAGGTGACCTGATTTTTTGCACTCCTGTTGTTTGACCAATAAATAAAGCCCGTTTTGTTTGACCTAAAGCATATTGGACGGACTGTAACATATGTTTAAAACCGAGAAATTTATCTTCATATTTCACGGTGTGTTTTATGGTAGGATTAGAGCAAAATTATCCTTCTAAGCTCCATTTTAATAGCTGCCATTATTCTTGCTGTTTTTCCCTAATTTTTGTTTTACTCACATCACAAGGGATTATGTGTTCCTTTTTATGCTAGCTATGGCGGGTTATATGTCTGTGTTCTAACGGGTTGGGGTAGAATGTATTAT
The DNA here is from genome assembly GCF_030253575.1 of Rhododendron vialii. Taxonomy (NCBI): domain Eukaryota; kingdom Viridiplantae; phylum Streptophyta; class Magnoliopsida; order Ericales; family Ericaceae; genus Rhododendron; species Rhododendron vialii. Next base: position 29,489,389 of record NC_080561.1, read on the forward strand.
CTGGTTTAGTTTTGATGCTGGTTTTCTAAGTCTTTCCTTTGGAATTCAGTAATGACTTGAAGGTGAGATCACATGGAGGATGTTGACTCATAAGTCATGGGATCTTTCATTTGCCCCTATAAGGCAGGGATGGCTCCTACATTGATCCAGTCTATTAAGGTGTGTTCTTTCCTTTATCTTTCTTTATTTACTTTTTAGTGACAGTAGTGTTTTCTTCCCTCAACTAATACCTTTGAGGAATTATGCCTTCACAGTTCTTCACTTTCTCATGTTTGTGTTCAAGGCTACATCTGTACTTCAATAGAGTTGTTTTCCAAAAAGCTGAAGCTTGTGAGAGGATCATTACTTAGTTAATAGAAAATTCTGTGTGTACATAACCGAGGGAATTGGCTTTTATTACTGATTTTTGGATAGGCCTCTTCTCGTAAACTAATTTGTAAGTTTCTTTCCTCCACGACTTGTTCTAACCAATGTTGCAGGTTTCAAACTTGGTAATTTTGCGTCTAATATGCTTAATCAGTTTTCAAATGAACACTGGCTTGATAATTGGTGCAGCTGGCAACCGAAAATCCTTTGAAAATTGGTGTATCCACATGTTTTGGTGCTTTGTCAGTTGTAGACAACATCCATTACGAGACGGAATATAGAAGAGAATGGCGCACTAGCAAGGGGAAACCCTCTCCATGCTCCCTTTTTGCTAGAAAATTTCAAAATGTATCAAGTCGTATACATCAAGTCAACATCATACTCCATGTCAAATGTAAAACAAAGTCCTCATACCCATAAAGATTCATAACAAAACCCATTGGGACGAACCACGACCTTAGAATGTGAAAATAGGAACTTTTACAAAATTCTGCAGTGGCTTCCCGTAGTGGGAAAAAGTTTTACAAAATGTTTAGGTTCTGATCACTGGCCACGGGTAGTGGAAAAATGGACTACTTGTAGTAGTACAAAATGTTTTAGTTCTGATCAATGACTACCTGTAGTCCAAAAATTGTCTACCCATAGTAGAACACAAAGTTTCAGTTTTGATCAATGACTACCCGTTACCCGTAGTCCAAAAACTGGCGACCCGTAGTAGAACCCAAAGTTTCAGTTCTGATCAATGACTACCCGTAGTCCAAAAACTGACTACCCGTAGTACATGGGAAATTTTCTGCGATTTGCCCAAACATGACAAATTTTGCTAGAACTCAAGACAAGGATCTAAAACACGATTAAGGCACCAAAATTCCTCATAAACACATAAAGGAGACATAAAATCCCTACCTCAAAGATTGAAAGCCCAAACTCAAGCTCGATTCAAAGCCCTAGAACTTCAAACTCCGAGATCAACCAAATACTCTCTCTCCAAGCCAAGCGATTCCCAAGCTTAAGAACACTTGAATGCATGGGTTATGTGGTGGATCTTGATGGGTTTCAAGTTTGGAGGAGAGAGAGAGAGAGAGAGAGAGAGAGAGAGAGGTGATGTTATATATATACTCTTGACATATGCACACACACTATGAGATTGAGATTTGAGGTGTTTTTTTAGATGTTTTTTTAGGTATCCCCGGAACTGCTCCGATATATATATATATATATATATATATATAGAGAGAGAGAGAGAGAGAGAGAGAGAGAGAGAGAGAGGGAGAGAGAAATCTTCAGGCAAGGACCTTAAAATGAGGACCTATATGTGGACCTCCCCATTTCTCGCCTTTCCCGGTCGGATTTCGATGATCCGAGTCGCTCAATGTGTTCAAAACGTGATTTTAAGGATACCCACGAGAAATCGGCAAAAAAAATGACCGGGAAGGGCTTGATTTGAGCAGTTTTTATTTGAACTGTTCGATAAAAAACAAACAAAAACTGCTCGGATGAAGCCCTTCCCGTGTAGAGACCCGTATTTTAGGCCTATTTTTATTTATTTATATAATTGTACGGCTTGTCGAGATAAACGGTGTGGATATATGGAATGACGTATTTGTGGAAGGATATAAGGGAAAATGTGCAAAAGGTGCACGTGAGAGAGTGTGGTATGAAAAGTAGGAGATAATTTCTCCTTGGTTTTCCAATAAAATTCCCAGAGGAATGCTTTCCTCTTTCTCATTTCTATCTCTCGGCTCTCTCTCTAACTCTCACATATCCCTCTCTCGGCTCTCCTCCACTCCCACTCAAAATCAACTCAAATCAACCTTCAATCATTCATCCCTACGCGTATTGTGGTTCGTATCTGGTGGGTCTTGCTCGGAGGAGGAGTATTCAGTTATTTTTCAAAGTTTGGAGAGCTAGGGCTTGCTCAACTCGCGTGGGTTTCGCTTCTCGACTTGAGGTAGGAAATTCTACCTCTCTTTATATGTTTTATGAGTGATTTGGTGCATGAATCGTGCTTGTAATGTCGTGTTTAAGTTTGGATTGAAAATTCGTAGTTGCTGTCAGAATTGTCTATTCTTCCTGGATTCCTACCGGTAGACCCGTCCTTTTTACCAGTAGAATGTTGTTACTTTACCAGAAAATCGATTCCCTACCGGTAGGAGCTTTTTCCCTACCGGTAGAACAAGTGAGAAATTCTTAGCAAGCAGCTCAAACGTATAGCAGCAGCTCAAAAGCTGCTCACCGTAGGTAACTTCTACCGGTAGGAGTTCCTTACCTACCGGTAGGTCACGCACAAATTGGAGTATTGGCCTTTCTGTTTTCAGTTTCTACCGGTAGGACTTGTTCACCTACCGGTAGGTCAAGCATAAATTTAGAATGTTGGCCTTACTATCTTCAATTTCTACCGGTAGGACTTGTTCACCTACCGGTAGGTCTAGTTCTCTACCGGTTGGATTTGCCTGCCTACCGGTAGGAGATTGAGCAGCTGCAGTATCTTTCAGCTGCTTCTCTATATCTTTCAACTCACATGTCGAAGCTTTTCATTGACTCTAATGAGTTTGTTTACACATCCTTCCAAGTGTTTTGGTGAGCATTACTCGTTTCTCACTTAGAGTGCCATCCAATGGACTAAAGTGAACATGTCTAGGGATTCGACGAGTAGTATTGCAATCCGTTCTCTCTCGAGACTCGTAAAATTCTTAGATTCCTTTAGTACATGCTTTTACGGACTCCGAGTATAGAAACTAGATAATCGGGCATCGTAGAGTCTAGTCGTGGGTTAATATGTGGCTTGTGAAGGTACGGGAAATGTACTTAGAGGTACGGTGAGGACGTGTGGGATTGTGGTATGCTTAAAGGAAAAGGCGTGTATTAATTAATTAGTCGGAGTCTTGATATGGATGACAGTTTGGAACGGTCTGAAATATAATCAACGTGGTGGATTGGTAGATTGTTTAGAATGCTTGAAGCGAAAATCGATGTGAGAAGGAATTGTTTGAGATGATAAAATAACTTGTGTCCTCTCGACTCGTCAAGTCTTTTAATCCTTTTGACACTCTTTCTATGAGGCTCAAGTGTAGAAACTAACGGATAAAGTATGGTAGGATTATATGTACGAGCTTGATACGCTATGTCAGATGTGAATGGGTAAACCAGTGAAAAAGCATGAACATGTACATTTGTGGAGTCATGTAATGATTAATTAAAATTCAGTGGTATAACCATCAAAGGGATGATGAAATTGATTATGAAAGGATGTCGAATTGTGAAAAGTGTGAAAGGTGACCCAAGTGGTCGTTATTGAGGGAAAAGACTCGGGGTGACCCTGCGCTCAAGGGAACTAGACCCGAGGTGACCCAACTGATTCATATTATTGGAGGAAAAGACTCGGGGTGACCCTGCGCTCGAGGGAACTAGACCCGAGGTGACCCCAACTGATTATTATTATTAAGGGAAAAGACTCGGGGTGACCCTGCGCTCGAGGGAACTAGACCCGAGGTGACCCTCGTGATTATTGATGGGAAATACCGGATTAAAGGAAAAGAAAGGTTTTACAATAAAGGGATTTAATGAAGATTAATGTGGACACGAGAAAGATTATACTACCGTGCGAAGAATAATAAGATGTTTTGATTTGATTATAGACAAATGTGGAATGACGTGAGTTTAATAATGTAACTAGTTAAAGAAGTAAACGGCTAGTGACATTGATGTGAAGTCTAGGACTCTTAGGCGATAATTTGCAGCTTGTTGGTAGTCACTTGTACTATAGGCGTATCTGTCCATACTTATTCATTCTCGGTGTATGATTCATTCAAACTACATATAGCTTGAGCTTAGAATTCTCTACTGGGCTAGTGTAGCTCAACCAAATCTTTCTTTTCAAGTTTTGATGCCGGACAATAGATTGCATGCATTGTGTGCTTGACAGTAAAAGACTTTTGGAAGCTGACGTCACAGGTTATTTCGTCATCTTTGTGAAGATCTCAATTCGTTAAAGATGGTTTTGTAAATAATTACTATTGAATTTTCTTTTGACTAAAGTTGTAATTATCTAAACTTAAGGACTTGTTTGTAAATTAAACAGGTGGGAAACTCCTTTGGGTAACGTATATGATATGCGAGGTTTCTCTTTTATTGAAATGTATTACTTAATTATGTTGAAAATCGAGGGCGTGACATCCCGGTCTTTTTTTTTGCTGATTCCTCGCGGATACCCTGAAAATCACGTTCTGAACACATTGAGCGGTTCGGATCATCGAAATTAGATCGGGAAAGGGAGGTCCGCATTTTATTAAAATAAGGAGGTCCTTATAAGAAGGTGACTCTCTCTCTCTCTCTCTACATATATATATATATATATATATATATATATCGGGGCGGTTCCGGGGACACTTAAAAAACCCCCCCCAAGTTTCCGATTGAATTTTGATGATCCGAGTCGCTCAATATAATCAGAACGTGATTTGAAGAGTGCTCGTGAGAAATTAGCAAAAAAAATGACCGGAAAGGGCTTCATCCGAACAGTATTTTATTGAACTTTATTGAACGGTTCAATAAAAAACTGCTCAAATCAAGCCCTTTCCTGCTAGTTTTTTTGCTGTTTCTCGCGAGCACCCTTAAAATCACGTTCTGAACACATTGAGCGGCTCAGATTATCAAAATTTGATCGGGAATTATGAGATTAAGATTTGGAGGATTTTTTTAAGTGTCCCCGGAACCGCCCAGTATATATATATATATATATATATATATATATATATATACACACACACACACACACGGTCAGGTTCCGGTGAGGGATCCCGCATTTTAATAAAATGCGAGACTCCCCTTTCCGATTGAATTTCGATGATCCGAGCCGCTCAAAGTAATCAGAACGTGATTTTAAGGATCCCGTGGTTTTTTTTGAACCGTTCAATGAAAACTGCTCAGATGAAGCCCTTCTCGGTTATTTTTTTTGCTGATTTCTTGCGGGTACCTTTAAAATTACGTTCTGCACACATTAAGCGGCTCGGATCATCGAAATTCAATCTGGAAGGGGGAGTCCCGCACCGTAAGAAAGTGTGGGATCCCTCATGTGAACCGTGGTGTGTGTACACACACACACACACACTTATCAAATTGCACTAACACCCCCTTCACTATAATGCACATCCTCCTCCTCACACAACTTTCATACATTATCACATTAACTCCCAAGCATTAAATCAACATTATTCACATTTTATATTCCTAACACATAACAACATTTAAATTTGGAAAATTAAATATGGGTCTCTACAAGAGCGCTCTCCACCATATATTTGTGTGGGATCTTCCATCCCATACCATTGATTGGTGGATAGGCTCTCAAGGCTCTTTCCACCGCATATTGACGTGGGATTTCAACAGCACTGAATAACTTTTCCCTATACTAAAATATCTCTGTACTTCATGAGTATTTCCATGTTAGCTGCGGCTAAATTTTCCAAAACACCGTTGGTCTCTTTTAAATTGTTGATGGCATGAATACATAACTGTGGATTAAAAAGAAGAGTGCAATCTCTTTTTTCCCCCAAATTCTTGAAGATTCTTGAATATATGAGAGAATGAGAAGGGCCACTTATAGGGCATTTGTACCATCAGTTCTGCTGCTGTATTTTTTTTTCTAAGTTATAAAGGTGGGCCAAATTGAACCAGTGTAGAGACCCTAGAGACCCCCTGATCGACCAGAGAACCCACCCGCCCTAGAATGTTTAAGAAATAGGATCTCGATAAGATTGTATCAATGGTGAGTGTTTTCTGGTTAGTCTACTGATCTAGTAATCAAAAGCATTGCTAGTCATGGATATCCATCTTATTTCTTAGTATTTCTACACAAGTAACAACCTTTGTCCATCTCAGGTGCATTCGAGTTTGTTTTACAGTTTTGTGGTACAACGAGGTCTCTATTTGATCAGTGGATTTGTTGCACAGGTACCCCAGAGGCTCTACGGTTTGAATGAACTAAAACTGAATGGAATAACAGCTTGCTGGTCTTGTAGGAGGAATCTCTGCATGTAATGTGTTTGGATTGAATCCGCAACAAATCTTCTACTTCTCTGTCGGCTTGCTGTTTTTTTGGATGTCTGACGTGGTAACTTTGTAGTTAGCAATAACAAATTCTACAAGTCGTCATAAAAACATGTTGCATTATGCAGGCAATAGTGAAGTTGATCGTATCTCTCTGTTAACATTTGCACTGGGTTGGAAATATAAGGCACCAAAATACAAGCAAGATCAAAGTAGGAAATACACCTATAAAGGAACAAAAACAGCAACTCTAGCCTTCACTGTCTCCATGTTCTGAAACCCAAAGAGCTATGACACTCCTTTGGTTTAGATTCACCCATTTCTTCTCTTGCAGCAACAGCATGTTAGTCCCCTTCCTCTAGGGAGCTTCTTGCCAACCCAATACCAGATCAAATCCGCACGGGTTGATGGTATATGCAATTTTGGCTCCAGATTGAATGATCTTCTGCATGCATTCATGTTAATTTCCATAAAAATTCAAGCCCAGTGCTTTCCCCTCATCAGTCACACCCTCTGCATCCTTAAAGAAAGCTCGATTGATGTATTGGCTCCGAGTATCCTCCGATAAGAGGAAACACCATTCGTAGGCTAAAGGCCTACAACTCTTCCCGCCCTTGGATTTCTTCACTTTCTTCTTTAGTTTCCTCAAATTTTCTTCCTTCAGTCCAAATATCAGACCTGCTGAAGATAGGCCACCTTCAGCTTCTTGAATGGATTTCCTTTTTACAAGGAGGTTGGCCAAGGGCATCTGAGAAGAGGGGCTTGAAATATCATGAGAGTCGATGAGTAGGGAACTCACTATTTTATCACCATTCTCTTTCTCCCAATACTAGTACCTCTTCCCGAAGATCTGAATCTTGAATATCAATACCCTTATTGGCATTATCAGAGTGAAGCTCAGCTTCTGGCCACGACTTACCATTGGTCGCATTGAGCTTATATGGTTCAAGTGCCATGTCATCATCTTTCTCACTCGACTATGGACTCGTAATTTTGGTATCAATTGTATTTTCCACAGGCACCTATCTTTCATGCTGGAATTCACCGCTTTATTCTCGAGGTTGGCAATTTATGGTGAGTCTTCAGTCACTCTTATCTTAACAGACTTTCCTTTGATTTTCTGTGTCAACTCCTCGTCCATGTGCTCCTTGGTTTCAGTAACTACAAACACTCTGTATCTATCAAAAGGCATACCCTTGAGGGTACTGTCATCGAAAGTAATGCCATCTTCCCATAAACCTCCAATAGCCAAAAAGGTTTTTGCAGATCATACATTGATAGGTACCCCAAGGCATGTAAAGCCAAATGCCTCTTGAAGGTGGAAATATCTGCTTGTGCCTTTTTTCAGAGGATATGAACCATTTAGAGAGCCATTCCATGTTGTCCTTGCACATGCAATCCAATGAGTCCTTAGTTGGAGACTAGAATACAGAATCCACCTCTGGGTTGAAGTTAGGCTTCCCCAAAACCATTGGGAGAAAACAAGTCCCATTGATTACTGCTCTTTACCAACTCATCTCCCATCAAGTTGTTTCCATTCGGATTGAAGGTTGGATCATGGCCTTCGAAAAAATTTAGCCTGAACTCATAACGATGGAATCTCATACAGCTCTTGAACCTTTCATGGATTCTGTCTTCGTTAATAAATACTCAACAAGGAATTAAGGAGTGAAGGCTAATACGACATGTTCTAACTTTTTCTAGAAATGCATATATCCAAGATGAAGAAGGTAACTAACTTGTTGGGGATCATTTGCTTTGTGTTTGATTAGTTACAAATGAGGCATAAATTTTCTATAAGTCTTGTTGAACGAAAAAATATCCTGGGCAAGTGCTGCAAGTAACCACAATGTATGTGCCATAAACATGAACCTTGCTTCCTCATCTCTGATTCTCTCTCGCCCTTCCAAACATAAATGGCTCCTCTTGTTTCCCTTCCTCCGTAGAGAAGATTTGGGAGATTGAGGGCAGAGTGACTAAGAAAGATATAAGAGTGAGCTCCAACAAGCAATGGGTTATTTAAATATACGGCAATATTTGCAACGAGTTTTCCATCAGTTATGTTTGTGCTTAGAGTGTGCTGTCTGCAAAAGGTCTGAAAAGATTGCTTGCATTACCGCCGATGCTATTGTTGTAATATGATTAGCAATTCGAACATTATGTTTTTCACTCATTTGCGTCTTTCTTCCTTTGAAAAGAGTTAAATTAGGTTCAAATTCAATCAAAAGCGCACACACACGCATAGGCCATAGCAATGTGTACAACCATTATCTATCATCTGTATAACCATCTTTTTACAGGTTTCTTATAATGGCAGAATCAGCAGCTTGGTTCTTGACACAATTGGCCACACATTCAGTCAAAAGTACCACAATAGGGTTGTCCCAGTAAGATTCATCTCTCTCTCTCTCTCTCTCTCTCTCTCTCTCTCTCTCTCTCTCTCTCGTGAGTAATTCTTTTTGTCTAGTAAACTTTCTTTGTCTTGCAATGAGTTCTTTAAGTGATTTGGGGGGGGTTTTAATTAATGAAATGTGTTCACAGCAGTACGTTTTCATCTATATGTTTCTACTATGTGCTATTTTCATCAGTACTTGTGTCGGCTAAAGATATTCCTGTTCATTTTTTGGTGTATTGGTCATGCGTTTGCTAAGATCTCCTCTCAACTGATTACCACAAAAAAATTGATGTAGCATGAAGCTGGCCATTTCTTAATTGCCTACTTGCTAGGAATACTTCCAAGGGGATATATGCTTTCAAGTTTGGAAGCTTTGAAGAAGGAAGGATCTCTCAATGTTCAAGCGATGCTTTTGTGGATTTTGAGTTCCTTGAAAAAGTAGGTTGTTTTCTTAATTTTTTGTATTTCATCTGAATATAGTTTTCTAAGTGCGCTATTCTTCATACCTCCATTGTCTGTCCTTTTCCTTTTTCGTTTTTGTTCTCTTGTAGTTGTGGTGATGGGAAGTGGAAAAAGTGGTCTCGACATGGGATCTTTTTGCAAGATAACTGAAATTGTTTTCCACGAGAGATTATAGAATCTTGTTTCTTTAGGCAATCACAAGTAAATACCACTCTTTCCATTACCATCTCATTAGATCAGCCCTAGGTAACTTGAAATAAATATCATTCTTTTCGATTGACCTTTTTTGATTATCTTTGTTGGTTTCTCGTCTATATCCTTTGATTACTGTTGTTATCGTCATGCAGGTAAATGCTGGAAAGCTAACAGCCACAGTATGATTCCTTCTTTCTCATCTCACAAATGCTGCACAGAGACATTTCAAATTTGTCCCATACATTATTGAGCTCAGAATTGGAAACCATTCTAATTATCGTGCATCTCACTGGGAGGTGTTGCAACTGAATATCTTCTCTATGGATAGGCTGAGGGAGGCCTTGCAGATATTAACAAGGTTAATACCATTCTCTTCCCCCTTTTTCCTGTAAGAAAAATACGTAAATGAGAAGAGCGAAAAATTGAGCCCGAGAATTTGTGAACTTAAGATGCAAAGAGCAAATAACTACAACAACAACATAACATAACCCATCTAGTCCCCAATCATTAGGGGTATGGGCAGGGGATGATTGGAGACAGACCTAACATTTGGCAATATATGCACAAAGTGGCTGCTCTCAGAATACCACTAAAACAGTGGTCCCCCTAAACCTCTAAGAACCGAGGAGCTACAAGGACATTTTGTTGTAAAACCATGCCCCCAAATCAAAGCCAAATGGCATCAGAGAGGGCAGGCCTAGAGACCCAAATCAATTTATGTGCACATTACCATGCTTCCTTCATTGATAGTCCAGAGCATCGGTATGCACAACGAAAATGTAAGACTAACAAGTTTACCACAAATTAGGGGTCTATTGCTTATAAGGATGTCAGTACTATTTTGTTTAGTGACATTCCCACTTGGCAAATGCTATGGTGTCCCCAACCCGAAAAGGGGAAACCAGTTATGCCTCCTAAAGGTTTTTTGTTATGCCTTCCAGTGGTTATGTTATGCCGTTTTTGTAATAATTTTTAAAAAGTGTTATGCCTTTGGGTGATTGTGTTATGCCTTCGAGTGGTTGATTATGTCATTTTTGAAAAAGTGTTATGACATAATATAATAATTAAAAAAAGATTATGCCCTTGATCCATGTTATGCCATTTTGTGGTTTAGGGGCATAATCTTTTTTTAATTATTATATTAGGTCATAACACTTTTTCAAAAATGGCATAATAAACCACTTTTTGGAACCACACAAGACATAACGGGGGACACTATAAGGGTAAACACCATAGCATTATCCTTCATACTTTCCCTGTTAATCCCTTATGTCTGCTTTGTTGTGCTTAATGAGCACAACTACTATGCTGATGCTTCTACTTATGAATTGTCTCCAGAAAACTATGCTCATGTTTCTGCTGACTCAGCTAGTGGGTGAAACCGAATATTTCTGTATTATGGCAGTTGAGGTTAATGGAAGATATCTTTAAGTCAAACGACATTATAGATCATTGGCATCTCATCGATTGGTGATAGGTCATATTAAAGCTTGCCCAAATTGGTTAATTATCATCTCCAAAATTAGAATTTGAGTTTGAGTTGGATCATGCTTTAACATGGTATCACAGCTATGCTTTTAAATGAGATTCTCTGATCAATTGTCTATCCACGTGCGAGCTAGGAATCACACGTGGGAAATTGTTAGAGGTTGTGACTCTGGGCGGTTTGTCTGCTCGTGGTCAACTAATTTTGAGTTGGATGCCTTGGCAAATCTTAACCTTATGGCATTTCTCTTTCATGATAGTGTTTCGACAAGAGACCTCTAGCAACCTTCTCGCTGGAGCTCTTTTCTTATCATCAAACGTGTTGGTGCTAGATAGAAATGAAAACTCCAACAGTTTATTTGTTTTTAATGCCTCCAAATTTCTAGGAATGAGTCACTTCAACAGTATTCGATGGTTATATAGTTTCCTATGCATTACAAACATTTCCTAATTAACTACAACAAATAGGGGTTTTAATAGCATAAATTTGTAGCATTTTTGAAAAAATGCTATTATAGGGATGCAATTAATAGCGTGCATAAGTTAAAATAGAAGAACACGTACTGTTTGGACGCGGAAGAGTTTAACATAGCGTTCTTCTTTCTCTTCTACAGCGTGCACCTAAATATTAGGTGCCATTCTCTCACAACCTCTGAAATTTCAATCATTTCGTGAGATGGCGCTATGTTATCCACTCCGTGCGAAGCGGTGTTGGCTGAGGGTGGATTGATTACAGCTGTGCTAGGGTTTGTCTTCTCCTCTAGTTTTCAATAACCTTCACACCATAATGATCGACTAATCTTCTCGTTTTTCTGCTCCCTCAGGATCAATTACTGCTGTGCGAGGATTTCAATCCTGAGTTCGTTCTGTCTTCCACCCAAAGGTTTGTTCCTACTACTCGATTTTCCGAAAATCTGAACCTTCACACCCTACTATTTGTGGTGATGGGACGTGGAAAAAGTGGTCTCGACATGGGATCTTTTTGCAAGATAACTGAAATTGTTTTCCACGAGAGATTATACCATCTTGTTTCTTTAGGCAATCACAAGTAAATACCACTCTTTCCAGTACTATCTCATTAGATCAGCCCTAGGTAACTAGAAATAAATATCATTCTTTTCGATTGACCTTTTTTGATTATCTTTGTTGGTTTCTCGTCTATATCCTTTGATTACTGTTGTTATCGTCATGCAGGTAAATGCTGGAAAGCAGCTAACAGCTACAGTATGATTCCTTCTTTCTCATCTCACAAATGCTGCACAGAGACATTTCAAATTTGTCCCATACATTATTGAGCTCAGAATTGGAAACCATTCTAATTATTGTGCATCTCACTAGGAGGTGTTGCAACTGAATATCTTCTCTATGGACAGGCTGAGGGAGGCCTTGCAGATATTAACAAGTTTAATACCATTCTCTTCCCCCTTTTTCCTGTAAGAAAAATACGTAAATGAGAAGAGCGAAAAATTGAGCCTGAGAATTTGTGAACTTAAGATGCAAAGAGCAGATAACTACAACAACATAACATAACTCATCTAGTCCCCAATCATCGGGGGTATGGGCGGGGGATGATTGGAGACAAACCTAACCTTTGGCAATATATGCACAAAGTGGCTGCTCTCAGAATACCACTAAAATAGTGGTCCCCCTAAACCTCCAAGAACCGAGGAGCTACAAGGACGTTTTGTTGTAAAACCATGCCCCCAAATCAAAGCCAAATGGCATCAGAGAGGGTAGGCCTAAAGACTCAAATCAATTTATATGCACATTACCATGCTTCCTTCATTGATAGTCCAGAGTATCGGTATGCACAACGAAAATGTAAGACTAACAAGTTTACCACAAATTAGGGGTCTATTGCTTATAAGGATGTCAGTACTATTTTGTTTAGTGACATTCCCACTTGGCAAATGCTATGGCCTCCTAAAGGTTTTTTGTTATGCCTTCCAGTGGTTATGTTATGCCGTTTTTGTAATAATTTTTAAAAGTGTTATGCCTTCGGGTGATTGTGTTATGCCTTCGAGTGGTTGATTATGCCATTTTTGAAAAGTGTTATGACCTAATATAATAATTAAAAAAAGATTATGCCCTTGATCCATACAATGGCATAACATGTTATGCCATTTCGTGGTTCAGGGGCATAATTTTTTTTAATTATTATATTAGGTCATAACACTTTTTCAAAAATGGCATAATAAACCACTTTTTGGAACCACACAAGGCATAACGGAGGACACTGTAAGGGTAGACACCATAGCATTATCCTTCAGACTTTCCCTGTTAATCCCTTATGTCTGCTATGTCGTGCTTAATGAGCACAACTACTATGCTGATGCTTCTACTTATGAATTGTCTCTAGAAAACTATGCTCACCCTTATGTCTGCTATGTCGTGCTTAATGAGCACAACTACTATGCTGATGCTTCTACTTATGAATTGTCTCTAGAAAACTATGCTCATGTTTCTGCTGACTCAGCTAGTGGGTGAAACCGAATATTTCTGTATTATGGCAGTTGAGGTTAATGGAAGATATCTTCAAGTCAAACGACATTATAGATCATTGGCATCTCATCTATTGGTGATAGGTCATATTAAAGCTTGCCCAAATTGGTTAATTATCATCTCCAAAACTAGAATTTGAGTTTGAGTTGGATCATGCTTTAACATGGTATCATAGCTATGCTTTTAAATGAGATTCTCTGATCAGTTGTCTATCCACGTGCGAGCTAGGAATCACACGTGGGAAATTGTTAGAGGTTGTGACTCTGGGCGGTTTGTCTGCTCGTGGTCAACTAATTTTGAGTTGGATGCCTTGGCAAATCTTAACCTTATGGCATTTCTCTTTCATGATAGTGTTTCGACAAGAGACCTCTAGCAACCTTCTCGCTGGAGCTCTTTTCTTATCATCAAACGTGTTGGTGCTAGATAGAAATGAAAACTCCAACAGTTTATTTGTTTTTAATGCCTCCAAATTTTTAGGAATGAGTCACTTCAACAGTATTCGATGGTTATACAGTTTCCTATGCATTACAAACATTTCCTAATTAACTACAACAAATAGGGGTTTTAATAGCATAAATTTATAGCATTTTTGAAAAAATGCTATTACAGGGATGCAATTAATAGCGTTCATAAGTTAAAATAGAAGAACACGTACTGTTTGGACCTGGAAGAGTTTAACATAGCGTTCTTCTTTCTCTTCTACAGCGTGCACCTAAATATTAGGTGCCATTCTCTCACAACCTCTGAAATTTCAATCATTTCGTGAGATGGCGCTATGTTATCCACTTCGTGCGAAGCGGTGTTGGTGAGGGTGGATTGATTACAGCTGTGCTAGGGTTTGTCTTCTCCTCTAGTTTTCAATAACCTTCACACCATAATGATCGACTAATCTTCTCGTTTTTCTGCTCCCTCAGGATCAATTACTGCTGTGCGAGGATTTCAATCCTGAGTTCGTTCTGTCTTCCACCCAAAGGTTTGTTCCTACTACTCGATTTTCCGAAAATCTGAACCTTCACACCCTACTATCTGGATTGATTTTTCGTTCTGTCTTCGTGATTCCATTCTATAGTTTGTTCGACAGTATTTGGGGCAACTGTCTGCCATATATATATGATTCCTAAGGCTTGGTTTTGAACAAACTTTTGTGCCCTAGGAGATATGATGGATGCAAATAGGGTATTCCTTGGACAAGTTTCAGTCGAGCCCCACTCCATCTTCATTCAGCTTCTTCATATCTAGAAAAGATCATGCTTTGCATTCAGCCTACCTCATTTCAGCTTTGCTAACTTGTCGACTTGCTGAGAAGGGAAAAACTATTTTATTTTGAAACTGCTTTGCAATAGATCCAAATAGGGGTTGATTTTTCAGTGGTCGGTTTTTGATCTTCATTCATTAGGATTTGATATTGAATTTAGGGTTTGCACAGATTATATGCACTTAGAGGGTTTGATTTACTATCTGGGTTTTATGTTTTCATTCAACAATATTGGGGCTTTTGTTTTGATTGGTTCATAACCATTGGCTATATAATGCCAGGATGAGTTTAAGATCACCAATTTTTGCCCGATGTAGTTCAATAGTTGTGTTATTGCAAAACAACCATCAAAGCTGGAATACATGTAAAAGGGCTCACAAGTGCTTCGTGTCAACGGTGCTATTTTTGCAACTAATTGAAGATGCCTAGTTTACTCCACTTCCTAAAAACCTTCAGCTTTTGTGGGAAGTGATGATTTATTGTAGTACTAGATCTCATTTTAGGGGAATTTGTATAAACTCCAGGCTACTATTTGGTTTTCTATTCTGAAAAAAGAGGTCATGCGTCGATCATATCACCTCATTCTTATGAAATGGTAAAGTCTAGTCGAATGATGAGTATCTCTGCCCATGCCCACAAGCCTCAAGAATTAAGGATCTAAACTCGTTCTCAAACCTAGTAGAAACCTCATACGATTGGCCAATAACGAAGCCTGGAACACAATTTGTATTCTTATTGAGTGAGTAAAGGCAAATCCTGCCGGGAAGGGGCCTAGAAGTTCCTACTCCTACACCACACTACACTGATCAGAATTGGAATGCATGGAGAAATGTGAGTAAGTTCATTAAGGAGGAAATTATAACTTTCGTTTTTTAATCTCCTGAAGCATACAAATCAATGCTGATTTTTTCAATTAGTAGCATGCGGTGAAAGTATGAATGTTTTTTATCCAAACTTTGATTTAGTCAATAAACGAATCATAGAATAGTAGTTTCATTTAGTCAATAATAGTGCAGTAAAGTACATTACGGATTGGATTCCTGAGTGTACAAGTTAAGCTTACCAATTAACTGAAGGGAGGAGGATTAGGAGGAGAATAAGAATAACAAGTTAGTGAACATGGTTATGGTTTACTCTGCTAATTTTCGATCTTCATAAATACTTTGAATGACAACAACTTTGCAGAATAAGCTCAGAGTTTCAATGTACCTGTTGGGTTGTTTTCTTTGGCCAATTCTTGTATGGAGTCCTTGTGCTTACTTGTTTTTTGATGCCACATTAATTTGTTGATGATTTTCTACAAAATTATTTTGGATTTTCAGATAGATCTAGCGGTTTGGGGTCTCTCTGCTGGCAAAAGCGAGTTATCCAATTCCATCTATTGGCAATCTGTACCACTTTGAGGTTTTTCTGTCCAGATCTGTTCTTCAACTATTCTGTTACGCCCACTTGGTTACCTCGATTCTGATGAGCCCGATGCCGTTAATGAGCTTCTTCGACGGAGAACTATCTATTTGGACTCAGGTTTCAACTCTCTTTTTTGGGTAGAATGACTAGAATCTAGATTACATCCCCAGAAGAAACTTTGTTGTCCTTGTCTTTTTTGATGGATAAGATTTATCACTATTGTTGGTTAAGCATGGAAAAGTTAGTTCGTTCTTTGTCTGATCAATAGCTTCTTTATACATGTGTTAAAGTCTTTTTTATATAGATGATGACAAATGGTTGCTGGATGCTGGTGGTAAGTTTTGCATGTTTGTACACCTTCTCCAATTGTTAATGATGGATCATGGATGTTTTCTATTTTCATTATGATGCTTTGTAACTTCTTCTCCCCAATCCTGTGATTAATGATGCTTTTCAAGTGGTTGAGTCATTTCAAAGTTGAAAGTCTCTCATATTGTTAGTAAGTTGCTTCATGTCCTTTCTGTACTAGTAGTTTTATAAGGGTTCAGGCATTCTGCCAGGGGCTAAGGTTTTCCTCCTCTTTTGTTTTCCCAAGGATTAATTGACTTACCGGGGTACATTATTGATTGATGACTAGTTTGTCGATGAAATAGAAAATGGGAAGTATAACGATTGCTATATATATATATATATATTGGGACGGTTCAAGGGACACCCAAAAAAACACCCCAAATTTAAAATCTCATAGTTCCCGATCAAATTTTTATGATCCGAACCGTTCAATGTGTGCAGAATGTGATTTTAAAGGTGCCCGCATGAAATTAGCAAAAAAAATGACCAGAAAAGGCTTGATTTGAGCAGTTTTTATTTGAACCGTTCAATAAAAAACTGTTCGAAATTGTTCGGATCAAGCCCTTTCCGGTCATTTTTTTTGTTGATTTCTCACGTGTACCCTTAAAATCACGTTCTGAACACATTGAGTGGCTCGGATCATCAAAATTTGATCGGGAACTATGAGGTGTTTTTTTGGGTGTCTCTCTCTCTCTATATATATATACATATACGGGGCGGTTTCGGAAATAACTAATTAGACACTTAAAAAAAAACATCATAGTTTCCGATCAAATTTTAATGATCCAAGCTACTCAATGTGACCAGAACATAATTTTAAGGGTACTCGCGAGAAATCAGCTAAAAAAAACCCGTGAAGGGCTTGATCTAAACAGTTTTTAGCTTATATTTATGAATGGTTCAATTAAAAACTGCTCAAAACAAGCACTTCCTGGTCATATTTTTTGCTAATTTCCGAAGGGCACCTTTAAAATCACATTCTGCACATTGTACGGTTCCGATCATAAAAATTTGATCGGGAACTAAGATTGAGATTTAGGGTGTTTTTTTAGGTGTCTAATTAGTTGTCCCTTGAACTGCCCTTATATATATATATATATATATATATATATATATATATATATATATATATATATATATATATATATATATATATATATATATATATATATATATAACGGTTCCGGGGACACTTAAAAAAATCCTTAAAAAAAACCTCCAAATCTTAATCGCATAGTTTCCGATCAAATTTTGATAATCCGAGCCACTCAATGTGTTCAGAACGTGATTTTAAGGGTGCTCGCGAGAAACTGGCAAAAAAACTAACCTGGAAGGGCTTTGATTTGAGCAGTTTTTTATTGAACTGTTCAATAAAGTTCAATAAAAAATTATTCGAATGAAGCCCTTCCCGGTCTTTTTTTTGCTGATTTCTCATGGGCACCCTTAAAATCACATTCTGATTACATTGAGCGGCTCGGATCATTAAAATTTGATCGGGAACTTGGGAGAATTTTTTTTTAAGTGTCTAGAACCGCCTATATATATATATATATATATATATATATATATATATATATATATATATATATAAATAGACACACACACACTAAGCTTCATACGCAGATGTCCTCACTTTTACAAAATGCGGACGTCTGTCTTCTGCCGTTGGATCTCATCCAACGGCTCAGATTTTAAAAGGTAATTCGCGGGTTTAAAGTGATATGGGTTGGGTAATATCCTTCCCGGGTTCCCACACACAGGTTAGAACCCCCAAAAATTCCCTTTCACGCCTCATTTGAACAGACGATCGAAGATAGAGAAGAGAGGGAGAGAAGACGAACGAAGACAGACGACAAACGAAGACGCTTCATTTGTTCTTCAGATCCTTTCAAAACCTCACCTCCAAGTATATCTCGCTCTTGCCGTCTCACGAGCTCTCTCTCTGTTCAACCCCCAATTTTTAGGGTTTTTTTTTTCCTTTCGAAAATCTGAATTTTTTTTTCCGACAAGAACAACCCTTTCCCCTTGCAAATCTAATTTTTGTTTCGAAAATCTTATTTTGTTTGAAAATCTTTTTTTTCTGATTTATGTTATTTTTCCTAATTTATGCTATTTTTTCGAATTTATGTTATTTTTCCGAAGAACGAAGAACAAATCGAACGTGGGTACAACGTGACGGTGAAGACGACGCACCAAGGTTGATTTCTCTCTTTGACTAAAAAATTAGGGTTTTCGTTAACTGTTTAGTTTTTTTTGTTTTTTTTTAAATTTCGAGTTAGGGTGGTGATGATGAGAGTGAATCACATCTGGAGGAATATGTTTGTACACACCGGAATTTTTTTCTTTTCAGTTTGCTGTTTTTTCCCCCCTTCTCGAGTGAATCATGAATACAATAGGGTCATAGAATCTGTTCATTGGTTTGTTTGAAAATCAGAATTTTCGAACTGATTTGAAAATCTGTTCATGTCTATTTTTTTTCCCCAACCAGTTATGGAGACCGATCGACAAGAAGAAAGTGTTATGCCACCACCGACCGTCCAACAACCAAGGTCTGTCTCTCTTCCTCCCTCCTCGGGTTAAGAAATTTAGGATTGTAGTATGCAAACAGTGTCCATATTATTTTTTCTTTTGGATTGTAGTATGCTATGTAAATCATCTACGAATTCTTCATAAGCACTTTACACTCCCCAAGTTAAGAATGACCTCATACCCAAAATTAATCAAGAGTTTGATAGTTTACAGAAAGTTAAAGAATTTTACAACCGTTATGCTAAAGAAGGTGGATTTGGTACTCGATCACATTCTAGCAGAAAGAGTACAGCCGAGGTAAATGTAATCGTTAGGAAGGAGTTTTGTTGTTTCAAACAAGGGTTGACGGTCCAAAAAAGTACTCAACCAAACAAACGGCGTCAGGGGATAACTAGAGAGAATTGTCGTGCAAGATTGGCTGTTGTGAGGAAGGGTGAAAAGTATGTTGTTTCCCAATTTTTCGAGGGGTCATAATCACCCACTTACATCTCCGAGGAGGACGCATATGCTTCAATTCCATCGTAACGTGTCAACTGCCAAAAAAGCTTTAGTAGAACAATTGTCAGCAACAAATGTGCCAACTTGTCAACAAATGACTATATTTGAGTTGGAATCGAGAGGTCTTGAAAATGTTGGCTGCTCACAACAAGATTTGTATAATTATAAAAGGGATAAGAAGATGATGGTAGACGGACATGACGCCAATATGCTGTACGAGTATTTTCAATCTGAAAAAGTAAAGAACGACGGTTTTACTTTTACAATCGAGAAAGATGATGAGGATAGGATGACACATTGTTTTTGGGCAGCTGCAACCTCTAGAAAGTCGTACTAGTATTTTGGGGACATGGTAGTGTTTGACACTACGTATAATACAAACCGTTATTCTATGATTTTTGCACCTAGTTTAGGGGTTAATCACCATAGACAGACTACTCTTTTTGGGTGTGCATTCTTATGTAATAAAACAACTGAGACTTTTGAGTGGCTTTTCAAGAAATGGTTGAAAGCAATGCCTACAGGCCCTCCCAAAATGATCATAATGATCAGGATCTTGCAATGACAAAAGCAATTGCTAGTGCTCTTTTGAATATGCTTCACAGGTATTGCATGTGGCACATCACGAATGAGTTTTCCGAAAGAATAAGTGCATTAGTCTACAAAGAACATTATGAGGAATTCAAGAATTGTATATGGAATTCCGAGACTCCTGAACAGTTTGAAGTTGGATGGGTAGAGGTGGTAAAGAAATCTAACTTATCCGGTAATGATTGGTTACAAAACTTATACGAAATTCATGAGAGATGGGTTCTCGCATACGTGAGACACATTTTTTTTGCTCACATGACTAGTAGTCAAAGAGCCGAAATTACTCATTAATTCTTCAAAAGGTATGTGTCTAAAGAAAATTCATTGTTGGACTTTGTGACGTGGTTTGAGAGGGCACTTGCACGTATACGGTATAATGAGTTGGATAAGGATCATAAAGATGTCAATGAGAGGCCAAACCCATGGAGTCGACGATGAGTGAATTCTATACAATTGAGATATTTTACATGTTTCAAGATGAACTCTTTCAAAATATTGCTTATAAGGTGATGGCAACAAATGAGGACGAACATTGGGTTATGTACGTCGTTAATAGGATAAAGGGGAGTGGTTCGAGGGTTCGTGAGGTTGTGGTAGATAAGTCGTCAAACCATGTCAGTTGTAGTTGCAAGATGTTTGAATGTGCTGGAATTCCTTGTTGGCATATGTTGGCTTACTTTTGTAGAATGCAAATGGAAGATTTGCCTAATGAATACATCTTGCGGAGGTGGACAAAATCAGCAAAGGCGATGCGAGTTAGAGATGACTTGGGTTCGGGAATGAAAGAAATATGTGACACGTCTTTGTTAGACCGGCGATATAGACTCTTCCAACTTGCTTCTACTTTAATTGATGAGGCCATGGTAATTGAGGATGGAACAGAATTTGTGGTAGAACTTTTGAGTTCGGGTCATAAGAAGATGTGTGACATGAAAAAAGTAAGCCAAGATGGTGAAAGGAGTGCTATTCAAGTGCCGAATATTCGTGACCATTGTTTGAAAGAACCGCTTCAAGTGAGGGCAAATGGTTGTGGTAAATGACTCAAAGGAGGGAAAGAGAAGGCTGCCAAGAAGGCTAGGCATTGTCACGGTTGTGGGTTAACAGGGCAATCGCACGACAAAAGGAATTGTCCAAAACTTCTCAGCACGTATGTGTTTAATATTTGTAATGTAAATATAATTATTTCATTGTTTGCATTTTAATACTCTCTCTTTTTTTGTTAGCTCTTCGCAAAATGCTAGGTTGAATGACGAAGATGACAACGACGGCATTGACTATGCCGATGCCAATGATTGTAAGTGTTTATTATAAAATGCTTATAATATAACTTGCACGTTCTTCTATTGATAATATTGTCTATTCGGTTTGCAGGATGGATTTGTAATATTGTCTATTCGGCTTGCAGGATGGATTGGTGTAGCAGTTTGGAACTGTTGTTGTCACAGTTAGGACAACTACTAATGTTTCAAATGGAGCCCAACTCTAAGTGAAATTAGTGCTGTTGATATGGGTTTGTAAAATTGCATTCTGTGTATCCTTGTTGTGTCTTAATTAGTATTGGGCACATAATGAGAAGAGAAGTGTTTTGATTTCTTGGACTGAAATAGGGAGTAATGCATGGCTATCTGAATTCTGTAATGTAGGCGTTCACAAAGCAAATGGGTATATCCAATTTCCTCTTCTTTTTTTTTTTTTTTTTTGCTTTCGTATTGAGTTCATTATGAATATGGACAAAAGGTTACCCCTAATTGATGATGTAACTTTATGATTTGAAGTTCTTGTTAGCTTCATTTTCTGGTTAAGGTTGTGCCTCTAAAATTAAACAAAACAACACCATGTTTAGAAGAACGTATGAAAATTGCAGGATTAGATTAAACAAAACATTTGTATGAGCATCCACCTATAGAACACAGCCAACCAAAAGCTGGATAAGAAGTGCTAAAACATACGCCAACCATACACATAAATATCACATTTTGTTATATAGAAGCCGAGGCAAAGTTGTGACATTCCTTTCTCTCATACAGAAAAGCGGCATTCACCATGCCATTTCAGGAGTCAAAACAGCCCAAAACACCAGTAATTAGTCTTAAACCAACACCTACCACAACCTACTAGTATTACATTATACCAATTACTAAACTAATTGCCAAACGTATCTCACTTCAAGCTAGAAATTTTGTCAAACATAACCATTATATAAACCAACTAAAAGAAAATATACATCATGATCAACAAAATTAAAATTCCTATTATAGATCCAACTAAGAGCATTGCAATGTACACGCAATGTTTGGGCAGCTTGGAAAAAGTTTAGTCATCCATGTTAGCTTGCATGAGTACGAGCAAAGGTGGATAACCGGTCAGGAGTTGAGCAAGTTGAGGAGACAGTAATTGCACATTGGAACGAGCTTCAACATACGCAGTCCAAGCATTATTTGCCTCTTCCAATGAGGGATACTTTTTAAACATGGCCCCAAAGAAGCGAGTTACTTGTTTGCTACAAGCCATCCAACTATCATAGATTCGAGGGACTTTTCCAACAAAAACAACATAATATAACCTCTTTTCTGCCATTCCTAGAAAAAAATCAACTTGATAAGCAAATAAACAGAGAACAGGATTTTAGTACTTAACATGCATGCAAAAAATGAACAAAATTTCATCGATTCATCTGCAAACTCTAAAATCCAGTAAAATCATCTTCAACTCTTTTTGAATAAAATCACAACAAAGGAGGAAACTAAATATACTAAATCCTACCAGATCAAAATCAAAGAACAAGCCAGGCAACCATGGCAAGCTAGCTACATAGCTAATTATGCAATTGACACTACAAAAACTACGGACTTGGCTAACTAGCACAATTAGTGAGAAATTAGTACTATAAAAAGAAAAAAAAACCAGCAATGCCAATTAAAGAAAGAATCAAAACAAGCATCGATCGCGACCTCTTTGTGCAACTCTCGCTCCACAACAAAATCCACAAATTGAATTTCAATCTGATTTCCTGTTAACCCTAATTTCAAAAAATAATATAAATCAGAAAATTCTTCGGCTCAAAACTGATTCAACACAATAAAATACAACACATACACAGAAAAAAAAAAACCCAGAACATAGCCTAATTAGTTTAGAAGAGCAACATTTGGGTTTTTTGATTTTGTCACATTTAGCCATGCAGCTTGGAAAATTCTCTGGCTCAAAACAGATGAACTGAAACAAACTTCGTTAATTATCCAATTGAATACACAATTAGCAGTAAATAAACCGAGAGAGAGAGAGAGAGAGAGAGAGAGAGAGAGAGAGAGAGAGAGAGAGAGAAACCTTTAAGCATAATCAAATTTCCAAAAAAACAAAAACTCTAAACAAAAAACCAGATTTTCGATAACAAAAAAACCCTAAAAATTGGGGGTTGAACAATTTGACCGAGAAAGAGAGAAAGAGAGAGAGATACCTCGTCGTTCGTCTTCTATCTTCGGCGTCTTCTTTCTCTCTCTTTTCTCTCTGTTCGTGCGTCGTTCAAATGAGGCGTGAAAGGGGATTTTGGGGGGTTCTAACCCGTGTGTGGGAACCCGGGAAGGATATTACCCGACCCATATCATTTTAAACCCGCGAATTGCCCTTTTAAAATCTGAACTGTTGGATGACATCCAACGGCTCACAGCCAACGTCCGCATTTTAGGAAGAAAAGGGCGTCCTCATTAGATGGTTATTGTTATATATAGATATATATATATATATATATAGACACACACACACACACGTAAGAACTTATGTTGTGTAAAGGATAAGTATTGTTGATGTATTGATATGCGCAAAAATGATTTGATGTTGATGTTATTTGATTGATAAGAACAACTGGAGAATTTTATTACATTATAGATTTGGGGTTTTGTGACTTTCATATTGACATTGTAGAGATGAGATTATCTATTCTTATTTGATCCTTGAGTTGCAGGTGTGTTTTGTTATGTACTGAGATTAGAGAAATATTTGATGGTGAAGCTGTTTGATTAATGTGGTTAAGTGGTTGTAGTAAGAAAATTGGAAGGTGGATGTTTACTACAATGCAAGGGGTGGTAATGCAGAAACCCAACTAATGGATGATACTTTACTGCAATGCAAGGGGTGGCTTGTGTTGGTAATGCAGAAACCCAACTAATATGTAATACTTTTCTGTAACGCAAGGGGTGGTAATACAGACTGCAACACAAGGGGTGGTAATGCAGAAACCCAACTAATGGGTAATACTTTATTGCAATGCAATGGGTGGTAATGCAGATTGCAACGTAAGTTTGACACCCCATTTTTCGGTGGTTGGCGATACTGCAGGAAGCGTCCGGACGGAAGGGGGCAAGTCATGGTTTATAAGAAAAGATCCCTCCTACTTGTACAAGGCCTTTTAAAGCCGTGAGGGCAGGCCAAATCGCATAAGAACTTCACAGTTAAGCGTGCTCATCCTGGGATAATCCAGGGATGGGTTGTCACGCCCTCGATTTTCAACATAAATAAATATAGTTTTTCATAAATAAAACTCCTCACATTTTTTTTTTTTACATAATACCCCAAAAGAGTCCACCATGTCCTAGTCATTAAATTACATATCCAACTCTAAGAGTTTGAACAGATTACATCATTAAAAGAAATAGAATTAAAATTCTATTACATTCCCAAAATATGTTTTGCCAAAATGTCCATGAGTCTCATTTACCCCTTCTTCCGAAAATATGCACTAGAATGCATATACTTCACTCCATGCTACTGCTCCGGGATCACACCTGAAAAATGATAGGTTGAGCTACACTAGCCCAGTAGAGAAATCTACACAACCATTAGATGCAAATGGGAGGACAGGCAGAATGAACAAAATAGGTATGCTATGTCTCAAGTTCAAAACGGAATGGAAGATTATAGATATCTCACCGTCGTTCATGATAATACAACACCAAGGTTCTAGGCTAACCACAATATCCTATTCCGAATACTCCATCCGCTCCCCGACTTCACCTTAGTGATAACAACACACGTTTAAAGAAAACAATCTATCGATATATGTCTCTATGGTAGTGTTCGACAATCAATCACTTCTATTGTATATTCATCAACAAACCCTTACATTTACTTATATCAATCACCATTACAAAATCCACGTCACACGTCATAAACGAGTACTCTTCCCGAGCCGTTTGTGGAGTCCCGCTACTCCCTACAAGTACCTCCCTCATTATAGGAACAGAATCACATCACATCATATAGGTCACCGTACCATAATTCCTCCAATACACTTCACAACTCAACCATTGATCCCAATCACACATAATGAATTCACAACGAATAGTTATTCACATAGAAGTAGTTCGGATAATCTCATCTCAATCAACTTGCCATCATTATGTTATTAGTTTCTCATCACCATACAAGCACTCACATTTCAAGGGATATTCTCTCACAACAAATCATAGACTTCTACCTTACAACTCATGCAACCATACAAGTTACGCAAGAGACGTAGCACATATCAAACATAAGAAAAATGTATCATGTACCCGCGCCTAGCATTGTTTAACTTAAAGGAGTGTTCTACATGTTCGTTCCTCATATCGCATGTTAACACATACAATCTTAGCCCACCTGTATTCCTTTTGTTCTCTAAACCCTCATTTCGGTGTCAAAGGATTCATACGGAACCCAACGACCACTACAAAGCCTAGTATACCACTAGTCTCGTCAAACCACTCAATTAAGTACTTAGGAGACCTAAGAACATCCATTTCTCACCCAAACGATTCTAAGGAAAAGGATTTTCCAACATCTACGGACCTATCTATCTTATTTTGGCTACCAAATCTTATTGGTTAAGAATTAGGAGATGAGACCACCACCATTGGAAAGTAGACTTCCGGCACATGAATTTCGGTATAAAATTTACCCAAAACGGAGTTCGGATGAAAAAGTTATGCCCTTCCGAAGTTTTTTCAAAAATGCTGATTTTTCATTTCCTACCGGTAGGACACATTCTCCTACCGGTAGGAGACCAAAATTTCACGAAAATGACATTTCTGGACAGCTTTTCTACCGGTAGGGCCAAAACTCCTACCGGTAGGACTTGGGTTTTCAGCGCACGATTTCAGATTTCGCGAGAACAAGTCTAGCAACAAAACCGACGATTTAAGGTATGATTCAAACACCAAATCATCACATTAACACATAATAGAAGTGCGAAATCCCTACCTCAAAGATCAAAGCCGAACTCACGAACTCCGAGCAAGCCCTAGCTATCCTTGACCCGAAATCCACCGAGAACACCTCCTCCAAATTCCAGTCCACCGATACAAACTCAAGATCGTGGTTATTAGGTGAAGGAGGAATAGATCCCTACGGATTTGAGGAGTATTGAGCTTGAAAGAGTGAAAGAGCAAGAGAGAGAAAGAGTCGGACGGGAGAGAGAAAGAGAGAGAGGGGCGTGAGTTGTGTGGGTGTGTTTTGGGGAAAGTTTTATCCTCCACACTCACACACTCCCTTATATATATATGTACACATAGGCAAAGCATATTAACACCCCCAAACTTTCAAATTCGAGCACATTGAACCCAATTCACATATTCACATCATATTTCTTTTTACGTAAGCAATTATACAACATCAAATTTATTGAAATAAAAATACGGGTCTCTACATGGGTGACCTCACTGGGAAGTCTATGGGCTTTGGGCGTCCAAAGCGGACAATATTGTACAAAGATGGAGCGGGTCGTTGCAGTAAGAGGTGGGTAATGCATACTATTGTGAGTAAATTACGAAATGATGTCGTTGTTCATACTATAGTTGCATGTCATTATTATCTAAAATAGAGTTTGTGATTTATGAAGAGAGTTGGGAAAAATGGAAAGTTTTATATGAAAATGGTTTTGATAACCGATAAGTGTTCATATGAGAAACAGTGAACTCTGCACTTGAGTTGGTAACTTCGACTATTTGAACCGTCAATACTTGCTTTATTTTCCTTTCTTATAGACTTTCCATTCATTGTAACTCATTGTCTTGATATCAGTTTGGGTAATTGTTTGGTATGAATGCAGGTTTGATACTTTGTGGTGTAATCCATGGTGGGAGGTTTAAAGTGGTCCTTGCACCTTAGATTTATAAAGGAAAACAAAGATAAGAGATTTTGAGTAAACGAGAACTTGTTAAAGGGGGATACGATAGAGAATACCATAGAGGATAACATGAGTATTGAAAGGTTGATTTGGGAATGAGTGTGAGTCCTTTGATGTTGTAACGTGGTATTATTCGAAGCATGTGTTTTCTCCCTCTTATGTGTGGTGTATAATTTGGATGAGGGGTTGGCTAGAAAAAATAGAACAAGAAAGAGAAAGTGGTTGTTAACCCATAGTGTTTCCGAATAGCAGCAAAAGGAAATGTAGTAATATGAATTGATGTGGGTACGAGCAAACTGAAACTTTAAGAAGAAGATGTGTATGCGTGCGTGCAGTTCTTGTGAGTGAAAAAGAGTCAATATTTTCTAAAGTAAGGATAACGTAGAAGTTCTTCCTTTAATCAAAAGATTTTTGTTCTTATTAAATTGTTTTCTTGGCACTTATCATCCCATTAGGAGCATGTAGAGTTGGTTAGAAATTTTTCTACTGGGCTAGTGTAGCTCAACCTTTTAATTTCAGGTACGATCGAGAGTCAGTACATATCTTGGAGTGCTTGGTGCATGTTCAAGCATTCAATGAAAGTTAGGTTGAAGGGGTTGTTTTATCATCTTTGTAAATCATATTTATTCTAAGATAATGTACTTGTAACTTTATTTTCATTTTTGTTTGGACCTCAAAGAACTATAGCAAATTTAATCTTTTTGTGATCTATCCATCTATGAAAAATTTGGGCTAGAGTCCCTATATTGTGATATTTTGTGGGAGTTGTGTAGGATATTGCAATAATTTTATATATGAAAGTTATTAATAATTGTGTTTAAAAAATCAAGGGTGTGACACCTGATATAGCCAGTGTTGTGGCAATAATCACACCAGAGTGACTCACGATCAATACCACTTTGTGGAACAAGTCCATCACTAAAACCAAACTAACCCTGAGGAATGACAATCAAGGCAGAACGATCAAAAGTTAGAGTATGCACCATAGCACCCCTTCTACTTTCCTTCTGCTAAATAATGACATATGCCTCTCCCAAAGATGAAAACGGAACACGACCCAACACCTGCACTCTAATTGGATCATATTCCATATCAAGGCCAACAAGAAAGTCATAAACACGGTGTTTCTTTAATCTCTTCAGCCAATTAGCAGTATCAACAAAACAAATAGCCTAAAACCCCTGATAATAATCAAATTCCTGCCATGTTCCACCTCATGTCAACAAAGTACACAACGACGAATTGATGATTTTGTTCCAATGTACGGAGTCTCTTCCTCAACTCAAAACAATGTGCATCATTACCCTGTTGAGAATAGGTTTGGACTGTAGTAGTCCAAATCTTATGTGGAGTGTCAAGAAGCAGAAAAGTATGACGAATATCAGCTCTCATAGAATTAAACAACCAGGTCATGATTAACGATTTCTAAGATTTAAATTTCTTGAGTTCGACAGCCTTAACAAGTGGAGTAACAGGGCCCTCAATGAACTTTGACATCCCTTTGGCCTCAATAGCCAAAGTAAAAGTACGAGACCAAATCAAATAGTTAGTACCATCCAACTTAACATGGCAAATATCCAGAGGACAGTTGTCCAGAGTCCCTACACGACTCAATTCATCCTTTGTACTAGCGGAAGCCTTTTGTTTATCCTCCGACATTCTAATGGACAAACAGTGACAAACTACTAACAAGGTGTCTGGAAAAAAGAAAGTATCCCAAGAAAACTTCAAAAAAGAACAGAAATGACCTTGGATGATCAGGCCTAGTGGATTTTAGAGGAAAATTAGCAATAGTTTGCAAAGTACGAGTTGGTCCAGTCAGTTTTGAAAAAGCCCGATCAATATAATATCTAAACCAACTGTTTCGAGTGCTAAAAAACCTGAAACAAAGGCTAGGTTGCTGGTCTAAGCTCTGAAATCGATAGGTCTTGTCTTCTTTGGCACCGAAAACACTTAAAGGTCCCCACCCAGTCAACTGCTGGACCTCTCAGGATCTCCAATGGTTAGAAAGAGCAGCGCTAGTGGTTGGCGAGACTAGTGGTGTTGTCGCCAGATATAGTCGGTGGGTGGGTGTACTGTACCAGTGGTCATCGACGAGTGAAAGAAAAAAGAATACCATGTAAAGTTTGACGCTAGAATTAAGACCCAAAAGTTAGAGTTGTTTTCTCATTACGTTAAGTTATACAAGAGTAAAGAATTAATTACACGTTGCACCCTTATCTACTAATCTATTTACATAAGAGATTAATTATAAACTAATAGCACACTACACCCATAACTTAACAGTTCATGAAGTTCATTTTTTGGTCTTTGAGTGTGTCAAATCATTTCGCAAGTGTAAGATTCAGCAATTGCAAGAATGTTGGATCTCAAACTTCTCTCTCCGCCTCAATAACTCTATGCAACTCTCGATTATGACATCCACTTGGAATTACTATAACTTTGTACTAGGTATGTATGATCACATCTTATCAGGAAGAGAGCATGTTGAACCACTTCAAGAAAGAAGAGACAAGTAATTCCCAAAATCATTAGAAGATGCATAAACTCCATTATACCAAGGTTGCCTAAATTAAATGATCAAAAAAAAAAAAAAAAAGGTTGCCTAAACTACACAAAGTTTTCAGCAATTGTAACTTTGTACAAGCTTAAAACTGATCATGGCCTCATGGGTGGACCGATGACAAGTTTGATGGTCTTCTGGAGAAACTATGTGATATATTCCTTGCGGATATTGTATTGCTAGACTCTATACACAGTTAGAAATTTCTGAAAGCATTTCAACTGGGTTACGAGAAAATCCATGCTTGTGTGAAGCATTTCAACATATGTATTGCTACATATGTTCCTTATGGATAACTTGGCTGCTTATTTTTGTTTGTACACATATGTATTGCAAGGCATGCTTCACATATGTATTGCTACATATGTTCCCTATGCTTGATTAAGATGATTACACATATTATGTTTAGGGCTTAGTAAATAGTACGTCACTCCTCAAAAGAGTATTAGTTTGGTTAAAGATACAAGTATCTTGCTACAGAGGATAGGTAGAAATGGAAGATTGCAGAATAAACATGCTTCTACTAGTAAGACCCAAAGTACCCAAGTCTGTTTTTAACCTAGTTGTTTCGTTTTGCCCTTCGTCTTACAGGTTTTTTCCTAAATCATTGGAGACCAGTTTAGACAACCACATGGTTTTTAACATAGTTTTGTCCTAAATCTTTGGCGAGCTGATCCATAAAACGATGATGTTGATGTGCCTCTTGCTTGGGATATAGTGTTGACCGTTGAAAGGAGGAATCAACACTATTGCAGGTATCCTAAAAAGATCTACAGAATGGAGACGCTTGGTCAAATCCATAAGCCCTCCTTCTATGTATGTTTGTGAGGTTGTGACCTACCTTTCTTGCTTCCCGATTGCTTAGTTACACACCTTTGTGAGTTTTTTTTATTGAACTTCCCTTTGATAACTTATACGCAAGTACTAAGCAATATTTTAGGTAATTCTAAGATATATTATGCATCTGATGATGCACTTCTGTAGTGATCCACTTATTCAATTATGCTTGTGCTTTTATAGTAAGAATACTTTTGTGAATCATGAGCTTATTCTACACCCATCTATTGATCCAAAATTTTGTACCACAGGAGAATCAAGAAGATTGCATCAATTCCATGTGCTTGGCTTTGGGAGGCAAGAGAGACCATGACATTTCAACAAGCTTGTAGCATAGGAAATTTTCAAGTAAAGAACTCAATATGTTGGTTAGCTTGTTCATGGCTACCTTTGGTAACATTGGACATCTTGGTACTCTATGAATCCATTGTAATTTTTGTAACTCTTTCATGTAATTTGTGTTTTTGAGTTGTTTCCAAAGTTGGTATAATGAATACTTGCCCCCATGAATGAATTTGTTTAATTACAATGGCAACATTGAAGTTTTAAATTACAATTTGTGTTTTTTTAAAAATTATTTCACAATTGGTGTTGGATGCAATAAAAAACAATATTAGATGAGTGGTGCAATGACAAACATGCTATTAAAAGAATCTCAAACTTAGCATGCAAAAAATGCTATTTAAAGTATTCCAAACACAACATTCTGAAAAATGCTATTAAAAGTTTATCGTAGACAGCGTTCAAAAAATGCTATTAAAAGTATGTCAAAGACAACGTTCAAAAAACGCTATAAAAAGTTTATCAAAGACATCGTTCAAAAAATGCTATTAAAAGTATGTCAAAGACAAAGAGCAAAGAAAGCTATAAAAAGGTCGCATACCATTGCAATGAACTCTATTAAAGTCGACTTTTTAATAGCATTGGCTAATACAGTGTTCTCCGGAGCGCTATCTATGATATTCAATAGCGTTTTTCGCATGCTATTAAATTTGATTTTTGTTGTAGTATAAGGTTCTTATGGAGGCATGACAAAAACCAAAAGCTATATATTCATCATGGACCTCCTACCCCCTCCCTCTTGACATGGTTTTGTTCTTTGCCTTTCATTTGGAACCACTGCCACATCTTTTAGGACGATGCGATTGATATGATCATTGATAAGGAAACTTTCTTTAAGACTTGTGGCTCAGCCTCCTCTAAGTATGGTCTACTTTTGGTTCTGGCCTCATAGGAGTGTCGCTCCATGTAGCCCAAAGGTGCCTTCAAGTTGGAAGTTTCATGCACCGTCTTACAAGTCCATCCTAAAAAATGTTCACATTTGACGTGGGATACCAACATGCCTACCTCAGCGTAGGCATGATCTTGACTCTGACACCATGAAAGATCCATGTTCTAAATCTCCTGGTATGTAACATTTGTTTTGGCCCAGCCCAACTGAGAGCCTCAAGGGTTTGTCCCTCTAATTGGCAGACCAGTGCCTCATCCTCAATGCTTTTGATGTGAGTTCATTTATTCCTTTTGCTACTTGAGATTTTACGGAAATTTCTGTCTGAGAACATGACAGAAAAGAAGTATACGGGTGTTTTGGTTAGCAACAGAAACGTTCCAAATTAATTGTTTGCAAAATCATTAGGTGAAGTATACACATCTGTGGAAAAGGAAATTAAAGGATAGAAACAAATCTTCTTGCAGTCTCTGTTGTCTTTACTCCTTTTGGTCAACTAAGTTTCAACCATTTCCATGTCAAAAGGAACTCAATTATTCAACTAGAGGCACATTCCCAAATAGGCAAATACACCAAACCACACCATACTTGTTATTGATCCACTGCAACTTTGTTGACGTCACAGGGCAAAAATTGATGGCTTTTTAGTTGCTTACACGGTGGGTAAACTTCAATTAGGCACAATCCTAGGGCAGTGTTCAGTTCTCCTTGTTGATCGTACGACAAATGGTCTTCTTTGATTTCTTTCATAATGGTTACACAAGTTCATTTGGTCGCATAGCTGAGGCAGTTTTTGTTGTTGCAACAGTTGGATATGCTGCTAAAAGGTTTGGGTTTCACTCAAAAGAAAGCAGATTCACAAGTCAGATGGGTTGTTCTTAACACCATCCTAACGTTGCGTCGCCACGAAGGAGCATGGGCGAAACTAGCCAAGGCCATGTCTGAGGGAAGATCTGTGGGCTTTTGCATATGTTATTGAGAAAACTATAAATGTTGCTTACATTTAGGTTCAACTATGTTTTGGCACATCCCCCGCAATCATTTCCCCCCTCCTCTTGTAGGAAAACTGTAATTAATCTCTCTCTCTCTCTCTCTCTCTCTCTCTCTCTCTGAAATGTAGAACCTACTTGTTCACAAAAGTAAGGCTAATCTTTTGCTCTTTTGGGAATTACTTGTGTTTTAGATGATTTAAGTATTAGTTTGTGTGGTCTTTCAGAAAATAGTTTTGTTTTAGATGTTTTGAATATGAGTTCATGTGGTGTGGGACTTGTTGAGGAAATGGACAATGAAACTATTGAAGCATTGGCTGAAAGTGAGTAGTGTGTCAAAAATCTATTTTGGGAAATCGGAGTAACACATTGCACCAATCTGTATGACGTTTAGATAAGAATTTTGGGAGAATTTTTCATAAGTCCATTATAGCACTTTTCAAACCCATCTAGTCCACTTCTAAATTCTGTAACCTCCTAAGTCCACTAACCTATTAGTAAAGATATAATAACCCTAATTAGTCTAATATACCCCTCCTTTCAAAAAAAAAAATTGCCCCGTTTTTTTCTCAATCTCCGTATTTTCCTCCATGTCAAATATATCCATTTACTCCCATTACAAAACTCGTCCACCCTCCCCCCCCTCCCCCCCTTCCCCCCCTCCCCCCATTTCCAAAATGAACCAGAGAGAGGAAAAAAAAAAGCCATTGACCCAACGAACCAGACTGAGAGTCCTTCATCGTCGTCGGGCTTCTTCGTCGCCGGTCCTTCTTCGTCATCATCAGCCCTCCTTCATCGTCGCCCTCCTTCGTCAATCGCGATCGTTCACCAACGATCGCACCTGTTCACCCACGTTCGTCTCCGTTGCGCTTGTCGCCTTTGATTCGCCCTCGTTTCAGTCGGACGCCGTTCTTTGCCTTCGTCAGATCTAGTTGCCTTCATTTCAGTGATAGTCGCCGTTCTTCGCCTTCGTTTCTCCATCGCCTTCGTCAGATCCTACAATGCAATCGATACACCAGGTATGTTTCTCTTCGTATATATGGTTATAAACCTAAGTTATTTGCCCTGTGATTGAGGGTTTTGTACACAGCATCCTGGGGAAAATTTATGATTGGTATTCGTCAACTCTGAGACCCTGTTCTGAGTAGATTATGTTTCTCATCGTATATATGGTTATATAAATGGTTTGGCTCAGTTAAATTAGGGTTTTGATTGCGAGTAGATATAGTTATATCAAACTCTAATCGGTTAGGTATTGGTTAAGTTAAGATAAGGTGTTGATTGTGAGTATATATGGTTATATCAATCTTTGATCTGGTATGGTATAGTTGAATTAAGTTAGGGATTCGATTGATAGTATATATGGTTATATCAATGTTGGTAACTGAGTACAGTTCAAGGTATATATAGGAACTCATTAGTAAAGCACAATTGGACAATTAATAATATATAACATTATATGTGACTATTTTATAAGTTTATATATGGTTATATATTCAGGTCTATAAACCGCTGCGCGGACCAATTCAATAACGTAAATATATATGGTTATATATGATATACTGTATCATTTTCATTGTATTGCAACAACATACAAATATTACATGTTCCATATTAGTTTTGATAAAATATTATATATGATCAGTAGACTTGCGGAAGGTTATATATCATGTTTTCACCTTAAATATATATGGTTATATATATGACATAATGTTACGTGTTTTATTAATGTCTTGCTGGCTTTGGATTGTTTTTGTTCTGAATCTACTTTATTACCATGCTAGTGTTTAGGTTATATATATTTGCATATGTTTAACTCTATGTATTTTTGCAGGAATGAGAAAACCAAATCAGAAAGATAAAAAGTTGGTACCTGTGGAACGAACATATAATGTCCCGCCAATAGCAAGGATAGATCCTCCAGCACGGATGAACTGATGAGATGGTGATAGAGAATGACTGAGATGGTGTCATTGGGACAATTTTTATTTTTATTTTTTATTTTTTGTGGGGGTTTGAACAAACTTTGTCTTCGATGGTTCGAACATTAATGATGTTTCATTTTGAACAAGTTTTGACTTGCCCACTGACTTAGGTCGTACATTTTGGATAAATTGAAATTGATGGCATGTTAAGGTTTGATACTGCATTGTATATAATGTTAAAATGTGAGCTGATGAATGAGTATATAACGTAAAATGTAAGTATCTCACAATAACTGTGAACTGATGAACGAGTATATAATGTTATACA
Source organism: Rhododendron vialii (assembly GCF_030253575.1). Taxonomy (NCBI): domain Eukaryota; kingdom Viridiplantae; phylum Streptophyta; class Magnoliopsida; order Ericales; family Ericaceae; genus Rhododendron; species Rhododendron vialii. Next base: position 29,524,502 of record NC_080561.1, read on the forward strand.
ACGTTATATATGTACAATAACGTTATATTGACATTATATAAGGTTAAACCTAAACAACCAAAAATCATTTTAGGTTTGCATCATTAATATCGTTATATGTGATTTTCTGTCATGAGTGAATGAGTACATAACGTTAAATGCGAGCTGATGAATGAGTATATAACGTAAAATGTAAGTATCTCATGTTAAATGTGAACTGACAAACAAGTATATTACGTTCAGATGTAAACGTAAGTATCTCATGTTATATGTTCTTGTAAGGCATAAAGTCCACTACGTTATATATAGTGTATCAGAAAAAAAAGAATCTTCGACTGTTATATAACGTTATATAAGTACAACAACGTTACATACGAATCTATATCAAGATCAGTATATCCGTGATTGGCGTGATCAACATTCCAAATAGAGAGAGACGAGAGAGAGAGATACCCGTGATTGGCATGATTTGCAAAACTAGAAGGGATAATGAGAGGATAATGGGCTAAATTGATGGGATTTTGATTTCAAAACTAGAAGAGATAAAGGGAGGATAATAGGCTAAATTGATGGGATTTGAATGGAAGGGTAATTCTGTCAGGCAATAATTCTCTTTTTAAATGTAGTGGACTTTATGCCTTACCAAATACATATTAGTGGACTTAGTGGGTTAGAAACTTGATCAGTGGACTAAGTGGGTTAGAAACATGCTATAGTGGACCCTAGGCTAATTTTTTATATTATAATTTAGTCTTACATAGATCCCGTCATTGAGCAACAAATACCATGTCACGCAAGAGCCTCACGCGGAATGAAATGAACTTACTTTGAATAGATAGGAAAATTCTTTAAAAAATTGATGGAAGGTCCACTATAGCATGTTTGTAACCCACTAAGTCCATTTCTAAATTTCATAACCCCTCTAGTCCACTAATATAGTTATATAACCTAATAACTCTAATTTACTTAAAAAGAAATAATTTTCAAGACCAAAAAACCCTTCTATATAACATATAAAGAGAAAAATCCTAGATCACAAAATAGATCTGAGCCTCCCCTCCCCCCCCCCGGTGAACCATCCGCCTCCAAATTCTCCACGTCGCCACTGCCCATAAAGGTAATCCCGAACTCGGCGACCATTACCCACAAAATCCCACTTCCAAATCTTTGAGGAATCTCTTGGAAATCCATCTCGACAAGAAATCCTCCATCAGTTTTTTTTTTTCCAAAACCTTTTTTTTTATTTTTATGATCGAATGTTCGAGTCAGTTTACTTACTTTGAATAATCTCCGACTCAAGAATTATAGACAGGCAAACCTCCATCCCAGATTTAGCGCGTTTGGCTATAGTGAGATTCCGCGACCGCTACCAGTAAAATCTCATTTCGAAATCATCACGGTAAGAACTAAGAAACCCTCCATCTATATTTTTTCCTCTACAAATGTTCTAAAGTTTTTGGAATAAATATATAAGGTTATATTTGTGTTTTTCATTAATCACTTATTGATTTAGTCCGCGAAACGGCCTCTCCGACTTGCTTCTGATATATTTGGAGTTTTTTGAATAAATATATAAGGTTACATATGTGTTTTTTCTAGGGCTAGACATATAAGGTTGGAACAAGTTGTGTTTTTTGAAAAGAAAAAAAAAAGGTTATATGTGTGCTTTTCGTGTTACAAAAAAAAAATATTTTTGTGTATTTTTGTTATTTAACGTCATTTTTTTAAAACATTCTCAATTAGAGAGAGATATAATAATCGATAACATTATATTGTTATATATAACATTCTAGATTAGAAATGTTCTATGTTATTTAATAAAGGAAATCCCGAACTCGGCGACCATTACCCACAAAATCCCACTTCCAAATCTCTGAGGAATCTCTTGGAAATCCATCTCGACAAGAAATCCTCCATCAGTTTTTTTTTTTCCAAAACCTTTTTTTTTATTTTTATGATCGAATGTTCGAGTCAGTTTACTTACTTTGAATAATCTCCGACTCAAGAATTATAGACAGGCAAACCTCCATCCCAGATTTAGCGCGTTTGGCTATAGTGAGATTCCGCGACCGCTACCAGTAAAATCTCATTTCGAAATCATCACGGTAAGAACTAAGAAACCCTCCATCTATATTTTTTCCTCTACAAATGTTCTAAAGTTTTTGGAATAAATATATAAGGTTATATTTGTGTTTTTCATTAATCACTTATTGATTTAGTCCGCGAAACGGCCTCTCCGACTTGCTTCTGATATATTTGGAGTTTTTTGAATAAATATATAAGGTTACATATGTGTTTTTTCTAGGGCTAGACATATAAGGTTGGAACAAGTTGTGTTTTTTGAAAAGAAAAAAAAAAGGTTATATGTGTGCTTTTCGTGTTACAAAAAAAAAATATTTTTGTGTATTTTTGTTATTTAACGTCATTTTTTTAAAACATTCTCAATTAGAGAGAGATATAATAATAGATAACATTATATTGTTATATATAACATTCTAGATTAGAAATGTTCTATGTTATTTAATAAAGGAACATATAACATTATATATGACCTTTGTACCGTGTAACGTTATATATGAGTTTTTGTCATATATAACGGTATATGCTCCGTTGTTGATCACTTATTGAATTGGTTCACGTAGTGGCCTCTCCGACTTATACATGAAAATATGTGATTTGAAACTCGGTTAGTGATGTGGTTTGGCTATAGATGATCTTCTCTACTGAGACATACTTCCTTCATCCCATAATATTTGTCCGATCCGCAAAATGAAGACTATAAAATAATGTATTTCTTTCAAGAAAAAGTTTAAATTTTTTTCATAAGTTAAAAGAACTCGTCAAGATCTAGTAAATTGTTGAATTTTTTTCCAACTTTTCTTGCAAAAATTGTATTATTTTTACGTCCCCATTTTGCGGATCGGACAAATATTATGGGACGGAGGGAGTATATGTTATATATGACAATTTGTCCTTGGTACCTAATTTTGTCCTGTAAAACTCCAAAACAAAGGAACTAATAACGTTATATGTTCTTTTATTGAATTGGTCCGCGCAGCGGCCTCTCAAAAACACATATGGATATATCCATATATGATTATATATGATTATAACGTTTATATATATATATATATGAGCTTGTATTGACATGAAAAAAATTTCAATTTGCATAGAGAACATATAACATTGTATATAAGATTTTGTCCTGTAAAACTCGAAAAAAAAGAAAAGAAGAGAGGAACTAATAACGTTATATGTTCTCTTATTGAATAGGTCCGCGCAGCGGCCTCTCAAAAACACATATGGATATATCCATATATTATCAGAAGCAAGTTGAAGAGGCCGCTGCGCGAACCAATTCAATAAGTGATGGACAATGGAACATATAAAATTATATGTGAATTTCTGTCATGTGTAATATGTGATTTTTCTAAGGTTAGACATATAATATTATATCTCGTTTTCGAGATATATTAATATTATTTATGTTGTTTTGAATATGCATATATGTAGATATAGAGGTTATGAGAATGCTATTCGGAGGCAGAAAATCACAAATTTTGAAGGTTTTGATGAAAAAACGGTGAAAAAATGAAGCTCGACCCCTTGTGGCTTCATCAATATTCAATTTGGGATCCAAGCCGCGACTGGAAACAAGGATAATGGTGACATGATATGTGAATATATAATGTTATTTTTTGAGATATATAATATTGTTGGAAAGATGTGATGTTATTTTGAGAACATATAATTTTATATGTCATGTTTTGTGAAATTTAGAACTACAGAAGCTCAGATATAATGTTATATATTTTATTTTTTTGGTGAGATTTAGAACTATAGAAGCTCACATATAATGTTATATGTTCTGTTTTATTGTTTTGTGAAATTCAAAACTGCAGAAGCTCAAATATAATGTTATATGTTCTTATTCTTTTTTTGCGATATTTAGATATTCAAAAACTCACATATAATGTTATATGTTTTGTATGGACCAGCAGATAACGTTAAAGACTAAAAACAAGAAAAATTAAAAAGAAATGTTACATATTAGAAATTTTTTGCCACATATAATGTTGTATGTTAGAAAATTTGTATCACTCATATAATGTTAAAAAATCAATACAAGAAAACTAGGAAAAAACAATAAAAAATTGGTAAAAAGAGAATTTGTCACATATATAACGTTAAATGTTAAGTGTAGCGGATTCAATAAAAAAAATTTAGAAAAATGAAAAAATACATTTTTTATTACACATATAACATTATATGTGGCGTGATAGCAACAGCAACGGCGGCGGCTTGATTGCAACAAAAACCAAAAAAATTGAAAAAAATACATTTTTGTGTTAGCCAAACAAAACCTTTGTTTCTTAGGTGAGGTATTTTTGTCATTCAAATTATTAGTGGACTTAGTAGGTTATGAAACTTAGAAGTGGACTAGATGGGTTTGGAAACTGCTATAGTGGAGTGGACCTGTGCAAATATATATATATATATATATATATATATATATATATATATATATATATATATATATATATATATATATTCTCTCTCTCCCTAAAAAGAATCGGTTTTCCAAAGGACAATTTTCAATTTCGGACCAATTTGCCCTTTAATTTCTGGTATTTTACAGATTAACCATCGATTCCTCCGGAAATCCTTGAATCGGTTTTAGACGCTACTCCTATAATTCAACACTCACCCACGCCCGTACCCTAACCCTATCGTCTTCTCCGTCCGCCATCGCCGCCGAACATCACCACTCCGTCTGTCGTCGTCGATCTCCGGAGTTTTCCGGCCGTAAGTCTCTCTCCTCTCTCTCTCCCTCTCTCTCTCTCTACGTTAGCAATAACTGTTGTATAAATGGGATTCGTTTCTTTTTGTAGATAAATCAGTTTGGTTGTTTTGAACTAAGAAGAAGTGGGGTTTGCTCTAGACCTTTTTCTTAATCTGATTGTGCTTCCCTAACAGTATTTGTTGAGATTTTGGTTCATCTTAGATTTTTTCTCTCTGTTTTTCAGTTTGAGATGAAACTGTTGTATAAATGGGATTTAGTTCTCTAGATGTATTGTTAGTTGGTTGTTTTGAATTGGCTGGCTTGTGAATTTGGACAATCAATAACGTAGTTGCCAATAAAAAATAATAATCAATAACGTTGTTCAAATGGGTCTATTTTGGTTTGGTCTATCAATTTTTTGTTGCTTGATTGGTCTTGACTGAACCGCTTAAGGGAGAGAATCGGTTACCCGTTCGGTTCGGGGAATACTTGAACCCTATTTGGTTCAGGTATGGGAGAAGTCCCCTCCCCCGTTTGGTTATCGGGGCGGATTCGGCTAGGGTAGTCATATCAGGTACGAAAATGCCCATATCCGCCCAATTCGCCCCGTTGCCATTTCTATACATATAAAACCATTGATTCCTCCGCAACTCTTGCAACTGTGTTTCAAACGAACCCTTTTAAATTTCTTCACAAAAAATTCCACCTGATCAACTATTGCAAATTCCACCTGATCAACTATTGCACGGAAATTGTTTCCCCGCCAATCTGGGAAAGCAGCTTTGAAAATTGATACAACGATGACGACAATTTCGTCTTCAGTGTTCACCATGTTGTCTCCCCCCATTATGCCTCATCTTCAAAGGTGTTCGTTGTTTGGTTTCAAAGGGAGACAACCCATCAGTACCACAATCGATGCCCTTTCCAACAACGGCGCCATTTATCGCGGCGCGGCTTCGTGTAATGCAGTTGAAGATGCTCACAGACGAAGAAGCAGTCCTGAATCGCTGTTTTGTTATGATAAGGCTATACCGGAGGAGATAATTGAGACGCCAGTAGGTTTATCTTTAACAAAGAAAGTAATTGGAGATAACCCCAGCTGCCCTGATTGCCAAACCAAAGGGGCTGTCCTTTGCCGCACTTGCTCTGGTTCTGGCTTATATGTTGACTCTATATTGGAAAGCCAGGGCATCATTGTCAATGTCCGATGCTTAGGTTGTGGTGGAACTGGTAATATTTTGTGTTTAGAATGCGGTGGCCGTGGTCATGTTGATCTTAATTGATTTCCAAGGTTGTGGAGTTAGTGGGACGATTATTTCCGCAATGGCCTAGGTCATCTCAGTCTGTATTGGACTTAACTGAGTTTTGAGAAAGCATTAAGGAATTCTCAGCAATTGCAGCCCCCTTGTTGTTTGATTTCTGCTTTCTTGCTCAATCAGTCCACATTTGCAGTATTTCCCTTATTTAACTTGTAATTTTTCTTGTTCTTGTTTGCTTTGTATTTAGTATTTGGGTCTGTACTCAGTTATTTCATGTATTGACTCTTTTATATATCTATGAAGCTCTTTTTTTGATGCAAAAAAGAAGAAAAGAGCATCCACACCAGTCTTCCTTAATTTTGAACTAAATTTGGGAGAAAAAGTTACTTTTCTACATAAGCAAGTCGCTTTTTCAAATGTCTTCTACATCTCTATAATAAAACAGCACATTTTATTTTCCTAAAGTGTGTATGTGTCACTCTCTTATTGGCTGAGATGGTCTCTATAAATCTTGGCCATTTATTTGCTCCTTCTCATCTAAAGAGCAGACCCAAGTCATCCAATACTTTTCAATCGTGGAGATTCATGCGTACAAATCTGTTTATCCTGAAACAGGATCATGCTTTCAAATTTCAAATCAAAACCCACGGCCACGAGTAATAGAACAATTTATTTGCTCTCTCTCTCTATCCCTCTCTCAAACCCCCCCTTCTCCCATCCCCCTTCTCCCTTGGTCTCCCATGGAACCCATAGCACCACGGTACCATCTTCAGGTTTTCCGAAGTAAATCCTTACATTTAGTTCTGTCTGGATGAGGGAAGGCAACTCTGTTCCATCAATTGTCCAGGTACATATATCGTTAATATTGAATGTTGTTCGAATTTTCTTTTATGGGTTTCCTTCTATGACTTATATTTCTAAATTCTAATTGTGTCAGGCTACAGTGTCAGGAATAAGGGTGAACTTTGGAATGCCCAGTTTGTTTAGGAGAAGAAGATTCAGTGAGCTTGAGAAAGATGGTTGTCATTCTAACATTCAGCTAACATAAAGCACATAATTGAATTGGACTGGGATATTTGTTTCTATATCCAGATTTTGAGATATTGTTAATGTGCTCTGATTTCATATTTGTTTCTACTTACCTTGTGAGAGATTATCAAAAGTTGAACTGCTTACTAAGATGTAGAATGTTCTCTACTCTACTGTGACACTAATAGGGACTTCCTTGCATGCTAACCATGTTAGGTAACATTCAATATTCATTTCAGGTGACGAGTTCTCAAAGAAGCAAGCTGCTCAAGAATCTACGATGAGGAAATTGAGGGCACAGGTATGCAACCCGGTCTACTGACTTTCTCATTGGTTATCTGTTTCTGTAACCACTTTCACTAATTTATTGCAAATCGTGTTTTGTGGAAGCTAGATTAGAGAGCTTGAAGAGGAGAAGAAAGGACTTACTACAAAGCTACAGGTAAATTTGTTATATCCATATGCCTTCTTTCAAGCTATTAATTTGTGCCATGGAATTATTGAACAGAAAAATGTTGGTTCTATCATTTTGTACTGTGAATGATGTGTAGTGTGTACTCTTACTGCATTGGTCATTTATGCACTCAGCTTCCCTTGTCAAAAAAAAAAAATGTAGTAGAATTGGTCGTCTCTATATTTGCTTTGCTTGGCCAAAAAGTTGCCATATAAGGCTCCGAGTGCTTGTCATTACCCATGTAAAAACTTGCCATTCAAAAGTTAGCTAAACATTTCCATCGAGAACTTTGAATGTCGTACCTGTGTCTTTGAGTTTGATAACCCCCTTCGGTAAGTGGAGAGACAGATGCTAACTTGAATTGTTGATTCCTAATTGGTATTTTATCTCGTTATTTACTCCATTCCAAAGTTGGTCGCTACGCTTTGATGAAATTTGTTTGTATGTAAGGCTCATCTCGGTTGAAACATCCAACCTTGGTATTACGTCACTCTTTTTTCTTTCTGGAAACATAATCGGTGCCATGTCCTTGTTCCACATCCACGCAGAGGAGAATAAAGTAGACAGTATAAAGAGGGATTAGGCAGCAACTGAGAAATTGCTCCAACAAACAATAGAAAAACACCAGGCAGAACTTGCAGCTCAAAAAGAATTCTATACAAATGCATTAAATGCAGCCAAGGAAGCTGAAGCTTTGGCAGAGGCACAGGCCAATAATGAACCACTACTCCACAACACTGTGTGCAATCGGTGTGTAGGTTAATTGTTCTTCTTGTTTAAACTCTACAGTTAATACCAACAAAATACTACCCCAAACCATAGAATGTTTTCTTCAACGGGCATAACACTCGTGCCTTGCACGAAAGAGAACCTAGTGAGTTCCAAACAAACCCTGAATAAAACCGAATCGACCCTAAAAGACTAGTAGTACTATAATCGACCAGAATTGGAAACCCCAACTCCCCATAATCGAATGCGCTCAGCAACGACAAAGAACAGGTACCCCCCCCCGCCCCCCCCCCCCTCTCTCTCTCTCTCTCTCTCTCTCTCTCCGTTTGTTGTTTTCCATGGGCAGTGCAGATGCTTGAAACATGATTCTACTAAGTTAAAGTATCAACATCTAGGGCCAGGCCTTTGAGTATTTTTTTGGTGGCCGGTTGCTAGGCTTTTGCCCAGAGCCGGACGTCGTTGTAAGTAACTGTTCAGTTCAAATTTAGGGTTTTTTCATGCATAGTACAAAATTTTGTTAAGCAAATAAATTATGAGTATGTGGTCTTGTGTTGGATGTTCAAATATTTGGAATGGAGTTGGATTAACCTTGTACTTTTTTACCAATACAAAAGATGCTAGCAACTGCCTTAAGGGCGGTAGTTAATAGGGAGAGAAGGGCATCAATATCTGAACAATGTCAGTGGCGGACGCATTTTTTGTGTCTAGCGGGGACCCAATCACGTGTATTTTCATAATGATAATAAAAAATATATTTTGTAAGTATATATTGCTACTTGCGAGGTTCGAAGAAGAGATGATATTATGTGTATTTGCGCAACTATCGGATAATTTTATACATGCAATCTAAAAAATGATTGATAACTTGAAATTTTGGGTATTTTTACCCCCCACGTATAGAAATTTTAAGAAATTTCTACTAGGATACTGAAATGTTGGATTAACTCGTTGTCACAGTTTATCGAAGCTTGTTGAGGTCTTATTCAACCATGATTTACACGGCAATCGACACCTTCTACCTAACTGACGAGCAGCTGCAGGATTCACCTTCAAGGAAAGATGGCATAGACGAAACAACCGAGACAACCCTCAGGATTTACGGTTGCGACCTCATCCAGGAAAGCGGCATTTTACTAAGACTGTATCCTTTTTATTGGCGGTGTTGTCATTGTTGTTATTGCTGCTGTTTTTATTTATTGGTGCTGTTTTTATTTAGGTCCTCAGGGTAGTCTTATGCTCTTAGAAGTTCAAAAGACCAAAAGGAAAAAAGTGCATTGCTCTCATGCTTGTCCGTAAAGTCAGTTATTCGCCTTTCATATACAAGTATCACTTAACATTAGACTTGTTGATAATTTCTTGGCTGTGTTACTAGAACTTGCCCAAATCCACAACCAGGTGCTTTTGAATCATTAATGCAGTACGTTATGTCCTTACCAATATTTGGCTGGTGTTTTCCTTTAATCTTATGCTCTACAGACCTCAAGCTGTAATGGCAACTGGTCAGGTTCTGTTTCATCGCTTTTACTGCAAGAAATCATTTGTTCGCTTTAATGTGAAGGTGTAGTTCTATTTTCTTTGGTTGCCCAATTTTTATTTGAAACAACAGTTTATGTAGATGCTTTCTGTTGTCGAATCTGAATTTATTTGCTCACAGAGAGTTGCTGCTAGTTGTGTTTGGCTTGCATCAAAGCTTGAGGAAAGTCCTAGAAAAGCAAGACAGGTACTCATTGTTTTCCACAGAATGGAGTGTAGGAGGGAGAACTTACTCGTAGAGCATTTGGACCCGTTTTCCAAGGTTAGCTTTTCTTCTCATTGTACTAGGTCATTGACTGATTTATGTACACACAAAACATGAATCTGCTTGCTTATTTAGTAACACAGTAACTACACAATGGGAATTCAATTCCTCTTTTTCTCTTTCTTTTCCTTCGTTTTGGTGATGATTCGAATACTTTAATTAGACGAACTCGCAAAGCCTGATGTCTATTTTCTAAAATCAATTTGTAATCTTTGGTTTGGGTCTTGCCTATTGACAGAAATATGCAGAGTTGAAGATGGACCTGAATAGAACAGAGAGGCATCTATTGAAGGAGATGGGTTTCATCTGCCATGTTGAACATCCTCATAAATTTATATCAAACTATCTTGCAGTCCTAGAGACACCCCCAGAACTGAGACAAGAAGCTTGGAATCTTGCAAACGACAGGTAAGTTTCTGCATATATTTTAGAAAGTTAGAGTTAGATACTTCAATTGGTGCCCGTAATTTGAAAGCTTAGCATGTTTTTTGACGATTCAATGGTGTATGCCCTTCGTATATTAGAGACTAGATAACCTACGGTTCATACTTTAGTTTATGTATAAGCAAAGCTCCAACATTGGTTTAGAAACACTTTATATTTGCTTGCTTGCAAACTTACCAATTTTTCAGAGAGAGCAAAAGAAATGTCCATTTGTTTTGGTGGGGTGACTGTTTTCATGGAGAGAGGCTCATGCTTACGTGTAGCGGTTGCTGGAAACTGCACAGAGTAAAAGCTTAATGGCTGTTTGCTAAATTGAAATCTACGCAGCAAATTTTAGTGCCAGGACTTGAACTGTTGCTCCCGGGTCCAAGACTCAAGCCCGTGAAGGCAAATAGGTGATAATAGATAACCAAATGTTTGGGTAAAATGGGGTCCACACTTTTGTGAATTGTGTCTAACACTTACATTCTACTCAGCAAATATTCTTTGCAAATGTCAACACCTTTGGAGAAGGCGTCAACACTTCTGGTCAGAGCCAAAAATCAACACTACATAGTTTGCACTACAAATGAGCATAGTCGTTAAAGGCGGGCGCAGGGTTAGCGCCTTGACCAAGCCCAGGCGAGGTGCCTTCAATGATGCACAGCCAAGGCGCGCCTAGGCAGGAAAGGCGAGAAAAGGCGCGCCTCTTTCAATTTCAATTATAGCCATAGGATCAAAGCTAGGTTAAACGTATTACCTTCAATCCTTCGGCCTTGACTTCAGTTGATGGTAAATCTCTCCTCTCAATCACCATAAACGAAAATAGCACAGGTATCATCTCGTCATCAGTCGATCTTCTCTATCGTCTCTCTCTCCTCTAATCTCTTCTCTTTCGATCATCCGTGGATCTTCTCTCTTCACGTATATAGGCGACATATTTATACTAAATATGAAAACAAAAAGATTTTTTTAAAGTGTTTTCAAACAAAAATAGGTGTCTGTATGTTTGTGTGTACATAAGATTATAATGCATATGAAAACAAAAAAGCATTTTTTTAATGTTTTTCAGGAACAGAAAACTTTGTATGTTTTTTTTTATGTGTATTAGGCTATATATTATTGGTGTATGCTATTTTTCCTTTTTTTTTTTTTTTCCCTCCTAGGTGTGCCTCGCCTTGAGCCTCTTGCCTAGGCCCCAACAGATCTTCGCGCCTCAGTGCACCTCTAGCCCTTAACAAGAAATCAAGTTCAATGGTCTTGAAATTTCGTAGAGATACAACTACGAGTTTACTTTATGAACATGGAATTACGAAAAGGAAGGTGCCTAGACCCATATTTTTTTCCAAAGAGTGAGAAGGGGTCTAATCTAGACCTATTTTCGACCTAAAAGACATCCCCTGCAATTTGAATCCAAACGAAGCCCTTAATATTCGAGAAAAAGCTACATAAAGGCTCATCTACAATATTCATTCTTGAAATTTCAATAATATTAAGTTGAACTTCAAGTAACCATGTGATTACAATGTAGGGCTAAATTTGAGAATTTGACATGTAGTGTCCATAAGTAAACTTAAAGCTTACAAAACAATTAAAGAACCGAGAACATAGAGTTGAAAAGAGGGTCAACTTGTTAGACTTGTTTTAAAATGCTTCCACGAGTTGGCTTCCAAGCCCAGCAACATTTCCAAATCAAGCTTCAATGCATCTAGATTTGCTTATCCAAAAACGCATTTGTAAGTAGATACTCGTTAAGCCTTCAAAAAGTTATCAGAATTAGGGATTGACTTCCTCAAGCCCAAGGGTCATCATTAACACCTGTAAAAGTTTGGATTCCAACAACACGGGTCTAAACTCGATAGGAATTAAGATAAGGGTGCAAACAAGAAATTTGCATTGCAAATTTTCTCTGATTTGCACTGAGGTGCCTCATGCCTATATAGTAGATTTGAGAAATGAACTCAATCGCAATATCTCAAATCCATGTTTCCAACTCATATTTCAAATCCTAACATGATTAGAGCAAATTTTACTTGAATTTGGAGTGAACATCGGTATTTTATGCATCTATATAATCCCTCTATCCTAAGCTTTTGTCTATCTTTGGGGAATCCTAGTATTTAAGGATCCATAATAATTGCATTTTAAAAGTTGCAAGTTTTTTAGAATGGCCTTTTGGAAATCTTGGATCACATTCAACAATCAATGCACATAATACATAATAGCATATTTGACACCCGTCACGACAGTGGTCTCATAAACTTCAATGCTATACCCTTCACTCTCCTCAATGGTTTGTCATTTGGAGTCTTGGAGGTTGATGCATCATGAAGCTTGCTGACATTGTTAATCAAGTGATTTTCGTAGATTGGCAAGGATTGAATCAAATGCATGGAACTGAACTTTGTTGAGTCCTTATTGGATTGCTTTCACCAATGTCCCAAAAGTCGGCTACGCGCTAGGCGACCTCCCAACCCCTGGATATTAGGGTCTAGGCATTGATTTGGCACTTTGTACATTATTTGAGAACTAGTTGGGGATTAATCGACGAGGCGGCGATTAGTCGGCTAGCAGGCGGGTTTATTTCGTAATGTTTAAAAGCTTTATGGTTAAATGTGTAATATTGAAAAAGATAGGGAGTCAAGTTTTATTTAAATGAAACCCAAATATATTTCACATAGTGATATACGTAATTTGTTCACCTCTCTGTTTTAATTATGAACAATTCAAACCCTAGTCCCTAAATCAGTTAATCATTCGTGTGTGTTTGTGTAAGTACTTAATTTCATTTTGTTTTTGAACTTCGAACATTGAACTTCGGATTTGTCTATTTGACTAGTTATTTGCTACTAATCATTTTAGGTTGCTACTTTAGTCTTAATTCTTTTTTTCCTAGTCTTATGTTATTTCTTACTTGAACTTTGGGGGAAGTGGGGAGATTTTAAAAAATACATCCATTGAAAATAGATATAGTTACTTGATATATAATTATCTGTTCCAGTAATTCTATGAAAACCTGCCTGAATAGAACCATATCTCTAAATTACATCCATTGAAACACGGTTGTTACTTGATTGTTCTAAATTTGAGAGTTTTTTTTTTATAGTCCAATATTTTCTTTCATTTTTCCTTTTTTGAGCAGTTTGCGCACGACATTATGTGTGCGGTTCAAGAGTGAAGTTGTGGCCTGTGGGGTTGTATATGCTGCTGCCAGGAGATTCCAAGTGCCACTCCCTGAGAATCCTCCATGGTGGAAGGCTTTTGATGCAGACAAATCTGGTATTAATGAAGTTTGCAGAGTTCTGGCCCATCTATATAGCCTTCCTAAGGCTAAATACATACCTGTCTGTAAGGATGGGGAATCATTTACGACATCTAATAAATCATGGGATTCGCCATCTCAGCCAGTTCCAAAGGTAAGCTCTCTCAGTCTCTCTCTTTCAAAAAATTCCAGTAACCCTGCAGTGGTGAATGTGTGAAAAAAGCATGATGTGTGAAATATATACTGAAATTAGTCGGATGTGCATTCGTATTCGTAAGATGTGTATTGAAGATGTAATTTCTTGGAACTATGTGTATTACCTGATATTCAAATAAATGAATGCCAAGCGTGCTTGAAGGGGGAGAAAAAATAAAGTTTAAGAAAATTACATTCTGTGGCGGCGTGATTCCATTTGCTATTTTTCTTATAGCTTCATGGTTACTTGCTATGAAGCACCAACACTCTTACACGCGACACGCTGGAGACACGTATGGGACACGTTATGTGTCCATAATTGTAATATTCTTTGACGGGACACTCCGGGGATGCATATGGGGACACGGCATAATGATTTTTATAAACTTCAAAAGCTTTTCCAGGGTAAGATATTCTATAACTTCATAAGTGTAATATAAAACGTGTGTGTGTATAGGCATACAACACCGATTGATAATGCATGTCCAAAGATAAATATTTAGTGGTTACTATGTATGTTCGCGTATCACAAGAATTTTAGAAAAATAAACGTCGTGTCCCCTGCGGTGTCTGTGTCCCCATTTTTTGGAATTGTCATGTCTCGTATCCATGTTTGTGTCCCCCACCATGTTTGTGTCCGTATCCATGCTACATAGGTTACTTGCCACGCTACTCAGCTCTCGCTGTAAGAAAATGGGGATCAAAGAAAGTTTGGTTTGTAATTGAAGTTTTTACCTCATTTTTCTCTTGTTTAGGAAGGTTCGCTGAGTGACCCACCTGCAAATACTGATGCCGGTACTCCCAAGACAGCTCTGGCTACAACTAATCTGGAATCTGGTGGGTCCAAGGGTGCAATTATAAAAGCGGCACTTGACAAGTTGAAAGCGTCTAAGAAGAGTGGCGATGATTCTGAAAGTGTGCCCATTGGGGGAGAGGCAAGAGAAGAGCCTGTGCCGAAATCAAAGTCTGAGCATAGGACAGAAGCAAGTGGGGAGCGGAACAAGGAGAGGGATAGGGAAAAGGAAAGGGACAGAGACAGGGAGAGGGAAAAGGAGAGACTAAAGGTCAGGGAACGTGATAGAGGAAGGGATTCTGATAGGGAACGAGAGCGAGATGATTCCGAAAGGGACAGAGACAAAGTCAAGGAAAGAGGTTACCGCTCCAAGGACAAAGGAAAGGACTCAGGTTTGTTATCGATTTTTGACAGCTATCACCAATCACTGTAGTTATAATTCTATGGAGGTTCTTGTGGTGCAATCATTTTACTTTCTTATAGGTCGCGTTCGCTTGTCTGATGGAAGCATTGAATTGGACTATAAATCAAACGGGACCATAAATCCCACATTTGATTGTAACTTTTATGGCTAGGATTAATAATCCATCAGCTATTATATTTCACAAACCATTATTTAGCCCGTCATTACTGATCTTCTAGGACTAGTTATCCTATGAGTTTACATATCATTTCACTATCAGTCCAGTCACACAAACAGGGTCCTAATGTAACTTGTGTATCTGATCTGTCATCTTATTAATTCAGGAGGGCATTCAGACAAATCAAAGCATCATTCATCTCGAGGTTAATACTTAATTTTGATTAAATCTTTGACTGAGCAAGTTTGTTTAGTTAAAATATTTTAAGCACTGAGTTCCAGCTTCTGCAGATCGCGACTACCATGGTTCCTCTTATTCAAGGGAGAAGGATCGTCACAGACATCATTAATAAGCTTGAAACCTGATTTCGAGGTGTGCCTCTTTACTGTTTCATAATGCTGTTGTATATGATGTAGCTTGCCGAAGTTGTAAGTCCATTTTAATGGAAATTGAGCATTGGGAACTTCTGTTGAGTAACAAGTCATTCTGTTAAAGCTTGAAACCTG
The DNA here is from genome assembly GCF_030253575.1 of Rhododendron vialii. NCBI lineage: Eukaryota > Viridiplantae > Streptophyta > Magnoliopsida > Ericales > Ericaceae > Rhododendron > Rhododendron vialii. Next base: position 29,540,293 of record NC_080561.1, read on the forward strand.
GTTTTATTTGAGTAATTTTGTTTTGGCATTTACCATTCTCAAAAAGAATGGCGGGCGGATGGATACCTATCTGTCAGTCGAGTCTCCCTGCTTCCCCTTCTCTTCAATGGAAACTGTTGTTGGATATATGTGGATTTGTGAGTAAAAATTGGATTTCTGTTTTATCTGCTTTTTGGCTATATGACAAAAGTCATATTGCACTATTCTTTTGGTTTTCAATCTAATCCAAAAGCTATTAGAGAAATCAACATGTTCAGTCTCAGTATGCCGATCTACTGGGTTATTTTCGGGTGCCGATATAAGTGTTCTGTACTGATTTGATTTGATTTGATGAACTGATATGAATAGGAGAATGGTGGGAAATTACAACTAGTACTTCCATATTCAGATCTGTCCCTTGTTTGCCGATCAAGAGGACTTGAAATGGAATTTGGTCACACTCAATTTTGCAGAGTAGATGATTTTAAGTTGTGGACTGGCTTGATATGATGAACTAATTGGTACCAGAATCTTGGAAGTTTACAACTAATGCACGGTTTTCCAAATCTGTGCGGTTGTCAGTTGAATATTTTTGCTGACCAATTGAGGACTAGAAAAAGAAATGCAGGATATGTTTTTTGGGCTTGAAATTTGATCACTCAATTTTGCAAAAAAGGGTTTGTAGTGGCATACTTGAATGTTCCATAACATATTGGTTTGTATTAGTTGTCTATGAGATGTACTGCTCTTAGATACTTTCAACAGTTCCGCAGGAGGAAATGTAAAAACTTAACTAGTACATTCCCATGAGTTTTTCGTCGTATATATGGGGATGTAATTGAAGGGGCCTGTGGAAAAGGATACGCTTGGGGTTTCAAAACAGATTCCCTCCTCAATTTCCCATATGATTTGTGGGGTGTGGGTGTGTGTTTGATCGGCTGTGGGGTGTGAGAGTTGGAGTAGTAGTTTCATCAAACTGCTTAAAATGGTGGTACGTTAAACATTTGATGGGAAGTCCGATATGGGACTCAGGAAGTAGGGAGGACGCTAGCTTGGGAAAGGTATTTGGAAGGTGGGAGCTGGTTCGAAGGTTGCATTGCATTCTTTGTGAGGGATGAATCACATGGGGGGCTTTACGCAGGTTTTTGAGTATAGTGGTTAATCTTTTATGTATGTGCAGAAGGATTGAAGAATAGGTTTCACACTTACTCATCTACTCTGTTTGTTGAGGGTTCTTTGGTGCATGGTTCTTGCAGGGTTTAGGTAGTTATTTTAGGAAGAGTGGAAGTGTTTTGTTGGGCTGGAGCAGTGGTACACTTATTGTTTTTTTTTTATCGGTGAAAGTCAGGATTGTTAGTTGTAGTTAATGGGATGTGAACCCATGTCAAATGCATGGAAGTACAGGTGCTTGTCACTCTGCTACCACTCGCCGCAATACACTTGATAATCTTTTTGGTTCCTTAAATGTGTAACGTGTGGTATCCTTGTCTTTTTGGTTTTGGGAGCTTGCTATGGTTTTGATCTCCTTTCTTGTGTATGCCTTTTAGCTTGTTTCTTTTTCCGTATCTAATTTCTTATCACTGAATTGCATCTGGGCGTGTGATTCTACTTGTTCTGCGCTAAAGTTGGGCTTGTAGTTGTCGAATCCCTTGTTCTGCAAACTCCATTTTTGAATTAGAAAATGGGGAAGATGACAAGAAAAACTGTGTCGATTTTCTGGCATCCCTGTCCTATACGTTATTTTCTGTAGTTTCCCTTCACTATTCTTTTTCGCCACTGAAAGAGACATAGACATACTCTATCTTAAATATAAGGGAAAGAGAATGAAGATCACCCCAACCGCCTCATATGGGGCTTGAATCGACAACCTCTGCATGGAAAGATTGGTACAATGCTACTCCAGTTACCAAAGTGCCCCTAGTTGAAAGCGTAAATTGTTCTTCCCAAGTCATATTGGACTCCATTTTTTTTCCTTCATGTAGCTCTCTTCTCTCCACAAACATAGGAGTAAAAGAGATTGAAAAGTGAAGATCAAAGAAACACATTATGCATAGCATGCTCTAGAATTTCAGACTGGGCGAGTCAGAATCTTTTGGCCGGAACTGGTTTTATGGCAACATAAATCTCAGGTTCGCATTTGCAATATACAGACCAGTTTTAGAGCACCAATTGCAAGAAGCGACAAAAGCACGCATGCCCAAAAAAAAAAAAAAAACAGCTTCTGCTTGAGAAAAAAATCCTAAAGCATTTTAATATATGGACAATGATTCTACAGCATCTTCAAACAAACTTGAAATATTATTTGTCAGATCAACTAGTGTTTCTCCTTCCTAACCATTTACAATTGTTTTCTTTCCTTTCCTTTTCACTCCCTCTCTTGTGCATGTAGTATATGTTGTATGTAGCCCTATCTCAATACCTTTGTCGCTTCCGGACAAGATATCAACCAAGGCTTTATGAGAAATGAGATTTTCCTCGCTCCAATTTTGAAAGATCTTTTTAGGGATCAACTAGACCACATATGGATGATCTTGAGGAGCAGCTGTAGCTGGTACAGTAACAGGTTTTGGTATGATCTCTCGAGTCTGCATGTAAGTCAAGAACTGACCAGGGAGCTCTTCCAACAGAGCCTGAACAATGGATATCTGCCCACCTGCAGGGAAAAAAAAAAGGAAGAAAATTTGTTGGCAACACTGAAGCTAGAAGTGTAAACACAGAAGGCAAATAGTCCGAAATTTTTTTCTTAATTCTAACCGAGCTAAACACGATCAGAGGAGACAGATAATCTTATACCTGAAAAACAAACACACAACACCACACTGCACGTGCGCGGGCGCACAGAGAGAGAGAGAGAGAGAGAGAGAGAGAGAGAGAGAGAGAGAGAGAGAGAGAGAGAGAGAGAGAGAGAGAGAATTTGGTTTGGTTTGGTATGGAAAACTTGCATCTTGTGAATTTAAGGACCCTTTTCAGGAGAGGAAATGAAGCTACCCTGTCTCTTTTTAGGAGAGGAAAAACTTAAGACCCTGTTCAAGTTATGATACGTTGGGACATGGTATCTTGTGAATTTCTGTGGATTTGAAAGTCAACTTGGACTACAAATTCATGGGAACCACCTATTAAATTACAAACTTTTGCAATTATGTAGCCGACCCCAATTGATTGGGACTTAACGCTAGGTTTGATTTGGTTATAAACTATGTGTGAGAGAAAGCCCAGCAAAAAATTGGAATCTATGATACGTTGGGACATGGTATTATTATTATTATTATTTTTTTGAATTCTTCAAATTCGTCTGATGCTATTATTATATTTCGATTCTATTGTATGTGGGCACTAGTCAGGTAAGGTAACCATGCTAACATGCCATCCAATTGGATCCAACTCTAACACCTTCTGTACTCTGGCAGACTTAATAACCAAAGGCAATGTTAATGTCATCGTTCACAGAGTAAATTTCAATGCTATCAGCGCTAATCAACCAGTGCATGTGAAAACGTTCAAGTATAGGGTTTCAAGTATGCCCACATAACCGTTTGTTAGACAAAAAAGTCATAAAATGGACCTGATTTTCAGAACACACTACCATGCATGTGTAGAAGTGGCGAGTCTGCACGTGCGAGTGCGTGCAAAAACATGGCAGTGATGCACAAATAAATATGTTCATTACCAATCACTTTTATGTACCCAGCCAAAGAAAGTAAAGGCAGGTATAAGAACTGATTGTGCTAAAAGTTATATTCCATTCATCTGTCGATGCCAAGATGGGGAAAAATAGGCATGAACTCACCATGCACCTCACGCATTGGAACAAACTGTACAATGTCTCGTGTAGCTATCCGTCCCGTAGAACTCTCTAATCTTTGTCCGTTGTCAGCATCAAGGATCTGCAAGATAACAAGAATTATAACACACCAAATCTTGAAGACAACTTTAAGGAACCGAACATAGAAATGGTGACAAAAGGTAATGCTGGGATTTAAGCACAGAAAGAGGTTTGGACCTCCATTTGTGTAAAATCTGCACCACCAACTCCAACAATAAGAACTGAGAGGGGTAGATCAGATGCCCGAACCAATGCATTTTTAGTTTCTTGGAGATCAGTAAGGACGCCATCCTATAAAGACGTGAAACATTTTTATTACCTCAAGAAAGAACAAACGAAATAGTAGGGAAAAGGAAATTAGATTGTTTAATCCGTACCGTTATAATAAGCAATACAAAATACTTGCTATTGGTAGAGGAGACAGAATGTCCCGCAATATCTGCAGCTGTGTTTATCACTTGGCCAAACAAAGTGGGGCCAGCAAGAGTAACATTGCGCAAAGCACTAGCATAAGCAGCCATGATCCCTTCTACTCCTTCAACCTGAAAAAGGCAAATTGACCATTTTAATTACTGAACTGCTTATAACTAAACAACATCATTATTAATTATTATCCACGATTCCACAAGTATTGGTCACTGGAATGAGCAATACAGGAGTATGGTTTTCCAATGTATGCAACAGTATGGCTCAAAAGAAGAGAAAGAAAGAAACAGCAGGACAATGTGCGCAGAAGTGCTCACTGATGCGCACCTGGCATTTTTCCTCGGGGAATTACATAATGAAAAGATATAATGACAAGATATCTTACTAGCAATTCAAAAAGGTTTAGCCCTTCCCTATTATGCTGGCTCAAGGCAAATTACAAAGAAATCAAAAGAACTTTACCATAGGCTTAGTCTATAACTATAACACACACACACACAGAAAAAACCCTACATGACACTCTGATAGTCTGATTTCCACATTTCTCAGGTCCGCGAAAATTGTCTGTGATGTAGTGACAACGACTAGCCAACAACAATTATCGTGAAGAGATCTCTGAAATGCTATCCAAAATAGGCACGCGAGGGATAGGCACGTGAGGGCAATACCCTAGCTACACAAATCCTTTCAACCAACCAATCTAATAGTTCACTTCGTTATGTCTTCAGCGGGATACGCCAGAAGTACAGGGAGATAAGATGGTACTGTACTCACGCCACTTCAGAGCTGCACAGTCAACTCTGGAGGAACAATCGGGACCCACAGTATCTAGTATAGGCAATTCTCACTCTGTAAAGAAGAGGACTTACCATAATAACTAATTACACAAACTACAAACATGGAACCAAGTAAAACACTACGAGGACAGAGGACCACCAAAGAGTGTTATTTAGAATTTAAAATCAACCACAAAAAACGGTCTTCTTCACTAAACAACAATTTAACTGCTTTACTTTTCCCTATTCTCCAAGTGCTACGTATTAACCTTTTTTGATACGTACTCTAGAGTATCTTTAGTAGTAGTAGAATTTGGGCATCCCGTGTGTTAAAGCATCCAACTCAACCAATTGACAATCAGTGGAGAAGCCTCCCAGGCACATATACTAGTTTTGGAGGAGATAATTAATGATGTGGGACAAACTCCAACACCGTATACTAACTTGAAACATGAAAAGTTAAAAAAAAATACATAGCTATTAGTACTTTGTAGATTTGGACCGAAAGCTATGAGCAAACTGATGAAACATAGCAACAACTCATAAAGATATGAAAACACGAAGCAGTAATTAAAAGAAAACCAGCACGATATTTCTTAATAATAGCAAGAGTGTTTTACCTCAAAGCTACCTGCACTTCCATTCAAGTCAAAACAATGTGATACTGAACTGTCATATGTCCTTCCGCCAAAGCCCCAAGCAGGAAAGCGCCTATCTGAATCATAAAATTGTATAACCTCCCCAACCTCCATTATGGCCTGCAATGAGTTCAGTCAAATGACTCAAATTATATACAGAACATATCAATGTATAAATATTTCTTACAACAAGGCACAAATCAAAACGGATGCACATAACACAACTTTCAAGTCACTTTGGAGGTTAATTTCCTAACAACACGGTAAAACAACTAGGTCTAAGAGCTAGAATTTCCCTCTTGTATTTTTATATTTTCGTAGTCTTCAGATAACTATTGTTTTTATATTCAACAAGAGGTCTCTTCACCCTTTTTCATATGGAAGGAAACTGCTCTTGATACCGTATTCTGATATGTTCTACTTGCAAATAGAAAGCTCATTAGGCGAAGGGGTGGCACCCAAAACTCTACTCAAATCATGCCAGTGATGCCACTAGGAGGGGCAGTTTCCCTATTAGAGATTGATTTGATCCAATTGCGGCGAAAAGTAATGTGGGACTACAATTTTTCTTGCTTCAACTAATTTAGTCACACTGCAGGAAGTTTCCAATTGCCATTTGACTGGAAGTGGGGCAATAGTTCTGCTAATTAAGCCAGAGAAAATTTAGGTGATTCATGAAGAAAAGATGACCACAGATTTGATGTCACAACTTTACCTGCTGGTAAGCGTTGAGTCGTCCCGTAGGATCAATGTAATGCAAGGAATCTCGACTATGCGGATTACCATTCGAAGCTGGAAAAAGCTGAAACCTTAGTGTGTGAACGAAACAACTTGAAGAAAAGTGTATGTTTTCTCTGTTTCGAAAGGCAACATAAGGTGGTTTCCAATGAAAAGTTAATTACCAGTGAAGTCAACAGCTACCATAAAGTTCAGCTCAAATCCACTCGACATATAATCAAGAAAACTGTACAGTTTTGTCTCAATAAATCGGTCCACGAAGAGTTGCCCCTTCAGAACCTACAGATTACATTAATCGAGGGAGATATCAGACATGATGGGCAAGCAGTCTGCCGCTATATATCCTTCCAGAGTATGAAACAAATACCTTCTCATGAGTATGGTGACGAGATGATGGCAGTATAAAATTTGCACCAATTTTGTCTTTGTGAAGTTTTTCCAAGTCCACTATCGATTTCTGAATTTTACTGTCAAAAACAAACTGCAGATTTAGTATTTATGAACCATAAAGAAAATGAAATACTTGTTGGAATACTAGTATACTCATATACTAGTATATTGTGTTTAGTCCCACATTGCTTATTTACATTATGTAATGAACTATCTCCTTATATAAATAAATGATTATGTGTGAAGGTAAAAGAAACCTTACACACTTTTTCCTCTCCAAACAACATGGTATCAGAGCGGGTTCTCAATCCCAATCTTAAACCACCTTTGAAACCCTAAACCTACTATAGCAGCCACCTTTGAAACCCTAGAAACCCTAAACCTACTATAGTAGCCACCTTTGAAACCCTAAACCTACTATAGCAGCCTCCATCGGCCGACTACGACAGCCACCCACCAGCCACCATCAGCCCTCCGCTATCATCTTGACGCAAAAAAAAAAAAAAAAACCTAAAACGACACTGTTCATCGTACTGTTCACGCGACTGTTCATCGGCACTGTTCACGCTACTGTTCATCGTACTGTTCACGCGACTGTTCATCGGGTACTGTTCATTGCGGCATCTGTTAACGTCGATCTTGCCATTTTCGATCAGAACACCCTATACACTTTTTCTCATCCCGACAGCCACCGTTGGCCCTCACCCTGCCCTCGTCGGCTCTCCCCAGCCCCCGTCGGCCCCTGCCCATCCCTCGGCAACCTCTCTTTCGTCGTCACCGACCTCCGGCGCCTCTTCTAATTGCTGATCTCTGTCTCTTTATGCTTCTGTCGCTTGCTTCTGACACTTTGGTATGAGTTTGCCGTTGGTATTTTGTTCTGTTCTTATTTGTGGGCTTATTTGGCTGTCCTACTTTATGTCTGGCTATTTTGGACTTTTCGTTTCTTCTTGGTCTTGTTATTTTACTGCTCTTGTTTGCTGGTGATCGCGGTTTGTTGATGATTGTGGCTGCCTTTGTGTTATTGGCATAGTTTCTGGTTGGTATATTTGCAATGAGCTCTGGCACTGCCTCTGTTTCTAGTTCTAGTACTGTGACTTCCGCTGTTAGTCGTTCTTCCCGGTCTCGTGACAGGTTGTCCATTACCTCTACCTTATTGAATGGTCGAAATTATGCTGTTTGGGCTAAGGCTGTTGAAGTCTATTATGTCGGGGAGTCCGACTATCATTATCTTACTGATGATCCTCCCGCGGCGACTGCCGCATCATATGGTGCTTGGGTTCCTGCAGATGCTAAGATTCGTGTTGAGCTTTGGAATAGTATGGAGGAAAATATTAAGAATACTCTGGTTTTCTTATCTACTGCGAAAAAAGTATGGATGAAGGTTAAGGAGATGTTTTCTGGGGCTGATAATCTCCGCCAGACTTATGCTCTTCATCAACAGTTCTTTTCTCTTGACCTTGGCAACTTATCCTTGGAAGAGTATTATGCCAAGTTCTGTGGTGTGTGTGAGGAGCTCAACACTTGTGAGCCTATTTCTTCAGACATTCAGGTTATGGAGCGTCAGCGTGAGCGCTTGCAGGTAGCTCGTTTTCTGTTTGGTTTACCTTCGCCAGCATATGATTCTATCTGGTCCAATCTTTTTGGTGGTAGAGATTTACCTTCTCTCAGTGAGGTGTTCAGTCGTGTCCGTCAGGCCTCTGTTCCTGACTCCAGTGTTGATTTGACCCCTGCTGCCCGCTCAGCTTTGGTTACCACGATTCCTCGTGGTGGTACTTCTTCTCGTGGTTTTGACCGTGGGGAAGGCAGTCGTGGTCCTACTGGCCGTGGATATGGTCGTGATTCTGGTAGCAGTGGTCCGATGCAGTCTGTTAGTGGTCGTGATTCTGGTAGTGGTGGTCGTGGTCGTGATTTTAGTCGTGCTCGTGGTCGTGGGTCTCGTTCCTGCACCTATTGCCATGGTACTAATCATACAGTTGATTTCTGTTGGATTCTTCATGGCCACCCATCTGCTCATCAGGTTACTGTTTCTGAGGATGATGGCTCTGTTTCTGTGCCCAGCTCCATTCCACGAGTTGTTACTATTCCAGAGGATGAGTATCATCGCCTGATTTCCCAGCCGTCCCCTTATGTGCCCTCCTCTTCCACTGCTACGTTCGCTCAGAAAGGCTCCACATTTGCTGGCCTGGCCTCTAATACTCCGTGGGTTATTGATTCTGGAGCTACTGATCATATGACAGGTCACTCCATCCACCTCTCTGGTTCTCGTCCTCTTGTGAAGTCTTCTAGTGTTGCCTTGGCTGACGGTTCCTCTTTTGACATTGCTGGTTTGGGTTCTGCTATCTTACATTCTTCTCTTACATTAGACTCTGTTTTACATATTCCTCGTTTTCCCCATAGTCTTATGTCTGTTAGTAAACTTACCCAATCCTTAAATTGTTCGGTTGCCTTTTTTCCTGGTTATTGTGTATTTCAGGATCTCCAGACGGGGAAGAAGATTGGTGGCGGTGTTGAGCGTGGTGGTCTATACTATTTTGACACTGGCGAACGCGCACCTCCTGCCTCTGTTGCTTTTCAGGCTTCCGTATCTCCTTATGAACATCATTGCCGTCTTGGTCATCCCTCCCTTCAGACTCTCCAGCAGTTAGTTCCGTCGTGTCGTGGTCTTCAGTCTTTGCCATGTGAAGTCTGTGAGTTCAGTAAACACCGTCGTGTTTCTTTTCCGCCTAGAGTAGAGAGTCGAGTGTCTCGTCCTTTTCATTTAGTTCACCCCGATATTTGGGGTCCAGTGCGTGTTTCATCACGTGGTGGTTTTCAGTATTTTGTTATTTTTGTGGATGACTATTCTAGGCTTACTTATGTTTATCTCATGAAAAACCGGTCAGACTTGTACTCAATTTTCAAATCTTTTTATATGGAATAAAGACTCAATTTGATGTGTCTCTTCGTATCTTTCGTTCGGATAATGCTGGTGAATATTTCTATAATGTTTTGTCTGCCTTTTTTGATGAGCATGGTATTCTTCATCAATCTTCGTGTTCTCGCACTCCCCAACAAAATGGGGTTGCCGAACGCAAGATACGACATTTGACAGAGGTTGCCCGAGCTCTTTTAATCCAGCGAACGGTTCCCAAATCCTTTTGGGGCGACGCCGTCCTTACTGCCGGCTACCTTGTGAATCGCATGCCCTCCCGCGTTCTTGGGGGCCAGATTCCCTATAGTATTTTGCACCCTAGTTGTTCTTTATATTCTTTACCTCTTAAAATTTTTGGGTGCACGTGTTATGTTCATGCCCTGGATCCCGGCCGCGATAAACTTGATCCTCGCTCTATTAAGTGTGTATTCCTTGGGTACTCTAGGACTCAAAAAGGTTATAAGTGTTATTCTCCCACTCTGCATCGCGAGTTTGTTTGTGCTGATGTTACGTTTCATGAGTTGATACCCTATTTTCCGTCTTTGCCTCATGCGGATCCGTCTGAGTATATGCATATTTTGGTTCCTTCCGGGCAACCTCAAAAGCAGCACCCCCCGATGCAGGTATATGTTCGCCGTGCCAAAGCTGCACCACCACCCCCTCCGCCTACCGCTGAGTCTTCTCCTCCGTTGCGAGATCCGCCTCCACCTCCTTTGGCCCCTATTGCTCCACCTTCTCCTCCCATTGCTCTTCGTAAAGGTATTCGCACTTGTACTATCTCTCATCCTATTGCTAAATTTGTATCTTATGATCATCTGTCCCCCACCCTTCGTGCTTTTACTGCCTCTGTTTCCTCTGTCTTTGTTCCTAAAACTATTCAGGAGGCCTTGTCTATTTCTGAGTGGCGGATAGCTATGGAGGAAGAGATCTCTGCACTCCATGATAATGGGACTTGGGAGTTGGTTCCTCTACCCTTTGGCAAATCCACTGTGGGGTGCCGCTGGGTATTCACTGTGAAATATCATCCTGATGGGTCTGTTGAGCGTTACAAAGCTCGCCTTGTTGCTAAAGGCTACACCCAGACTTATGGTGTTGACTATGCTGAAACCTTTTCCCCGGTTGCAAAGCTTGGTTCTGTCCGTCTCCTTATTTCTCTTGCAGCCAACCTTGGCTGGCCCTTATTTCAATTGGATGTCAAGAATGCTTTTTTACATGGCGATCTTCTTGAGGAGGTTTATATGGAGCAACCACCTGGGTTTGTTGCTCAGGGGGAGCGTTCTCAGGTATGTCGTCTTCGTAAAGCTCTTTACGGGCTTAAACAGTCTCCCAGGGCCTGGTTTGGAAAGTTCAGTGATGCAGTTTTGAAATTTGGTATGCATCGATGTCAGTCTGATCATTCTGTTTTCTCTCTCACATCTCCTCGAGGCAAAGTGTTATTGATTGTGTATGTCGATGATATTATTATTACGGGTGATGACCAGAGAGGTATTGATGCGTTGAAGGTCTTTCTGCAGAGTCAATTTCATACTAAAGACTTGGGTAGATTGCGATACTTTTTAGGTATCGAGGTGGCACGATCTAAAGATGGTATTAGTTTATCACAAAGGAAATATGTGCTGGATATCTTAGACGAGACTGGTTTGTTGGGGACGAAACCTGTCGATACCCCTATGGATCCTAATGTCAAACTATGCATTGATCAGGGGGAGGCAATGTCTAGTCCTGATCAATATCGCCGTTTGGTTGGTAAACTGAATTATCTCACTATTACACGTCCTGATATTTCATTTGCAGTGAGTATTGTGAGTCAGTTTATGTTTGCTCCTCATGTGCCACATTGGGAGGCTGTTCTTAGAATTGTCAAGTATCTCAAGTCTCATCCTGGACGTGGTCTATTTTATAGAGCTAATGGTCATTTGCGTATTGAGGCCTTCACTGATTCTGATTGGGCAGGAGGCCCGTCTGACAGGAGGTCAACCACTGGATATTGTGTTTTTCTTGGTGGCAATCTTGTTAATTGGAAGAGTAAGAAACAGACCGTGGTTGCACGGTCTAGTGCAGAGGCAGAATATAGAGCCATGGCTCACACCACATGTGAGATTGTGTGGGTGCGATCTTTTCTTGAGGAGATAGGATTCCATGTGCAATTGCCTATGAATTTGTATTGTGATAACCAAGCAGCAATTCATATTGCATCCAACCCTGTATTTCATGAGCGGACTAAGCATATCGAAGTTGATTGTCATCTGGTGCGAGAGAAGTTGACTGGTGGTGTTATAGCAACTCCTTTCGTGTCTACAAGTGCTCAATTGGCCGACATATTCACCAAGTCATTGTTTAAACCCCGGTTGGAGATGTTATGTGACAAGCTGGGTTTGTGTGATATCTATTTCCCAGCTTGAGGGGGAGTGTTGGAATACTAGTATACTCATATACTAGTATATTGTGTTTAGTCCCACATTGCTTATTTACATTATGTAATGAACTATCTCCTTATATAAATAAATGATTATGTGTGAAGGTAAAAGAAACCTTACACACTTTTTCCTTTCCAAACAACAATACTAAACCATGTGGCGTTTAAAGTGTAAGAGGGTGAAAAGCTTGCAAATGGAAGAGAAACAAGAAATGAAAGCACTAATCATCAAAAGGTACATCAAAAAGGTACCCGATAAGAACATGATTTCCACTGCTATTGAAATCAAAACACTCCAAAATTAATGGGTTATCCTGCATCAAAAGAAAATTATTATCAATCAACATGCGGGAAAGTAGCAGTAACCTGTAGCTGTAGCTGTATAATCACAATAGTTTTGTATGTTTACAATAGAGCCATGGCTCACACGACATGTGAACTTGTATGGGTGCGCTCTTTGCTTGAGGAGATAGGATTCAGTGAGCAATTGCCTATGAATTTGTACTGTGATAATCAAGCAGCGATTCACATTGCATCTAATCCAATGTTTCGTGAGAGAACTAAGCGCTACTCCTTTCATGTCTACAGGCACTCAAAAGGCAGATATGTTTACTAAGTCGTTCAAATCTCATTTAGAGTTGTTATGTAACAAGCTGGGACTTTGTCATATCTATACTCTAGCTTGAGGGGGAGTGTTCGAATATATGTTTAGTCTTAAGTCTTGTCCCACATAGGTTAATGAAGTATTGTAATCAAGTATCTCATAACATAAATAATAGAAGTATGTGTTAGGGTTAATTAACTCCTTGTACACTTTCTCTATTCTTCCAAACAACATAAACAAAAGTTTCTAATTTGACCAGACTAATATTACAAGCTTACCTTGCTACCAAATCGCTGCATAGTTAGAGTCAGGGGCTTCCAAACTGGATTCAAATTGTTGTTCACCACTTCTGTTTTGCAGATAGGAACAGAATCTCCACTCTCAACAATCCTAGATATTCTTAAGAAAGGATCCTGGAAGTCATAACAAAGAAAAAATTAAGAGCCTAAATATAATCGTTGAAAGTAAACCTCCACACTACAGCATTTTTCTGTACTCACACTTTTAGAAAAAAGATCCTTGTTATCCAAATGTGAACAACGAAACGCTATCTCGACAGCATTTCTTGAAGCAATCATTTCCTCTGCATGCACGGTAATTGTCCCCAAGTTTACCAGACCAGCCCGCCCCTTCTTATTGTGGAGTTTTAGCGTCAAACTCCGACTTTGTTTTGTCACAATCTGCTTTTAGTTAATCAAGCGGAAAAACAAACATATTACAATTGTAAAGCTGTAGAACATAAGCTGCAGAATGTAAGGATCACAATCAAATAGAAAAAGGGAAGTCAAGATGATTTATATTCTTCGCCATAAAAAAGGAGGGCCCTTCTGATTTAAGTGTTAGACACGTCTTTGGACAGTAACACACGTGCTTTGGAGATAAATGGTGTCTGACATCAGTATGTGACATCTGGCAAGGTGTCCATGCTTCATAGGTTGTCAATATATGTGTTTTGTATATGAGGCAACAACCTTACCTGACCCTTCCAGTACGTATCTGGAACATGGTAAAGGGCATGTTTACCAAGACACCCTAGTCCTCCCTAGTTGGATAGCCAAAGATTGCATTGTAAGGTGTAGGGATAATTTAGCTACTTGTTTCAAATTGTCAGACTGATTGTACCATGCATTTGTTGGATAGTGTAAACTTTATTGTGGGCCTTTTATGTGTGAGGTAAGAGACAAGAGAGGTGATAAGAGTAAGAGAGAGAGAGCCACACCAGTTAAGTGAGGAGTTGGAATTCGGTGAGTTAAGATGGCAATTGAAAGAATGAGTGGATCACAATGTACTATGGTTTCTAAATATACGTGTGTATGCAATGTGTAGAAGGTGTGGGAAAGAGAGAGGGCAGAAGAACGTGGAATCCCTTAGGGGGTTTCCCCCCACAGTTGTGTGTGGGTGAGAGAGAGAGATGGGAGTGATTGAGATGTAAGTGTGTAATTTTATACTCCCCCAGTCCCAAATTCTTTGTCCGGTCTGCAAAACGGAGTGTTAAAAATAATGCAATTTTTTCAAGAAAAAATTCAAACTTTTTTCACAAATTAAAAATACTCATTGATATCTAGTAAGTTGTTGAAAAACTTTTGATTTTTTCTTGCAAAAATTGTATTATTTTTAACACTCCGTTTTGCGGACCGGACAAAGAATTTGGGACGGAGGGAGTAATTTTAATACAAAGTGTGCAAGTTGTGTGAATTTTAGTCTCTCTATTTCCCATTAGCATTGAGTGTACTTGATTGGTTGCAGAGTTGATTTGGCAACATCAAACAAGGGCAGCTTGCCTGCCTTAGAATCTGGATTTGCATTTGCATTTTTATTTTTCGTTGGTGGGTGACAGGCTTGCTACCTCCTCAAATTCACAGGCTTGGCAATCCTTCCAAATTGTGTGTGTGTGTGCGTGCATGTATATATATTTACATCTGTGCGTGTGTATGCATGTTTATATCTAAAGGCATGTATAATTTGGGGGTGTCAAATGAATAGTAGGCTCTAAGTGATTGGGAAGTCTTGTTATTGTGTGATAAATGATAACTATACTGTATGAAGACACACGTGAATGATGAAACACTTTTTTTAAGAGATTTGCAAACCAAAATTGCAATGGCATGTGTAAATGAAGACATGTACTGTAGTTCTTATTAGACTCTAATTTTGTATCTGCTATTTTTCTTATATAAGCATTCGTTACATGGTAAAAGCACAAACAAGTAATTTAACGTGTCCCTAATGTGTGGTGTCTTCTATTTTTTTAGACATATGAGAATCAGAATGTACGTATCTTGTCCGTCCGTGTCAGTGCTACATAGTCAATAATAGACAATTCTAGTCGATGTTGGGTATGCCAAGAACATTTTCAGTATTTCCTGTTGGAATATTTAAGTACTTGTTATGAGTCTTGTCCCACATTGGTTAAACAAGTCTTGTATCAAGTTATCTCTTAATATAAATAATGAATCTTTGTGTTAGGGTTAATTAACACCCTATACACTTTTTATTCTCCCAAACAACATGGTATTAGAGCGAAACCGTAATCCTAACCCTTGCCCTAGCCAACCCCCACAATAGCCGCAACCTCTAATGCTACCCACCACTTCCGCCACCCACCCACCCACCACCTGCCGCCGCCGTAATTAGTTCTCACATCATAAAAGCCAACCAAAAACCTCCCAATCTGGTTCGAAATCCGCACTGGTGCAAACTCGTAGCCACCCAACCCTCTCAACTACAAACCGACCTTCGCCATCACGAAACCCATCTAAATCGAGTTGAAAAACACTCGATTTTCACTTGCCGCACCCTGACTAGGGCTTGAAACCCACTGAATCTGCTCAGAATCTACTGCCCAGTACTCGACTCCCCCTGACTATACTCGAAATCAACTGTATAGTGCTCGAACCCTATAGAATCTGCCCGGAATCTACTGCACAGTGCTCGACTCCTACAGCATATGCTCGAAATCACATCCAGGGCATTGGCGATTTTGGTTTGATAGTCACCCATTACTTTCTCATCCTCCATGTAGACTGATGCAGTGGCGGCTCTAGGAATTTGTAATAGGGTGTTCAGAAATTATCTTAACTCTACTAGCTGGTGTATTGATGTATTGATCAATGATATACGTGCAAAACCTCGTAAATTAGTATGAACAGTGTGGACAAAAAAACGTGTATCCTCTATTTTATAACAATTAACTACGAGGCAAAATGAGAACTTAAAAATATACACTACATTATTTAACAAAAATTTAAACTTTTTTAAAGTTGTTGTATTGCATAGTAGACAGTATTGGGGCCGACCTTTTCGAAAATATGTTGTTCATTTGGATGACACGATGAGATTTTCTATCGTAGCCTTAAAATCTAAGGAATATCATTTAAGTTAACAGGGTTTTGCACTGTAGTTGAATTTTTTAAAACTTTGTCTGCAATTCTACAGGCTAACTAGACAAAAAATACAAATGCAAAATTTACACATTTAAATCATCGACAGTGGAGATGGATAGAGAATGCAAAGCATAATACTTAAACCACTAGATTCTTCTTTCTCTTTATTTTTTTTATAATGTTTTCCATTAGGATTGTGAGCTTTGTTTGAGATAATGTGTTACGTGTTTAAGTATGAATTGCCTGGATTGATAGGCTGTAATCGGATTGTGATTGAGTGTTCAATGGGTTGTTGGATGTTCAATTATTTTTGGATTAGATGTTCAAGATTATTAGAATTGAGTGTTCAAAACCAGACTAATCCATAATTTTTACATATATTCTAAGGGGAAAAAAATGTTTAGGGTGTTCTTGTGACCATAGAATGGTACATGTACAGCCGCCAGTGGACTGATGTGATTTCTCTCTTATGCCGCTGCTCCACCTTTTTTTTTTTTTTTTGGTTGTGTTTCCAACGACTGGTGCTATGCTAGCCTTGGTTGGTGGAGGTGTTCTTGATCATCTTCCGTATAGCTATTGCTGTTAGCTGGGTTCTTTTCTCGTATAGTTGCTGTTTTCAGTTGATTGGAGCAATGACCAGTTGATCGTTATTTGCTTTGTTGGGTTCTTACTGTTTGGTTTCTTCGGTTCTTTATCTCGGGTGCTCAAGAGGATTATTGGTCGGCTGTCAATTGCTCATGTTGTTCTCGATGCTATCGGATGCTGTTTATTTGGGTAGTCATCTTGTCTTGAAAGTTGATGATGTTTACTGCTTGGAGATCTATTTCGTTGCTTATTAGTCGTTCGGTGGTTTGTAGTTGGTCGTTAGATTCATAGTTGGCAGAATCGTACGATTCACAATTCGTATCGTACGATTCGATACGATTCGGTGGGTAATCGATACGAATAGGCTGTCGAATCGAAAATAGCTGAGAATCGTAAGTGAATCGGTGATTTACGATTCGTATCGTACGATTCGATACGATTCGGTGGGTAATCGATACAAATAGGTTGCCGAATCAGAAATAGCTGAGAATCGTAAGTGAAATTTCCGAAATTCATTTTTTACTCTTGTTTTGCTTCTTTTGTTGTTTGAAAAGGGTTCAAATATTTTTTTAAGGTCTAGTATTGTTATATGTTATCTTTTGTCTATGTTATATGGATAGATAATAAGAAAAAGAGATTTATTACGAGAGTGAATCAAAAATGAGGAAGATAAATGGAATATAACAACCCTATAGACCTTCTAAGGGTTTGTTTTGTACTTATAACTCTTTCGTACAAAAAGAACCATAAGTAGGCTTTACGAATCATCATCTCTTGGTAGTTGCAATAGAAGCAACTTACCTAATATTCCACGTTATTATCAAATCATCATTAGAAGAAAGTATTTATTGATTTAGGCCTAAGTCTTTCATTTTTAGTATATATTGTTGTTAACCTAATCAATAAGCATAGGTTTCTATGCATTATAGAAGTCATGACTGAATCAGAGCGATTCACGATTCGATTCGATTCACGATTCGAAAAATGACCATTTCGATTCTCGATTCGATTCACGATTTGACAACTATGGTTAGATTGGTGGGTTGATTTGTGGTTGGTTATTTATTGGTCGGTAGTTGGTGGCATATTGGTTGATTGATCTGTTGGTTGCCTCTCACTACACGGTGATATGTTTGGAATGGAATCTGACTCTGCTTCTACTTCCGCTGTCTATGGTGTTTTTGGTTCATCATTCAGCCGTGGCTGTGATACTGGGTATCGTGGCGATGTCTTTGGTCATATTTTTGGTGGTCGTGATTTTGGTCATGGTGGTTATGGATTTAGTAGTGGGGGTCGCATGTCAGGGGGAGGTGGCCATAGTCGAGGTCGTGGTTCCAAACTGTGCACATATTGTGGGGGCACAAATCATACAATGGAGTATTGTTATGCTCTTCATGGTCGGCCTTCTACTCCCCAGGTTACTCACTCTACTGATGCCATGGTGACTATTTCCGTGGAGGAGTACTAACATCTTGTGTCATTTCAGACAGGTTCTTCCATTGCTATGCTATTTCAGACAAGTTCCTCTGATGCTTGTACATCTTCTTTTGCTTCTACTCACTGGGTTATAGATTCTGGTGCATCTATCTTATGACTGGTAATCCTTCTCTTCTTTCTGGTTGTCAATCTGTTGATAAACCATGTCGTGTTACCTTAGCCGATGGTTCTACCACTGCTGTTACTGGTTTGGGTTCTATTTCTGTTACTTCCTTCTATCTTACCTTGGACTCCGTACTGCAAGTTCTTCGTTTTCTATTAAATCGTATGTCTGTTAGTAAACTTACCAAGTCTTTGAATTGCTCTGTCACGTTTTCCCCTCATGGTTGTGTGTTTCAGGATCTTAAGACAGGGAGGAAGATTGGTGGCGGTACTGAACGTGGTGGCTTGTATTATTTTAGCTCTATTGCTCTTCAATCATCTGCGTCCCCATATCAACATCATTGTCGTCTAGGTCATCCATCACTTTAAAACCTTAAAAGGCCAGTGCCTTCATGTAGCCGTGTGGATGCTTTGCCTTGTGAAGTTTGTGAGTATAGTAAACATCATAGAGTGTCCTTTCATCATAGGATTGAGAGTCATGTGTCCCGTCCTTTTCACTTAGTTCACTCAGATATTTGGGGTCCAATGCGTGTTCCTAATATTTTGGGCTTTCAGTATTATGTTATCTTTGTCGATGATTACTCTCGTGTCATATATCTTTATCTCATGAAAGAGCGGTCAGAGTTGTCTTCTTTTTTTAAGTAATTTTATATGGAAATCAAAACTCAGTTTGATACTTGCATTCATATATTTCGTTCTGACAATGTCGGTTAATATTTTCATAATTCTCTTTCTAAGTTTTTTGATAATCATGGTATAATCCACCAATCTTCTTGCGCACGAACTCCACAACAAAATGGAGTTGCCAAACGCAAGATTAGGCATTTATCAGAAGTTATGCGTGCACTGTTATTTCAAATGCACGTTCCTAAGTCTTACTGGAGTTATGTTGTTCTTACAGCATGTTACTTGATCAATCGTATGCCATCTAGCATCCTAGGCAGTCAGATACCCCATACAATTTTATTTCCTGGTCGCCCTCTCCACTCCTTACCCCTACGAGTGTTCGCGTGCACCTGCTATGTTCATGCAATCATGCTCTTGATCCTGACCGGGACAAACTTGATCCTCAGTCAATTCGGTGTATTTTCCTGGGATACTCGCGCACTCAGAAAGGGTATAAGTGTTACTCACCATCTCTACGTCGTCATTTTGTTTGTGCTAATGTCACATTTAATGAGTCATTACCTTTTTACTCAGGTCACCATACTCTAGTTGATCTTCCTGAGACTGAGTCTGTGCTTCCTGTTTGTGCACCATCTGTGCCACCCTTGCAGGTGTATGTTCATTAGCAGAAATTATTACCAACCCCACCAGTACCAGCCACCATGCCTCCTTCGTCCCAAGATCCGGTTGCACCTCCACCTCTATCATCACCTGGTCTTCCTATAGCTCTTCGCAAAGATATTTAATCTTGCACTTCTCACCTTATTGATCGGTTTGTTTTCTATGCTCACTTGTCTCCATCTCTTCGTGCTTTTACTACTTCTGTTTCATCTATTTTTGTTCCTAACACTGTTCAGGAGGCCTCATCTGTTTCTGAGTGGCGGACAGCTATGGAGGCTGAGATGTCTGCTCTCCATGTCAATGGCAGGGCATTGGTTCCTCTTTCGCCAGGAAAGTCTACTGTTGGTTGTCGGTGGGTCTTTACTGTCAAATATTATCCTGATGGGTCTGTTAAGCGTTACAAAGCTTGTCTTGTTGCTATGGGATATATTTAAACTTAAGGTGTTGATTATGCTTAGATTTTTTCTCCAGTTGCCAAGCTTGGTTCTGTCTGCCTTCTTATCTCCCTTGCAGCCAATCTTGGTTGGCCTTTATTCCAGTTGGATGTTAAAAATGCCTTTCTCCATGGGGATCTCAAGGAGAAAGTTTATATGGAGCAACCACCTGGGTTTGTTGCTCAGGGGGAGCGTAATCAGGTATGTCATCTTCGCAAAGCACTATATGGTCTTAAGCAGTCTTCTCGGGCCTGGTATGGCAAGTTCAGTGATGCAGTTTTGAAATTTGGGATGAGTAGCTGTCAGTCTGATCATTCCGTTTTCTTTCACATCTGACCGAGGGAAAATATTATTGATTGTTTACATGAATGATCAAAAAGGTATTAATGAGTTAAAGGCATTTCTGGAGAGTCAGTTTCATACCAAAGATCTGGGAAGGTTGCAATATTTTTTGGGTATTGAGGTTGCACGATCTAAAGATGGCATTAGTTTATTGCAGAGAAAATATGTGCTAGATATTCTAGATGAGATTGGTTTATTGGGGTCAAAGCCTGTATGGATCCTAATGTCAAACTGTGCGTTGATCAGAGGGAGCTGCTTTCTAGCCCTGACCAATATTGTCACTTGGTTGGTGAATTGAACTATCTTAGTATTACACGTCCAGATATCTCGCTCGCAGTTAGTATTATGAGTCAGTTTATGTCTGCTCTTCGTCTTCCACATTGGGAGGCTGTTCTTAGAATTGTTAAGTATCTCAAGGTTCATCCAGGACGTGGTTTGGTTTATCGAGCTAATAGTCACTTACGTATTGAGGCTTTTACTGACTCTGATTGGGCAGGAGGACCTTCTGACAAGAGATCCACTATAGGATATTGTGCTTTTCTCGGTGGAAACCTTGTCAACTGGAAAAGTAAGAAACAAACAGTGGTTGCACGGTCTAGTGCAGAGGCAGAGTATAGAGCCATGGCCCACACAACATGTGAGATTGTATGGGTGCGATCTTTTATTGAGGAGATAGGATTTAGTGTGCAATTGCCAATGAATTTGTATTGTGATAATCAGGCAGCAATTCACATTGCATCCAATCCAGTATTTCATGAGAGGACTAAGCATATTGAAGTTGATTGTCATCTGGTGCATGAGAAGTTAGTTGGTGGTGTGATAGCTACTCTCTTTGTGTCTACAAGTGCTCAGTTGGCTGACATGTTTACTAAGTCATTGTGCAAGCCCCGGTTAGAGTTGTTATGTAACAAACTGGGACTTTGTGATATATATTTTCCAGCTTGAGGGGGAGTGTTGGAATGCTTGAGTAGTTGTTATGAGTCTCGTCCCACATTGGTTAAGTAAGCCTTGTATCAAGTTATCTCTTAATATAAATAATGAATCTTTGTGTTAGGGTTAATTAACACCCTATAAACTTTTTATTCTCCCAAACAACATTTCCAATATTTTCCTTTGTTCCACATCCAGTTAGTGGCAGTCATTTACCACTTTCAGTGAAAGTTAGAAGCATCCAAACATGTGATCACATAGCTTTACCCACATACAACAAACTTACAAAATGTAATTGGGTTAGGGCAAATTATCTTCTAAAAAGAGCATAAATATCAAACCGTGTCATTGTTGTAAATATATAAGATTATCCCATATATCAAAGGCAACTTGCCTCAGATAGAACACAACTAGCTTCACCAAGAAATTCTTGATCGTTCAACTTCAACAACTGCAACATACCAAAATAATAAACAGGCTTCAAACAATTTGTGAATACAAGCGGAAAAGGGGAAAAGGAAAATGAAAGCAAAAAGAACTGCAAAACACTCTGCACTTATTCTAGGTCTATACAGAAGGGAATGGAAAGCAAGATAAAAATAAAATCATTGTTGCAGTAAAAAAAAGAAGTGATCTTAAGTTATGCTCTTAAAAGTATGCGATTTGGTCCTAGGTATAGTACAAACTGAAACACTTTTAATTTCTGAGTGAAGTTAACGATTGCAGTGTTCGCAAGCTTGTGAATCAGATGTTTACAAAATGAAAGGAACTCTCATATGCTTGCTTCTAGTAAATATTAATTGAGAAAAGCAAACTAAATCCATATATGCTATTCGGAATTGTTGGGAGAAGAAACAAAGAAATAAAAAGGAGAGAGAAAAGGTATCAAAACACGAGTGTATCTTATTGCTAAGGTCAAGCAATGATTAAGTATCATTGACATTATTCCAAACCAATAAAACATTTACCATTTGGCCTTAGCTCAATAGTTCTAATTACCTGAAAAACAGTAAACGAGGCTTATAACTGTGATGTTAAGAATCAAACATCGACGTTATTCTTTTTTAATGAACATCATGCAGCGCATCTACAATCGTCTCATGTTTTCTTTTGGTTTGGCAGCTGTGGAAAACTATATAATAACTGTCCATAATCAACTTTGACATTGTTCTTCTGTAGGAATTTCATCTAGCGAGTCTGGACTCATTTTGTAGGAGCCTTAGGGGTAGTGAGAAAATTATCTTTAGTTTGTACACATTCCACGCATAAAAAACTACAAGAATTAAACAGCTCCTATTTTTCTAATATAGCGCACAAGTATTAGTTTTCTTTGACAGACAAAGTTAATCAAAAGCACCCACAGGCAGTGGAAGCACAATGGTATCTAACAGAGCTGGTCCTAAGGGTAAGCCCATGAAGCAACCGCTTTGGGCCCCCCAATTTTCGGCCAATACCAATGTTAGCGGTCCACATACGTAGGTAAGGCTTAAGTATGAACTGTAATTAAGCCTCATTTGAACTAAAAGAGGTAATCTGTGTTTTGGCACTGATCTACTTCTCTTACCTTTTCATCCTCATGAAAATCTCAAGGTTTGATTCCCCTTGATTGGATCAGGACCTTATTGAAAGAATCAAAGGGGAACCCTCGTAAACTCTACGAAGCTTTATGTAGAAACTGACCTTTTTCTTTAATGGTATGATTTGGTTCTATACTAAGTTGTTATTTAATCTTAAGAATCCCCATGTTATGCTCCATTGCAAAGTTGTAGGTTTTTGTTTCTAAACTTTTCCGGAAAATTGAAAGTTTCAAGGGAATTCATAAGAGGGAAGACATACAAGATAGTGATTCGTTTTAAGTCTAATAGACTTTGGGTTTTGTGTTTTTCTTTTCTTGTTATATGTTGGACTTTGTCAATATTTCTTCTTCTAGGTTTTAGTTTTCTGGGGGAGTTAAAGATTTGTCCTCACCACCCACAAGATGTAGGTTTCCATCCGGCTGTTTTTAGCCCATTATATTTTCATCCTCTTTATTTTTTAATGCCAGTAGTGCCCCTCTATATAAAACCGTACGTATATATGTTTATCTATATGTATGTATATATAACTCCTCTCGTCCCCTGATCAAACTGCAATTAGTCCCCCGTTTGTTTCTCATTCCCATCCCGAGATTGTCGTCCGAGATTCCCATCCAGAGAATCGTAGTCCTGTAACGGACTCCATTCCATTTGAAATTTTGGCTCCCTATTTTCCTAAATCCCTAAACGGCGACAAATCCATAGCAGTCTGGCCGTCCTCCATTGTTGCGAAATCTATTTAATCTAATGGTCGTATGCAGTCCCCCATTCAAACCAAATGAGGGTTTATCCGGAAGATCCCAAAAAGCCACAAATCGATCCAGTCATATTTTGCTGAAGCAATCGACGGAGGAGGGGAAGAAATCGAGATGGCCAGATTTCGTAAGTCGTTCCATCAAAAGCACCTCAATTTTTTTGCATCATTGTTTGGTTTTGCCAAACAGAGCAAGATTACGCGTATTCGTAATGGACGAGTATTCATTGATTTTTGAAGTTTCATGTTTCGTAATATGTCAAGTTCATATCTCTTTCTTGTTTTTCCCGAAGATATGCCATGACTATGAAGATGATCTGTTGAGAGTTTATTTGCATGTATTAAAAATGTCATCTTTTTATGGAATGGTTGGTCGTTTTTTTGTTGGCCTTGTTTTCATGGATTAGATGTTTGGAGTAGAAGAAACATGGGAAAATTCATATGGCGATGGTCATGTTTTTTTGTCGACAGCCATGTGGTGATGGTCATTTTTTTTTTGGACAAAATTGGTCATGTTTTGTTGGAATTATGTCATCTTTGTATGGAATGGTTGGTCGTTTTATTGTTGGCCTTGTTTTCATGGATTAGATGTTTGGAGTAGAAGAAACATGGGGAATTTCATATGGTGATGGTCACGTTTTTTTTGTTGACAGCCATGGTCATGAGTTTGGTGATGGTCATATTTTTTGGTTGACAAAATTGGTCAAGTTTTGTTGGAATTACGTGTCTTTGTACTGAATAGGCCTGGTTTTCGTGGATTAGATGTTTTGAGTAGAAGAAACATGGAAAAATTCATATGGTGTATCTTGTAAGAACAGGATACATTGGGTGAATTGTTTACTCAACCTACCCACTTGACACACTGGGTCGTAAAAACGGGATATCTAATAGGTATATTTATTTGTTGGTTTCAGCCTCAACTGCGGTGTTATTGTTTGCTATATCATTCGGCAATACTATCAAAACGAACCCATTTTGAAGACGCTACCAAAGGATGCGGTCCGATATAGTTAAAGCATTCATTAGTGGTGAACATAATCCGTGGACACTAGAAGCAATCTGAAGAAGCTGAGCACCGGATGTTGGTGGTGTAGAATGTCCCCACAGGATGATGCTACCAGTCTTCAGCCTATGCCTTTGAGGACAAGTTTAGGGATAATACTACATATGTTACTAGTTTTTAGAACTAAGTAGAACTTTTTCTGGGTTATATATGTTTTGGCAATTGTGATACTGACTAGCCAAGTAGAATCAGTTTGGTGGATAATTCCTTATTTTGCATGTACCAAGTTGGTGTTTCAATTAACTTTCGGATGGATAATTCGCAACTGGTATTATATGATTCCAAAATCATGTCTTCATGATTGTGTCTTGTATGCCTACGTCTTTTTTTTAATATGCCATGAAATGGTAAGAACATATAAACATAGTTCATGGTTAATGATACGAATAATTTACCATGAAAATAAAACGCCATGCAACATGATTCGGTGAACAGTTATGCATGTAAAAGGGGGCATCTTCTGCAAATGATTATGATTGGGCGTGATATACCATTAATCGACCATGATGGGATGAAAAATTATGCATGCAGATGGTGAGCATCCTCTACAACTAATTAGAGTTTTTAAATATTCATAGACATATCTTGTTACAAGGAAAATGATGGATGGAGAATTACGATGATCGATGGAAGGAACTAAAATGCCAAAGTTCAAATGTTTGTGGGAGGACTAAACTCCATCCTGGGGACCTTATATATCCGTTCGGAAACAAAACTTCGTCCATAGTCGATGGTAACAGAAATCAGTGGGATTTGGTGATCTTCACATTCGAAATTTCGAATTTTGAAATCCTCCTAATATTTGTTCAGTTAATTGCAGGACTGTGATGGCTGATTTGAATCCAATGCCTTTAATTTAGGAAATAATTGGGATTTGAAATTCTCCTACTATTACTCACGGATTTGCAAGACTTCCCGGATCCCTTACGTTATGTATGTACACACACACACACACACACACACAAGTCCATATATGTTATACATATTCATATACGTTGTATATCCAACTAGAGGGGTAGTAAGGATATTTCACACATCGAAAGGATGGAAACATAACGGTTTAAAATGATCGGGATGAATACTTACATGAGATGAGAGAGGAGGATGAATATTTAAAAACTCCTAGTTTTCTTTTCAACCTTTATTTTATCTTCCGTCCCAAAAAACGCATAGGTGCCTAAAGCTTAGAAATTCGCTTTGGGCCCCTAAAAACAATGTGCCGGCCTTGGTATCTAAGCCACAGGGACACCACTACATGACATCTAATATGCACTAAACACACATTAGCATTGATTTCAATGTCACTTTCCATAATATGTAGGAAAAATACCACCTGGAATTTAACTGAATTGAAAATTGATTACAATTGATGAATCTTGCAAGCAAAAACCATACCATACCTTCACAGGTAAATTGTGGTAGCTTGTATCAACATCATACACATGAAAGCTGCAAAACCAAGAAGCGTCCATGTTTGAGAGAATTGTTAATCTAATAAGCATTTGGAGCTATCAAATGCATTAGAACAAGATTAATGTTAGTAAATAGCTTCAATAAAAAAAAAGCATACATCAAGGGCTGAACAATCTCAAACTGATAAGCAACATTAATTTTCTCAATCCATGCAGGATCCAAACAGTTCATGATCACTTCTGTGCGACCAAGTTCCTCCAGAGATCCATCTCTTTTCTTAGCATAAATTACTGCCATCGGATCACTCTGCAATCAAATACGGATAGTACTTCAGTTTAAGCCATTTAAGAACAAGCATCATAATACTTTGACATCTCAAGGCGTACATTACTGACCCAAGGGGCTATCCACTCTAATCTGGCATTTGAGTAATCAGAATTGCTCTCAATGCAGGTGAGCACTTCAAATAAATGGCTTAATTGTTAACTGTAACTCAAAACACTAATTCTTAAGTTGCAGCCTACTTCCCCACTTCTATTGAGAGCCAAGAATGGCTTGGTCACACATGCAGAGTGTGCCCCATAATACAAAGGAAAGCACCTATCAGTGCTAACTGCTAACTGCCAAGCACGACACACTAAGGCCCACCCTTGTGCTTGTGACATGCTATCATCACGTCGTTCTTTGCATGTAGAATTTTCAGCTTAGCTAAGTCGTACCAAATAATATAAACACACACACACACACACACACACAAAAACACACACATGTAATACACTTATTGAACACTTATTGATCTCTTGTTTTTCTCATGGGTACATGCTATCCCAAATATATTGAGTTCCTCATACTTGAGCACTTCAAAACTCTAGGATGATTTCATGAACTCTAGAGAGTGAAAAGGGGGAAATACTGAAATACAAAGTTTTAAACAACATGTCAACAAATTGTATAACTAGGGTGAGCCAATTTGATTATTTAATTCACGTTTCAGTTTAGAATGCTACGTGCCATGTTCAATATGTTAGGTATGGTTTAAGGTCTATGACTCTATGGCCCCAAGGGCAAAGAAGCATTTACATATGGTAAACAGGCACTTCATGCATAAACTCTATTAGAAGTGTTTATTAGAGAGAGTGGGTTTGTCCACATCGTCTATCTTATGTCTGTGTAACTCTCCAGAGTAATGTAAATAAAAGGTATATGTGTAAGGTTCATTAACACCCTATACACTTTTCCTCATCTCTAATATCATGGTATCAAAGCTAAACCTTAACCCTAATCCTAAACCACTACAATCCTAATACATCACCGATTACTGTTCATCGTCGTTATATTCACCGATTACTGTTAATCGTTGTTACTGTTCATCGCACACTGTTCACCATTGTCACTGTTTGTTAGTACTGTTCATCATTGTTATTGTTCATTGTTGGCACTGTTCATCACTGTTCCAGCGATGCACTGACACGCATCACCAGGCCCTATTTTATCGTCTTTGCAATTTCCGTTGCTGTTTCTCTTGTTCTGGTAATTATTTTCTATGTTCTTGTTAAGTATCTCTGGCATGTGGTGTGCTGGTGGTTGTGAAGACTCTGTTATGTTGGGGTTGTTAATATTGGGTACCTATCCAGTATGGTGACCAGTTCAATGTTACTATATTAGTTGATTTTGTTGATTAGTAGTTATTGATATTCTGCTTGGTTGGTATTGCTTTGGTTGCGTACTGGTTATTTGCTAGTTATTGGTTGTTGCCCCTCCATTGTTCGGTAGAATGTCTGAGAAGGATTCTAATTCTAGTACTGTTTCTAGCTCTAGTTCTACTCTTGTTGGTAGCTTATCGAGTGGTTCTTGGTCTCGCGAGAGGCGCCCTATTACCTCCACACCATTAAATGGGGGCAATTATGTTCTTTGGGCTAAGGTATTGAGGTGTATTATATGGGTCAGTCTGAGCACTCTTATTTGACTGATGAGCCTCCTGCTACTGATGGACCCACATATATTCGTTCAGAGTTATGGAATAGTATGACGGAACAGATTGCTAGTACGCTGATGTTCTATGATACAACTAGAGAGGTGTGGACACAGGCAAAGGAGTTGTATTCAGGTGTCGCCAATCTCCGTCGCACATATGATCTTCATTAGTCTTTCTTTAATATATCTCAGGGTGATGATTCTTTTAAGGATTATTATGCTAAGTTTCGGCGCATTTGTAATGAATTGGATATATGTGAGCCACTTACTGCTGATATTCAAGTTATATGGTGCCAGAGTGAACGCATGAGGGTTACTCATTTTTTATCCGGTGCATCATCCACTTTTGGCCCTATGGGTAATCAAATTTTGGGGAATCGTGACTTACCTCCTCTCAGTGAGGTATTCAGTCGTCTCCGGCAGTCATCGTATATTTCTGCACCGACTTCTGGTCGTTCTGCTTTGTCTTCTGCTATTTTTGACAGCTCTGTTCTCTCTGTCAGCCATGGTCGCGGTCGCAATCGTGATTCCGGGTTTAGTAGTCGTGGCCGCGATTATGGGGTGAGTGGTCGTGGCTTTGGCGGCCGTGATTCTGGGTTTTGAGGTCGTGGTCGTGACTCTGGAGGCCGTAGTTTTGGTCGTGGTCGTGGCTTTGGTGGCCGTGACTTTGGTTTTGATAATCGTGGGGGTCTCATATCAGGGGGAGATGGCCGCGGTCGCAGCCGTGATTCAAAATTTTGGATTCATTGTTGGGGAACAAATCATACAGTGGAGTTCTGTTATACTCTTCCCGACTTTCCCCAGGCTCATCAAGCGGCTATCTCTTAGGATACTAAACAGTTTACTCAATCCTTTGCCGATAGTGTGGCTATTTCAGCTGAGGAGTACCAACGTTTTTTGTCATTTCAGGCTGTGACAGGATCTTTTACTGCTACGCTCGCTCAAACCGGTTCATCCGTTGCTTGTGTTACCTCCTCTTCTTCCTCTCATTAGGTTATTGACTAACTGGTACAGCTACTTTCTTTGATCAACAGCCGGTCGATAGAACATCTAATGTTACCTTGGCTGATGGCTCTACCACTGTTGTTACTGGTTTCGGTTTGGTTCCTGTCACTTTCTCTTTTACTTTGTCATCTGTTTTACATGTTTCTCGTTTTTCGTTATATTTTATGTCTGTGAGCCGCCTTACAAAATCTTTAAATTGTTCTGTCACATTTCTTCCTCATGGCTGTGTTTTTCAGGGTCTCAAAACGGGGAGGAAGATTGTGGGGGCATTAAGCGAGGTGGCCTATATTACTTAACTGTTCCTCAGCCTGCAGCTCTTCAGACATCAAAGTCTCCATACCAATAGCACTGTCGTCGTCTTGGTCATCCCTCCCTTCAGAGTTTGAAGCACCTTGTGCCCTCCTATCGTTCCATTAATAAGTTGGTTTGTGAGGTCTGTGAGTTTAGAAAACACCGCAGAGTCACTTTTTTACCTAGGATTAAGCGTCGTGCGTCGCGTTCTTTTCAGTTAGTTCATTCAGACATTTGGGGGCCTATTCCCAGTGTTTCTGATTTTCAATATTATGTTATTTTTGTGGATGACTTTTCTCGTCTTACATATCTTTATCTAATGAAAGAGCGGTCTGAATTGAAATATGTTTTTAAAACTTTTTACATGGAAGTCAAAAATCAGTTTGATACTTGTGATATTTCGTTTCGATAATGCCCGTGAATATTTTCACCATCTTCTTTCTCAGTTTTTCGATAATCATGGCATTATTCACCAATCGTCGTGCTCTCGGACTCCACAACAAAATGGAGTTGCTGAGTGCAAGATTCGGCACTTGTATGAGGTTATGCGTGCCTTATTATTTCAAATGCAGGTTCCTGAGTCATATTGGAGTGATGCCGTTCTCACTGCATGTTATCTAATCAACTGCATGCCCACTACAGTCTTAGGTGGTCAGGTTCCCCATACGATCTTATTTCCCAGTCAGCCTCTCCACTCTTTACCCCTTCGGGTTTTTTGGTGCACCTGTTATGTTCATGCTCTTGATCTTGATAGGAGTAAACTTGATCCTCGATTTTTTAGGTGTATCTTTCTGGGATACTCACACAGCTAAAAAGGCTATCGATGTTACTCTCCTACTTTGCGTCGTCACTTTGTCTGTGTTGATGTCACGTTCAATGAGTCATTGCCATATTACTTAGACCCTGTTACTACCAATGATCTTCTTACACTCGAGTCTGTGTTACCTATGATTGTTCCTACTGGCACTGTTCCACCCCAACCTTTGCAGGTATATGTTCGTCGTTTTCTAGCATCTGCACCACCTCCGCCTCTAGCACAAACCCCGCCTCAGGCACCACCTCCGCCTACAGAACTATTCCAGTCTGCTGATCTCTTTGTGCCCACGCCTCCGTCTTCTCCCCCGTCGCCGGATCCACCTGCTCCTCGATATCCGACTAGTGAGAATCGTCGTCCACCGGTAAAATATGGTTTTTCTAATCTCTCGAGCATTTCTCATCCTATTTCTCAGTTTATCTCTTATACTCATCTCTCGCCATCCCTTCGTGCTTTTACTAATACTATTTCCTCCGTTTTTGTCCCTAAAACTGTTATTATCTCGATTTGAGTGGCGAACAACTATGGCGGATGAAATGTCTGCTCTTCATACTAATGGCACATGGGAGTTGGTTACTCTTCCTGCTGGGAACTACTGTTGGCTGTCGTTGGGTTTATACTATCAAATACCTTCCTGATGGCATTGTTGAGCGTCACAAAGCTCGTCTGGTTGCTAAATGCTACACCCAGACTTATGGTGTTGATTATTTCGAAACATTCTTTCCTGTTGCCAAGCTTGGCTTTGTGCGGATTCTTATTTCTCTTGCCGCCGCTCTTGGTTGGCCGTTGTATCAGCTTGATGTCAAAAATGCCTTTCTCCATGGCGATCTCTAGGAGGAAGTCTATATGGAGCAACCACCTGGGTTTGTTGCTCAGGGGGAGCATCATAAGGTATGTCTTCTTCACAAGGCACTTTATGGACTTAAGCAATCTCCTCGAGCGTGGTTTGGCAAGTTTAGTGAGGCTATTTGAGGTTTGGCATGCGTCAAAGTCAATCAGATCATTTTGTATTTTCTCTTATGTCAGCTCAAGGGAAAGTATTGCTCGTTGTCTATGTAGATGACATTATTACTAGAGATGATCAGAAAGGGATTGATGAGTTGAAACAGTTCTTACATAGTGAGTTTCACACTACAGACTTAGGTAAGCTACAATATTTCTTGGGTATTAAGGTAGCAAGGTCCAAGGATGGGATTAGTTTGTCCCAGAGGAAATATGTGTTGGATATTCTAGAGGATGCAGGTTTGCTGGGAGCCAAACCTGTGAAGACTCCGATGGATCCTAATGTCAAACTTTGCGTTGATCAGGGGGAGGAATTTCCTCATCCAGACCAATATCTTCGCTTGGTTGCTAAGTTGAATTATCTTACCAATATACCTCCTGATATCTCGTTTGCTATTAGTATGATGAGTCAGTTTATGTCTGCTCCTCGTCTTCCACATTGAGAAGCTTGTATTCGTATTGTGAAGTATCTTAAGGCTCATCTTGGACATGGCTTATTTTACCATTCCACTGGTCATTTGCATGTTGAGGTGTTTACTGATGCAGATTGGGCAGGGTCACCTTCTGACAGACGTTCAACAACTGGTTATTGTACTTTTGTTGGTGGCAACTTAGTTACCTAGAAAAGTAAGAAGCAAACTGTTGTTGCAATCTAGTGCAGAAGCAGAGTATCGTGCCATGGCACATACTACATGTGAGGTTGTTTGGCTGAGATCATTTCTTGAGGAGCTGGGATTTCGGGTGCAGTTACCCATTCCTATGTATTGTGACAATCAAGCGGTAATACATATCGCTTCGAACCTTATGTTTCATGAGAGAACCAAACATATTGAGGTAGATTGTCATATCGTTCGAGAGAAGGTTGATGGTGGTGTGTTGGCTATGCCTTTTGTGTCCATAGGTCCTCAGATAGTAGATGTTTTTACCAAATCACTGTTTAAACCTCGTCTAGAATTTTTATGTAACAAGCTGGGATTTTGTAATATCTATTCTCTAGCTTGAGGGGGAGTGTTAGAAGTGTTTATTAGAGAGAGTGGGTTTGTCCCACATCATCTATCTTATGTATGTGTTACTCTGCAGAGTAATATAAATAAAAGGTATGTGTAAGGGTTCATTAACACCCTATATACTTTTCCTCATCTCTAATATCTCCTTGACTAACAACTAGGAAGCACAGGAAGTTTTCAACAGCTATGAGCAACTGTATTTATTTCTCCCGCAGTTCACTAACAGGATTTTAATTTCCTAAGAAGCTTTTATTTGTTTAAACAACCTGTTTGTACCTTCTACAAGTTAACTACAAGCATGCCAAGTGGTCACTAAATATCAAAGAGAAGAAGCAATACACTATCGTCAAGTGGTCCTTAGCATTAAGATAGGGGCAAATAATATCAGCCACAAACATGTGCATGTCTGATAAGATAAATAGATGTGGCCCCAGGCATCAAAAAAGATAAACCTAGAATGAGATTACAAGCACAAAAGAAAATACTTTCTTTGACCAAATTGCTTCTCCTTCGGAATGTCCCAAATTATAAGTCTTCTTCAAAAAGTCAAAAAGTACAAAAATTTTAGTTTTCCAAAAGTATCCTTACTCTATGTTTTTGGGTTGTTTCGTATATAATCAATCATTTACCCACAAAAAAAAAAATTTACGGGTTACACTGAGTACCTACCGGACACAATAGGAAAGAAGATAAATTATAGATTTTACTTGATAGGTTACCTTGGAGATGATATCACGATCAAGTAACTTTGAAGCTGTCAAAGATAACTGCAATCCAAAATTGAAACAGGTCATCACATACCACACGATGTAATAAAAAAGATAGATTCTACAAAAGAAGACAAAAGCAGATGGCAGCACAAGTGCCTTGAACAAATTATAATGTGATATCTTATCCCAAACCGAAAAAATGAAGGGAAAACAAAACACCCTATTAGTGCACTTTAGTCCAATGACTCTTCTTAGTGTACTGTTTATGTATGGTTGTTTATAACCCCACTCCCACTTGGCAAAAAGAATGACTCCAAATCATTGTTGCACGTCGAATATTGTGTCTCAACTGATATAAAATTTGGGACCCATTGCCACCACCCAGTTTATATTTGTGTATTCGGAGAATTTAAGGTTTACTGCTAGTAACAACCTTGTTAGTTGTCAGAACCGGCTATCAACAGAAAGAATCAGAATATTACAAAAAAGTTCCTTGTATGCTGACCACCTCATGTTATATGTCACTTTCAAAGTACGGAAACCTTAAAGGTCAAATATCAGTGATTGAATAGTAGAAGTGCAGAACACAAAGAATCATCCAAATAAAATGTATGACTTCAATGGACCTTAGAATAAAATCCAGATAGGTAGCAGAGAGTAAGGAATCTTATGTGGTGGGCTCTAATGGGACCAAGATGTATCTTGCTTTAGCCATGCTGGCTACAACTCAAGAATCTAAAATCATTAGCCAGTCACTTTTTACTGATTTGTTTGACAGACTTCAAGTTTGAAACGGATAGCTTTGTCTTATAGTGGTTAGAAGTACACAGTGACCGTGTGTACAATGGAAAAATTATTTTGTGGTCTTTTGGTGCCCCAAGACTACTGAATAATTACTCATGTACCACAACGATAATATTTCTCGGTTTCATTCAGGGAGCATTGCTAGGTTGGGCTACCTTTCATCAGTTGTATTAGGCTAAATCATGCAGATAAGTGGTGGCTATGCTGTCAACCTCCTTAGAAAACAGGAAAACAAAAAAATCCCTATTGTAAAGTTGACTCATAAAAACCCCTATTGTAAAAATTCCATCGCACGATCAACCAAAATTGCAGCTCAGTATTAGCATAAAAAACTATTGGACTCATCAGAAACACTAGGTTATCACTTTTGGATTTCATGCTTTCAGTAAGTTTCAAAATATTATGGTCCCCCTCGGACTAAGATAATCAGTTAACTCCCCTGTCCAGTGAAAAACAGATTAATTGACGTTTTCCAGTCTACTATACTTCTTTAACATTTGATAAAAACTCATCGTGGCGTCAATTGCCAGGATACAATCTGTGGTAATTGATTCTTTTCTCAAGTGGCTAATAAGCAAAGGTTCCAAAGACTTCCTTAGAGAACGACATCAAAATTTGTAATCCCTTGGCAAATAAAAAAAATGCTTAAGTCAAAGGCTCTGTATGAGCTTTTCTCCAACAAGATGATGAAACAGAAAAGTAAATCATAGTTTACATCCTCAACTAACGTGGCATCCAGAATGCACCATTCCGTCATAGTTTACATCCTCAACTAATGTGGCATCCAGAATGCACCATTCCCTCACCCCAGACAACCATATATGGGTTAGTTTCCAGTAGCACTGTGAGCTATGATGTTATTAATTCACCTCACACTTCATTGATTAACCTCTTGTTTTATCTTGCAAAGAAGCTTGGTACTAATAGTGAAAAAGAATTATCAATACCCTGGGGAGGTGATATTGTTTATAAAATACCCTCAAATTGATCATGGCATTTTATCCAAAGATAAAAATAATCCTCAAAATCCCAATCAAACATTGTACAAGTGCTAGCTTTGAATTATCTGCTTTTCGTAATTTCTTGTTTAGCTTGTCTCCGTAATCTTTGAAATTAATCATTCGTCTCGATAAGAGAAATTAGAAAAACTTGTAAAATATATAGATCCAAATTGAAAAAAGTTCAGGTAGAACAAGACAAAAAATACATCCCTTTCAAACTTTTTCCGTCTTTAGCAAATTATTTTTTTCGCTTCTAGTCATAATTTTTATCTCGCCGAGACAAAGGCCAATCCAAAAAGTTTGAAGTGAATTAAAAAAAAAAAACTCCGAAAACAAACAGGGCTGAAGTTGACAGTGACACAATGTACGTCAAAAGGACGATAGCAGTTAGGGTTTCTGTTGTCCAATTCAAATTGATATGTATACAATAAATGCACACATATATCCGGCGGGGGGGGGGGGGGGAACTTTATTATGTGATGATAAACCTCAATTTGGGTAAAGAGAGCTTCAATTCCTTTGGTTCGATAGAAGAATTCAACGGCGTCGTTGTGCCCCGCCCCACCACCACCACCGGGGGCAATGCTCCTCTGCTGCTGGGCCCCTCCCACTGCCTCTTGTCCTCCCCTCACGTCTGAACAACACGCCCCCATATCTCTCTCTCTCTCTCTCTCTCTCTCTCTCTCCCTGAAAAGAATTGACGAAGACGGGACAACAAAATCGAAATCTTGATGAAAAACGAATAATCTGACAACTCTAAGAATAGGAGAAAGCGGGTTTTGATTCAAAAAAACACTTTGCTAAAAATGATTCCAATGAGTTTCTAAGCTGTCTCTCTCTCCTTGGATATATATATAGGAAAATAGGGATGAGGATAGAAATAGGAATAGGAATAAAGAATAGTAAACCTAGACCTGGAGGGAATGTGTTTGAATTGAAAAACAAGTATACCCTACTCCATTCAATACAAGAAGGAGGAATTCTGTGGGAAATTATCCAACGACTGCTAATGGGTTCCTTCTTAAAATATATAAAAAATAAAAGAGTAAAAAATACATTTTATTTGAAAATACTGTAGGTGGAAGTCTTGGAGTTGGAGTCTTGTTTACCTTATTAGGTGGCCCACTAATTTTTTTTTTAAAGCTTTTTGTGTTTTGTCTTTATTTTACAGTAATTTTTTCTTTTTGTATTTGTTAGTTTTCTCGAAAATAAAAGGTTTCTGGTGAATACTTTTTGGTTTAGTTGTTCAACTGATCAACTGTACGGTGGGGGAAGTAGGAAAATATTCAATCCGCCCCATTCTTTTGTCCCTCATTCTATTTCAACCGGATAAAAAACTAATTATAATTTTTAATTGGTAATACTATTTATGGCCCTGTTCGGCTAAATAAGTCAACTGGTTTTTTTTTTTGTCTTTATTCAAATTTTTTCGTATTTGTTAATTTTTTGTTAATTTGGGAATTATTGCATTGTCATGACAAGAGGAATTTAAAAAGTAAAAAAAAATACAATCGAAACCTATTTTTTTTTAATAAAGATAAAAAAATAAGTCAATAAATCAATTTTTTCGTCTTTATTCAAAAAAAATTGAATTTCGATCATCATTTTTTACTTTTTTAGATTCCTCTCGTCATAACAATGCAATAATCCCTAAAAAATTGACGAAAAACTAACAAATACAAAAAAAATTGAATAAAGACAAAAAAAAGTCAGTTGGCTTATTTAGCCGAACGGGGTTTATATGCAATATAGATCTTATTTGATAGATCTCAATGAGTTCTTTTAAATAATATTTTTAAAATCACCTAATAAATTATAGATGGTAAGATATAATCAATCGAAAAGTGGCACGGACTCCCAAAATGGACTAGAGAATGGGAACGGACGGAGTATGTATAGTTCGACATTTGGGCTCAAATCACAAGAATTATTACTTATTTTTTTTGAATTTTCTAGTTTCAGTGTGGATAACTTGTCTTTTGCATTTGACCGGACCGATGAAGAAATTAGTAAAGAGGCGTGTAAGCTAACATAGATACCTTGACTTTCGAACAATTTTTAAAAAGAAAGAAAGAATGAAGATAAAGAAAACTGTGGGTAATTTACTAATTTTGAATGACTACAATTCAAATGATTATTGTGTTCGGCTTGAATTTAATAAGCACAATGTAACACGTGGTTCAATTCATATTGAAAAGGTAATCTCTTAGAAATCTTATTTACGGAGCTCAATCTCGTGCGTCACAAGTATTTTGGACTGTTTGGATTAAAAAAAAAATATTTAGCGTTAAAAGATATTTATTATCGGTATTAGTTTAAAAACATATCTCAATTGTTAATTGTCAAAACGGACGGAATGTGATTACACGGCTCCGTGAATAAAAGTCAATCTCATTAGCTTATCTAAAGTATCTTTCTTTGGAATTGGTTGAATTGAAAGAGTAGACACCCAACCAGATCAAACCTAATGCAGTAACCAGTAAAGTTGGATGGACCCCAAAATGAGTATTATAATTAGAAAGCTTATACCACTGGAGGTGGTAGCCTAATTGGTAGGTCACTTGCTTCTCTCATAGGAGACTCAATTTCGAGTCCAGGGATGTCCTTGTCCTGCAAGGGATGACGTACTACTTTCAGCAAGTACTTGGTAGAGTTGTGGTGACGGTCTGTCCTCACGGGCAATAGCTATGGCTCAATTAGACATTTCACAGCGGGTAGGGAGCCCATATGGTCACGCCTAAGGATTGCAATACCGGTTGCCCGTCCTACCCTTTTGGTGATAAAAAAAAAATTATAAAGCTTATAATTCGATTGGATAAAAGGTTTTCCTGGAATTTTAATTGGTTTCTAGCCTTTTTCTTCGAACACCCTGATTGAACTTCACAATTCAAAGTGAAAAACTCTCTCATTCAAAGCCTGAGCGTAAACTAAGGCCCCGTTTCCACCAAACAAAAAATAACGCATTTTATCATCTCATTTCTACTAATAAAAAATACTACTAAAATTTATGCATTTTATCAATTGGTTTCTCTTAACAAAAAAGTTTTTACCAACTCAATAATGTTTTCATTCATATATTCAGCAAAAACTTCTTTACTATCGGAAATAACTTGACATTTCTCAACAACTTATTCACTACCGGAAACACCCATCAACTTTTCAATTACAAATAAAAATCCACAAAATTTTTCACAACTGAAACACCCCCTAAAATTCCAGAAACTAAGAAAATCTCTCAGAAGGAAACAAAAGAAGCTAGTAAATAATCTTGCACCTCTCTTATTTTTCCACTTTATTTTAAAAGTCTATGAACACAATTTTCGGATAAAAGTCTATGCAATATGTAATAGATCGAACTTGTTGAGAAATGAGAAGAAAGAACTTTGGACTTTTTGTAACCTTGACGCGCGTTTTGATGGTCTCTGAGTTGTTGCCCCTTCCAATGGGTTTGTGCATACAAGTCCCAACAATAGTACAATGTCATGAAAGTGGGAAACGGGGGGCTGCTGCCCCAAGGGGCAGCAGCGTGCTACTGTGTCCCATTTGTGAGCTTATTCCGGTCTTGCTCCGATGATCGGAAACGTTTACTTTGTAGAGATCGTCGAGTAGAATAATTATTCAAAAAATTAGCTTAATTGGATATCATTAAGTGCCTGATCGGAGCCCATATAACTCTCGGTCCATGGGTTACAGTGGATTTGATTCAGTATTTCGGATCCATTCTTTTCAAGATAAAAAGGTTCCGATCAGACATTTAATGATATCCAATTAAGCTGATTTTTTGTAAAAATTATTCCACTCGACGAGCTCTATAAAGTGAACATTTCTGATCATGGGAGCGAAACCAAAGTGGGCCCACAAATGGAGCACAGCAGCACGTTGCTGCCAGCACACACACAAACCCCCCCCCCCGCTTCACGAAAGTGCATCTTAATTTAGCCGAGCTGCTTTCATGATATGTACAAATGCATGCATGTAAATACTTGAGACTTCTTTTGCCCGCGTTAAGAAACGTGGCGTGACCTTAAAAAACGTCATCATATGATCCAATACAAACGAATACTACTTGAAACACCATAGACTAACATGCAACATGTACTACAGTCTCGTTCGTTTAAGGATTTTGGATTCTAATAATTATCATATATATTTTTCTTTAATTATTATTCTCATTTTTCTCTCTAATCATTACCCATATTTTTAATCATTACTCTATTTTTCTCTACATTCATTACCTACAAATTTAAATCCAAAATCTCAAAACCAACGGGGCAGTGAGTAATAATTTACTACGGAGTACTTTATTAGGATTTTCTTTCTTGTCAATGATTTCCCAAGCAGTTAATGCTACACTTACAATATTTTTTTATAACATGTTGACGCGGCAGCTCCAGGGGACCCACTAATTAACCCAGCAAAAAAAAAATTGAAAACTCAAAAATAAAAAAAAAAGCAGCAGAAAAACCCTCCAGGTTGTACCAACCTAGCCACCATCCCACCACCGCCGACCACCGCCACTGTCTTCTCCACTTCGGCGACCACTCCTAGGCCTCTGCCCTCTGGCGACCACCACCACCGCACCGACACCGACGACAAGCTCAAACTTCGACCAAGGCCCGTCTCTCTCCCTCTCTTGATCGATCAATCTCTCTCGATCGAGCATGGCGGCCTCTCTCTCACTCTCTCTTTCTCGCACAGAGTTTTTGTATGAGTTCTAATCCTTGTTTCAAGTGTTTCTAAAACTATTGCTACTTGTGTCTTCTACGAATTCTTTTCCTCTTTAGCCAATGTATATTCTAAATTAGGGATTGAGGGTTCATAATGTTCTAATTTTAGGACTTTCCCCCCTTCTTGATATGTGTTATGTTCTTTGATTTAGAGTTTTTTCAGTTTTCTCTGTGGCAGGCCGAACATATAACTTCACTGTGGTTTGGACCGAGCCTTGTTCGTGTCAATCAGAAACCTTGTGCACGGCTCCTGTCCCTGTTCTTCGTCGCCACCCCACTAGCCGCAGGCTCGGCGGATTACAAGCCCGTGCTCGGCCACTCCTTTGCAGCGTACCCTCTCCTGTCGGTCATGTGCCACAGTTAGCAAGTCGTGCTCGGCCACCTGCGGGGCATGGCCGTTGCCGACGATGGATGGCTGTTGAATTGCGCGTCTTCCCACGCGCAAAAGCGGTTATAACAGAAGATGATCATGGGTGCACATGGATCATGCCAGCTCACCCCCAAAGCGGTTACCAGATCTGTTCGGTGACGTCACGGAGATATCGTCTGGCCCGCGCAAGGCACGTGCCTGTGCTTGGAGAGCAAGTCAGGGAGACTCTATAAATACTGAAGGATAACGCCTTTGGAAAGGTACACACTCATACACGCGATTACCCACTCAAAACCCTAAACTCTTCCTACTCTTCCTACACATACTTATCCTCTCGCCGGAGGGCCTTGCCGAGCAACCCTCGGCCAGGTCTTAGTCGTGCGCTCCCTGTGCAGGCTAGGGGAAGAAGGATCAATAACCACCGAACCACCAGCGAAGGAACGAGGATCGAGGATCACGAGCCACACAATTGGTGAACCCGACGTGAAACGCTTCTGATTCAAACGGCTCTCACATCCTCCAAATCCTCTCACTCTTCCGTGAAACAACGACCAAACCACTAACAATGGGCGGAGATCAGACGGATGTAGCCGTCTCAGGGACCAAAGACGCTAGTGGAAATGTCATCCCCCAAACACCCCACGAAAGGCATATGTCCATCTCCCTCGCCCCTGGATCCGGACTCTCACCAGTTTCAGACGACGTTAAGGGTAGAGGTGGCTCAAATGAAACAGCGCATACAGCAAGAGACCACCCCCTCCGCATCTAGATCTGGTGGAGGGGGTAGGAGAAGGCGAACGCCACCTCCACCACCACAACAAAGGCGTCAGAACAAGGGAGGCCAACGCGGATCCGTAAAAGACCGCCTAGGCTTCACCCCGGCACCGGGGGACGCCAGAGAGATAATCCTTTACAAGCAACCCACCGCATCTAGAACACACCGCTCAAAAGAACACCACGATCGAACCAACACTAGGGATACCGAGTCATTTACAAGCACGTACTCGACTGGTCGCGTAGAATTCTCTCGCACAACGGTTTCCCACCGTAGCTGAGATTTTGTGGAGACCAGATGCCATGTATCTGAAAGACTCGGTGAAATCCCTGCAGAAAAGTTCGACAACAGCAACCAGGCTAGACGGAACGGCAAGGGCGTGCGTATTGATGAACCAAACAACGAGACCAAATCTCGTAAGGATAGAGGAGAAACGGTTGACGAACATCGCCGGGTGACAGCAGATTTACGAGACAAACTCCGGCATCGAAACCGCGAAAAGTCTCCAGATAGAGAGTCCAAGAGAACAAAGACGGATGAGCACGGCAGGCCGCCACGGCCTGATTTTGAGCCGCAGCTGAAGGATCTCGGCGTTTCTCCCTTCACACCCCACATAATCAACACGACGGCCGAACCCAACTTCCACCTGCCAAAGTTTATGAAGTTTGATCCTACCACATGCGAAGCCTACACCCACCTTATCCACTTCCGTCAAACCATTGAGCTATGCACCACGAGGGACGAAATCAAATGCAAAGCGTTCCCATCCAGCCTCGGCTCCCGTGGACTCCAGTGGTTCAACAAATTGCCCGCTGGATCCATACGGAACCTGGCCGACCTTGAACGCGCATTCAACACTCGCTTCATCACCAGTAACATGACAGCCAAAGAACCTGAGTCCTTGTCCCAGATGAGAAAGCTGCCAAACGAAACACTCAGACACTACGCCGAGCGTTATTGGCAACTTTTCAATGAGATCCCCGGAATCGACGAGTACTGGGCCGCGCGCACCTTCAAAAATGGATTAGAATCTGGCAGCAAAATACTCGACAAGTTGGCTATTCGACCTCCGCACGGCATGGGAGAGTTGATGCGTGTCGTAGAACGATTTTATGCCCTTGAGGAATTCTACGCGGACCGAGCCGCTCAGGGGATCCCAAGTTTAACAACCTGCCTGCTGACGACGGCTCCTCAGCTGCAGACACCAGTCGTAACTCAACAATCCCAGCCAAAGAAGCAGGTACACAACATCAAAGAAGGGAAGAAACGCCAGCCAAAGGAGCACGACTACGTGGCCGAAACCACCCACTTCAAGGAACCCATATGGTCCTTCCTAAAGGAAATCATGAGGCAACCATGGTTCGAGTGGCCGCAAGGCAAGCTCGGCACGGACAACGGCCAAGCGGATCAGAACCCGAGAAAGAAGTGCTCGTATCACAATGAGCTCGGCCACTACACAACGGCATGTGCTCCCTACAAGGCTTTGTCGGAACGTTTGGTGGCTCAAGGCCATCTCGATCAATACATTGACCGATCAAAAACGCCCGCCCAGCAGACAAATCCCAACCCCAACGAACAGCGCCCACTGATACACGTCATCCACGGTCCAATGACGAAGGCATCCGAAACCGCCCTCAAGGCCGACATCGATCACGCCTCAACATCCAAACAGATACTCTCAGTTGGTTGCGGATCCAAGCGTCAACAACCACAGGACGTACCCAAGTGGATGATAAGCTTTACTGAGCGTGACCTTGAACATGTTCAAACTCCACACTCGGATGCCCTCGTCGTCACCATCCAAATAGGCATCCACGACGTAAAGCGCGTCCTCATCGATCAAGGAAGTTCAGCAGAGGTCATGTATTACGACCTTTTCAAGAAGTTGGATCTACCAGAGTCAGCCCGACAACCTACCGACGTACCCCTCATCGGCTTCAACGGTGCAGCTGTCTGGCCACTTGGCCGAATCTTCCTCCCAGTCGTCGTCGGCTCAAAAACTCTAACCATCAAATTCATCGTCGTCAACGTTCCGAGCCCATACAACGCCATCCTTGGCCGAACCTGGCTCCACGGAATGCAAGCCATCGCTTCTACCTACCACCAGGTCGTCCGTTTCATCGGCCCCACAGGAAGACAAGAAGATTTGCGAGGTGACCAAGTGGCCTCCAAAAAATGCTACGTCTCTGCCGTCCACAACTCCGCCAAAGCCAAACAAGTACAATGGGTTGAAGTCCCCGACATGGCCGTAATCGACGATGTCGGCCAAAAAGCCGAAGACAAAGCAGAGGAAGACCTCGTCCAAATGCCAATCAACGAGGATGGCTCCCGATTCTTCCTCATCAGCTCTTCCATCAGCGAGGCTGACCGCGAAGAAATGTTCCATTACCTCAAAAAAATATCGAAGTCTTTGCTTGGACCCCCAACGAAATGCCGGGGGTCGATCCCAATTTCATCAGTCACTCCCTCAACATCAAGAAGGACGCTAAACCTGTCATCCAGAAGGCACGGTGTTCTACAGCCGAACACGCCGACGCCGTCATCGAAGAGGTCAAGCGTCTGCTGGAGGCCAATGCAATCCAAGAAGTACAATACCTGACATGGCTATCCAACACTGTGGTCGTCAAAAAGAAAAACGGCAAATGGCGAGTTTGCGTGGACTATACCAATCTCAACGACGCTTGTCCAAAGGATTGGTTCCCACTGCCAAAGATTGATCAACTTGTGGACGCAACGGCAGGCCATGCTCGGCTAAGCTTTCTGGACGCCTACCGTGGCTACCACCAAATTGCCATGGACCCCGACGACATGGAGAAAACTGCTTTCATCACGCCATATGGCATCTTTTGCTACCGCGTCATGACCTTTGGACTCAAGAATTCAGGGGCAACGTTCAACAGAGCAATATTCAAGATGTTAGAAGAACAAATCAGCCACACCGTGGAGGCTTACATTGATGACTTGGTCATCAAAAGCATGAAGGAATCCAACCACCTACGAGACTTGGCCGAAGTTTTCGAAATCCTCAAGCTCCACAAGCTTCGACTAAATCCTGAAAAATGCGCGTTCGGAGTAAGCGCCGGGAAATTCCTCGGACACCTTGTCACTCGAAGAGGCATCGAGGCCGACCCAAATCAAATCAAGGCTGTTCAAGATTTGTGCCCACCCAGGACGATCAAGGAAGTACAAAGGCTCACTGGGATGGCAGCGGCTCTAAACTGATTCATCAGCAAATCCTCAGACAAATGCCAGGCATTCTTCCACGCCTTGAAGGGAAAAAGTTGACGCAGCTTTGAATGGACCTCGGATTGCGACTCAGCTTTTGCCAAACTAAAAGACTACTTAAATTCGGCCCCGCTGTTGGTAAAACCTAAAGAGTTCGAAACTCTATATCTCTATCTCGCCGTGTCCGCCCACGCAACCAGTTCTGCACTTGTACGGCGGGAAGGCGTCGATGAAAA
The DNA here is from genome assembly GCF_030253575.1 of Rhododendron vialii. Taxonomy (NCBI): domain Eukaryota; kingdom Viridiplantae; phylum Streptophyta; class Magnoliopsida; order Ericales; family Ericaceae; genus Rhododendron; species Rhododendron vialii. Next base: position 29,584,299 of record NC_080561.1, read on the forward strand.
GCCCATCTATTTCACAAGCAAGACACTCCTCCCAGCTCAAACTTGCTACCTACCGCTTGAAAAGTTAGCCCTTGCTCTTGTTTCAGCGGCTAGGAAACTCCTACCCTACTTCCAATCACACCCTATCATCGTCTTAACAGAACACCCCCTCAAAGCTCTCATTCGAAAAGCAGATCTCTCCAACCGAGTCTCGAAATGGGCCGTTGAACTTGCCAACTTCGACATCAGCTTTGAGCCACGAACGGCGATTAAGGGCCAGGTATTGGCCGACTTCATAGCAGAACTCACTCCAGCAGACACAGCGGCACTCAATGCTCCTACCCCACCAGACGTTGCCGAACGTAGCTCCGTGACCACGCCCATGCCATGGCACCTTTTTCAAGGCGAGACTTGGCGACTTAATGTCGACGGGGCTTCCAACAGCAACGGAGCAGGAGCCGGGGTAGTCTTGGTCTCACCTTGTGGAACACTTCATGAAAGCTCCATCACCATCGACTTCCCAGCCACCAACAACGAAGCTGAATATGAAGCCCTCCTTGCAGGTTTACACTCAGCCATCGCGATGAAAGTCACCAACCTCGTTGTCTACTGCGACTCCCAACTCATCGTCAATCAAGTACTCGACGACTATGAAGCTCGGGACCCTCGAATGTTGAAATACCAAGCCACGACAGCTAAGCTCATCTCTCAGTTTCAAAATTTCGGCATCGAACAGATCAACCGCGAACACAACGCACACGCGGACGCACTTGTAGAACTCGCCTCAGCATCCACAGCCTCAGAATTCAAAACCATCAACTTCGGTAGCATTGACCACCCGTCTTTTGAGCCCACTCCAGAAGTACTTACTGTCGAACTCGGTCCCAGCTGGATGGATGAGATCGTTGCGTTCCTAAAGCACGATACCCTGCCCACAGACAAGAAGGAGGCTTACCATGTGAGAAACAAGGCCGCTTACTACTGGCTTTCTGAAAGTGGCCAACTATACAGGAAATCCATCTCCGGACCGTATCTCCTCGTTATCCACCCCACCCAAGTGCCTGAAATTCTGATAGAACTTCATTCAGGCAGCTGCGGCTGCCACTCTGGTGGCCGCTCCCTTTGTCAACGTGCCATGAGCCAAGGTTACTTCTGGAAGAACATGAAGAAAGACTGTGACGAAGTTGTCCGAAGATGTAGAACCGTGCCGGCTGTTTTCACCTATCCCGAAACAACCTGCCCAGAACCTTTCCCCCATCACTAGTCCCTGGCCCTTTGCACAATGGGGCTCGATATTGTCGGAAAACTACCAACAGCTCCAGGTGGATTCAAGTTCTTGATCACCGCAATAGACTACTTCTCCAAATGGGTGGAAGCCGAGCCTCTTGTAACAATCACAGAGGCTGACGTTCGCAGATTTGTCTGGCGGAACATTGTTACCAGATTTGGAGTTCCGTATGCCATCGTATTAGACAACGGAAGCCAATTCGTCGGTAAAGACCTGACTAGCCTCTGTGACGAATTTGGGATACGATTCTTCAACTCTACTCCTGCATACCCACAAGGGAATGGACAAGCCGAGGCAACAAACAAGACCGTCTGCGCCGGGATCAAGCGCCGGTTAAACTCCAAGAGAGGAAAATGGACCGAGGAGTTACCACGTGTCCTCTAGGCTTACCGTTCTACTCCCCGGCGTTCAGCCGGACAAACGCCCTTTTCAATGGCATTCGGCATGGAGGCGGTAATCCCACTGGAGTCCAAGTTCCCCACTCTGCGGACTGAGAATTTCGATCCAAAGACTAACGAAGAAGCCGTACAACAAGAATTGACCCTTGCAGAAGAAAAACGCGACGATGCTCAGCTAAAGCTCGCCGAATACCAACAACAAGTGGCAAGAGGCTACAACCGAAGTGTTCGAACCAAGACCTTCAAACCAGACGACTTGGTCTGGCGAAAGGTGGTGCAAGCTAGCAAGAAGCAGAAATTCAAACCCAACTGGGAGGGCCCCTTTCGTGTCGTCAAGATTGCTGGAGAAGGCGCCTACGTGCTGGAGGACATGAATGGGAAAGTTCTAACTAACCCATGGAACGCACAGAACCTTAAGAAGGCATACATGTAGCCGAAACCCTTACAGTGTGCCTCATGTTCGGCCACTGTCTATCCTATTTTTCTTTATTTGGCTTCGGCCCAAGTCTTTACATTTCAACCTGTACTTCATGTTTGACGAGTCAAAGAAATTATATGGCAGTTGTCATTTGCAATTCCAAAAATCCTTTTTCTTACTTTATATTTCAACTTGGCTTAATTGTTTAAACTCGGCTCAATTGGCCAACCACAAACGTTGACCTCGGTCACACCCACAAACGGCTCCTATGCCCCTGCTTCGGCCACTATTACTGCCCAAAGAAGCAAAACGGACATCAGGTCCATCGAGCCCAAAGACACACAATATGGCTGGAATTTGGGCTCCGGTTCGGCTTGGCAAGACTCTGAGGTCGGCCACAGCCTGGTTACACTCACATTTCGGTGAGCAAACCACCCACAAACATTACAACACTTCACAACCTTGGCTAGGGGCTGGCACTTCGACCAGCACGAAAAACCTTGGCGACTAACCTAAGTATCGTCAGCTAAACAAGCAAAACGACCGAGCACAACACCACGCTCGACATAATCTCCACTCCATTCTACTACTCTACTTTGGTTCAGGCTCAGCAATACCTACAGCTAGCAACTTCAACAATTGGACAAACATTCCTACCACTAGGCCGAACCCAAACCAAAGTGGGGGCTACAGAATAACTACTATTCCATTAACCAGGGCTCGGCAACCCATCACATCAACGTCTCTATTACAGCCCAGACTCGGCTGTCATATATCTATGCGTTGTTTAAGGCTCGGCAAAAACCTAACAACTTAATGAAGCAGCTTTTTACTTCGCTCCATGACAACCTAACTGAGCCGATCCCAAAACCAAAGAAGGGGCTAAAGAAAAACCACTATTCTATCTACCATTCAAACCAAACAAGCCCTATTCAAAACAAAGATAATCAGTATTTTCCCAAGACATGAAGACATTCAATCAAGTTCAGCAAAACAAATTCGTTACAGAAAGAAATCACACATCCATTCATCCAAAGGAAAAACACAAGCGTTGCAGAAAAGCCTAAACAGGAGGTACGACGTAGTAAACCATTCAGTGCCGACCCCCTACAACTATTACATCTGGAACGGCAAACTCCAAGTTCGGAGCCGTCCAGTCCAAGTCCAAGTCCAACAAAAAAAAAAAATTTCAAAAAAGAAATCCTAAGCTTTTGGAACGACATCATCAACAACATCAGCAGCCTTTCCACTCTCGGCCTCGGCACCCTTCTCGCCATTCTTATGGGCCTGCTCGATGTCCTGCTCGGCTGCCTCAGCCACGCCTCCTTCAGCATCACCTGCCTTTTTTCCACTTAAGCCATCCCCACCTTCAGCACCGGCACCAGTGAGGTCATCAATATCCTCTTCACTCTCGGAAAACTCCTCTGGAGGAAGTGGTGCACACTCCTCATCAGTGTACGGCAGCACAAGCTCGGGAACTTCGGCTGCATGAATTGACTTTGTCAAATTCATGTCCGGCTCCAGCTGCATGACCCCACACGCAGCTTTCACCCCAGCCTTATATCCAGCTCGGTATGCAATGGGGATCCTGCTCTTGATCTCTTCATTCACCATCGACCGAGCCTCCCTAACATACTCGGCACCAGCTCTATCATACCCAGCCTGAAAAGCCTTCTCATCCACCTCCTTCATTTTTCTCTTCTCCTTTCTCAACACCTGGCCAAGCTCACGCTCGAATTTTGACTTTCTCCAACGCGTCATCCCTCTCTCTCTCGAGCTCGGCAATCTTGGCCTTGGCCAACTTTAGACCATTCTTCACAGCCTTTGATTTTTCATGCTCGGCCTTAGCGTCATCGCGATAGCGCGTCCTCTCAGCAGCCAACAAATCAGCCTGATCGGAAACTCGCAGTAGAGCCTGCCCAGCCTGCAAAAGACAAAACGATTAGGCTCGGCGTAAAAAGTACAGCCGAACATCATGTCTAAGAAGTTAAGTACCTGAACAAGGTAGGCGCTCGCATGAACGATGCTCGGCTGCAGCTCCCTTGGAACCCTCTCCATGTCCCTCGGTAGGGCAAGGCCGTGCAACATGGTGACGGCCAGTCCTGGCTCCAGTTTAACGCTGTCTTCAACACTGATGACCCTACCTTCGACTGTAGCAAATGAAGGTTCGAACTCCTGCACGATCACTTGGCCCCCAGAACCCGCCGACTTTTCCACAGCTTTAGAGCCATCAGTAGCAGATGACTCAGTTTGGTCTTTGAGAACTGGCGTCGGCGGCCTGGTAGGAAAGAAGTCACGAGTGACCTTCTGCTTCTTGGATACCGGTTCAGCCGTCTCAGCTTCCTTTTGCCGAGCAAGAGCACCATCCCTAAGATTGATCTTCTCAACGTTCCTTCTTCCCATATCGTCGGCAAATTCAGGAATAATCGTTCGGATGGGAGGGATGCTGATACTTGGGAATTCAGATGGCTGACTCTCCTTGAACCAGAAATCCGCAGGCTTCTTAAAAGTAGGGAACTTGAGTCGAGGTTCCTTCACCCTCTTGCTCGGCTTAACTCCCCCCACCTGTTTCTCAGAAATCTTCTTACCACCGGGCTTCGTGCTCGGCCCTACCTCGTCCTCTCTTCTCTTCAACTTCCCTTTATAGGAAGGTACGTAGCCAAGCAGCGTCGGCGCGTCGCGGCAGATTTGAGCCTTCAACGTTTCGACGTTCTCTTCAACGGCCAGTGACTGCTGTACCTTCGTAATCGATCGGTGATCTGCAAAAGGAGAAGATGTTAGATAAACGATAGTAAAGCAGAGTGAATTATGCTCGGCGAAATGAAATCAAAAAACAACCTCGGAATTCTTTGATCTTCGGAACCCTATACAAACGCGTTGATTGATCGCCGAACTCGTAATTACCGCAAACTTCAACATAGAAGTTAGCCCACTTGTCGGTGTCGGGCAACTCGTCTATCAGGGGCTCTTTACGGCTGCGTGCCGACAAGTACCTATGTTCGGTCTTGCCGTGCCTAGACATAATGTAGGTCTAAAATAGGTCGGCAACTGAAAACTCAAGATTGTGGAGTTCCTTCAGCTTAATCACAGACATCACTATCCTATAACTGTTGATGGCGAAAAAGTGGGGTACTATGCCGAACCTGGCCAGCAGTTCCCTTAGGAACGGGTGAAGGGGAAAACGGAGCCCGGCCTCACAAATAGCCATGAGAGGGACGGTTATGTGCTCGGGACGATCCACCCGTTTGTCCCTAATTCGGTCGCTGGCGACCCTACTGATGGCGACGTCATTTGGAATATTGTATGTCCGGCAGAAGTTAACGTACTCGTCAGGATGGCCGCTGAAGTAGTGAGCATAAGGACAAACCTGCCCTCGCTCATAAAGATCGGCGACCTCCCTGTTCTCGTATGAAGTTTCGGCGGGAGCAGAACGGGAAGAAGCAGCAGCTTCGACCTGTGGACGAAGTCTAGACTTGGCTTCAGGACCAAGTTCGTGCTCAGATTCGGACTCTGTGCTAGTGGTAAAAGTTATCTCAGGCGCGGTGTTGTACCCGCCGTCGTATTCGTAGTCACGTTCGGTGTTGGAATCACTGGAACCAGACATATTGGAGGAAATTGAAGAGGCCTGGCGTCGACTTCTGTACCTCTCAACGTATGCTCGGATCACGAGATCTGTGGAATCGTCCCCTGAACTTTCAGAGTCGGATGAAATGATGATAATTGAGTGAGCCAGACCTAACAAAGACAAGAGTGAAACAATGAAAACCTTCATCGTTGGCTAGAAGGCAGGGATCTTGCTACGCTCGGCTACCTAAAACTGGCCCACCCTATTATCACTTTCCACAGATCCAAGTTCGGGAAACACGGACTCAAGTCAACAAGCTCGGCCGAACCCATTGTCGGCCAAGCTTATCAACGTCAGAAATTGGGGCTCGGCCAGCCTCGCCATCGGCCCAGACCACCAACATCAAGGTTGGGGCTTAGAAGAACACATTGAAGCTGGAGATGAACAGTTCACCCATCTCCAGTAATACGCTGTTCACTTGGAACAAAAAACCCCAGAAAAACGAACAGAAAATGCAGAAAATTTGCATAAACAACGAGAGTGATAGAGGAAAGAACTCGCACCTATGATTTTCAGCAAGATCTGGTGAAGAAATCTCTGGGAATCAAGATCAGGAGATGAGCCGTTGTTCTTCGAGTTTTGAGAATGGAGTCCTAGAGAGAGAGAGAATGTGGCCTTTCTCTCTCCTCGGGGCGCCCTTTATATAGAGCTAGGGTTCGAGATTCAAAATTCCCGCCCATCATTACACCGCCGAGCTTTTGACCATACAGCGTGTGACACGTGGCAAAGAAAGGACAACCTGCAGAGCATGCCTGCCGTCCCCTCACCAGCCGTACCCAGCCGTGGAGCGACATCTGGCACTCCTCCACTAAGGTTCTCCACCAACGGCTGACATTGCTTCTGAAGAGAGAATGGATCAAGCTCGGCTAAATCTCACCTTTAAAGGAAATTCACGTTCGGCACTCGTTAGATTCGGCCAAGGCTTGATATCAATCCCTACCTCACGTTCGGCATCGGTAGAGATTGAGGGGCTATTGTGGCAGGCCGAACATATAATTTCACTGTGGTTTGGACCGAGCCTTGTTCGTGTCGATCAGAAACCTTGTGCACAGCTCCTGTCCCTGTTCTTCATCGCCACCCCACTAGCTGCAGGCTCGACGGATTACAAGCCCGTGCTCGGCCACTCCTTTGCAGCGTACCCTCTCCCGTCGGTCATGTGCCAGAGTCAGCAAGTCGTGCTCGGCCACCTGCGGGGCATGGCCGTTGCCGACGATGGATGGCTGTTGAATTGCGTGTCTTCCCACGCGCAAAAGCGGTTATAACAGAAGATGATCATGGGTGCACATGGATCATGCCAGCTCACCCCCAAAGTGGTTACCAGATCTGTTCGGTGACGTCACGGTGATATCGTCTGGCCCGCACAAGGCACGTGTCTGTGCTTGGAGAGCAAGTCAGGGAGACTCTATAAATACTAAAGGATAACGCCTTTGGAAAGGTACGCACTCATACACGCGATTACCCACTCAAAACCCTAAACTCTTCCTACTCTTCCTACACATACTTATCCTCTCGCCGGAGGGCCTTGCCGGGCAACCCCCGGCCAGGTCTTAGTCGTGCGCTCTCTGTGCAGGCTAGGGAAAGAAGGCTCAATAACCACCGAACCATCAGCGAAGGAGCGAGGATCGAGGATCACGGGCCACACATTCTCCATGTTAGATAAATAGAGAAAATTAGGAGAGACCTTTGCAATGAAGCTTCGGAGATGGGCGATTCGATTTTTACAATTTGACCGCGCTTCAAAGGAGCTTCGGTGAAGGTGGTCGCTGGAGGTGGTGATGGGGGTCGGCTGTGGCAGTGGTGGGTGATTTTCATTTTCTTGGACCTCTGAAAGTTTATAAATTGAGTGGATATTTTACTAAACCCCAATTCAAGATTTTACTGTTTTCACTTTTGATTTTGTTCACAAATAACGATTTGGGAGAACTGATTTTGGATTGAACAATTTGGGTTTTGAGAAAGAGAGAAAGGGGTTGAACGATTTGGGTTTGGGGGGGGGGGGGGGGGGGGGCGGGGGGCCGTCACAGAAAAGGATGGCAATTCCGGTTGCCCCGACCCAACCCACCCTGTTCCCCGCCCCAAATGGGTAGGGGATTCGGGGATTATTTGGGGATCGGGTAGGGTATGGGGATAATTTTTTTAAAAAAGTGGGAAACGGGTAGGGGGTGAATATGAGGTAGTACTCGTCCTGATCCCCGCCCCACTAGCCTAATATATATAATTCATAATTATATATATATATACACACACACACACACACACAAGTTAGGGACTTAGGGTTCCTGATCCCCGCCCCAGCTCCACTAACCTACTATATGTATAGATATGTTAGGGTTTTTCCGTTTCCCAGTTGCCACTCTAGAGACTTACGTCTCCAATCCCTAGCCCCACTAGCCTACTCGTCTTGTTTGTTTTAAACTGTTTTTATTTCAATTTGGTTTGTAATGCACTATGGCAGCAACTATGTGACTGTTTTAATTTAAATTTGGTTTATAATGACACTACGACAGCAAATGTGACTGTTTTCATTTTGATTTGGTTTGTAATGGCACTATAGTAGCAACTGTGGCTATTTTCCTTGGCATTTGGTTTGTAATGGCAGCGTAGATTGTTTTTTTTTTTTTTTTTGAATTTAGTTTCTTGGTTCATATTTTATGGCAGGTGACTTTTTTTAAAAAAAGTTTTGGGATATTTGGATCCCCGATTCCCCACGGGGATCCCCATTCCCCGTTTGGGGTGGGGATGGAGGGTAAAAATAAATCCCCGGTGGGGATTGGGGCGGGGATATGGAGGAATTTGAGTTCGGGGATCGGGGACGGGAATAATGGTATCCACCCCCGACCCTCCTCATTGCCATCCCTAGTCAGAGAGAGAGAGAGAATTAGAGAGAGTCATTTTTTTTTTTTTATACTGTAAAATGGTGGGGCCTATTGGCTTGTTGTAAAGATGTTGTAGCTAGCAAAATGTCATTTCTGCCTAGCATTTCCCAAGGCTCTGTCTCGAGTACCTTGTCAGGTACATACTATCATAGGTGAATTCTTTGTCACGTGGGGGGGGGACAAAATTTTAGGGGGAATTACGGTTCAGTGGAGAGTGGGGTAAATAAGTCCCAACACATGGGACACTTTTTGGGAATTAAAAACCCATGGAAAGAGGAAAAATAATGCATAGCTCATGGTATTCATAATTTACTCAGACAAAAGTATTCCTCTCTATTGTAACACACACTCAGAGAGCAATGAACACGCATTCAGAGAGCAATGTACACACACTCAGGGAGCAGTATTATATGATTGAAAAAGCAATATAATTTAATTAAAAGTGCAATATTATGTGATTAAAAGAGCAGTGAAGCTACGTCCACCGATTCCCAAGTCGATGAACTTCCACCGATACCTTATACACGATGCCGTTTTGGATTATTATTTTTTTGGTGTTGAAACATTTGGTTTTATCCTTCTCTTAGGACTCTTCAACGAGAGCCCTTGAGCTAAAAATTAATTATGAACCTTTTGGATAAAATGATCAGAAAAATAATATCTTTGCACCGGTTCAAACGGATTGAAAATCGGAACGCTTAATTTTTTTTCATTTGGTTTTATGGTTTTTTTGGCTTTTCAACGAGAGCCCTAGAGTTAAAAATTAATTATGATGATTGAAAAATTAGAACACTACATATTTAATTTATGCCCATAGAAGGGGCAACTTAAATTCATAGAAAGGGCAATTTAGGTGTAAATCCAAATTCAACTACATATCGACTCATGATTTTATAGAAGGAGCAAATTAGATTCATAGAAGGGGCAACTTAAGTTTATAGAAAGGGCAACTTAAGTACATAGAATGGGCAACTTAAGTCCAAACCTAAATTTAACTAAGGCCCATAATGAGTCGATATGTAGTTGAATTTGGGTTTACACCTAAATTGCCATTTCTATGAATTTAAGTTGCCCCTTCTATGGGCCTAAGTTAAATATGGGTTTGGACCTAAGTTGCCCCTTTTATGAACCTAAATTGCCCCTTTTATGAACCTAAGTTGTTTATTGTATGAGATCATGAGTCGATATGTAGTTGAATTTGGATTTGGACCTAAATTGCTCATTCTATAAATCTAAGTTGCCCCTTCTATGAATCTAAGTTGAATATGGGTTTGGATTTTTTTTTTGTTTAAATATTTAGTTTTATCCTTCTCTTGGGCTCTTCAACGAGAGCCGTAGAGGTAAAAATTAATTATGATCATTTTTGATAAAATGATAAAAAAAAAAAGATTTTTGCATTTGGTTTTGTGGTTCTCTTAGGGCTTTTCAACGAGAGCCCTAGAGCTAAAAATTAATTATGATTATTTAAGAAAAAAATTGATTTTATTTTTCTAATCATTTTATCTTAAAGGATTATAATTAATTTTTAACTCTAGGGCTCTGGTTGAAGAGCCTTAAGAAAATCATAAAACCAAATGAAATAAAATTAGTGTTCTAATTTTTCAATCATCATAATTAATTTTTAACTCTAGGGCTCTCGTTGAAAAGCCAAGAGAACCATAAAACCAAATGAAAAAAAATTAAGCGTTCCGATTTTCAATTCGTTTGAACTGGTGCAAAGATATTATTTTTCTGATCATTTTATCCAAAAGGTTCATAATTAATTTTTAGCTCAAGGGCTCTCGTTGAAGAGTCCTAAGAGAAGGATAAAATCAAATGTTTCAACACCAAAAAAATAATAATCCAAAACGGCGTCGTGTATAAGGTATCGGTGGAAGTTCATCGACTTGAGAATCGGTAGACGTAGCTTCACTGCTCTTTTAATTACATAATATTGCACTTTTAATTAAATTATATTGCTCTTTCAATCATATAATACTGCTCCCTGAGTGTGTATACATTGCTCTCTGAATGCGTGTTCATTGCTCCCTAAGTGTGTGTTACAATAGAGAGGGATACTTTTGTCTGAGTAAATTATGAATACCATGAGCTGGGCATTATTTTTCCTCTTTCCATGGGTTTTTAATTCCCAAAAAGTGTCCCATGTGTTGGGACTTATTTGCCCAACTCTCCACTGAACCGTAATTCCCCCAAAATTTTAACTAAATATCCGATAAAATTTGGAAATGATTTTGTCACTATCTTTTTTTATTAACGTCATTCATCTGTAAGTATATTTTTGTATACTTATAGGAGAGTGACGTTAACAAAAAAAAGAATAGCAAAATCAACAGCCTAAATTTTTTCTCTAATTGACAATTTAAAGTAGTACTATATGGCAATTCTAAGAAGTGTATGTGGTACTCTTGTTTGGGATGTTACTATATGCCCATTCGATACACGGGATAAAAAAAAAAAAGTTAGTTGGAGAGAGCTTCATTTTATTTTAGATGAACAAATTCTTTTACACATGTATATAGTATCAATAATGCTAAGTATCCAAAATTCATACCCATAAACAATCCTGAATAATAACACTTTGATCCTTCACCTCACCTTTTTTCCTGGGTCCCACCTTTTTTTCCTCCTTTGTGGAGGACCAAAGTATTATTATTCGGGGTTGTTTATGGGTATAAATTCTTGTAAAAAAAAAAAAAAGATGTGCAAAATTGGATTACAACTCCTAACACATTTGTCTAAAACTTAATGCATTTCAAAATGATATCAAACAATATTCGATAAACATAATTTTAGATGTGGCCCATGTTCTCGATGAGATCTAAAACATGAACGATTTCGATCATTATTTTGAGTCCAAAAAGAGCCCACAATTGACCGGAATTAGACTGGACTAGAGGGAACCTACACTGGACGGGAGCTCCCTCCATTTGTACGTTTTGGGTCCCAAACAACTCATATTGACAAAGTGAAAAAAATACAGTATATCCCGGTAAAAAAATATGGATAATCTATTTTATTTCACCACCGTGACTGGATGCAAGAAATCTCATCTAATAGAGGAAATGAAAAGACATTTGCATCGGAGTGTATGTGTATTGCTTTTAGAATTTTATTAGCATTTGAAACTCAAGTGTCAAAAATCGAATTGTAGACCATAGAAACTGAATTGATGGTGAACCAGGACGTATTTTGATAATTAATACCTGTCAAAGACATACTGAGAACATTTGTTAATACTGAAAATGTCTTTGACAGGTATTAATTATCGAAACACGTCATTAGCCGTCATTTTTCCCATTTCCTTTTTGTTAGAAGTGTCATATAGTTTACTATTGATTTAGGCTGCATTGTCATGAACTTAATTTAAACTTAACTTAAATTTGGGAGTTTTATTTTTATTTGAATTTTTTTCGCATTTGTTAGTTTTGTGCCAAACTTTTGTAGGTTATTGATGCTGCGTTCTTATGAACTTAACTTAAATCTGAAAATTTTATCCTTATTTGAATTTTTTTTTACATTTGTTAGTTTTGCGCCAAATTTTTGTGGGTTATTGAATTATCTTGACAAGAGGAATTGGAAAAATAATTTTTTTTAACTTTTACCCAAGTATGTTGAGAAATAACCACTTTTTAGCGCAAAAAGTTACTTTTTTTTTGCTAAAACGTGGTTATTTATCAAAATACTTGGGTAAAAGTCAAAAAAAAATTTCTTTTCCGATTCCTCTCGTTGAGACAAATCAATAACCCACAAAAGTTTGGCGCTAAACTAACAAATACAAAAAACATTCAAATAAGGACATAATTTTTAGATTTAAATTAAGTTTAAGTTAAGTTCATAAGAATGCAGCCTGATTCGTCTCAATGAGAGGAATCAGAAAAGTAAAATTTACCAAAGTATTTTGAGAAATAACCATTTTTTTTAGCAAAAATTGAACAAGGGCAAAAAAATGACAAAAAGACAAAATTTATTGCAACTTAGCCTAACAGAAGAGAAGTTTCTTGTAGGATATGTGTGCAAGAAGCACCAAGACTTAAAAGTCTCGGTCAAACTCATAAATTAAGAAGCACATCTCGGATACTTTTAGATTATTTAGCGTCATTGAGCACCATCATGTGATTACTCACGCGTTTTCAAAAACCACACGCATTGGTGTAGGATTATTCAATGGCCCTGCATGGGTGTCCCAAATCTCAAATACGTTTTCTATAACTTGGGATCTAGGCAAAGTCGTCAAAACTTCTTGGAAATTCTATATCAACTTAAAAGTATTCAATTAAGAGGATTTGGATAAGTTTGATGTTCGCAATGCATGCATCATTTACCCAGGTCGTTGAAAAGCAAAAGTCAAAAAAAAAAAAGAAGTACAAAACGAGGGAAAGTTGTTGAAATTCTTCATTGACCCAAATATTGACTTCATATACTATGTCTTCTCCGATTAATGTTTAAATTGGAGAGAGAGAGAGAGAGAGAGAGAGAGAGAGAGAGAGAGAGAGAGAGAGAGAGAGAGAGAGATTTGACGTAGGAATTAGTGACAAAAGCGGCTTAGGAATGCATGCAAACGTACGACGAGTGACGGACCCAGTGGACAGTTTGAGGTGCGTTTGGAACTGTTGAAATTAAAGACCCATGCAAATTTAAGAGAAATTTTAATTCAAGTAGTTGTATCCTTTCTTCGATTTTTCAACTACAGACGAGGGAGAAAAGGAAAATGCGAAATACTCCGTCTGGATTTAATATTCCATTGTTCAATTCTAATCGGATAAAAAATGAGTTATATCTTTAAATTTGTAATAAATTTTATATTCAATATGGATCTTATTTGATAGATCTCAATTAGTTTTATAAGACGATGTTTTCAAAATTACATAAATTAAAACACTATAAATTACAAGATACAATTAATTGAAAAATGACACGAAATTCCAAAAAAAACTATTAAATCTAGACGGAGAGAGTAATTTTTTCCTTGGTCGTTTTTTAAAGACAAACTATGAAAACACAAAATGAAAATTGATCCTAACATAATAAAAGAAGGGGGGAGAAGAAAGAAAGCCGGTAAGAAAGTAGCTAGCTTTCGTTCATTTTTTAGGGAGTGCTACAATCGAGTGCAATTTTGTTGACCCTCTTTAAAAGAGCGTGAAAATTACTTTCTTTCTTATTAGTTGAAATGATGTGGATCCCACCACAAGTGATGTCATGCTTTTATCCTGCAATACACTTTTTGGTAAGCATGACATCAATTTGTGATGGAATTTACACAATTTCAACCAATAAGAAGGAATGTAATATTCACTCTCTTTTTAAGGAGGGTGGACAAAACTCAACTTGCTACAATCACTCCTCTTTGGATATGTACAGTCAATTCATAACATTTGTATAAAAATGCAAAACATAAGTTGAAATTTTATAAAGTTCGCATAGAAATGAATCACATTTGGAATTCAAGGTTGATTTGAATTATGAATTTTCATACAAACATTCTTGCACAAATTTATATATAAAAGTCACAAATAAAAAATTGATGGAATATCATTTTTTCTTAATCAGCAAAAAAAAAGAAGAAAGATTTTATTAATCTTTGAAAGGGATTACAAAAACTAATAAAAGGACTCCGGCCCCCAGACACATTGGCATACGCCACCCAAAACTCACACACAAAGGAAAACAAAAAACCAACCAAAACACAACACACAAAAAAATGAGAGCTGTTGGACAAATCAACCAACACCAAAAAATCCAAGACCACCAAGACACCAACCTAAGCTCTAAAAATGAACCACGGAATTAAAAATCCAAGGAGAGAGACTCATTATCACATGGTTTTAATATTCAATTTATAGGGTACATATATAGCTTTTTTTTTATGGTCAAATTTGAGGAGATTGTATTTATAAACGCTCAGTGACACTTACAAAACAGAAATAATTATAAAGAACTTGGACAAGCCAAACTAATCGTCTAATAAATACAAAACAAGTAAATCACAAGCCAATCGATGTCTTTCACCCTAACCTAGACATGGCATGACGCAATAGCGACACTTTTAAACTGCCTAACATCTAATTAGGAGTCTCAAATGAGAAAAAATGTAAAGTTAAGGACAAAAAATACCAAATACCCAGACGATCAAATGCACTCCACCCAAGTATGAACACATCAATGAACTCTCAAAGAACTGCAGATCTGCCAAGCCATCACGGGTTGCCTCACCAAAGACATCATGTAGGGATAGAACGTTAAAGCACAGATATTGTTGTGAAGTAATCTCGATTGAGAGAACCCGATCTGTAGACGAAATTCATCCAAAGACGAAACTAATAACACTCATTAAACGAGAGACAAAACTCTTATAGATTTGATGACAAGTCGTTGATCTGGAGAGGCGGAAGGAAAAAAAGAAAAAAAACAAAGAAAAGGAGTCAGTAGTACCATGGCCCCCCTCTCCTGCCGCCACACACGGGTACATATATACCTTACACACCTAAATATGGGAGGGGTATTGTAGCATTTTCTTTTTCTTTTACAAAATTTTCATTTGCTTCCAAGATTAAGGTCATCCATAGTGGTATAATTAAAAGCTAATTGTTTTTAAAGTTAACAATGTTAGTGCAAAAGATGGCTCACAATGGTATAATCAAATTTAGCAACATCCTTCGAAATAATCAAATTTTGGGCTTTGGATAACCAAAACTAACAACCTTTTTTAATAATCAAAATTTGTGGATCCCACACCACATAAGTTAACTAGTTTCAAAATTTGTATACACGCGTGTTTCAACTGGTATTTCCTTCTTCTTTTCTTCGCCTATTCTATATCTTCTTCACTTCAACCACAAACTATTTCTCTTTATTTTCGTCAAAATTGAAGCTCATATCTCTCAATCATCTACAATTCAACCCATCACAGGCAGATTAAGGTATTTCACTCTTTCCTGTTCCCCCCCCCCCCCCCCCCCCCCGCCCCGCCCGAAAAAAAAAAAAATTCATAATATGAGGGAAGAAAGTCACCGATTTTCGACCAAAATTAAGAAAGAGAATTGATATATTTTTGCCTAAAAAAACGTAAATAGAGTGAAGTGAATAATGAAGTGATCATTGTGAAACTCAACATTGTTGAGCTTAGCAACCTTTTAAGTGAATAATTAAAAACTGATATGTCAACTTTTGGTTATCCTTTTATGATTATACCACTGTGGATGGCCTAAGACCGAATATCTGAATGAATTTTTTACTCACTACATGATTCTTTTACAAGTTGTAGCTTAGTGTTTCATTTCACTCAAATTTCAACGCACCTTAAGGCTCCCCATTCATTTTCATTTTTCCTTCTAATTTGAGATTGCATGGGTAATAGTTATACGAAAAAAAAGATATACTCCCTCTGTCCTCTTTTTAAGTCTAGTATTCCATTTTAGGTTGTTCCGTAATAAATATCTATTTTGTAAAGTTAGTAGGTAAAAGTTGGTACATTTTTTTTTTGCCCATAAAAATAGATTCCATTTAAAAAAGTTAGTGTGTAACGATGATGTCTCAATAGAGGGTAAGTAGGGAAAATGGAGATAAAAGTTGATGTAAAATGTGTAATGATGATATTTTCTTAAAATTGGAATTACGAAGCGAGACATTTAAAAAGGGACAGAGGGAGTATTGGGGGGTGAAATAACTTTTTCATGAGTTGCTCACTAGGGTGGAGCCAAGGTATGTGGTTACCGGGGTCAAAACATTAGCTAAGGTAATTCCAAGGGGTTGATCTAGTGGTAAAAACAGATTGCTATTTCCTAAAATTAAATCGATTTTGAAACCTTTCAAGTTCTATCAACTGTAATATACAGGGCCAATCATTTAGAGATTTGTTGTGACTTTAATTTAGCCTTCTGCTGTTGGATGGTTGAATTGATTTTCTAAGACTAGTTGAGATGGGAATAAGCTAGCCTAGTCACCTGAGTTAATTATCCCCCCCCCCCCCCCCACAAAAAAAAAAAAAAAAAAAAAAAAAAAACACCAATTAGGGTCCATGACAGGTTTGAACATCATAGGTGACAATAAAGACTTTAGATAGGTATTATTAAGAAAATAAATAGGGAGTCTAAAAAGAATTAGGAAAATGACCGCCAAAGATGTGTTTTGATAATTAATACCCGTCAAGGACATTTTCAGCATTAACAAATGTTCTTAGCTTGTCTTTAACAGGTATTAATTATCAAAACACGTCATGAACCGTCATTTTCCCAAAAGAATTAGAGTATGTTTTTCCGTATTATTATCAATACTCCCTCCGTCCCTTATTTAGAGTCCAGTAATCCATTTTGGGCTGTCTCTTAATAAGTGTCCATTTTGTAAAGTTAATGGATGATAAAAGTTGGTGCATTGTCTATTTTATTCCTAAAAGTAAATTCCAAAATAACAAAAAACGTACTCTAAGACACCTTTTCATTTTTCAATTTCACTTACCCACACTCCATTATAATTTTCACACATTTTAACAACTTTCTCAACCTTGACAACAACTCAATGGACTGGTTTTAGCATTTTTCGTGTTTATTATGCTTTGTTTCCTGGAAGTAGTGGCCTATATATATACTTGGCCTACTTTAATTTCCGAATTGTGTTACACTAAAGGAAAACGCTTAACCGTACCACATAATAAGGCCACCTGGCAAACCCTGGCACGTAACTGTAACACATTTTACAGTCCGACGTACTCCGCAGTGCACATCTTCGTATTCCGCTCTGCACTATTTTCAAAAAATATTTCATAATTGTTAGAACTTTATAAAATCTATAAAAAAAAACATAATATTACGATAACAAATTAGATAGAACCTCAATTCGTCAATTGCATTGAATGTGCCCACACACAATTCTGATCAACAGCGCAATATGACATTCTCTAGGTCAATAATTGTGACGTTGCACTCCCACGATTTGACAAACTGGATCTACTGCAGATGTCTTTGCCGCCGCCACAAAGTTTCAAAAACTCCGTTGCGAAATTGATGGGATTCAAGAGCCAAACCAGAGCTGGGCCTTCGTGCTTCGTCCGTCAATATATCGAAATATGATCACCCAAATCGTAAGGTAAATACGTCATTTGAAGCATAATAATCTGGAAGACCGGGATCGTACCCAATGAAATAATTAATACGGCTTGGATGGATTTGTAAATGTAAGCAAGGTTTTCTGCCTTTAGACAGCCAACTTTGTTTTACTTTATGCGGTGGAAATTAAAAGGCTAAAGTAAACGGAAAATTATCTAGAATAAAAGGCAGGCTAGGTCTAGGAGATCCTAACACTCACGATTCAAGTCAAATCACTCTTCTCATCCTATTACTTGGTTTGAGATACTCAACTAAAGTCCCCAACACGGAAGATACATGGTTTGATTAACCAAGCTAGCTCTAGAATTCATTTGGCAAACACTTTGAGCGACAAAGCTGCAAGCATCATATGCGGCAAGTAGGCTTGCTCTTGCCTACACATGATCCAGGAGGTTAACATCTTAGCAATTTGACAAACAAATCCGAACTACACTTTGATTTTCGAACCAAAGATTCAAACTTTATAATGAGAAAAGCAATATCAACTCATACCATGAGATGCTAATCACTCCATGATCTAACTTTGAAAAACTACTCACTCATATCTAGAGAGATAAAAGCAAGCTAAAATCTAGCTAACATATTGAATCAACAAAACTTAAAATAAACTAGAGATTATGATAGATCGGAAACATAGTTACAACTTTAATGAAGGTGAAAATAGCAAAACCAAATTATTTAAGGCAGAAAATTAAAGTTTAAGTACTGAAAAAATGAAGAACACCAAGAACAATTCAAAAAGTAATTCAAATATTATTCTAGATCTAGAAATGCAATAAAATCTACTTTACTCTACTATATTCCATTCTATTCTATTCTATACCCTACTTGTGACACAATGAAGTTTAAATAGTGGCTCTCATTTTGCACACATAATATCCCAAAGATGCCCTAGAGATCCGCTGCGAAGGCCTCTCGGTACCGATACCTCCACAACTTTGGTATCGGAACCGAGCTCATTAACTGTCGCCTTTAAGCTCCTCGGTACCGATACCTCCTCTGCTATGGTATCGGTACCGAGACCTTTATCAACAACTTCAACTTCACAGCTCCTAGCAGCTTCCACAGCACCCAATAGCTTTCACAGTATATTATTTTTACTCCCTAAACTTAAGTAAAGACTACATTTTAAACCTTTCTTTTATATTTTCTTTACTTTAATTTATTTAATGAAAATAAGGAAGTACCCCCCATTTGAAAACAATGGCATTACCAGAAATTTGAGAATCCAATCAAAATGTTGACCTCCAGCTTTTAGTGTAAAACAGAAAAGGAAAAATTTCTTTTATATCCCTTCGACTTTTAGCAAAAATTCATTTTGGTCATTCATCTTTTAATTTGGACAGATAAATACTTCTATTTTCGATTTCTTTCCAATATCATCCCATACTTGGATGTCGTTAGTTTTTTGGACGGAAAATCGTCATGAGCCTAGCATGTGACCATTTTCAGGGGTAAATTTGTCATTCCACACCTCCCTCAAAAAGTCTCTCTCCTCCCTCACCCACCCCTCCCTCCTTGGTGTCCCTCTCCTCCGTCCATATTTGGCCAGCCACCTCCTCAGCCAAAAGCTCCAACCTTTCAACTGATTTTGCATTACCACCAATACCCATATACCCATACCAGTATTGTGCTCCACACCACCAAATTCCATCGTCCAGTATTGTTTGTTCCTGCGAGAGTTGTTCGACATCATTGTTTTATTTCTGTTGGATTCGCCGAAGGAGGATCCGTGCCCACTGCTGCAACCACCCTCTTCGATCGCTGGTGGCCAAAAATCTATACCTACTCACGAAATCACTCACTTCCGATCGTCCACGACTAAAAACTTATACCCACCACCGACCCAGTCGAGCAAATAGTTCTACCAAGGCAAACTTGATCTTTAACTTTTTTTAATCCTATTTCTAATAAATTAACCACAAAGACTGGAGAAGAAACTGTGTATATGACCCAATGTTACCAAACTCAATTCTAAACTCAAGTGGATGGGTCAGATGGTGTAAAAGAAATTAGATTTTGAAAAAGCAAAACGTGGACATTGGTTCTAATTGCACGACTAGAAAAATTGATGAGAACTCTCAAATCCCAAATCCCTAATTTTGTAAGTATTGCCCCCAATTATAGATCGATACCCAAATTGTAAGGGTTTGACAAATTGATAGGCCAAAAAATTGAGGGAGAAGATGGAGTTGGGTGGTATAAATCAGAGATGCAGAAGTGCTGTTGTGAGGTGGTGGACCAGTAGAATGTTGCTCAAACTCTGGAGGAGGAGGGACAAGTCGGCCTTTGGGTCGGGCACAACGGGATCTGTCAAACCCAGTTAGAGTAGAGCTCGCTGGCGTTGGAGGAGACGGCCGGAGTCGAGGCTTCCCTTTCGTTGGTGGCGCTGTTGGTGGCAGAGACGGCGGCGGCCGCCAATCACCCTCCTCCTCCCCTCCCTCTCTCTCTCCCCCCCTCCCTCTCTCTCTCTCTCTCTCTCCCTCTCCCTCCCTCCTTCCAGATCTGTTTTCAAATTTTTCAGCAGTGTTTTTTTTCTTTTACCTTGAAGGGAAGAGGGAATGGGCAAATACACCCCTCCCATTAGCTCACGTGCAAGAAAAAAGGGGAATTTTTCGTCCAAAAAATAACGCCATCCAAGTATGGGATGACATTGGAACGAAATCGAAAATGGAAGTATTTACTTGTCCAAATTGAAAGGTGAAGGATTAAATTGAATTTTCGCTTAAAGTAGAAGGGATATAACATAAATTTTCCCAATAGAAAATAACACGCTTTTCTATAAAAGAAATGGCCCAAAACATGACCTTACTATTCGAATAAAACCTTGCAAATTTGAAGTTGCTCTTAAAAAAATCCAAAGATCAATTACTGCCATTTTTTATCTCGAAAATTGAAACTTTTTCAAAAAGTCATTTTTTTATACTTAGACAGATTTTCAGGGGCTGACAGGGTCTTCATTGGTTCCTTGGGTACTTGAACGCACTCGGGCCATCCATGATGTCAAAACATGCCTTATTCACATGATTTACTTGAAAACACTAAAAACATACCTTACGTGCAATATCAAATAAAAACGACTAATTTAACGACAAAATTAAACTAAACACTAAGGACCTAACGCACCTTTAATGACATTGTCGGGTGCTTATCACTTTGCTTGACACTACCCAGTACCCGCCGGAGTCGACAACCATCACGCTGCTTTGAAGCTTTCCAACAAAAGCTTGTAGTAATGTTTTTGCTGCACCCCCAAACAACTTTTAAGACATTAGAAAGCTACAAAATCAAAATGCCAAGCCTAAGAACATCTTCAGCCTTTACTCATACTTCTACTTGAATTTGAAGAAAAAATTAAGTAAAATGTCATTTGATATGAAACGATCCAATGGTACCCAAATCTAAGCACAAATTCAAATTAAAGCTTCATTAAGGGCATACCTCTACGAGAGGGACAAAATAGCCTTCCAAAAATTTAGTGGCAATATAAGCCTCCCTTAATTTAAGTATAAAACACGCTCTGATATAGGTTCAGATATAGGAGTAGAGTGGTTTCGAAGTGTTTTTACCCAAACATCGAGTTTCAGTGACAGTGAAGAAGGGGACTTGAGACGCTTTACTCATATACTTACTAGATAGGGAAATGCAAACCTTGTCCGAGACAGATGGAGAGATTATTCTCAGAGCCTGCTCAAAATGTGTTTTCTTGATAGTCAAGGAGGTAGCATCTGAACTTCTTTGAGCTGTTAGCTTCTCTTCAAGGGCAGCCATGGCTGCTTCATTCATCTAGCATTGACAAAAAAAAAGAAAAAACAATACCGTTTCGGATGAAGATGAGAGAGAGAGAGCTAACATATCTAAGCAACACATCCGAAAGATCAGCTCCACTAAGGTTTCCACAAGCTTCATCGTTCCCGATAGTAATTAAATCCACGGTGACATCTGTAGTAGGCCGAACATAACGGCTCGGATCGGACTTCCTCAATCACGGTCCGAGCCCAAGACGGCGTTTAGATTCAGCATTGCCGGAAGGACATGCTCGGCCACAAGAGGAACTATCCGGCTTGGCCAAGATCGGGGCTTGTACAGGTGGCCCCATCACCTCTTTGTCTCTCCGAGCCTTCACCTCTTTGTCTCTCCGAGCCTTCCCCCTGTGGGATCGGCTAAGGATAGGGTTCGGCCCACCTCAGTACCACGCTCCACCCCACGCGCTGAAGCAATTACGCCAAGAGATAATGATTGGCACACATGGGGTGACAACTCATCTCAGAAACGGTTACCAAATCTTATCGGTGACGTCACGATGACGCCAGCCGACCCATGCAAGGCACATGCCCGTACTTGGAGAGCAAGCCAAGCAGACCCTATAAATACCAAGTGATGCAACGCTAAAGAGGTACTCACCAAATCTCACACAAAAGCTCTAGTCTCTTGCTTTGCTCTCTGCACATTCTCATCCTCTTGCCGGAGGGCCTTGCCGGGCAACCCCGGCCAGGTCTTAGTCATGCGTTCACTGTGTAGATTAGGGCAAGAAGGCTAGGCAACTCGCGAACCCATTGAAGAGGAGCTCAGACCAAGGATCTACGGGCCACAAAACATTTATAGGCTTCTTCCTGGAAAGAGCTTTCAAGATTAGCCCTCACTCATTTGGACTGGGCAGAGGAACACATATAGGAGTTTTCCAAACCTTCCGGGACATAAGATAGCGTGGTCCATCACCTCAGGTCTGGTAAATATATTGGCAAGATCAGAGATTAATAAGTTGGCGGACAAAGATGGCAAATAGCGCCTACCATAGGAAACTTTAAGAGAGAGAAAACTGAGATCACCTATTTGTAGCACCAATGACATAAACACCCCGTCACTGATTTGCACCATCTAGCTCAATCAGTAACTGCAAGAACAAGAAACGAACTAATATTCACTTTATAGCAGTGACTTAATGAAAACCCCATTAGAAGAAAAAGAAAAGAAAAACTCCTCCACCCCTCTTGTTTATCTTTTGTTTTTTGCAATCTCCTATAAACCTCCTTTACTTTTTTTTTTTTTTTGCTATTTTTTTTTTGGTGTATTTTGTAAAAGTAAACAACCATCTTTACAAGGATAAAGGTGCATGACCCATGTATGGTATCATCAGCAGTTGGCATATAAAAACATTCAGTTCAAGGTATATAAATATGCTTAAAAACACGTTTCTTGTAGATACACATACTGTTGCTTTTTCAAATTGCTTCGGCGCACTCCACTTGGGACTGCACCAAGCAAAACGATTCCACTATTTCCTGAAGCAAGACCAAACTATAGTGCCCAGAGAATTGAATAAATTAAACCAACTATGAAACAAATAAGAGATCGATTATTTACCCAGAATTAAAAGAAGCAGATTGATTTGTTTGGTTCTTTGGTTGCAACAATTGTCTAGAATTCTTAAAAGAGATAAAAAGTAGCATGCAACTGTTCATCAGTGAGTTCAGAAACTGAATATGTAATTTGTTAGGACCTGGTTCAAAAGGCGCTCAACAACCCAGCCCCCCTCCTTTCCACGCTTTGTAGTCAAAGCAGCCACCTACAGATATTGGAGCACAAGTTAACATCACAGATAATTACCTACGGTTGAAACCCAGCAAGCAAAAATCCTTAAGACCAATTCTATAGGTACACTACAACTTACCTCACAAAAATGTTACTCTCTTTGTTCCAAATTGCTGATCCTTTATGGGAATTCCAACTCACATTGATTTCCAATAATGCCCTTATATTTCAACTTTTGAATGAAATCATTGTTATTGGTAAAGGGATTATTTCAGTATTTTAGAAGATTGATGATAAGCACCCGATAATGCAATGTAGGGTGCGCTAGTTATCTATTTTTAGTTAATTTTATCATTTAATAAGTTGTTTTTAATTGCCTTTGCTCGTAAGGTATTTGAGTTCCGTATTGTAGGAAAAATCATTTAATTCAGGAGTTTTAAAAACCAGAGCTTGTCAAGACACGCAAGGTTCAAAAGTGACCAAGAACGGAATCATCGGAATCCAAGCCAAAGCGTTCAAGGACCCGAAGGTAACCCGTTGGCTCGAGAAGGACAAGTCAAAGATCAAGACCAAGAGCTGGGCTTAAGCCAATCGGTATCGGTACTATGCAAAAGTTTCAATCGGTACCGAGATCATCATGCGACAGCCCCTAATTGCTTCGGTATTGGTACCACTTATTTTTGCCTATCGGTACCGAGCTCTTATCTCAGTCACTTAAGGCCTTTGCTATCGGTACCGAGGACTTTGGAGGGGATCTTGGAGCACCTTTTGGGATATTCTGTGCACGTACCTTGGATAATATAAAAGGCGTGATGCCACATTGTACAAACAACTTTTGCATAATTTAGATCTAGTCTAGATTTACTTGCTTTTTGAATTGTTCTTAATTGTTCTTCATTTTTCAGCACTTTAAATTTAATTTTCTGCTTTAGTTAACTAGTTTTTGCTATTGTAGTCTTCATTAAAGTTGTAACCGCTACTCCGATCTATCGTTTAATTTAATTTTCTTCTAGCGTTGTTATTTCAATTATGCTAAGTAGATTTTTGTTTGCTCTTATCTTCATAGATATGTGTGAGTAGTTTTTCAAGGTTAAGTCATGGGGTGATTAGCACCTCATGGCTCGAGTAAAATTATATTTTTCACCATAAAGTTTAAATCTTTGGTTCGAAAATTGATGTGGGGTTCAGATTTGTTTGTCAAATTGCTAAGGTGTTAAACTCCTGATCATATGTAGGTAAGAGCATTGCCTACTTACCACACATGATACTTGGAGCTCTATCGCTCGAGGTGTTTGCTAAATAAATTCTAGAGCTAGCTTGGTAATCGAATCATTCTATCTTCTGGATTAAGAACCTTAGTTGAGTATCTTAAACCGCGTAATTGGGTGAGAAATGTATCTTTATTCGAGTCATGAGTGTTAGTAATTCCTAGACCTAACCTACTTTTTATCTAGTTTATTAGCTTTTAATTTAGCCGTTTTACTTTCCACCGCAAATGTAAAACAAAGTTGGCTGCGTAAAAGCCGAAAACCTTGCTTACTTCTACAAATCCATCAAAGCTATACTAATTATTTCTGTGGGTACGAAATCGGTCTTCCTGATTATTATGCTTCAAATGACGTATTATATAAGCCCTACGCTCGGGGCATTATTCCTTATATCGGAGCGAACGAAGCAATTGAATACATTTTGTTTTGACTTTTCAAAGAGGACTAACAATTTAGAACATCCCAAAATAGCATAAGGGACGTGCAATTTGGAACGGAGGTAGTAACAGAGTAACAACAATAACAACAATGTACCTCATCAAAGAAAAGTATGCACAGAGAACACGTCCTTGCACGATTGAATATCGTCCTTACTGTCGACTCACTTTCTCCAATGTATTTGTTCAGGAGTTCAGGGCCCTTTGATTGGTAAACAACTTTAAGAACATACGCGGTTGAAATCATCAGGGGAAAAAATATTGGACACTCAAAACAAAGTTACAAACCTTGATATGTATGAAATTGGCTCCTGCCTCATTAGCAACAGCCTTAGCAATCAATGTCTTGCCACAGCCTGGAGGTCCATACAGCAAAAATCCTATCTCCAAATCTACCCCAAATTCCTGATCATAACAGAAAGAATATCTCCTAAGTTGCAATGTCCAAACCATATAAAGTTTCCTTGTATTATGCTTGTATGCAAAAGACGTGACTAGATAAACAATAAGCAAAGCATTCTTGTAGATGTACGAAGTGCCCGTGTTAGACAATAGACACTTGGGTATAGGAGTGAGATATGTCTGCAACATGTCGAGCAATGCTTTATGGTTCGGTTGTTCCAATGAACAACATTTTATCGAAGAAACCAAGTATACTAACTGAAATGGACAACTCTTAATGTACAACTCTGTCCTCGAGCCCTTAGCCATGGAGCTTAGATGAATGAATGGGCTGTGCAAGAAAATAATATAGTTACAAGACTCTATACACATTTTGTACAAACTTGACTTACTTCGTAATGCATTCAGATGTAATAATTACCTCATAATCCTCAGGATATTTTATGCGCCTAACTACATAAGGGTAAAACTCCTGCCTTAGCAAATGAAGCCCTCCAATATCTTCCCATTTTACATTAGGAATGGCAGAAAACCCTTCTCTTCTTGAGGAAGGTTGAACCAATTTAACTGCTTCCTGCAGATAAGTTAGTTTTGATGATCAGCACCACCATATCTCAGTAAATAAAGGAAAAACAGTTTTAATCAAGACTCTTGAAAAGACAATAATTTCCGTAAAGGCAACAGAATAAGCAGTTAAGCCCGGATTTCAGATATAAAGTTGTTGCAAACTTAGTCATCATTAAACCATTATAAATGCATAAACCAAAACCATTACAAAAGCATCACGCAATTCGGCCTGTCCAGTTACATGCACATTCATATTAAGGAGTTGAACCATGGAAGTAGACAAAAGAACTTCAAAATCATTGAACGTAATAAATGACAAACAACTAGATTGTTCAACCATCAGGAAAAATTGAAGATACAAAGTGTAAAGGATGATTTTCGAAAAACAACGGAGTCAAATTACTTCTCCGAAGGTACACAGGCTTTCATCTCCAGATACCTCAAAATCAGCCATAGTGATGCTTAGACTTTCAATCTTTTCAGGCAGCCATGGATTCCTCCACCAGTCTAACAGTCTTCAGTATGATCCCCACCTTGAGGTTCTCTGTGTAGCTCAGACTTTCTTCTGTCCATGATTCTCTTCATAGCAAGGTTGCCAGCTTTATCAGCTAGAGCTGACAAGTCAGCTCCAACGAACCCTGGTGTGGACTTGGCTATCTTCATAAGATCAAAAGCACCCTCAAGCCTAATATTGTGTGTAAGAGCAGAAAGACTCTCAACCCTTGATTTTTCATCTGGAACACCTAAAATAATCTCATAATCAAATCGTCCAGGCCTCCTTAATGCATTATCAACAGCATCAGGCCTATTGGTAGCTCCAATTACAAGAACATAGCCAGGTCTACAATCAGAATTGGGCAAATTTTCGTAGTCATCCCTGTAGTTTTACGGTTGTCTCACTTTCGTCCCTCTAGTTTCAAAGTGCTCCAATTTCGTCCCTGTAGTTTGTTTTACATTCCAAATTGGTAAAATCATTAACACCGTTAACGAAACTAACGGAAAAAAAAAAATAAGTGTTCCAATTTTCAATCCGTTTGAACCGGTGCAAATATCTTATTTTTCTGATCATTTTATCTTAAATGGTCATAATGGATTTTTGACTCTAAGGCCTTTCAATGAGCACCCTAAGAGAGCCCTAAAACTAAATAAGGAGTCTACGGGTGCTTGTTGAAAGGCCTTAGAGCCAAAAATTCATTACGACCATTTAGGATAAAATGATCAAAAAAATAAGATCTTCGTACCGGTTCAAACGGATTGAAAATTGGAACACTTATTTTTTTTTTCCGTTAGTTTCGTTAACGGTGTTAACGATTTTACCAATTTGGAACGTAAAACAAACTACAGGGACGAAATTAGAGCACTTTGAAACTAGAGGGACGAAAGTGAGACAACCGTAAAATTACAGGGATGACTACGAAAATTTGCCCATCAGAATTTTCTAGATTTGGATTTAGATTGTGATCAGCCGGTTTTACAACCCTATGTGATTCATCCATACAAGTCATCAACTGGGTCACAATCCTTCTCTCCATCTCCCTCTGTAGATTTTCTCTTTTTGAAGCAATTGCATCAATCTCATCAATAAACAATTGATGGTGCTGTCCTATAAGCTTTTGCAAAAAAAAGTTCCCGAATGTTTTCTTCTGATGCACCTGAAATATATAAAATGAAATTGTAATTGTGCTAAGCATTAGAGATCTTCTACATTACAAAGTTGAGCCTAGGGAAGAAGGAAGACTTGACAAGCATGGACATGGACAAGGGACATAATTACGGGAGTCGGAAATTCAATAAACTAGTATAAGACTACAATGAGACAGAAGGATAGAGAACAATATAATTGTACAAAGAATCTCGCTGTAAATGAGTGATTTTTTCGAGCTTGAAGTGAAAAATTAACAAGCGTAGAAATGAGTTTATGCTTGCTTGGTCTTCCTTCGAGTCAACCTCAAAATAGTTTCAAGTAAGCTTATCTTGAGTGACCTTGACAAGCCACAAATTTAGGTGTCACAGGGTGGCACTTGAAGCAAGATTATGCTCAAGAACCACGTGTGGCACACCAAGCTCCAAACAACTCCAAGTAGCCAAGCATTGTATGTCAAACCAACAACAAGCAAGCAACAATATAGCTAACAAAATGAACGACAGCAAAATAATCCAAAGGAAGAGTATTTCATTGATGAGCAATAAGCTTTACAAAATAGACGAATGGCTAACAAAGTAATGACAATGACACTATAATAACATGGACTGATGGGAGGGGAGCTCCAACAAGTGGTTACAATCCCTCCAATAATATAGAAAAATGAGTTTTTCCCTATGTGACAGGAAGGAACATGGGGGTGATGAACCCTGGAGAAAATACATGAAAAAAAAAAAAAACCAAAATACCTAAGTTGGGATCCATCTACTACAACATGCTACAATGTGTTTAGAATCATTTGGACCCTAGATGACACGACAAAAGTGCACGGATTGCAAGTTGGCTCAGTGCTGAAGTTTGCTAACATGCTTTGACTTGGCTGCTTGGCATGTCGGGTTGGCATTTGGCATGGCACATGGAACATTCCGGCACTATGTTTTAATCATCACGGGGAGTAGTTGGGTATCCCATGACACTAGGCCATGCAAAAGAAACTTAAACAAGTTGCTGCCAAACCAAGCGTAGTTTGTACTCCGAAAATTAAGGAGCTCAAAAGGTGTTTAAGTCCGGCTTATTTACCCAGCAAACCGATCTCAAACCAACGTTAAACGAACCTAGTGAGCTGTCATGGTTCACTACAAGAAAAATTGCATTGGGTGACGAATGAAAATCGTCGCAAATTGTATGTTTTTCGTCACAAATAATATAGGTGACGAAAAAAAATTTGTCGACTAAAGGTTGTCGAGGATTCCTACCTGGTAACGAAATCTATTTTTCGTCATCTATAATGCCTTTTGGTGACGAAAAATTTCGTCACGGAAAAATGACTTGGTGACGAAATTTTCTTTGTCACCTATTGTGCTTTTTTTATGACAAAATTTCGTCACAAATTATTCCCTTTGGCTCGTCAAAGGTGACCCATCGGTGATGAAATTTTTCGTCGCGAAAGACATTCTTATATGTGAAAAAAATCTCACTTTCTTGCTCCTGCAGAGTTTCGAATCCGAGTCTCCTAAGTTTGCACGCAAGCTTTAACCAACTATACCACACAAACTTTTTAGCATATGTGTGAAATATCTAATATATAACACATACATTGAACATTAAAATATATTTTGAACGGCATTTTGAACTATTAAACATTAAAATTAGCAATTTTAATAAACATGAAAGTCGTAGCTCTTTATGTTATTGTTCAAACCCAATTTAAATTATCTCAATCGGAGTTCTGAGCAAAGAGTTATGCCCGAAATATATTTGGTGACAAAGCGTAATTCATAAATTTCGTCACCAAAGGATAAATTTTTCGTCACTGAAAACGTAAAAAGAAGACGAAAATATTTTTCGTTGCCAAATTGGTTCATTTGGCGACAAAATATTTTTTCCGTCACCGAATAGTTATCTTTGGCGACAAAAAATAATTTCGTCTCCTTTTTTACTCTTTTGGCGACGAAAATTTTATTTCGTCGCCAAATAAGAGCCTTTGGTGACAAAAATATCTTTTTCGTCGCTAAATAGTTATAATTGGTGACAAAATAATTTCGTCAAGGAAGTTATCAAAACAGTGACAAATTTATTTTTTTATCACCAAATATACTCATTTAGTGACGAAATTAAATTTTGTCGCCACTTTTTCGTCACTAAACATACTTTTTCTTGTAGTGGTTCAACCCTACCCACAAACAACATTTGAAGAGAAGCCATTTAGTAATGCCCATAGCTGTTAAAAACCTACCACACAGGATACCCATCCTACGATTTGCACAAGTCTCCTTCCAAAAACTAAAATACTATAGGTATCCCACCTTGTATCTTTTTCATACCCTACAAAATGTCATACCACAATAACAGAAGAAACTACAAAACGTCACATCATATAACAGAAGAAATGGAACAACCAAGCGTCCTAAAAACGAAAAAACTATAGGTATCGCACCATGAATCCTTTTCGTACCCTAAGATTACTTGTTTTAAAATGTCATACCACATCTTATAAGAAACGGTCACCTAACCTAACGCATCCTAAAAACGGTATACAATATGAATCTTGATTCGGAAACACTGGTAGTAACTACCTGAAGTGCCGGAGACCAATTTGGTAGCGGAAACCAATTGAAGGGGACTTCAGTCTCGTTAGCAATGGCATGGGCCAGCTTCGTCTTCCCGCACCCTGGCGGCCCGTGCAACAAAATCCCGGACATCGGCCGCAGCCCGAGCCACCTCGGCAACTCCGGGTGGTAAAGCGGAACAATCAGCTCCATCTTCACTTCCTCCAAAACCGACTCCATCCCACCCAAATCACAAAGCCTAGGCCCTTCATTCCCCTTCACCTCCCCTTTCTTCTTCCCATCCTTCGACTCACTCGACTTAATCGAAACCGCACCGTTCGCCTTATCTGACTGCTCGTCCTGACTAAAATCGCTTCGCTCGCTTTGACAGCGACTGTTTTCCCTCTCCTCACTCGCGTAGATTCTCCACGCCTTCTTACGAACAGGAAAATCGTCGACACCATCATCCTCGCCGGTCGAATACAAGGTTAGATGACGTGGACGAACGGCCTTGATCGTCCTGACTAAAATCGCTTCGCTTGCTTTGCATGTGTCGATTGTCCGTCTCCTTGTCCGCGTTGTTTCTCTTCGTCTTCTTACGAGCAGGAGGATCGTCGGCGCTGTCATCGTCGCGGTCCACTACGAAGTTCGATGACGTGGACGGACGGCCCTGATCGTCTAGATTGATTGATGTGGTGTTCTTCGATTTCATGCGGTCCAGGGTTTTTTCAACGGTACTGGTGAACGGGTGGAGCTTGTGACAGTTGTACTCGGGGAGGGTGGAACGGAGGTAGGTGACGATTTCGTTGGCGGTGGCGTGGTTGGTGTGACTGGTGTACAACTCGATGTGGCGGCGGTGGTTTCGTTCGAAGGCCGTCAATGGCGATGTGCCGCCTCTGTTTCTTCTCTTTCCCATTTTCATGCCTCTCTTGGGTTTGGAGTTCGGTTGAGGGAATGCATGCGGAGGAGAGAGGGAGAGGAATGGGGTTTTGGTTGAGTTCAGAGAGAGATAGAGAGAAAGAAGGGAATGGGGTTTAGGCGGAGCTAGGAGTTTGGGAACTCGGCTGAGTCGAGGCAGGTTCGAAGACTAACTTGGGTGTTGTAAGTTGTAACGGTACATAGTGCGCTGGGTACAGGTGGGGAAGCGCGAGCGCTAAGAGTTCTTTTCAAAACCCTCTCAGAGACTCACAACGTGCAAATGCAGAATAATGATTTGGAGCAAGAATGAATGCCGTTTTGAAGGATTATGCGACTAAGAATTCATGTTGGAAACGTGTATTTTAAAAACAGTCTAATGGGCGGACAATAAGTACACAAGAAGATAAAAAAAATACGTATTTTTGTGTACTTTTTACACTTTTAAATATACATTCACATACTTGTTACGTATTGTTTTGTCCATTTGGTTGATTTTAAAATTTCCATTTGAAAAAGGGGGTTGAAACTTTTTCAAATCTTCCTTGTAACCTTTATCCCACGTTGCTTAGGGCATCTCCAATCTATCTCCATTCCTCCAAAATAGAGAATGAATGTGACACATTGAGGGGAGATTTTGTAATTTATTTCCTTTTTTCTTCACTTTTTGTACTTTTTGAGAGAATTTTTGAGGGACCCATTAAAAAGGTCAATGGATCCCTCAAAAATTCTCCCAAAAAGTACAAAAAGTGAAGAAAAAAAGAAATAAATTACAAAATCTCCCCTCAATGTGTCACATTCATTCTTTATTTTGGAGAAATGGAGATGGATTGGAGATGCACTTAGATACAAAAATTTCAAACCCTTTATATTACAAGACCCTTTAGAAAATGGGCCAATGATCAAGGCAATTTTGGAAAACTTGGGGGTGTTTTAGATGAGCTGTGCTACGTGCACAGCATGCTATGCACAGCAGCTGTGCACAGAGCCCTTTTTTTCCGCCTCGGGTCGCACAAAGATGATCGGAGCCGCTCATTTTGTTCAAAATATGTCGTTTAAGGTCTCTGTAAAAAATGAGCTTCGTTCGATATCGTTAGAGGTGTTAACAAAACACCCAAAATCACTTCAGAATATAGGCCTAAATTCTGAAGTGATTTTGGATGTTTTGTTAATGCCTCTAACGATATCGAATGAAGCTCATTTTTTACAGAAACCTTAAACGATATATTTTGAACAAAATGAGCGGCTCCGATCATCTTCGTGCGACCCAAGACGGGAGAAAAAGGGCTCTGTGCACAGCTACTGTGCACAGCATGCTGTGCACGTAGCTTTTCTGGTTTTAGATTAGCCACTTGGCTTATTAGTATTTTTAAATTTTTTTTTTCATTTGTTAGTTTCATGTCAGAATTTTGTGGATGATTGATCGTCTCAACGAGTGAAATAAGAAAAGTAAAAAATTATGATGAAAACTCAAATTTTTATGAATATAAAGTTGACAAATTTGGCCTTTTTTTTTTTTTTTGTTGATTTTTGCCTTTGTTTAAAAACTTTTAAGTCTGGATAATAATTTTTTATTTTCTGATTTTTCTCATCGAGACGAACCAATAATTTACAAAAATTTGATGAAAAATTAACAATTGCGAAAAAAATTGATTAAAAGTAAAAAGCCAAGTGGCTTATTTAACAAAAAGACACCGTTTGATCTGAAAACCAATTACCTGGGTACGGGGTGCGCATCGTGAGCTTCGCACTGGAGGGGGGCAATTTCCCAAATTTGGGCCTTGCGCGCTCACAAGTTTAGACACACTTTACTAAAAAATTTAGAAACGTTTTTTGTGTTTTATTTACTAATCAAGAAAAAATGTGTGCTTAATTAGCAAGCTAATTGATTCGGTTAGCGCACTAAATAACTCTCATGTCTGATTAATTCGATTCTGGTTTCCAAATGAACCACTCTTCGTTTTGGCTATATAAAAGGAAGATCGAGTACGGTGTTCTGGGCTGCCTTATTCTGAGGACAAATAATTGTCGATTTGGGGTATTGGTGATCAACTTGCATAGAAATCACAAGTAATCATTCATTAACATTTCTAATACGTGAAGGAGAAAACCTAATGGGGGTCAATTAAACTTGCCCTTAAAAACAACCCAAGGAAGAGTTTATTAACTTATACTCCCTCCGTCCCTTTTTAAGTGTCCTGCTTCGTAACTTCAACTTATTAAAAAGACATCATCATTACACCTTTCACATTAACTTTTTCCTCCACTTTCCCTACTTACCCATCATCATTACACTTTTACTCACTAACTTTTCAAAATAAAATCTATTTTTAGGAATAAAATAGACAATACACCAACTTTTACCCCCCTAACTTTACAAAATGGACACTTATTAAGGGACAGCCCAAAATGAAATACTGGACACAAAAAGAGGGACGGAGGGAGTACTCAAAAAATCACCAATTGGGACTAGCTCTGTTTGTCAGAATTCTTACATTTCACGAGGAGGTCAGGAGTTCGAGTCTCCCCACCTGCGTGTGGATGTTCTTTCCTTAGAGGGTTTTTCCTTTCTTTCTTTGTTTCTATAAAAACTAATAATGGACTTATTTTTTGTATTGGTTGAATTG
Organism: Rhododendron vialii; assembly: GCF_030253575.1. Classification (NCBI taxonomy): domain Eukaryota; kingdom Viridiplantae; phylum Streptophyta; class Magnoliopsida; order Ericales; family Ericaceae; genus Rhododendron; species Rhododendron vialii. Next base: position 29,617,920 of record NC_080561.1, read on the forward strand.
TTGGACTTAGTTGTCTCGTAGATTCTCACAATTGATGTAGAGTATCGAGTTTGTACTCTGTACATATCAGATATAAAATGATCTCTTCTATTGATTGAAAAAAGAAAGAAAGTAAAATAACAAAAAATAGATATCACACACAAGCATGACACAGCTCTAGCTCCCAAAACCTTTACGACGCTAATTTAATACCGACACTAATTTAATCAAACACGTTCATAACATCCACAACCAATCTCTTATCTTTCCTACAAATGCTAATCATTTATACTACTTCTTTTAAATACTACTTCTTTTAAATGTACGAAGGTGTTTTCTACTTTTTGTTTTTCACAAATACCCCAAGCACTTGCAATTAACTCTAACCAAATATAATTTATTGATTTTCATCCTCCTCATTTCACTTCCAAAACTGAACCAGTGCATGGTTTTTGAAAGCAAACCGAACCAAAGCAAGTTTTGAACCATTGCAACTGTTGGTTTCCGAACCAGTGCAACCTGTTCAAGCGTGACCCTTTGTGAACAAAGACGTACCTGTTCGGACAGCCACTTGTCTGCCTATAAGGAATAATTCATACCGCAACATCTCCGTAGCTTAAACTCACAGTCGGTAATGTTTTCGCGGTGGTTCGTAGAAAGGAAGAAGTACTTCGAAACACAATTTTATTTTTTGGAATCATTGACTTAATTTTCTCACTTCTGAGTTAGAGGATAATCAACCAAATGTGATAGCAATTCAATGGACAGTGTCTTAAACACATGATGCATAGTACGTAGCTTTTTTGCTATAGGATAATAAAACTTGAACTAATTCCTGACAGGTATTATTCTGACTTTTGAGTATTGCCGTATAGGGGAATCAAAGCAACGAGATTTGATATTCACCCTAGGGCCATTGCCATTGGAATTACATGCATCTTCTGATTAAAATAAAGGACTGAATTATGTCATAGGACATGTAGAGTTTGAGACGATATTAGATTATCAGATTGGAAAACCAGGACTGAAGAATGCAATGTATTGGTATGTTCAGTAATTAATTGAGTGTCACGAGGAGATTTTTTCCGGAAGCAAACCGAACCAATGCGAGTTTTAAACCATTGCAACAGTTGGTTTCCGAACCAATGCAACCTGTTCAAGCATGACCCTTTGTGAACCAGGCCTTGAACCATTGCAACAGTTGGTTTCCAAACCAATGCAACCTGTCCAAGCATGACCCTTTGTGAAACAAGCCGTACGTTCGGACAGTCACTTGTCTGCCTATTTAAACAGATTGTATCCAGCTATTTTATGCATCCAAAATCCAGAGAGCACACATACACTTCGCATGTAGAGTCGGAGAGAGTTCTGCATACTTTTAGTTCGCAGGCATGTATTCGAAGTGCTGCATTTGCGTGCGTAAAGATCGTTGCATCTTGGGAAGCGGACATCCAGAATCGGGAGCACTTTGACGAGGGCAAAATCTGCTTTAATAACACTGTGATTCATTGTTGGACTCAATCTACTTCGTATTCTTTGGTGTCGGCATTTGTGAGTTATATTTTCCGGTTACTACTCATGTTCTAATCTGCTCACGCATTACTTTAATTAGTTGTTTAAGTAGTTTGCCTATCTATTTACTTTCTCCCGAATCTGTTTTTACATTGGGTTAATTAATTAGTAACACACCCTTTGTTACTCGTGTAGATTTCCGAATCTGACTTAGCTCAAAAGTTTTTCCATTAGCATCTTATTTAATTGGTTTCCATAGCAGACAAGTGTTAGATGGAAAGGTTAGTTGGATAGGAAACAGAGAATTATTAGATTAGAAAAATATAGAAACCTCGATCAGCATCGTTGCACCTGTGGCACTATCAAAGAGGTGTCTTCTCACACCAAGCCTGAATGAGAAATTTTCCATTGTCCAGACGAAAAGTTAATTAATAGGAAAACAATAATGCAGAGATTACATTACTTGGCCAAGCTTTCACGTGCATCGCACGTGCTTCTTTACTAGTGTTAATAAAAGGGCCGATCATTTTGTTTGCCAAAAATGCCAGGACCATACGTCGTTGAAATGAGATCCACAAGGAGGGGAAATTGGAGTGACACGAAGGACGTGACTAGTAAACTGGCTAGTACGGCCACCGGAATAAGTATCCACAACTTATCGTGCCCAAACGAAAGATAGAGTGTGGCACTAAAGGCCACCATCATGGTTGTTATGGATAGGAACAAGGTTGACAGGCCAATTATCAATCTCTTGGGAAGAACATAGAGAAAATCTGATTCAGCACAACGAGAAGTAAGGATGGACAAGAACATCAACAGAGAAGTGGTGGACGTGAAGAGAGAGATTGCATCTGAAACAGCAAAGGCAATGAATGCTGTCTTTTTGGAGAAAATGGGAAGCCCAGTGTTGTCGCTGCCGCCAGGAACAGTGATCGCGGCTGCAAATACCACTGTGACGATGAGTGCTACCACAATTGTGCATGAGTTTGCAGTGTCTTTCATCCATTTTTGTCCTTCCTCTACTAATTTCTCGTGCTCTCTAGTGAAGACCATTGCGGGCGTTTCTCCAGACTTATTTTTGGCTCTCCTTAAACATGGGCGGTACTTGTTCCTCCACTTCTTACATGATAGCACATAAACTACAAAGTATTCATATATGTACAAACATATATGAATGACTAACATCCATCAAGGATATATACACATGTTAAAAACTTATCACACAACCCATTTGGGTATCACCAGGATTTGAGTATATACATACTCCCTCCATCCCAAATTACTGGTCCCTCTTTCTATTTTGGGATCGATGTCCCAAAATAAATGTCCACTTTCTACCAATGCCCATTAGATTTTAAGAAGATTCCTGTTTTGCCCTTTCTCTCTCTACCATTTGTTAAAGGGTTAATTTTAGAAATAGTCCCTCTAGTTTCCATGCAATCTCAATTTCATCCCTATAGTATTAATTGTGTCATTTTTAATCCTATAGTTTATATTTTGTCTCAATTTGGTCCCTCTAACTGACGGCGTTATTAAAACTAACGGAACTCGTAGGTAAATTTGACATTTCGCTCTTAGAGGGATGAAATTGAGACAAAATACAAACAAGAGGGACTATTTTAGAAAATACATTTTTTTTTTATTTTGCAACGACAAACTCACACTTAAAATCTTTCTCTGATTGAATAATCAAAGTGTATTGAGGAAATTAAAAAATTTATTTTCAAACATATTACAGATAATATTATGAAATTCGATAAGCATCCCTTAGTTAAATATCTTTGCATCGATTTTTTTCCAATGGATTTATCTTAATTTTTACAATCCCGTTATATATGTTCTTTTCTATGCGATTACAAAAAAAAAAAAAAAGAAGTTGAAATACTTTGTTAATCTCTATATGAAACATTTTTCTTTCTTTCTAATAGCGAAAATAGAGATTTTTTTTTTTTTTGGTGAATAAGGAAAAAGTTGCGATGAAACATTTTTTTGCGAAACATTTTTCTTTTTTCTAATAGCATAAAAAAGAACATAATGGGATTGTAAAAATCAAGATAAATCCATTGAAAGAAAAAACCCAATGCAAAGTTATTTAACTAAGGTATTCTTTTCAAATTTCATAATATTATCTGTATTATATTCTAAAATAATAATTTTTATTTCCCCAAATATATTTTGATTATTCAATCAGAGAAAAATAATTAAGGTGAGAAAGATATTAGGTATGAGTTTGTCTTTGCAAAATCAAAAATAAAATGTAAAATTTTTAAAACAGTCCCTCTAGTTTGCATTTTGTCTCAATTTGGTCCCTCTACGAGTGAAATGTCAATTTTGCCCCAGAGTTCCGTTAGTTCTAATAACACCGTCAGTGAGAGGGACCAAATTGAGATAAAATATAAACTATAGGGTTAAAAATGACACAATTAATACTAGAGGGACGAAATTGAAATTGCATGCAAACTAGAGGGACTGTTTCTAAAATTAACCCTTTGTTAAAACCAATTATACTATTGTAGTGTAAAGAATGGGCGATATAGAAAAGTCAAGTATAAAACAATTGTACTGTACTTAATAAGTTGGATTTCCCATAAGGGACAAGCAATTTGGGACGGAGGGAGTATATAAGAGTGCTTTCATAGGTAACATAATGTCACTCTATGCGATTGCTCTAAAAATAGATTTGCAGTTGTAATGTTGAATGTCATAAAATACGATACCCGACCTAACACAAATTGGTCTTAGGAGAGATGTGGAAAAGTGTAACACCCCTAAAAACCTAATCAATATTTCAGTAGAATCAAAATTACTTTAATATGATATTTTAAGCGAGGTAAAGCCAAGGTTTAAAAGAAAAAATGGATAGGAAGTGGACGTGGTTGTGTGCATGAATTCTTGAGGGATAAGTATTGTGTGTGCATGTTAGATGGAAGATAAATTAAATAGCTTAATGAATGGACATGTGTCCACCCTAGAGTTCGTCTTGGTGTCATCAAGTTTTGTATAAAGAAGAAGAATACAATTGAAGTTGTGGTCTTATAGAAACAGAGAAGTCGAATAGGAAAATATATACGATAGGGATGAGATTTGAGGATGGTCTTGAAGTCTGCATGTTTAACGGTGGTGATCTTAATTAAGGTACCGAGTAATATGCAATACATTCCTAGCTAAATCTCTTTGCAAAGAGTATTCTTTTGATTCTCTCATATTTGTAGTACTCATTTGATCTCTAAGCTTATTGATTCAATTATTTTGTATTGTGACATAGAAAATATTTGGCTGAAAGTTATTGAACAGATAGGAAAATAAGCAAGCCTACTGGATCAGAGAAGTATGAGAAACGTATGATTGAATGCCTTACGGGGAGTTTAGAGAAATTATGGGGCCCAAGTGGCCTATATAGATCAATTTTGACCTGGATGGTGCGTGGCATGTTACCTAAATGAGGCCGGGTGCTAGGCTACATATGAAATGTTATTCACAATTATCCAATTTGATTTGTTATCCTCATTTATTGAGCAAATTCTTATTGCTAGCCATATTTATTATCCTTGTATTGCATGTGCTACCCGACCCCTTCTATATTTTTCAAGTGCAGAGCAAGTTAGTTTTAGAAATTATTTGAAAAATTTATATGATTTTGGAGGTTTTTAGGCACATCATGTATATTTATCTTGAAGACTTGTAATTATTGTAGACATATTTATTTTGAGGCAATATAAAAATTCGGATCGTCACAAAAAGTGATCCGACGAAATTTCATTGATCCATAATAGATTTGACCATCGGCAAGTTTTGGTTATCTTCCTCATTAAATGACCGGAGATACAGCCCATATTCATGTACTAGTTAGATCAGAGATAGAGCTAGAAATTTCATTACACAGGGGCGACCATGTATGCGAGCTAAAAATTCTTGCATATTTTCATAGAAATTTTTTTTTCTTATAATAGTAGAGTTATTTATTTTCTTTGCAGGGTGACCGTCTCTACTGGCCCCTCCCTAGCTTCATCCTTTAGTCAAATAGTACTATTCAATTGATGTGGGAATAGGTTTGAAAAGGAGTATTCACGTAGATGGTAATAGCAAATGCATATCACAAGGATTACAATCGAATGACTTGCAATTTTGGCTCAACAGAGCGTCAATTAGATCAACGATGAAAGAATCTTCCAGAACCTTTTCAAACCTAGCTTTGTAACAAAAATAAACAAAACATGTAACCCGATCGATTGACGAAAATGAAAGGAAAACCATCCAACATCAAATACTAGTTTTAGTTGTGTCGTTTAGCTAAGCAGGACAAGCTATTATCAACATGTCCATACGTGCACGACTCTGCAAACACACACACATGTATGTTTGTGTGGGCAGCGTGCCCTGAAAAAGGCGGATCGATGAGTGCGCTTTTGGCAGACGAGCGCTCAATTCAGAGCGGCCACTTGGGTTTGAAGGTCCGACACCCAAAGAACCGAACTTGAAACGCTCGTTGCGCTGTTTGATTTTTAAGGCACCCTTCTCGCCCAATCCGGAGATCGGTCTCTACTTAGGCATTTGCGAAAATGTTTGCGATTCTGTTTGATTAATCAATTCTTTAGCCAATTAGGGCCGGGAACAGTTTAATGGGGATTAAGCTGTAACATGTTTACAGGATGTGATAGATAGCATGCTCGCTTATTGAAACAGTTAGTATAGGATGAAAACATACTGCTGTGGGAGTTTAAACAGACTGGAACGCCCCTGTTTTGGAGTGTCGTGCGCAGGAAGAAACCAATATGCACTGATCAAGTCACTGCATGCTGATCACACCTACGCGCGCTACTACACGACCTGCACGTGCCAGTAAGCCTAAGCCCACAGCTCTTATTTTCAAACCCTCTGGGCTTTGGAAGGACCAGTGCACACCCTGAACAAACCAAGTAGTTGATAAATAGTTTTAAGCAGTTATAATATACAGTTTAAATAGCTGAAAAGCCCTATAAATTAACAAAATACCCCATAAACAATGTGGGGACAAAATAATGGCTTAAGGCCAAGTTACCCATGCAAGGCCACTCACTAGTCGGAGACAAACTGGCACGCGCGTGTTGCGCTCTGGCGCGCGTGGGTTGCGCCCTGGCGTGTGCTTGTCTGTCATTCAACCAGTGTTTGGTTTACATGTTTCTGGGTTCTAGGACAAGTCCAGAATGATCCCAGGGGTACTCCATAGCAGCAGAAACACATTTTGAACTAAAACTAGCAATTTTAACTAAGAAAAGCAGGAAACTGGTTTTTAGCCTGCTTGCAGTAGCCTATATGTAAATAAAGCATAAAACAGTAAGACACCAATCCCCAAGCCGACATGCGCGCACAGCCACAGAGTGGTGCGCGCGAATATGGTACCATAACGCGCGCATGTGCCCCGGCGCGCGTTGGTTCTTACCACCACGATTTTTGAAACCTTGCTAGCTTTAGGACAAGGACTGGTATTGATTACCAGCATTGGCCCTGCCAGCCCCCCTCAAAGATCAGAACATGAAACAGTAGGTATGTTATACCTAGATTGAGTTTGAAAGAGGTTGAGCTTTGATGCTTGAGGCTTAATTGAGGTGTTTATTTGAGTATTTTGAGGAATGTGAAATTGGATAAAAAAGTACTAGAGCTTGTGTACTTACTCTTTTGAATTTTTGTAACCCTTTGTGTATGGATTTTTCTTACTCTTTGAATGGAAGCATATGAGGAGGTATATATAGGAGAGAAGTGGTTGGTATGGAGCTGCAAAGAGAGGAGCTCAGCCAGTCCACGAGGCTGACTGAGGGTTACTTGGTGGTTAAGCTTACCAACCCATAAAGGTGATGGGGGAAGGCTTTGACCGGCGAGCGCAGGTTGCGCTCCGGCGGGCGCATGTTGCGCTCTGGCGTGCATGGGTTGTGCCTACTACGTACAAGAAAATCGTTCTATAACAACGGTCGAAAGCGTCGCCAAAAAATCCGAAAACCGTTTGTAGAGACCCGTTTAGGCTATACCAACGGTTCGAGAACCGTTGGCCAAACCGTTGCTGTAGAGGTATAGCAACGGTTTTAACGAGCGTTGGTACAGATTATTTTTTACGAACGGTTCATATAACCGTTGCTAAAGGCAATTTTCATTTTTATTATTTTTTTTACTAACGGTTCATATAACCGTTGCTAAAGGCAATTTTTATTTTTTTAAAAGCCAACCACTGTGTGACGTGGCAGCCGCGTGGTGCTGACGTGGCACCCGCGTGGCGCCACCCTGTCGCCCGCGAGGCGCTGACATGGCACCACCATGGCGCCCGCGTGGCAGGCGAAATAATCTTGCTCCTCCTGAGAATCGAACCGCCGAACTCGCGTGTGCGCGCGCGCGCGCGAACCAACTGGGCTAGCCCATAACTTGTGTAAAATCATACACCTTTTAATATTTATACTATACTAACCGGATTTTTTTAATCTTTTTTTTTTAAATCCGGTTTATACTATACAAACACTTACTAATATCATTTTTTTCACTAGGTTCAATAATTACCTTTTAAAATTGGTATAAATGCACAAGACTGTATGCATGTAATCATATATGATACTATATTTAATTATAATTGTTTTTTTTAACAGAAATTATAATTATTTAGATTGATGCAAAGTAGGATAATAATTTTGAGAGATGTTTTATTTTGTAATATTCATTTACAAAAAATGATATCTTGTGTGAGAAAAATAGTTCCATTATTCACTCATCTTCAATTAAATTGACTTGCACCATGTACATAAAAAAAAAAAACCTCTCTGTTTTCCATTTTTTTTTTTCAATATTAATTTTGCCTTTTCTAAATTTTTGTTAGATTCACAAAAAAAATTTTGATTGGTAAGTCATTTCTATGAGATGAGTCTAAAAAATAAAATAAAAATGCAATTAAAAGCATAAAAAATCAATATGGGCAAAAAAATATCAAACAACTAACATTTGTTGTCTTTAGTGTCATCTTATATGATATTTTTTTCAACTTCGGTCCACAATTTTATTCTTTTTTTATTCTTATTAAGATGAATGATTAATCCCAAAATGAGATTAGTTTCAAAAATTACCACAAAATGCTAAAAAAAATACGTTAAATAAACAATACCGGAAAAAATACCACAACAAAAATTTAGGAAAAATAGCCCTAACAAAAGCAATGGTCTCAATCATCATGATTGTGTCATGGTCAAGGGGCTAAAGTATGTTCAAGAATGAAGTTAATCGAGTATCGCTACACACTTATCGGACAGAAAAACTCATTTTATTAATGAAATTGTGTATCGATAAAGAAATTTTCTAAATCTGATCGAGCCAAATTTCTACAAGAACGATTTAATCAACATGAAAAAAAAAATCAACAGTCTCAATCGTTAGTTCGGGTTTGGAAAACCGATCGCATGAAAGAAAATTGATTTTGGCGGTGTAAAATTCTACTAAAGGTTAATGAAAGCCGTTGCTATAGTCCAGTTTATAGTAATGGTTATTTAAAACCGTTGCTATAATCCAGCTTATAGTAACGGTTATTGAAAACCGTTCTATAGGTCAATTTTTACTAACGGTTAATGAAAACCGTTGCTCTAGTGTTGTAATCTACTAACGGTCACACGAAAACTGTTCTATAGTCCTATTTCTAGTAACGTTTTGTAAACCGTTACTATACACCATCTATAGCGACGGTTTTTTACACCGTTGCAAAAAAAACCGTTGGGAGATCTTGAATTTCTTGTAGTGGCCCTGGCGCGCATGGGTCAACGGTCGAGCTTTGACCATTGACCACACCTGGCAGTTTGACCTGTGCGCGCGGATTTGGGAGCAGCACGCGCGTGTGCCACCTACTCATGCGTTGGTCAACGGTCAAGCTTTGACTATTGACCAACACCTGTCAAGTCGATCTACGCGTGCAGGCTCTCAACCAATGCATGCCAGTAGGGTTTTTGGCTTTTTGAAGTGGCTTAGGATCAGGTTAGGTTTAAGGGTTTTGCAAACACTCAAAACTCAAGCACTTATCATTCTCGGGGTGTTCTTGATTCGTTTCATCATCGAGGAATCAAATACCGTAAGTAAACTAATCTGGAAGCCCAGATTGGGGTGTCTACAGTTTGGCTCATAACTGTTAGGCATGCATGCATGTTGAAAGGAATATGTATTTTGTGAACAGTCCTTGGAAAATTAGAAAGTAAGATGTCGTACCTTAAACCATTGTAACTCACGTTGCATTTGCAAAGCTGCACCAGGAACAAGATCGAGTTTTATTCGGGGTGCCAATCTTCCGGCTAAGTGCAACATAGTGTCCTCATGATTGTCTCGAACCAACATGAGATATCGTTTTAATCACCCATTTGATACAAGAGGTTGAAAACATTTTCATGGTGTTCTATAACTGCTCGTTGAAATATGGTACGATCGTCATCGTCCCTTGTCCAAATTAACTTGGGATATGAATCCACGATCTCTTCTATAACCTCGTGAATCCCTAACCTTGTTGCAATAATAAGTGCATCTTTGGCAAATGATTTGAAAACATTTGAGTCATGTGAAGATCTAATTATCTCCTCGCATACACATTTGAGTAGTGTAAGTGCTTCATGATGCATTTGTTTTTGCTCTCGGATGTGTTTGATGAAAGGCACTGTAATTGAGAAAAGCCTTAGATATGATCATTCTCAAATGAGTCATAGTTTAGACACAAAAAAAGAAGAAGGATTAATTGCTCAATAGTTGTGTTTTAAATTAACTTGCACTAGTACTTTCTCATTACCCAAAAATTCAAACACTTTCCAGAGCATGGTCTGCAATTTTTGGCATCCTGTACATCCCAAAGCTAAATCGATTAATTGAAATAAACACAGAAAGAGGATGCTAGTGCTAAAGACATCCGAATAACATGGAAATATAAATCATATATCTACCAGATTAAGAAAAAAATGTAACACCTGACTCATATTAGCCTTTTATTTGAGGTTTTTTTTTTTACCTGTGGTAATAAATCCGTCGGTAAAGGGTGTTATTACTTTTTTTTGGTATATACACAGTAAAGGGTGCTATTACTGGCGGTAATGACAAACCACCGCAAAAGATAATTAATAACGGCAGGAGTAGAACCGCCGGTATTATTGACTATTAATGGCGGCAACGTGAAGCCACCGATAAAAGTAATCAAAACACCGTCGGTAATAATATCGTTGTATAATAGAAATTTATTATTTTCGTAATAAACGTAGAATTTTATGTAGTTGAGTGGTTAAGTAATTGGGTACTATTCAAAGGGTTGCGGGTTCAAATCTCATATTTACTTTTTTCCCGAAAAAATCTTTAGCGGCGGTTTGTAAGACTGCCGTTAATATATAGTGTGGAACTTTTACTGGTGGTCATTTTCCTTTGTTTTTAGTGTCCCAACACTTGCTTTGGCAGCGGTATAAATTCTGCCATTATTACTACCGGGAATACTTTTAATTTCTGGCGGTTTTGGAACTATTAACGACAGTTATTTAATACCGCTAAAGCCAAAATCTGGCGTATATATATAGGTGATCTTGGAATCAAACCAACCATGTAAACTACTATATATTACTCAGGTTTAAGTATTTTGAGTTCTATTGGTAGGCTTTAACAAGTTACTAGGTAAGTGGTGTACATGAGGCGTTAACGTACAACAGAATGAAGTACTAGAAGTAAGTATCCATTTTGTGTTTTGTGTATATGTAAAAACTGTTGAAATAAACAGTAAGCTTGATTTGGAACGTGTGGAACTATTGTTTTGGAGGCTATGATTGCCTAGGGTAAGTTGGTGAAGAATGAAAGTCAGATAAGCCTGCAAGAAGAGCAAGAACAAAAACGTGGGTATTGAATTTAAGCTTCCGTATTTCCATTTGTGATCTTTGCATTTATTGCAAAGTTATCTACTTGTCTGTTTAATTTGCCTATAAAAGAATGTATTCTGATTATGTAAAATATGTGAGTGGAGTAAGAGAATAAGAGAGTTACAGAGAGAGAAATTCCTCCTCTTTGTATGTTATTTTCAGATTGAATGAGTTCAATATATTGTGAGTGTGTTTGTGCAATTCTCTTGTGAGTTTCATACATTATAAGTGTGTGATCAATACTCCTCCACCCAACAAAGTGGTATCAGAGCTCTTAGGCTAATCCCGGAAAAAGAATCTCTCTCACAAAACATACCTTCGCCCTGCTATTTTTTCAAACAGACTCAAAATCAGTTTTTTTGGTGCTGCCCAGATTTTTTGAGTGCGCCGAAAAAAAGAACCATCTGTCTTTTCCACCAGAAAAACAGAAGTGATCGACACTCAGTTTTTCGATTCCATAAACTGAATCGTCTCACGCCGACGAGTTCAGTCCCAGCAAGATCGAAGCCGTCCGACTGGAGGTGAAAGCGCAGCTATTCATCTTCCACAAGTCTGGTGAACCAAGCCGAATCATTGAGACGAAGCCGGAGTGGTCACACCCGAAGCCAGACGGACGGTGTGTCTCTGTAGTTCCAGATTGAAGAAGCAATTTTTTCTTCTTTGGTTCCATCGTCAAAATCAAAGAAGAAAGGAGCAGGTGTCTTTGTTTTTGTAAAAAAAACAAAAGATCACATTTATTTCACCACCAGACAAGTTGTCTGATCCCATTACTCCTACCGAGCTACTTTCCATAAAAGCTGGTCCACCGAAGCTTTAATTGCAGTCTAACTCCTATACTTTTGAAGTTATCTAGTCAAAGTTCAAAAGTTGCAAAGATTTCACTTTGACCCCAGTAAACTAGATTCCATCATTTCTAGTTTCGATGGCTAATGGAACATCCCAAGCTGTTATTCCAAAGCTCACCAAGGACAATTATGATAATTGGTCCATCCAAATGAGAGCACTGCTGGGTGCCCAAGATGTTATGGAGGTGGTAGAAGAAGGTTACGATGAACCCGCCTCAAAAGAAGCTGAAACAGCTTTAAAGGAGGTACAGAAGACTACACTTCGTGCCGAGCGAAAGAAGGATTGCAAAGCCAAGTCCATCATCTATCAAGGACTTGACGAAGCCACGTTCGAGATCATCGCTTCCGCCAAAACTTCTAAAGAAATTTGGGAGATGCTGCAGAAGACCTACAGAGGTGCTAACAAAGGAAAGAGGATTCGCCTTCAAACTCTACAAGGTGAATTCGAGTCTTTACGAATGAAATCCTCAGAATCTATTTCTGAGTATTATGCTCGAATTATGGTGGTTTCAAATCAAATGAGGAGAAATGGCGAAACTCTCACCGACACGAGAGTTATAGAAAAGATCTTGCGATCTTTGGATCGCAGATTCGACTTCATCGTTGTTACATTAGAAGAACTTAAAGACGTTTCAACCATGTCTATTGAAGAGCTCGTGGGTTCGCTGCAAGCCCACGAACAGAAGTTGCACAGAGACGATGATAGAGCCCCGGAACAAGCTCTACAAATGAAGTTATCCCTCAATGAAGGAAGGTACGAGCAAGGGGGGACATCTCAGAGGGGACGAGGCTATGGTTCCCATGGAAGAGGCTCTAGAAATTCAAATTCCAGAGGCAGAGGTGGTAGAGGATTCTCCAGAGGAGGGAATCAAAATCATGCTCCAAGAGGAGGTGGTCGAGGACAACAAAATTATGCTCCAAGAGGAGGTGGACGAGGACAACAAGGTCATAATCCACGAGGAGGAGGACAAGGCAGAAGAGGCAGTTACAACAATCGTTCGAACGTTGACAAAAGTAACGTTCAGTGTTACAATTGTGAAAAGTATGGCCACTATAGCAACGAGTGCCGGGGAAGATCAGCATCAGATCAAGTTGGCGAAATAGCCAACTATGCAGACAAAGAGCCATCAAGAGGAGATTCAATGAGTCTCATGGCACATAGCCCAATCGAGCAGGATCAAGGTACATGGTTTCTTGATTCTGGAGCCAGTAATCATATGACTGGCTCAAGGCAGCTTTTTACTGAACTTGATGAAAAGGTTCAGGGAGATATTTCTTTTGGTGACCTCTCTAAAGTACCAGTTCGAGGGAGAGGTGATATTATAATCAAAAGGAAGAATGGAGATCATGCATTCATCTCCAACGTCTACTATGTTCCAGACATGAAGACTAATATTCTTAGTCTTGGACAATTCCTTGAGAAAGGCTATCAAATTAGCCTGAAGGATATGCAGCTGACGATTGTAGATGCTCGAGGGAAGCTGATAACTAGAGTAATGATGGCGAAGAACAGGATGTTTCCGCTAACTGTTCTTCATGACACACCAAAGTGCCTCAATGCCATTATCAATGACAAAGATTGGATATGGCATCTCAGATATGGGCACCTCAACTTTGAAAGCTTGAAGCTATTGGCGAATAGGAAGATGGTTAAGGGCTTACCTCATATTCAACGTCCAAATGAGGTATGCGAAAGCTGCATTCTTGGCAAACAACACCGCAATAACTTTGGAAAGCAAGTTGATTGGAAAGCATCTATGCCTCTCGAGCTAGTACACACAGATGTTTGTGGTCCATTAAAGCCAATCTCAAACAGTCAGAACAGATACTTCCTCACGTTTATCGACGACTATAGCAGAAAGACGTGGGTATACTTTCTGAAATTGAAGTCAGAAGTATTTGAAAAGTTCAAAGAGTTCAAAGCTCTTGTTGAGAAAGGAAGCGGCTACCACATTAAGACATTGCGGTCAGACCAAGGAGGAGAGTACACTGGAGATCAATTTGAGGGATTCCTTAGGCAACAAAGAATCAGACACCAGTGCACACCTGCCTATACTCCTCAACTAAACGGTGTAGCTGAGAGGAAGAATCGCACCATTCTCAACATGGCTAGAAGCATGTTGAAAGATAAAGACATGCCCAAGAGATTTTGGGCTGAAGCAGTTTAGTGTGCAGTCTATCTACTGAACAGGTGTCCTACGAAGAATGTGCAGTCAAAGACACCACAAGAAACATGGTCCACTCACAAGCCAGGTGTGGGTCATCTCAGAGTGTTTGGTTGTATTGCCTATGCTAAAGTTCCGGAGGCTAACAGAACCAAACTCGAAGACAAAAGAGTTAAGTGTATCCTTGTTGGATATGGTGACAGAACGATGGGATACAGGTTGTATAATCCCATCACTCAGAAGGTGATTTTCAGCAGAGATGTCATTTTCAAGGAAAATGAATCCTGGAGCTGGGGTCAAATAGAAGCTACCAAGAATATGGAGCTAACACTTGAAGATGAAGAACAGGTACAAACCAGAGATGTACCTGGGAGACCAGAAGATCAGCCAGCATCTTCCCGTGGTTTCTCTTCACCACAACAAGGTGAACCATCCTCACCAGTTGAACAAGAAATTTCAGACATGAGGCCCAGAGGAATACGAAACTTGAATGATCTATATCAGAATACAGATCAGATGGATGCGGATTTTACCATGTTCTGTCTGCAAATCAGTTGTGATCCAGTTAGTTTCGAGGAAGCTACCCAAGAAGACAAATGGAGGAAGGCTATGGATGAAGAGATTCAGTCCATAGAGAAGAACAAGACTTGGGAGCTGACCAGCCTCCCAAAAGGTCACAAGGCAATTGGAGTAAAGTGGATCTACAAAGCTAAGAAGAACGCTCAAGGAGAGGTTCAGAGATACAAGGCAAGGCTTGTAGCAAAAGGATACAAGCAAAGAGAAGGCATCGACTATGGCGAAGTATTCGCCCCTGTTGCCAGGATGGAGACAATCAGGCTAATGATCTCATTAGCTGCTCAGAAAAGATGGAAGATCTACCAATTAGATGTCAAGACAGCATTCCTGAATGGATTTCTAGAAGAAGAAATCTATATTGAACAGCCACCTGGATATGTGAAGAAAGGTCGTGAAGACAAAGTGTACAAATTGACGAAGGCGCTATACGGGCTGAAGCAAGCGCCTCGTGCATGGAATACCAGAATTGACAAGTACTTCCAGGAGAATGGATTCGAGAAGTGCCCCTATGAACATGCACTCTATATGAAGAAGGAGACTGATGGAAGCCAGCTGTACGTATGCCTCTACGTTGATGACTTGATTTTTACAGGCAACAATCCAGCCATGTTCGAAGCATTCAAGAAGACGATGTTTCAAGAGTTCGAAATGACGGACATCGGACTTATGGCTCACTTCCTAGGCATTGAAGTGACGCAAAGTGACGAAGGAATTTTTATCTCCCAAAGCAGGTATGCCATGGAGATACTGAAGAAGTACGGGATGGAGACATGCAATCCTGTGACGACTCCAGTCGACAGTGGACTGGAACTGAAGAAAAGTGATACTGGGAATGTTGATCCAACCTATTTCAAAAGCTTGGTTGGAAGTCTACGATATCTAACCTGTACTAGGCCAGACATACTCTATGGTGTTGGGCTAGTCAGTCGATACATGGAGACGCCAGATCAGTTACACTTGTTGGCAGCAAAGCGGATTCTCCGCTACATCAAAGGAACTCATAATGACGGACTGTTCTATCAGTCAGGTGGTGACCTGAATCTTTCCGGCTATTCAGATAGCGATTGGGGAAAAGACTTGGATGAAAGGAAGAGCACAACAGGGTTCGTTTTCTTCATTGGAGATACTGCCTTCACTTGGACTTCCAAGAAGCAAGCGATTGTGACGTTGTCATCTTGTGAAGCTGAGTATGTTGCCGCTAACTCAGCTGTCTGTCATGCTATATGGTTAAGGAATGTGCTGAAGCACTTGGGCTTTCTGCAAAAATTGCCCACAGAGATCTACGTCGACAACCGCTCTGCAGTTGCGCTTGCAAAGAACCCGACTCATCATGAAAGAAGCAAGCACATCGATACCCGCTACCACTTCATCAGAGAGCATGTAAAAGCAAAGGAAGTGGAGTTAGTTTCTTGCAGGACATATGATCAAGCTGCTGATATCTTTACGAAGCCCCTCAAACATGAAGTTTTCGTAAAAATGAAGACAATGCTTGGAATGAAGAATCTCTGAGAATCAAGCTTAAGGGGGGATGTTGAAATAAACAGTAAGCTTGATTTGGAACGTGTGGAACTATTGTTTTGGAGGCTATGATTGCCTAGGGTAAGTTGGTGAAGAATGAAAGTCAGATAAGCCTGCAAGAAGAGCAAGAACAAAAACGTGGGTATTGAATTTAAGCTTCCGTATTTCCATTTGTGATCTTTGCATTTATTGCAAAGTTATCTACTTGTCTGTTTAATTTGCCTATAAAAGAATGTATTCTGATTATGTAAAATATGTGAGTGGAGTAAGAGAATAAGAGAGTTACAGAGAGAGAAATTCCTCCTCTTTGTATGTTATTTTCAGATTGAATGAGTTCAATATATTGTGAGTGTGTTTGTGCAATTCTCTTGTGAGTTTCATACATTATAAGTGTGTGATCAATACTCCTCCACCCAACAAAAACTGACTTGTTTTACTCAATAAATAGCACAAGATTTATGTGAATATTGTTGCATTTCATTTGGCATAAAACAAAATTAATGGTAGCTAGCTTTTAAAATAATTAAATAGAAAGATATGTAAATGACAACCGGAAATGGAGAAGTCCTTCAAAATTAGTTCAGCACAAATACTCCAATTGTACTTGTGCACAATCACTTGAGATCTTCTGTTAGCAGCAGCTGGATTCTCAAGGTCGCCTTTAGCTCTACTCATGGGATCTTTGATGGGGATGAATGTTTGCAATTTCACAGGAACACCTTCGAAGGGATCAAAAGCATATGTAAATGAATGTAAGCTATTATTAGATAGTATAAGATTGCACTTGATAACTTGGTTTCAACGTCAATTTATTTTCATTTATTTTGGTTTCAACGTCAAATGAGACGCACACGAATTCAAATTTTTAAAAAATAAAAATATGAGTCGAGATTACTAGAAATTTACAACAATAGATAACGCGTTCTCGAAATTTCAGGCGACTACCACTTGGGAATGCGGATGCCTTTCTAGCTATCTCTCCCAAAGCACACATATTGTCATCATCCTTTGATCTAGCTACTTTGGGATAGCGTTGCACCAGCTAGAGGGCTACATCTGTTTGTCACAGGGGTGAGCAAAATAATCGTCAAACCGTGAATTCAATCCAATTAAACTATTACAAATCGTCTGGTTTGGTTCAGGTTTTTAGTGATGTGGTTTGGTCCTAGTTTTAAATTAAAATCTAGAAATCGTGTTAAATGATTTGGTCTATAAATTTACATTAACGGTTTTGGTTCAAAACCGATTCGAACCATATAACACACACGTATACATTAATTATAATTAATTTTCTAATCTAATTCTTCATTCCACAACCCTATTCTTGTACTTCCAAGATTAATTCTCTCAACTTCTATATGTGATTACCTATTTCTACAATTTCAATACACTATACATACATAGCTTGGATTTAGTCAATTGATTTCTCAATCTTTTCGTTTGGTGAATAATTTTCTAATCTAATACTCTATTCCTTGGCTCTATTCCTTCACTAATTATTTGTATAGACTCTTGTTTAATTGGTTGATGTTAACAAGTTTTGGTGATTTTAATTAATATAACTAGCTAGTTTTAATATGAGGTTTTTTTTTATCCGCTTTTTAATATGAGGTTTGGTATGCTATTTTAAGTACTTTAAATTATTTTTGGGATGATATCACAATTTCAAGCAAACCGTGGTTCAAAACCAAAACAAAACCTCCTTTTAATGGTTTAGATTGATTTGGTTCTATAAATTTTATGGGTTGGTTTGGTTTTCCAAATTCTTAATCCATAGTTAGTGGTTTGGTTCTTAGTTAATTTACTATAAAACCGGACCAATCCGGTCCATGCTCATTCTTACTATTCCCTCCATCCCTTTTTTTGTGTCCAGTATTTCATTTTGGGTTGTCCCTTAATAAGTGTCCATTTTGTAAAGTTAGGAGGGTAAAAGTTGGTGCATTGTCTATTTTGTCCCTAAAAGTAGATTTCATTTTGAAAAGTCAGTGAGTAAAAGTGTAATGATGATGGGTAAATAGGAAAAATGGAGAAAAAAGTTAATGTGAAAGGTGTAATGATGATGTCTTTTTAATAAGTTGGAGTTACGAAGCAGGACACTTAAAAAGGGACGGAGGGAGTATAAAACCGGACCAATCCGGTCCATGTTCATCCCTAGTTGTCACAGACAAAAAGCGAAAATAAAGCACAATATACTAGCTAGTATTTTTCATTAATATTCAGAGCTAGAATATTTGCAAGTACTTGTCATTCTCATGATATTTTATTTACCTTGGGCAATCGACTTACCAAAGAATCCGGAGGAGATTGCGTAATTGACAAGCCGAACAACATTTTTATTTGAGAAGGACCTAGACGCATGATCATCCTTGGTAACTTTCAATAAGAACAAAAGGGTGTCTTTACAAGCATACAGAGCAGCACAATGGAGGGGTAATAGGTCATGCTGGCCGCGAATGTAGAGTAAATCAGGATTTTTTCGCACCAACACGATAGAGGCCCTCGTATTGCCAACATTAGCAGCTGCATGAAGGGCGGTATTACAAATACAGTCAGGCTGTGTCAAGGCATCTACTGGCATCAACTCCACCAGCTTCTCCACAAAATGGATTGCACTTTCTCCAGTCCCAATTGCTATGTGGAGCACTGTCTCGGAAAAGTCGGTGATTGGGGCTGTGATAGCACTTTCATCTTGGGCAAAGAATCTACTGGCCGTGTCCCAGTCGCCTCTGATTAGTGCAGCTTTAAGCAATGGTATGTGACCGCGTCGTTCCGTGTCAAATATAAATTCATAAAACCTCTGAATTAACTACTACTCCGTAGAATAGTGGTCAAGACCGAGTATCGTTCCGACGGAGACAGTATGGCTGAGTTACGACAAATTCGATTAATTTTTAGATTAATTCGGGCAAAAGAAGTTTGGTTGTTTGAACTTGGAGAATTTATTAAACTAAGAGAAATAATTAAATGGAGAATTTGTAACGATTGGAGAGAAAATCTAGGGTTCGAATCCACCTCGACCGCGTAACTCCAACATGCATAGGCAAGATTAATTATTCGAATCAGAAGGGATTATTACTAGGGCTTGCAAACCCTAACAATAATCATCTAGAAAATAATTGAGTTGTTAAAAGGTATAGATTATCCCATAGCACGGACCGTCTCAAAAGTACGGTCTGGCTGCCTAACGGCACGACCCGTCTTACGAGTATAATCTATTTCAGAACTCCAACTACAATCGATGAAAATCATTGTATAACTCGTATTTGAAAGCATGCATACAAATACTCAATATATTAAAACCACCAAAATCATTCCATTCAATTGAAAAGGAAAGAGTTCTTAGTTATACAATCGATCCGAATAATAAACCTAAAACTCATACATAAAATAGAGTTACTTGGTGCAAAGTTTCATCTTCCCCCTAGACAAAAGTTTAGCCGGCCATCGGAAGAAGTGAATCCAATGATATTGGATTGATCTCCATGTTGTCTTTTTCCGCCACTGCCACGATGCCCACCGCCAATTCTTAATTCCCCGTTTAAGTTCTCAACCAAAAAGCTGCTGGGAATAATAATAACCTACCCTAAGTAATAAACTAAGTTCCCTTTTATATGCTCCTGCCGAAAAACTCTCTTTTCCATAAAGGAAAAGACTTCTTTTCCTATTGCAACTCTTTCCTTGTGTGTGCACCAAATAATTGCACCAGGAAAGAACTTTCCTCCAGTCAAATCTTGGTCAAAGTTCCTTATACAATATTGCTTGGGCCCACGTGGATAAAAGGAGCACAAATCATAAATCCAATTCCATTGGTATTTTATTTGCTCCACCGAATAAATGTTAGCCCATTGTAAAACCTTTCAATTTGCATGTTTTCGCACCATCGGTCTCCAAGGCCTACAAACACCACAAAACGCTAAAATATATCAAGTAACAATGTAAACGGACCGACAAAGCATAGACTCCAAGGCCTACAAACACCACAAAACGCTAAAATATATCAAGTAACAATGTAAACAGACCGACAAAGCATAGATTAGATGGGTTTAATGGGTGCTTTTTAGTACCTATCACATCCCCCAACTTACACTTTGCTAGTCCTCGAGCAAAGCAAAGAATTAGAGCAATTAAAGAAAAAAAAAAAAGAAGGATAGGTCTTTTAAACCCCCGGGCGGCCCCGGTAGGACGAGTGAAGTCTCGTGAGGGTTTTCAGCAGTGATCACCCACAAAACACCGTGAATCATTTCACATGGAATCCGAAACCTGCAAGTAACTCATCAGTCTCTCTGGGCCGAGACACAAAGTCATTGCACAAGTATATTAGGCAACACCAGTTCAAAATGCTATCAAGACATGCACATAAACCATGGCACCTAATTTAGCATGTGTGAACACTTGGACTTAGTCACCGTGAAATGCAACTCAAAGTTCTCTCTGGGCCGAGCTTCGACTTCAATTCTTACAGTGTCATGCACTCACAAATAAAATCGCTCGAAACAAGGTGCATTATGAACTCTCGAGTGTGCGGTTAGAAAGTTATGTAATTGAAAGCAAAACATTTCGCACACTATGACACGAAAAGAACGCTTTATGCAGTAGACACACGGTCTCATGAACAGAACACCAAGCGTTAAAACTCACTCTCACATTCGTCAATCCACTTCTCAACACCCCTAGGATCAAATAGGACTTCATTCAAGGTTATAGCATCGGGTAAATGGTCAAGTTTCATGGCTAGGATAAATGAAATTCAAGTGTCCGAGAAAAGGCAAGTATTTCAAGACAACAACGGGGCGAGTATGCAATATGTGCCCCTTAACATTAATTCAATTCCATCTTATCTCTCCTTCTAACCCTTCAACATCTTTAAATTACAAAGCAATCATTCCTCTCTTTTTTTAACTTATCGGTGCCCCTTTTGCTTTCTTTTTTTTTTTTTTTTGTGTTTCTTTTTTTTAAGGGACACCACCAATACTCCACAAAATTCAACAATCTACCCAAAAATTAACCTTTACATTCTCGCCTTTCTCCAAACACAATATGGAAGGTGGAGCTAACCAAGAAAAGGCTAAGTATAAAAGGCTCAAAGTAGCTTGTAAGGGATAAATGTGAAAATAAAGGAACGAACGCCCAAATATCAAGAAAATGCCTATAATCCTCTCCCAGGGGTGTAACACCCATGTGGCAAACCAAAACTGAGAGATAGTATTATGCGTTCAAGTTCCAACACTCATCAATCAAGAATAATGAGACCATCAACAAATATATTCTTTTCATTGACAAACTGAGATGTTTCGTGACACCACTCCAACAAAAAGCTAAGGCACGAAAGCTCACTAGGGCATAAGTCTCCACTAATCTAGCCATTGAGAACGTTCAAACGACACTCACAAGCAAACTAAGTCCAAATAGATGTGAAGTGCAAAGATGCAAGTGCCATAGCTACATGCGTTAACAAGATAGCATAAAGAACTAACAGTCCACAAAATACCCAAACAATGCCAACATGCCTCAACTCAAGCAACCAATAAATACCTCGCATATTTCAAGTTCCATGCAAGAAAGATCCCACTATTTTTTGAACTTTTCAAAATTTTCAATTTTTTTGGATTTTAAAGACTCTAAACATAAACAAGCACCAAAGGGTTCACTCCCCCCAACTTAAAATCATTCAATGTCCTCATTGAAAACAAGCACATTAAAAGGTAAGACAAGAACGGAAAAGAGAAGAACGATATTACCTCAGGCACAGAGACATGCAAACTAATTAAAAGATGTGGGAGAAAGTGGAACTCCCCCCAACTTAAACAATGCAACCTGCAAAGCATTAGGCTCCACAAAATAAGACACTAAAATAAAGAAGGAAATGAATGGACAAAGCAATAAATAAATAAATAAATAAGGAAGAAAAATAGGCTGGAAAAAATTAAAGAAAGAGAAAAAAAAAATTGAAACTATACAAAAAGTCTATGACACGCACTCCCATCCCGTGAAATCCAAATATTCATCACACTATGAAGCACAACAAATATTAACATGATCTCACCCCACTTCGAGCACTCCATTAAAAATTGTACGTGACCATACCACAAAATCAAATACTTAGAGTATCTCATTAATTGCTTTAGCCACGTTTGAAATTTAGATTCCACCAAGTGCGAATTCCAAACAAAATTAACTTTCAAGTTGTTGATGAGTTTCAGAAAAAATGGATGGTAAACCATATTAAAATTATCAACACCAAGAAAGTCAATTTGTTCTCATGTGATAATCTCTTGTAACGGTGGATGCTCAATAGGAGGAACGATATCATCTATGGTCAGGGTTATTAGATTATCAAGATCAAGTGAACTTTTCACAATTATTGGCACCGATTTCTCAAGAGTTGTATCATGAAAATCCATCTCAAGTGTACTAGAATGCTCTTGAGGAGATTGTTGCACTTTAGGTTCATCACTTGGATCAACTAATTCGCAAGCTACAAGTGGCTCTGTTATTTCATCTTCCAATGCATAAGAATTGATCACTTCAAAAATTTTAACTTCATTGCAAGAAAGAGAATCAGCTAGTCTATCAAAATAAGCATCAATCTCTTCTGCATCCTTATCCAAAAATTCACAATCGCCCCTCATATTTATCATCTCACGTGTCTCAAAAGTTAAACTTTTGTAAAAAATACTAAGAATGCGCCCAAGATCACAGGTGTGTTGTGGCCAACCAAATAGTGAACATTTAAACCGCCACCAACATCGAGAAAAAGACTCATCTTGGAGTTGATAAAAATCTGAGATTTTGCATAATAGCATATGAGTCTCGTACCCAGGGGAAAACTTTTTAATAAATTGTGTATATATATCTCCCCAACTACGAATCAAGTCTTGGCTTAAAGAATGAAGCCAATTCTTAGCAACATCCCTTAGAGACAAAGGAAACAATCTAAACAGAGCCACTTCATCATCACCACAAATCTCCTCAAGTTTGTCTAAGTGTAAGTAGAGATTTTCCCCATCGATACCATAAAATTTAGGAACTGAATCATCAAACACATGTTGCCAATAATTGGGTAAAGTGGACACTGAACGATTAAAGTGATTTTCATACCCTCCATAGCAACTTGCAAAATAAAACATCTTTTTTTTGGTATTTTGATTTTTTAAAAGGAGACAAAAATAGAAAATAAAAATAAAATAAAACCCTAGTGCAAGCCTCTCAACTAATGCAAGTAAAAAATAAAAAATAAAAAAAAACTTACAGTACTTTGTTAAGAATTTTCCCCACCACAAAGCAGTTGCCAGCTTTCATTTTTTTTCTCCTCGTAAAGTCGATAATCCTGCACTAGAAAAATTGCTACAAAAAAAAATAATAATAATAAAAACAATAAAAAAAAATACTAACTAAGAACTAAAATAAAAATACTAACTAAGAACTAAAATAAAAATACTAACTAAGAACTAAAATAAAAACTAATCGAAAGAATGTAACCGTGCAAACTGTCCCCGGCAACGGCGCCAAAATTTGACCGCGTCGTTCTGTGTCAAATATAAATTTATAAAACCTTGAAATTAACTACTACTCCGTAGAATAGTGGTCAAGACCGAGTATCGTTCCGACGGAGACAGTATGGCTGAGTTACGACAAATTCGATTAATTTTTAGATTAATTCGGGCAAAAGAAGTTTGGTTGTTTGAATTTGGAGAATTTATTAAACTAAAAGAAATAATTAAATGGAGAATTTGTAACGATTGGAGAGAAAATCTAAGGTTCGAATCCACCTTGACCGCGTAACTCCAACATGCATAGGCAAGATTAATTATTCGAATCAGAAGGGATTATTACTAGGGCTTGCAAACCCTAACAATAATCATCTAGAAAATAATTGAGTTGTTAAAAGGTATAGATTATCCCATAGCACGGACCGTCTCAAAAGTACGGTCTGGCCGCCTAACGGCACGACCCGTCTTACGAGTATAATCTATCTCAGAACTCCAACTACAATCGATGAAAATCATTGTATAACTCGTATTTGAAAGCATGCATACAAATACTCAATATATTAAAACCACCAAAATCATTCCATTCAATTGAAAAGGAAAGAGTTCTTAGTTATACAATCGATCCGAATAATAAACTTAAAACTCATACATAAAATAGAGTTACTTGGTGCAAAGTTTCATCTTCCCCCTAGACAAGAGTTTAGCCGGCCATCGGAAGAAGTGAATCCAATGATATTGGATTGATCTCCATGTTGTCTTTTTCCGCCACTGCCACGATGCCCACCGCCAATTCTTAATTCCCCGTTTAAGTTCTCAACCAAAAAGCTGCTGGGAATAATAATAACCAACCCTAAGTAATAAACTAAGTTCCCTTTTATATGCTCCTGCCGAAAAACTCTCTTTTCCATAAAGGAAAAGACTTCTTTTCCTATTGCAACTCTTTCCTTGTGTGTGCACCAAATAATTGCACCAGAAAAGAACTTTCCTCCAGTCAAATTTTGGTCAAAGTTCCTTATACAATATTGCTTGGGCCCACGTGGATAAAAGGAGCACAAATCATAAATCCAATTCCATTGGTATTTTATTTGCTCCACCGAATAAATGTTAGCCCATTGTAAAATCTTTCAATTTGCATGTTTTCGCACCATCGGTCTCCAAGGCCTACAAACACCACAAAACGCTAAAATATATCAAGTAACAATGTAAACGGACCGACAAAGCATAGATTAGACGGGTTTAATGGGTGCTTTTTAGTACCTATCAGTATGTATCGCCAATACTCATCATTCACACCCTCCAAGTTGTTGTTCTCTGCGCCCAATGAGTCGAATCAATTGAGGCATAAAATTTGAGAAGCCGTGATCCAGGAGATAGGTATATGAGAAAATAAAAGTGTGCTTTCGCGATATAGTAAAAGCTTGAGAGAGCAGAAAAGCTCGAGGCATAAAATTTTCGACTGGATTACTCTCCACTAGTGAGATGGATCCTTGTTGGGCAGGTGTCGTTGAAGCTTCCTCTAAGGAACAAACACTCTTCTTTTCTCGTATTCCAGGAGTTAGGCACGTATATATGAGAGGAGTTAGGTACGTCTATGAGAAAATTAATGTACTTATGAGAGAGAGAGAGAGAGAGAGAGAGAGAGAGAGAGAGAGAGAGAGAGACTTATGTGCAAGGTCTTAACAATGAGAATTAAATATGCAATTCTGATCGGGATTTTAAGTTGGTCGTGTACAAGCACTTAGGTGTTGAGGTTCGAGTTGATGGAACAATAGGTGATGAGGTTCGAGTTGATGGAACAATAACGACATCTCTTGTGGTAATGTACTTAATTAACTACCATACCAACATCGTCTCGTCTGGCGGCAAAAAAAGAGAGAGAAACTTGCAATGTTAAAAACCAAATCCAAAGAAACACTGTTTGAAAAGTGATATCGTACTTGACCAAGAAGGAAATCATTTGTAGGAACTGTAGTTGTTTGTTCTCAAAATGTCCAAAAGCTCTCACTAAAATAGAATGTGATTCCATTAATTGCCATTTGAGGAAGAAGAACCATGCTACTGGTACAGACAATCTGTGCAAAGATTTTGTGGTGGGGCCCACCACGGGTCCCACACAAATGATCCGAGCCATTCATTAAATGTAAAATATTTTTTCAATTGTCCCCGCAAAAAATCAGCTCAATATAATACCTATAAGTGCTCGATCCAATCATCTAAATTTTCATTCAAATTTACGGGTAATGAAAAGTTAGATGATTAGATCAAGAGCCTATAAATATTGGATTGAGCTGATTTTTTACAGGAACTCTTGAAAAAATATTTTATATTTAATGAACGGTTCGGATCATTTGTGTGGGACCCATAGTGGGCCCCACCACAAAATCTGTGCACAGATTGTATGTACCAGTAGCATTTCGGGAGGAAGAAATTAATGAGTTGGGCATCTCAACAAAAGAAAGGGGATTTAGGAACGAAATCTATAAGCTCTGTTTCAGTGCTTCCCTGTATAAACTTCATCTGGAAGTAGGCCTATAAATAGACCGGATTCGATCCGAAAAATCCGATCTGAATCAGGATCCGAATCCGATAACGTCGATCGGATATCCGATAATCCGAATCCGGTAATTCAATAAGGATCGGATCGGATCGGATCGGATTCCGATCAGATCGGATTCAATCCGTTATCAATCTGAATCCGAACTTTATTTTTTTAATTTTTTTTAAAAAAACAGTAAATTTTTTATTTTGAAAAAAAAAATGTTTAAGATTGTATTTGCATTTGATTACCTTCACCCAAAAGGAGTCATTGTCCTTATGAAATCTCCACCACCACCTGGCCAAGAGAGCATGATTTTGGATCATCAGATTCTTGACCCCTAACCCTCCATACTCTTTCTTTTTCGAAATCACATCCCACTTGACCAGGTGTATCTTTCTCTTATCCACCATATCACCCCAGAAAAATTGCCTTTGGATCTTAGCTAACACCTAGGCAACTGACAACGGCATTTTGAATAAAGACATAAAGTATATAGGCAAACTTCCAAGGGATGAGTTCATCAAGGTAAGTCTACCCCAGATGTGTTAAACCTTCTACGCCATAAACTTAGCCTTTTTTCCATTCTTTCAACCACCGGACCCCATGTTTTGATTCTATTCGGATTAGCTCCCAATGGTAGCCCCAAGTACTTGATTGGCAAGTGATCAATTTTGCAGCCCATAACCATTGCAAGGGAGGTAACATCCTGATGTCTCACTTTAATCCCACTCAAGGAACTTTTGGAGAAGTTTATCTTTAACCCTGACATAAGTTGAAAACAACGAAGAATTCTTTTGATATTAGCCATGCAACTCTTCCTTGTCGTTATTGCAGAAAATAATTGTGTCGTCAGCAAATTGGAGATGAGAAACCAAGACCCGATTTGATCCATTCGGTCCAATTGTAGCCCCTGTAATGATGTTCAGTTCCTTCGCTCTTTCAAGCAAAATGTTGAGCCCTTCAACCACGATATTGAATAGAAAGGGAGATGGGGGATCCCCCTGTCGAATTCCCTTCTGAATTTGGAATTCCTTTGAAGCAGAACCGTTTATCAATACCGACATAGAAACCGTTTATCAACACCATTTCACCCCAAAGCCCAATTTCGCAAATAAGTCAAGTAAAAATCCCCAATTGACACAATCATAGGCTCTCTCGAAATCAATTTTCAAAATTAAACCTCCATGAGTGCTGTTTTTCCAACCATGAATAACCTCATTTGCTATAAGAACACCATCCAAAATTTGCTTACCCTCAGTAAACGTAGCTTGTGATTCACCAATAAGGGAAGGTAAATGGCGTTTGATTCTATTAGCTAAAACTTTAGCTAGCACCTTATAAACCCAACCTACCATACTTATGGGTCGAAATTCTTTAAAAGACCTGGGGCAATCAACCTTCGGAATTAGAGCTACAAAAGTTGAGTTGATACCTCTAGTGAGCTTGCAAATAGAATGGAACTCAACAAAGAATTGCACCAGTAGCTCCTTGATAAAATCCCACCCTTTTTTGACAAACGAGAAGTTGAAACCATTTGGGCCCGGAGCCTTGATACTGCTGCAGTCCTTAAAAGCCGCAAGAATCTCCCCTTCCTCAAAAAATTTATCCAACTGACTAGAAGTGGCCCGATTTAGAAGTCTAGGAAACGCTCCCCCCAGTAGTGGTCTATGCTTTCTCTCCTCTTTAAAGTTATCACGAAAAAAATCAACAGCTGCAGCCTTTATTTCCAAGGGATCTTCTAGCACTCTGTCATTCACCTTTACCAAGCCCACCATGTTCCTCTGAAACCTATTATTTGCAATAGCTTGGAAGTACCTCGTATTTTTATCCCCCAATTTCATCCAGTTCAGCCGTGATTTTTGTCTCCGCAGAGTTTCAGCCAGTCTAGATAGCCTCCAAAATTCTGTTTTAGCCTTACATCTCAAAGCTTTCTCCTCTGAATTGAGTGTTCTCTCCTCCAACAGAAGATCATATTGATGAATCTCTGCTTCCCTATCTTGTAAAGCCGTGTTATCATCCCCAAATTCCTCTTTGTTCCATACCTTGAGCTTATCTTTGATTGCTCTCAGTTTCTCCAAGATAACATAGCCAGCCCATCCACTCACCTGCGTATTCTCCCATGTTTCCTTAGCAAGAGCCATACATTTCGGATTTGATAGCCAGATATCCATGAACTTAAAAGGTCTGGGGCCCCAGTCTCTTCCATCATCTATCAGCATAATAGGACAATGATCAGAAATAGACCTGTATAGCCCCCATTGAAGAACTTTGAAGCTATCCAGCCAATGTTGGGAGATCAAAAATCTGTCCAATCTACTAAGGATGGCCTGGTCTTGGTAGTTGGTCCAAGTAAACTTCCTCCCAATCATTGGGATATCTATTACCTCCATAGAATTACAGAAATCCAAGAAATCCTTCATTCATCTCTCCAACCTTTGACACCCTTTCCTTTCACTGATAGAAGTAATCTCGTTAAAATCACCCCCCATACACCACGGTACCGAAGAGTTCCTCTTCAATCCTAATAGTTCATCCCACAGGATTCTCCTACTACCCACCTCATTAGGAGCATATACATTCACCGCACAACAAGGGAAAGAGTTATAAATCACACCATGTAAAATAATGAAAGATCTGTGGGAGACAATATTGTGTACTTTGAAAAAATCTTTATTCCAAATG
The DNA here is from genome assembly GCF_030253575.1 of Rhododendron vialii. Classification (NCBI taxonomy): domain Eukaryota; kingdom Viridiplantae; phylum Streptophyta; class Magnoliopsida; order Ericales; family Ericaceae; genus Rhododendron; species Rhododendron vialii. Next base: position 29,647,098 of record NC_080561.1, read on the forward strand.
GACAATAGTCCCCCAGAAGCCCCAATAGCATTCGAGGTAGCAAACTCGAAATCTCCATTGCCCCACAATTTCTGGACAGCGATTCTATCTAAACTCTCCAGTTTCGTTTCTTGAATAAACATCAGATCGGGCTTTCTTTTTTTAATAAGCTTAGACACGAATCTTTTTTTAACAAAACTCCCCAAACCCCTAATGTTCCATGATAAAATCAACATAAAATTAGATGATCCAAAGCAAAATCACCAGAGGGATAGAAAAGCTACCCGCGCGCTTCTCTCTCCAGCACAGCCGAGGAATGCTGAGAAAAGCTACCCGCGCGCTTCATTTTTGGTACTTTAGGAATGCTGACAATATTTAGGAATCTTGTCATTAATGATATTGAATTGATAAAGTATTTCTTGATTTTCTATATTTCTGGTAATATTAGGATTCAACAGATTTGTAGAGGGAAGAGTTTTCTTTGTTCGTGAGTGACGGAAGATTCTCGTCTTGTTCTCAATTTCTACGCCACGTCAATAACTCTACAACCTTGTGCTACTGAACCATTAGTTAAAGACAACTATGCTTTTCATGTAGTGCTTTCCTTTATGTCCTTTCCAAGGCAACACTCACTTTGGAGTTGAATTATGCAACACTATTAGATACTACTAAGACCAAGTCCAATGCATGATTGTCAAACTTGGTGCTACTGCCAAAATTTGGCACCAAATTTCCATCATGAGGCTCCAATGGGGTACCAGACTTGGTTCTAAAATGGCATAGTATTTTCCATCAATCAACCGCCAGAATTAAAAGATTGCCAAACCTCACTGGAATGGGAATCGCTCAAAATTTTAGCGGATTAAGTTGCAAAGACCATCTTTTAAGGACAAGGTTGTTTTCCAATGGTATCTTGTGCAATTGTGCGACGCAACGACGGGTATCACATTCCACGACAGCCCTTTTGCCTGCGCGAGCAATGCTACGAATACAAATCATGATACGTACAAGCAGATTGGACAACTTTAGACACATCTATACATGAATTTGATAATTTGTTAATTTTCAAGCATTCTATTGCAATCGTGTTCCACCTTCCCTGAAAGCGCCACGTGCTATTTCCAAGATTAATTTTCTAATATAAAATTTTTGAATGCTTGAATTTTTAAAAATTGCCATTTAAATAGTTTGCACGTTAAATTCTTTGGACTTCGAAATCCTAGTTTTTAAATAGCAAAGATGAGTTAGCGGAGTGTTAGTATGTTAGTCCACAGAGAATTTCAGAGACTAGCCATAGCCTTGAATTCCAAACATCCACAATGGCGCTCAAACCCTGGCCTTTCACATGGGGAGGACAGGAGTTATCAACTGGGACAGCACGCAGCCCATTGATAAGTTGGTCTATGGATACCCGCAAAGAAGATTATTTATATATATATAGGAAAAAACCGTCTTCTTATATTTCTACCCTTCCCCTTAAAAATGTCAATGTCTGACCCATCACCCGTTCAGACGTGTTTTACATTAATGGATTTCTTCCTGGATCTTTCACCTATGCTCTCATACCAAATGTTGGTGGGAGAAAAATTATAATTTCACACAAACTTAAACACTTTTCACGTATAAAATTACAAAATACAAATCATGCAACCCTCAGACACTCACACACATGACACAGTTCCCCCCTCTCTCTCTCCCAAAACCTTTACATCACTAATTCAATACCAACATAACCAATCATGTTAATAAAAGGGCCCGATCAATTTGCTTGCCAAAAATGCCACGACCATATGTCGACGAAATGAGATCCATAAGGAGAGAAAATTGGAGTGACACAAAAGACGTGACTGGTAAACTGGCTAATACGGCCACCGAAATAAGTATCCACCCCTCATCGTGCCCAAACGCAAGATAGAGTGTGGCACTAAAGGCCACAGCCATGGTTGTTATGGATAGGAACAAAGTCAACAGACCAATTATCAATCTATTGGGGAAGAACATGGAAAAAATCTTATTCAGTAAGGATGAACAAGAACATCAACAGAGAAGTGGTGGACGTAAAGAGAGAGATTGCATCTGAAACTGCAAAGACGATGAATGCTATCTTTTTGGAGAAAATGGGCAGCCCTGTTTCGTCATTGTTGCCGCCAGGAACAGTGATTATGGCTATAAATACCACAGTGATGATGAGTGCTGCCACAATTGAGCATGAGTTCGCAGTGTCTTTCATCCATTTTTGTCCTTCCACTGCCAATTCCTTGTGCTCTCTAGTGAAGACCATTGCAGACGTTTCTCCAGATTTGTTTTGCCACTCTATATACGCGGGCGATACTAGTTTCTCCACTTCCTACATGATAGCACATAAACTATAAAGTAATACAAACATATACAAATGACTAATCCACCAAAGAAAGAATATATACGCATATTTAAAACTATGTTCACACAACCCAGTTAGGTATCACTAGGATTTAAGAATATACATGTATGTATACATATACATACATGTATATGAACGTAGAAGAGTTATAGTTAAAATTGTTGGGCCCGAACCTAGAGTGTCTTTGTTGGTAACATAATGTCACTCTCTACGACTGCTCTAAAAAATTGACTTACGGCTGCAATGTCGAATGCCATAAAATATTTAATTGATACCCTACCTAATACCAATTTGTCTTAGGAGAGATGTAGAAAAGAAAAGTGATATGACGAAATTTCACTGATCCTTAACAGATTTGACTTACTGCCCATCTCATCTCCTCTACATTATTGCGAAGATATCACTCGTATTCGTGTACTAGTCAGATAGTATTATTCAATTGATGTGAAATTATGTCTGAAAAGGACTATTCGTGTGGATGGTAATGGCAGATGCATATCACAAGAATACCATCAAATGACTTGCAATTTTGGCTCAAGCTAGCGTCAATCAAATCGACGATAATAGAGTCTCGTCCAAAAGCTTTTCAAACCTAGTTCTGTTACCAAAATAAACAAAACATCTAACCCAAATGCGATTGACAAAAATGAAAGGAAGACAGTCCAACATCAAATACTAGTTTTAAATGTGTCAATTAGCTAAGCGGGACAAGCTATTATCAACATGTTTGTACGCGCACAGCCTGCAGACACACACATATGTATGTTTGGCTCATACTTGTTACGCATGCATGCATGTTGAAAGGAATATATATTTTTGTAAGCAATACTTAGAAAATTAGAAAGTAAGGTGCCGCACCTTAAGCCATTGTAACTCACACTGCATCTGCAAAGCTACACCAGAAACAAGATCGAGCTTTCTTTGGGGTGCCAATCTTTCAGCTAAGTGCAACATAGTGTCCTCATTTTTGTCTTGATATATTGCAAAATATTGTTTATGATCACCCATTTGATATAAGAGGTTGAACATATTTTCATGACGATGTATAATTGCTTGTTGAAATAAGTTACGATTATCATTGTCCCTCGTCCAAATTAACTAGGGATACGAATCCACGATCTCTTCTATAACCTCGTGAATCCCTAACCTTGTTGCAACAATAAGTGCATCTTTGGCAAATGATTTGAAAACGTTTGAGTCATGTAAAGATCTAATCTCCTCGCACCACATTTGAGTAGTGTAAGTGCTTCAAGATGCATTTGTTTTTGCTCTTGGATGTGTTTGATGAGAGGCACTGCAATTGTGGAAAGCCATAGATATGATCATTCTTGAATCAGTCATAGTTTAGACACAAAAAAAGAAGGATTGATTGCTCGTTACCCAAATATTCACACACTTTCCAGAGCATGGTTTGCAATTTTTGGCTTCCTGTACATCCCAAAGCTAAATCGATTAATTGAAATAAACATGGAAAGAAGATGCTAGTGCGGATAAAAATAAAATAAAAATAAACTGAATACTCAACAGATTAGGAAGAAAACGTAACGCCCAACTCATATTGGGAGTCTACATATACTACACCAAAAATAGCCTTTATTGTCGGATTTTTTACCTACGATAATAAATCTCAAAGTAAAGGGTGTAATTACCGGCGGTAATGACAAACCACTACAAGCGAAAAGTGAAAAGTGAAACTTAATTCCCACCAGCGGAGCCCAAAGGTAATTATTAACGACAGGAGTAAAACTGCCAATAATGATGACTATTAACGGCGGCAAAGTGAAACCACCGATAAAATTAAGTATTATGAACGGCGGTAAGCGAAAAACCGCTCGTAATAATATCATTGTATAGTAGAAATATTATTATTTTCTTAATAGACACAAAATTTTATGTAACTAAGTGGTTAAGTGCTTGGGTACTAGGGTTGCGAGTTCAAATCTTATATAACTTGTTTCCCGCAAAAACCTTTAGCGGTGATTGTAAGAATGCCGTTAATAAGTATGGAACTTTTACCGGTGGTCATTTACTGTCGTTTTTAGTTTCCCAACACTTGCTTTGGTGGCGGTATAAATTCCGACATTATTACTGCCGAAAATCCTTTAACGGATGGTTTTGAGACTATTAATTAACGGCAGTTATTTAATGCCGCTAAAGCCAAAATCTTGCGTAGATATAGGTGATCTTGGAATCAAACCGACCATGCAAACTACTACATATTACTGATCAGGTTTAAGTATTTTGAGCTCTCTGTTGGTAGGCCTTAACAAGTTACTCGTCTACATGAGACATTACAAATTAAGAATTTCAAGCCTCCGGTTACGCACAACAGGATGAGGTAGAAGTAATTAGTACTTACCCATTTTGCGTTTTGTTTATTTATATGTAAAATTTGACTCGTTTACTCAATGAATAGCACAAGATTTATGTGAATATTTTTGCATTTCATTTGGTATAAAACAGAATTAATGGTAGCTAGCTTTTAAAATAAATAGAAGGATGTGTAAATGACTACCGAAAATGGAGAAGCAGTTCAAAAGTTGAGCCCAGATACTGATCCAATCGTACTTCTGCACAATCACTTGAGATCTTCTGTTAGCAGCAGTTGGATTCTCAAGGTCGCCTCTAGCTCTACTCAGGGGATCTCTTTTATGGGGACATTCGTTTCCAATTTCACAGGAACATCTTCCAAGGGAAAAACATATGCAAAAAAAAAAAGAATAAAAACACAGTGGACTAGTCAGTGTTTCTCGTTTATACTTGCCATAGAATAGAACAAGAATATTGCACTTGATGTCAACGTCAAATCCAAAATTTAAAAAATAAAATAAAATAAGAATTATGAGTAGGGATTACTAGAAACTTACAACAATAGATAATGCGTTGCCAAAAGTTCAGGCGAGTCCCATTGGGGAATGTGGATGCCCGTCCAGCAATGCATTCCCAAGCAGAGAACTTGCCCTTATCTTTTAATTTAGCTACTTGGGGATAGCGTTGCACCAAATTGAGGGCTACATCTGTTTGGTCATAGACAAAAAGAAACAAAAAGTGAAAATAAAAACACAGTTGACTAGCTAGTCAGTGTTTCTCATTTATACTTGTCATAGAATAGAATAGAACATTTTTAAGTACGACTTGTCATTCTCTTGATTTTTTATTTAGCTTGGGAGACTTACCAAGGAATCCGGAGTTGATTGCGCAGTTGACAAGCCGAGTAGCATTTTCATTTGAGAAGGGCCTAGACACAGGATCATCTTTGGGAACTTTCAATAAGAACAAAAGGGTGTCTTTACAAGCATATAGAGCAGCACAATGGAGCGGTAATCGGTCAAGATACCCGCAAATGTAGGGTAAATTAGGAATTTTTTGCACCAACACAACAGCGGCCCTCGATCTTACGACCCCTTTGAATGAAAGGATTTCCTGAGAAAAGAGAATAAATGGTTATGGTTTCTTGTCAAATCACTCATTTGAATTAATTATTTTCATAAGAAATGGAGAGAAAAGTAAAAAAAAAAGTTGATTGTCTCTTCCCTTTCTCACTCAATCTCTACAAAAGTATTGGTGAGATTTGGTGAGAAAGGCTCCCCTTTCTTATCTCATCCTTTCTCACCATTCAATGGGGCTATTAGAGATAAAATATTAAATATGACCAACCTATCAAGTTGGCAATAAAGTTGTTTGTCTATTATGTAAATAAATATATGCTTATCTAAAATTCTAAGATATGCTTGTCTAAAGTTGTAAGTTATACTTGTCTAAAGTTAAAAGTTATTGTGGGGATTTTTAGTCCCTGAAATATGACCAACCTATCAAGTTAGTAATAAAGTTGTTTGTCTATCACGTAAATAAATATGTGCTTGTCTAAAATTTTAAGATAGGCTTGTCTAAAGTTAAAAGTTATTGTGGGGATTTTTAGTCCCTCGACACAACAGATGCATGCCACAGAATTAAACAAGCACAAAGGAATAATAAAGAAAACAAAATTTATGTGGTTTGGTCTCAATACTTACTCCACGAACAAAAGAGAAATTCCACTACATTGATTGAGTACAATGAGATAGAAAAAACTATTAATCCCCAAGCTTACACTCACTAATATTTTTTTATCGATCTCTCCCTAAGAGCATCAGCAGTGGAATAAGCAAATATGAATAATCAAAACATGTCACATCAGCTTTTGATTATCCATTTAAAGGTTGTTAAAGTTAGCAATGTCAAATCCCACATTGGTTATTTTTTGCCCATAATCAAAACCAATGAGCCCTCCAAACTTTTTTCCTTCATTTCACGTATATTTTTTGAAAAAAGCGATTTTTAAAGGGAAAAAAACAGTTTATGTTAGAAACAGTTAAAAAAATTAGTTTTCCAAAATAAAAAATAGTTTTTCAAAAAACACACTTTGTTCACTTAAAAACTGTAAATACAATTTTGAGAAATTTTGAAAGAATTATATTTACGCAAATAGTTTTGAAATTTTAAAAACTATAAATACAGTTTTTTTAAAATAGATTTTGTGTGAAAAACAGTTTTCTATAAAAAAAAAAAGTTTTGAAATTTCAAAAACAGATTTTTGAAAAACACACTTTATTTACTTATAGTTTTTAAAATTTTTGAAAAAATTGTTTTTTGTAAAAAAAAAAAAGTTTATGAAAAAAATCTGAAAGTTACAGTTTTTTAAAATTATTTTTTGAAAACATTGTTGAGAGAGAGAGAGAGAGAGAATGGAAGAGAGAAGGTTTTTGTGTAATGTTGGTGTAGTTGATTGAGAGATAAAATTTAGTTATTGACTAAATATTGCTAACTTTGATTATTGAAGAGCCAAAATTTGATGAGTTGTTAAAAGGTTGCTAGGTTTGGTTATTCCAATGTGAACACTTTTTTGATCCAACATTGCTAATTTTAACAATTTTTTGTTTTGCTTATTCCACTGTGAATGCTCTAACTCTCACAATATAATTTTCTTTGTTACTCTCACCCGTCCTGTATATATATTTCCATACCAAAACAAGGCACATATATAGAGACTCTAAATATTGGCAAGTTAATTTGGAAGTTTCTGTGATTCTACTTTCCAAAAAATTAGACTTGGTCTCCACGCTTGACCAAGATTGCACCTTAATGGAAATCACTTCCAAATCAAACACCACCCTCATTGGATCCCCAGGCCAATAGAAATTCCTTGCTGTGTCCAGTATTCACGTAGAAAAATTATCCAACATGGGTGAAGCAATAGGTGGATATATCGATGTCATGTACTCAGTCTTATTCTTGTCATTTCGTGTTTCATGTCATTTTGAATTCGTGACAAAACACCTGTTATACGTGTCAAATACCTCGACACTAACCCGACCTACTTAAAATCGGGTCATGTTCGGATTAAAACTATTAAGACCCTTTTGTTTTTTTAATATTTACATAAAATTATATACTTTCCAATGTTTTGAACAAACTACTATGGGCTACCACAGCCCCGGGTGGATCGGGGTGGCCCGAAAAACATGTTTTTGATTTGAAAAATTGAAGAGTCACCACCCGGATTTATGGTTTGCCACCCGAGAAACCGTTTTAATTTTGAAAAATGATTGATTGAATTGAAAACCAGATATTCGTTGAGGATTCGGAAGCCACGCGCGTTACGAGGGGAGAAGGGTTTTACGGCACCCCCCTCCCCCGATTTAAAATCCGTCTCTACTAAACATTTGCGGGGTTTTTGAAAATACTTTTTGTTGCATTGTCTATCTTCACGAGAACAATTAGCACATACTGATAAATATATCAAGTAAATCTGTGTATACATGTGCTGGTGTATATTATTGAAATGTTGCAAGATACAGAGTGATGCATGAAAAATGGGAACCACTTTCTGAGGTCTCGAGCGCTCATACTGATAAATATATCAAGTAAATCTGTGTATACATGTGCTGGTGTATATTATTGAAATGTTGCAAGATACAGAGTGATGCATGAAAAATGGGAACCACTTTCTGAGGTCACTCCTGAGCGCTCGAGACCGCACTCCTGAGCGCTCAGGAGTACTGCTGCCTGTTCCTGCAAGTTCTGGTTGGACAGTTATACAAAAATGCTTGGTATGTAAGAAATAATATTGCTATGAAATAATGCTCATAATGCTCAGCAAATAATTTTAGACAGTCAAGAACCGGTCTTGGCCATTTAAAAACTTTGCTTTATTGCATTGAATCCAGAAGCTAAACAGGCTCTGAAAATACTAAGGCACTTTACATGCTAACAAGAACATTAAAAGTGAATTTCTAAGGAAAATGTGGCCTTATCCTGCTGCTGACTATACATTACTTTTTTAAAGAAAATGTAAATGTTTCTGAAAATAGCTGGAAATCCACATTATTTTCAAAAACATAAAAGAGCAGCATCTGGATCCATGAAGCCTTCATTTCCTTTGAATATTTAGCATAAAAGTGAGAAACATGGATAAAAATCATAAAATCACTCCCAACCGCTCGGGAGCATTTCTGAGCGCTCTGGAATGCTTACAGAACACTTTTGAAAGTTTTATTTATAGCTCTTTTGCCCTTGGTCTTCTGAAATCTCTTATGGAAGTTACTGTAGCAAGATCGAATATTTGAATAAACATGGCCATGTGCTACTGAAAAAGCTGGAAATTCAGAGTAAAATAGTTGACCCGAGCGCTCTGGAATGGTTTTGAGCACTTGAGATCATCACTCTTGAGCGCTCGGGAGTGAGTAAAATCTGCCCTTTTGAAAACAGGTCCTCAGCGCTTGAGAATGGTTCTGAGCGCTTAGAACTTATTTTATCAAATTGATTTTGATTTTTGGACATCCAAGAAGCAAAGTCCGATTGGAACCGAGGCTTGCATCAATCCATATTCATCGTGGGGGGGCCAAAAGCCGCAAATTAAGGAATTTCAAGAGGCTTAAATTGGAGTGTCTACGGTTGCCCCTCTTTGAACGGCGCTTGGCATCATATGACTGGATACAAGTGACGTTCAAAGATTTAGACAACCCAATTCATGCTATCCTGAATCCTTAATTCAAAGAATGATCAAATGCGCATAAACATTCAAAATATGAGGTCGTGCCCTTTCGAGCTGCTTACATACCCTTTTCTGCAGGGATCAGACCAACGTAGTTCTTCGGGACAAATGCAAACACATGAAGCGCTCGACACGAAACAATCGAATGAAAAGATTAAAATACACCGCTCGACAAAAAGCATATTGACAATTGAATTTTGCTACTGTCCACTGGAAATTAGGACTGAGATTGATTTTGTAAACTTAAATGGAATTTAAAGCAAGAAATGATGTACGAGTAACCGAAAATTTAGCTCGCAAATCGAAAATAGAATTAGGGTCTTAGAACCACTCCTGAGCGCTCAGGAGTGGTTCCGAGCGCTCGGGACCAAAGCTGGGGCCAACACTCTTCGTCTTCCTTTTAAAAAAATAAGGGTTTCAAACCCATTTCTGAGCGCTCAAGAACCAAAGCGAGATGATTCCGAAAGGGACCTTGACAAAGTCAAGGAAAGAGGTTACCGCTCCAAGGATTTTCCAAATAAGGGTTTTCCAAATCTGTGCGGTTGTCAGTCGAATATTTTTGCTGACCAATTGAGGACTAGAAAAAGAAATGCAGGATATGTTTTTTGGGCTTGAAATTTGATCACTCAATTTTGCAAAAGAGGGTTTGTAGTGGCATACTTGAATGTTCCATAACATATTGGTTTGTATTAGTGGTCTATGAGATGTACTGCTCTTAGATACTTTTAACAGTTCCGCAGGAGGAAATGTAAAAACTTAACTAGTACATTCCCATGAGTTTTTCGTCATATATATGGGGATGTAATTGAAGGGGCCTGTGGAAAAGGATACGCTTGGGGTTTCAAAACACATTCCCTCCTCAATTTCCCATATGATTTGTGGGGTGTGGGTGTGTGGGTGTGTGTTTGATCGGCTGTGGGGTGTGAGAGTTGGAGTAGTAGTTTCATCAAACTGCTTAAAATGGTGGTACGTTAAACATTTGATGGGAAGTCCGATATGGGACTCAGGAAGTTTGGAGGACGCTAGCTTTGGAAAGGTATTTGGAAGGTGGGAGCTGGTTCGATGGTTGCATTGCATTCTTTGTGAGGGATGAATCACATGGGGGGCTTTACGCAGGTTTTTGAGTATAGTGGTTAATCTTTTATGTATGTGCAGAAGGATTGAAGAATAGGTTTCACACTTACTCATCTACTATGAGTTTGTTTGTTGAGGGTTCTTTGGTGCATGGTTCTTGCAGGGTTTAGGTAGTTATTTTAGGAAGAGTGGAAGTGTTTTGTTGGGCTGGAGCAGCGGTACACTTATTGTTTTTTTTTTATCGGCGAAAGTCAGCATTGTTAGTTGTAGTTAATGGGATGTGAACCCATGTCAAATGCATGGAAGTACAGGTGCTTGTCACTCTGCTACCACTCGCCGCAATACACTTGATAATCTTTTTGGTTCCTTAAATGCTTAACGTGTGGTATCCTTGTCTTTTTGGTTTTGGGACCTTGCTATGGTTTTGATCTCCTTTCTTGTGTATGCCTTTTAGCTTGTTTCTTTTTCCGTATCTCATTTCTTATCACTGAATTGCATCTGGGCGTGTGATTCTACTTGTTCTGCGCTAAAGTTGGGCTTGTAGTTGTCGAATCCCTTGTTCTGCAAACTCCATTTTTGAAATAGAAAATGGGGAAGATGACCAGAAAAACTCTGCCTGTCGATTTTTTGGCATCCCTGTCCTATACCTTATTTTCTGTAGTTTCCCTTCACTATTCTTTTTCGCCACTGAAAGAGACATACTCTATCTTAAATATAAGGGAAAGAGAACGAAGATCATCCCAACCGCCTCATATGGGGCTTGAATCGACAACCTCTGCATGGAAAGATTGGTACAATGCTACTCCAGTTACCAAAGTGCCCCTATTTGAAAGCGTAAATTATTCTTCCCAACTCATATTGGACTCCATTTTTTTTCCTTCATGTAGCTCTCTTCTCTCCACAAACATAGGAGAAAGAGAGATTGAAAAGTGAAGATCAAAGAAACACATTATGCATATAGCATGCTCTAGAATTTCATAGACTGGGGGAGTCAGAATCTTTGGGCCGGAACTGGTTGTATGGCAACATAAATCTCGGGCTCGCATTTGCAATATACAGACCAGTTTTAGAGCACCAATTGCAAGAAGCCACAAACGCATGCATGCACGCACGCCCAAAAAAAAAACAGCTTTTGCTTGAGAAAAAAATCCTAAAGCATATTAATATATGGACAATTATTCTACAGCATCTTAAAACAAACTTGAAATATTATTTGCTAGATCAACTAGTGTTTCTCCTTCCTAACCATTTACAATTGTTTTCTTTCCTTTCCTTTTCACTCCCTCTCTTGTGTATGTAGTATATGTTGTATGTAGCCCTATCTCAATATCTTTGTCGATTCCGGACAAGATATCAACCAAGGCTTTATGAGAAATGAGATTTTGCTCACTCCAATTTTGAAAGATCTTTTTAGGGATCAACTAGACCACATGTGGATGATCTTTGAGGAGGAGCTGTAGCTGGTACAGTAACAGGTTGTGGTATGATCTCTCGAGTCCGCATGTAAGTCAAGAACTGACCAGGGAGCTCTTCCAACAGAGCCTGAACAATGGATATCTGCCCACCTGCAGGAAAAGAAAAAAAAAAGGAAGAAAATTTGTTGGCAACACTGAAGCTAGAAGTGTAAACACAGAAGGCAAATAGACCGAAAAAAGTTTCTTAATTCTAATCGAGCTAAACACGATCGGAGGAGACAGATAATCTTATTCTTGAAAAACAAACACACAACACCACACTGCGCGCGCGGGCACACACACACACAAACAGAGAGAGAGAGAGAGAGAGAGAGAGAGAGAGAGAGAGAGATTGTATTTGGTTTGGTTTGGTTTGGTATGGAAAACTTGCATCTTGTGAATGTATGGACCCTTTTCAGGAGAGGAAATGAACCTACTACGTCTCTTTTTAGGAGAGGAAAAACATAAGACTCTGTTCCAGTTATGATACGTTGGGACATGGTATCTTGTGAATTTCTGTGGATTTGAAAGTCAACTTGGACTACAAATTCATGGGAACCACCTATTAAACTACAAACTTTTGCAGTTATGTAGCCAACCCAATTGATTGGGACTTAAAGCTAGGTTTGGTTTGGTTATAAACTATGTGTGAGAGAAAGCCCAGCAAAAAATTGGAATCTATGATACGTTGTTGGGACATGGTATTATTATTATTATTATTATCATTATTGAATTCTTCAAATTCGTCTGATGCTATTATTATATTTCGATTCTATTGTATGTGGGCACTAGTCAAGGTAACCATGCTAACATGCCATCCAATTGGATCCAACTCTAACACCTTCTGTACTCTGGCAGACTTAACCAAAGGCAATGTTAATGTCATCGTTCACACAGGAAATTTCGATACTATCAGCGCTAATCAACCAGTGCATGTGAAAACGTTCAAGTATAGGGTTTCAATTATGCCCACATAACCGTTTGTTAGACAAAAAAGTCATAAAATGGACCTGATTTTCAGAACACGCTACCATGCATGTGTAGAAGTGGCAAGTCTGCATGTGCGTGTGCGTGTGAAAACATGGCAGTGATGCACAAATAAATATGTTCATTACCAATCACTTTATGTACCCAGCCAAAGAAAGTAAAGGCAGGTTAAGAACTGAATGTGCTAAAAGTTATATTCCATTCATCTGTCGATGCCAAGATGGGGAAAATAGGCATGAACTCACCATGCACCTCACGCATTGGAACAAACTGTACAATGTCTCGAGTAGCTATCCGTCCCGTAGAACTCTCTAATCTTTGTCCGTTGTCAGCATCAAGGATCTGCAAGATAACAAGAATTATAACACACCAACTCTTGAAGACAACTTTGAGGAACCGAACATTGAAATGGTGACAAAAGGTAATGTTGGGATTTAAGTACAGAAAGTGGTTTGGACCTCCATTTGTGTAAAATCTGCACCACCAACTCCAACAATAAGAACTGAGAGGGGTAGATCAGATGCCCGAACCAAAGCATTTTTAGTTTCTTGGAGATCAGTAAGTACGCCATCCTATAAAGACATGAAACATTTTTATTACCTCAAGAAAGAACAAACAAAATAGTAGGGAAAAGGAAATTAGATTGTTTAATCCGTACCGTTATAATAAGCAATACAAAATACTTGCTATTGGTAGAGGAGACAGAATGACCAGCAATATCTGCAGCTGTGTTTATCACTTGGCCAAACAAAGTGGGGCCAGCAAGAGTAACATTGCGCAAAGCACTAGCATAAGCAGCCATGATCCCTTCTACTCCTTCAACCTGAAAAAGGCGAATTGACCATTTTAATTACTGAACTGCTTATAACTAATCAACATCATTATTAATTATTATCCACGATTCCACAAGTATTGGTCACTGGAATGAGCAATACATGAGTATGGTTTTCCAATGTATGCAACAGTATGGCTCAAAGGAAGAGAAAGAAAGAAACAGAAGGACAATGGCGCAGAAGTGCTCACTGATGCGCACCTGGCATTTTTCCTCGGGGAATTACAGAATGAAAAGATATGATGACGAGATATCTTACTAGCAATTCAAAAAGGTTTAGCCCTTCCCTATTAGGCTGGCTCAAGGCAAAATACAAAGAAATCAAAAGAACTTTGCCTTAACACACACACAGAAAAAATCCTACATGACACTCTGATAGTCTGATTTCCACATTTCTCAGGTCCGCGAAAATTGTCTGTGATGTAGTGACAACGACTAGCCAACAACAATTATCGTGAAGAGATCTCTGAAATGCTATCCAAAATAGGCATGCGAGGGATAGGCACGTGAGGGCAATACCCTAGCTACACAAATCCTCTCAACCAACCAATCTAATAGTTCACTTCGTCATATCTTCAGCAGAATACGCCAGAAGTACAGGGAGATAAGATGGTACTGTACACACGCCACTTCGGAGCTGCACAGTCAACTCTGGAGGAACAATCGAGACCCACAGTATCTAGTATAGGCAATTCTCACTCTGTAAAGAAGAAGACTTACCATAATAACTACTTACGCAAACTACAAACATGGAACCAAGTAAAACACTACGAGGACAAAGGACCACCAAAGAGTGTTATTTAGAATTTAAAATCATCCACAAAAAACGGTCATCTTCACTAGACAACAATTTAACCGCTTTACTTTCCTTATTCTCCATGTGCTACGTATTAACCTTTTTTGATACGTACTCTAGAGTATCTTTAGTAGTAGTAGAATTTGGGCATCCCGTGTGTTAAAGCATCCAACTCAAGACTAATTGGCAATGGAGAGGCCTCCCAGGCTCATATACTAGTTTTGGAGGATATAATTAACGATGTGGGACAAACTCCACACCATGTACTAACTTGAAACATGAAAAGTTAAAAAAAAATACATAGCTATTAGTACTTTGTAGATTTGGACTGAAAGCTATGAGCAAACTGATGAAACATAGCAACAACTCATAAAGATATGAAAACACAAAGCAGTAATTAAAAGAAAAACAGCACAATATTTCTTAATAAAAGCAAGAGTGTTTTACCTCAAAGCTACCTGCACTTCCATTCAAGTCAAAACAATGTGATACTGAACCCTCATATGTCCTTCCGCCAAAGCCCCAAGCAGGAAAGCGCCTATCTGAATCATAATATTGTATAACCTCCCCAACCTCCATTATGGCCTGCAATGAGTTCAGTCAAATGACTCAAATTATATACAGAAAATATCAACGTATAAATATTTCTTACGACAACGCACAAATCAAAAAGGATGCACATAACACAACTTTCAAGTCACTTTGGAGGTTAATTTCCTAACAACACGGTAAAACAACTAGGCTAGAATTTCCCTCTAGTATTTTTATATTTTCGTAGTCTTCAGATAACTATTGTTTTTATATTCAACAAGAGGTCTCTTCTCCCTTTTTCGTATGGAAGGAAACTGCTCTTGATACTGTATTCTGATATGTTCTACTTCCAAATAGAAAGCTCATTAGGGGAAGGGGTGGCACCCGACCATGCCAGTGATGCCACTAGGAGGGGCAGTTTCCCTATTAGAGATTGATTTGATCCAATTGCGGCAAAAAGTAATGTGGGACTACAATTTTTCTTGCTTCAACTAATTTAGTCACACTGCAGGAAGTTTCCAATTGTCATCTGACTGGAAGTGGGGCAATAGTTCTGCTACTTAAGACACAGAAAATTTAGGTGATTCATGAAGAAAAGATGACCGCAGATTTGATGTCACAACTTTACCTGCTGGTAAGCGTTGAGTCGTCCTGTAGGATCAATGTAATGCAAGGAATCTCGACTATGCGGATTACCATTCGAAGCTGGAAAAAGCTGAAACCTTAGTGTGTGAACGAAACAACTTCAAGAAAAGTGTATGTTTTCTCTGTTTCGAAAGGCAACATAAAGTGGTTTCCAATGAAAAGTTAATTACCAGTGAAGTCAATAGCTACCATAAAGTTCAGCTCAAATCCACTAGACATATAATCAAGAAAACTGTACAGTTTCGTCTCAATAAATCGGTCCACGAAGAGTTGCCCCTTCAGAACCTACAGATTACATTAATCGAAGGAGATATCAGACATGATGGGCAAGCAGTCTGCTGCTATAAATCCTTCCAGAGTATGAAACAAATACCTTCTCATGAGTATGGTGATGAGATGATGGCAGTATAAAATTTGCACCAATTTTTTCTTTGTGAAGTTTTTCCAAGTCCACTATCGATTTCTGAATTTTACTGTCAAAAACAACCTGCAGATTTAGTATTTATGAACCATAAAGAAAATGAAATACTAAACCAGGTGGTGTTTAAAGTGTAAGAAGGTGAAAAGCCTACAAATGGAAGAGAAACAAGAAATGAAAGCACTAATCATCAAAAGGTACATCAAAAAGGTACCCGATAAGAACATGATTTCCACTGCTATTGAAATCAAAACACTCCAAAATTAATGGGTTATCCTGCATCAAAAGCAAATTATTATCAATCAACATGCGGGAAAGTAACAGTAACCTGTTTCTGTAGCTGTATAATCACAATAGTTTTGTATGTTTACAATAGAGCCATGGCTCACACAACATGTGAACTTGTATGGGTGCGCTCTTTTCTTGAGGAGATAGGATTCAGTGTGCAATTGCCTATGAATTTGTACTGTGATAATCAAGCAGCGATTCACATTGCATCTAATCCAATGTTTCGTGAGAGAACTAAGCGCTACTCCTTTCATGTCTACAGGCACTCAGTAGGCAGATATGTTTACTAAGTCGTTGTTCAAATCTCATTCAAAGTTGTTATGTAACGAGCTGGGACTTTGTCATATCTATTCTCCAGCTTGAGGGGGAGTGTTCGAATATATGTTTAGTCTTAGGTCTTGTCCCACACATAGGTTAATGAAGTATTGTAATCAAGTATCTCATAACATAAATAATAGAAGTATGTGTTAGGGTTAATTAACTCCTTATACACTTCCTCTATTCTTCCAAACAACATAAACAAAAGTTTCTAATTTGACCAGAATAATATCACAATCTTACCTTGCTACCAAATCGCTGCATAGTTAGAGTCAGGGGCTTCCAAACTGGATTCAAATTGTTGTTCACAACTTCTGTTTTGCAGATAGGAACAGAACCTCCACTCTCAACAATCCTAGATATTCTTAAGAAAGGATCCTGGAAGTCATAGCAAAGAAAAAAATAAGAGCCTAAATATAATCGTTGAAAGTAAACCTCCACACTACAGCATTATCCTGTACTCACACTTTTAGAAAAAAGATCCTTGTTATCCAAATGCGAACAACGAAACGCTATCTCGACAGCATTTCTTGAAGCAATCGTTTCCTCTGCATGCACGGTAATTGTCCCCAAGTTTACCAGACCAGCCTGCCCCTTCTTATTGTGGAGTTTTAGCGTCAAACTCCGACTTTGTTTTGTCACAATCTGCTTTTAGTTAACCAAGCGGAAAAACAAACATATTACAATTGTAAAGCTGTAGAATGTAAGCTGCAGAATGTAAGGATCACAATCAAATAGAAAAAGGGAAGTCAAGATGATTTATATTCTTCGCCATAAAAAAGGAGGGCCCTTCTGATTTGAGTGTTAAGACACATCTTTGGACAGTAACACACGTGCTTTGGAGAGAAATGGTGTCTGACATCGGTATGTGACCTCTGGCGAGGTGTCCATGTTTCATAGGTTGTCAATATATGTGTTTTGTATATGAGGCAACAACCTTACCTGACCCTTCCAGTACGTACCTGGAACATGGTAAAGGGCATGTTTACCAAGACACCCTAGTCCTGCCTAGTTGGATAGCCAGAGATGCCATTGTAAGGTGTAGGAAGCAATTAGCTACTTGTTTCAAATTGTCAGACTGATTGTACCATGCATTTGTTGGATAGTGTAAACTTTATTGTGGGCCTTTTATGTGTGTGAGGTAAGAGACAAGAGAGGTGATAAGAGTAAGAGAGAGAGAGCCACACCAGTTAAGTGAGGAGCTGGAATTCGATGAGTTAAGATGGCAGTTGAAAGAATGAGTGGATCACAATGTACTATGGTTTCTAAATATACGTTTGTATGCATTGCGTAGAAGGTGTGGGAAAGAGAGAGAGGGCAGAAGAACGTGGAATCCCTTAGGGGGTTTCCCCCCACAGTTGTGTGTGTGTGTGTGTGAGAGAGAGATGGGAGTGATTGAGATGTAAGTTGTAATTTTATAATTTTAATACAAAGTGTGTGCAAGTTGTGTGAATTTTAGTCTCTCTATTTCCCATCAGCATTGTGTGTACTTGATTGGTTGCAGAGTTGATTTGGTAACATCAAACAAGGGTAGCTTGCCTGCCTTAGAATTTGGATTTGCATTTGCATTTTTATTTTTCGTTGGCGGGTGACAGGCTTGTTACCTCCTCAAATTCACAGGCTTGGCAATCCTTCCAAATTGTGTGTGTGTGTGTGTGTGCATGTATATATATTTACATCTGTGCGTGTGTATGCATGTGTATATCTACAGGCATGTACAATTTGGGGGTGTCAAATGAATAGTAGGCTCTAAGTGATTGGGAAGTCTTGTTATTGTGTGAACAATGATAACTATACTGTATGAAGACACACGAGAATGATGAAACACTTTTTTTTTAACAGATTTGCAAACCAAAATTGCAATGGCATGTGTAAATGAAGGCATGTATTGTAGTTCTTATTAGACTCTAATTTTGTATCAGCTATTTTTCTTATATAAGCATTCGTTACATGGTAAAAGCACAAACAAGTAATTTAATGTGTCCCTAATGTGTGGTGTCTTCTATTTTTTTAGAAATACGAGAATCAGAATGTACGTATCTTGTCCGTGTCATGTCGCGTACCCGTGTGGGCCGTGTCAGTACTACATAGTCAATAACAGACAATTCTAGTCAATGTTGGGTATGCCAAGAACATTTTCAGTATTTCCAATATTTTCCTTTGTTCCACATCCAGTTAGTGGCAGTCATTTACCACTTTTAGTGAAAGTTAGAAGCATCCAAACATGTGATCACATAGCTTTACCCACATACAACAAACCTACAAAATGTAATTGGGTTAGGGAAAATTATCTTCTAAAAAGAGCATAAATATCAAACCATGTCATTATTGTAAATATATAAGATTATCCCATATATCAAAGGCAACTTGCCTCAGAGAGAACACAACTAGCTTCACCAAGAAATTCTTGATCTTTCAACTTCAACATCTGCAACATACCAGAATAATAAACAGGCTTCAAACAATTTGTGAATACAGGAGGAAAAGGGGAAAAGGAAAATGAAAGCAAAAAGAACTGCAAAACACTCTGCACTTATTCTAGGTCTATACATAAGGGAATGGAAAGCAAGATAAAAATAAAATCATCGTTGCAGTAAAACAAAGATGTGATCTTAAATTATGCTCTTAAAAGCTTGCGATTTGGTCCTAGGTATAGTACAAACTGAAACATTTTTAATTTCTGAGTGAAGTTAACGATTGCAGTGTTCGCAAGCTTGAGAATCAAATGTTTACAAAATGAAAGAAACTCTCATATGCTTGCTTCTAGTAAATATTTATTGAGAAATGCAAACTAAATCCATATATGCTATCCGGAATTGTTTGGAGAAGAAACAAAGAAATAAAAAGGAGACAGAAAAGGTATCAAAACACGAGTGTATCTTAGTGCTAAGGTCAAGCAATGATTAAGTACCACTGAGGCTCCGTTCCGGAAACCAAAATAAGTCCTTATTTTTTAACAAGGCAATTTCAAGCTAAAAAATTATGGTCTTATTGAAATCTAAAAATATGCAATATGAATCTTGTTTGGACGATCTCGATGAGATCTTTTATACGATACAAAAAAATTTGAAAAATTATTTTTCATTTACTTTATTTTTGAGTTTGAAAATGTGAAATAAACTGCTTATTTTTTAAGATGGTTTTTGGAACGGGGCTTGACATTATTCCAAACCAATAAAACATTTACCATTTGGCCTTAGCTCAATAGTTCTGATTACCTGAAAAACAGTAAACGAGACTTATAACTGTGATGTTAAGAATCAAACGTTGACATTATTATTTTTTAATGAACGTCATGCAGCGCATCTACTATCGTCTCATGTTTTCTTTTGGTTTGTCAGCTGTGGAAAACTATATAATAACTGTCCATAATCAACTTTGACATTGTTCTTCTGTAGGAATTTCATCTAGCGAGTCTGGACTCATTTTGTAGAAGCCTAAGGGGTAGTGAGAAAATTATCTTTAGTTTGTACACATTCCACGCATAAAAAACTACAAGAATTAAACAGCTCCTATTTTTCTAATATAGCACACAAGTACTAGTTTTCTTTGACAGACCAAGTTAATCCAAAGCACCCAGAGGCAGTGGAAGCATAATGGTATCTAACAGAGCTGGTCCTAAGGGTAAGCCCAGGAAGCAACCTCTCTGGGCCCCCCAATTTTCGGCCAATACCAATGTCAGCAGTCCACATACGTAGGTAAGGCTTAAGTATGAACTGTAATTAAGCCTCATTTGAACTAAAAGAGGTAATCTGTGTTTTGGCACTGATCTACTTCTCTTACCTTTTCATCCTCATGAAAATCTCAAGGTTTGATTCCCCTTGATTGGATCAGGACCTTATTGAAAGAATCAAAGGGGAACCCTCATAAACTTTATGGAGCTTTATGTTGAAACTGACCTTTTTCTTTAATGGTATGATTTGGTTCTATACTAAGTTGTTATTTAATCTTGAGAATCCCCATGTTACGCTCCATTGTAAAGTTGTAGGTTTTTGTTTCTAAACTTTTCCGGAAAATTGAAAGTTTCAAGGGAATTCATAAGAGGGAAGACATACAAGATAGTGATTCGTTTTAAGTCTAATAGACTTTGGGTTTGTGTTTTTCTTTTCTTGTTCTATGTTGGACTTTGTCAATATTTCTTCTTCTAGGTTTTAGATTTCTTTTCGACCTTTATTTTATCTTCCGTCCCAAAAAACGCATAGGTGCCCAAAGCTTGGAAATTCACGGGCCCCTAAAAACAGTGTGCCAGCCTTGGTATCTAAGCCACAGGGACACCACCACATGACATCTACTATGCACTAAACACACATCAGCATTGATTTCAATGTCACTTTCCATAATATGTAGGCAAAATACCACCTGGAATTCAACTGAATTGAAAATTGATTACAATTGATGAATCTGGCAAGCAAAAACCATACCATACCTTCACAGGTAAATTGTGGTAGCTTGTATCAACATCATACACATGAAAGCTGCAAAACCAAGAAGTGTCCATATTTGAGATAATTGTTAATCTAATAAGCATTTGAAGCTATCAAATGCATTAGAACAAGATTAATGTTAGTAAATAGCTTCAATCGAAAAAAGCATACATCAAGGGCTGAACAATCTCAAACTGATAAGCAACATTAATTTTCTCAATCCATGCAGGATCCAAACAGTTCATGATCACTTCTGTGCGACCAAGTTCCTCCAGAGATCCATCTCTTTTCTTAGCATAAATTACTGCCATCGGATCACTCTGCAATCAAATACGGATAGTACTTCAGTTTAAGCCATTTAAGAACAAGCATCATAATACTTTGACATCTCAAGGCGTACATTACTGACCCAAGGGTCTATCCACTCTTATCTGGCATTTGAGTAATCAGAATTGCTCTCGAAGCAGGTAAGCACTTCAAATAAATGGCTTAATTGTTAACTGTAACTCAAAACCCTAATTCTTAAGTTGCAGCCTACTTCCCCACTTTTATTGAGAGCCAAGAATGGCTTGGTCACACATGCAGAGTGTGCCCCATGATACAAAGGAGAGCGCCTATCAGTGCTAACTGCTAACTGCCAAGCATGACACACTAAGGCCCACCCCTGTGCTTGTGACATGCTATCATCATGTCATTCTTTGCATGTAGAGTTTTCAGCTTAGCTAAGTCGTACCAAATAATATAAACACACACATGTAATACACTTATTGATCTCTTGTTTTGCTCATAGGTACATGCTATCCAAATATATTGAGTTCCTCATACTTCAGCACTTCAAAACTCGAGGATGATTTCATGAACTCTAGAGAGTGAAAAGGGGGAAATACCGAAATACAAAGTTTTAAACAGCATGTCTACCAATTGTATAACTAAGGTGGGCCAATTTGATTTTTTAATTCAGGTTTCAGTTTAGAATGCTACGTGCCATGTTCAATATGTTTGATTAGGTTTAAGGTCTACGACTCTATGGCAAAGAAGCATTTACATATGGTAAACAGGCACTTCATGCATAAACTCCTTAACTAACAACTAGGAAGCACAGGGAGTTTTCAACAGCTATGAGCAACTGTATTTATCTCCCGCAGTTCACTAACAGGATTTTAATTTCCTAAGAAAGAAGCTTTTATTTGTTTAAACAACCTGTTTGTACCTTCTACAACTAACAGCATGCCAGGTGGTCACTAAATATCAAAGAGAAGAAGCAATACGCTATCGTCAGGTGGTCCTCAGCATTAAGATAGGGGCAAATAATATCAGCCACAAACATGTGCCTGTCTGATAAGATGAATAGATGTGGCCCCGGGCATAAAAAAAAAAAAGATAATCCTAGAACGAGGTTCGAGCACAAAAGAAAATACTTTCTTTGACCAAATTGCTTCTACTTCGGAATGACATCCCAAATTATAAGTCTTCTTCCAAAAAGTCAAAAAGTACAAAAAAATTAGTTTTCCAAAAGTATCCTTACTCTACGTTTTTGGGTTGTTTCGTATATAATCAATCATTTGCCCAAAAAAAAAATACGGGTCACACCAAGTACCTACCGGACACAATAAGAAATTAAAGAAGATAAAATATAGATTTTACTTGACACAAGAAAAAACTTACCTTGGAGACGATATCACGATCAAGTAACTTTGAAGCAGTTAAAGATAACTACAATCCAAAATTGAAACATGTCATCACATACCACACGATGTACTAATAAAAAAGATAGATTCTACAAACGAAGACAAAACCAGATGGCAGCACAAGTGCCTTGAACAAAGTATAATGTGATGTCTTAAACCAAACCGAAAAAATGAAAAGGGAAAAAAAAAACACCCAATTATAGTGCACTTTAGTCCATTGACTCTTCTTAGTGTACTGTTTATGTATGGTTAACCCCACTCCCACTTGGCAAAAGAATGAGTACTCCAAATCATTGTTGCACATCGAATATTGTGTCTCAGCTGACATAAAATTTGGGACCCGTTGCCACCACCCAGTTTATGTTTGTGTCTTCGGAGAATTTAAGGTTTACTGCTAGTAACAACCTTGTTAGTTGTTAGAACCGGCTATCAACAGAAAGAATCAGAATATTACAAAAAGGTTCCTTGTATGCTGACCACCTCATGTTATATGTCAGCTTTAAACGTACGGAAACCTTAAAGGTCAAATATCAGTGATCGAAAAGTAGAAGTGGAGAACACAAAGAATCGCCCAAATAAAATGTATGATTCCAATGGACCTCAGAATAAAATCCAAATAGGTAGCAGAAGGTAAGGAATCTTATGTGGTGGGCCAAGATTATGCTCTAATGGGACCAAGATGTATCTTGCTTTAGCCATGCTGGCTACAACTCAAGGATCTAAAATCATTAGTCACTTTTTACTGACTTGTTTGACAGACTTCACGTTTGAAACGGATAGCTTTGTCTTATAGTGGTTAGAAGTACACAGTGACCGTGTGTACCATGGAAAAATTATTTTGTGGTCTTGGAGCACCACTAAGACCACTGAATAATTACTCATGTACCACAACGATAATATTCCTCGGTTTCATTCAGGGAGCATTGCCAGGTTGGGCTACCTTTCGTCAGTTGTATTAGGCTAAATCATGCAGATAAGTGGTGGCTATGCTGTCAACCTCCTTAGAAAACAGGAAAACAAAAAATCCCTATTGTAAAGTTGAATCATAAAAACCCCTATTGTAAAAATTCCATCGCACGATCAACCAAAATTGCAGTTCAGTATTAACATAAAAAAACTATTGGACTCATCAGAAACACTAGGTTATCACTTTTGGTTTTCATGCTTTCAGTAAGTTTCAAAATATTATGGTCCCCTTCGGACTAAGATAATCAGTAAACTCCCATGTTCAGTGAAAAACAGATTAATTGGCGTTTTCAAGTCCACTATACTTCTTTAACATTTGATAAAAACTCATTGTGGCGTCAATTGCCAGAATACAATCCGTGGTAATTGATTCTTTTCTTGAGTGGCTAATAAGCAAAGGTTCCAACGACTTCCTTAGAGAACCGACGGCAAAATTTGTAACCCCTTGACAAATAAAAAAATGCTCAAGTCAAAGGCTCTGTATGAGCTTTTCTCCAACAAGACGATGAAACAGAAAAGTAAATCATAGTTTACATCCTCAACTAATGTGGCATCCAAAATGCACCATTCCGTCATAGTTTACATCCTCAACTAATGTGGCATCCAGAATGCACCATTCCCTCACCCCACCACCATATATGGGTTAGTTTCCAGTAGCACTGTGAGCTATGATGTTATTAATTCACCTCACACTTCATCGATCAACTGAAGTATGTGGTTTTAAGAGAGAGAGAGAGAGAGGAGGGACAGGATGTACAGAGGATTAGTACTCCATTATTAACAATCTGATCACTAAATCTCGTGCAAATCAAACAAGACCTCTGACTAAAACCTCCATTGCTAACTCCCGTTCATCCTCTTTCCCACCGGAACTAGCCATGTCATCAAACATGGCTTAAGGTGATCAGAAAAATGAAGAATTGAGTGGCCTAATCCTCGTTTGAGAAACCTATTGGGGTCTCCAAACCTCTTTGACCAAGGATTACCGATCCCGTGGGTCCCATTCGAACCCATTTTTTAAGTTTTTGGCCCATTCAGTTTTTATCTGCTAACCTCTTGTTTATCTTGCAAAGAAGCTTGGTACTAATGGTGAAAAAGAATTATCGATACCCTGGGGAGGTGATATTGTTTATAAAATACCATCAAATTGATCATGGCATTCTATCCCAAGATAAAAATAATCCTCAAAATCCCAATCAAACATTGTACAAGTGCTCACGGATTACTACGAATCCTTCAACATCCTAAGTGTTACTAATTCGTCCCATAATTCAATAATCCAATCAAACCCCAAAAAACCTCTACCGGTCAGCAAAATAACAAAACACAAACAAGGATTAAGTTCTACAGAACCAAGAACCAATTGCAGACAAATACAAATACAAATACAAAACATTAAGGAAAAATAATCCGCGTTTGACTAGATGCAAATATTAAAAGAGAGAGAGAGAGAGAGAGAGAGAGAGAGAGAGAGAGAAAAAAAAGAAAGGCAATTGGTTCTGCGTAGAATGTGCGTTAAAAGGCTGAGTTTTTCTTGAATTATTGCTCTGGTGTTAGTTTCGGTATTATCTGCTTTTCATAATTTGTTGTTTAGCTTGTCTCCGTACACTTTGAAAGATATCAAAAAATACATCCCTTTCGCTTCTAGTTGTAATTTTTATCTCGCCTGAGACGAAAGGCCAATCCAAAAAGTTTGAAGTGAATCTAAAAAAAACTCCGAAAACAAACAGGGCTGAAGTTGACAGTGACACCATGTACGTCAAAAGAACGATAGCAGTTAGGGTTTCTGTTGTCCAATTCAGATTGATATATACACAATAAATGCACACATATATAGGGGGGACTTTATTATGTGATGATAAACCTCAATTTGGGTAAAGAGAGCTTCAACTCCTTTGGTTCGATAGAAGAATTCAACGGCGTCGTTGTGCCCCGCCCCACCACCACCGGCGGCAATGCTCCTCTGCTGCTGGGCCCCTCCCACTGCCTCTTGTCCTCCCCTAACGTCTGAACAACACGCCCCCATCTCTCTCTCTCTCCCCTCGCCGGAGATTTATATTGGAAAGAATTGACGAGGACGGGACAACAAAATCGAAATCTTGACGAGGGTGTGTATCCTATGCACTGTCGTTGAAACACTATCAATGATGTTATGACATGACACAATATGAACTACATAATAAATACATATGATAAACACCTTAAAAGAAATGAATGTATAAGAGTATGTATTAAAGGCTTTTCCGAGAAGGTTTTGATTGAAAAAAACCACTTTGCTTAAAATGATTCCGATGGGTTTCTAAGCTGTCTGTCTCTCCTTGGATATATATAGGAGTAGGGATAGGGATAGGAATACTAAACCTAGACTTCTAGGATCCAAAATTTTTGTCCAATCCGCTGGACGAAAACTCAAAAATAAAGTCTTTTGTTCAAGAAAATTTTTTTAACTTTTTTCGTCAATTAAAAGAATTCATCGATATCTAATGAATTATTGAAAAAAATTTGCCTCATTCTCTTTACAATTCAAAAAAAAAATTTCAAAAAATACCCCCTAAATTACCCACATTTCCAATCTTTTTCTCTCCATCTCTCTCCACTTATTACTCCTACTATTTTTCAAAAAAAATTTCAAATACCAATCCAAACATAGCATTAAATTTTTCTTGCAAAAATTGTATTATTTTTTACATTCTCGTTTTACAGACCGAACAAACATTTTGGGATGGAGGAAATAGTATTTGTTTGTATTGGATAGAATGACATGTTTTAAAGTCACGTCACGATATTTTGAGTTGATGCTTGATACGGAGTATTTCTTAACGCGGGCAAAAGTCAAGTATTTACATGCATTTGTACATATCATGAAAGCGAGGCTAAATTCAGATGCACTTTCATGACATTGTACGATTGTTGGGACTTTATATGCACAAACCCATTGGAAGGGGCAACAACTGAGAGATAAGGTTACAAATTCAGATGAACTTTCAAAACGTGCGTCAAGGTTACAAAAAGTCTTTCTTTCTTCTCATTTCTCAACAAGTTCTATTACACACTACTGCATAGACTTTGATCATCCGAAAGTTGTGTTCATAGACTTTTAAAATAAGGCTCTATTTGTTTCGATTTTTAAAATAAGGCTCTATTTGTTTCGATGTAAAATAATTTTTCAGAAAATAAATTTTAAAATTTTATTGTTTGGTGTTTTGTTGGCAATTAAAAATATTTTTAAAAATCGATAAAATAATATAGAGAGATAGAGAGGGGGCTTCAACGGTGGAGAGATCTGAGAATATTGGAATTGGACGTGGGTCAGGACTGATGATCGATGAAACTGAATAGTGAGAATTGCAATAGAAGGCAGCGGGTTCATTTCGAAAAATAACTTAGCGGAAAATTTAAGGGTAAGTCACTTTCATCCAATTAATGAAAAATGTTTTACATGTAAAATATTTTTCTAATTTTTTACATAATCAAACACCGAAAAATAAGTAAAACATTTTACAGAAAAATATTTTACTCCCAAACAAATGGAGCCTAATAATTGGAAAAATAAGAGAGGTATAAGATTATTTACTAGCTTCGTTTGTTTCCTTTTGAGATTTTCTTAGTTTTTTGAGTTTTAGGGGTGTTTCACGTAGTGAAAAATTTATAAATTTTTATTTGCGGTGGAAAAGTTAAGTGTTTTCGGTAATGAATAAGTTTTTGAAAAATGTCAAGTAATTTTTGATAGTGAATTTTTTTTTGCTAGATATACGAGTGAAAATTGTTGAGTTGGTAAAAAAATAGTTTGTTAGGAGAAACCAATTGGTAAAATGCGTAAAGTTTTAGTATTTTTTGTTCAGGGTGGTTCCGGGACATCTAAAAAAACACCACAAATCTCAATCTCATAATTTCCAATCAAATGTTTATGATCCGAACCGTTTAATGTGTGCAAAATGTAATTTTAAAGGTGCCATTTGAATTGCTCAGATCAGTCCTTTCCGATCATTTTTTTTGCTGATTTCTCGCGAGTACCCTTAAAATCACATTCTGATCACATTGAGCGGCTCGGATCATTAAAATTTGATCAGAAACTATAAGATTTTTTTTAGATATTTTTATAGATGTCCTTGGAACCGTCTTATTTTTTATTAGTAAAAACGAGACGATAATGCGTTAAGTTTATAGTATTTTTTATTGGTGGAAAGGAGGCCTTAGTTTACGTTCAGGCTTTGAATGCGAAAGTTTTTCACTTTGAATTGTGAAGTTCGATTCAGGGTGTTCGTAGAAAAAGGCTAGAAACCAATTAAAAATTCCGGGAAAACCTTTTATCCAATCGGATTATAAGCTTTATAATTACGTAATATAAGTACTCATTTTGGGGTCCATCCAACTTTATTGATTACTGCATTAGAGCATCCGCAGGGGGATTTGGGTTTCGGTGGGAGATAGGGTAAAAAATTTGCAAGTGGTGGACAAGTTTTTATGAAATTGCATAAAAATGAAACCGACAAAAAGAAATTTCTCATATATGAAACGGTCAAAAATAAATTCCCCATACATGGAGTCGGTTTGTAGTCGAATCTAAATTTAGACCTAAGTTGCTCCTTGTATGGAATTAAATTGCCCCTTATATGGACCTAAGTTGCCCCTTATTGGATCTAAATTGCCCCTTATTTGATTACTGCTAAGAATATCTATTGGGTTAAGTAACTGTCATCATCCCCTAACCCATTCAATTGGGAAACCCCTTGTATGGACTTAGATTGAGTTTCTCTGGGCTTTTTCTTGTTTTGTCGTGTTTGAATTTTTAGTTTTGCGTCATTTTTTTTTTTGATTCACGAATAAGAAAAAGTAAAAAAAATCTTACTTTTACCCAAATATTTTGAATAAGGACCACTATTAAGCTCAAAAAGTCAAAAAAAAATCTATTTTTTTAGCTTAAAAGTGGTCTTTGATCAAAATATTTGGATAAAAGTAAAAAAAAATTATTTTTCCGATTCATCTCGACATTGGAAAGTCCAAAAAAATTGGCGCAAAACAAACAAGCGTGAAAAAAATTTAAATAAAGACAAAATGTTAATTTTTAGAAAAAGTTATGGGGAACGGGGTAAATTGTTCCTTATATGGACCTAAGTTGCCCCTCTGTAGGTCCACATTCAATCATTCTCAGGTGTTACTTCAAAAAAATAAAGTACAACTTAGGTCCAATAAATGGCAACTTAGGTTCATACAAGGGACAACTTAGTTTCATACAAGAAGCAACTTAGGTCTAAACCCAGATTCGACTACAAACCGACTCCATGTATGGGGAATTAATTTTTGTCCATTTCATATTTGGAGAATTTACTTTTGTCCGATTCATGTATGGAAAATTTCTTTTCGTCCATTTCATTTTTATGCAATTCCATAAAAACTTGTCCACCACTTGGGAATCTTTTACCCCACCTCCCACTGAAACCCAATTCCCCCCATCCGCAATGGGATTTGATATATTTGTATGTTAAAATGTTTGTTAAAAGGTATATTAAGATAAAAATGGATCTCACAAGTGTGTGTTAGACATTGATAACATAGAAGTGTGTTAGAACATCCACAATGTGTTAAAATGTTTGTTAAGATAAAAAATGAATCCCACAAGTGTGTATTAGGAGTAATGGATATTTATATTTTATAGTTGGAGTTTGAATCATAAGGTGGGACCCATTTATTCTTCAGAAAAGCTACGTGCACAGCAGCTTGTACACAGCAGCTGTGCACAGATCCTATTTTCTCCCGGCTTGGGTCGAACAAAGATGATCGGAGCCGCTCATGTTGTTCTAAATATGTCGTTTAAGGTCTCTGTAAAAAATGAGCTTCGTTCGATATCGTTAAAGGCGTTAACAAAACACCCAAAATTACTTCAGAATTTAGGGTGCACGTAGCACAGCTCTTTATTCTTTGCTAGTATAGTTGCCAAACTTGGCACATATGCTAACACACTATAAGATTTAACACACTTTAACACACAAACTAACACAAGCATTGTGGTATAAAACACTAGTTAATAAACCCATTGTGGATGCTCTTAGGTTTGATCTAGTTGGTGCCTACTCTTTTACTCTTGATAAGCTAATGAGATTGACTTATTCACAAAAGCTTTATTTACAGAGTCGTGCAATTATACTCTGTCCGTTTTGAAAATCAACGGTTAAGATATGTTTTTAAAATAATACCGGTAATAAATATCTTTTAATGGTAAATATTTTTTTTTTAATCTGAACCGTCTAAAATACTTCCTGACGTGCAAGATCGAGCTCCGTAAATAAGATTTATAACGGACTACCTTTTCGATATGAATTGAACCACGTGTTACATTGTGCTTATTAAATTCAAGTCGAACTAATCCATTTGAATTGTAGTCATTCAAAATCACCCACAGTTTTCTTTATCTTCACTCTTTCTTTTTTTAAAAAAATTGTTCAAAAGTCAAGGTAGATATGTTAGCTTACAAGCACCTTTACTAATTTTCTTTCCGGTCCAGTCAAAGGCAAAAGACAAATTATCCACACCAAAACTAGAAAATTCAAAAATAAATAAATAAATTCTTGCGATTTGAGCCCAAATATCGAACTATACATACTCTCTCCGTTCTCATTCTTTAGTTCATTTTAGGAGTCCGTGCCACTTTTCAATTGATTTTATCTTGCAATTTATAATTTATTAGGTGATTTTAAAAATATCGTTTAAAATAGCTCATTGAGATCTATCAAACAAGATTCATATTGCAGATAAATAGTATAACCAATTAAAAGTTATAATTAGTTTTTTATCAGATTGAAATAGAATGAAGGACAAAAGAAGGGAGGCAGGGAGAATATTTTCCAAACTTCCCACCACACAGCTGACCAGTTAAACAACTAAACCAAAAAGTATTCACCGGAAAACACCAGAAACCTTTTATTTTCAAGAAACTTATTACTATATGTATTGCATTTCTGAATCCTGCATATATTGGTTGAGTTCTGCGTCAAATTTTTGTAAAAAAGTAAAAAATAATAATTTTACTCAAATATTTTTAACAATATCTACTTTTAGCACAAAACTAACAAATATAAAAATAAAAAAATAAAAAAAAGACAAAACTCAAAAAGCTTTAAAAAAGAACGAAAGAAAGGACTTAAGGCTCCGTTCCGGTACTCCAAAAAAGCCCATATTTTTTAAGAAGGCAATTTCAAGTTCAAAAATGAGGGGCTTAGTGAAATCTAAAAATATGCACTATGGATCTTATTTGAAAGATCTCATTGAGATCTTTTATACGATGCAAAAAAAATTTAAAAATTATTTTTCATTTACATTATTTTTGAGTTTGAAAATGTGAAATAAGCTGCTTATTTTTTAAGAAGGTTTCTGAAACGGGGCCTTAGTGGTCCACCTAATAAAGGTTTCTAAACAAACAAGACTCCAACTCCAAGACTTCCACCTAATACTTTGCAAATAAAATGTTTTTTTTACACATTTATTTTGTATACAGTATATTTTAAGAACGAACCCAGCAGCAGTGGTTGGATAATTTCCAACAGAATTCCTCCCTCTTGTCTTGAATGGGGTAGGGTATACTTCTTCTCGAGTCCTGCTAACGGTACTGACCATTAGCCAACCGAAATCGTATAGACAGTCGCGTCCGGCCGTTTCCGACCATCGAAAGGCCAATTCGAACCGTCCAAAATTCTCAAAAAAAAGAATTGAAAGGACCTACATGAAAATCAACAACATACCATTAGGCTTTTCGTTTTCTTGTTCAATTCAAACACACCGTAGTGATAAAACTCTATTCTACTACTTTACTACTCCTACTTTATTAGTAGGATTTTCTTTCTTGTCAAAGATTTCCCAAGGCTCTGCCTCCAGTACCTTGTCAGGTACATACAGCCATAGGTGAATTTGGGATCTTTGTCACGTGGGGTGGGGACACATTTTTAAAGTGTTTGGACAAATAAGTCAAAGTAATTTATTTTTTGTTCTTATTCTATTTTTTTTTTTTGCATTTGTTAGTTTCTCGTCAATTTTTTGGGGATTAATGTTTCGTCATGACGAGAGGAATCTAAAAAGTAAAAAATTTCGATCAAAACCTAATTTTTTTGAATAAAGATAAAAAATAAGTCAATAAGCCAATTTTCGTCTTTATTAAAAAAAATTTGAATTTCGAACAAATTTTTTTACTTTTTAGATTCCTCTTGTCAAAAGGATGCAATAATCTCCAAAAAAATTGATGATAAGCTAAGTGATACGAAAAAAAATTAAATAAGGACAAAAAATAAGACACTTTGGCTTATTTGTCCAATTGACAATTTAAAGAAGTAGTAACATATGGCAATTCTAAGAAGTGTATGAGGTACTCTTGTTTGGGATGTTAGAGCATCCGCAATTGTAATAATCAAAATCAATGTCAGCATTTGATTATTTATTTAGTCGATAATTAAATTTAACAACTTCTACCTTTATATTGGTTATTTTTGCATACCTAACAAAAAAATCCCTCACAATATACAATGCATATTTGTCTAATCGCAAACGAGTTTCAATCATGCACCTGACCACGTCAAATTATTCGTTTCGATGAAACAATTCCAATGTGGGGTGTTTTTGAGTTATTAAGTTTAGAGTTTGGTTATTGAGTTTCGGTTATTGGTATAAGTTGTTAAGTTTGGTTATGGAATGAGTGAAATTTGGTTATTTGGTAAAAGACTTGTGATTTTACTTATTACAATGTATGGTGTTTTTTTAGTATTGTTAAATTTGTTTATCTACACCCATTTGCTTATTACAATGGGAATGCTCTTACTATATACCCTCTCTATACAAGGGGATGAAAAAAAAAAGTCAGCAGGAAAGAGTTTCATTTTATTTTAGAAGAAAAAATTCTTTTACACATGTATATAGTATGAATAATGCTAGGTATCCCGAATTCATACCCATAAACAACCCCGAATAATAACACTTTGATCCTTCACCTCACCTTTTCTTGGGTCCACATTTTTTCCCTCTTTTGTGGAGGACCAAAGTGCTATTATTTGGGATTTTTTTTTTGATCAGTCAATTCATTTCAAAAACCCGAAGGTAAAAGCCCAAAGACTACAACGATTTCATCAGAAAATACAGGAAAGAACCAAAATTACTAAAACCTAAACACGGAGCATATCCACTAGGAGGCTCCTAAGCACATTCTGCCGAAGGCAGACCATACATAAATGCAGGACAATGAATCCGTCTCCGATTTTAGTAGTAGAGCTCAAAGGGACGCCCAACTCAAACCATAGCCTTAAGCACAGATGAAATCTCCTCCAAAACCAGAACCGCCGTTGATCGCACCACTGCTAGAGATCGCACCGCGCCGGCGCAACCCATTTCACCGGTGAAGACAAACAACCATACTCTGGGAAACAGAAAAAACCTGAATAGAAAACAAGAAAACTAAACTAGGCTTATTCGCCCAGCAGATCTGGGGGAAACCCAGACTGGAAACAGAGCCGAACTGGGAAAACCAGCTGGTAGAACCGAAACAAGCCGGAAGACAAAACAAAAACAAAAACCCCAAACTCACCCACAGCTTTATTTGCCCCAAGCACCACCAATGGCCGCTACCTTCCAGATCAGAGAGGACTGTGAGGAAACCAAACCGAAAACGGGCCAGAACAGCCTCTGGCCGTGACCCTTTCGCTAGTTACATTGCACAAATCCACCACTGGGGAAGCGACGCAGGGGGGCGCCGCCCCTCCCCCAGCCGAAGCCCTAAGAACTGATTTTTAGAGAGAGAAAGTTAGAGAGAAGGGAGAGTGTTTTTGGAAGAACACCCTTTTTGTCTATGTTTATGGGTATAAATTCTTGTAAAAAAAAAAAGATGTGCAAAATTGGATTACAACCCCTTAACACATTTGTCTGAAGCTTAATGCATTTCGAAATGATATCAAATAATATCAGATTAATGTAATTTTTGATGTGGCCCATGTTCTCGGTGAGATCTAAAACATGAACAATCCCAATCATTATTTTGGGCCAAAAAACGACCCACAATTGGCCGAAATTAAATAAGACTAGAGAGAACCTACACTGGACAGGAGCTCCGTCCATTATTCTGGACCCAAAAAAGGTCCACAATTGGCCGGAATTAGTCAGGACTAGAGGGAATCTACGCTAGACAGGAGCTCCCTCCATTATATATGCCTTGTTCAGATGGGTTTTCAGAAAATTTTGGGTTTGGTTTTTTGAGGTAATAAGTGGAGAGAGAAATTAGGGTAATAAGGGTTTGGTTTTTTGAGGTAATAAGTGGAGAGAGAAATTAGGATAATAATTGAAGATATGAGTAAAGAGTAGAGAGAGATAAATGAAAATAATACTGTAAGTGGTAAGAAAAATGAGAGTAATGATTAAAAGTAAGAGTAATGTGTGCTTTTGGAATTGAATTTTTTTTTTCAAATAGCCATCCAAACTAGGCATTGTATGTTTTGGGTCCCAAACAACTCATATTTACAAAGTGAAAAAAATACAGTATATCCCGGTAAAAATATTATGGATAATCTATTTTATTTCACGACCGTGCACTAGATGGAAGAAATCATCTAATAAAAGAAATGAAAAGACATTTGCGTCGGAGTGTACGTATTGCTTTTAAAATTTTATTAGCATTTGAAACTCAAGTGTCAAAAATCGAATTGTTGACCATAGAAACTGAATTGAAGGTGTAATTTCCTTTTTGTTAGAAGTGTCATGTACAGTTTATTATTGATTTAGGCTGCGTTCTCACGAACTTAACTTAAATCTGAAAGTTTTATTTTTATTTGAATTTTTTTCACATTTGTTAGTTTTGCGCCAAACTTTTGTTGATTATTGAGACTGCGTTCTTATGAACTTAACTTAAATATGAAAATTTTATCCTTATTTGAATTTTTTTTTTGCATTTGTTAGTTTTGCACCAAATTTTTGTGTGTTATTGATTTGTCTCGATGAATCGGAAAAGTAATTTTTTTTAATTTTTACCCAAGTATTTTGAGAAATAACCAGTTTTTAGTGCAATTTTTTTTTTGTGGCTAAAAAGTGGTTATTTCTTAAAGTACTTGGGTAAAAGTCAAAAAAATTTACTTTTCCGATTCCTCTCATTGAGACAAATCAATAACCCACAAAAGTTTAGCGCAAAACTAACAAATGCAAAAAAAAATTAAATAAGGACAATTTTTAGATTTAAGTTAAGTTCATAAGATTGAATGTAGCCTGATTCGTTTCAATGAGGGGAATCGAAAAAGTAAAATTTACCAAAGTATTTTGAGAAATAACCATTTTTTTTAGCAAAAATTAATTGAATAAGGACAAAAAAATGGAAAAACTCAAAAATCTTATTGGAACTTAGCCTAACAGAAGAGAAGTTTCTTGTCGCATAAGTGTGCAAGAATCACTGAAATTCATAAATTAAGAAGCACATCGGGTACTTCTAAATTATTTAGTGTCTTTGAGCACCGTCACGTAATATCTCACGCGTCTTCAAAAACCACACGCATTGGTGTAGGATTATTCAGTGGCGCCCTGGGTGTCCCAAGTCTCTATACGTACGTTTTCTATAGCTTGGGATATATCTAGGCAAAGTTCTAAAAACTTCTTGGAAATTCTAGTGCTTATATATATATATATATATATATATATATATATATATATACACAAATTATCAAGTGAGGGATCCCTCACTTTTTTAAAATGCGGGACTTTCATTTCCCGATCAAATTTTGAAAATCCGAACCGTTCAATGTGTGCAGAACGTGATTTTAAGGGTCCCCGCGAGAAATCAGCAAAAAAAATGACCGGAAAGGGCTTCATCCGAGCAGTTTTTTTTGAACCGTTCAATGAAAACTGCTCGGATGAAGCCCTTCCCGGTCATTTTTTTTGCTGATTTCTCGCGGGGACCCTTAAAATCACGTTCTGATCACTTTGAGCGGCTCGGATCATCGAAATTCAATCGGGAAGGAAAGTCCCGCATTTTAAAAAAATAAGGGATCCCTCACCGGAACCTGACTGTATATATATATATATATATATATATATATATATATATATATATCAACTAAAAGTATGCAATTAAGAGGATTTGGATAAGTTTGATGTTCGCATCATTGACCCAGGTCGTTCAAAAGCATAAGTTCAAAAAAAAAAAAGGTACAAAACGAGGGAAAGTTGTTGAAATTCTTCATTGACCCAATTATTGACTTCATATACTCCGTATGTCTTCTCCGTTTAATGTTTAAATTAGAGAGAGAGAGAGAGAGAGAGAGAGAGAGAGAGAGAGAGAGAGAGAGAGAGAGAGAGAGATATTTGACGTAGGAATTAGTGACAAAAGCGGCTTAGGAATGCATGCAAACGTAAGACGAGTGATGGACCTAGTGGACAGTCACTACGTTAACTTGATTCTTATAGAGGTGCGTTTGGAATTGTTGAAATTAAAGACACAAATTAAGAGAAATTTTAATTCAAGTAGTTATATCCTTTCTTTGATTTTTCAACTACAAACGAGCGGAGTGAAGGAAAATGCGAAATAATTTTTTACTTGGTCTTTTTTTTATGACAAACTATGAAAATTGATCCTAACATAATAAAGAAGGGGGAAGAAGAAAGAAAGTCGGTAAGAAAATAGCTTTCGTTCATTTTTCAGGAAGTGCTACAATCGAGAATCACTCCTCTTTGAATATGTACGGTCAATTCATAACATTTGTATAAAAATGCAAAAACATAAGTTGAAATTTTATAAAGTTCGCATATAAATGTATCACATTTGGAATTAAGGTTGATGTTAATTATGGATTTTCATATAAACATTCTTGCACAAATTTATATATAAAAGTCACAAATCCAAAATTGATGTAGTATCATTTTTTCTTGATCGGTAAAAAAAAGATAAGATTTTATTAATCTTTGAAAGGGATTACAAAAACTACTAAGGCCCCGTTCCAGAAACCTTCTTAAAAAATAAGCAGCTTATTTCACATTTTAAAACTTAAAAATAATGTAAATGAAAAATATTTTTTCAATTTATTTTGCATTGTATAAAAAATCTAAATGAGATCTTTCAAACAAGATCCATATTGCATATTTTTAGATTTCAATAAGTCCATTATTTTTTAGCTTGAAATTGCCTTCTTAAAAAATAAAATTTTTTTTTGGGTTGCGAACGGGCTCTAAAAGGATCCCGGCCCCCTAGACACATCGGCATACGCCACCCAAAACTCACAATCAAATAAAAGCAAAAAGCCAACCAACAAGACCACCAAGACACCGACCTAAGCTCCAAAAACAAATTTAAATCTCAAAACGAATGGGGTAGTGAGTAATAATTTAGGAAAATGATTTTGTCACTCTCTTTTTTGTTAGCGCAACTATTCTGCAAGTATATTTTTGTACCAAAAATACACTTACAGGAGAGAATGACGTTAACAAAAAAAGAAGTGACAAAATCAGTCGCCATAATCAGCCGCCATTTCGTGTGCATTAGTTCTAACTTTCGATCACCGTGGTTATAAAATTGGTAAGATGAGGGCGGTGTGGCTCTGGTTTGGGCTTTTTGAAGGCGACGATTAAAGAGGCGAGAGGTGAGAGAATGGAGGGGGCAGAGAGGTTTCTTTCAAATTGGAAAAGAGAAAGGTTAAAATTGTCATTTTGGAAAAGAAAGAAAGGTGTCAGTAAAGAAAGAATTACTCCTATGACTGTGTGAAAAGAAAGCACCACACACAGCGCGTGAGAAATCACCGATACCAAAAATAATGGTTTTTTATTAGTACTTTTATCCGGTGCATACTAGGACCTATTAGCAGTACGTTACTAAATACCCAATAAAAAATTTCTCTAATTGACAATTTAAAAAAGTACTCCCTCCGTTCCTTTTTTAAAGTTTAGTATTTTATTTTGAGCTGTTCCTTAATAAGTGTTCATTTTGTAAAGTTAATAGGTAAAAGTTGGTACATTTTTATTTCGTCCCTAAAAGTAAATTTCATTTTGAAAAATTAGATCCCGTTCCGCTTTCTCCAAAAACCTTCTTTTTCAAAAAGAAGACAATTTCAAACTCAAATATAACGAAAATGAAAAATAAATTTTCAATTTTTTTCAATCTCAATGAGATCTATCAAACAATATCTATATTGATAAGAAAATTATTTGCGTAAATACATGATTTTTGACATTGAATTTACCTTCTTTTTCAAAAACCCATTTTTTGAAAAAGTGAAACAACCTCTTAGTGAGTAAAAGTGTAATGATGAGTAAAAGTATAATGATGATATCTCCATAGAGGGTAAATAGGAAAAGTAGATGTAAAAGTTGATGTGAAAAATATAATGATAATGTTTTCTTAATAAGTGGTAGTTACGAAATGAGACATTTAAAAAGGGACCGAGGGAGTAGTACTGTATGGCAATTCTAAGAAGTGTATGTGGTACTCTTGTTTGGGATGTTACTATATGCCCTCTCGATACACGGGGATGGAAAAAAAAAATTCAGAAGAAAAGAGCTTCATTTTATTTTAGATGAACAAATTCTTTTACACACATATATAGTATCAATAATGTTAGGTATCCCGAATTCATACCCATAAACAATCCCAAATAATAGCACTTTGATCCTTCGCCTCACATTTTCCTGGGTTCCACCTTTTTTTTTCCCTCCTTTGTGGAGGACCAAAGTGTTACTATTATTTGGGGTTGTTCATGGGTATAAATTCTTGTAAAAAAAAAAAAAAGATGTGCAAAATTGAATTACAATCCCTTAACACATTTGTCTGAAGCTTAATACATTTTGAAATGATATCAAACATTATCCGATCAACGTAATTTTTGAAGTGGCCTATGTTCTCGATGAGATCTAAAACATGAACGATCCCGATCATTATTTTGGGCCAAAAAAGGGTCCATAATTGACAGAAATTAGACAGGACTAGAGAGTACCTACACTGGACGAGAGCTCCCTCAATTTGTACGTTTTGGGTCTCAAACAACACATATTGACGAAGTGAAAAAAATACTGTATATCCCGGTAAGAAAATATGGATAATCTACGGAGTATTTTATTTCATGACCGTGACTAGATGCAAGAAATCATCTAATAAATAAAAGAAATGAAAAGACATTTGCGTCGGAGTGTACGTGTTGCTTTTAAAATTTTAGAGAAATGCTAAGTACAAAGAAAATAGACAAAGAATTGACCCTTAAAGTGTACATGAACGGTTCAGATGCACTGCACACTGAATCTGAGCCGTTCATGTACACTTTAAGGGTCAATTCTTTGCCTATTTTCTTTGTTCCTACCACTCCTCAAAATTTTATTAGCATTTGAAACTCAAGTGTCAAAAATCGAATTGTAGACCATACAAACTGAATTAATTTCCTTTTTGTTAGAAGTGTCATATACAGTTTATTATTGATTTAGGCTGCGTTATCATGAACTTAACTTAAATCTGGTAGTTTTATTTTTATTTAAATTTTTTTCGCATTTGTTAGTTTTACCCTAAATTTTTGTGGGTTATTGAAACTGCGTTCATGAACTTATCTTAAATCTGAAAATTGTCCTTATTTAAATTTTTTTTTGTTTTGGCATTTGTTAGTTTTGTGCCAAATTTTTGTGGGTTATTGATTTGTCTCGACAAAAGGAATCGGAAAAGTAAATTTTTTTTACTTTACCCAAGTATTTTGAGAAATAACCATTTTTTAGCGCAAAAAGTGACTTTTTTTTATACTAAAAAGTGATTATTTCTCAAAGAACTTGGATAAAAGTAAAATAAAATTACTTTTCCGATTCCTCTAGTTTAGACAAATCAATAACCCACAAAATCTTAGCGCATAACTAACAAATGCAAAAAAATTCAAATAAAGACAATTTTTAGATTTAAGTTGAGCGCATAAGAACATAGCCTCATTCGTTTCGACGAGAGGAATCAAAAAAGTAAAATTTACCCAAGTATTTTGAGAAATAACTATTTTTTTAGCAAAAAATTGAATAAGGGCAAAAAAATGAAAAGCCCAAAAATCTTATTAGAACTTAGCCTAACAGAAGAGAAGTTTATGGTCGGATATGTGTGCAAGAAGCACTGAGACTTAAACGTCTCGGTCAAACTCATAAATTAAGAAACACGTCTCAGATACTTTTAGATCGATTACTTAGTGTCTTTGAGCACTGTCATGTGATATCTCATGCCTCTTCAAAAACCACACGCGTTGGTGTAGGATTATTCAGTGGCCCTGCATGGGTGTCACAAATCTCTATACGTTTTCGATAACTTGGGATCTAGGCAAAGTCGTCAAAACTTCTTGGAAATTCTATATCAACTAAAAGTATTCAATTAAGAGGATTTGGATAAGTTTGATGTTCGCATCATTGACCAAGGTGGTTGAAAAGCATAAGTCCAAAAAAAAAGAAGGTACAAAACGAGGGAAAGTTGCTGAAATTCTTCATTGAACCAAATGTTGACTTCATATACTATGTCTTCTCCGATTAATGTTTAAATTGGAGAGAGAGAGAGAGAGAGAGAGAGAGAGAGAGAGAGAGAGAGAGAGAGAGAGAGAGAGAGAGAGAGAGATTTGACGTAGGAATTAGTGACAAAAGCGGCTTAGGAATGCATGCAAACGTAAGACGAGTGACCGACCCAGTGGACAGTCAATACGTTAACTTGATTCTTGTAGAGGGGCGTTTGGAACTGTTGAAATTATAGACACAAATTAATTAAGAGAAATTTGAATTCAAGTAGTTGTATCCTTTCTTTGATTTTTCAATTACAGACGAGTGGAGAAAAGGAAAATGCGAAATACTCTGTTCAGATTTAATATTTCTTTGTTCAATTTTAACCGGATAAAAAAGAGTTACTCCCTCCGTCCCATTTTTAAAGTCCAGTATTCTATTTTGGGTTGTCATTTAATAAGTGTCCATTTTGTAAAGTTAATGGGTAAAAGTTGGTACATTTTCTATTTTGCCCCTAAAAGTAGATTCCGTTTTGAAAAGTCAGTAAGTAAAAGTGTAATGATGATGTCTCCATAGAGGATAAATAGAGAAAGTAGAGGTAAAAGTTGATGTGAAAGGTGTAATGATGATATTTTCTTAATAAGTTGAAGTTACGAAGTGATACATTTAAAAAGGGACGGAGGGAGTATATCTTTAAATTGGTAATGAATTTTATATCCAATATGGATCTTGTTTGATAGATCTCAATTAG
Source organism: Rhododendron vialii (assembly GCF_030253575.1). NCBI lineage: Eukaryota > Viridiplantae > Streptophyta > Magnoliopsida > Ericales > Ericaceae > Rhododendron > Rhododendron vialii. Next base: position 29,688,102 of record NC_080561.1, read on the forward strand.
TTCTATAAGACAATATTTTCAAAATTACATAAAACGCTCTAAATTACAAGATATAATTGATTGAAAAATGACACGAAATCTCAAAAATGACCATTAAATCTGAACGGATGGAGTAATTTTTTCCTTGGTCGTTTTTTAAAGACAAACTATGAAAACACTTCAAATGAAAATTGATCCTAACATAATAAAAGAAGGGGGAAGAAGAAAGAAAGCCGGTAGGAAAGTAGCTTTTGTTCATTTTTTAGGAAGTGCTACAATCAAGTGCAATTTTGTTCACCCTCCTTAAAAGAGCGTGAACATTATCTTCATTCTTATTGGTTGAAATGATGTGGATTTCACCACAAAGTGATGTTATGCTTATCTTGCAATACACTTTTTCGTAAGCATGACATCACTTTGTGGTAGGATCCACACTATTTCAACCAATAAAAAGGAGGGTGCACAAAACTCAACTCGCTACAATCACTCCTCTTTGGATATGTACGGTCAATTCATAACATTTGTATAAAAATGCAAAACATAAGTTGAAATTTTATAAAGTTCGCATAGAAATGTATCACATTTAATTTGGAATTCAAGGTTGATGTTAATTATGAATTTTCATATAAACATTCTTGCACAAATTTATATATAAAAGTCACAAATCAAAAATTGATGGAGTATAATTTTTTTTGATCGGAATTTTTTATTTTTATTTTTAAAAGGGATTACAAAAACTACTAAAAGGATTCCGGTCCCCCGGGCACACCCGCATACACCACCCAAAACTCACATTCAAAGGAAAGCAAAAAGCCAACCAAAATACAACACTCAAAAAAATGAGAACTGCTGGACGAACCAACCAACACCAAAAAATCCAAGACCACCAAGACACCCACCTAAGCTCCAAAAACAAACCACGGAATTAAAAATCCAAGGAGAGGGACTCATTATCACACGGTTTTAATATTCAATTTAAAGGGTACATATATACCTTTTTTTGTGGTAAAAAATGAGAAAATTGTTTTATAAATCCCCAGCGACACTTATAAAACAAAGATCATTATAAAAAACTTGGACAAGCCAAACTAATCGTCTAACAAATACAAAACAAGTAAATCACAAGGGAAAATGACGGCTCAGGACGTGTTTTGATAATTAATATCCGCTAAGGACATACTGAGAACATTTGTTAATGCTGAAAATGTCCTTGGTGGGTATTAATTATCAAAGTACGTCATGGGCCGTCATTTTCCCAAATCACAATGCAATTGATGTCTTTCACCCTAACATAGACATGGCCTCACGCAATATCGACACTTTTAAACTGCCTAACATCTAATTAGGAGTCTCAAACGAGAAAAAATGCAAAATTAAGGACAAAAAACACCAAATACCCAAACGATCAAATGCACTCCACCCAAGTATGAACGCATCAATGAACTCCCAAAAACTACAAATCTGCCAAGCCGCCACGGGTTGTCTCGCCAAAGACATCATGTAGGGATAGAATGCTGAAGAACAAATATCGTTGTGAAGCAATCTCGATTGAGAGAACCCGATCTGTAGACGAAATTCGTCCAAAGACGAAACTAATAACTCTCGTTGAATGAGAGACAAAACACTCACAAATCTGACAACAAGTCGTTGAGAGACGGAAGGAAAAAACAAAGAAAGGGAGTTAGTAGTACCATGGCCTCCCCCTCCCACTGCCGCACACGGGAACATATATACCTTACACACGTAAATATGGGAGGGGTATTGTAGCATTTTCTTTTTCTCTTACAAAATTTCCATTTGCTTCCAAGACTAAGAACCGAACATCTGAATGAATTTTTTACTCTCTGCACAATTCTTTTACAAGTTGTAGCTTAGTGTTTCATTTCACTCAAATTTCAACTCACCTTAAGGTTCCCCATTCATTTTCATTTTTTCTTCTAATTTGAGATTGCATGGGTACTAGTTATACAAAAAAAAAAAGATATATTGGGGGTGAAATAACTTTTTCATGAGCTCCTCACTAGGGTGGAGCCAAGACATGCGGATACTGGGGTCAAAACATCAACTAAGGTAATTCCAAGGGGTTGATGTAGTGGTAAAGATGGGATTGCTATTTCCTAAAATTAAACCGATTTTGAAACTTCTCAAGTGCTATCAACTGTAATATATAGGGCCAATCATGTAGAGATTTGCTCTAATTTTAATTGAGCTTTCTGCTGGTGGATGGTAGAATTGGTTTTCCAGGACTAGTTGAGGTGCGCATAAGCTAGCCTAGTCACCAGAGTTAACTATCCCCCTCAAAAAAAAACCAATTAGGGTCATACATGACAGATTTGAACATCATAGGTGACAATCAATACTTTAGATAGATATTATTAAGATGATAAATAGGGAGTCTAAAAAGAATTAGAGTATGTTTCTTGTACTTTATCCGTATTATCAATAGTTCTTACTCTCTTTTTCTCCAAAATATAAAATTTCATATGACAAATCCAATTTAATTTCACACAAGAATACATGACTTTTCATATTTTATTGGGTCCTATTCCACTACTGACTTCAATAAGCTAAAGAAAATAACAAAAAACGTACTCTTAAGACACTTTTTCATTTTTCAATTTCACTTACCCACACTCCATTATAATTTTCACACATTTTAACAACTTTCTCAACCTTCACAACAACTCAATGGACTGGTTTTAGCATTTTTTGTGTTTATTATGCTTTGTTTCCTGGAAGTAGTAGCCTATATATATACTTGGCCTACTTTAATTTCCGAATTGTGTTACACTAAAGGAAAACGCTTAACCGTACCACATAATAAGGCCACCTAGCAAACCCTGTCACGTAACTATAACACATTTTACAGTTCCACGTACTCTGCAGTGCACATCTTCGTATTCCTGCTCTGCACTATTTTCAAAAAATATTTCATAACTGTTAGAACTTTATGTAATCTATAAAAAAAACATAATATTTCGATAACAAATTTGATAGAACCTCAATTCGTCAATTGCATTGCCCACACACAATTCAGATCAACAGCGCACTATGACATTCTCTAGGTCAATAATTGTGACGTTTCACTCCCACAATTTGACAACCTGGATCTACTGTAGATGTCTTTGCAGCCGCCGCAAAGTTTCAAAAACTCCATTGCCAAATTGATGGGATTCAAGAGCCAAACCAGATCAGGGCCTTTGTGCTTCGTCTTTCAATATATTGAAATATGATCACCCCAAGCGTAGGGTAAATACGTCATTTGAAACATAATAATCCGGAAGACCGGGATCGTACTCAAGGAAATAATTAATACGGCTTGGATGAATTTATAGATGTAAGCAAGATTTTCGGCCTTTAGACAACCAAATTTGTTTTACTTTATGCGGTGGAAATTAAAAGGCTAAATTAAACGGCGAATTAACTAGAATAAAAGGCAGGTTAGGTCTAGGAGATCCTAACACTTACGACTCAAGTCAAATCACTCTTCTCATCCTATTACTTGGTTTGAGATACTCAACTAAAGTCCCAAACCCAGAAGATACATGGTTGGATTACCAAACTAGCTCTAGAATTCATTTGGCAAACACCTCGAGCAACAGAGCTCCAAGCATCATTTGTGGCAAGTAGGCTTGCTCTTGCATACACATGATCAAGGAGGTGAACACCTTAGCAATTTGACAAACAAATCCGAACTACACATCGATTTTCGAAACAAAGATTCAAACTTTATAATGAGAAAAATAATATCAACTCATGCCATGAGGTGCTAATCACCTCATGACCTAACCTTGAAAAACTACTCACTCATATCTAGAGAGATAAAAGTAAGCAAAAATCTAGCTAACATATTGAATCAACAAAACTTAAAATAAACTAGAGATTATGATAGATCGGAAACGTAACTACAACTTTAATGAAGGTGAAAATAGCAAAAACTAAATTACTTAAGGCAGAAAATTAAAGTTTACGTAATGGAAAAATGAAGAACACCTAAAACAATTCAAAAAGTAATCCAAATCCTATTCTAGATCTAGAAATACAATAAAATCTACTTTACTCTACTCTATTCCATTCATTCTATTCTATACCCTACTTGTGACATAATGAAGTTTAAATAGTGGCCCTCATTTTGCGCACATAATATCCCAAAGATGCCCTAGAGATCCGCTGCAACTGTTCCTGATTTTCCAAGGAATTTCGGAGGCAATAAAAATAATAAAATTTCATTGAAGTAACTCCAGAGCGACTGTAGTCTTGATACATATACCAAGCGAGCTCAATCTCTGTCCCTGCTATTCCTCTTGTGTTTGACTGCTCCTTCATTGAATCCTGCACCTTCTGGCAAATTGATTGCCGAAGCAACTGATTTACCAGGATACAGACGTATCCGTGAGTGATAAATCACCCAGTAGAATAATCCAACCAAACTACCCCTCCTACTTTACAGCTAGCAGGTAATAAGATAATATTGAATCGAAGAAATCAAACAGAGATTTTACACATAAACCGGTTTGTTACTATCCATTAACCTAAGTGAAATCTAGGATCTTCTCCACAAGATCCTTTCCTCCCATATCCACTAACTATGACCGTGTCATGGAAAATCCCCCCTTGCTTGTCCTGCACACGGGGTCCTAAATGAATACACCTAAATTATGTACTTAGCATGAATTCATTTAAGACCATAGCAGGGGGCGTGAACTACCCTTTGGAACTTTTCATGACGTACCATACGTTAGGGTCGCCACCATACTTAAGACACTAACTATGACCGTGTCATGGGAAATCCCCCCTTGCTGGCCCTGCAAGGGCATGATTACCCTTTGGAACTTTCCATGGCATACCATACGTTAGAGTCATCACAATAACATCATCGGGCCCCGCAGGTAACCCATTTCAATACGGGGCCCAACAGGTCACTCTCACCATTGCAATGGTCCAAATCGAATTCACAATCACACAACTCCAACACTTTACCATTTTCCCATTAACTAAGTATCGTCTATATGAATTCTATTCGCATACCACCCCATGTCTCTAAGGTCCAATCTAGCACATTGATCAAGAATTAGAGCAATATATAATTAATCAAAATGATAATTGAAACAAATAACAAGAGAGACAAATCATGTAACTTTATATGAACGGGCCGTTGCCCTTAGTCTTGCATGGTCAAGAAGTTAATAAATATGTAAGAAAACTTTTATCTAATTATTAAATATAAAAAATAATAATAATAATTTGGTCAAAAGTTAGTAAGCCTAGGCTTATACAAATTTCATTTAGGAAATAGATAGATTAATAACCATAATAAATACAAAAATAGACCATAATATTAGAATAAGTAGCATTACCCTAAAAGGAGTCCTACGGTCCTACGCAACATGTTCGAGTATCAAAAAGTGGGTCCGGAGGGTCGCGAGATTATTTTAAATAAAGACATTACCGTAAATTACAGAAAGTAATATAATTAGGAAATAAATAATTTAATAAGTAAAATATGTTGAGGTTAACAAAATTTTGTCTAGGGAATATAAAGAGTCTAAAAAAATTATTTGGGCATTAATAACATGTTTTATAAGGTCGCAAAGTAATTTAGATTAGAAACTTTGTAAAGAAATAAAGAAATAGATAAATAACATATATATATATATATATATGAAATTAACAAGATATCATCTTTGAAGTGCAAGAAGTCTAGGAAAAATAGTTTGGGTGTCAAAAACATTGTTCAGAAGGTTGCAAAGATTTTTTGTTTGTAAACTTTGAATGAAAATAATAAAAATTTAATAAATAGATATTAAAATAAAAACTTTGAAGTGTGAGGAGTCTAAGAAAAATAGTCCGAGTGTCAAAAATGGGGTTCGGGAGGTCACAAAACGATTTCGAACCAAAACAGTACCTGCCGCAAGGTCTGGCTGGGTTGACCTTACGGCCCGCAAGGTTGGAGGGCCTGGTTCTTGCGGCGGCCGAACCCGAAGGTTGCGGCCGCAAGGTCCGCGACAGATTTCGTTTACTTCGTCTTTTCATCATTGTTTCGATGCATGAGTTTGTTCGGGGCATGTGGTTAAGCATATAAATACTTAATATACTTAGAAGAGGGGTTGGAATAGATTATAATACATTGAATTGGATCGAATTGGTTCAAAAATGAAACTTGAATTTTGGAGAAGAAGACCTCGATTTCTTTGATCGGGGAACCTTGGGACTAAATTGGATGATGTTTGGGGATGCTTGGGGTTGGTGGAAGTGATTGGGACGATCTATTTGGGTTTCGGTTGGTTATTGAACACAAATTCACTTTTCTCTCTCTAAAACTCCATGGATTGGAGCTTTGATTTCTTTTGTTTTTCTCTTCTTCTCTGGTCGGTGGAGTGTGGGAAGTATCGTGGTGTGCTCATGGGTCAATGGGATGGGGTATTTATAGGTGAATTTTGATGGAGTAGGATATGATCAGAGCCAGCTGATAGCATAGGCAGGAGAAGCATGCGCTTCGGGCCCCCAAAAAATGCTAAAAATGAGGACCCTAAAATTCTAGGACTCCTATATATATGTATGTATATATGGCCCAAAATTTTTTTTGCACTAAACCTCTTTTACACAAAATAAGCCTAATTAAAATTGAGGAACTACAAAATAAGCCTCACGACTCAGAAGGGAAGGGAACCGACGACTGTGGACGGAAAATTCTTGAATACAACATACCTTGAGGCCCCTCTTTTGTAATGGTTTTTTTTTTTTATGAAACTTTGTACAGACCAACTTTTGTATGGAAGATATAATGAGGCCTCATTCAAGAGGTTCACTTCCGGTCTCCAAAACTTATAAGCCGGCCCTGGATATGATCGAATTTAATGGAGTTGGATTCATGGAACTAGGTATAGATGAATTTGGCTCAATTTAGGGTCAGGGAGGAAGTAGGAAATGGATATGAATGAATTGAATTCGGATTCATGCTTGGTGATGAAGAAATTTTTTGGTTTGGGGCAAGAGGGATGAATTTTGTTTCTCTTGGAGAGAAAGTAAATGGGGAAGTAATGCTGGAGAGAGAGTGAGCTGTGGGAGGGAGAGAGACTGCAGGAGAGTGAGGTGAGGGAGGTGGGGTGGTATGTGCATGCATGCAAGTGTGTAGGGAAACAAAAAAAAAAAGAGTATGCATGTTTGTAAAATAAGTAATTGCATGTATTAAGGAAAATAATCCTAATAATATTATAAAAAAAAATTGGGTCAAAAATTCTGGTCCTTACAGTTCATCAGTGAGTTCAAAAACAAAATATGTAATTTGTTAGGACCTGGTTTAAAAGGCACTCAACAACCCAGCCCCCCCCCCCTTTCCACGCTTTGTAGTCAAAGGATCCACCTGCAGATATTGGAGCAACAGTTGCAAAGCACAAGTTGACATCACAGATAATTACCTACGGTTGAAACCCAGAGAGCAGAAATCCTTAAGACCAATTCTATAGGTACACTACAACTTACCTCACAAAAATGTTACTTCCTCTGTTTCAAATTGCTGATCCTTTATGGGAATTCCAACTTACATTGATTTCCAGTAATGCCATTATATTTCAACTTTTGAATGAAATCATTGTTATTGGTAAAGGGATTATTTCAGTATTTTGGAAGATTGAATACATTTTGTTTTGACTTTTCAAAGAGGACTAACAATTTAGAACATCCCAAAATAGCATAAGGGACGCGCAATTTGGAACGAAGGTAGTAACAGAGTAACAACAGTAACAACATTGTACCTCATCAAAGAAAAGTATGCACGGAGAACACGTCCTTGCATGACTGAATATCGTTCTTACTGCCGACTCACTTTCTCCAATGTATTTGTTCAGGAGTTCAGGGCCCTTTGATTGGTAAACAACTTTAAGAACATACGGTTGAATTCATCGGGGGAAAAATATTGGACACTCAAAACAAAGTTAAAAACCTTGATATGTATGAAATTGGCTCTTGCCTCATTAGCAACAGCCTTAGCAATCAATGTCTTGCCACAGCCTGGAGGTCCATACAGTAAAAATCCTATCTCCAAATCTACCCCAAATTCCTGATCATAACAGAAAGATTATCTCCTAAGTTGCAATGTCCAAACCATATAAAGTTTCCTTGTATTATGCTTGTATGCAAAAGACCTGACTAGATAAACAATAAGCAAAGCATTCTTGTAGATGTACGAAGTGCCCGTGTTAGACAATAGACACTTGGATATAGGAATGGGATATGTCTGCAACATGTCTAGTTGGACACTCATGAGTCACTTATCAATAATAACTAGTAACTCGATTCCGCTTATCCAAACTTTTCTTTTGTATGTGCAATGCTTTATGGTTCGGTGGTTCCAGTGAACAACATTTTATCGAAGAAACCAAGTATACTAACTAAAATGGACAACTCTTAATGTACAACTCTGTCCTCGTGCCCTTAGTCATGGAGCTTAGTGTGGGCAGCGTGCCTGGAAAATAGGGGCGGATCGATGAGCGCGCTTTTTTGGCAGACGAGCGCTCAATTTAGAGTCGCCACTTGGGTTTGAAGGTCCGACACCCAAGGAACCGAACTTGAAACGCTTGCTGTGCTGTTTGATTTTTGAAAAAAAGGTGAAGGCACCGGTCCGTCATAACCATATCTGGGTTCGGGAGCCAGGTTATGAGAGAAGAAGGGTTTTAAGGCACCCCTCTCGCCCAATCTGGAGATCGGTCTCTACTTAGGCATTTGCGAAAACATTTGCGATTCTGTTTGATTAATAAATTCTTTAGTCAATTAGGGCTGGGAAACAGTTTGATGGGGATTAAAACTGTAACAATTCGCAGGATGTGATAGATAGCATTGATGAATAGTTAGTATAGGATGAGAACAGACTACTGTGGAAGTTTAAACAAACTGGGAAGCCCCTGTTTTGGAGTGACGTACGCAGGTGGAAACCAGCATGCACTGAACAAGTCACCGCATGCTGTTCACGCTTGTGCGCGCAACTCCAAGACACGCGCGCACCAGTGAGCTCAAACCCATAGCTCTTATTCTCAAACCCTCTGGGCTCTGGAAGGACCAGTGCACACCCAGGACAAACCAAGTAGTTATAAGCAGTTGATAGGCAGTTCTAAGCAGTTTAACGGCTGAAAATGCCCTACAAATTAACAAAACACCCCATAAATAGTGTGGAAAAAAAATAATGGCCTAAAGCCAAGCTACCCGTGCAAGGCCACTCACTGGTCAGAAGCAGACTATCGCGTGACTATGGCACTCCGTTTCGCGATGGTGCGCTCTGGCTCGCGATGGTGCGCTCTGGCGCGCGATGGTCTGAGCCTTTTAACCAGTGTGTGGTTTACACATTTCTGGGTTTTGAAACATATTCAGAAAGGTCCCAGTGGTACTTCATAACATTAGAAATGCAAATTAAACTACAGCTAACAATTCTAACAAAGGAAATCAGTAAATTGGTTGTTAACATACTTAACAGTGATCTATATGTAAATAAATACACGAAAATAGCAAGACACCAATCCCCACGAGGACCATCGCGCGCAGACTGGAACAGTCGCGCGCGTGAGTGGCTCTATCGCGCGCTGGTTCTTACCACAACGGTTTTTGAAACCTTGCCAGCTTTAGGACTAGGACTGGTATTGATTACCAGCCTTGGCCCTGCCAGCCCCCCTAAGGGATCAGAATAGAAAACAGAACAAAGGTAAGCTAGACCTTTGGTTTTTGAGTTTGAAAGGTGTTTGAGCTTGTAAAATGAGTGTATGAAAATGGCTAGAGTGATGAAGTATCAAGTGTGTTAGGGTTTGTGTGGCATTGTACTTGATTTTTGGTAACCCTTTGAAAGAGCAACAATGGGGGTATAAATAGGGAAAGGGAGATGAATCTGGTTGGTGCCAGGAGAGGAGCTCAGCCAGTCCACGAGGCTGGCGGAGGTTGCATTGGTGGCCAAGTTTCCTCCTCAAGAAAAGTTGGTGGCAGGTTGGATCGTCGCGCGATGGAGTCAGCCTGTCGCGCGATGGTGGGCGCGCGATGGTCAACGGTCAAACTTTGACTATTGACCACCACCTGGCAGTTTGACCGTCGCGCGAAAGTCTGGGAGCAACGCGCGTTAGTAAGGTTTTTGGCCTTTTGAAGTGGCTTAGGATCAGGTTAGTTTCAAGGGTTTTGCAAATATTCAAAGCTCAAACACTTATCATTCCCGGGGTGTTCTTGATCCGTTTCATCATTGAGGAATTAAAAATAGTAAGTAAACTAATCTGGAAGTCCAGATTGGAGTGTCACATTTAGATGAATGAATGGGCTGTGCAAGAATTTTTTTAGTTACAAGACTCTATACACATTTTGTACAAACTTGACTTACTTTGTAATGCATTCAGATGTAATAATTACCTCATAATCCTCAGGATATTTATTATGGTTTGTTAAGGTTTTCACAAGCTTCATCGTTCCTGATAGCAATTAAATCCACGGTGACATCTATAGGCTTCTTCCTAGAAAGAGCTTTCCAGATTAGCCCTCGCTAATCTGAACTAGGCAGAGGAACATATAGGAGTTTTCCAAACCTTCCGGGACGTAAGACAGCACGGTCCATCACCTCAGGTCTGTTAAATATATTGGTAAGATCGGAGATTAATAAGTTGGCGGACGAAGATGGCAAATAGCGCCCACCATAGGAAACTTTAAGAGAGAGAACTGAGATCACCTATTTGTAACGCCAATGACAAACACCTCGTCGCTGATTTGCACCATCTAGCTCAATCAGTAACTGCAAGAACAAGAAACGAACTAATTTTCACTTTATACCAGTGACTTAATGAAAACCCCATTAGAAGATAAAAAATCTCCTACACCCCTCTTGTTTATTTTTTGTTTTATGCAATCTCCTATAAATCTCCTTTGCCATTTTTTTTGTGTGGCTTTTTGTCAGTATTTTGTAAAAGTAAACAACTCTCTTTACAAGGATAAAGGTGCATGACCCATGTATGGTATCATTAGTAGTTGGCATATAAAAACATTCAGTTCAAGGTATATAAATATGCTTAAAAACACGTTTCTTTAAGATACACATACTACTGCTTTTTCAAATTGCTTCGGCGCACTCCACTTGGGACTGCACCAAGCAAAACGATTCCACTATTTCCTGAAGCAAGACCAAACTATAATGCCCAGAGAATTGAATAAATTAAACCAACTATGAAACAAATAGGAGATCGATTATTTACCCAGAATTAAAAGAAGTAGATTGATTTGTTTGGTTCTTTGGTTGCAACAATTGTCCAGAATTCTTAAAAGAGATAAAAAGTAGCATGCAACTGTTCATCAGTGAGTTCAGAAACTGAATATGTAATTTGTTAGGACCTGGTTCAAAAGGCGCTCAACAACCCAGCCCCCCTCCTTTCCACGCTTTGTAGTCAAAGCAGCCACCTACAGATATTGGAGCACAAGTTAACATCACGGATAATTACCTACGGTTGAAACCCAGTGAGCAAAATTCTTAAGACCAATTCTATAGGTGCACTACAACTTACCTCACAAAAATGTTACTCCCTCTGTTCTAAATTGCTGATCCTTTATGGGAATTCCAACTTACATTGATTTTCAATAATGCCCTTATATTTCAACTTTTGAATGAAATCATTGTTATTGGTAAAGGGATTATTTTAGTATTTTGGAAGATTGATGATAAACACCCGATAATGCAATGTAGGGTGCGCTAGTTATCTAGTTTTAGTTAATTTTATCGTTTAATTAGTTGTTTTTAATTGCCTTTGCTCGTAAGGTATTTGAGTTCCGTGTTGTAGGAAAAACCATTTAATTCAGGAGTTTTAAAGACCAAAGCTTGTCAAGACACGCAAGGTTCAAAAGTGACCAAGAATGGAATCATCGGAATCCAAGCCAAAGCGTTCAAGGACCCGAAGGTAACTCGTTGGCTCGAGAAGGACAAGTCAAAGATCAAGATCAAGGGCTGGGCTTAAGCCAATCTGTATCGATACTATGCAAAAGTTTCAATCGGTACCGAGATCATCATGCGATTGCCCCTAATTGCTTCGGTATTGGTACCACTTATTTTTGCCTATCGGTACCGAGCTCTTATCTCAGCCACTTAAGGCCTTTGCTATCGGTACCAAGGACTTCAGGGGGATCTTTTGAGCACATTTTGGGATATTCTGTGTGCGTACCTTGGAGAATATAAAAGGCATGATGCCACATTGTACAAACAACTTTTTGCATAATTTAGATCTAGCCTAGATTTACTTGCTTTTTGAATTGTTCTTAATTGTTCTTTATTTTCCAGTACTTTAAATTTAATTTTCTGCTTTAGTTAACTAGTTTTTGCTATTATAGTCTTCATTAAAGTTGTAACCGCTACTCTGATCAATCGTTTAATTTAATTTTCTTCTAGCGTTGTTATTTCAATTATGCTAAGTAGATTTTTGCTTGCTCTTATCTTCATTGATATGTGTGAGTAGTTTTCCAAGGTTAAGTCATGGAGTGATTAGCACCTCATGGCTCGAGTAAAATTGTATTTTTCACCATAAAGTTTAAACCTTTGGTTCGAAAATTGATGTGGGGTTCGGGTTTATTTGTCAAATTGCTAAGGTGTTAACCTCCTTGATCATGTGTATGTAAGAGCATTGCCTACTTATCACACATGATGCTTAGAGCTCTGTCGCTCGAGGTGTTTGCTAAATAAATTCGAGAGCTAGCTTGATAATCGAACCATTCTATCTTCCGGATTAAGAACCTTAGTTGAGTATCTTAAACCGCGTAATTGGGTGAGAAATGTATCTTTATTCGAGTCATGAGTGTTAGTAATTCTTAGACCTAACCTACTTTTTATCTAGTTTATTCGCTTTTAATTTAGCCGTTTTACTTTCCACCGCAGATGTAAAATAAAGTTGGCTGCCTAAAAGCCGAAAACCTTGCTTACTTCTACAAATCCATCAAAGCTGTACTAATTATTCCCGTGAGTACGATCCCGGTTTTTTGGATTATTATGCTTCAAATGACGTATTAAGCCCTACGCTTGGGGCATTATTCCTTATATCGGAGCGAACGAAGCAATTGAATACATTTTGTTTTGACTTTTCAAAGAGGACTAACAATTTAGAACATTCCAAAATAGCATAAGGGACGTACAATTTGGAACGGAGGTAGTAACAGAGTAACAACAGTAACAGCAATGTACCTCTTCAAAGAAAAGTATGCACGGAGAACACATCCTTGCACGACTGAATATTGTCCTTATTGCCGACTCACTTTCTCCAATGTATTTGTTCAGGAGTTCAGGGCCCTTTGATTGGTAAACAACTTTAAGAACATACGCGGTTGAAATCATCAGGGGAAAAAATATTGGACACTCAAAACAAAGTTACAAATCTTGATATGTATGAAATTGGCTCATGCCTCATTAGCAACAGCCTTAGCAATCAATGTCTTGCCACAGCCTGGAGGTCCATACAGCAAAAATCCTATCTCCAAATCTACCCCAAATTCCTGATCATAACAGAAAGAACATTTCCTAAGTTGCAATGTCCAAACCATATAAAGTTTCCTTGTATTATGCTTGTATGCAAAAGACCTAACTAGATAAACAATAAGCAAAGCATTCTTGTAGATGTACGAAGTGCCCGTGTTAGACAATAGACACTTGGGTATAGGAATAAGATATGTCTGCAACATGTCGTGCAATGCTTTATGGTTCGGTTGTTCCAGTGAACAACATTTTATCGAAGAAACCAAGTATACTAACTAGAATGGACAACTCTTAATGTACAACTCTGTCCTCGAGCCCTTAGCCATGGAGCTTAGATGAATGAATGGGTTGTGCAAGAAAATAATATAGTTACAAGACTCTATACACATTTTGTACAAACTTGACTTACTTCGTAATGCATTCAGATGTAATAATTACCTCATAATCCTCAGGATATTTTATGCGCCTAACTATATAAGGGTAAAACTCCTGCCTTTTTAGCAAATGAAGCCCTCCAACATCTTCCCATTTTACACTTGGAATGGCAGAAAACCCTTCTATTCTTGAGGAAGGTTGAACCAATTTAACTGCTTCCTGCAGATAAGTTAGTTTTGATGATCAGCACCACCATATCTCAGTAAATAAAGGAAAAACAGTTTTAATCGAGACTCTTGAAAAGACAATAATTTTCGTAAAGGCAACAGAATCAGCAGTCAAACCCGGATTTCAGATATAAAGTCGTTGCAAACTTAGTCATCATTAAACCATTATAAATGCATAAACCAAAACCATTACAAAAGCATCACGCAATTCGGCCTGTCCAGCTACATGCACATTCAGATTGAGGAGTTGAACCATGGAAGTAGACAAAGGAACTTCAAAATCATTGAACGTAAGAAGTGGCAAACAACTAGGTTGTTCAACCATCAGGAAAAATTGAAGATGCTAAGTGCAAAGGATGATTTTCGACAAACAATTGAGTCAAAGTACTTCTCCAAAGGTACATAGGCTTTCATCTCCAGATACCTCAAAATCAGCCATAGTGATGCTTAGACTTTCAATCTCTTCAGGCAGCCATGGATTCCTCCACCAGTCTTCAGTATGATCCCCACCCTGAGGTTCTCTGTATAGCTCAGACTTTCTTCTGTCGATGATTCTCTTCAAAGCAAGGTTGCCAGCTTTATCAGCTAGAGCTGACAAGTCAGCTCCAACGAACCCTGGTGTGAACCTGGCTATCTTCATAAGATCAAAAGTACCCTCAAGGAAATTCCGACGTACCAAAAAAAGAAAAGAAAAGAAGCACCCTCAAATAAATATGGGAGCCTTAATCAACTATTTTTCTAATTTATTGATCCATCTCAATATTTAGTTTTCCTTTCCTGCCAAGATAATTTAGACAAAACTTTTATATATTACATATCATTCCTAATTTTCTATGATTATAAATTTATTATACACAAAAAGCAAATAGAATCACCAGATCAGTCAACTTCAATAGCCCAATTCCTAAATTTCTATACATGAAACCAATTTCAGTATTTTATTTTCTTAGTTTAAGACTTGAGGCAATTATCGGAATTCTACAATTAGTTGGTTGATTTTATTGTGTTTTAGTCATTTGAATGGAATTGATTTTAATATAAGTTTTCTTTTCATTTATCTTCGTAATTTTAAATATTTTTTTGAAGACGATAGCTTAGTTTAAGGCAAACTGTGGTTTCAAACCGAAATCGAACCGTATTTTAATAGTTTGGATTGATTTGGTTTTATGCCGGGTTGGTTTGGTTCCCCAAATTCGTAATCCGTAGGAATTGATTTGGTTCTTAGTTTACTATAAAACCAATTGAACCATGCTCAATGTGAGAAGTGAAGAAAAGGAAATTAAATTTTATTAATATAAAGACAGAAAAATGTGAAAAAATACTCCATGTCTGTCATTTTCTCTTCTTTTTCCTCTCAAACCAAAAAGATATATATTTTTTCCTTTTCTTTCTATATGAGTTCAAAATCGGCCCTAAAGACTAGTAGTGTACTATAATCGACCAGAATCGGAAACCCCCAACCCCCCATAATCGAACGCGCTCGGCAACGACAAAGAACAGGTACCCCTCTCTCTCTCTCTCTCTCTCTCTCTCTCTCTCTCTCTCTCTCTCTCTCTCTCTCTCGTGTAGATGCTTGAAACATGATTCTACTAAGTTAAAGTATCAACATCTAGGGGCAGGCCTTTGAGTATTTTTTTGGTGGCCGGTTGCTAGGCTTTTGCCCAGAGCCGGACGTCGTTGGAAGTAACTGTTCAATTCAAATTTAGGGTTTTTTCACGCATAGTACAAAATTTCGTTAAGCAAATAAATTATGAGTATGTGGTGTTGTGTTGGATGTCCAAATATTTGGAATGGAGTTGGATTAACCTTGTACTTTTTTACCAATACAAAAGATGCTAGCAACCGCCTTAAGGGCGGTAGTTAATAGGGAGAGAAGGGCATCAATATCTGAACAATGTCAGTGGCGGACGCATTTTTTGTGTCTAGACCCAATCACATGTATTTTCATATTGATAATAAAAAAAATATTTTGTAAGTATATATTGCTACTTGCGAGGTCCGAAGAAGAGATGATATTATGTGTATGTGCGCAACTATTGAAGTTGAGTGATCTGGTGATTGATAACTTGAAATTTTGGGAATTTTTACCCCCCACGTATAGAAATTTTAAGAAATTTCTACTAGGATACTGAAATGTTGGATTAACTCTTGTTGTCACAGTTTATCGAAGCTTGTTGAGGTCTTATTCAACCATGATTTACACGGCGATCGACACCTTCTACCTAACTGATGAGCAGCTGCAGGATTCACCTTCAAGGAAAGATGGCATAGACGAAACAACCGAGACAACCCTCAGGATTTACGGTTGCGACCTCATCCAGGAAAGCGGCATTTTACTAAGACTGTATCCTTTTTATTGGTGGTGTTGTCGTTGTTGTTATTGCTGCTGTTTTTATTTATTGGTGCTGTTTTTATTTAGGTCCTCAGGGTAGTCTTATGCTCTTAGAAGTTCAAAAGACCAAAAAGAAAAAAGTGCATTGCTCTCATGCTTGTCCGCAAAGTCAGTTATTCGCCTTTCATATACAAGTATCACTTAACATTAGACTTGTCGATAATTTCTTGGTTGTGTTACTAGAACTTGCCCAAATCCACAACCAGGTGCTTTTGAAACGGCATTAATGCAGTGCGTTATGTCCTTACCAATATTTGGGTGGTGTTTTCCTTTAATCTTATGCTCTACAGACCTCAAGCTGTAATGGCAACTGGTCAGGTTCTGTTTCATCGCTTTTCAGGTTCTGTTTCATCGCTTTTACTGCAAGAAATCATTTGTTCGCTTTAATGTGAAGGTGTAGTTCTATTTTCTTTGGTTGCCCGATTTTTATTTGAAACAACAGTTTATGTAGATGCTTTCTGTTGTCGAATCTGATTTTATTTGCTCACAGAGAGTTGCTGCTAGTTGTGTTTGGCTTGCATCAAAGCTTGAGGAAAGTCCTAGAAAAGCCAGACAGGTACTCATTGTTTTCCACAGAATGGAGTGTAGGAGGGAGAACTTACCGGTAGAGCATTTGGATCCTTTTTCCAAGGTTAGCTTTGCTTCTGATTGTACTAGGTCATTGACTGATTTATGTACACACAAAACATGGATCTGCTTGGTTATTTAGTAACACAGTAACTACTCAATGGGAATTCAATTCCTCTTTTTCTCTTTCTTTTCCTTTGTTTTGGTGATGATTCGAATACTTTAATTAGACTTACTCGCAAAGCTTGTGTGTGGCCCGCGATCCTCGACTTGTGTTTCCCCTCCGCCTGCCGAGGGGCTGCTTAGCCTTCTATTCCTCACCTGCACAGTGAACACACGTCTAAGACCTGGCCGGGGTTGCTCGGCAAAGCCCTCCGGCGCGAGGATAATTATGTGTTTTGAGAGAGGAAAGAGACTAGGGTTTTTTGTAGGGTTCAGTGCGTGTACCTCTCTAGGGTTACTCCTTTAGCATTTATAGAGCCTCCTTGACTTGCTCCCCAAGCACGGGCATGTGCCTTGCACGGGTTAGGTGACGTTTCCTCGACGTCCCTGAGCAGATCTGGTAACCGTTTCGTGCGTGAGCTGGCAGCCTCCACTTGCTCTCGTCGTTATCCTTTGGCGTAACCGCTTCAGCACGTGGAAAGTCATGTGTTGCTTCAGTCAGCTGAGCCCCAAGCCATGGCCAAGCCTGCCTTGTCGACGTACTTGGGTAACCCGCCATCGGAGATGCCTCTCCGGAGGTGGCCAAGCCTATAAAGTCGTTCCCTCGTAAACGGCTGATGAGCGGAGTTGGCACTGCTAGCCACCTCTCCTTCTGCCGAAGCCAAGCCTGACGTCTTCGTATGGCAAAGAGTCCCGACCTTGTCCCAGGTTTCAGTCTCTTTTATCAACACTCTCGGACCGTTGGGTTCGGTCTGCTACAACCTGATGTCTATTTTCTAAAATCAAGTTGTAATCTTTGGTTTGGGTCTTGCCTATTGACAGAAATATGCAGAGTTGAAGATGGACCTGAATAGAACAGAGAGGCATCTATTGAAGGAGATGGGTTTCATCTGCCATGTTGAACATCCTCATAAATTTATATCGAACTATCTTGCAGTCCTAGAGACACCCCCAGAACTGAGACAAGAAGCTTGGAATCTTGCAAACGACAGGTAAGTTTCTGCATATATTTTAGAATTTAGAGTTAGATACTTCAATTGGTGCCCGTAATTTGAAAGCTTAGCATGTTTTTTGACGATTCAATGGTGTAAGCCCTTCGTATATTAAAGACTAGATAACCTACGGTTCATACTTTAGTTTATGTATGAGCAAAGCTCCGACATTGGTTTAGTAACACTTTATATTTGCTTGCTTGCTAACTTATAGATTTTTTAGAGAGAGCAAAAGAAATGTCCATTTGTTTTGGTGAGGTGACTGTTTTCATGGAGAGAGGCTCATGCTTACGTGTAGCGGTTGCTTGAAACTGCACAGAGTAAAAGCTTAATGGCTGTTTGCTAAATTGAAATCTACGCAGCAAATTTTAGTGCCAGGACTTGAACTGTCGCTCCCGGGTCGAAGAATCAAGTCCGTGAAGGCAAACAGATGATAATAGATAACCAAATGTTCCACAGTGGGTAACATGGGGTCCACACTTTTGTAAGTTGTGTCTAACATCTAACATTCTACTCAGCAAATATTCTATGCAAATGTCAACACCTTTGGAGAAGGCGTCAACACTTTTGGTCAGAGCCAAAAATCAACACTACATAGTTTGCACTACAAATGAGCATAGTTGTTAAAGGCAGGCGCAGGGTTAGCGCCTTGACCAAGCCCAGGCAAGGCGCCTTCAATGATGCACAGCCAAGGCGCGCCTAGGCAAGAAAGGCGAGAAAAGGCGCGCCTCTTTTAATTTCAAACATAGCCATAGGATCAAAGCTAGGTTAAACATATTACCTTCAATCCTTCGGGCTTGACTTCAGTTGATGGTAAATCTCTCCTCTCGATCACCAGAAACGAAAATAGCACAGGTATCATCTCGTCATGAGTCGATCTTCTCTATCCTTTCTCTCTCCTCTCCTCTCCTCTATTCTCTTTCGATCAGTCGATCTTCTCTCTTCGCGTATATAGTCGACATATTTATACTAAATATGAAAACAAAAAGTTTTTTTTTTAAAGTGTTTTCAAACAAAAATAGGTGTGTGTGTATGTTTGTGTGTAGATAAGATTATAATGCATATGAAAATGAAAAAGCATTTTTTTAATGTTTTTCAGAAACAGAAAACTTTGTATGTTTATTTATTTATTTATTTATTTTTGTGTATTAGGCTATATATTATTGGTGTATGCTATTTTTGCCTATTTTTTTTCTCCTAGGTGCGCCTCGCCTTGAGCCTCTTGCCTAGGCCCCAACAGATCTTCGTGCCTCAGTGCACCTCTCGCCCTTAACAAGAAATCAAGTCCAATGGTCTTGAAATTTCGTAGAAATATACAACTACGAGTTTACTTTATGAACATGGAATTACGAAAAGGAAGGTGCCTAGACCCATATTTGTATCCAAAGAGTGAAGAGTCTAATCTAGACCTATTTTCGACCTAAAAGTCATCCCCTGCAATTTGAATCCAAACGAAGCCCTTAATATTCGAGAAAAAGCTACATAAAGGCTCATCTATAATGTACATTCTAGAAATTTCAAAAATATTAAGTTGAACTTCAAGCAACCATGTGATTACAACGTAGGGCCAAATTTGAGAATGACATGTAGTGTCCATAAGTAAGCTTAAAGCTTACAAAACAATTAAAGAACCCAGAACAGAGAGTTGAAAACAGGGTCAACTTGTTAGACTTGTCTTAAAATGCTTCCACAAGTTGGCTTCCAAGCCCTGCAACATTTCCAAATCAAGCTTCAATGCATCTAGATTTGCATATCCAAAAACACATTTGTAAGTAGATACTCGTTAAGCCTTCAAAAAGTTATCAGAATTAGGGATTGACTTCCTCAAGCCCAAGGGTCATTTTAACACCTGTAAAAGTTTGGATTCCAACAACACGAGTCTAAACTCGATAGGAATTAAGATAAGGATGCGAACAAGAAATTTGCATTGCAAATTTTCTCTGATTTGCATTGAGGCGCCTCATGCCTATATAGTAGATTTGAGAAATGAACTCAATCGCAATATCTCAAATCCATGTTTCCAACTCATATTTCAAATCCTAACATGATTAGAGCAAGTTTTACTTGAATTTGGAGTGAACATTGGTGTTTTATGCATCTATATAATCCCTCTATCCTAAGCTTTGGTCTATCTTTGGGGAATCCTAGTATTTAAGGATCCATAATAATTGCATTTTAAAAGTTGCAAGTTTTTTAGAATGGCCTTTTGGAAATCTTGGATCACATTCAACAATCAATGCACATAACACATAATAGCATATTTGACACCCTTCACGACAGTGATCTCATAAATTTCAATGCTATACCCTTCACTTTCCTCAATGGTTTGTCATTTGGAGTCTTGGAGGTTGATGCATCATGAAGCTTGCTGACATTGTTAATCAAGTGATTTTCGTAGATTGGCAAGAATTGAATCAAATGCAAGGAACTGAACTTTGTTGAGTCCTTATTGGATTGCTTTCACCAATGTCCCAAAAGTCGGCTACGCGCTAGGCGGCCACCCAACCCCTGGATATTAGGGTCTAGGCATTGATTTGGCATTTTGTACATTATTCGAGAACTAGTTGGGGATTAATCGACTAGGCAGCGATTAGTGGGCTAGTAGGTGGGTTTATTTCGTAATGTTTAAAAGCTTTATGGTTAAATGTGTAATATTGAAAAAGATAGGGAGTCAAGTTTTATTTAAATGAAACCCAAATATGTTTCACATAGTGATATACGTAATTTGTTCGCCTCTCTGTTTTAAATATGAACAATTCAAACCCTAGTCCCTAAATCAGTTAATCATTCGTGTGTGTTTGTGTATGTACTTAATTTCATTTTGTTTTTGAACTTTGAACATCGAACTTCGGATTTGTCTATTTGACTAGTTATTTGTTACTAATCATTTTAGGTTGCTACTTTAGTCTTAATTCTTTTTTTCCTAGTCTTATGTCATTTCTTACTCGAACTTTGGGGAAAGTGTGGAGATTTTAAAAAATACATCCATTGAAAATAGATATAGTTACTTGATATATAATTATCTGTACCAGTAATTCTATGAAAACCTGCCTGAATAGAACCATATCTCTAAATTACATCCATTGAAACACGGTTGTTACTTGATTGTTCTAAATTTGAGAGTTTTTTCTATAGTCCAATATTTTCTTTCATTTTTCTTTTTTTGAGCAGTTTGCGCACGACATTATGTGTGTGGTTCAAGAGTGAAGTTGTGGCCTGTGGGGTTGTATATGCTGCTGCCAGGAGATTCCAAGTGCCACTCCCTGAGAATCCCCCATGGTGGAAGGCTTTTGATGCAGACAAATCTGGTATTAATGAAGTCTGCAGAGTTCTGGCCCATCTGTATAGCCTTCCTAAGGCTAAATACATACCTGTCTGTAAGGATGGGGAATCATTTACGACATCTAATAAATCATGGGATTCACCATCTCAGCCAGTTCCAAAGGTAAGCTCTCTCTCTTTCAAAAAATTCCAGTAACCCTGCAGTGGTGAATGTGTGAAAAGTGCATGATGTGTGAAATATATACCGAAATTAGTTGGATGTGCATTAGTATTCGTAAGATGTGTATTGAACATCTAATTTCTTGGAACTATGTGTATTACCTGATATTCAAATAAATGAATGCTAAGCGTGCTTGAAGGGGGAGGAAACAATAAAGTTTAAGAAAATTACATTCTGTGGCGGCGTGATTCCATTAGCTATTTTTCTTACAGCTGCATAGTTACTTGTTATGAAGCACCAATACTCTTACATGCGACGCGCTGGAGACACGTATGGGACACGTTAGGTGTCCATAATTATAATATTCTTTGACGGGACACTCCGGGGATGCATATGGGGACACGGCATAGTGATTTTTATAAACTTCAAAAGCTTTTCCAGCGTAAGATATTCTATAACTTCATAAGTGTAATATAAAACATGTGTATGTGTATAGGCATACAACACTGGTTGATAATGCATGTCCAAAGCTAAATATTTAGTGGTTACTATGTATGTCTGCATATCACAAGAATTTTAGAAAAATAAACATCATGTCCCCTGCGGTGTCTGTGTCCCCATTTTTTGGATTTGTCATGTCTCGTATCCATGTTTGTGTCCCCCACCATGTTTGTGTCCGTATCCATGCTACATAGGTTACTTGCCACGCTACTCAGCTCTCGCTGTAAGAAAATGGGGATCAAAGAAAGTTTGGTTTGTAATTGAAGTTTTTACCTCATTCTTCTCTTGTTTAGGAAGGTTCGCTGAGTGACCCACCTGCAAATACTGATGTCGGTACTCCCAAGACAGCTCTGGCTACAACTAATCTGGAATCTGGCGGGTCCAAGGGTGCAATTATAAAAGCGGCACTTGACAAGTTGAAAGCGTCTAAGAAGAGTGGCGATGATTCTGAAAGCGTGCCTATTGGGGGAGAGGCAAGAGAAGAGCCTGTGCCGAAATCAAAGTCTGAGCATAGGACAGAAGCAACTGGGGAGCGGAACAAGGAGAGGGATAGGGAAAAGGAAAGGGACAGGGACAGAGACAGGGAGAGGGAAAAGGAGAGACTAAAGGTCAGGGAACGTGATAGAGGAAGGGATTCTGATAGGGAACGAGAGCGAGATGATTCTGAAAGGAACAGAGACAAAGTCAAGGAAAGAGGTTACCGCTCCAAGGACAAAGGAAAGGACTCAGGTTTGTTATCGATTTTTGTCAGCTATCGCCAATCACTGTAGTTATAATTCTATGGAGGTTCTTGTGGTGCAATCATTTTACTTTCTTATAGGTCGCATTCGCTTGTCTGATGGAAGCATTGGATTGGACTATAAATCAAACGGGACCATAAATCCCACATTTGATTGTAACTTTTATGGCTAGGATTAATAATCCATCAGCTATTATATTTTCACAAACCATTATTTAGCCCATCATTACTGATCCTCTAGGACTAGTTATCCTATGAGTTTACATATCATTTCACTATCAGTCCAGTCATACAAACAGGGTCCTAATGTAACTTGTGTATCTGATCTGTCTTTTTTATAATTCAGGAGGGCATTCAGACAAATCAAAGCATCATTCATCTCGAGGTTAGTACTTAATTTTGATTAAATCTTTGACTGAGCAAGTATGTTTAGTTAAAATATTTTAAGCACTGAGTTCCAGCTTCTGCAGATCGCGAATACCATGGTTCGTCTTATTCAAGGGAGAAGGATCGTCACAGACATCATTAATAAGCTTGAAACCTGATTTCGAGGTGTGCCTCTTTACCGTTTCATAATGCTGTTGTATATGATGTAGTTTGCTGAAGTTCTAAGTCCATTTTAATGGAAATTGAGCATTGGAAACTTCTGTTGAGTAACAAGTCATTCTGTTAAAGCTTGATACCTGGTTTTATTTGAGTAATTTTGTTTTGGCATTTACCATTCTCAAAAAGAATGACGGGCGCATGGATCCCTATCTGTCAGTGGAGTCTCCCTGATTCTCCTTTTCTTCAATGGAAACTGTTGTTGGATATACGTGGATTTGTAATTTAAATTGGATTTCTGTTTTATCTGCTTTTTGGCTATATGACAAAAGTCGAATTGCACTATTCTTTTGGTTGTCAATCTAATCCAAAAGCTATTAGAGAAATCAACATGTTCAGTCTCAGTATGCCGATCTACTGGGTTATTTCCAGGTGCCGATATAAGTGTTCTGTACTGATTGGATTTGATTTGATGAATTGATATGAATAGGAGAATGGTGAGAAATTACAACTAGTACTTCCATAGTCAGATCTGTCCCTTGTTTGCTGATCAAGAGGACTTGCAATGGAATTTGGTCACACTCAATTTTGCAGAGTAGATGATTTTCTGTTTTAAGTTGTGGACTGGCTTGATATGATGAACATTAGTACCAGAATCTTGGAAGTTTACAACTAATGCACAGTTTTCCAAATCTGTGCGGTTGTCAGTTGAATATTTTTGCTGACCAGTTGAGGACTAGAAAAAGAAATGCAGGATATGTTTTTTGGGCTTGAAATTTGGTCACTCAATTTTGCAAAAAAGGGTTTGTAATGGCATACTCTATTGTTCCATAACATATTGGTTTGTATTAGTGGTCTATGATATGTACTGCTCTCAGATACTTTTAACAATTCCGCAGGAGGAAATGTAAAAACTTAACTAGTACTCTCCCATGAGTTTTTCGTCGTATATATGGGGATGTAATTGAAGGGGCCTGTGGAAAAGGATACGCTTGGGGTTTCAAAACACATTCCCTCCTCGATTCCCATATGATTTGTGGGGTGTGGGTGTGTGTTCGATCGGCTGTGGGGTGTGAGAGTTGGAGTAGCAGTTTCATCAAACTGCTTAAAATGGTGGTACGTTAAACGTTTGATGGGAAGTCCGATATGGGACTCAGGAAGTAGGGAGGAAGCTAGCTTTGGAAAGGTATTTGGAAGGTGGGAGCTGGTTCGAAGGTTGCATTGCATTCTTTGTGTGGGATGAATCACATGGGGGGCTTTACGCAGGTTTTTGAGTATAGTGGTTAATCTTTTATGTATGTGCAGAAGGATTGAAGAATAGGTTTCACACTTGCTCATCTACCATGAGTTTGTTTGTTGAGGGTTCTTTGGTGCATGGTGCTTGCAGGGTTTAGGTAGTTATTTTAGGAAGAGTGGAAGTGTTTTGTAGGGCTGGAGCAGCGGTACACTTATTGTTATTATTATTTTTATCGGCGAAAGTCAGTATTGTTAGTTGTAGTTAATGGGATGTGAACCCATGTCAAATGCATGGAAGTACAGGTGCTTGTCACTCTGCTACCACTCGCCGCAGTACACTTGATAATCTTTTTGGTTCCTTAAATGCGTAACGTGTGGTATCCTTGTCTTTTTTGTTTTGGGAGCTTGCTATGGTTTTGATCTCCTTTCTTGTGTATGCCTTTTAGCTTGTTTCTTTTTCCGTATCTAATTCTTATCACTGAATTGCATTTGAGCGTGTGATTCTACTTGATCTGCGCTAAAGTTGGGCTTGTAGTTGTCGAATCCCTTTTTCTGCAAACTCCATTTTTGAAACAGAAAATGGGGAATTTGGTGTACAGGTAGAATAGTAACTTTCAATTATATGTGAATAGTAACTTTTAATTATATGTACCACCTAATACGTAGGTGTGTTGTAGATCTGTAATATGAATACTAGGAACAATGTCTTATCGTGTCTGTATTCCCCTTCTTACGCCTATAAAAGGAGGGTTCACCCCATTGTAAAGATCAAGCCAGTTCAAGCTAGAGTTCAGTGTTCTCTAATAATATATCCTGTGTTTTGTGTTCTCTCACTCTCTCAATCCTAACCTATTTTGTGTTTGTACTCACTTCGTGTCTGTTTAATTTTCAATGTTCTCTAATAATATATCTTGTGTCTTGTGTTCTCTCACTCTCTCGATCCTAACCTACTTTGTGTTTGTATCCACTTCGTGTCTGTCCAATTTGATATTGGAGCCAATGTTGTTCATTCTAGCTTAAACCCCTTCTGGAAACTTCTTTTTCTTTTTCAAAATTACTTTAAATATTTTCTACGAAGAAAAAATTGAAGCGTATGCTCTGTGGTTGTCTTTTGAAAGGATCTTCCACATCAGAAATTTCATTAACTACTTTGATTAAAGAATTTTGTATCAGTGGGTTAAAAGTACCTTGAGACTTTTGGCTTTTGAGCGGTGTGCCTCGGTTTATCTATCCTAGTATACATAATTTTATTAATCAAAATTGGTTAAAAGATTTTACATTGAAAAAGAAAAGATTTGTTGTATATAAGGAAACGAAGAACCCAGACTTTTTATCCATAAAAAATGAATCATTTGTTCTCCACCTATTCTTCTGCTACCTCTTTTTTAGTTCCTTCACGATCATCTACCAGTAGAAATTCCTCAATTTCTTCTTCTAATCTTGAGTACTTGTATGAGTTTGAATATCTACCTGATGATAGTAAGGTTCTCTGATCTTCATTTCTTAAACTCATATAATGCATTTGTTAGACCACAAACCTCTGTGGAAAAAACTGTCACCCAACTTTTCTCTACAAAACAATCAACTTCTGTAAAAGAGTATGTCCAAGCCTCTAAGTTTGATCAGTGTTTTATAGCAGCTACAGAGGCTGAACAACTTTTACCCTTGGAAATTTCAGTTGATTTGCCTCGCCTTTGGCAACAATAAGGATTTACTCATCTTCACTTTGGAGCAATCAAACTGACTGTCACTTTTCATGACAAAAAAGGTTTACCCGTTACTTCCAGACTTGCTCCGGTAGACACCAGATTCATACAGTATCAGCACGCATGCATTGCTACTGTCCAAACCACGTTAAATGCTAGAATTGTGATCTTTACCTTTTACCCCAATTTCAACATGCCACTCGCAGATCCTCATATGCTATCGGCTTTGAAAGTGCTAGTTCAAATTGGTGGTGCCTCCCAAATTTCTACCACATATGCAGCAACTATTCACTATCAAATGACCTATCGCCTTCAAAATCATGCCTTTGACATGTTATTACCTTCCTCCACAGATGAAGCCCTTTTTCTAACTATCAACGTCCATCACCAAGGTTTCTGTGTCCATGTTCCACGTCAGATTTTCCGTCCTGAGCTTCTCAAGCTTCTCCTAGAGTCTTGGGTCACAACTTATGAGAAAAACCAACAAAAGCCCATACTAGTTCAATCCTTAAATCCAACTTTCATTCCAAAACTTGATGGTACAGTGGAGATTTCATTCCGAAAAGAAGTCTCTGCCTCATCCTCCGTCCATCCTGTTATTTTTCCTTCGAGAATTGACATGTTTGTAGATAGTTCTCGACCTCACCATTCAATTAAATATTTTCAACCCAGTGGCCTTCCAGTCTTCTATTTCAAAAATTCAGAAACGAGTCATTGTTATTTTGATGCCTATGACTGTGATGAGCGTCTAGAAGACAGTCTTCTAGAAGATGAAGAAGATTTTGAAAATCCATGTCCCGTATGTCATCCATTACCTTCCACTCCTTGTAAATCTCCACCTCCTCCTCAACCTCCATCTGATGATGGTTTTTCGAGTCAACTAAGTGGGTGTTTTATGTTCACTTTATCCTCTCCTTGGACTGAAGTAGATTTTCTTCTTTTGGAATTTCATAATTCTCAAGAAATGACGACCTACCGTCATAAAATTTCAGACCCTACTACCATTCTCCCTGATGGTAGCACCAAAGTAGTGTCAGCAGCAGAAGCAGCAATAAATTGGCAGTTAGCAAATTATTTGGCCCAAAACAAAATTCTTCAGAGAATTGCTAACTCTCAGCAAAATTTTGAGAATGTTGTCCATAAGAAGTTATCATTTTTGGAACTTCTTATCAGAGATTTGCAGCAGAAAATTCAAAATGTTCACCAGGAACTTCTCCAGATGGCATACGCTAACTAATCATTTTCAGCAGCTTTTTACCAAAAGGATACTGAAATGAAGTATCTAAAGAATCAGTTTCATTCACTTCAAGCTCAGCAGTATTTTCAGCAAAAAAGCTCATTTGACATGTTCACATCTTCCTCTCAACAAAGTTTGTTTGGGTATATCCTCAAATGTCTCAACCCTTACCTATAAACCCTACCTCAGAATTTGGTGAGTCAAGCTTCATCTTTGAAAGTTCATCAACTTTCCTTCCTCCACCAAAACTTCCTTTCCCAAAGCCTCAGATAAAACCTATTCAACCTCCAACAATTCCATCCCCACCATCTGCATCTACCTCTATTCCTATTACCTCTACTCCTTTTAAACCATCCGATCCAAATTCAAAGCCACCCCAGTTAATGGTTCAGTCAACTTCTAGCCCTTCCGAAAATCCAATTTTCACTCTCCTACATACCTTAGCCATTATACCAGAAATCCCATCTCTTGAACCAACCATAGAGTTTGATTCGGATACTGAATCCATTGACTCTATGCCGATTCCTCATGTTTTCATTATGAATCCAAAAAATTCTCCAGAGGAACATGTTGAAGATCCTATTATTGAAGAAGGTTCTGAGTTTGATACACCTTCAGAAATTCCAACCTTTGATTCCTTCTCACCTTCCAACATCCATACTCAAGGTTTCTACTTTGATAACATTCCTCCATCAAAATGGCTGGATAAGTTTTATGAGATTCATGCTTGGTGCACTGCTGCTATGCTTTCCCCAAACACTACATTGAGTATTGTCATTACTAAGTGTACAACAAAATTCCTTAGTCGTCTTCGTCAATGGTACTTGGCTCTTGGCGAATACCGACAGCTGCAGCTTAAACAACTGCCAATCCTTAATCAATTCATCTCAGTCTTGCATACTGAGTTTCTTGGCGACCATAACAACACAAAAGAGTTTGTTCGAGAAGAATATCTCAGTATGAAGTGCTGTTCATTCAAAAGAAAAGATCTGGAGACTCATTATGATCGTATGTCTCAGAGATTTTATCTTCTCAACGGCATGGATGATGTCAACCTCAAGCAAGCCTTTCTCAATTCTCTTCCTAAATCATTGGGAAATGAGACAACGAAGTTACTTCAAACTAAAGGATTGACGCTGAATGCAACATCTCTTGGCGGTATTTACCAGCACTCTTTGATTGCCTTGGAAAAACTGTGCAATCACCAGAAATTCCTCAGAACTCTTGAAGAATAGGGAAAACTTCTTGGCAAAGTATGTGACCGGCCAGACCTATCTATAAAGTGCAAAGACAAGAAGTGCATTTACCGTCCTTCCTATCGGAAGTCCAAACACTTTCAAAAATGGAAGTTCCAATCTCCGGGCAAGTTTTCAAAGTTTTCAAAATCTGGCAAGTTCTCACGCTGGAAAAAATGAAAATTTTTCAAGAAGAAGAAGTTCAGAGGACAGCGAAAGTCTGATCACTGCTATATATGCAGAAAGAAAGGGCACTATGCCAAACAGTGTCCAAATAAAGCAGTAAGGGACAAGATGGTGAGCTCTCTGGCTATTATTGATGATAATCTTGAAGATGCCGATGTTGAATCATTATTTTCTATTGATGATAAAGCAACGGCTGAAGCAGTCCTTGGATTTACCTTTGATGACTCTTCATCAGAATCAGATGATTCTTCTGATGATTCTGACTCATTCTCATATGAAATCTAAACATTTGAGTTCTCAAACATTATGATAGCTCAACCCTTAGCTAAGGTCAAAATCTTGCTTGAAAAATATGAGAAACCTATACCAGTTATCGCTTTCTTTGATACTGGTGCAGCAGCCTCTATTCTTAACCCAGCAATCCTCCCCAGATCCTACTGGCAATCGTGTTTTAGACCCTTTACAACAGCCAATGGAGAAACTTTTGTCATCACTCTGATCAGTAAGCCTATTACCATCCAACTTTTTCCACGATACACCATAAAACACCAAGTCTATGGTTCTGATCTCCCAGGAAAAAGATTTATTGTTAGGCTTTGATATTCTCTAAAATCTAAGCAAAGTCTCTTGGCTCAAAAAAGGTTTGAAATACAAAAAACTACCTGTTACCCTGGACCACCCAACCAAATATCTTTTCCATCGAAAAATTTCTCCTCCATCAAAGAAGCCATAATCCAAACTTCCTGTGCTGAATCCCACTCCCAATTCCTCACCAAATGCTCCAACATACTTTGAAAAAATCCAGATTTCTAAAAATGAAGACATCAACCCCACCAAAGCTACCCATCATGGAATGAACCCAGAACACTGTTGGAATATTTAAGTAGTTGTTATGAGTCTTGTCCCACATTGGTTAAACAAGTCTTGTAACAAGTTATCTCTTAATATAAATAATAGTTATTTGTGTTAGGGTTCATTAACACCCTATACACTTTTTCTCATCTCTGACAACATAGTATCAGAGCTTAATCTTAACCTACCACCATAGCCAATCTTAACCTACCACCATAGCCTACCACCATAGCCACTGCCGCCCTACGCCATCCACCATCACCGCTACCTCCGCTATCATCTTGACGCAAAAAAAAAAAACAAAAAAAAAACCCTAAAACGACCTACCCAAACCCTTTGGAATCCTAAAACAACCTACCCACACTCATCAAAACCCTAAAATGACACTGTTCATGCGACTGTTCATCGCAGCACTGTTCACGTCACTGTTCATCGGTACTGTTCACGGATACTGTTCATCAGATAATGTTCACGCGCACTGTTCATTGCGGCATATGTTCACGTCGATCTTGCCATTTTCGATCAGAAACCCCTATTCAATCTGCTTGTCTCTTGGCGATATGATTTAAGGTGATTTTCTGAGATACAATCTGTTCCTCCTTCGTCCTTGGTTGTGCCAAGTTGTTCTCGATGCGGTTTGGTGTTCATGGATGGTCTGCGGTACCGTTTAGTTGTGTTGGTTTAGTGTTTGGTTCAGTATTTGTTTGGTGTTACTGTTGGTATTAGACTTGAGTTTTTTGCACTGGCAACATAGTAGTTCTTGTTGCGGTCTTTCTTGAGTTGATGATTATTTCGTTCGTATTGGAGATTGGTTACTGATTCGTTGTTGGGTGGTTGTTTTCTCGACTTTAATGCTATCGGATCCTGTTTATTGGGGCCGTCATCTTGTCTTGTGAGTTGATGATTGTCATTGCTTGGTGATCTATTTTATTGCTTATTAGTTGTTCGGTAGTTCTTCGTCGGTTGCTAGATTGGTGGGTTGATTATTTATTGGTCGGTAGTTGGTGACATATTTGGTTGGTTGATCTATCGATAGTTGACTAGTTGCCTCTCATTGTATGAGATATTTTTGCAATGAAACCTGATTCTACTTCCGCTGTTTCTGGTGCTTTTCGTTCTTCATTCAGTCGTGGCCGTAGTTGCGGTCGTGATTCTGGGTACAGTGATCGGGTTTTTGACCATGTTTTTGGTGGTCGTGATTCTAGTCATGGTGGTTGTGGCTTTCGTCCTAGGGGCCGCATGTCAGGGGGAGGTGGCCATAGTCAGGCCGTGTTTTCAGACTGTGTACTCATTGTGGGGGAACAAATCATACAGTGGAGTACTGCTATGACCTACATGGTTTTCCTCAGGCTCATCGGGTTACTCATTTTAAAGATGTTCGGCAGGTTACTCACTCTACTGCTATGGTGACTATTTCTGTGGAGGAGTACCAACGCCTTGTGTCACATCAGACAAGTTCCTCCATTGCTACGCTATCTCAGACAGGTTCTTCTAGTGCTTGTATTGCATCTTTCCGTTTTTCTATTCCTTGGGTTATTGATTCTGGTGCATCTGATCATATGACGGGTACTGCCACTATTTTTTCTGACCATCAATCTATTGATAAACCATCTCATGTTACCTTAGCCGATGGGTTTACCATTGATATTATTGGTTTGGGTTCTGTTTCTGTTTCTTCCTCTCTAACTTTGAATTCCGTATTGCATGTTCCTCGTTTTCTATTAAATCTTATGTCTGTCAGTAAACTTACCAAATCTTTAAATTGCTCTGTCACATTCCTTCCCAATGGTTGTGTATTTCAGGATCTCAAGACGGGGCGAAAAATTGGTAGCGGTATTGAACGTGGTGGCCTGTATTACTTTACCGACGATATTCACCCTAGCTCTGTTGCCCTACAGTCTTCGGTGTCACCCTATCAACATCATTGTCGTCTTGGTCATCCATCCTTTCAAAACCTTAAACGGCTAGTACCTTCATGTAGCCGTGTTGATGTTTTGCCATGTGAAATCTGTGAGTTTAGTAAACATCATAGAGTGTCTTTTTATCCTAGGGTTGAGAGTCGTGTGTCTTGTCCTTTTCAATTAGTTCATTCTGATATTTGGGACCCAATGCGTGTCCCTAATGTTTTTGGCTTCCAATATTATGTTATCTTTGTCGATGATTACTCTCGTGTCACGTATCTTTATCTCATGAAAGAAAGGTCAGAGTTGTCTTCTATTTTTAAATCATTTTATACGGAGATCAAAACTCAGTTTGATACTTGCATTCGCATATTTCGTTCTGACAATGCGGGTGAATATTTTCATAATTCTCTTTCTAAGTTTTTTGATGATCATGGTATAATTCACCAATCTTCTTGTGCTCGGACTCCACAACAAAATGGAGTTGCCGAACGCAAGATTAGGCATTTATCAGAGGTTATGCGTGCTCTGCTATTCCAAATGCAAGTTCCTAAGTCTTATTGGAGTTATGTTGTTCTTACAGCATGTTATTTGATCAATCGTATGCCATCTAGAGTCCTAGGCGGTCAAATACCCCATACGGTTTTATTTCCTGGTCGGCCTCTCCACTCATTACCCCTACGAGTGTTCGGGTGCACCTGTTATGTTCATACTCTTGATCCTGACCAGGACAAACTTGATCCACGGTCAATTCGGTGTATTTTCCTGGGATACTCGCGCACTCAGAAAGGGTATAAGTGTTACTCACCGTCTCTACGTCGTCATTTTGTTTGTGTTGATGTCACGTTTAATGAGTCATTACCCTTTTACTCGGGTCACCGTGCTCCAGTTGACCTTCCTGCTGAGACTGAGTCTGTGTTTCCTATTTGCGTACCATCTTTGCCACCCTTGCAGGTGTATGTTCGTCGGCAGAAAGTATTAACAGCCCCACCAGTGCCTTCCGCCGCGCCTCCTCCGTCTCATGATTTAGTTCCACAACCACCGACACCTCCACCACCGCCACCACCACCTCCGCCTCCGCCTCTGCCTCCACCTCCACCTCCACCTCCGCCTTTATCATCACCTGGTCTTTCTATAGCTCTTCGCAAAGGTATTCGGTCTTGCACTTCTCAGCCTATTGATCGTTTTGTGTCTTATGCTCACTTGTCGCCGTCCCTTCGTGCTTTTATTACTTCTATTTCGTCTATTTTTGTTCCTAATACTGTTCGGGAGGCCTTATCTATTTCCGAGTGGCGGACAGCTATGGAGGTTGAGATGTCTGCTCTACATGACAGTGGCACTTGGGAGTTGGTTCCTCTTCCGCTAGGAAAGTCTACTGTTGGTTGTGGGTGGGTCTTTACGGTCAAATATCATCCTGATGGGTCTGTTGAGCGTTACAAAGCTCGTCTTGTTGCTAAGGGATATACTCAGACTTATGGTGTTGATTATGCTGAAACTTTTTCTCCAGTTGCCAAGCTTGGTTCTGTCCGCCTTCTTATCTCCCTTGCAGCCAATCTTGGTTGGCCTTTATTCCAGTTGGATGTTAAAAATGCCTTTCTTCATGGGGATCTCCAGGAGGAAGTTTATATGGAGCAACCACCTGGGTTTGTTGCTCAGGGGGAGCGTAATCAGGTATGTCGTCTTCGCAAAGCACTATATGGTCTTAAGCAGTCTCCTCGGGCCTGGTTTGGCAAGTTCAGTAATGCAGTTTTGAAATTTGGGATGAGTCGCTGTCAGTTTGATCATTCGATTTTCTCTCTCTCATCTGACCGAGGGAAAGTATTATTGATTGTTTATGTGGATGATATTATTATTACGGGCGATGATCAAAAAGGTATTGATGAGTTGAAGGTATTTCTGCAGAGTCAGTTTCATACCAAAGATCTGGGAAGGGTGCGATATTTTTTGGGTATTGAGGTTGCACGATCTAAAGATGGCATTAGTTTATCACAGAGAAAATATGTACTAGATATTCTAGATGAGACTGGTTTATTGGGGTCAAAGCCTGTCGATACTCCTATGGATCCTAATGTCAAACTGTGTGTTGATCAGGGGGAGCAGTTTTCTAGCCCTGACCAATATCGTCGCTTGGTTGGTAAATTGAACAATCTTACTATTACACGTCCAGATATCTCGTTTGCAGTTAGTATTGTGAGTCAGTTTATGTCTGCTCCTCGTTTTCCACATTGGGAGGCCGTTCTTAGAATTGTAAAGTATCTCAAGGCTCATCCAGGACATGGTTTGTTTAATCGAGCTAATAGTCACTTATGTATTGAGGCTTTTACTGACTCTGATTGGGCAGGAGGACCTTCTGATAGGAGATCCACTACAGGATATTGTGTTTTTCTCGGTGGAAACCTTGTCAACTGGAAGAGTAAGAAACAAACAGTGGTTGCACGGTCTAGTTTAGAGGCAGAGTATAGAGCTATGGCCCACACGACATGTGAGATTGTATTGGTGCGATCTTTTCTTGAGGAGATAGGATTTAGCGTACAATTGCCAATGAATATGTATTGTGATAATCAGGCAGCAATTCACATTGCATCCAATCCGGTATTTCATGAGAGGACTAAGCATATTGAAGTTGATTGTCATCTGGTGCGTGAGAAGTTAGTTGGTGGTGTGATAGCTACTCCCTTCGTGTCTACAAGTGCTCAGTTAGCTGACATATTTACTAAGTCATTGTTCAAGCCCCGATTAGAGTTGTTATGTAGCAAGCTGGGACTTTGTGATATCTATTCTCCAGCTTGAGGGGGAGTGTTGGAATATTTAAGTAGTTGTTATGAGTCTTGTCCCACATTGGTTAAACAAGTCTTGTAACAAGTTATCTCTTAATATAAATAATAGTTATTTGTGTTAGGGTTCATTAACACCCTATACACTTTTTCTCATCTTTGACAACAAACACTACCAGCTTGCTCTCCAAGAGCTCCAGCAACTTTAGTCAGAAGGTCTGATCGAGCCCACAACCTCTCAGTGGGCATGTGAAGCATTTTATGTAAATAAAAGGACAGAGCAGATAAGAGGAAAACTCCGCCTGGTTATCAATTACCAGCCTCTTAAATCATTTTCTGCAGGATAACAAGTTCCCTCTTTTTCGGAGAAGTGTTCTTTTTGCAAACTTGCCTAAAGCTCAATTTTTTTTAAAGTTTGACTTAAAAGCAGGTTTCTGGCAGCTGGGCATCCATCTAGATGATCGTCCCAAAACTGATTTTTGCATTCCAGATCACCACTTTTAATGGTCAGTCATGCCTTTTGGATTGAAAACAGCTCCATCTTTATTTCTAAAGGCCATGATTCAGATATTTTCTCCCATCTTATCTTTAGCACTTGTCTACATTGCTGATATACTACTCTTTTCTCCAGATATTGAGTCTCATGCTGTCTTATTACAAACTTTCCATTCCCTAGTCGAAACCCATGGTGTCATGCTCTCAGCGAAAAAAATGCTTCTTGCTCAACCAGAAATTGATTTTTTAGGGATACATATCTCTAAAGGTCAATATGCCCTCCAACCTTATATAGCCTCTTAACTTGACCATTTTTCAGATGAAAATCTCACAGTCAAATAAGTTCAACAGTTCCTTGGGATTGTTAACTCTATGGCTGATTTCATTCCCAACATCGCCCAATACCGTACTCCTCTCTCAGCTTTACTGAAGAAAACCCCTCCTCCTTGGTTAGCTCTTTGTACCAAAGCTGTCAAAGACCTCAAAGCCTTAGCTAAAACTCTTCCTCCATTAACCATATCTTCAGATGGGAAGAGAGTCCTTCAGACAGATGCCTCTGATCTATATTGGGGAGCAGTTCTTTTGGAAGAAAATTCAGAACAAAAGTACAGAATTTGTGGATATAAGAGTGGTGTATTCTCTCCAGCAGAACTTCATTACTACTCTACTTACAAAGAAATTCTTGCAATTAAAAGGAGCATTGAGAAGTTTGAATTTCATCTAATCGGTTATCATTTTCTAATTGAGACTGATATGATGAGTTTTTCCAGCATGCTCAAGTTCAAACAGAAGCACCTACCAAAGGCACAGTTATTCAGAGAGGCAAATTGATTTTCCAATTGGAATTTTGATGCTGTTCACGTAAAAGGAAAAAACAAATGTCCTCCCTGATTTTCTGTCAAGGCTCAAAAAAGAAATCAACCAATTTTCAAAAACAAAACCACATTCCTTTGTTCCTGGTTGTTTCCCAATGATTTCCTGTTTCCACCCAGTTAATCTTTCTGTCCACCTTCAGTGTCACATTTTAGAGTTAACCCTTCTTTCCAGGTGTGTCCAAATGTGTCAAAACCTTCAGCATCTTTGCATTTTCAAGTATGGTCTTGATGAAGGTCTCATAAAAGGTTTACCTTTCCATCCTGTCTATCCATTTCTCACCCAGTTTGAAGTATCTTACCATAATGTCTTTTATTTCAAAAAGGAAGCTTATCTCCTCTTATGGTATTTAGTAGATGTGTATATTATAAGTGTCTGTTTTAATAAATCAGCAGTATTGGTGTATCTGGCACATGCGGCGTTTGATTAGGTCCATCCTTCGGAAGATTTCTTTTTGAAATTTCTCTTGCTCTTCGGAAGCATATCCTATTGGCAACAGAAGATCAGACAAATCTCCAACAGTGCAGGCGGAGATCTCCAATTTGCTTTTTAGACAAGTCGTAACAACAGGAGTCATCTCAATCCAGATGGTTCTATTACATAGAGAAAGGAGTA
The DNA here is from genome assembly GCF_030253575.1 of Rhododendron vialii. Lineage (NCBI taxonomy): Eukaryota > Viridiplantae > Streptophyta > Magnoliopsida > Ericales > Ericaceae > Rhododendron > Rhododendron vialii. Next base: position 29,724,596 of record NC_080561.1, read on the forward strand.
TCATACCATATTCCTCTCTGCATATCCAGAGTCTCAGAGAATCCCAATCGACAGTGGAAATTATTTGGTTATGATTCAAACACTGTGTTTACTTAATGGATTAACACCTATAGAAATTCCCTCATCTCTCCTTCATTATGAATCTGCAAATTGGAAATTCAATGATACTTATCCGGAAGAATGGCGCCAAAATATCTGCTACCTTTTGAAACAGTATTACTTGATCGACAGAACTGAAGATTATTCTGAAGAAAGTGGTTCAGATGATCCAGAATAACAACCATGTGCTCATGACAGCTGTGTCTTTTATGTGGTGTAAATTATTAGTTTGTACTGTAGAATAGTAATAGTCATTCCTTTTTAGAATGGGTGAATTAGGTGTACAGGTAGAATAGTAACTTTCAATTATTTGTGAATAGTAACTGTATAGTAACTTTCAATTATATGTACCGCCTAATACGTAGGTGTGTTGTAGGTCTGTAATATGAAGACTAGGAACAGTGTCTTATCGTGTCTGTATTTCCCTCCTTACGCCTATAAAAGGAGGGTTCACCCCATTGTAAAGATCAAAGCCAATTCAAGCTAGAGTTCAGTGTTCTCTAATAATATATCTTGTGTCTTGTGTTCTCTCACTCTCTCGATCCTAACCTACTTTGTGTTTGTACCCACTTCGCGTCTGTCCAATTAAGATGATAAGAAAAACTTTGTATGTCGATTTTCTGGCATCCCTGTCCTATACCTTATTTTCTGTAGTTTTCCTCCGCTATTCTTTTTCGCCACTGAAAGAGACATACTCTATCTTAAATATAAGGAAAGAGAACGAAGATCACCCAACCGCCTCATATGGGGCTTGAATCGACAACCCCTGCATGAAAAGATTATGCTACTCCAGTTGCCAAAGTGCCCCTAGTTTAAAGAGTAAATTGTTCTTCCCATTGGACTCCATTTTTTTTTCCCTTCATGTAGCTCTCTTTCTCTCCACAAACATAGGAGAAAGAGAGATTGAAAAGTGAAGATCAAAGAAACGCATTATGCATAGCATGCTCTAGAATTTCGTAGAATGGGGAGTCAGAATCTTTCGGCCGGAACTGGTTATGTGGCAACATAAATCTCGGGTTCGCATTTGCAATATACAGACCAGTTTTAGAGCACCAATTGCAAGAAGCCACAAATGCACGCACGCCCAAAAAAAAAAAAAAAACAGCTTGCGCTTGAGAAAAAAATCCTAAAGCATTTTAATATTTGGACAATTATTCTACAGCATCTTAAAACAAACTTGAAATATTATTTGCTAGATCAACTAGTGTTTCTCCTTCCTAACCATTTACAATTGTTTTCTTTCCTTTCCTTTTCACTCCCTCTCTTGTGTATGTAGGATATGTTGTATGTAGCCCTATCTTAATACCTTTGTCGCTTCCGGACAAGATATCAACCAAGGCTTTATGAGAAATGAGATTTTGCTCACTCCAATTTTGAAAGATCTTTTTAGGGATCAACTAGACCACATATGGATGATCTTGAGGAGGAGCTGTAGCTGGTACAGTAACAGGTTGTGGTATGATCTCTCGAGTCCGCATGTAAGTCAAGAACTGACCAGGGAGCTCTTCCAACAGAGCCTGAACAATTGATATCTGCCCACCTGCAGGGAAAAAAAAGAAGGAAGAAAATTTGTTGGCAACGATGAAGCTAGAAGTGTAAACACAGAAGGCAAATAGACCGAAAAAAGTTTCTTAATTCTAACCGAGCTAAACACGATCGGAGGAGACAGATAATCTTATACCTGAAAAACAAACACACAACACCACACTGTGCGCGCGCGGGCACACACACAAACAGAGAGAGAGAGAGAGAGAGAGAGAGAGAGAGAGAGAGAGAGAGAGAGATTGTATTTGGTTTGGTATGGAAAACTTGCATCTTGTGAATGTAAGGACCCTTTTCAGGAGAGGAAATGAAGCTACTACATCTCTTTTTAGGAGAGGAAAAACATATGACCCTGTTCAAGTTATGATACATTGGGACATGGTATCTTGTGAATTTCTGTGGATTTGAAAGTCAACTTGGACTACAAATTCATGGGAACTACCTATTAAACTACAAACTTTTGCAGTTATGTAGCCGACCTCAATTGATTGGAACTTAAAGCTAGGTTTGGTTTGGTTATAAACTATGTGTGAGAGAAAGCCCAGCAAAAAATTGGAATCTATGATATGTTGGGACATGGTATTATTATTATTATTATTTTTTGAATTCTTCAAATTTGTCTGATGCTATTATTATATTTCGATTCTATTGTATGTGGGCACTAGTCAGGTAAGTTAACCATGCTAACATGCCATCCAATTGCATCCAACTCTAACACCTTCTGTACTCTAGCAGACTTAACCAAAGGCAATGTTAATGTCATCGTTCACAAAGGAAATTTCAATGCTATCAGCGCTAATCAACCAGTGCATGTGAAAACGTTCAAGTATAGGTTTTCAATTATGCCCACATAACCGTTTGTTAGAGAAAAAAGTCATAAAATGGACCTGATTTTCAGAACACACTACCATGCATGTGTAGAAGTGGCGAGTCTGCACGTGTGTGTTCATGCGAAAACATGGCAGTGACGCACAAATAAATATTTTCATTACCAATCACTTTATGTACCCAGCCAAAGAAAGTAAAGGCAAGTATAAGAACTGATTGTGCTAAAAGTTATATTCCATTCATCTGTCTGATGCCAAGATGGGGAAAAATAGGCATGAACTCACCATGCACCTCACGCATTGGAACAAACTGTACAATGTCTCGTGTAGCTATCCGTCCAGTAGAACTCTCTAATCTTTGTCCGTTGTCAGCATCAAGGATCTGCAAGATAACAAGAATTATAACACACCAAATCTTGAAGACAACTTTGAGGAACCGAACATAGAAATGGTGACAAAAGGTAATGTTGGGATTTAAGTACAGCAAGTGGTTTGGACCTCCATTTGTGTAAAATCTGCACCACCAACTCCAACAATAAGAACTGAGAGGGGTAGATCAGATGCCCGAACCAAAGCATTTTTAGTTTCTTGGAGATCAGTAAGGACGCCATCCTATAAAGACGTGAAACATTTTTATTACCTCAAGAAAGAACAAACAAAATAGTAGGGACAAGGAAATTAGATTGTTTAATCTGTACCGTTATAATAAGCAATACAAAATACTTGCTATTGGTAGAGGAGACAGAATGACCAGCAATATCTGCAGCTGTGTTTATCACTTGGCCAAACAAAGTGGGGCCAGCAAGAGTAACATTGCGCAAAGCACTAGCATAAGCAGCCATGATCCCTTCTACTCCTTCAACCTGAAAAAGGCGAATTGACCATTTTAATTACTGAACTGCGTATAACTAAACAACATCATTATTAATTGTTATCTATGATTCCACAAGTATTGGTCACTGGAATGAGCAATACATGAGTATGGTTTTCCAATGTATGCAACAGTATAGCTCAAAAGAAGAGAAAGAAAGAAACAGCAGGGCAATGGCGCAGAAGTGCTCACTGATGCGCACCTAGTATTTTTCCTCGGGGAATTACAGAATGAAAAGATATGATGACAAGATATCTTACTAGCAATTCAAAAAGGTTTAGCCCTTCCCTATTAGGACGGCTCAAGGCAAATTACAAAGAAATCAAAAGAACTTTGCCATAGGCTTAGTCTATAACTATAACACACACATGCGCGCACGCGCACACACACATGCGCGCGCGCACACACACACACACACAGAAAAAACCCTACATGACACTGATAGTCTGATTTCCACATTTCTCAGGTCCCCGAAAAATGTCTGTGATGTAGTGACGACTAGCCAACAACAATTATCATGAAGAGATCTCTGAAATGCTATCCAAAATAGGCACGCGAGGGATAGGCACGTGAGGGCAATACCCTAGCTACACAAATCCTCTCAACCAACCAATCTAATAGTTCACTTCGTCATGTCTTCAGCGGAATACGCCAGACGTACAGGGAGATAAGATGGTACCGTACACATGCCACTTCAGAGCTGCAGTCAACTCTGGAGGAACAATCGGGACCCACAGTATCTAGTATAGGCAATTCTCACTCTGTAAAGAAGAGGACTTACCATAATAACTACTTACACAAACTACAAACATGGAACCAAGTAAAACACCACGAGGACAGAGGACCACCAAAGAGTGTTATTTAGAATTTAAAATCAACCACAAAAAATGGTCTTCTTCACTAGACAACAATTTAACCACTTTACTTTCCCTATTCTCCAAGTGCTACGTATTAACCTCTTTTGATACATAGTCTAGAGTATCTTTAGTAGTAGTAGAATTTGGGCATCCCGTGCGTTAAAGCATCCAACTCAAAACCAATTGGCAATCAGTGGAGAGGCCTCCCAGGCTCATATACTAGTTTTGGAGGAGATAATTAATGATGTGGGACAAACTCCAACACCGTGTACTAACTTGAAACATGAAAAGTTAAAAAAAAATACATAGCTATAAGTACTTTGTAGATATGGAATGAAAGCTATGAGCAAACTGATGAAACACAGCAACAACTCATAAAGATATGAAAACACGAAGCAGTAATTAAAAGAAAAACAGCACGATATTTCTTAATAAAAGCAAGAGTGTTTTACCTCAAAGCTACCTGCACTTCCATTCAAGTCAAAACAATGTGATACTGAACAGTCGTATGTCCTTCCGCCAAAGCCCCAAGCAGGAAAGCGCCTATCTGAATCATAAAATTGTATAACCTCCCCAACCTCCATTATGGCCTGCAATGAGTTCAGTCAAATGACTCAAATTATATACAGAACATATCAATGTATAAATATCTCTTACGACAGTGCACAAATCAAAAAGGATGCACATAACACAACTTTCAAGTCACTTCGGAGGTTAATTTCCTAAAAACACGGTAAAACAACTAGGTCTAAGAGCTAGAATTTCCCTCTCGTATTTTTATATTTTCGTAGTCTTCAGATAACTATTGTTTTTATATTCAACAAGAGGTCTCTTCTCCCTTTTTCATATGGAAGGAAACTGCTCTTGATACTGTATTCTGATATGTTCTAATTCCAAATAGAAAGCTCATTAGGGGAAGGGGTGGCACCCAAAACACTACTCAAACCATGCCAGTGATGCCACTAGGAGGGGAAGTTTCCCTATTAGAGATTGATTTGATCCAATTGCGGCGAAAAGTAATGTGGGACTACAATTTTTCTTGCTTCAACTAATTTAGTCACACAGCATGAAGTTTCCAATAGCCATCTGACTGGAAGTGGGGCAATAGTTCTGCAAATTAAGCCAGAGAAAATTTAGGTGATTCATGAAGAAAAGATGACCGCAGATTTGATGTCAACTTTACCTGCTGGTAAGCGTTGAGTCGTCCTGAAGGATCAATGTAATGCAAGGAATCTCGACTATGCGGATTACCATTCGAAGCTGGAAAAAGCTGAAACCTTAGTGTGTGAACGAAACAACTTGAAGAAAAGTGTATGTTTCAAAAGGCAACATAAAGGGGTTTCCAATGAAAAGTTAATTACCAGTGAAGTCAACAGCTACCATAAAGTTCAGCTCAAATCCACTAGACATATAATCAAGAAAACTGTACAGTTTCGTCTCAATAAATCGGTCCACGAAGAGTTGCCCCTTCAGAACCTACAGATTACATTAATCGAAGGAGATATCAGACATGATGGGCAAGCAGTCTGCCACTATATACCCTTCCAGAATATGAAACAAATACCTTCTCATGAGTATGGTGACGAGATGATGGCAGTATAAAATTTGCACCAATTTTTTCTTTGTGAAGTTTTTCCAAGTCCACTATCGATTTCTGAATTTTACTGTCAAAAACAACCTGCAGATTTAGTGTTTATGAACCATAAAGAAAATGAAATACTAAACCATGTGGCATTTAAAGTGTAAGAAGGTGAAAAGCCTACAAATGGAAGAGAAACAAGAAATGAAAGCACTAATCATCAAAAGGTACATCAAAAAGGTACCCGATAAGAACATGATTTCCACTGCTATTGAAATCAAAACACTCCAAAATTAATGGGTTATCCTGCATCAAAAGCAAATTATTATCAATCAACTTGCGGAAAAGTAACAGTAACCTGTTGCTGTAGCTGTATAATCACAATAGTTTTGTATGTTTACAATAGAGCCATGGCTCACACGACGTGTGAACTTGTTTGCGCTCTTTTCTTGAGGAGATAGGATTCAGTGTGCAATTGCCGATGAATTTGTACTGTGATAATCAAGCTGCGATTCACATTGCATCTAATCCAATGTTTCGTGAGAGAACTAAGCACTACTCCTTTCATGTCTACAGGCACTCAATAGGCAGATATATTTACTAAGTCGTTGTTCAAATCTCATTCAGAGTTGTTATGTAACACGTTGGGACTTTGTCATATCTATTCTCCAGCTTGAGGGGGAGTGTTCGAATATATGTTTAGTCTTAAGTCTTGTCCCACATAGGTTAATGAAGTATTGTAATCAAGTATCTCATAACATAAATAATAGAAGTATGTGTTAGGGTTAATTAACTCCTTATACACTTTCTCTATTCTTCCAAACAACATAAACAAAAGTTTCTAATTTGACCAGAATAATATCACAAGCTTACCTTGCTACCAAATCGCTGCATAGTTAGAGTCAGGGGCTTCCAAACTGGATTCAAATTGTTGTTCACCACTTCTGTTTTGCAGATAGGAACAGAACCTCCACTCTCAACAATCCTAGATATTCTTAAGAAAGGATCCTGGAAGTCATAATGAAGAAAAAAATAAGAGCCTAAATATAATTGTTGAAAGTAAACCTCTACACTACAGCATTTTCCTGTACTCACACTTTTAGAAAAAAGATCCTTGTTATCCAGATGCGAACAACGAAACGCTATCTCGACAGCATTTCTTGAAGCAATTGTTTCCTCTGCATGCACGGTAATTGTCCCCAAGTTTACCAGACCAGCCTGCCCCTTCTTATTGTGGAGTTTTAGCGTCAAACTCCGACTTTGTTTTGTCACAATCTGCTTTTAGTTAACCAAGCGGAAAAACAAACATATTACAATTGTAAAGTTGTAGAATGTAGGCTGCAGAATGTAAGGATCACAATCAAATAAAAAAAGGGAAGTCAAGATGATTTATATTCTTCGCCATAAAAAAGGAGGGCCCTTCTAATTTGAGTGCTAGACACGTCTTTGGACAGTAACACACGTGCTTTGGAGAGAAATGGTGTCTGACATCGGTATGTGACCTCTGGCGAGGTGTCCATGTTTCATAGGTTGTCAATATATGTGTTTTGTGTATGAGGCAACAACCTTACCTGACCCTTCCAATACGTACCTGGAAGATGGTAAAGGGCATGTTTACCAAGACACCCTAGTCCTGCCTAGTTGGATAGCCGGAGATGCCATTGTAAGGTGTAGGGAGCAATTAGCTACTTGTTTCAAATTGTCAGACTGATTGTACCATGCATTTGTTGGATAGTGTAAACTTTATTGTGGGCCTTTTATGTGTGTGAGGTAAGAGACAAGAGAGGTGATAAGAGTAAGAGAGAGAGAGAGCCGCACCAGTTAAGTGAGAAGCTGGAATTCGGTGAGTTAAGATGGCAGTTGAAAGAATGAGTGGATCACAATGTACTATGGTTTCTAAATATACGTTTGTATGCATTGTGTAGTAGGTGTGGGAAAGAGAGAGAGAGCAGAAGAACGTGGAATCCCTTAGGGGGGTTTCCCCCCACAGTTGTGTGTGAGAGAGATGGGAGTGATTGAGATGTACGTGTATAATTTTATAATTTTAATACAAAGTGTGTGCAAGTTGTGTGAATTTTAGTCTCTCTATTTCCCATCAGCATTGTGTGTACTTGATTGGTTGCAGAGTTGATTTGGCAACATCAAACAAGGGCAGCTTGCCTGCCTTAGAATCTGGATTTGCATTTGCATTTTTATTTTTCGTTGGTGGGTGATAGGCTTGTTACCTCCTCAAATTCACAGGCTTGGCAATCCTTCCAAATTGTGTGTGTGCGTGCATGTATATATATTTACATATGTGCATGTGTATGCATGTGTATATCTAAAGGCATGTACCATTTGGGGGTGTCAAATGAATAGTAGGCTCTAAGTGATTGGGAAGTCTTGTTATTATGTGATAAATGATAACTATACTGTATGAAGGCACACGAGAATGATGAAACACTTTTTTTTTTTAACAGATTTGCAAACGAAAATTGCAATGGCATGTGTAAATGAAGGCATGTATTGTAGTTCTTATTAGACTCTAATTTTGTATCTGCTATTTTTCTTATATAAGCATTCGTTACATGGTGAAAGCACAAACAAGTAATTTAACATGTCCCTAATGTGTGGTGTCTTCCATTTTTTTAGAAATATGAGAATTAGAATGTACGTATCTTGTCCATGTCATGTTGCGTACCCGTGTCAGTACTACATAGTCAATAACAGACAATTCTAGTCAATGTTGGGTATGCCAAGAACATTTTCAGTATTTCCAATATTTTCCTTTGTTCCACATCCAGTTAGTGGCAGTCATTTACCACTTTCAGTGAAAGTTAGAAGCATCCAAACATGCGATCACATAGCTTTACCCACATACAACAAACTTACAAAATGTAATTGGGTTAGGGCAAATTATCTTCTAAACAGAGCATAAATATCAAACCATGTCATTGTTGTAGATATAAGATTATCCCATATATCAAAGGCAACTTGCCTCAGAGAGAACACAACTAGCTTCACCAAGAAATTCTTGATCTTTCAACTTCAACATCTGCAACATACCAGAATAATAAACAGGCTTCACACAATTTGTGAATACAAGCGGAAAAGGGGAAAAGGAAAATGAAAGCAAAAAGAACTGCAAAACACTCTGCACTTATTCTAGGTCTATACAGAAGGGAATGGAAAGCAAGATGAAAATAAAATCATCGTTGCAGTAAAAAAAAGATGTGATCTTAAGTTATGCTCTTAAAGCGATTTGGTCCTAGGTATAGTACAAACTGAAACACTTTTAATTTCTGAGTGAAGTTAACGATTGCAGTGTTCGCAAGCTTGAGAATCAGATGTTTACAAAATGAAAGGAACTCTCATATGCTTGCTTCTAGTAAATATTTATTGAGAAAAGCAAACTAAATCCGTGTATGCTATCCGGAATTGTTGGGAGAAGAAACAAAAAAATAAAAAGGAGAGAGAAAAGGTATCAAAACATGAGTGTATCTTAGTGCTAAGGTCAAGCAATGATTAAGTACCACTGACATTATTCTAAACCAATAAAACATTTACCATTTGGCCTTAGCTCAATAGTTCTGATTACCTGAAAAACAGTAAACGACGCTTATAACCATGATGTTAAGAATCAAACATCGACGTTATTCTTTTTTAATGAATGTCATGCAGCGCATCTACAATCGTCTCATGTTTTCTTTTGATTTGTCAGCTGTGGAAAACTATATAATAGCTGTCCATAATCAACTTTGACATTGTTCTTCTGAAGGAATTTCATCTACCAAGTCTGGACTCATTTTGTAGGAGCCTTAGGGGTAGTGAGAAAATTATCTTTAGTTTGTACACATTCCAAGCATAAAAAACTACAAGAATTAAACAGCTCCTATTTTTCTAATATAGCGCACAAGTACTAGTTTTCTTTGACAGACAAAGTTAATCCAAAGCACCCACAGGCAGTTGAAGCATAATGGTATCTAACAGAGCCGGTCCTAAGGGTAAGCCCATGAGTGGGCCCCCCAATTTTCGGCCAATACCAATGTTAGCAGTCCACATACGTAGGTAAGGCTTAAGTATGAACTGTAATTAAGCCTCATTTGAACTAAAAGAGGTAATCTGTGTTTTGGCACCGATCTACTTCTCTTACCTTTTCATCCTCATGAAAATCTCAAGGTTTGATTCCCCTTGATTGGATCAGGACCTTATTGAAAGAATCAAAGGGGAACCCTCATAAACTCTATGGAGCTTTATGTTGAAACTGACCTTTTTCTTTAATGGTATGATTTGGTTCTATACTAAGTTGTTATTTAATCTTGAGAATCCCCATGTTATGCTCCATTGTAAAGTTGTAGGTTTTTGTTTCTAAACTTTTTCCGGAAAATTGAAATTTTCAAGGGAATTCATAAGAGGGAAGACATACAAGATATTGATTCATTTTAAGTCTGATAGACTTTGGGTTTGTGTTTTTCTTTTCTTGTTCTATGTTGGACTTTGTCAATATTTCTTCTTATAGGTTTTAGTTTTCTTTTCTACCTTTATTTTATCTTCCGTCCCAAAAAAAGCATAGGTGCCCAAAGCTTAGAAATTTGCTTTGGGCCCCTAAAAACAATGTGCCGGCCTTGGTATCTAAGCCACAGGGACACCACCACATGACATCTACTACGCACTAAACACACATCAGCTTTGATTTCAACGTCACTTTCCATAATATGTAGGCAAAATACCACCTGGAATTCAACTGAATTGAAAATTGATTACAATTGGTGAATCTTGCAAGCAAAAACCATACCATACCTTCACAGGTAAATTGTGGTAGCTTGTATCAACATCATACACATGAAAGCTGCAAAACCAAGAAGCGTCCATATTTGAGATAATTGTTAATCTAATAAGCATTTGAAGCTATCAAATGCATTAGAACAAGATTAATGTTAGTAAATAGCTTCAATCGAAAAAAGCATACATCAAGGGCTGAACAATCTCAAACTGATAAGCAACATTAATTTTCTCAATCCATGCAGGATCCAAACAGTTCATCATCACTTCTGTGCGACCAAGTTCCTCCAGAGATCCATCTCTTTTCTTAGCATAAATTACTGCCATCGGATCACTCTGCAATCAAATACGGATAGTACTTCAGTTTAAGCCATTTAAGAACAAGCATCATAATACTTTGACATCTCAAGGCGTACATTACTGACCCAAGGGGCTATCCACTCTTATCTGGCATTTGAGTCATCAGAATTGCTCTCGAAGCAGGTAAGCACTTCAAATAAATGGCTTAATTGTTAACTGTAACTCAAAACCCTAATTCTTAAGTTGCAGCCTACTTCCCCACTTTTATTGAGAGCCAAGAATGGCTTGGTCACACATGAAGAGTGTGCCCCATGAAACAAAGGAGAGCGCCTATCAGTGCTAACTGCTAACTGCCAAGCATGACACACTAAGGCCCACCCCTGTGCTTGTGACATGCTATCATCACGTCATTCTTTGCATGTAGAGTTTTCAGCTTAGCTAAGTCGTACCAAATAATATAAACGCACACACACACACACACATGTAATACACTTATTGGTCTCTTGTTTTGCTCATAGGTACAGGCTATCCCAAATATATTGAATTCCTCATACTTCAGCACTTCAAAACTCGAGGATGATTTCATGAACTCTAGAGAGTGAAAAGGGGGAAACACCGAAATACAAAGTTTTAAACAGCATGTCTACCAATTGTATAACTAAGGTGGGCCAATTTGATTTTTTAATTCACGTTTCAGTTTAGAATGCTACGTGCCATGTTCAATATGTTTGATTAGGTTTAAGGTCTACGACTCTATGGCGAAGAAGCATTTACATATGGTAAAAAGGCACTTCATGCATAAACTCCTTAACTAACAACTAGGAAGCACAGGAAGTTTTCAACAGCTATGAGCAACTGTATTTGTTTCTCCCGCAGTTCACTAACAGGATTTTAATTTCCTAAGAAAGAAGCATTTATTTGTTTAAACAACCTGTTTGTACCTTCTACAACTACCAGCATGTAGCATGCCAAGTGGTCACTAAATATCAAAGAGAAGAAGCAATACGCTATCGTCAGGTGGTCCTCAGCATTAAGATAGGGGCAAATAATATCAGCCACAAACATGTGCCTGTCTGATAAGATAAATAGATGTGGCCCCAGGCATAAAAAAGAAGAAGATAATCCTAGAACGAGGTTCAAGCAAGAAAGAAAATACTTTCTTTGACCAAATTGCTTCTACTTTGGAATGACGTCCCAAATTATAAGCCTTCTTCCAAAAAGTCAAAAAGTACAAAAAAATTTAGTTTTCCAAAAGTATCCTTACTCAATGTTTTTGGGTTGTTTCGTATATAATCAATCATTCGCCCAAAAAAAAATACGGGTCACACCGAGTACCTACTGGACACAATAAGAAATTAAAGAAGATAAAATATAGATTTTACTTGATACAAGAAAAAACTTACCTTGGAGACGATATCACGATCAAGTAACTTTGAAGCAGTTAAAGATAACTGCAATCCAAAATGGAAACATGTCATCACATACCACACGATGTAATAAAAAAGATAGATTCTACAAAAGAAGACAAAAGCAGATGGCAGCACAAGTGCCTTGAACAAAGTATAATGTGATGTCTTAACCCAAACCGAAAAAATGAAGGGGAAAAAAAAAACACCCTATTATAGTGCACTTTAGTCCATTGACTCTTCTTAGTGTACTGTTTATGTATGGTTGTGTATAACCCCACTCCCACTTGGCAAAAAGAATGAGTACTCCAAATCATTGTTGCACGTCGAATATTGCGTCTCAGCTGATATAAAATTTGGGACCCGTTGCCACCACCCAGTTAATATTTGTGAATTCGGAGAATTTAAGGTTTACTGCTAGTAACAACCTTGTTAGTTGTTGGAACCGGATATCAACAGAAAGAATCAGAATATTACAAAAAAGTTCCTTGTATGCTGACCGCCTCATGTTATATGTCACTTTAAAACTACGGAAACCTTAAAGGTCAAATATCAGTGATTGAAAGAAAAGTAGAAGAGCAGAACACAAAGAATCACCCAAATAAAATGTATGATTCCAATGGACCTTAGAATAAAATCCAGATAGGTAGCAGAAAGTAAGGAATCTTATGTGGTGGGCCAAGATTATGCTCTAATGGGACCAAGATGTATTTTGCTTTAGCCATGCTGGCTACAACTCAAGAATCTAAAATCATTAGTCACTTTTTACTAACTTGTTTGACAGACTTCAAATTTGAAACAGACAGCTTTGTCCTATAGTAGTTAACACAGTGACTGTGTGTACCATGGAAAATATATTTTGTCGTCTTGTGGCACCGCCATGTGCTGCCCCAAGACCACTGAATAATTACTCATGTCAATGCTGTCAAACTCCTTAGAAAACAGGAAAACAAAAATAGATTAATTGGCACTTTCAAGTTCACTATACTTCTGTTGATCAGAGCTACAATATACCCATAAGAATTGCTAACATGTAATGCATAATTTTCGAGGTAAACACATTATGAGAATGTTGAGCATGAAAAGACATGAAACCCAGGTCTATCCGGAAAATTAATATAAATCACCACGGAAAGAAAAAAGGTTGGCATGAAGGAAGCAATAAAACTACGCATACACAAGGGTGTACGTACTTTAACAATTGATAAAAACTCATCGTGGTGTCAATTGCCAGAAAACAATCCGTGGTAATTGATTCTTTTTTAAGTGCTAACAAGCAAAGGTTCCAAAGACTCTTCCTCAGAGAAGGACGTCAAAATTTGTGATCCCTTGGCAAATAAAAAAATGCTCAAGTCAAAGGCTGTGTATGAGCTTTTCTCCAACAGGAAGATGAAACTGAAAAACAAATCATAGTTTACATCCTCAACCAATGTGCCACCCAGAATGCACCATTCCGTCACCCCAGACAGGGGTTAGGTTCCAGTAGCACTGTGAGCTATGATGTTATTAATTCACATCACACTTCATTGATTAACAGAAGAACGTGGTTTTAAGAGAGAGAGGAGAAAAATGGAGGAAGAGGAGGGAAAGGATGTACAGAGGATTAGTACTCCATTAATAACAATCCGATCACTCAATCCCATGCAAATCAAACAAGACCCATGACTAAAACCTTCATTGTGAATCCTGTTCATTCTCTTTCCCACCCGAACTAGGCATGTCATCAAACCTGGCTTAAGGGATCCCGTGGGTCCCATTTGGACCCATATTTTAAGTTTTTGGCCCATTCAGTTTTTATCTGCTAACCTCTTGTTTATCTTGCAAAGAAGCTTGGTACTAATAGTGGCAAAGAATTATCAATACCCTGGGGAGGTGATATTCTTTATTAAAATATCCTCGAATTGATCATGGCGTTCTATCCGAAATCCCAATCAAACATTGTACAAGTGCTCCCGGAGTACTACGAATCCTTCAACATCCTAAGAGTTACTAATTTGTCCCATAATTCACCAATCCTTTGAACCCCAAAAAAACCTCTACCGGTCATCACAGTCATCAAAATGGCCTGAACAAAATACGAACAGGATTAAGGTCTACAGAACCAATTGCAGACAATGACAAAAACAAAACATCAAGGAAGAATAATCTGCGTTTGACTAGATGCAAATATACCACAAGAAAAAAGAGAGAGATGCAATTGATTCTGCATAGAATGTGCGTTAAAAGCTGAGTTTTTCTTAAATTATTGCTCTGGTGTTAGTTTTGGTATTATCTGCTTTTCGTAATTTCTTGTTTAGCTTGTCTCTGCAATATTCAAAATTAATCATTCGTTCAATAAGAGAAATCAGAAAATTGTATTTAAAAAAAACTCCAAAAACAGGGCCGAAGTTGACAGTGACACAATGTACGTTAAAAGGACGATAGCAGGGTTTCTGTTGTCCAATTGAAATTGATATATATACACAATAAATGTACACATATATAGGGGGGGTCTTTATTATGTGATGATAAACCTCAATCTGGGTAAAGAGAGCTTCAACTCCTTTGGTTCGATAGAAGAATTCAACGGCGTCGTTGTGCCCCGCCCCACCACCACCACCACCACCGGCGGCAATGCTCCTCTGCTGCTGGGCCCCTCCTACTGCCTCTTGTCCTCCCCTCACGTCTGAACAACACGCCCCCATCTCTCCCTCCCTCTCTCTCCCTCCTTCTCTGCAAATTCTCTCTCTGTGCTTCCCCTCGCCGGAGATTTATCCTTGAAAAGAATTGACGGGGCAACAAAATTGGAATCTTGATGAAAAACGAATGATCTTGACAACTCCAAGAATAGAAAAAAGAGCGTTTTGATTCAAAAAAAATACTACTGTACTCGCTAAAAATGATCCCAATGGGTTTCTAATTCTAAGCTCGCTCGCTCTCTCTCTCTCTCTCTCTCTCCCTCCCTCTCTCTCTTTCCCTCTCTCTCTCCCCTTGTATTTATTATATAGGAAATAGGAATAATAAAACCTAGAATAGGAATAACTGATTGGTGTGCTTGAATTGAACAAGTACTCCATTCAAGAGGGAGGAATTTATGGGAAATTATCCAACCCCTGCTTGGGTTCGTTCTTAATAAAAAATAAAAAAGAAAAGAGTAAAGAATACATTTTATTTGAAAAATATTAGGTGGGAGTTGTTTTTGTTTAGAAATCTTTATTAGGTGGCCAACTAAGCTTTTCTTTTCGTGTTTTTTTTTCAAAAGTGCTACACACAACGGTTGTGTAAAACACAACACACAATCAATCTCTAACCGTCCATTGCTGTAATAAATGGTCACGATTCACTTAAACTCTTTCCCATAAAAGTTACACACAACCAATCTCTAACCGTCCATTGCTGTAATAAATGGTCACGATTCACTCAAACTCTTTCTCATAAAAGTTAGACTTTTTCTTGGAAGAGTTTGTTTAAAATCTAGACCATCTAAATACATCTGGACGGTCAGAATTACGCACACAACCAACACAACGGTTGTGCAAGTAGCATTTTTGTTTTTTTTTACAGTAGCTTTTTGGACTTTTTGAGTTTTAATGTTTTATCTCTATTTAAAAAAAAATTCGCATTTGTCAATTTTGCGCTAAAAGTAGATGTTTTTAAAAATATTTGAGTAAAAGTAATTTCTTTTTACTTTTCACAAAATTTGACGCAAAGTGTAACGACTCGAATCCTCAAGCACCACAATATTAAAAAGACCATAATCTGTCTTTTATTCCAAATTTTTTTTACAATTTATAACTATCTCTAAAATAAATAAACAACACCCATTCTCGCAGCAACTCGGACGAGCCCGCTAACCAACCTGCAAGCTGGAGTCCAAAGGACCCCAGGAGTGTGTGAGACATAATAACGTGTACAATATCAATATCAAATAAATTGCACAACGTCGATCACCACGTATAACACCAACCACAAATATAACACGTTCCATATAAAAGGAACCACATATCCGGTCCTCCTCAGTATATGACAGGTGACGTACCACCTCACTAGCCTCACCACAGCCCATTGGCCAACATGTCTTTTGGCATAGCTTATTAGCCTAGTCACCCTGTCGCATACCAAACAGTTCCATGACGTACAGTCACCGCACATAGCACAATCAACAAGAACCCAACATTAATATTGTACGAGAAATATGTATCTCTCACTCACCCTCAAATCGCCACCGCAATATACACACTCCACAACGAATGACCGACCGAAATTGCTACGATATGCATCACCGCAATCGGTCGGGGACGATTGCTCCACTCTCTCGACTTCTCCTTTGACTACAAAATGAGCACCACCAATACCCACTCCTCCCTTTTAAAAGACCACAAAGACTCGGCATATGTGGGAGTCTTGAAACGAGACACATGTCCACACTTAAATTATTTTTCTTTGTTCAAAATGTTCTCTGTACTTCATTTTTAGCTTACACGTAGCTAGGCACATGCACACATACTTCTATTATTATTTCTAGTATTTATCTTAGTCTCAGTAAAAGGATTCGGTCCAGTCAATAAAAATGATATGATTTCACTAATATATACTAAAGTATATTTTTATGGGTGTTACACAAAGCTAACAAACTCAACGAGTATATATGCAGGATTCAAAAATGCAATACATATAATAAGGTTTCTGAAAAATAAGAGGTTTCTGGTGTTTTATGTTGATTACTTTCTACTCTTTTTTTTTTTTTTTTTTAATCTTGTCAAAAAATGTTGATTACTTTTTGGTCTTGTTCTCGTAGGTAGAAAGGTGAGAGGAAGGAAGTTCTTCCAAATTTGGTTTAGTTGTTCAACTGATCGGTTGTGTGGTGGAAGTTAGAAAATATGCATAGTTCGATTTTTGGGTTCAAACGGATTAAAATTTAGAACACTTAATTTTTTAACCATATTTTTAATATATAAACTGTCTAAAAAAGTTCAAAAAATTAAGGAGTCTTGTGGTGCACCCTAAGAGTACTTGATTTTTTAATCATATTTTTTAAAACCAAAATAAAAAACCAGCAAATGAAACCAAAATCCTTAAATGCATAGAAGAGTTGGAGGTATTGGCTCACAATTTGAGAGATAAGGCTGGGTAACTTAGTTGCAGGTGCAGCAACAGAGCATTGATAGCTTGGGCCCGCAGGTGCAGCAATCCTTAAATGTCTTATCAGCAATTTGCCCGTTGCAAATTAAATGCCTTATCTTCAATTTTAACCACCCATTCAGATTTTCTTCTTATCTTCAATTCTCTATATATATAACTACTTCACACTTACTCTCATTCACACATCCTCACAATTTCCTCAACTTTCATTTCATTTTCATAATTCATAGAAGAACATTATGGATCAGTACATTTTTTCATTTTCGGATAGTTGGTCAGTTGGGAACAATGTTGTGAATGATGTTTCTTGTGGGGAGAGCAGCTCCTGTTGGGCGTGATTACACAGCCGAATTTACGACTGACCAGGTTAGTTATTACTGCTATTATTATACATATTTGTTACTTATTTTGAAAGTATGCTGCATAATGTTGTGCTTGTACGTATTTATTTTTTTTGTTATAGATATTTGAACCTAGAGTTGTCATGTTAGATTGGGTGCTGAGAGTTGGTAAGGAAAATGATTTTGTGATTTTCATAAGTAAATTTGTTAGTATAAAGGGCAACAAGATGCCGAAGTGCATTCTTATTTGTGAAAGGGAATGATTGTACAAACTGCCACCGAAAGGGCATTCAATGCAAAGGATTACTGGAACTAAAAAATGTGATTGCTCATTTAAGCTGTGAGGTATAGCACAACCTCCAAACGGTGTCATGTGGGGTTTGAAGGTTGATACAGGTTTTCATAACCATGAACTAGCTGAAGTTTTGAGGGACATGAGTACCCGTCAAGGCTAACCCCAATCCAGCAGCAATTAGTTTGTGATATGTCCAGCAGCACTGCGCCTCGAGAAATTCTTAGTTTTATGAGACAACAAGACTAGTCAATTAGTACAGGAATCATGAGCATTTACAATGTGAAGGCACTGTATAAGAAAGAGCAACTGGGGGGTCTATCTTCTATTGGGTACATCTTGAAAGAATTAAATTAAAAAAAAATACATTTATGACTATCTTATAGATGAACACACCAACGAAAATCACAGATATTCTTTGGGTTCATCCTAGAAGCTTAAAGTTATTTGTCAACATACGTCCGTTTTAATTATTGATGAGACGTACAAGAGTAATGAGTATCGGATAGCACTTTTGGAAGTTGTTGGTATCACATCCACAATGAAAACTTATTCTCTTATGTTTGCATATTTGAGTAATGAGATGAAAGAGCGACTGATATGGGCATTGTATACCTTAAAGAGATGGATGGTTGGAAAAGGGGCAGCATTGCCATCGATGATTGTTTCAGATAGGAATCTGGCGCTTCTTGGCGCCATTGGAATATGTTTTCCCTTCGTACAGCACATCCTTTGCATTTGACACATAAACTAGTGTGTAATGAAGAAGTGCAACCCTATGCTTGGTACGAGGTGGGAAGGGTGATGCGTGGCAGTTGTTTATTCATTCATCAACACCGATGTCTTTGCAACAGAGGTGAAATGCCATGTGCGGGGAGTTTGAGCAATACTCCAATGCCATACAATACCTTTGGGATACATGGTTAGATTCTTACAAAGAGCGGTTTGTTGTAGCATATATAAACCAGTTTATGCACCTCAGGAGCAATTCAAGCCAAAGGTAACTTTTCTATAGTCATTGTATATTCACTGTACTGCACTAAAGAATACTTTATGTAACTTTCCTATTTAACACAGTGTATTATTAAATTGCAAGGTGGAGTCTGCGCATGCGAAGCTCAAACGATACTTGGGAGATACCATGTCCTCGCTTCAAACATCTTTTTAGAAAATAGAAAAGATGTCGACCAGTCAGTTCAGAGATATTCGGGAATCGTTCCAGAAATCTCTCAACATTCCACGACACATACATCTACATGAAGGCATTTATAGTGAAATTAGAGGTTGCATTTCATTACAGGCAATGAACTTGATCCATAAGCAGGTACAACGCACTGATAACCAACCCCCCTATGAAGTCGGCCTTTGCTTTTGTAAGATATAAAGGACATACGGATTGCCATGCTTTCACGATGTTGCACTTTACCGTTTTGTGGACAGGCCAATTCCGCTAAGCGCCATCCACCCTCACTGGAGTGTGTTGTCCATGCACGACCAGAGGCATACTGACGAGGGAGCACGATCCGACATGACAGCTCAGCTTATTGAAAGATTAAATGAAATGGATTCCGACAGTCGAAAGTCTATGATGGACAGGTTTCTCGATATGGCGGATCCATCTCGTTGCACAATTCGACCCCTAGCATACAACACAAAACACAGGGGTCGACTTACAGGTAGAGATGAGCAGAATAGAGATCGCATACCTTCCTTCACAGCATCCACTTTAGAATCTTGGGCCTCACGTATTCCAACATCGCGAAGGAGTAATGGGAGGGATCACCTCGTTCAAAAATTTCCTGAGCAGTATCAACGTTATATTTTTCACTGTGTTGACATTCGATCCGACGGTCATTATGGCTTCAGGGCAATAGCCGCACAACTCTTTGGTTCTAAAGATGAATGAGCTTAAGTACGACGGGACCTTATCCAAGAGATTGAACAAAATTGGGTCCTATACGATCAGCTTTATCCAGAACGTGATTATGTATACCAGGTACTACAAAGACTTCGTTGCTTCCAGTCATCGGCACCAGAGGATTATTGGATGGATTCTATACCATTGGGACTTGCATTGCATCAACGTATAACGTTGTACTGCATACATTCGATATGATTGCTTCGAGTTGTCTTACTCACTTGCCGTTGAGCTTTCATCTAGTTCCATTCGCAGCGCGCAAACATATAGCTATTGGCCATGTTAATGGCAATCATTTCATGCAAGTTTTTCTATACCCTTATTACCCTGTATCACTCATCGTAATATGGTGGAGGCTACATGCATCAGTCGAAGCACGCGGATGGACTCATCCTTATGAAGCATGCCTCCAATTGTGGTATGAAGTAATGGAGATAGATCCGCTGGGACGACGACCACAATTTGGCGAAAATATTGACTAAATTTGTGTATTTATTTATGTTCATGTATTGTTTCTATATACTCAATTATAATTAAATGAATTTTAATTTCAGTTTGCATTATTAACTGTTCAGAGAAATATAAAGTAAATTTAAGTGGATTCAACATACATAATTACTTGGAAACTCAAATATAGAAGTTTAAAAACAAAATGGACACAAAAATAAAAATAAAGAGATAGTATATTGGTCCCAAAAAAACATTTAATTTAAACACATTATTTCATATTCAATATTAGACTTGTTTGATAGGTTTTGTTGAGTAGATTTCAAAAATATAAAATTTATTAAAAAAAAATACATGAAAAAAAAGTTATTAGCATTTAAAATTTTGTAACAAAAAAAGAAAACGAGAGAGAGAGAGAGAGAGAGAGAGAGAGAGAGAGTGAGTGTGTGGGGGTGGGGGTGGGGGTAAAAGGGGATCTGCCGGGGGGCCGATTAATAGCTCTCGCCGTTAGTTCTTAAAATATATAAAAAATAAAAGAGTAAAAAAAACATTTTATTTGAAAAATATTAGGTGGAAGTCTTGGAGTTGGAGTCTTGTTTGTTTAGAAACCTTTATTAGGTACCACTAAGTCCCGTTTTTTTTTTTTAAAGCTTTTTGAGTTTTGTCTTTATTTTAATTTTTTTTTGTATTTGTTAGTTTTGTGCTAAAAGTAGATATTTTTAAAAATATTTGAGTATAGTAAAATTATTATTTTTTCACTTTTTTATAAAAATTTGGCGCAAAACTCAACCAATATATGCTGGATTCAGAAATGCAATACATACAGTAATAAGTTTCTCGAAAATAAAAGGTTTATGGTGTTTTCTGGTGAATACTTTTTGGTTTAGTTGTTCAACTGATCAGCTGTGTGGTGGGAAGTTGGAAAATATTCTCACTGTCCCATTCTTTTGTCTCTCGTCCTATTCAATCGGATAAAAATTAAGAGAAATGATATAGGTACCGACCATGGAGGAGAGAAAACGTACCGACGGCCGCCGGCGGGCCGTCTCCGGCCACCGGACGGCCGATCCGAGCCGTCCAAAAATTCTAAAAAAAAAAACCGATGGGGCCTACGCGAGAATTAATGGCATCCGAGGTGTGTAAGGTACTTGATCCGAGCACCCTTTTTTCTTGTATATATGTATATACGTGTATATACACACAAAAAAAGTGCTCGGATCAAGTACCCTACACACCTCGGATGCCGTTGATCCTCGCGTAGGCCCCATCGGTTTTTGTTTTTAGAATTTTTGGACGGCTCGGATCGGCCGTCCGGTGGCCGGAGACGGCCCGCCGGCGGCCGTCGGTACGTTTTCTCTCCTCCATGGTCGGTACCTATATCATTTCTCAAAAATTAATTATAACTTTTAATTGGTACTGTAATACTATTTATATGCAATATGCAATATGGATCTTGTTTGATAGATCTCAATGAGCTCTTTTAAACGATATTTTTAAAATCACCTACTAAATTATAGATTGCAAGATATAATCAATTGAAAAGTGACGCGGACTCCCAAAAGAGACTAGAGAATGGGAACGGACGGAGTATGTATATTATTTTTTTTGAATTTTCTAATTTCGATGTGGATAACTTGTCTTTTGCCTTTGACCGGACCGGGAAAGAAATTAGTAAAGATGCGTGTAAGCTAACATAGATACCCTAACTTTCGAACAATTTTTCTTTTCAAAACGAAAGAATGAAGATAAAGAAAACAGTGCGGATCAAAAAAAAAAAAAAAGATAAAGAAAACAGTGGGTAATTTTGAATGACTACAATTCAAATGGATTATTGTGTTCAACTTGAATTTAATAAGCACAATGTAACACGTGGTTCAATTCATATCGAAAAGGTAATCGCTTAGAAGTCTTATTTACGGAGTTCGATCTCGCGCGTCACAAGTATTTTGGACGGTTCAAATTAAAAAGAAAATATTTATCGTTAAAAGATATTTATTACCAGTATTAGTTTAAAAACATATCTCAACCATCGATTGCTGAAACGAGTAGAGTGTAATTGCACGGCTTCGTGAATAAGGCCTCCGTCGATAAGTCAATCTCATTAGCTTATCTAAAGTATCTTTCTTTGGAATTCGTTGAATTGAAAGAGTAGACACCCAACCAGATCAAATCTAATGCAGTAATCAATAAAGTTGGATGGACCCCAAAATGAGTATTATAATTATAAAACTTATACCACCGGAGGTGGTAGCCTAGTTGGTAGGCTAGTTGCTTCCCCATACGTGACTCAAGTTCGAGTCCTGGGACGTTCTTGTCCTATAGGGGATGACGTATTACTTTCTTCAGCTAGTGCCTTGGTGGTTTTGTAATGGTGGTCTGTCCTCACGGACAGTAGGTATAATTCAATTTGGATATTCCACAGCGGGGTTGCTGTGTTGGTTATCCTCTCCCACTCTTTTGGTGATCAAAAATATATAAATTATAAAGCTTATAATTCGAATGGATAAAAGGTTTTTCCTGGAATTTTTAATTGGTTTCTAGCCTTTTTCTTCGAACACCCTGATTGAACTTCACAATTCAAAGTGAAAAACTCTCATTCAAAGCCTGAATGTAAACTTAACGCATTTTATTATCTCATTTCTACTAATAAAAAATACTACTAAATTTTATGTATTTTACCAATAGGTTTCTCCTAACAAAAAAGTTTTTACCAACTCAACAATTTTTTCACTCATATACCCAACAAAAACTTTTTCACTGCCGAACAGAGACGGAGGGAGGTGTGGGCATATGGGGGCCAAGGCCCCCGCGTGGTTTCGGGGTTTTTTTTATTTAAATATTAATGTTTTTTTTTTGTTTTTTTGTTTGGTGAGAACATCTAGGTATTGTATTTTGTATTAGATATTATTTAGACATAAAAATGTGTTCGTTTTTTGTCCCAAAACCCAATTTCTCTCTCTGTGCACGGTCTCCCATAAGTTTTTCCGTCAATTATTGATCTCATTTCTTTTTCTATCTCTCTCTACTTATTATCCAAAAAAACCTCCCTCAAAATTTAAACCAAACAAACTATTAGATTCCCGAACCTTCAAATTTCAAAATCGTATTCATAGATTGGCCCTCGTGTTTACAAAATCTTGGTTTGCCTAGTTGGTAGGCTAGTTGCTTCCCCATATGTGACATAAGTTCGAGTCCTGGGACGTTCTTGTCCCATAGGGAATGACGTATTACTTTCTTCAGCTAGTACCTTGGTGGTGTTGTAATGGTGGTCTGTCCTCACGGACAGTAGGTATAATTCAATTTGGACATTCCACAACGGGGTTGCTGTGCTGGTTGTCCTCTCCCACCCTTTTGGTGATAAAAAATATATAAATTATAAAGCTTATAATTCGATTGGATAAAAGGTTTTTCCCGGAATTTTTAATTGGTTTCTAGCCTTTTTCTTCGAACACCCTGATTGAACTTCACAATTCAAAGTGAAAAACACTCATTCAAAGCCTGAATGTAAACTAGTCCCCGTTTCCACCAACCAAAAATACTATAAACTTAACGCATTTTATCATCTCATTTCTACTAATAAAAAAAGACTACTAAACTTTATGCATTTTACCAATTGGTTTCTCCTAACAAAAAAGTTTTTACCAACTCAACAATTTTTTCACTCACATACCCAGCAAAAACTTTTTCACTACCGAAAATAATTTGACATTTCTCAACAACTCATTCACCACCGGAAACACCCATTAACTTTTCAACTATAAATAAAAATCTACAAATTTTTCACGACCTAAAACACCCCCTAAAACTCCAGAAAGCAAGAAAATCTCTCAAAAGGAACAAACGAAGCTAGTAAATAATCTTGTACCTCTCTTATTTTTCCACTTATTTGAAAAGTCTATGAGCACACTTTCGGATAAAAGTCTATGCAAATATTACTATGTAATAGAAGAAGTTAGAGAAATGAAAAGAAAGAAAGACTTGTTGCGACCTTGACGTTTTGATTTTCTCTCAGTTGCCCCTTCCAATGGGTTTGTGCGTTCAAGTCCCAACAATCGTACAATGTCATGAAAGTGGATCTTAATTTACCCTAGCTGCTTTCATGATAAGTATGTACAAATGCATGTAATAAATACTACTTCGACTTTTGACCGCGTTAAGAAATACTCCTATCAACTCAGAATTTCGTGACGTGAATACTACATTGAAACACCGTAGAAACATGCAACATGTACGGTCTCGTTCGTTTAAGGGTTTTAAATTTTGAATTCTAATCATTATTCTTTTTTTTTTCCAATTATTACTCTCATTTTTTCTCTCTATCTCTCTCTAATTACTATCCATATTTTCAATTATTACTCTATTTTCATCTACACTCACTACCTACAAATTTAAATCCAAAATCTCAAACGAATGGAGTAGTGAGTAATAATTTACTACTTATTAGGATTATCTTTTGGGGGAATTGTGGGACAATGGGAAGTGGAGCAAATAAGTCCCAACACATGAGACACTTTTTCAGAATTTCCTAGTCATGTGAAGGGAAAAAATAATTCTAAAGACATGGTATTGAAGTAAAAAATACCCCTCTCTATTATAACACACTTAAGGAGCAATGTACACACTCAGGGAGCAATATTATATAGTTGAAAGAGCAATAAAATTTAATTGAAGGTGCAATATTATGTGATTAAAAGAGCAATATTAATTTTTTCCGAATGAGTACATAAATTTTGAGCCATTTTTTTTCCATTCTAGAAAGAGAAACTCAATTTTCTTTCTGGGTTAGTCCAAATAATTTACTCAAACAAAAATTCCATTAACTTTAAATTTTACTGGGGGCAATTCGTTTCACATAAAGTGTAATAGAATTTCATTTGAGCAAGATCTACGAATTTGGATCCTCTGTGAGGATCTTGTAAGGATTTTGCTCTGAGCTTGATAACACACCAACAAAGAGATCCAATGGTCCACAAGAGTTTTCTTTATTTCTGAAGCAAAATGCGCTGTTTTACTTCATAAAAATCTAACATTTCCTTCTTCCGTTTTCTTCTTTCTTTGTTATGTTTCTTCTTCTGTTTTTTTATTCTTATTTTTTTACCAACGTTTTCTCATTCTGTTTTTTTTTGCCCAACAGATGTAATATTTGAGTTCACGATTGAAATTGACAAGGACCAGTTGGTTTGCTTTATAATATTTGAGTTCACCAAAAAAAAAAGTCCCAAAAAAATAATCATCTCGACAAGAATAATTGAACAAGTAAAAAATTATGTTCGAAACATGATTTTTTTTAATAAGGACAATTATAAATCAAAAGGACAACTAATCTTTTGAGTTTTTTTATCTTAATTAAAAAATTGGAGTTTCCATCTCGATTCTTTACATTTTTTTATCCCTCGTCGAGACAATCAAACAATTCACAAACATTTGACACGAAACTAATTAACAAATGCGGAAAAAGTTTGAATAGTTAAATTTTTTTAACAGAAAAAATTTAAGTTAATTGAGTTATTTATCCAAATTAAGACCTTAAGTTTGATAATGTTCAAGTTTGAGGTAAGAAGAAAACTGGTAAAGAAACAAAACAGAAGAAGAGACGTAACAGAGAACGAAGAAAATGGAAGAAGGAAGGAGATGTTAGATTTTTATGAAGTAAAACGGTGCCTTTTGCTTCAGAAAAAAAGAGAGCTCTTGTGGACCATTAAATCTTTTAGGTCCATAGAATGAGTAACTTAGGCATTATTTGTCCCTTTTACCACTGGCCAGTAATTCCCCCTGTCAAAGATTTCCCATGGCTCTGTCTCGAGTACCTTGTCAGGTACATACTGCCATAGGTGAATTTGGGATCATTGTCACGCGGGGTGGGGACAAATTTTTAACTAAATATCCAATAAAAAATTTCTCTAATTGACAATTTAAAGAAGTATGTGTCGTTTTGCTTTCTTTTTAAACATTTTTTTTCAAAAAGAAGGTAATTTCAAGCTTAAACATAATGAAAATGAAAAATAAATTTTCAATTTTTTTTTGCACTGTTAAAAAGATCTCAATAAAATCTATCACACAAGATTCATATTGGTAGAAAAATTATTTGCGTAAACACATGATTTTTGAATTTGAAATTACCTTCCTTTCCAAAAAGTTCATTTTTCAAGAAACTGGAATGGAGCCGTAGTACTACTTGCCAATTCTAAGAAGTGTATGTGGTACTATTGTTTGGGATGTTACTATATGCCCTCCCGATACACGGGGATGAAAAAAAAATAGATCAGTAGGATAGAGCTTCATTTTATTTTAGATGAACAAATTCTTTTACACATGTATATAGTATCAATAATGCTAGGTATCCCGAATTCATAGCCATAAACAATCCCGAATAATAGCACTTTGATCCTTCGCCTCACCTTTTCTTAGTCCCACCTTTTTTCCCCTCCTTTGCAGAGGAACAAAGTGTTATTATTCGGGGTGTTTATGGGTATAAATTCTTGTAAAAAAAAAAAAGATATACAAAATTGGATTATATTATATTGTTAGAACTATGTCTCATATGTTAAGTATGAAGAGATACTAAGGAGTTTTAGAAAGAAGGCCAGATGCTGGAGCGTAGCGGAGCGGAGTGATGACATCTGGCCCATCGCCGATGATCCAGTGAAAGTAGACTGGGCCAAAGGCCCAACTGTTCTGTAATTGGGGGTACGCCCCCCGCGGTATGGTACGGTATCGTACAAGGTATTTTTGGGATATAGGCTAAATCTGATTATGGTTAGAATAAAGTAGTTATAAATACTCTATGTTGTAAATCCTAATTCATACTGTGATAATAAAGAACAGCAACCGCTCTCGCTCCCGTGGACGTACCCGATTTTGGGAAACCATGTATATCTCTGTATTGATTCTTTACTGTTTTATACTCGTAAATCGTGTGTGTGTGTGTGACGATCCTAACAGATTACAACCCTTTAACACAATTGTCTGAAGCTTAATGCATTTCGAAATGATATCAAACAATATCCGATCAATGTAATTTTGATGTGGCCCATGTTCTTGATGAGATCTAAAATATGAACGATCTCGACCTTTATTTGGGCCCAAAAAGGGCCCACAATTTGCCGGAACTAGACAAGACTAGAGGGAACCTACACTGGACGGGAGCTCCCTCCATTATTTTGGGCCCAAAAAAAGGCCCACAATTGGCCTACACTAGATG
The DNA here is from genome assembly GCF_030253575.1 of Rhododendron vialii. Taxonomy (NCBI): domain Eukaryota; kingdom Viridiplantae; phylum Streptophyta; class Magnoliopsida; order Ericales; family Ericaceae; genus Rhododendron; species Rhododendron vialii. Next base: position 29,752,158 of record NC_080561.1, read on the forward strand.
GGAGCTCCCTCCATTTGTATGTTTTGGGTCCCAAACAAGGTGAAAATACATAACCACCCTCTCAACTATCACTCTTTCTCGTAAACACCCCCTCACATTTAAAAGCGCCCATGGAGACCCCCTAAACTACTGAAAACAAAAAAATGGCAAACTCCATTAACGGAATGGATGAATTGACGAATATACCCTTATCATATTATACGGTGAAATACGATTCCTCTCCCATTCTCCACTTCACTCGTGTGAAGACTCGTCCAATAATCTCATTTTTTTTAGTAAAATTGTGTTTTGATTTACTTTGGTCATTTAGTTAATGTGGTCGCACGGATTGACATGTCGTTATGTATGAGACGTTTGGTAAATAGCTAAACTTTGAGTTTCGGGGTTGAAATGACGTGTGAAAGTAGTGTGGAAGTGTTGGTAGCAATCGGGTTTGATTCGATGAATATTGGCAAAATTTTTCAAATCTGTCCGCGATGTACAGGTACAGCTTTTTCCGATACAGGTACATCTCGATCAGAAACTGTGAAATGCTAAAATTTTTGGGTACCTGTACCGGTATTGGTATTCCTCGGTACCGGTACATCGTGTAAAAATTCTGAAATTTCAGTACGCATTTCAGACACTATAATTAGACCCCTTATGTTATTTTCTCACTCCAAGACCACGAACTCAGCCCTAAAATCGCCCCTCTACCTTCTCTCTTCAATTTCTCACCCAAATTCTTGGATTTGCACATCAAACACCTCAAATCTTCAAGATCCAAGTGATTTCTACCTCAAATACTCAAGATTCTTGCATTGGTGAACCAAAGATCTTGTATCCAAGTTTGGGTGAAGCTTGTCTTTGAAGGATTCAAGCTTATTGCTCTTGGTAGACTTAGGGTTTTGCTCAAAACCCATTGTGGTAGGAATTTCTTACTCTTGTTATGCGTTTATACGGTGTTTATGTACCAAGATCGTGCCTTGTTTCGTTGTTTGAGATTGTTTTCTCCATTTCTGAGAATCTGCAAAACAGGGTCTTTATTTTTGGGGTTTTACGCCTTCTTAAGCTCAGAATTGAATTTTGGTTCCCTCGTATGAAATAGAGTAGACTTAAAGCCCGTTTTAATGCCGCTGGAATCACCCAAAACCGTTAAGAATTGAATTAATGGTGGATTTTAGAAATCAGGTCACGAATCTGTCTCGTTTTCTGGGTTTGCGCCCAACTTCGAGCGGCCATAACTTCTTCGTCCGATGTCCGTTTCGTACATATTTTATACCGATTCGAAGGTCTTGAAGTCAGCTTTCTTTTGCTACTAGAATCGCCTGAACACTCCTAGTACACAGAAAGTTATAACCATTTGAGTAGAGCTGTGTCGGTCTGTCAAGGTCGGTTAGCTATTCCTAAGAATGTTTCGTTCCGTGTTATGACTCCTTATATAATCAGAGTGTATTTAAGTCACTCTCGAATGTGATTGCTAGTGTCTTAATGACTCGTATCCTCGTGCCTCGACTTATTGAGCTCCCTAGGTTCCTTTGAAACTCGTTCTATGAGATTCTTAATTAGAACCTAGCTGGTGATGTGTCGTGGAGTCGTTGTGGGTTCGGTACGTGACGTAGAGCGTTGTGATAGATTTAGAGGAATAGCGTGGACTTAAAGTATTTACCAATGTTCAATGAGGTATGCTTATGAGTTTGCAATACATTGTGGATAATGTATGATAGAATGTGAACCTGAAAAAAAATGATATTTGCTTATATACGGATTGATAATGCTTTTATGTTTACGTGAGTTGTGAATTCTGAATTGAGGGTCCTGCAACGCAAGGTGTGGTAATGCGGAGACTCTAGAGGGCCCGCAACGCAAGGGGTGATATTGCGGAAACCCAAGTGGATAGAATTCAATGTGACGCAAGGGGTGGTAACACAATTGAATGTCTCACATGATGAAGAGAATTTTGTTTGATTTCAGAAGTCTATGTTGATGTTTGATTGTTTGTTGTTTGGGATTGTGGTTGTCGAAAAAGTGAATGAAAGGTTGGTTTTATCAAGGTTTTACTAAAGAAAGGAATTTGGATTTTGAAAAGAGGATTTTTTTATCAAAAATCCTCCGGTATTCTTGAGCGAATCAACGGATCCGGTATTTGGGGCACAAATCAACGGACTCCGGTATTCAAGCTCGAATCAACGGAGTTTGACCCGTAATGGTCTTGAGTTTTCTCATAATTTGTTTTGGAAATCAAAAGGAAAATTTTATGAAATGAGACTCTTTGGTGAATGGCATGAGTTGAGGAAGTAGTTGTGGTGTTCGTTCGAAAAGTTATCAGATGGTTGAACTATTGTTGAAATTTGTTGGATTGATACAAGTTTAAAAGTTGCTTCTAGTTGATGTATGAATGGTTAGGGACATCTGTATGACATCCAGGATTCTCTAGTCTTAGTCTATTTGTTTGTAGTGGTAGCTCTTGTGTCTCACGTTCGTTTGTTAAAATTCATTCACTCTAGTTGCATGCTTCATCGTATTTTCATATACCTTGAGTATAGATTTTCCTACTGGGCTAGTGTAGCTCAACCTACCATTTTCAGGTACAAAGCAAGGAAATTGGCATGGCGTGCATCTCGTGCTTGTTGATCATATGTTTTGAAGGTATAAAAGCGGCAACATTCTGCATTTGACTTAAAAGATTTTTTTTGAAAGAGTGATTATTGTAAATTGTAATTCTATTTTGGTATTTTGGTAACTTGGGGCCTCGAGCTAGGATTGTAACTCTTAAATTTAACTTTGAGAACGGGGAAAGATATGTCATTTGGGTATTATCGATACTTTAGTTATTATTCTATTTATCGAAAAATGATTATTATTTATGTTGAAAATCGAGGGCGTGACAACTCGATAAACACTTCACCCATGGTGATTCTCTCTCTCTCTCTCTTCCTCTCCAACTCGTCACTTTAATCTTCTCTGCGTAGTGAATCGGCAAAAACCATCGAAGAAGACGCATGCTTTGATCGTGGCAACGAAAGAACCGAAGATCGTGGCGAACCTGAAACCATTTGTTTGAAGGTACGTTTTGTACTAAAAAAAAACCCTAGATGTCTGTGAGACAAAGACACGAATGTTGATGTATTTTGACATAGTATATGATATAGTAGTATGTTATGAATTATGTATTGGATTATTAAGGTTCTTGGAAGTAGTATTATATGTATACCGTAGTAAAAAATTTGGGGTTTTGACTTGGTTACGAAAAAAAAAATTGGGGTTTTTGTTGTTTTGCCTTTGGTATCGCATTTTAATGGCTTTTGTATGCTACTGGTCCCCTCGATTATGCAAAACTCATCTCATTTAGTCCCCCCTGTCTGTCCCCCCTTGTCTGTCTTTGTCTAAACAAAGACAATTTATTGACTCTTATTCTATGTTTTTTTTGTTTACCTTTCAGTTTAAAATGGGCTTTCCAACAGTAACACTTCTCTTTTACCATGGAGGGTATATATCTAAGGGACCCCAAAAGATGTATGTTGGTGGGAATGTGACCCCACTTGACATTGACCCTGACTTGATGTCATACATCGATTTAAGGACTGTTGTCAAGGAATTAGATTTAGATATCTGTGAGATGTACCAAAAGGGTCCACATTAAACTATGGATGATGGGTTGGTGGGTCTAACCTCTGACCAAAGTATGTTAGATATGTTTGCAATGCACAAGGACTCTAAAGTGATTGATATTTATATCCATAACCTAATGTTGGTGCAGAACAAAACTAGTGGTGAGTAGGTATCTACTTTGACTAGGGCTGACTCTATTGTGCAAGGTGATGACTTAGTTTACCTTGATGACTTTGTTGACTTTGATGACATAGTTGACCTCGATAACATACCAGCTGATGAAGGAGTAATACTAGCTGGTCTACTGGAGGATGATGAAGATGATGATTCTGATAGAGATTGGGAATGTGGTGATGAGAGTGATGAGGGGAGTGATGATGACAATTTTAGTGGCTTTCATGAGTCATCTGAAGATGAAGAGGAGGTTGAACAAATGCTTGCCATTAAGATTGGAAATGAGGAAGAAGAACTTAGTGATTAGAGTGATGACCAAGGGTGTTTAAATCCAGAGGATGAGAGTGATGAGGGTGGTCACATAAACAAGCACAAATTAGTTGAGTTTAACAAGGATAAGGATATGAAGAATCCCAAGATTTTAGAGGGCATGATTTTCCTTAATGTTCATGCCTTCAGAGCTCTCCTCTAAGAGTTTCACATTAGGGAATGGTGTGAATACACCTACTTAAAGAATGAATCTACTAGGGTGACTGTTATTTGCAAAGAGAAGTGTGGTTTTAGGTTACATGCATCACCAATGCATGGTGAGAAATCATTCCAAATTAAGAAAATCAATGATGACCATTGTTGTACTAGGAAATACATCAACAAGTACGCAACAACCAGGCGGAGAGCTGACAAGTACATTGAAAACTTGACTGATGAACCAAATAAAAAGGTTAAGACACTGAAAAATGATGTTAGAAGGGAGTGGATGTTGGATGTGTCTCGTAAGAAGGTTTATAAGGCAAAGAGAGTTGCTCTAGACAAAATCCAGGGGAGTCATGAAGAACAATACTTGAGAATAAGGGATTATTGTCAGATTTTGATCAATAAAAACCCAGGGTCAACTACACTTCTTAAGGTGGAAAGGATGAGCTCTACTGTGTTTTTCCAAAGGATGTTCATATGCTTTTATGCTCAGACTAAGGGATTCCTTGCTGGATGTAGACCTTTCATTGATTTAGATGCGTACTTTCTTAAATGCCCTTTTGGTGGACAACTAATGCATGCAGTGGGGAGGGATGCCAACAACCAAATGTACCTACTGTGTATGGCCATTGTTGAAGCATAACTAAAGGATAGTTGGGGTTGGTTTCTAGAGAATTTGATACAAATCATAGGAAGATCTGAGGAGAGGGGATGGTGTTTCATGTCTGACAAGCAGAAGGTAACCTTATTCATTGTTCTTTGATATTAATTGCATAAATTGATGTTAATTTTATGGGAATATATTGTTCTGTCCTTATTTTATGTGCTAATTGCAAATATTAATTGCAGGGTTTGATTGAAGCATTCAAAAGATTGATGCCTAACGTGGAGCATAGATTTTGTCCAAGGCATATGTATGCCAATTTCAACAAAACCTATAAAGGAAAAGAGTATAAAGATTTGTTTTAGAGAGCAGCTTTTGCTTACACAATTTCAGAGTTTAATGAGAAAATGGCAGAGATATATAGTGTTGATAAAAGGCACATGAGTGGCTGCTTCAGGAGGAAAAAGAGGTTTGGGCTAGAGCCTACTACCACTATAGGTCCAAGGTTAACAGAATGGATAACAACATGAAGGAAGGGTTCAATACTTGGATAAAAGAAGCAAGGGAGATGCCCATACTCACACTAGTAGAGTCAATTAGGAGATAACTGATGGTAAGGTATGTGGAAAGACTTGAATATAGTAAGAAGTTCAAGGGAAGGTTGTGCCCAAATATTAGTAAGAGTGTTGAGATGAAAAAGGTGAATGCAATAACACTAAATATGATTTACTCAGGAGGGGCATTATTTGAGGTGACTAGTGTGGACAAAACTTTTGTGGTTGATATTGGGGAGCACGCCTGCACTTGAAGAAGGTGGGATCGAACTGGAATTCTTTGTAGTCATGCATGTGCAGCCATCATTGCTCACAAGGCACAACTTAAAGATTATGTCAATGAGACTTACACAACTGATACATTTGTTAGGACTTACAGCCATAGGATCAAAACCAATATCAGATAAAAGCTTGTGGTCACAAGCTGAACGTGATCCAATAATGTCTCCACTTTTAAGAGTGCCAATTGAAGGCCAAAGAAGGCTAGGAGAAAAGGAGAGGATGAGCCCAATAATTTTTTCAAGACTAGGAAGCATAATACTACTACCATGTGCAGATAATGTGGGCAATTTGAGCACAATGTAAGGACTTGTAAAACACCACAAGACAGTTGGGTTAAATATAAGGACAAGTACTATGGAAAACAGAAGGCTAGGCTTGGAGGTGGTGTGCCACCAGCTGATAAGCCAAAAGAAAGTGGAAGTGAGTCTGTTGGCAGAGGAAGGGGGACTATTGGTAAAAGAAGAGGAAGGGCAAGAGTAATTGGCAAAGGAAGAGGAAGAGGAACTAGGACTTTGGCAGTTGACAAAGGCAATGGCAGAGGAACTGTGGCAAGTGGTTCTGTGGCAATTGGTGGAACTGTGGTAAGTGGTAAAAGGAAGGCAGTTGACCAACCACAACAGAACCAGGTGTGTATGATTGTTATGCTTCCAATTACTTTACTTAAATCTGTACAAGAGTCACCTTTAAATTACTATACTAATGCCTATGACTTATGTGGTACTTGTGTGTGTATTTTGTCAGGGTTCCATGAGATTGAAAAAAGTTGGTGAATGTTGGTTTTCCAGTCAACAATCAAGTGCTTCACCATTAAAGTTTGCACCAGGACCTTGCCTCACTAGAAATGGAAAAGTTGTGGATACTATTTCCTCTCAAGCCTTAAAATGACTTGTAAGTGACTGAAGTAGATAGACTATTTTTTTGTAATACCTTTTGAATGACCAATGTCTTTTTGTTATGCCTTTTGAATGGCTAAAGACTTTTTGTAATGCCTCAAAATCAAATACTTTATTTTGCTAATGCCTTTGTGCCTCAAAATCAAGTACTTTATTTTGGCAATGCCTTTGTGTAAGGCATAATACTTTATTCTGGTAATGCCTTTGTGGAAGGCTTTTTGTATTGCCTTTGTACAAACATTATGACTTGTGCTTTTGTAATGCCTTTGTGTAAGGCTTATTTTGGTATGGCTAGTGACTGTTTTGTAAGCCATTGATGGTAATGACATGTTTATTCTGGTAATGCCTTTGTGGAAGGCTTATTTTGTGCTGCATTTGTGCAACAATATAGGAACACATGCTGATTGAAAAACTGATAAGTGTCAAAATATACATATTTTGGCCCTCCAATTTATATTTACTAGTATTTTATATTTGTTAATTGATATTTATTATGTGTTTTTACGTTTACAGGTCGCTCGAGCTTGGTTTTCATGATTTTGGGGTAAAGATGGAAGTTAGCAAAAGTTTTGGACTGAAGTGCGAAGTGCATCGGAATTTTGGATGGTCAATTTAATATTAGACAAAATCCAAGGGACCATTATGTAATTAATGCTTCAATCCCTATAAAACCAACTTTGTTACCCTACTGACTTGGTCGGCAGCTTTTGGGAAAAAAAAGAATTTCTTACGGAAGACAGTAAACGTAGAACAGGGCTGCCGAGGTTTTTTTGGTTTTCTAATTTTGTTCTTTTGAAGTTTTGTCCAATTACTCGCACTTTGATAACTCGTTTTAATTTTTGTTCTTAATTAAAGTTGTTCATTGATATTCAATTAGTTGTTATCTCTCGTTTATTTTCTTTCTCCAGTATTAGAAGCATGATTCAGATTAGGGTTTCTTTTGCTTCTCGTTTAATAATGAGTGAGTAGTTGTATAGGTAGGGTTGCGGGGTGATTAGCACACCGTAGCCAGTCCAGGTACTGCTTCTATTTTCAAACAATGAAAAAGATAATTTTAGATTGGAAAAATACTTCCCGCAGATAAACCCGGGCATTGTCGGAGCCCGTGTGAACAGAGAAATGGGGGTCCAAGACTTATTCTCCGCTGTGCATGGGTATACGGCGACCCTAAGGTTTCGCATCTTGCAGGGTATCTTTTCAACCCAAAATTGAACGTTTTTAAGAACACCAAATGGAGCATGTTGATCTGGACTGGTTACGAGTGCTACGAACCCTACGACCATACCTTCTTTTAATTATCTAAAAAGTTCAATTATTTCGTAAGTTTAGTTAATCTCAGCATCAAACTACAAGGGGTGGCTACCTAAGAGCCCGTTTAAATAATAACTACCCAAGTTTTTGTTCATCACACATTACCGTCCTTAGTGGATTCGACTCCGGTCTTACTGAATATTGTGCTGCATCGGTTTCCGTCCTACGCTTGGGGCAACCCATTATTTTAGGATTAGGAAATCGCCAAGCAAAAACAAACTACATATTTCATTGCATTGCATTAGTGTACAAAAGTACAATGCATTACCAAAAGTACAATGCATTACAAAAATTCATGGCAGGTACAACATCCTCTTAGAGGTGGATTTCCAATTAGCCAGCCAAACTACCAAGAGTAAGCCTATGACTACCATACAAAATACATTGTATTTCCACATCATTTCATTTGTCTTCTTCAATTCATGGTTCATTATCCACAAATTGTATATCTTCTTCATCATTTTTTCCTTGTCCATTTCTGAAAATTCATTGAACCTCTTCAGATCCTCCTCCTTCCCTTGCTGGTCTTTGACCTTGTTTTGTAGTTTTCTACCATACTCTAGTCCTTTAGGACAAGTAGGATGATCAACCCATATGAAAAAATTGCATACATTCTTCTCCTACAAACCCATTATAAAACTAGAAATTAGGGCAAAGATTTCAGAAAAAAATGAAATTAGGGTAACAAATTCATATATATTTTTTGATTATTGTATGCATTAACCCAACTTGTAGTTCACACAGCCTAAGAATCTTCTTTCGGGGTTGGCATTTGTTTTTGAAGTCCTCGATGGGGCTTTTTCTCCACAACCGCAATAAGCATCATCCTAGTTCTGGGTTTGGCTGTAGCTGTGGTTGTTGGTATTGTTGCTATGGCGGCTGTTGTTGCTGCTATTGACAGATGCCATTGTTGGAGAGAGAGAGAGAGGGAGAGAGAGAAAGGATCATTGGGTTTTTCTGAGGAACAAGATGGATATAGTACTGAAGAAGGGCATTTATGTCCAAAAAAGGCTCATGTGACTGACATGTGGTCATCCAACTAACGATTCTGGGACGGAAGAGTGTCACATGGGTAACGGGAGTAGTTGAGGGGTCTCCATGGGTGCTTTTAAATATGAGAGGGTGTTCACGAGAAAGAGTGATAGTTGAGGGAGTGTTTATGTACTTTCATCCCCGAACAACTCATATTGACAAAGTGAAAAAAATACTACAGTATATCCCGGTGAAAAAATATGGATAATCTATTTTATTTCACGACCGTGACTACTCTAGATGCAAGAAATCTCATCTAGTAAAAGAAATGAAAAGACATTTGCGTCGGAGTGCACGTATTGCTTTTAAAATTTTATTAGCATTTGAAACTCAAGTGTCAAAAATCGAATTGTAGACCATACAAACCGAATTGAAGGTGTAATTTCCTTTTTGTTAGAAGTGTCATATACAGTTTATTATTGAGTTAGGCTGCGTTCTCATAAACTTAACTTAAATCTGAAAGTTTTATTTTTATTTAAATTTTTTTTCACATTTGTTAGTTTTGTGTTAAACTTTTGTTGGTTATTGAGACTGCGTTTTTATGAACTTAACTTAAATCTGAAAATTTTATCCTTATTTGAAATTTTTTTTTTGCATTTGTTAGTTGTGCACCAAATTTTTGTGGGTTATTGATTCGTCTCGACGAATCGGAAATGTAATTTTTTTTTTACTTTTACCCTAGTAATTTGAGAAATAACCACTTTTTAGCACAAAAAGTGACTTTTTTTTTTGCTAAAAAGTAGTTATTTCTCAAAGTACTTGGGTAAAAGTAAAAAAAAATTACTTTTCCGATTCCTCTCGCCTAGACAAATCAATAACCCACAAATGCTTGGCGCAAAACTAACAAATGCAAAAAAATTCAATAAGGACAAAATTTTTAAATTTAAGTTAAGTTTAAGTAAAGTTCATAAGAACGCAACCTGATTCGTCTTGATGGGAGGAATCGAAAAAGTAAAATTTACGCAAGTATTTTGAGAAATAACTATTTTTTAAGCAAAAAATTGAACAAGGGCAAAAAAATGAAAAAGTCTAAAAATCTTATTGAAACTTAGTCTAACAGAAGAGAAGAAGTTTCTGGTCGGATATGTGTGCAAGAAGCACCGAGACTTAAACGTCTCGGTCAAACTCATAAATTAATTGAAGCACATCTTGGATATTTTTAGATTATTTAGCGTCTTAAGCACTGTCATGTAATATCTCACGCGTCTTAAAAAACCACATGCGTTGATGTAGATTATTCTCCATGGGTGTCACAAATCTCTATGCGTTTTCTATAACTTGGGATCTAGGCAAAGTCGTCAAAACTTCTTGGAAATTCTATATCATCTAATTAAAAGTATTCATTGACCCAGGTCGTTGAAAAGCATAAGACAAAAAAAGTACTCGTACAAAACGAGGGAAAGTTGTTGAAATTATTCATTGACGACTCAAATATTGACTTCATATACTATGTCTTCTCCGATTAATGTTTAAATTGGAGAGAGAGAGAGAGAGAGAGAGAGAGAGAGAGAGAGAGAGAGGAATTAGCGACAAAAGGGGCTTAGGAATGCATGCAAACGTAAGACGAGTGACGGACCCAGTGGACAGTCAATACGTTAACTTGATTCTTGTAGAGGTGCGTTTGGAACTGTTGAGATTAAAGACACATGCAAATTAAGAGAAATTTTAATTCAAGCAGTTGTATCCTTTCTTTGATTTTTCAATTAAAAGTGCAAAGTTCTTGGGAGTTCATTGGGGAGTTCATACTTAGGTGGAGTGCATCTGATCGTCTGGGTATTTGGTGTCTTTTGTCCTTAATTTTGCACTTTTTCTTGTTTGAGACTCCTAATTAGATATTAGGCAGTTTAAAAGTGTTGCTATTACGCCAGGTTATGTCTGGGTTAGAACGAAAAACATCGATTGCCTTGTGATTTACTTGTTTTCTATTTGTTAGACGATTAGTTTGGCTTTGTTCAAGTTCTTTGTAATGATCTCTGTTTTGTAAGTGCCGTTGGGCGTTTATCAATACAATCTTCTCACTTTTGACAAAAAAAAAAAAAAAAAAAACTACAAACGAGCGGAGAAAAGGAAAATGCGAAATAATTTTTTCCTTGGTTGTTTTTTAAAGACAAACTATGAAAATACTTAAAAATCTGGAATTAAAAATCCAAGGAGAGAGACTCATTATCACACGGTTTTAATATTCAATTTATAGGGTACATATATACCTTAAACACCTAAATATGGGAAGGGTATTGTAAATCTCTTCTGCGCCATTTTCCTCCGCTTTGTATGGCCTAGACAAACAAAATATCTCATATTTATCTTAGTCTCTAATGCATGCATGTGCAAAACCCAGAATTATGCTTTTTGGTTAGCAACTTTGGGTATATATGATGAGTACTGTAGATTGTATAATATTCTTGTACCAAAATAAGTCCTTTCACTTAAAAACCAACGGGCATGACTTACTATGCGGAGGCACCATATATGTGATTATTAATGTTAGTGATTGATAACGATTAAGTACACTTATTATAGTTCTTATAAATTACAAGACCTGCTCGTTTTGAAAATTAAGCTTGTTTTAATCTCTAACGACGAGCATGGTACTCGTGCTCTGCACGAGGCAGCCCACCTAGTAACACATAAGGAAGAGTTTTTGACTTAATAGACTCACAAAATCACTTTTGGAGGCTTCCTACGGTTGTTATTGATTGGATTTTACACCAATGCTAGGATGAGTTCTCTATTTCTACCCTTTCCCCCTGAAAAATGTCAAGCCTGACCCATCACCCGTTCAGACGTGTTTTGTGTTAATGGACCCGATTTTGGGAATCCTTCACGCTCATACCAAATGTTGGTGGGAGAAAAATTAGAATTTCACACAAATTTAAACACTCTTTATATATAAAATTACAAACAATACAAATCACTCAACCCTCAAACACTCACACACATGACACAGACCCCTCTCTCTCGCTCCCAAAACCTTTACAACACTAATTCAATACCAATATAACCATTAATCAAACACATTCATAACATCTGATCACCCACTAACTCGTAAGCACCTCACTCATTTCTTATCTGTCTTCTCTCATCACTACCACAATCAATCTTATATTTCCTACAAATGCAAATCATGTTAATAAAAGGGCTGATCACTTCGCTTGCCAAAAATTCCAGGACCATACGTCGACGATATGAGATCCACAAGGAGGGGAAATTGGAGTGACACGAAAGACGTGACTGGTAAACTGGCTAATGCGGCCACCGGAATAAGTATCCACAACTTATCATGCCCAAATGCAAGATAGAGTGTGGCACTAAAGGCCACAATCATGGTTGTTATGGATAAGAACAAAGTAAACAGACCAATTATCAATCTCTTGGGAAGAACATGGAGAAAATCTGATTCAGCATAGCGAGAAGTAAGGATGGACAAGAACATCAACAGAGAAGTGGTGGACGTGAAGAGAGAGATTGCATCTGAAACCGCAAAGGCAATGAATGCTGTCTTTTTAGAGAAAATGGAGAGCCCGGTGTCATAGTTGCCGCCGGGAACAGTGATTGCGGCTGCAAACACAATAGTGACGATGAGTGCTGCCGCAATTGTGCATGAGTTTGCAGTGTCTTTCATCCATTTCTGTCCTGCCACTATTAAATCCCTGTGCTCTCTAGTGAAGACCATTGCAGCTGTTTCTTCAGCATTGTTTCGCACCTCTATGTAATTAGGCGGTAGTAGTTTTTTCACTTCCTACATGATAGCACATAAACTACAAAGTAATACAAACATATATGAATGACTAATCCATCAAAGAAAGAACATATAGACATATTAAAACTTTAATTACACAACCCATTTGGGTATCACCTGTACTTAAGTATATACATATATAGGTGTGTACGGTATACAGTCTGGATTAAGTTAGGATCTCCCCTTTTCCGATCAAATTTTGATGATCTGAGCAACTCAATGTGTTCAGAACGTGATTTTCAGGGTACTCGTTTGAAATTGGAAAAAAAAATGACCAGGAAGGGCTTGAGTTGAACAGTTTTTTATTGAACCGTTCAATAAAAAATTATTGGGATGAAGCCTTTCCGGTCATTTTTTTTTTTGCCAATTTCTCGCGGTACCCTTAAAATCACGTTCTGATCACATTGAGCGGCTCGGATCATCAAAATTTGATCAGAAAAGGGAAGGTCCTGACCGTAAGAGGTCATTACTTGAACTGGATTGTAGGCACATATATATGTATGTAAATGTATGGATGTATAAGAGTTATAGTTAAAATTGTTGGGCTTGGACCCGGAGTGCCTTCGTTGGTAACTTGGTAACATAATGTCCTTTTTTGCGACCGCACTAAAAATAGACTTGCAATTGCAATGTTGAATGCCATAAAATACTTGATTCATAATAGATTTGACCAACTGCCTATCTCATCTCCTCTACATTATTGGTAGTTAGAGTCTGTAACTTGCATGTTTTAGTCATCTTCCCCCTTAAATGATCGGAGATACCGCCGATATTCATGTACTAGTCAGATCATACTATTCAACTGATGTGGGATTAGGTTCGAAAAGGACTATTCACGTGGATGGTAATAGCAGATGCATATCACAATGATTACCATCAAACAATCTGCAATTTTGGCTCAAGGGAGCGTCAATCAAATCAACGATGAAAGAGTCTAGCCCAAAACCTTTTCCAACCTAGCTCTGTTATCAAAATAAACAAAACATCTAAGCCAAATGCGATTGACAAAAATGAAAGGAAGACTGTCTAACATCAAATACTAGTTTTACTCGTGTTGTTTAGCTAAGCAGGACGAGCAATTTCTTAGAATGCTCCATTGATACGACATGCTATTTTTTCCATTCATTCCTCTTCAGGATCAGTCGTGATGGTCTCAATTCGTACACGCACAGCTCTACAGACACACACATGTATGTATGTTTGGCTCATAACGGTTACGCATGCATGCATGTTGAAAGGATTAAAGGAATATTATTTTGTAAACACTCCTTAGAAAGTAAGATGCCGCACCTCAAACCATTGTAACTCACGTTGCATCCGCAAAGCTGCACCAGGAACAAGATCGAGTTTTCTTCGAGGTGCCAATATTCCGGCTAAGTGCAAAATAGTGTCCTCATGATTGTCTCATAAACTTTGTAACCCATTTTTTTTGATCAGTCATTTGATATAAGAGGTTGAACACATTTTCATGGCGATCTAAAACTTCTCGTTGAAATAAGTTATGATTGTTATTGTCCCTCGTCCAAATTAACTCGGGATATGAATCCACGATCTCTTCTATAACCTCGTGAATCCCTAACCTTGTTGCAAGAATAACTGCATCTTCGGCAAATTTGTAAGCGTTAGGGTCATTTGAAGATCTAATTTCCTCGCATACACATTTGAGTAGTGTAAGTGCTTCAAGATGCATTTGTTTTTGCTCTTGGATGTGTTTGACTGGAGGCACTGCAATTGAGAAAAGCCATAGATGTGATAATTCTTGAATGAGTTATAGTTTAAACACAAAAACAAATAAGGATTAACTGCTTAATAGTTGTGTGTTAAATTAATTGGCACTACTTGCATTACCCATAAATTTAAACACTTTCCAGAGCATGATCTGCAATTGTTGGCTTCCTGTACATCCAAAAGTTACGTCGTTTAATTGAAATAAACATAAAGAAGATGCTAGTGCGAAAGACATCCGAAATAAATTGAATACTCAACAGATAAGAGAAAAGAAAGCATAACACCCGACTCATTGTGGGAGTCTACATATACTATGCCAAAAATAGCCTTTATTGGCGGTTTTTTTTTTTTACCTGTGATAATAAATCCGTCGGTAAAGGGCGCAATTACCAGGGATAAAGACAAACCACCGTACAATAAAATCGCCGGTAATGGTGACTATTAACGACAACAATATGAAACCACAGGTAAAAGTACTATGTACAGCTGTAAGCCAAAAACCGTGGTAATAATGTTGTTGTATAGTAGAAATATTATAATTTTCGTAATAAACACATATTTTTGTGTAGCTGAGTGGTTAAGTGCTTGGGTACTATCCAAAGGGTTGTGGGTTCAAATCTCATTTAACTTTTTTTTTGGAAAAACCTTTAGCGGCAATGGTAAGACTGCAGTTAATAGTATGGAGCTTTTACCGATGGTCATTTATTGTTGTTTCGTTAAAAAACGGCTAAGTATTGGGAGCTGGGATTGGATCACGAAATTGGCCAGGCAGCCCTGAGTTGGCTCGGGCAAAACGGAGGCAGATCGACTTGAGTTGGCTCAGGCAAAACGGTTATTGACGGTTAACAGCATTCTGCACATGTTGCTGGAAGCATGGGACAGGTGTCCAAGGTAGAAACGGGTTGCACATGTTGCTGGCAGCATGGGACATGTGTCCAAGGTAGAAATGGACAGTTATCGGCAGTTATCTCCAGGCAGTTTCATATTTCAGTGTGCTGGCAGATTTTGGCAAAGCCAACACAACCCTAGGGCAGTTGGTGGTGTCAACTGCAAGATCATGGGTTGGCCCACGATCTCATGTACTTAGTGGCCACGTTTTTATGAATGTAAGCCTATATAGGCAAGACATTTTAGTAGCCTAAGGCAGAGGGATGTTCTGTCTAGACTCTTGAGTGTATTCTTTTGTAAGTCGGTGCTTAATAAAGGTTGGGAGGATTACCGTAACTCTTATGTGTGTTCTAGAGTAACAACTGACTCGTTTTACTCAATAAAATAGCACAAGATTTATGGAATTGTTGCATTTCATTTGATATCAAATAGAAGTAATGCTATCATTTATTCAAGTTTGGCTAAAATAAATAGAAGGATATGTAAATGACAACCGGAAATGGAGAAGTCCTTCAAAATTTGAGCCCAAATACTCCAATTGTACTTCTGCCCAATCAATGCTTGAGATCTTCTGTTGCTAACAGCTGGATTCTCAAGGTCGCCTCTACTGGGGGGATATTTGATGGGGTTCATCTCCAATTTCACGGGAACATCTTCCAAGGGAAAAACATTTGTAAATATAAGCTATTATTAAAAAAAGAGAGAGTTGGGATTACTAGAAACTTACAACAATAGATAACGCGTTGCCAAAAGTTCAGGTGACTACCACTGGGGAATGCGGATCCCTTTCTAGCTATGCATTGCAAGAAACACTCATTGTGGTCGTCTTTTGATTTAGCTAATTGGGGATAATGTTGCACCAGATTGAGGGCTACATCTGTTTGGTCACGGACAAAAAGATACAATAAGTGAAAATAAAAACACAGTAGACAAGTAGGAGTATTTCTCATTTATACTTGTTATAGATTAATTTTAAGTATGTACTTGTCATTCTCGTGATTTTTTATTTAGCATGGGCGACTTACCATAGAATCCGGAGGAGATTGCCAAATTGACAAGCCGAACAACATTTTTATTTGAGAAGGGCCTAGACACGTGATCATCCTTGGTAACGGTCAATAAGAACAAAAGGGTGTCTTTACATGCATATAGAGCAGCACAATGGAGCGGTAATAGGTCAAGATAGCCGTGAATGTAGAGTAAATCGGGATTTTTTTGCACCAACACAACAGCGGCCCTCATATTGCCAACCACAGCAGCCACATGAAGGGCGGTATAACCAACACTGTCACGCAATGTCAAGGCCTCCATTGGCATCAACTCCACCAACTTCTCCATAAAATGTATAGCCCTTTCTCCAGTCCCGACTGCTATGTGGAGCGCTGTCTCAGAAAAGCTAGTGATTGGGGCTGTGATCGCATTTGCATCTTGGTCAAAGAATCTTTTTGCTGCATCCCAGTCGCCTCTGAGTGCAGTTTTATTTAGTGGTATGTATCTCCAGTATTCATTCTTCACACCCTCCAAGTTGTTGTTTTGATCTGCAATAAGTCGAATAATATTGGATATCTAACAATGACAAAAACATCCATCACTACTACTAGCTAGTCGTTAATTAGTTTCTGATCCTGTGTGAATGACGCAACATTGATTTCTCCAAATTATTTATTTTTCAGCAAAGCTACATATCCACAACCCAAGGATTTAAATATCTAGTCACGGTACAAAAATTGTAGCGACAATATTAGGAGAATTGAACGATATGTTAACTCAGTTTTGACGAGAAAATAATATTTTTAAAAGTTCCTAATTAACACACCCTTAACGATCAACTATCGACTATAACGGCCATGAACCTGTACAGTAGAAACTTATGTCCAATTTCGTAACGATGAGAAATATGCAATTCTGGTCGGGATTTTAAGTTGGTCGTGTACAAGTACTCAGGTGTTGAGAGGTTTTAGGTTTGAGTTGATGGAACAATAACCAAATCTCTTGTGGTAATGTACTTAATTAACCACCATACAACTTCGTCTTGTCTGGCAGGAAAAAAAAGAGATAAAACTTGCAATGTTTAAAAACCAAATCCAAACAAAGACTATATAGATATTTGAAAATAATTGTGGTTGTTTGTTCTCAAAATTTCCAAAAGCTCATTAAAATGATCAATACATCACTAAAATAGAACGTGATGTTGAAAATAGGTGAATTGAAAATTGACTCCAAAATTATACCATTTGATTTGGTTGTAATTTATTTGTCCTGCGATGGATAAATAAATATAGAGTAATAGAAATTGTTTGGTTTCCGCCGAAACAGGCCATGCGTGGCAGTGGGGGTTCATAAAATTCCAAAGCTTAAAGTTTAGTGGGAACTTGTAATTAATTTAATTAGTTACTTCATCCTTTAAAAGCTTTTTGAATTGATTTTAGTGTTGGTTCATAAACCAACATGTGGCAAGCTACACCAATGGGTGCCAATGCTTCATTTACCTTGGCAACATGAAGTGTCTCTTCATTTGGAACGTGGGAATTTAATTAAGTGTTGGTTCGGCCAAGATGATTTCGGACAATGGTGTCTCTTCGGCTGATACCATTCTGAACATTTGCGTCTTTTTCCTTGCACTATTTTGAATAGTCATCGTCCCTCCTCGTTGGGATGCCTACTTCTCTATAAATAGGACCCATCTCCTCCCATTTTAGTTATGAAATTTTTTGCACTTATAGCATACATATTCTGAGAGAATTCTGCACAGTTTTTTGGTTCGCCCGCTGAACAGATTGGAGTGTAACTTCCGTTCTTCGAAAATCGGGTAATCCTGGGAGGCAAACGTTTAAGAGACCTGTGGGCTACCCGCCCGGAAGGCTTCGGTTTTGAAAAATAGAAAGAGTCACCACCCGGATTTGAGATTTGCCACCTGAGAAAACGTTTTGGTTGAAAATGATTCCAGAGATTGTTTTGGGTTTGGAAGCCATGTTACGAGAGGGGAAGGGTTTTACGGCACCTCTCTCGCTTGACACAGGGTCAATCTCTACTCAATGTTTGTGGGGTTTATCGAAAACATTTTGTTTCATAAAAGCAGCTAGTAGGTATCCACAGGTATATTAAATAAAGGGTACATGCATGTGCCAGTGTACATATATGATAATGAAATGAAGCAAAGTGAAAAATGACAGAAAATCAACTACTGTCACTGGAACCACTCTTGAGCGCTCGGGACTGCACTCCTGAGCGCTTAGGAGCTCTGCTGAGCCACCCTGCAAACCTTGGTTAGAACAGATGCAATATGAAACTTAAAACAGAAACACATAACTACTAATATGCACCAGTGCTCAGTAAAGGGCTTAAACAGTTAAGAACTGGTCCTAATCATCTGAGCATTTCTTCCTTGCAACTGAAAATAAAACTAATTGGGCTCTGGAAGGACCAGTGCGCACCTAGTATTTACTGAAATACAGCAAAAGCAATATTTAGTGACAAAACAAGATTTTGATGACAGCAGCACTCTTGAGCGCTCAAGAATGGTCCTAAGCACTCGGGAGTGAACACAGTGCCTAGAAAAAGTTTTATTTCTTTGTGCTCTTCTTGCTCTTCTTGCTTAAACTAAGATCAAATGAGCTCACAACCAGTATGAGAAACTGGTATGGGCCCTTGATTCCCCTCAGAAGTTTGAAAATAATAGATTTTGAAGTATAAAGTGAGCTTTTACACCTTTGCTTGACTTGAACTTGGCTCCTTGGACTGATTTGGATGCTTGAAAATGGGTAGAAAACAGTAGAAAAATGGAGTTCTAGACAGACTAGAGATTTGAACAACCTTTGAGATCTTTTGAGTACGTGGAGATTGTTTGAAATTTTTCTTAGAAAACACAAGTTTTGGAAAACATTTGAGGGAGGTTTAGAGACTGAAACTTTCAGAAACTAGCAGAGGGAGAGAGTGATTTTTCGTGTCCCTTTGAAAGGTAGAACATGGGTGTATTTATAGGGGAGGTTTGAAATTTGAAAATAAAATGGGAAAATAGTTTTGGGGGAAAAAAGGCATGATGACATTCCTGCTAGTCTTTTGAGACGTGCAGGCTTAAATTGCAAGTTGAATGAACAGAAAACTCTAAAAAGGCCATGGTCAAAGGTCAAGTTCATCATCCATTTGCTTGTCAGAGTTACCGAGCGTTCAAGAGTGGAGTCCTAAGCGCTCACGAGTGCCACTCCTGAGCGTTCAAGAGTGGTACTCCCGAGCGTTCAAGAGTGGCTGCCCAACTTCAGAGGGCCGCCACGGACACTCCCGAACTCGGATTTAGGTGTTTCTTGAAGTGTTGGAAAGCTAGATGAGTCCTCTTTCTAACCTAGTTGGTTTCATTCAAAGATATTTTATACATTAAAATGTGTGACCATTTTACCCTCAGGGTGTTGAGAAAAAAAATGCGTTTTAGTTTTGAAAAAGACCAAGAAGCATTGTTCAAGCTTTAGCCGAATCCTATTTTGATTCCGTTTCATCATCGGGAAGCCTTGAGGGCACAAATTAAGGATAATTAATATGTTCAGATTGGGTGTTCTACAAGACCTAAGAGCACCAGCATGGGGGACGAATTTGCTTTGAGGATATATTATTAGTCATAAAAATACTAGCCTCGATTGCCAATTTTCGAACGCCTGCAATTGGTCCAGTAAATTTCTAATATGATTTACTTTTTGGTGTGTAGCAATTTTTCAACGAATCCCAGTTCCAACATGTGATTCCATTCCCATTTGAAATGGAATCTATAAGCTCTGTTTCTCTGATTCCCTATACTTCATCTGGAAACAAACAAGTAACAATATGTGAATTCAGTAGAAACTTTAGATTTTTTTATAAAACTTCCACTAGGTAGCTACAACATAAGCCAAAAAGGATCAGAATCAACTGATATGGACAAGATTGTCAGAAGTCGATCAAGCCTTGAATGGAATTTCGGGATAAATATATATAAAGGCAACGTACTCCACTCATGGAAGGAATCACACATCATTGTTTGTTTCCCTAATTTGAGTGACATTATTCGAAGTTATATGTCTAAATGCCAGATCATGCATGAAAGAAATAACCAGAAATTTCAAGTGGTTTTCATTAGGTGGTTTGAATAATTACCTGGTTCCATGGTGTCTGCAGCCACATTATTTTGCTTTTCGGAAGAAGAATTCCGGGACAGTTGTTGGTCCATAACTACTGCTCTCCTCTTGAGTATGATGTGAGAGAGAGAGAGAGAGAGAGAGAGAGAGAGAGAGAGAGAGAGAGGTACTCCTTAGTTCTCCTTGGAGATCTATATTCTATATATAGGGGTGTTTCCACTATTTTTTGAACGACATTTCTATTTTTATTTTATTTTATGGCTGGAGTGTTTCCACTAGTCCACAACTTTTGGGTTTTGTCTTTACTCAATTCTTTTTTTGTATTTGTTAGTTTTGCGCCGAATATTTATATATTATTGGTTTATCTCGATGAAAGGAATCAGAAAAGTAAAAGATTATGACTTTTACATAAGTATTTTTTGAAATATCCAATAAAAATGTATTTCTCAAAATACTTGTGTAAAGTCATAATTTTTTACTTGTCCGATTCTTCTCATCAAAATGAACAATTATTACATAAAAGTTTGGCACAAAACTAACAAACGAGAAAAAATTATAACTTTACATTGAAAAGTTGTAAGACATGTTTGTCTAAAGTTGTAAGATATGCAAATTCAAGCAGAACAATAGAGTACAAATTCACTATTTATTCCCGATGCTCGCCAAATCTGAAAATCCCTGTAGGTTATTTGTTTTCTGCGAAAACCCTTGCCCACATCATCATTTAATATTTATTGGCCCATGATTGCCCAAACCACTTGGGCATTAGGCGCATTGTGAGTAGAATCGCTTAACCATGCATCATAGTTGGAAAAACGAGCACCATGAAAATACATGCCACTCAGCCAAAGAAAGATGATGGAGAGTTGACCAAAATGGGCACTAAATACTTTTCACAAGATCTCCAAATCACTGGTATGGCTATCAAAATCGTGAGCATTAGCATGTAGGTTCCAGATCCAAGTGGTAGTATCCGGGTCTTTAGCTATTGTTCTTGAGAAATGGTTTGGTCTGGCCTATTCTTTTTTCTTGTTTGTTAGTTTTGCGTAAAAATATTGGTATAAAAGTTAGTGACTCAGTGCATGAAAGAAGGGAATAAGAATCTAAACAAGCAAGGAAGTACTGTGTAAAAGTCAGTTTTTTGGCAGTAAGGAATTTCTATTGGCATGGGATTCCTCCTTAATGGAAATCACTTCCAAATCAAACACCACCCTTAGTGGATTCCCATGACAATAGAAATTCCTTGCTGCCCAATATTCACGTAGGAAAATTATCCGACGTGGGTGAAGCACAACTGTAAAATATGAAGAGAAGTTAAAATATGAAGAGAAGTTTTATTGACTTCGATATATAAAACCTTATAATGAGCCCTCTATTTATATACGAGAGAGAGCCTAATTATGGAATGAAATCATACTAATTAACTATGGAAGAAAATCATCCTAATTACAATCAAATCACAATCTCAAGATCACGATTTTATTTGTTATATATATATATCTATTTATTCTAACATCCCCCCTCAAACTCAAGTAGATATACTAATTTGAGTTTGAAAAAAGTAGAAATCAGGAGCACTGAAGCCAAAAAGAAACCAGGAACAACCAAGCCAAGCCAAGAGAACCAAGAGAGCCAAAAGGACAGCCATAAGTGAGAACCAGGAGCAGCCACGCCAAGCCAAGCCAAACTCAAGTAAGTCTACCAACTT
This sequence comes from Rhododendron vialii, assembly GCF_030253575.1. NCBI lineage: Eukaryota > Viridiplantae > Streptophyta > Magnoliopsida > Ericales > Ericaceae > Rhododendron > Rhododendron vialii. Next base: position 29,774,238 of record NC_080561.1, read on the forward strand.
GAGTTTGAAAGAAAAGAAATGAAGAATTCATGAATCAGAAAGCCACGAGTGCTAGTGGTGAAGAGGCACGGTGGGTGAAGTAAACTATGAGTGCTTGGCGGATGACAGTAAGGCTTAGGCCGCCCGCCAGGAGCAAAAATTCCATAGGGCCTAAATCTTATAGCTCTGATACCATGTGAAATATGAAGAGAATTTTATTGAATTTGATATATAAAACCTTACAATGAGCCATCTATTTATATAGGAGAGGGAGCCTAATTATGGAACGAAATCATACAAATTAACTATGGAAGAAAATTATCCTAATTACAATCAAATCACAATCTCAAGATCACGATTTTATTTATTATATATCTATTTATTATAACAACAACAATTATGCTTATCTTGATGCTTCTCCTTATGTCTCAAGAAGAAGCCCCTGATGCTTGTTATTTTGTATCTAGACTTGTTTGAAATAATAAAACCTGTGTGCTTCTTTCATAGATCGTTATTCCCTTCCTACTTTGTGTTTGTACCTACTTTGTGTTTGCATTTGTGCAAAAGAAATTACGAGGCCATCGTAAGTCAGATCATTGCTATATTTGCAAGAAAAATGGTTACTATGCAAAGCAATGTCCACAAAAGTCTACAAGAGACAAAATGGTGAACTCGCTGGCCCTTGTAGTGATGACTTTGCTCAATGACAAGGTTTGGAGGTAAAGGATCTATTGCCCCAAGGGTAGGTTTGCCAATCCCATAGGTATGAATGGAACTTGTGCATGAAATATTTAGAGAGTTAGTCCATAGTATATTCTGTGCATGAAATATTTTTGAACTTGATTACATGGTGTCAATGTAGGGATGGATGAGATCCACGAGGGTAGGGAATGCCATTTTAATTTATGGCTTAACCAGCAAGGTCATCTGCAGCCTCATGTGGCAGCGGTAGTGCAAATGGCATGTGGTTCACTAATTCTGGGCTGCCTTATTTCTAAATAGCTTGGTTTGGTTTGTGAACTGGTGCAATGGCTTAGTTCTGGAATTATATGTTATGCTTCATTTGTGGCTTGGTTTGTGTAAGAGTCTTAGTAGCATGAAGTGGGGGCGGGTGCCCGAGAGGGTTTGGGGGAGCAGAGGCACCTAGAAGCTCGATCTTAAGAAAAAGTGATATTGAAAACTTTTCCAATCTTAAAGTGTAATTATTGGAAGTTAAAGATTCTCAATTTGCAAAACTTCTTAACTAATATGATTCTCATATTCTTATTTTCAAAATAGCATAACTCCCTTAAAAGTAAGAGAATAATTGCCTTAACGGCCCGATAAGCTCCCATCTTAGTTAGGAGCAAGCCCCTGTCAAACTGCCATCTTGGTAGCACCGATTCGAGCTCCCATCTAATGATCGCACCCATTTTAGAAAGATCCTATAACTAAGGTAAGAGTTATGATGCCATCATTCATTGTTCTTGAATCTTTGTAACAATTTAAAAAATTATGAAATTTCTTTGCTGTTCAAAAAAGATGTATAAGAGTTATAATTAAAATTGTTGGGCACGTACTTGGAGTGCCTTAGTTGGTAACATAATGTCACTCTTTGCAACTGCTTTCAAAATAGACTTGTGGTTGCAATGTCGAATGACAAAATACTTAATTGATACTCCACCTAACACTAATATATTGGTCTTAGGAGAGATGTGGAAAAGCGATTCGATGAAATTTCACTGATCTATAATAGATTTGAGTCATTTGCCAACTGCCCATCTCATCTCCTCTACATTATTGCTAGTTAGAGTCTGCAAGTGGCAAGTTTCGATCATCTTCCCTATTAAATGACCGGAGATGCTGCCCATATTCATGTACGAGTCAGTTAGTCTAAGTACTATTTAATTGCCCGTCCACTACAAAATGACGTGCAATTTTGGCTGTGATGAAACAAAACAGGTCTGAAAAAGACTATTCATGTGGATCGTAATAGTAGATGCATATCACAAGGATTACCATCAAACGACTTGCAATTTTGGCTCCAGGGAGTGTCAATCAAATCAACGATGAAAGAGTCACACAGATTGAACCTTTTCAAACCTAGCTCCGTTGCTCCGTTACCAAAATAAACAAAACATCTATCCCAAATGCGATTGAAAATATGAAAGGAAGACCGTCCAACATCAAATATATACTAATTTTAGCTGTGTCGTTTAGCTAAGTGGGACAAGCTATTATCAATATGTCCATATGAGCACGGCTTGCAAACACACACACACACATGTATGTCTGGCTCATAATTGCATGTTACACATGTATGCATGTTGAAAGGAATGTGTATTTTTGTAAACAATCCTTAGAAAATTAGAAAGTAAGATGCCGCACCTGAAACCATTGTAACTCACGCTGCATCTGTAAAGCTGCATAGGAATGAGATTGAGTTTTCTTTAGGGTGCCAATCTTCCTGCTAAGTGCCAAATAGTGTCCCTACGACCTTGATACTCATGAACCCGATCACCCATTTGATATAAGAGGTTGAATACATTTTCATTGCAATTTATAACTGCTCGTTCAAATAAAGTAAAATTGTCATTGTCCGTCGTCCAAATTGTCTCAGGAAATGAATCCACAATCTCTTCTATAACCTTGTGAATCCCTAACTTTGTTGCGCTAATAACTGGATCTTTGGTACATGAACTAAAAGTGCCTGAGTCATTTAAAGATCTAACTTCCTCGCATACAAATTTGAGTAGTGTAAGTGCTTCAAGATGCATTTGTTTTTGCTATTGGATGTGTTTGATGAGAGGCACTCCAATTGGGAAAAGCCATAAATATGATGATTCTCCAATTAGCCATAGTTTAGACACACACACACCAAAAAAAAAAAGGCGCAAAAAAAGAGAGGGTTATTTACCTAAACACCCCTTAATGTTTACCCGTTTTTCACGGACACCTCCTCCACGAATTCTCGCTACGGCCAGACCCCCTCATTAAAGTTTTTTTTTCCCGTCGACCCCTTCTGTTAGCCTTCCATCCGAAATCGTTACTTTTTTCACCAAATACTGGTACAATGTTCCGATATTGCCCTCAATTGGCCATCCTTAACCCTAACCCTAATTTTCCCCCCCAAAACCCTCCTCCTGCATTTCTTTTCCCCCCAAAACTGTGAAAACCTCCCCAATATCACTATCTGTCACTATCACTCCCTCAAAACTGTAAAAACCCTCCCCTCCTCTCCATTTCTTCTCCATTCATTCCATTCCCCTCTCTCTATTTCTTCACTCTCCTCCTACAACTCTCCCTGCAATGTCTTCTTCTTCTTCTTCTCCTTCTCCCCATCCCAGGTCTTCTTCCACCACTCTGAGCAATGCACGAAGTAGTACACCAAAACATTTCAATGTTCTGTATGGGTGCGGATTAAGGGCTCCTCTACGAACAGATCTGACTAAACCGAATGTGGGTAGGAGATTTCTAGGATGTCTAAACTACAAGGTACTACTTTTATCCTTTACCCTTTATGATATGCTCTATGAGTCGATTTTATGTATTAATAAGTCCATTTTATTTGAGAAATTTAATTTGTAGGGTGACAATCCTTGCAAGTTCTTTGATTGGGTTGACCCCCCAACACGTGACAGAGGGAAGGAGTTTGGGAACTCGATAGTGAAAAAGAACATGGATTTGCTTAAGGATGTTGAAGACCTGCACAAACAGATTATTGATTTGAAAAAGACAGAAATAGAATTGAAGGCAGAAATACGAGATTTGAAACAGAGGGAAAATGGGTTTGGACTGGAGATTGAACAGTGGCAAAAGAGGGAGGAATGGTTTAAAGTGAAGATCAATTGTATGACCAAAAAATTGAAGGAGATGGAAGATGGGTTTACACTGAAGATGGAAGAGTGGAAGATGAAGAAGGATTGGAATGCATTGGAGATGGAAGACCTTGAAGCAAAGAATAAGGAGTTGATGCTGAGGATAGAAGAGGTTGAAGTAAAGAATGAGGAGTTGAGGCTGAAGATAGAAGATATGGAAGCAAAAAATGTGATTTTCAGAGGTAGGATCAAATTAATGAAAGAGAAGATTGAGTTAGCTAATTTGCAGGTGAAATGGTTGATTGCAATTGTGGTGATTTTAATTGGCATAGGGATTGTTTATTTTGGTGGTAAAGGATGGTTGAAGAAGAAGATGTTGGCATTACCTTAGTTGTACTTAATCCATTGTACTTATCGGAATGGTGATGGCAATGTCAATGGTAATGCCCTTTTTTTATTTTGGTAATGGAAATGATTTCAATGGTTATGTGTTTAAGATTTTTGTGTTTAAAAGACCATGACCATATATAACTCAAAACCTGGCCATTTTACTCAAGACTTGGCATTTACACTTGTGCAACAATTAGCCAATGTATTAACTCAAAACCTAGCATATAGAAAACCTGTGCAATAAAGCCAACAGAAGCAGCATAAAATTCAGCAACAACAACAGCAGTAATTACAACTTGTTCAACCTAATTTCCAAAAGAACCAGTAGCATTATCCCATTACAAACCAAAAACCTGTGCATTTGCAATCCAAAAAGAAGGCCATTTACAAACCCAAAATAAGGCCACATCCTAATGTATCAGAAGAGTCATAAGTGTCCATAATCTATCTTCACATAACCTAATGCCACATCCTAAAGTAGTGTTCAAAGTTTAAAGTCTTAGTCATTAGCCATTATCTATTACAACTTGCTCAAATTGTCCACATCCAAAAGACTTAACAGTGGACAAGCATGTCATTAGTCTCATTAGTCACTATCCTTAACCATTATTTACTGGGTTGATCCCTTAGTGGATCCTTTTGTGGTTTGTGATGAGAATACACCATCTCCAATTCTTTCTATCTTCCAGCCCTGTTGACTTTGGTGACTCTTCAAGTAAATTTTTTTCCCATGCCTAATCATGGTACCAACTTCAATAGTCTTTGCACCACCACTTGTTCCACCTATTCTTGTAGCACCATCTCTATCACTCCTTGCACCACTAGCTTGAACAGACCTGACACCACCAAATGTTGTACTACGTGTGGTTCTTGCACCACCAGTCCCCACAACACTTGCACCACCAATTGTTGCACTAACTGTGACAAGGTTTCAATTGAAATACAATTATAATATGGCCAGTGTAATGGATAGTTGTTATTGAAGTACATAAATAAGGCCAATAATAGAGAATTGTAATGACAAGTTATGTCATTACCTGCTAATCCTCTTGCCACTCCCCTCGCTCTTGACACACCTGTTCCCACAGTCTTTGGAGCACCAATTGTACCTATGACAAGGATACAATAGCAGAAGATACAATCAGGTTACAATATAGATTGTACAATTGAAATACAATTCATAAGGATACAATTGAAATACATTTTTAGAAAGATACAATTGAAATAGTGTCCATTACCTCTTTGTCCTCTCCCACTTGCCACTCCTCTTGCAACTCCCATTTCAACATTTTCTAATCCTCTTATAACTACCCTTTGAGTAGTACCAATACTAGATGGAATCCCTCTTGCCACTCCTCTTGCAACTCCCCTTTGAGCATTTGCTAATCCTCTTGTAACTACCCTTTCAGTAGTACCAACACTAGTTGCCCCTCTTGCCACTCCCCTTTGAGCAGTTTTCAATCCTCTTGCAATACTTCTTTGTAGTCCCCTCCTTTTTGGCACTCCCCTACCTCTTGGCATTCTTTCACCAATTGGAATCAAAGGACAAGGTGATGTTTCTCTTATCTGAAGCTGCAGTATGAAAACCAATTACAAATTCAAGTGAATAGGTTATATAAATCAAACAACAAAAAGTACAAAATAAAGTACATTATATAAGTTGACCAACCTCAAGACTTGTAGAAGATTGACGGACCTCAAATTTGCATGACCTAGCATTATGGTCAGGTTGGTTGCATTTTCTACACTTGGGCACAACACCCTTGTTAATTTGGATAGCTAAAGACTCCTCTGCACTGCACCTTTCCTCCTTGCCTTTTTGGGTCTGCCAGACTTCCTTCTATATGGTGGGGGCATAATGTCATCATATTCTATACGAACCCACATGGATTTATCTGGGATTGGGTTTATGAGATAGGCATAACAGTTCCTAAAAGTTTCAGTCAGGTAGTATAGGGAAATGAAGTCCTTGGGTTTTCTCCTATCCTTGATCATTGCTGCACAAGCATGCCTACATGGTACCCCAGACACATCCCATTTTCTACATGTGCATGTGTACAAATCAATGTCCACTATCCAAAACTTGTAAGGTGAGCTTATTTCAGACTTCGTTGTAGAACATTACATGACAGAATATCCCTTTGCATTAGCCTTTTCCATCTCTAATTTCTTGGATATGTTAGGGCATATGTTGGTCTTAAAAGTGTTACAAAACTTGGTTCTCTCAACATACCTCTGCATAACAGACCTCCTAAAACCTTCCATCATGGTTAGAATGGGTTGGTCTCTCACCTTTTTAATGGCATTGTTGAAGGACTCACTCAAGTTGTTAACCATTCTATTGGTCTTGGTCCTTGGACTGTAAAAACACCTTGCCCAATATTTAGGTGGTTCTTTCAAAAACCACTCATGTGTATTCACATCAATTGCCCTTACCTCCATCATCTTTGCACGAAACTCATGTAGAGTTTAAGCACTTGCTGCCCCCCACATAAGGTCCTTCAACTTCTTCCCTTTATGCACTTTCTGGAAGATGGATTACATATGCCTCATGCAATACCTGTGCTCCACACTAAGAAGTAACAGATCCATAGACTCTGTAAGTCCCTGCATAAGAACCACAAATTACAAGTGGATATAGACAAATAAATGGCTTAAGTAATTGTTAAAATGTGTATAACAAACAACATGACACTTCCTTTTGTTTGTCAGAAATAAAAATCCATCCTTTATCCTCAGGCTTGCCAATGACATTTGTGAGAAGTTCAAGAAACCAAGTCCAGCTATCCTTCAGCTCAGATTCCACAACTGCCATTGCAATGGGGTACATTTGGTTGTTACCATCTCTCCCAACAGCATGCATCAACTGGGCCCAAATGGACCTTTCAAGAAACAAGCATCCAAACCAATAATGGGCCTACAGTTGCCTACAAATCCCTTGGCTTAAGCATCAAGCATAACGAACATCCTCTGAAAAATAGGGTTTCTATCTGGCCAAGGTCTATCAATCTTAAGTTTTGCACAACTTCCAGGGTTCTCATTTCTTATCATCTCACAGTAGTCCCACAATCTATGGTATTGTTCACCATGTGCCCCATCCACCATCTCTATAGCTTTCCTCTTAGCCCTATAAATTTGCATTTTTGAAACATCCAACATCCATTTTCTCTTAACATCATTTTGCATTGCTGTCACCTTTCAATCAGGGTCATTATTTATTTCATTCACATACTTCTTGGCCAACCACTTTGCAGATGCCCACTTGTTATGGTAAACCCTGGGACAAGTATGTTCTCCTCTAAGTCTTTTAATTTGGTAAGTTATTGTGTCACCTACCCTAGATGCATGAAGTCTCCATGGACAAGGAGGTTCCCCTTCTTCATCTTTGCACTTCACAGTTATCCTCCTAGATTCATTTTTTAGGTACTTGTATTGACAACCATTTCTAAGATGAAACTCTTTCAGGAAAGCCCTAAAAACCCTGACATTGGGAAACAACATCCCTTCCACCAGTTTGGGATTTTTCATATCTCTTTATGCATTGAACTCAGGGCATTTCATCATCTTCTTTTTCCCCTTCTTCTTCTTCTTTAGATTCTCATCATCTGATGAGCTAACCACACTGACATTTTCATCACTATTGTCACTTTCCTCAACCTCAGTAATTACCACACCTTTTCGCAAGTCCTCCTGCAAATTCCTAACTGGCAGACACCCTCCTTCATCACCATCCACACCCTCATTCTGTACATATTCTATGTCATCACCATTAGACGATGATGAATCCCTTAATCCACTGCAGATAAAATCACTATCACTATCACTATCACTATCAATATGATTGTCCCCACCATTAAATTGTCAGTAACACACTGCCCCCCCCCCCTTCCTTATCTTCTCCTCCTCCTCCTCCTCCTCCTCCTCATCATCATCATCATCATCATCATCATCACCAGCATTCCTCAAGTTCTGAAGACCAAATTCTTCTCCCTCCCACCCTAACCACTCTTCATCATCCTCTTCAACATCGAGATGGGTAACAAAACACTCAATATCCTTATCCTCACCCTCATAGAGAACAAACATTTCTGTCATATCTACATCACTAGTAATCTCAGATAACCCATTCTCTATACCATGACCTGGTCTTAAATAAAAAAATGAGCGCCATGGGTAACACCCTATTTCTTGCATTACAGTCACTAAGTCAGCATAGGAAAACTCATAAGGTATCGCTCTTGAATAACATATATCCCCATCAATGTAGCTGTGGAATGGATTTCCTTCAAATTTCCCACCAAATTTAATATTTAATTGAATCCTTCCATCCCCTATCTTCGATTATTAAATGCAATAAGCCCAATAAGAAAAAAAAACAAAAACACAAAATTAGTGCCCTGTATGGCAACTGTACATAAACAGTAACAAGCATGGGGACCACAAATCCATAAATCCATAACAATATTGCAGGGGACCACAAATCTAAAACATGTCAAAAATAATTTAACAAAATATTTAAAAAAAAATTCCCTTTACAGGGGCCATAACCCACACGACAAAATGAATTGTACACCCTAATTTTTTGGACCATAAATCCATAAATCTATAACAATATTACAGGGTGATCACAAATCCAGAATATGTCAAGAACGTACAAAAAATTCCCTTTACAGGGGCCACAAATCCACACGATTGTAAAAACCCTAATTTTATTGACATTGCAGAGAGAGAGAGAGAGAGAGAGAGAGAGAGAGAGAGAGAGAGAGAGAGAGAGAGACCATGCAGAACCCGACATAGAAGACCCAATTTTTTAATTCATTACCTATTTTATATTCCTCGTTAGATCCAAAACCCATTTTTAAACTATGAAAAACCCTAAATTTTAGCATCAACTTCTTAAACTCTAGTAAAACCCTAAGTTACGAACGATATACGAAGAGAATACATATGTATTTACCTCGCCTGCTTCAGAATTGTCCTTAAAATTGCTGTCAAATTTGTCTTTGAAGTCGTACTGAATCGAAATCAAACCCTAATACGTTGGTCTTCTTCTGGTGTCGATCGATCACATAGGATGCTATTTGCTGAGATTTCGATGTTAGGGATTGTGCGAATATGATGGGGGATTAGGGTTTTTGGGGTTACGGGTTGGCTATGGTAGAGAGAGAGAGAGAGAGAGTGTGTGTGTGTGTGTGTGTGTATATATATATATATATATATATATATATATAGTAAGCTTCTAATGCGGACCTCCGCATCTAAGCAAAGTGCAGACCACCCCATTTCTCCCCTTTCCCGATTGAATTTTTATGATCCGAGCCGTTCAATGTGTTTAAAACATGATTTTAAGGGTACCCGCGAGAAATCGGCAAAAAAAAAGACCGAAAAGGGCTTGATTTGAGCAGTTTTTATTTGAATCGTTCAATAAAAAATAAACAAAAATTGCTCGGATGAACCCATTCCCGATTTTTTTTTTTGATGATTTCTCGCGGGTACCCTTAAAATCATGTTCTGAACACATTGAACGGCTCGGATCATAAAAATTCAATCGGGAAAGGGGAGAAATGGGGTGGTCTGCACTTTGCTTAGATGCGGAGGTCCGCATTAGAAGCTTACTCTCTCTCTCTCTCTCTCTCTCTCTCTCTATATATATATATATATATATATATATATATATATATAGAGAGAGAGAGAGAGATACATATATATATATAGAGAGAGAGAGAGAGAGAGAGAGAGAGAGAGAGAGAGAGAGAAGTTGTTGTGTGTAAAGAATGGGGCATGGGAAGGAAAAGAATAAGTATTGACTATATATAAGAGAGGGCAAATTGGTCTTTTCAGCCATGCCGTCCAACGGCGTTAGGTCCCTCAAATGAAAACTTTAATGAGGGGGTCTAGCCGTAGCGAGAATTCATGAAGGGGGTGTCCGTGAAAAACGCGTAAACGTTAAGGGGTGTTTAGGTAAATAACCCAAAAAAGAGAAGAATTAACTGCTCAATAACTGTGTGTTAAATTAACTGGCACTAGTTGTTCATTACCCAAAATTTCAAACATTTTCCAGAGCATGGTCAGCAGTTTTTGACTTCCTGTACATCCCAAAGCTAAATCGATTAATTGAAATAAACATGAAAAGAAGATGCTAGTGCTAAAGACATCCGAATTAGGTATCTCCAGTTCAAACAAGTACAAATAACATGGAAATAAATTGAATACTCAACAGATAAGGAAAAAAAAAAATAGCTGACTCATTGGGAGTCTACATATATAAACTACACCAAAAATAGCCTTTATCGGTGGTTTTTTTTACCTGCGGTAATAAATCTGTCGGTAAAGGGTGCTCTTACTAGCAGTAATGACAAAGCACTGCAAAAGGTATAATTATGAACGATAGGAGTAAAACTGCCCGTAATGGTGACTATTAACGGCGACAACGTGAAACCACCGGTAAAAGTACTATGAATGGCGGTAAGCCAAAAACCATAGGTAATAATATCGTTGTATGATAGAAATATTCTTATTTTTGTAATAAAAATAGAATTTTATGTAGCTGAGTGGTTAAGTGCTTGTGTACTATTCAAAGGGTTGTGGGTTCAAATTTCATATTTCATATAACTTTTTCCCCAAGAACCCTTTAGCGGCGGTTGTAAGATTGCCATTAGTAGTATGGAACTTTTACTGGTGGTTATTTGCCGCTAGTTTTAGTTTCTCAAAAGTTGCTTTGGCGGCGGTATAAATTCTGATATTATTATTGCTGGAAATACTTTTACTGGCAATTTTGAGACTATTGACAGCAGTTATTTAATGCCGCTAAAGCCAAAATCTGGCAGATATAGGTGATCTCGGAATCAAACCAACCATGTAAACTACTATATGTTACTTATGTTTAAGTATTTTGAACTCTATTGGGTTTTAACAAGTTGCTAGGTAAGAGGTCTACATGAGGCGTTAAAGTACAACAGAATGAAGTATTAGAAGTAACTATCCATTTTGTGTTTTGTTTATATGTAAAAACTGGCTCGTTTTGCTCAATAAAATAGCACAAGAATTATGTGATTGTTGCATTTCATTTTGGTATCAAACAGAATTAATGCTAGCTGACCTTTAAAATATTCAAGTTGGTCTAAAATAAATAGAAGGTTGTGTAAATGACAACCGAAAATGGAGAAGTCCTTCAAAAGTGGAGCCCAAAAACTCCAATCGTACTTGTGCACAATCACTTGAGATCTTCTGTTAGCAAAAGCTGGATTCTCAAGGTCGCCTCTACTCGGGGGATCTTTGATGGGGTTCGTCTCCAATTTCACAGGAACACCTTCGAAGGGAAAATCATATGTAAATTTAAGCTATTAGATATAAGACACACATAAATCCAAAATTGAAGGGAAAAAATGAGTTGGGATTACTAGAAAGTTACAACAATAGATAATGCATTGCCAAAAGTTCAGGCCACTACCACTGGGGAATGTGGATGGCTTTCTAGCTATCCGTGCCAAAGCATACTCATTGTCGTCAACTTTTGATTTAGCTGCTTCGGGATAGCGTTGCATCAGATTGAGGGCTACATCTGTTTGTCACAGACAAAAAGAAACAACAAGCTAGTGAAAATAAGAACACGGTAGACTTCTTAGTATTTCTCATTTATACTTGTCATAGAATATTTGAAAGTACTTGCCATTCTCGTACTGATCTTTTATTTAGCTTGGGCGACTTACCAAAGAATCCGGAGGAGATTGCGTAATTGACAAGCCGAACAACTCTTTTATTTGAAAAGGGCCTAGACACATGATCATCCTTGGTAGCGGCCAATAAGAACAAAAGGATGTCTTTACAAGCATATTTTGCAGCATTATGAACCGGTATATGGTCAGAACTGCTGCTAATGTAGACTAAATCAGGATTTTTTTGCACCAAGACAACAATGGCCCTCTTATTGCCAACCAAAGTAGCAGTATGAAGGGCGGTAATACCAAATCGGTCATGCAGTGCCAAGGCCTCCATGGGCATCAACTCCACCAACTTCTCCACAAAATGGATTGCCCTTTCTCTCGCCCCGACTGCTGTTTGGAGCGCTATCTTGGAATGCATGCCGATTGGGGCTGTGATCGCACCTTCATCTTGGACAAAGATTCTACTGGCCTCGTCCCAGTTGCCTTTGAGTGCATCTTTAAGCAGTATGTATCTCCAGTATTGTAGAGACCCGTAAAATTTTTATAAGTGATTTAAAGGAAATAAAATGAGGAAATTGGTTTGGAATATTGAGATTTGGGGTTAATGTGTTAAAATGGTGTATTGAAGGGAAAATGTGTGAATTGTGCATAGTGTGTATATCATGTGTGTGTGCGTGTGTGTAAGGTAGGGAATAACTTTCCCATTTTCCTCCCATCTCACTCTCCCGTTCTTCTTTCCCTCTCTCGGCTCTCACTCTCTATCTCTCTCTCTCTCTCTCTCTCTCTCTCTCTCTCAAACTTCACTCAAAATAACTCAAAACCTCCACTCAAAATAACTTAAAACCTCCACAAAACAACCTTCAATCCTTCACGTAGTAGAGCTCGTTTCTTGTTGGTTTGAGCTCTGTGGAGGCGTACTCCATTAGGTTTCAAAGTTTGGGGTTTCAAAGTTTGGGGCTAGGGCTTGGAGAATCTTTGATTTTGCACTTCAACCTTCGAGGTATGGAGTTCTAACTTACAATATATGTTTATGACATGTTTCTTGTAGCTTGATTCTTGCCATTGATCGTTGTTGATATTGTTGTTGTTGTTAAACCCATGAAAATCTGCAGAAAATCTGCTTGAAGTGAACTGTTATCGATACCCTTAGTATTGTTATCGATACTTTTGTGTTCCAAAACCCATAAATTCGCTTGTTATCGATACCCTTGCGTCTGGAATGCTTATTGACCAAATGGTATCGATACCATTTGTATTGGTATCGATACCTATTGCTTATCTCCAGTTTTTACTATTTTGCTTTGTTTTTCACCATTTTGATTTCTAATCACTTCCAACCTATTCAAATACTCTCCGAATGATCCCTACCTTATTTACTTGTATTCAAAGACCTCATTGAACGTTTCCATGACTCAAAAGCTCGTTTGGACATGATTTCACTAAAATTGCTTTATGAACCAAAGTTGGATTGAATAGTATGAACGTGAGAAAAAAAAAAAGCTTCTGAAACTTTACGAATGCGACGAGAACATTCAGGACTCATCGACGGGTGAGTGCCTGGCAGAGGACATCGGGATCCTTTAACTGGCCCGACGGGAGCTACATGCTCACATTTGATACTTCAGGACCTCCCTATGGGTAAGGTGCTTGGCAGAGGACATCGGGATCCTTTAACTGGCCCCGCAGGAGTTTCGGCTCATGACACTTATACGAGACACATATGGATGTATGGTATTTTTAAAGATTACTCATCGAGGATTTGGTTGGTTTTGAAGTTGAAATGTTGGAAACTTGCTTATCGCTACCGTTTGTTCTTTGAATCCCACGTTATTGGATCATCCCCACATTTTATTTGCATACATTTTTAGATTAGAGCTTTCTACTGGGCTAGTGTAGCTCAGACCTTACATCAATTTCAGGCACTAACCCAGGGCAGTAGTTGCATGCTTGGAGTGCTTGGGCGTGGACATGGTTTTGAAACTAACTTGAGAAGTTACTTGTCCATCTTTGTAAGTTTCTTTTGAAGATGTATTGGTAACTTAAGTGATAATTCTTTTGATTATGGGATATTTGTGAACTCTTAACTTTCATGACACTTGATGTTTATGTCGATTTGAGGCCGTTGAGCCGAAGATGTAATACTTTGAAAACCTTGGGACTCGAAGCAGGATTTTGGAAATGGAGATACAGTAATCTTTTGGGTATCGTACGGATTAAAGTGAGATTTCTATTTATGAAATTCCTTTATATTTAAGTTGAAAATCGAGGGCGCGACAAGCATTCCATCTTCACACCCTCCAAGTTTTTGTTCCCTGCAATGAGTCGAACAATATTGGATCTAAAAATGACAAAAGCATGCATCACTACTACTAGTTAATTAGTTTATGATCTTGCGTGAATGATGCAACATTAATTTTTTCCAACAATGCTACATATCCAAAATCCAAGGATTTAAATATCAGTACCGGGACAAAAAATTGTAGAAGTTACTATGTAACAATACGTAAAGGGAATCTGTTGTAGCCGTTGAATTTAAAAATCAATTTTGACAAGAAAATAATTTTTTTAAAAGTTCCTAAATCACCCTTAATAATGGACTATCAGCTATAATGGCTGTGAGCCAGTATGTGAATTGAAAACCGACCGAAACATAACGGGAACTGGAGATACACATGTGATTTTCCATCTCATTGGTATATAACTATATATGGATGTTGGAAGGCTAAAAAACTGTACCGTATTGCCTCGTATGATATGTATGGCCGAGATTTTAAACCTTGTTTAGAAACCTTGTCTAGAACAGTATTGCAAAAAAAAAAAAAGACAAATTTTCGTAGTCGTCCCTCTAGTTTTACGGTTGTCTCAATATCGTTCATCTAGTTTCAATTGCTACCAAATAAACCCTGTAGTTCGTTTTATGTTCCAAATTGGTAAAATCGTTAACACCGTTAATGAAACTAACAGAAAAATATGATTAAAAAATTAAGTGCTTCAATTTTCAATCCGGTTGAACCGGTGCGAAGATCTTATTTTTTTGATCATTTTATCCTAGATGGTCGTAATGAAATTTTGGCTTTAAGGCCTTTCAAGGAGCTCCCGAAAATTCTTTATTTAGTTTTAGGGCTCTTTTAGGGTGCTCATTGAAATGTCTTATAATCAAAAATCCATTATAACCATTTAAGATAAAATAATCAGAAAAATAAGATCTTCGCACCGGTTCAAACAGATTAAAAATTGGAACACTTAATATATAAACGGTGAACAAAAACAAGCGTTCAATTCATTTGAACCGGTGCGAAGGTCCTATTTTCTGATTATTTTATCTTAAATGGTTATAATGGATTTTTGGCTTTAAGGCCTTTCAATGAGCACCCTAAGAAAGCCCTGAAACTAAATAAGGAGTTTTCGGGAACTCCTTGAAAGACCTTAGAGCCAAAAATTCATTATGACCATCTAGGATAAAATGATCAAAAAAATTAATAAGATTTTCGTACCGGTTTAACCGGATTGAAAATTTAAGCACTTAATTTTTTAATCATATTTTTCCGTTAGTTTCATTAATGGTGTTAACGATTTTATCAATTTGGAACGTAAAACAAACTACAAGATTTATTTGGTAGCAATTGAAACTAAAGGGACGAAATTGAGAAAACCGTAAAATTAGAGGGACGACTACAAAAATTTGGCAAAAAAAAAAATTAACAAAAAAATTATGAAAGATTCAAAAGATGAACGGGAACTCATGATCCCAAAACTGGATTACTCTCTACTATAGAGATGGATTTCTTGTTGGGCAGGTGGTGTTGAGCTAGCTAGAGCTTCCACTATGGGTAAACATTCATAAATGCCCGAAAAAGAAATAACTAGAAATTTTTGAAGTAGTAGTTTTTCATTACGTAGTATAAATAATTACCAGGTTCTATGGTGTTTGCAGCCACATTATTCTGCCGCTTCTGTGTTCGGGATGAAGAATCCTGGGGCATTAGTTGGTCCATAACTTCTGCTCGATCTCCTCTTGAGGATGAGAGAGAGAGAGAGAGAGAGGGGGTACTCCTTAGTTCTCTCAAGAGAGAGAGAGAGAGGGGGGTACTCCTTAGTTCTCCTTGAGAGATCTATATAGAGGGGGGTGTTTCCACTATTTTTTGAGCGGCACTTTTTTTTTAAACTGTAGGGGGTGTTTCCACTGGACCACAACTTTTTGGTTTTATCTTTACTCAATTTTTTCGCATTTATTAATTTTGCACTAAATTTTTATAAATTATTTGTTTGTCTCGATGAAAGCAATTGGAAAAATAAAAGATTGTGACTTTTACACAAGCATTTTTTTAAATATCCGAGAAAAAGTTTTAAAATGGACTTTTTGAGCTTTTGGTTAGATATTTCTCAAAATACTTGGTAAATTCATAAGTTTTTACTTTTCTAATTTATCTCGTCAAGACGAACCAATATTTACATAAAGGTTTGGCATAAAACTAACAAACTTTTTTTTTTAATGAGAACAAAACCAAAAAGTTGTGGTCCATAACTTATTCGTTAGTGGAAACACCCTCTGAGACATGAGTCTGAAGCTTGCTCTTTCGACCGCTTTGAATGGAAGGATTTCATGAGAAAATAAAAGAAAAGAAATGGTTATGGTATTTTGTCAAATCACTCTTTTAGATTGATTATTTTGGCAAGCAATGAAGAGAAAAGTAAAAAAAAAAAATTGATTGTCCCTTTTCCTTTCTTATCTCATCCTTTCTCACCATTCAATGGGGCTATTACATATAGAAGATGAGATATGACCAACCTATCGAGTTAATAATGAAGTTGTTTGTCTATTATGTAAATGAATATTTGCTTGTCTAAAGTTGCAAGATATACTTGTCTAAAGTTGTAAGATATGTTTATCTAAAGTCAGAAGTTATAGAAGTTATGCTTGTCTTGATGCTTTTCCTTGTGCCTAGCTTACCTCTGATGTGTGTATCCGAACTTGTTTGAAATAATAAAACCTGTGTGCTTCTTTCTTAGATCCTTATTCCCTTCCTACTTTATGTTCGTACCTATTTTGTGTTTACATAAGAACAAAACAAAAAAGTTGTGGCCTACAATTTGTTGGTTAATGGAAACAGTACCCATGAGACATGAGTCTGAAACTTGCTCTTACGGCCCCTTCGAATGGAGGGATTTCATGAGAAAAGAGAAAAAATGGTTATGGTTTCTTGTCAAATCACTCACTTGGATTGATTATTTGATTGTCCCTTTTCCTTTCTCACTCAATTTCTACAAACGTGGTGAGATTTGGTGAGAAAGGCTCCCCTTTTTTATCTCATCACTTCTCACCATTCAAGGGGCTATTACAGATAGAAGAGAAAATATGACCAACCTATCAAGTTAATAATAAAGTTGTTTATTTATTATGTAAACAAATATATGTTTGTCTAAAGTTGCACGATATACTTTTCAAAAGTTGTAAGATAGAGATTAAATTCTTTCCACCTTAGGTAGAAAATCCACGATTTTCACCATCTGTTGTGGGCCCCATCATGCGTTTGTTGTAGAGATCTCAACCGTTCATCTTCTAGGACCCGTAGTGTAGTATATCGATGCAAAAAGTAAGCTTGATGAAAAATTGATAGGTGTATCAAAAATTGAATTTTGGTTTACAAAATAGAAGGCCATGGACAACTAAACTTTAAAGAATCATACCATCCATTTTACAAATCAAAATTTAATTTTTGATATATCTATCGAAATCTGATGAAGCTAATTTTTTGCATGGATATACTACTTTGCGAGTCCTACAAGATGAATGATTCAGATTAACGTAACAAATTAACGATGGGGCCCACATATTGCGGTGGTGGAAACTTGGAGTTCTTAACCTATGGTGGAAATAATTTAATCTCTGTAAGATATACTTGTCTAAAGTTAGAAGTTATGCTTGTCTTGATACTTCTTCTTATGCTTGTAAAAGGAGGAGCCCCTGATGTTAGTATCTAGACTTGTTTGAAATAATAAAACCTGTTTGCTTCTTTCTTAGATTCTTATTGACTTCCTACTTTGTGTTTATATCAATTTTGTGTTTGTATTTGTGCAAAAGAAATTCCGAAGCTATTGAAGTCAGATGTTGCTATATTTGCAAGAAAAAGGGTCACTATACAAAGCAATACCCATACAGTCTACAAGAGACAAAATGGTTATTGATGCTCCTCCGACAAGGGCATCACCGCACAGTTTGGACGGCGTTGGAATGGTAAAGGAATGCACAGCTCGTTAGGGACTTTGTTGTGTACTCGTTCATGTGGACACTTCCATGGCTAGAGGTGTCTCCACACGATAAAGAGTGATGAGTGATTAGAGTTGCCACTTGATTTTTAAGAAACCAAAAAACCAAAAAGGACAAGATTCTGAGTTCGGAATTCATGGGTACGGTGAGGGAAAGGTGTTAGGCACCCCTCCCTGCCCAACCAAAAGGTTGGC
This sequence comes from Rhododendron vialii, assembly GCF_030253575.1. NCBI lineage: Eukaryota > Viridiplantae > Streptophyta > Magnoliopsida > Ericales > Ericaceae > Rhododendron > Rhododendron vialii. The sequence continues at coordinate 29,792,530 of NC_080561.1, forward strand.
CTCTACTTGTTTGTTATAAAACAGTTTAATGCACTTTAGCTGATTTCACAAATACTGATTGATTAAGTTTTTACACAAAATATGGGTGAGAACCAAACCAAACCAAACCGAGCCTTATGTCTCAATCACTTGGGGTCAGCTACTTGAATCATTTTCTTCTATTAAGCTCTGACAATGGCCACTTGTTCACACAAAACTATTATACTCATATCTTTGTGCACAACAGCATCCAATGTCAATTTAGGTGTACCCCTCCCCGTAGCATTGATACCCAAAGATATCCTATCTACTCTCTTAACTACTGCATTGCTTGGTCGACGATAGATATTGATCAGGTGCTAACCAACTCACCTAAAAGCAATTGTTGTTAGAAAAAGACACAGCTTAATCTTTAAAGAGCAGTGTATAACCCTACACTTAACGGCAGGTGGACATAAGGGGCTTTGCAATGATGCCCATACAACATCAACGGGTGAAGGCGGTTAGTCCTTCCAATACGCTTGACCCGCACCAGCACGGGGTGTCTTGATTATAGGGTGGATGTTGGCCCCCATAAAGCCAACAATCTCCCTCCCAGCACCAGCCTAGGACTCGAACCCGTGACCTTGCTCTGATACCACTTGTTGGATAAGGTACTAACCAACTCACCTAAAAGCAATTGCTGTTAGGGAAAGACGTACGTAACTTAATCTTTAAAGAGCAGCGCAGAACCCTTCACTTAGCGGCAGGCTAACATAAGGGGCTTCATAATGCTGCCCATGCAATATCGACGGGTGAAGCTGGTTAGTCCTCCCAATACGATTGCCCCGTGCCAGCGGGGCGTCTCGAGTACAGGGTGGATGCCGAGGTCATCTTCTCTCTTATGATATTTGCTCTTAATCCTTTTTATTGAATATTATTGTTGCGATATTTGTCATCATAAAAAAGGGGGAGATTGTTAGCCCCAAGGTTCTAGATTTTGATGATAACAAACACAACCTAATTGGAACTATACTAGTCAATTGGACTTCATTGGTAAAATATGTTCTTACTGGGGTAATTACGTTATTCCTTGTTTATTAAGGGAGTTATGAGAAATTCCTACAAGTATTGGAGTCTTCAAGGTGTGCTTTACATAGGTAATTATTTTCCCTATCCTAGGTTTCTACGTTTCTGTACAAGAAAGAGGCGATAGAAGGAAAGGAAAGTATACAAGTACGTTGAAGAATCAAAGAGGATTTCAATGAGTTAATTGAAGATACAAAAGGAAAGGGCTTCACAATTCCTATCTCCAATAGTCAAGGAAATTGAAGAAGGAAAGAGATTAAGGAAAATCTCTCCTTATTTTCTAATGGCTGGAAGGGCTTTGAAAAGGAAAGAGGAAATCTTGTGCCGGAATTATAGAGATTGAAGGAAGATGGAAATTAGTCAAGGGCTGATTTTATGCAACAGCTAAGAGGAATCATTCAACATTCAATTGGGGTTTAAGAATATAAAGAAGAGAAGAACAAGTGCAGAACACTACAACTCTTGAAGAAAAACTGCAGTGAGCTACATCTTGAATATCTATTAATCATCTCTAAAGCTTTCTCTTGAATATCTTATTACACTAGTTTGAGTGTTGTTCTTGAGCCATATTCATAAAAGGGATTGTACACCCTTATTCATACTCTTGTGAGAGTTTATCTTTTTGTGAGTGGTTTTGGAGAGAAAAACACTTGAGGGCTAGGTCTTATTAGCACCGGAGTCAAAACTAGTTGGGTTAGGTGTGACTAGCACCGGAGTCAAAATTAGTCGGAGCGATTAGGGATGATTGCTCGTTGTAAAGGTTGTCTAGCTCCCGCGAAGTTAGAAGATTTAACTATTGGAGATAGTGCAGCAAATCCCAAGTTGGACACTTGGGGGAGTGGACTAGGCCGTGAAGTAGCGGACCAAACCACTATAAATCCTTGTGTTTGATTTCTCGTTCCCTTGCTCCTTTAATTTCCATTTTGCATATTTATATTGCTCCACTTTGCATATTTATATTGCTTGTGTAATCTAATAATCTTTGAATCTCACTTGGGGCAAGTTAGCTTGCTTAATTAGTTAATTACGTCCATATATTAAAGTCCTAAAAATCTGCTAATCAGTTTTCTATATCTGCTGTGTTTTTGCTATTGAGCTAGCTCCATCTGTTTTGTTTACAATATTGATGACTGGTTTGAGTCGACTCAATTGTGCTATAGTGTTGATTTGTTTCTATCTTGTATTTAGTTTTTTAATTTGCTAAAATTCAGTGAGAAACCCAATTCACCCTCCCTCTTGGGATTCTTTTGGGCCAACAATTGGTATCAGAGCGGAACTCTAATTAATTTTTACTTAATTGTCTTAGGGTAAGATCCATGACAACCCCTTATGGCTCCTTTCTTCCGAAGGGCCAATCGAGCAATAGACATCCTTTATTTAGCAGGTCTAACTATAATTATTGGAAGGCTAGGATGCGTATTTATATTCAAACTGACTACAAGTTGTGGAGAGTTATTGTTGATGGGCTGCACTATCCTACCAAAACCGTTGATGGGGTAGTAGTTTCTAAAGAGGAAAAGGAATGGAATGCTAATGATATTAGTGGTATTGAACTAAATGCTAAAGCTGTGAATCTGTTATATTATGCTTTAGATCCTAATGAGTTAAGTAGAGTCTCTGCATGTGAATCGGCTAATGAAATTTGGGATAACCTAGAAGTTACGCATGAGGGTACTAGTCAGGTTAAAGAATCTAAAATAGACATGCTTGTTCATAAGTATGAATTGTTTTAAATGATGCTTGATGAATCCATCTCGAACATGTTTACACGCTATACTGATATTATTAAAGCTTGAAATCTCTTGAAAAGTCTTACTCTAATGTTGATCTTATGAGAAAGATTCTCAGGTCATTATCAAAGCAATGGGAGCCAAAAGTGACAACAATCATTGAGGCCAAACGAGACCTCACAAATTACACTCTAGATGAGCTTTTGGGTTCTCTTATGACTCATGCAACCATGATGAACTTGGAAGATAATGGAAGCCGTAAGAAAAAGGACCTTACTTTTAAAATTTCTACTTCAAGTACATCAAGTGAAAGTGACGATGACTCCGAATCAAGCGGTGATGAAGATCTAGCGGTATCATTAGAAAGTTAAAAAAGTTCATGAAAAGAAAAATGCGAAGGGCAAAAAGAACTTTCAAAAGGGATGGTTCTAAGGGAGAGCATAGCAAGAAAAGTGAAATCGTATGTTATGAGTGGAATAGGTTGAGCCATTTGAAGACACAATGTCCCGAAGTCAAAAAATCAATGAAAAAGGCAAAAAGAAGAGCTATGCTTGCTGCATGGGATGAAGTTGATGTGAGTAGTTCCGAAGAAAATAGTGAGCACGAAATTGCTAACCTATGCTTGATAGCACATGGTGAGGAAGAGGTAAACTCTAGTGATGATTTTGATGAGCAATTTACTTATGATGAACTATTAGATGCATTTGGAGAATTGCACTCCGAGTTTAAGAAGTTGAGTTCTAAATATAGTGCACTCAAAAAGACTAATTTTTCGCAACTTGTTGAGAATGAATTTTTGAAGAATGAGAATGATGCCTTAAAAAGAAAAATCGAACAAAGTTCTTCTCCAAATGAAAATGCCAATGATTTGATACTTGAGAATGATATTTTAAAAAATGAAGTCGAGGATTTGAAAGCATCTCTTTTTTAAGTTTGTTCAAGGAAAAGAAAATTTGGATATGATTCTTGGAAAACAAAGATGTGTTTTTGATAAAGCGGGCATCGGTTTTAATCCTACTAAAAAGCAAAAACTTTATCAAACTTTGTTTGTAAAAGCAACTTCTTCTAGTCGTCCTCTCATTACTTTCAACTATTGTGGAATGATTAGGCATTTATCATATTCTTGTCCTGTTCGTAAAAATATTTGTGTTGGAACAAAAAAGATGTGGGTTCCTAATCATCTTGTTACTAATCCTCACAGACCCAAGCAATTATGGGTACCAAAGAATTGCATATGAATTATTTTTGTAGATTGACGTGCGCTCAAAGGTAAATGTTAGAAGATGATTTTCAGACAACAAGAAAAGCGACTTTCTGTGATGGAGTAAGCTCAACAGATTGGTTGAGTCAACTCCGACTCATATGGTATGATTTAATTATCAATTTGAGTTGTCGAAGGTTCAAATAGATTTGAAGGTATTGATTTTAATGAGTTATTTCGAAATACATAAGTGTTTTACAGTAACTTGACATGATTGATTCTCCTCATCTTTATTGAATATTGTTAATATGCTCCTATTGCTAACAAGTTTTTTAACTAGAGAGCTTATGAGTTATTCATGAAGCTCGAAGTTTTTGAATTGCAAAGAAGGCTTAACAGGTGTGGATTGACATGTGCATCATATTAGTTTGACTAAGAATCCTATTCAGCATTCTAGAACCAAGCATATTGATATTAGACATCACTTCATTAGAGATCGATCATGTTCAAAGTGGAGATATTGTTATTGATTTTGTGAGCACCGATAATCAATTAGATGACATTTTTACAAAACCTCTTAGCGAGGATAGATTTTGCAGCATAAGAAGAGAATTTGGTATGTCGAACCCTTGTTGATATTTATTGCTCTCATTATTTGTTATGATTCTTGATCTAATTCTCTTGAGTTATTTATTGTTTCCAAGCAATTATCTACTTCGATATTTTTTTTGGAACAGTCGATTTTATAAAGTGACTAAGCCTAAAACTCAACGAGATAGCCTTGAGAACATTAAAACATATACAACCAAAAAAGACTCAACAAAACAAAACCTCAAACTGGACAAGCATCAGATACAAAGAAACAAGACTTAAGAAGCTTTAAAACCAAACTCCGAGAACCCCCATATTGCACAAAACCTAGAAGTTTCAGATGACTGTACCATCCTTCGCCAAGAGCACGCACATGCCTTGATTTCACCCATGATCAGATTCACAACTGAAGAAGAATCACTACTAATTTGTCTAAAGATTTTAGAATTCCTCTCTTTCCGAAGATAGCAAATTGATGCAGACAAGCAAAGCTTGAATGTGGTAGCTTGAATCGACTTGGTTCTACAGTGCAACACTCCCCACTGAATTTCAGAAGCCAAGTCCCAGTCATGAGGGGGCACCTCGCACTTCTCCCTAACCTGCAACCAGACGAAAGCAAAAAAGGGGCATTCAAAGAACAAGTGAAGATGAGACTCTTGTCCTCCATGACATAATACACAACTTGAATCAGCCTGCACTCCTCAAGCGAGTAACCTTTCCTTTGCTGTTAATCGACCCAGAAAAGCTACCCACTGAATAAAAGACCAACTAGGAACTGAATATTTGTGCCAAACCAAATAGGACCAACCCACCTCAGGAGAGCATGACCTAAGAGCAGAATAAGCAGATTTAGCAGAAAAATTGCCATTAGAGTTCAAAAGCCAAACGATAGTATCCTCCCTGTGAGCATGAGGAACAAGATCTTGAGCAGTCCCAGCAACACTATCCCTTACTAAAGAACTTCTTTCACTAGGCCATCTCCAAGCACCATTATAGATAATAGAGTCCACTTTTGCAAGGAGGGACCTTCCAAAAGTAGTATTCACTCTATCACCAAAAGTCAGATACAAGGGCCCAAGAGTGTGCCAATTATCATACCATAATTAAGAAGGTGTTGGATCCATTCCCCATTAGTGATTTAATGAATTTCTATCCAACAATCCTAAGCCCAAAAATTTTCCTAATAGTCCAAGAAGAGTCACTAGGAAGCTTCATGGACCAAAATAGTATTGTTTTATAACATAAACATGCACCCACCTAACCCAAAGGATATCCTCCTTTTTGCACAGAGCCCACAAATGCCTAAGCATAGAGGCCTTGTACCATACCCTGATTCTTTTAAAATCCAAGCCACCTTCTTTCTTAGGAACACACAGAGCAGACTAGGCTACTTTAGCCCCACAAGACTTCAATTCTAAACCTTTCCACAAAAAGGCACTGAGCATGCTTTCAATTTCCTTTATGATCTTTGGGGGCAAGATAAAGATGGATGACCAATAAACTTGAATAATCTACTTCGATATTGTTTATGCTAATGTTTGAATTGCAATTTGGCTCATGATACAGAGGGCCATTCCTTTTACTAATTGTAATACCCCGTTCCATATCGGAAGTCTACATGGATGATCTTGGGCATATAACAAATCTTGTGGGCTACTACTAGTACCTTGGGCTTAAGCTTTTGGGCCATGTGGTGTGGCTTGTGGATCAAAATTAAGGTATTGGGGCAGTGGTCTGTTTGGGGCATTACAGGTGGTATCAGAGCCATCCATGTACACGACCATGTGGGCCTTGGAGTTTGGTTTGATTTGGTTGTTGGTTTGATTTGTATTGGTGATTATAGTGCTCAACCCTTTGTGAGGGTGTGAGGCTATAAAGTTGGGAAGATTGTAACACCCCGTCCCACATCGGAAGTCTACATGGATGATTTTGGGCATATAACAAATCTTGTGGGCTATTGTCACACCCCAAATCCGGGAGCATGACCTGTCGTGTACCATGAAGCAATCATGGGACACGAAACCTAATTAAAAATATTTTAGCAACTTGAAACAAATAAAGAAAAACTGGATATTTTATTACAATAAAATGTGCGACTCCAAATCAATATTTTTGTTAAGCAAATGACACAATGAACTACCAATTAATAAAAGTGCGGAAGCTAATAAATAAAAGTGCAAAAGCGGTTTGACACGATAAAAGAAATAAAAATGCAAACGTCCTAGAGGTCCAAACACAAGGTCCTGACAATGCCGCAGAGTCCACTATAATGCTCCATGAACTAACCTGAAAAATAATGTTGAATAAATCCGTCAACTGACGAGCTCAGTGAATAGTTAAGCATGCTAAGGATGAAGAGTACAACGTGGCATACTTTTAAATGAATGATAACAAGGGCTCCAAAGAAGTAGTCTTAAATAATAAGGATCAAGGGTTCAACGAATAATATCAACAAACTAATGAAGTCAATGGCTCAACAAATAGTATCGAAAGATGAATGACTGAATAACGAATTATCACAACAACAATCGAATAACGATAACAACCATTTTGTACCATAACCTACTGAACAATATCGGAACGAGGAACAACAATAATGAGGTAGTCCAAACCAAAGGGGGAACCATAATTACCAATTACCAATTATCAACTGCCAAATATGTTCTCTGGGCTTCGCCCATTGGATCCAACATTGTACTTAGAGTCACCTCAGGATGGCGCCTGGGACCTTTTCCCTAAGCTGATCCGGAGTAGGGTCACAGGATATTTCACAAGTCTTTAATTTCCCTATCCGTTGAGCACTAGAGTCACATGGTATTTCACAAGTCTTTTCCCTAGCGGCCAAAGTCGCCACGATATTTCATGGGTCTTTCCCTTGGACTTTCACAAATATAAACATAATCCATAGTCCCAAACACATAAGAACAACAGTGAACCAAAGTCACCTGCACCGGAAATATTCTCTGTGTCGTTGCAGAGTCACAATAATATTATGAAGCAACAAGAAAAATATGGGCAATCCAACAATCGAAAATATCATCAATAAACCTTGTATGCCAAAGGGTATGTCAATTGTCAATAATTATGAGAGCAAAGAATAAGAATAATCATCATCGGATCACAACGAATAACGAATTGTCAAGAATAGACTGGCTCACGAGGATTCCAAAAGAAGGGATCACATGCTTAACCACTCACCTCGGCCCAATGATAATGTAACTCGAACACGCAAAAAAGATTAACCTGTACAAAATCACAACGTATGAAGTCACTGCCTATTTGAATTATAATAACACTGCCTATACAAACCTAGCAATACCATTTAATACGTACATGAACCTAGATCTAAACCACGTAACAGCATCACACCATTTGTCCACCACCAACTTCTCCTTCCTAATTCACACACAACATGCACACACAGCACCACATTGTACGCACACCTCTCTCTCTCTCTCTCTCCACTACAAATAATAACCCAATCAAACCTATAAAGATACCATGACAAGAAAAGGAATTTATAAAATACAATATAAAGGATTACTAGTTCTTCAGAAGCCAACTAGAAGATTTGTAAAACCATCGTGGTATCTTCGACTGCCACAGCTCTTTTGTTATCTCACTGGCTTGAATAAAATAACCCTAGTTGTCCATATTAATAAAATAGAGGGACCCTCTCTTCTTTAACCAAACTTCCGGCCCATCCAGCAACTTAAGAGATTAAGTCTAACCCAAATAAAACTAAGTGGCCCAATGATATAATATATACACATACACATACACATACACATAAAAATATAAGTTACGATTCGAGATAAGAAGTATTTTGAAAAAAATACATTTCATAATAATTAACATTTTTTTATTAGAAAGAAGTTTAAAAATAAAAATTAAAGAATTAAATATTTGTGTCAAAAATATTTCTTTGTCTTTTTAAAAAAAAAAGGGGATGTCACACTAATGCTTTACATATGTCTACTAATTAATTTTCCTATAAGGACATCCTTGTTATGAGATTCCAAGTGGCAGTACTTCGTTTAGAACAGATTGACTCCTTTTAAGATCTTTTTATTAATGACAAAGGGGGAGAAGTATTGAGAAAGATTAAAAAGAAGCTTGAGCAAATGCGGCATAAATTAGGGGTAGCAAATTGAAAGAGATTGATCTCAAGCAAATTATGCATCAATTAAGGGAGAGTCATCTTCTCTCTTATGATTTTTGCTCTCAATTCTTTTTATTGAGTATTATTGTTGCGATGTTTGTCATCATCTGTCACACTCTCGATTTTCAACATAAATGTAAAGGATTTCCACAAATAAACCCTCATAATTTTTCGTACGAAACCCAAAGATTTACCATACTTCCATTTCCCATAATTACATTTCAAAGTCCAAAAGTCTCCAAAATATTACATCATCGATCGGCTCAATAGCCCCAAATTAACATAAATATCAAGTCTCAAGAGAGTTAAAAGTTTACAAAGATTCCTTAATCATAAGAGTTATAACTTAGGGTAAATTTTACAAATGATCCCTCTAGTTTACATGATTTTTTATTTTCGTCCCTCTAGTACTAATTGTGTTAATTTTAGCCCTATAATTTACATTCCGTCTCAATTCCGTCTCTCTCGCTTACGGCGTCAATGAAACAAATGGAATTGAAGGGTAGAATTGTCATTTCCCCTCACAGAGGGACCAAATTGAGATTTTATGAAAACTAGAGGGACTATTTCTAAAATTTTACATTTTACATTTGTTTTTGAAAATAAAATTAAAAGACACCATACATAATATCATTCTCATCTCATTTTTTTATTGAATAATCAAAATATGTTGAAAATTTTAAAACTTTTATTATATTCCATATCACAAAAATATGAGAAAATTCGAAAAAGCAATCCTTATGTTAAATGTCTAGGTATTGTATTTTTTTCAATTGGATTTTCAATCTCGTTATTTTTCTTGTCACACGATTAAGAAAAAAGTTGTTCAATAGTATTTAAGTATCTTGTAATTTTGTTTAATTAAGCAATGAAACACTATTGAATATTAAGAGATTGAATGCATTAAAACATGTACATGGGTATAGTGTATTTATTGTGGAGCTTACTCATGACTCATATAACAAATAAACATGGATTGAATATTGATAGCTACATGATCAGCTTATATGAGTCTTCAAACAATTTAACGACCAATAGCTACATAATGAAATACGAAGATAACCTCTTCATATCAATATAAGTTAGCAAAGCTGTGACTTGACTTGCAACATCACTTCCAAGTCGAAAATTCACTTGCTTATTTATTATTCAAAAGTGCTCAACTTTTTAATCAACTATTACAAGATTAACTAAATAATTTTGAATATTTTTTTTAATCAAGTGAAATAATAAGGAGATTATAATTTTTTTTTTTTGAATAGCGATTTTTTTTATTAATCTTTGAGAGAGATACAAAGACTAAAAGGAGCAAGAAAAAAGCAACAAAAGTCCATTGGAGACCCAATCCCTTGATTGGCAAGATGCCAACCAAGGACATTTAACTAAGGCGTTGATTTTTGAATTTTCCAATATATTTGTAATGTGTAATGCAATATAAATATAAATTTTCTCAAATATTTTGACTACCCAATAAAAAATAACTGAGGTGTCAAATACATTACGTATGGTATTTTTTTTTTTTATTTGCAAAAAACAAAAGTAAAACATAAAATTTTAGAAATAGTCCCTCTAGTTTACTTAAAATCTCAATTTAGTCCCTCTATGAGAGAAAATGACAATTATGCCCATCAATTCCGTTTGTTTCATTGACGGGGTCAGGGAGAGGGATGAAATTGAGACAGAATGTAAACTATAGGGTTAAACTTGACACAATTAGTATTAGAGGGCCGAAAATGGAGGTTTGTGTAAACTAGAGGGACCATTTGTAAAATTTGCCATATAACTTAAGTTACAAATACATTTTTCAAAAGAAATTTACAAAGATGAATAGGTAACTCCTTTGGTAAGCTTTCAAAAAGGTATGTTCACTCTCCAAGCATTCCAGTCATGTAAGCTAATGATCCGGATTAGCACCTGAAAATGATATAAGGCTTCAATTACACTACACCAGTAGAAAAGTCTACGCAAACTCTATATGCAAATGAGCAACACAAATGAACAAATGAAGGAAATTAAACGACAACGTATATAAGCACAACTTATCATGGACAAAGTGTCCAACTATCACCAATCCTACATCTCGACATACTCTTATATCCTGTTCATTTCATTCGTGTCCTAATAACTCATATCATCAGTGTGTCCGAGCCGAAACTCCTGTCGGGCTAATTATGAGACCCCGATATCCCCTGCCAAGCGCCCACCTTGAAGGTTAGGCCTTGAGTGTTCAATATGAGCGTTAGCTCTTGCAAGGCTAATTATGGGACTCCGATATCCCCTGCGTGGCGCCCACCCGTCGATGGGCCACGAGTGTTCGCACGTCGTTCACATGCTCATGTGTATCATACGTATTTCAATGCGCAATAACCAACATTTCACATTTCTTAACTCAACTAGTTCATTCAAGTCCATTGGATACCACTCTTGTGTGAAACAAGTAACACTCTCCAAAACACTTGAAAGAATGCATAAACAAACCTATTAGAGTCGATGAGAAGCTTCAAAAAGTGATTTGGAGGATGTAGGAAAAAACAGCTCCAAGACACTGTGCCTACGGGTAGGTGAATGCGAATTCTGCACTTGTCATATCAGTAGGTGAAAGTTCCTACCGGTAGAAATTGGAAACATAGAGGCCAACATTTTGAACGTAAAAATCTGATACTTGGCCTACCAGTAGAAGGAAAGTTCCTACCGGTAGGAGATGAAGATTTTGAGCTGCTGCAGTATGGTTGAGCTGGTTATGAAGAATTTATCACTTGTCCTATCGGTAGGTGAAAAGTTCCTACCGGTAAGAAGAATGTTTTTCAGGCGATTTTGACAGGATTTTCAAATTTCGATCCAATCTCAATAACAGCTAATACAAGATCAAAGATGACACAAGAACACTCATATAATATATAAAGAGAGGTAGAATTGCCTACCTTGAGTATCCAAGCCGAAACTAAAGAGATTGAGTAAGCCCTAACTTCCGGAATCCCAACCAAGCCAAATACACCAAACCAAGCTTTATCCAACCCGATACGAGCCCCAATACACAAGTAGAAGCTGGAGTTGAGGTTGTTTGTTATGAATTTTGAGTTTGGAGGTGAGTTTTTGGGTGTGGGAGAGGAGAGATAGAGAGAGCTGAGAGAGAGAAAGAACGGGAGAGAGAGAATGAGATAGGGGAAATGGGAAATAATTTCCCCTAGCACACACACATATACACACATGCACTATATTACACTAACACCCATATTTTTCAAACTCTTGCACATTTAACCTCCATATTCACATTTACATCATTTTCTACCATTTTTCCTCTATTACAAACATTAAAATTAAATAAAGAAATTTACGGGTCTCTACATTCTTCCCTCCTTAAAGAAATTTTGCCCTCGAAATTTAAATAACCATGCTCATTAAGTCATGCACCACCTAGATATGCAACAAGTGTAACCATCAATATCATGCAACAAGTTAAACGCATCAAAACACTTCAATCTCGAGTACTCACATTGGTATTTATGCAGAAAATAAGTGCGGATACTTCTCTCTAATCTCACCTTCTCGTTTCCAAGTTGATTCCTCGCTACCCTGACTTCTCCATAAGACTCGTACTAATGGTATCGTCTTACCTTTCAGCACTTGATCGCGCGAATCTAGGACACGTATCGGTTCCTCGCTATAAGACGCATCGACCTCCAACTCAAGTTCGGACCACTCTAACACATGCGACGGATCCGGTTCATATTTCCTCAACATAGACATGTGAAACACATCATGTATACCCGATAACCTCTGCGGCAAAGCCAAACGATACGCAACCTCCCTAATTTTCTCAATAATGTCAAACGGCCCGATATAACGCGGCAATAGATTTTCCCCTTTTCCCGAAATAAGACAAACCTTTACGCAGCAATACTTTGAGGAATACATGATCTCCCTCTTCAAATGACAATGGGTGATGACGACGATCGGTATAATTCTTTTGCCTACTTTGCGCAGTCAACAATCTTTGGCAAATCATCTTAACTTGTTCGGTTGTTCTCTCTTGAACTTCCTTAAGGCATGGACGAATTTGCTTTCATACTCTCGGAGGTCTCCTTAATCATATCCGGCCCCACTAACGTAGCCTCTCCTAGTTCAGTCCAACAGATAGGCGATTTACACGGTCTCCCATATAAAGCCTCATACGATGCCATTTCGATACTAGATTGATAGCTATTGTTGTACGTGAACTCGACTAACGGCAAGTGATCCTCCCAAGTACCCCAGAAGTCCATAACGTAAGCCCGAAGCATATATTCCAAAATTTGAATCGTTCTCTCGGATTGCCCATCGGTTTGAGGATGATACATGGTACTAAACAAAAGATTTGTGCCCAGAGCAACTTGCAAACTCTGCCAAAACGCGCGGTAAACCTCGGATCACGATTGGACACGATGGATATGAGAATTCCATGAAGGCGAATAATCTCCCTAATATATAAACGGCTAAGCGTATCCATAGAATCGGTAACCTGAATAGGCAAGAAATGAGTGGTCTTAGTCAAACGATCCACGATTATCCAAATAGCATCATGCCCCCTCTGCGATCTCAGCAAACCCATAACGAAATCCATGGTCACATTTTCCCACTTCCACTCGGCCACTAGTAATGGTTGTAGCTCCCTACAGGTCGTTGATGTTCTGCTTTCACTTGTTGGCACATGAGACACTTGGACACGAAAATCACAGCATCCCTCTTCATTCTGGACCACCAAAATTGCGTACGCAAGTCGTGATACATTTTTGTCCCTCCCGGATGAACAGCTAACGGGGAATGGTGAAACTCTCGCAAAATTTCTTCCCGACACAAAAAGGGTGCGAACAACTTCCCTTGATAGCCCAAACTTTGATCGGCATGGATCATCCACCCTTCTTGAGCGTTTCCACTAAGGAATCTAGTACGAAGTTCCTCCGATTCTTCATCATGTTGTTTGAGCCTCAATTACTCGGGCCGACAAAGTCGATTGCTCCATCAAATTGCATAGTGTGACTCCTTCCCTAACTTCCTCAAAGTGCATGGCATAGAAGCCCAAATTGTTCATTGCTTTCCACTCATGAATCGCTAAACTCGCAAGGTGTGTCGGTTTCTTACTCAATGCATCCGCCACAACATTCGCTTTCCCCGGGTGATATTGCAATTTGAAATCATAGTCTTCCAAGTGCTCCATCCAATGACGTTGACGTAGGTTAAGTTCTTTTTGAGAAAACAAATATTTCAAGCTTTTGTGACCAAAAAAGACTTCAAATTTTTCACCGTACAAATAATGTCGCCAACTTTTCAAAGCAAATACAACGGCTGTAAGTTCTAGATCATGTGTCGGGTAATTCCGCTCGTGAGTCTTCAACTGTCGTGACCCATACGCTACTACTCGCCCCGCTTGCATCAACACGCATCCCAACCCTTCCTTAGACGCATCACAATATACGGAGTAGCCAACTCCATGTTCGGGTACAATTAAAATAGGTGTTGTAGTCAATCGCTTCTCTAACTCCTCAAAAGCTGACTCACACGAGTCACTCCAAATGAAATGGGTCCCCTTACGTGTTAATATGGTCATCGGTGTCACTAAGCGAGAGAAATCGAGAACGAAACGATGGTAATATCCGGCCAAACCCAAGAAACTACAGATTTCGAACACATTATTCGGTCACTGCCAATTCATAATCGACTCTATCTTTCTCGGAACCACGAACACTCCACCTTTCGAAACTACATGACCCAAAAATTTGACTTTGGATAGCTAAAACTTGCACTTACTAAGTGTAACGTATAGTTGATACTCTCTCAAGAGTTCAAGAACAATGGTGAGATGAGATTGGTGTTCCTCCTCCATAGGCAAGTAAATCAAGATGTCATCTACAAAGACAAAGACAAAACGATCAAGATAAGCACGAAAAATACGGTTCATCAAGTCCATGAATGTAGCTAGGGCATTCGTTAGTCCGAAAGGCATAACAATGAACTCATAATGGCCATAACGAGTACGAAAAGCGGTTTAAGGAATATCTTCCCTCCGAACCCTCAACTGATGATAACCAGACCTCAAATCAATTTTGAAAAAACAAGTCGCACCCCAAAGTTGATCGAATAAATCGTCGATTCTAGGCATGGGATACTTATTCTTAATGGTGCTCGGTTTAGCTTATGATAGTCGATACACAAACGGAGTGAACCGTCCTTCTGTTGAGCGAAAAGATCCGGCGCTCCCCACGGAGATGTACTTGGACGAATGAATCCTAAGTTCTCCAATTCCTGCAATTGAATCTTTAACTCTCTCAATTCAGCGGGCGCGAAACGATATGGAGGTACGGAGATAGGAACGGTACCGGGAAGTAAATCAATAGAGAATTCAATCTCATGCTCGAGAGGTAAACTTGGTAACTCTTTCGGAAACACATCCGAGAAGTCGTAAACTAGTAAAGGTAACTCCGCATGCACGAAGGCATCCTCATCTAACGTCAAACTCGCCAATAATGAGTAGGCTGACTCTAGCTCACGAGGCCCACACAAATATGGTTCCCGACGCTCCCCAAGGAATTCGAAACAAGAACCCTCAGGTGGACAAATACGAGCTTGACGCTTGAAACAATCAATAGTAGCATGAAATGTGGATAGCCAATCTATTCCCAAGATGAGATCAAACCCCGACATTCCCAAAACAATAAAGTCGAACACGAAGCGACGATCACAAATAATCAACTCACAATCTCAACAAATACGATATAGAGGCATTCTACCCCCTAGAGGTGTTTCGACAAACAAAGGAGGACTAATATTTTCCATTTCCAGTTCCAAGGCATACACAAATGATGCAGCAATGAAAGAATACGATGCTCTAGAATCAAAGAGTACTTTAGCAAGAGAGTTGAACAAAAGAAATGTACCCTTAACAACAGAAGTCTCCAGAGCCTGAGTAGAGGTAGGTGGCATAGTAGAAGTGATGCTGTAAACTCGCCCCTGGGTACCCTGACCCTGCACAAAACCTCCCCTCTGACTTGAACTCTGAGTAGGCGTGAAAGAACTCGCTCCCTTATCAACCCTATAACTCTAAACCGACGCAGTCTGGCGGAAGTAAGGCTGCTGCTACCTCTGAGTGCCCCTGAACTATTGGCCCATATTATGCCCTGTTCCCAGCTGCTGCACAGAACTTGACTCACTGCGCACTCCCGACCTCTGAGGATAACTCCTAGCAAGATGATCCGCTTTACCACAAACGTAACAAGCCTTCTCGAGGTGTGGACACTAAGTACGGATGTGTCCATGTTGATTACACTTATAGCACATGGTCGGAGGTCTAGATGAGGCACCCTGAGTTCCCGAAGAAGTAGGCACCTTAAAGTTGGGTTGGTCAGATGGTTGCTGAGATGGTTCCCTCTGCCTCTTCTGTCTTTGACTCCCGAAACTTCCTGACGACGAACTCACACTTACAATTGGTTGTCTCGGTTCCCAAACTCCCCTATTCTTTTGCGCTTCTGTTGGTATCTCAATACTCGCACACTCAACAACCTCGGCGTATTTCATTTTGCATTCCACCATTACCATCCTCCTTAAGGTATTATGCAGCCCTTTCTCAAAATGTTTACATTTTCTCTCTTCCATCGCCACCAGCTATGGCGCAAAATGAGATAAGGATTGGAACTTCTGTGCATACTCCAACATGGTCATGCTTCCTTGCTCTAACTTCTCAAATTGATCGCTCAAATTTTCACGTCAAGTTTCTGGAAAATACTACTCCTCAAAACGCACCTCAAACTCAGCCCATGTCAAATTCTCGACATCCGGTTCATCTGCTTGAGCCGTGGTCCTTGCCGCTCTCTTCGCATCCTCCCTTGACTCTAGGACAGATTCCCACCACTCGCTGGCCTCCCCAACCATTTGAACAGCCACAATACCTACTCTGATGTTGTATTCGATGATATTGAGAGCTCTAAAGAGTTTACGAATTTGAGCTAACCAGTGGTCAGCTACCAAAGGGTTGCTACTAGTCCCATCGAACACCAGTGGATTCCTACAGCTAAACTCTTGTATCGCCACCATAGCTCGATCCTCAACATTCTCTTTAGGTGCTTGGTTTAAAAGATTTGCAGTTGTAAGTGCCGCAACGAGATCCCTAACAAATTGGTTTTGAGCGAGAGGTACTGCTCCCCGACCGGCCCAAGCCCCCGGATTCCCACCTGGGTTCTCCCCATGCTGACTAACCTCATCCTCAAGAGGTACCCCACAGCCACGACCACCCTGGTTTCTAGCCCCACCTCGTCTATCACGCTCCCTCGGAGGCATCCTACTACATGATATAAGAAAGGAAAAACTATTAACCACAACATTATTACCATGAGGTCAAAGCCCCCAACTTCCCAACACAGGTTAATAACTCTACACCACTCTACGATAATGTAAATGCAATACCAAGTAGTCACATGAATACTAGTCACACAAGCATGCACAAGTTACGTTAGAAGGCGCGACATTTTGAACCCATGAGATAAAACGTCTCCCCATGGTCTTTAGGTGTTCTAAACCTATGCTCTGATATCAAGTTGTCACACCCTCGATTTTCAACATAAATATAAAGGATTTCCACAAATAAACCCTCACAATATTTGGTACGAAACCCAAAGTGTAACGACCCTGATTTTTGGTAAATAAAAATTTTGTTAAATATTTGAATTTTATTTTAATTACTTGGATTTACTTCTAAAATTCCTTTTTAATTTTAACAATTCGTCATAATTAGATTTGAGACTTATAAAATTATATCTTTTCGCCCGGACAATGGTCATTTTCTAAAGACAAGTATGCTTGTAAAAACACCTGTGTATTTTCCTAAGTGAGTAAATAATATTTTTAAAATTATATTTCTTAACTAGAAATGCTACTTGGCAAGTAGCATTAGTTTCTAACCAAATTAGTTAGAGAAACCTAACTACCAATTCATCTAGTTACCTTTCCCTAACCCTAGATGAACCTTACGAACCCTAATGGAACTCTTTGGACCGAAGTAGTTATTATATATATATATATATATATATATATATATTTGTATATATTCACACGACTAGTCATTTCAAGACTTATTTACTTCTTGCAAGTATATCTTTATCTCTTTAGCCATTGGACAATATTTTGTAGGGAAATCTTTATCCTTTGAGTAATAGAAGTAAGGCTAGCCATTATCCAATGAGTACCCACATTATTCAAGTATATCTTCTCTCACTTCTTTACCCATTGAACAATAGTTAGTAGGGGAAATGTTATCCTTTGGGTAATAGAAAAACCTAGATTTGCCATAGACTTGTAGCACTAAACCTAGATTGACCAAAGTTACTTTTCTAGACTTTCTAAGTACACTTATATACTTATATATAGGTATATGTACCTTATAAAGTATTTTACTATATTTCCTAGGTACACAAATGCTTGACCGATTCCTAGACCTAAAATAATGGGTTGCCCCAAGCGTAGGGCTGAAACCAATGTAGCACAATACCCGGTAAGACCAGAGTCGAATCCACAAAGACGGTGATGTGTGCTGACTAAAATCTCGGGTTGTTACTAATTTAACGGGCTCTTAGGTAGCCACCCTTTGTTGATTTGAATGAGATTAATTAATATTAACAGATAACTTGCTCAAATGATTAAAAAGAGAGGCACGGTCGTAGGGAATCCGCCGCTCGCTACCCAATCAGAATCCGCTCGCTTTTCAAAGTTCTAAAAAAAGATTAAATTTAGGGAGAATTGGAAACTCCGAAGGATGCGAATCCTAAGGTTGCCGGTCCCGTACACTGCAGCAAACAGGTTTTGGTCCCCTGTTCCTGCTCACATGAGCCCAGGCAATGCCTCAGATTCGTCTAACGGACGTAGTTTTCACCAACTAAATTTATTTAATTAAATTAATGTACGGAATAGCTACGAGACAAAAATCCCAATTGAGTTGCGGCGCGCCTTTACCCAGCGACCAAATCTCAGAAAAACTACTCACTCATTATTAAGCAATAAGGAAAAGAAACCCTAATTTGAAACATACTTCTAAATACGGGATAGAAAATAAACAAAAGATCTAGGTTAAACAAGAACTAACAAATAACTTTTATAAAGAACAGAAATTAAAAGAATTACCGGAGTGCGAATAATTGAACAAAACTTGAAAACTAAACAATATTAATGATGGCAGCCCCGTTCTTCGTCTGTGAACTGTGATCGATGCCCCGTCCTTTTTTTCTTTCTTTTCCACGGCTGGTACCTCCTGACACCAGTAGGGTTAGGTGCTTATACAGGGAATTAAGACCATAATTACACAAAGGCCCTTTGAACTTCATGAAATAATAAATCAACCATTCAATTTTGAATCGTTTTGCATTTTAACCTCAAACTTCTTTAAAATCTTCTTTTTATCCAAAGTCTCGGACAACGGGCTCGAGCAACCTATAAACATAAAAACACATAATTAAAAAAAATTAACAAACATAAAGGACTAATAAATGTAGATTGGAGGGCCAAAATATGTATATTTTGGCACTTATCACGCCCCCCAACTTACACTTTGCTAGTCCTCGAGCAAAGAAAATAAAAATAAATAAATAAATAAATTCTAGTTATGCCACTTTCGTAGGATTCACGATTGCACTTAGCCCGTGCAACAAGCCTTTTAAACCCCTAGGCGATCTCCAAAGAACGAGTGGAGTCTCGTGAGGGTTTAGGGTTTTCAGCAGTGATCACCCACAAAACACCGTGAATCCTGTCCACATAGAACCCAAAAACTGCAATGCAACTCATTGATACACCAATGCCAAGAATATAGCATACGCAACAGTAGTTCTAGATGCTATCAAAACATAGAAATTAATCATGGCATCCAAACTTAGCGTGAGTGAGTAAAGACCTTGACCACAAGTGAACCACAACCAAGTACTCTCTCCGGACCGAGTCTCGACTTCAATTCTCACCATGTCATGCACTCAACAAGAGAAAAAAAAAAGCTCGAAACAAGGTGCATATTATATACTCTCAATATGTGCGGATGGAAGTTATGTAAATGAAAGCAAAATACTTCTGCACATAATGACACGAAAATAACGTTTTATATAGTGGACACACGATCTCATGAACGGAATGTCAAGTATTGGAAACTCTCTCTATCCATCAATCCACAACCCATTGCCCCTAAGATCAAATAGGACTTCAATTCCAGTGATAACAATTAGGGTAGGGAAAATATTTCAAGATTAGGTAAGATATTCACGTGTCCGAGAATGGCTTACAACAATTCACATAGGGCAAATATAATAACGTGTGCCCCTTTTCTTCACTTTTTTCAACTCCACCACATCTCTCTTTCCTACCTTTCTTTTCCAAATTAAGACCAAGTATTTCTCCTATCCCCAATAATTTGGTGTCTCCACCCCTTTCTTTTTCTTTTTCTTTTTCATTCTTTTTTTAAATTTTAAATGGGAAAGATCACCACCAATAAAATTCAATTCTCAACTTCATTCATCTCCTTATTTTCTCACTAGTTCATCTTCATATCATTAACCAGCCCTTCTCAAGACACAATATAGATGATGTAGCTCAACAAGAAAAAAGGCTAGTATGCAAGAGGCTCAAATGGGCTCATAAGAGATAAATATATGAAAGGAAGAAACGAACCGGCTCAAAATAGCAAAGATGACCTATAATCCTTTCTAAGGGGCAATACAACTATGTAACTTTCCATTTCCAAAGGAAGAAATAATAGGCATTCAATAAGTCCCAATACTTGATGACAAAGATAATGAGATCGACAACGATTAAGCTTCTTTCTCTTTTTTCTTTTTTTTTAAGACAAACGAAGAGTTTATGTGACACCGCTCCAAAGAAAGATAAGGCACTAAAGCTCACATGGGCATAAGTCTCCACTAATCTAGCCATTGAAAGCACTCAAGTCACAACTCACAAACAATCAAGGTCCAAAAAACGTGCAGTGCAAAGATGCTAAGAATGTATGCCAAAATAAATTTCTATCGCCAAGTTAGCAAAAAGAACTACCATGCAATATCATATTCAAGTAATGCCCAATAATTCTCAACACTAGCAACCAACAAGTAGATATCGCAATCTCCAAGACTCAAGCAAACATGATCCAACAAATTTTTTTTAATTTTCAATTTTTTTTTAACATGATAAAGAACAAAGTGATTCCTCCCCCCAACTTGAACTATTCAATGTCCGCATTGAAAGCATGAAAAATAACGATAGGACATAAACGTATAAGAGAGGAGAGATATCACCTCGAAAAGGAGGGGCTAAGCAGAGTAAACAATAGAGAGAGGGAGAGAGGGAGACCCCCCAACTTAGATTAAACAACCTGCAAAACGTTAGCCTCCAAGATAACAAGAAAAACCATGCAAGAAATAAAATGAAATACAAAAAAATAAAAATAAAAATAAAAAAAATCATCCACTTTCTTCACGCGAAAGACACGGGTACTACTTTTCTCCCTATTTCTCAAATGAGAAACGGGTGGCTATACCAGACCAAAAAAAAAAAAAGTTTATGTACGAGTAGCCAAACGAGGGTACCGAACATTTATCATGTTAACGAGAGCTAAGACAATGAACATAGCACTCCATTCTACACCTTTTATCAAAAATTGAATTCGACCATGCCACAAGATACGATACTTCGAATAGCGCATTTGCCGAATTCGATTTAGACACTTAAGTTCAACCAAGTGCTTAGCCCAAACTAGATCAATTTTCAAGGCGTTGACAAAGTCCACAAGATATGAATGACAAACTAAATTAAATTCATCAACACAAAGAAAATCAATCTGCTCCACATTTAAAACCTCTTGCGTAAATGGAGACTCAGAAGGAGGAGTGACACCATCTAGAGCTGAGAGTATTTGATTATTTAGGGCAATTATTGGGAATGACTCCTCAAAAACTATTGGCAATGACTCCTCAACAGCTATTGGCAATGACTCCTCAAAATGCATATAGCCTTCACTAATGACAAGCGGCTCAATTTTCTCTTTTTCCCTTCCATCAGAATTCGTCTCCTCAAAAAGCGGCTCTATTTCCTTTTTTTCCCTCGCATCAGAATTAATATCCTCAGGAAGCGGCTATATTTCCTCTTTTTCTCTAGCATCAGAATTGGTATCATCGGGAAGCAGCTCTATTTTCTCTTTTTCTCTAGCATCAAAATTGGTATCCTCAGAACTTTCAGTCAACTCACAAAATTAGAGCTTTTGGATTAATTCATCTAAGAAATCCCAAGCATCTTCAGGGTTTTTATCCAGAAATTCATCAGTGAACCTAAAATCCACCTCGCATATCTTAGGATTTAAAGCATGGCAAAAGGTAGCCAGAAGACTGTCAATCTCACAATTAAAACTCGACCAAGAGAATACGATAAATTTAAATCGCTCCCAACACTGTGACAAAGACTCGTCATCTTGTTAAGAGAAATCCGATAGTTCTTGTAAAAGCATATGAGTCTCATATGAGGGATTGAAAGTTTTGAAAAACTGTATTACAATCTCACTCCATGTCAATGTTGGACTCAAACAATTAAACCAATCTAGAGCACTATCACGCAAAGATGCTGAAAATACATGGAAAAGAGCCACTTCATCGCTAGCAAAAGCTTCCTCAAGGTCATGAATATGCGAAAAAGAATTTTCTGAGGCCAAACCATAAAATATAGGCAGTGACACTGAATAATCAAATTGGTTTGCATAACCTCCATAGCGCCTTGCAAAATGGGCCATTTTTTTATCTTTTCAACAATAAATAAAATTAAAAATTAAAAGAAAACAAATAAAAAATAACTACCCGAATTCTTAACACACGTTACCGTCCCCGGCAAGGGCGCCAAAAATGCTTGACCGATTCCTAGTCCTAAATTAATGGGTTGCCCCAAGCGTAGGGCTGAGACCGACGTAGTACAATACCCAGTAAGACCAGAGTCGAATCCACAAAGACGGTGATGTGTGCTGACTAAAAACTTGGGTTGTTACTAATTTAACGGGCTCTTAGGTAGCCACCATTTGTTGATTTGATTGAGATTAATTAATATTAACAGATAACTTGCTCAAATGATTAAAAAGAGAGGCACGGTCGTAGGGAATCCGGCGCTCGCTACCCACTCAGAATCCGCTCGCTTTTCAAAGTTCTAAAAAAAGATTAAATTTAGGGAGAATTGGAAACTCCGAAGGATGCAAATCCTAAGGTTGCCGGTCCCGTACACAGCAGCAAACAAGTTTTGTTCCCCTGTTCCTGCTCACATGAGCCCAGGCAATGCCTCGGATTCGTCCAACGGACGTAGTTTTCACCAACTAAATTTATTTAATTAAATTAATGTACGGAATAGTTGCGAGACAAATCCCAATTGAGTTGCGGCGCGCCTTTACCCAGCGACCAAACCTCAGAAAAACTATTCACTCATTATTAAGCAATAAGGAAAAGAAACCCTAATTTGAAACATATTTCTAAATATGGGATAGAAAATAAACAAAAGATCTAGGTTAAACAAGAACTAACAAATAATTTTTATAAAGAACAGAAATTAAAACGAATTACTGGAGTGCGAATAATTGAACAAAACTTGAAAACTAAACAATATTAATGATGGCAGCCCCGTTCTTCGTCCGTGAACTGTGATCGACGCCCCGTCCTTTTTTTCTTTCTTTTCCACGGCTGGTACCTCCTAACACCAGTAGGGTTAGGTGTTTATATAAGGAATGAAGACCATAATTACACAAAGGCCCTTTGAACTTCATGAAATAATAAATCAACCATTCAATTTTGAATCGTTTTGCATTTTAACCCCAAACTTCTTTAAAATCTTCTTTTTATTCAAAGTCTCGGACAACGGGCTTGAGCAACCTATAAACATAAAAACACATAATTAAAAACAATTAACAAACATAAAGGACTAATAAATATAGATTGGAGGGCCAAAATATGTATATTTTGGCACTTATCACGCAAATAACGTTATTTTTCCTAGATTTGCTAAGTACACCTATATATTTATATATAGGTATATATACCTCATAGCCATTATTATATTTCTAAGGAATACTAGACCATACTCATAACCTTTACCCATTGGATAATAAATATTAGGAGAATTTTTACCCCATGGATAATAGAAAACCCGGCCTAGACTTGCCATTGACCTCCAAAGATATTGTCCTAAGATTTTTAGGTACACATATATGTTTATATATAGATATATGTACCCTATAAAGTTATTGTCCTAAATTCTCTAAGTACACATATAGGATTATATATAAGTACATGTACTTCTTAGTCTATTTGTTTATTCTAAGGGAATCTTGACCATTTTTTTTAATTGATACTTGCAAGCCTATCACCCATATTTTTTCTAGACTAGACCACATAGTACTTAAAAATACTTGTATAAGCATAGTTATATATATAGGTACCTTGTACTGTGAGATATGAGAGAGATTTGGAAGGTACTTGACATGATCTCTTACATCCTTACATTGTCCTTATATATATTTACTTACTAACACAATCTTGAACCATCACTTCTTCTTCCAACAAATCTTTCAAAAATCTAACCCAAGTACAAAATCTAGTCTTTCAAGCCATATCTATCATCATTATCCCTTTAACCATTGGTTAACAAATGCTCGGAAAAATACTATCCATTGGATAATAGCAACTAGACTTGCCATTATGTATATATATTTGACAAGACAAGTCATAAAGGAATCTTGGATCATAGGAAGTCATTACTTTACTTTCAAAAGAAGTAAGCCTAGTCATATCAACCTTACTTTCTTCTTTGCCCATTGGATAACAAATTTTGGGAGAATTTTTATCCCCTGGATAATGGAGACTAGACTTGCCAAGGTGTATATAATTTGACAAGACAAGTCAAAACCAAATCCCATCATTTTGCTTCCAATAGAAGCAAACCTAGCTTTACTCTTTCTCTCCATTGAAGGGTCACTTTTAAAAGAATAAATATTCCTTCCAAGAATATTCTTTCTCATTATTTTCACTTTAACCTTTGGGTAATAATTTCTAGGGAAATTTTTATCCTATGGGCAATAGTGTGTGCATGTGATTTTGTACACTACATCAAGCTAACTCTTTAGCCAACTTCATACTCAAGCTTGACAACCCATTTCTAGTCAATTTCAAGCATAGAATCCTAGCCTTAGTCATCCTAGATTTGCTTCCAATCCTAGCCTTTTTATTTTGTTCTTTCTTGCAAGCGACCCCTCTTAGGACAAGACAAGGCCATACCTATCATAAATGCCCCTCTACATTGGACAATAATTGCTAGGAAAAATTTTATACCTTGGGTAATAACCAAGACTTTTGGCTATAAATAGCACCTCCCTCATGCCATTCAACTCACACCTTCCAATTCTCCAACTTCTCTCTAGAAAATCCTTGTGTTCTTACTTGTTCTTCTTGTTCTTGAGTGTTCTTGGAGTTCTTCCTAAGTTCTTCAAGAAATTCATCCTAAACCACCCTTTCGATCCATAAAATTTAGTAGTTTTAGTCACAATCTAGTTTCGAGAGAAACTTTTCTCTTTCGAAGCTCCCGGAAGCATATCGTAGGAAGTTACTCCGCCCGATCGTCAACTTACTTTCTGTAGTCACCACTACCGCCAAGAAGAAAGGTAGAATTACTTGTTCACTAACTCCACGTATATAATAGAATCGAATGTTGGAAAGTAGAATGTCCTCACCCTCTAGTTCAAAGTATAATATTGAGTTTCCTTAACCGTTTTCTCTAAGTATATAAGGTTATCTATTGCTTAAAATGTTGGAATGTATGGTAGCTAGTAAACTCGTTTTGATAATGGTGGTATGAACATGTTGAATAATTGACTTTTACTTCAATAAACATATGTTGTTTAGAACTTGCCAAAAAAGAGGAAAGAACGGTTTTCGAAAGATAAGACTTTATCGTTGATAGAAGTATTCGTATTTTGATATTTAAGATGGTTATGAGCATGCATATATGAATTGCTTGTATTACTTATGGCGTGATAAAGCATAAGTGATTTTCACTCCAAGGGCGTATGTGTGTGTAAATATGATTTTAAAAACCCAATGGGAACCCGGAGCGGCGGAACCATTGTGGTATACTTGGGAACCTGGAGCAACGGAACCGAGGGATGAATCGTGGTTTGGTTATCCACGGAGAGGAGCCAACGCAATTGTTTTAATGATTTTTGAAAACCCAAACGGGAACCCGGAGCGGCGGAACCATTGTGGGATACTTGGGAACTCAGAGCGGCAGAACCGAGGGTTTTGAATTGTGGATTGGTTATCCGTGGAGAGGAGCCAATGCCAAATTCAATATTTGTGTGCCAATGGGATTCCAGCGCGGCAGAACCATTGTGAGGATACTCGGGAGACCGGTGCGGCGAAACAGAGGTTGGGTGTGTTAAACACGATTTTGGAAATGTTAATCGGTATATGAAAAATGGTGACACGGTCTACGACGAGTAGCGTAGGAGAAACTCAAAAAATCATCGACACCAAGGTTAGTTTGAATAGTGAATGTGGATGTGTTATTGTTAACTACTTTATTAAATAAGCATGTACCATGTGGAAATCGTTAATTTCTATGATCTTCTGTTTGTAAGTTAAGGGTTAGTGGGTACGGATTATTCTATTGAGCTTTTGTAGCTCACGGTGTTACCTTTAGTGATCTTGACATATTATATTGATGGCGACGCCGGTATAATGTGTCAGACTTTATAGATGAACAAGGTGAGCTATACACCTTAAAGACCTTTGGAGTTAAAGAGCTAGTTAGGATGGAGGAGTAGGCGAAGCTGTAGATAGAAACCCTAGTTTCGCTCCCTTTGTAATAAAAGTACTCTTATGGAGGTTATGATGTAATAATGAGCTCGATTCTCTTTAAATATTCAATAAAATTGTCTATTTAACGTTCCCAAAATTCGGAGTGTTACAACTTGGTATCAGAGCTCTAGGTGCAAAACCTCGGCCATGGGTAGAATGGGTAGAACCGTAAGATAGTTTGACCATTGCACAAACGTGAATTGAGTTTAAGTTTACCGTCCCAAATTGGGTGGAATTCTGACAAAACAATCTTCGGATTGAAGCAAGGTGTGGAAATTGGCAGTACCACCGAGCTGGGAATTCTCGAACAATTGAATGATGACTTAAATCAAGGATCGAATGTGGAATTTAGAAACTCATAAGTTTTCTTAGAGTTAATAAATCCTTGTCTTAGAATATTACTAATTGAGGTTAAAACTCTTCCTTGTAAATGAACCACCTAGTTGACCTATTGGTTGGAGCTCGCCAACTCAAGGACGCCATAGAAGCTATGACAACTCAACTAGTGGAAAATCCCGACTTCGTCACCGCTGTACTCGCAGAAAAGCGACATTTTGCGAGAGTACAGCAGAATACCCCTATCCCCGTTGAGGAAGACCCTTGGTTCCCTGAAATATTTCCAACCCTGTATGCCTTCCATGAGTTCTTCGATGTCCTCCCCCCGATGCAAAACTTTGAGGTTGGTGATGAGGAGGAAGAAATCGGTGACGAAGGGGTCATAAATGAGGGGACTAAGGAGGAAAACCTTGCGAATGAAGGGAATCTCGAGAAGGACGAGGCCCTAAAAGACCCATGAAGGCCAAAGAGAACACCTAGGTGCACCCGAATAAAACCAATAAAGTTCTAGTATTAGATTAAAATCCTGATAGCTGTCGTTGCCCTTGCAGTACGCTAAGGCAAAAAGGACTAAGTAGTAGAAGTATGTAGGATCGTTTCAATTTGTTTAGGATCACCGTTTCAACTTGTATTAGGATCACCGCTAGCTATTTAGTATTTCCTAAGTTGTACTCTTCTTATGTTTGATAATAAAAGCCTTATTTCATTTACTACCTGTCCTTATATATATGATACCTTTAGTATTTAGTCACTATTCACGTA
Organism: Rhododendron vialii; assembly: GCF_030253575.1. Classification (NCBI taxonomy): domain Eukaryota; kingdom Viridiplantae; phylum Streptophyta; class Magnoliopsida; order Ericales; family Ericaceae; genus Rhododendron; species Rhododendron vialii. Next base: position 29,820,229 of record NC_080561.1, read on the forward strand.
TGTGCTTATCCTTGTGTCTCTACTTGCCATTGTAATGGGACTTTATGCTTATGATTGTACCTTTTGCTTATCTATTAAAAGCTTGCTTTATTAAAGGATACTATTGCATACTACTTGATAAACTGCTTTTGATCTTTAGAAAGATACACCATTTGCAAAAAGAAAATTTGTTTTAGTGGACTAAAACTCCCTTCCAATTTTCCCCCGTAGATGGTGAATACGCGCCATGGATTAGGATACGATAATGGAGGACCTTCTAACCCAAACCCTGACCTAACTCAAATCATGCAAGCATTCATAACCACCTTGAACGCTAACCGCCGAAACCAAAACCATGATGATGGACTAATGACCTGAACCCAAGCGATGAACGAATTCTGCAAACGGCACCCCCGACCTTTCACGGAGATCCTAACCCTGTTGTGGCCGAAACATGGCTTAACGAAGTCAAAATGATCCTTAGAACCTTAGGGATTAACCAGGACGGAGATCGTGTGGCCCTAACCACTTACCAATTGAAAGGAGAAGCCAGCTATTGGTGGGACCTAATGGAGGCAACCCATACCATAGCCACCATGACCTTCGCTGAGTTCGAGACCCTGTTTCTCGACAATTATTTTCCCACGCCTCTTCACCTAGCCAAGGAATAGGAGTTCCTGAATCTCAAGCAAGGAATGCTGATCGTCACCCAGTACGCAGCCAAATTCGAGGAACTATCTTGTTACACCCTAAACTCCATACCTATTGAAGACAAGAAGGCAAGGAGATTTGAGTGAGGGCTAACGACTGCTAGAAAGGCTGTGGTGGCATAAGCTTTTACCACCTAGGCAAAAGTGGTGAAGTGTGCACTCCGGCTAAAGAGCGAGGGAATGGGCTTCAAAACCCGATGGAGGAAAGCTATTGGCAGCACTGGTGGACTGATCCGAACCCAACCACCCAAAGACAATTGTGGACCCTACCCCACCAAACCCTCTAACCCGCCTCAAAGCACCCAACCCTGGAGGACTGCTATTCCTGGAAGTGGTCAACCAAAGAGAGGTGGTTGAGACATAGCGACAGTTTAGTATTTCAACTGCCAGGCTATGGGTCACTATAAGTGCAACTGCCCCCAACTTCAAAGCAAAAGGAATGGGAACTTTGGACATACAAGTTTTGTGAAACAAAACCCTGAATGCCCATCGCAGCAACAAAACAAGGGAAAGCAGCCCATGGGAACCCAGTAAGGCATTGGAGGGCGTATCTTCGCACTGCAGACTGAGGAACAAGAGAAGGGTCCTGTTGTGTTCCAAGGTACGCTACATCTGCATGCAAGCTTTGTTTGACTATGGAGCATCACATTCATTTATATCTACTGCCTGCAAAAATTGCACTAGCACTAGAAACAGAAACCCTAAGTACGAGTGTGAAAGAAATATCACCGTTGGGGGGAAGTATAGTTGTTAGTCTAGTGTGTAGAGGGTGCGAGTTAGAAGTAGCCAACTTGCGCCTGACCTGCGACCTCCGAATGATCGACATGGCAGATTTTGACATAATCCTGGGGATGGACTGATCATCAGCACATCGAACAGTCATAGATTGTCACCAGAAGATGGTGACAACTTACACCCCAGAAGGAACTTGTTTCTAATTTAAGGGGGATAGACAAACGGCGAGTTCATTGACAACTAGGTCAAGGTGACAGAACCAATTGTTTGGATGGCTAGCTAGTTTCCAAATGGAAGAAGCCAATAGAATAGAAGTGGGATTAACACACATCGTTTGCAAGTACGCCGATGTTTTCCCTGAAGAACTTCCTGGCTTACTACCCTAAGGAGAAATAAACTTCTGTATAGAACTCCAAGCGGGAACGGAACCAATCTCTATAGCGCCGTACCGAATGGCCCCTGCAAAATTAAAGGAGCTCAAGACCCAATTACAAGGGATATTGGACAAGGAATTTATTAGGCTATATGCATCACCCTGGGGAGCGCTGGCGTTATTTGTGAGAAAGAAAGAAGGGTTGTGATAAGGAAACGTTTGTGAGACGCGGGTTTGCATGATGATTTGGTAGAAATTTTGCATTTGAAGTTGGTATTTACGATGGAAACTTTAACAAAGGTCGACAACAAAGCAAGTTGTTCGACGGCTGAAGCAACTTCAACCACATCTTGTTAAGCAAGTGATGAGTCTTATTTCGAGTAACAAAACATATAAAGGATTCATGGTGACCTACTCCTATTTTTAAGGGGAATAGATGATGATTCAAGGACCAGTATAGTGACAAGGTATAATCCGTAGTCACGCGCTAATTTTGAGGATGAAATTATTTTAAGGGGGATAGGTTGTAACGACCCTGATTTTTGGTAAATAAAAATTTCGTTAAATATTTGAATTTTATTTTAATTACTTGGATTTAATTCTAAAATTCCTTTTTAATTTTAATAATCTGTCATAATTAGATTTGAGACTTATAAAATTATATCTTTTCTCCCGGACAATGGTCATTTTCTAAAGACAAGTATACTTGTAAAAGCACCTGTGTATTTTTCTAAGTGAGTAAATTATATTTTTAAAATTATATTTCTTGACTAGAAATCCTACTTGGCAAGTAGCATTACTTTCTAACCAAATTAGTTAGAGAAACCTAACTATCAATTCATCTAGTTACCTTTTCCCAACCCTAGATGAACCTTACGTATCCTTCCAAACCCTAATGGAACCCTTTAAAAGCACCTGTGTATTTTTCTAAGTGAGTAAATTATATTTTTAAAATTATATTTCTTGACTAGAAATCCTACTTGGCAAGTAGCATTACTTTCTAACCAAATTAGTTAGAGAAACCTAACTATCAATTCATCTAGTTACCTTTTCCCAACCCTAGATGAACCTTACGTATCCTTCCAAACCCTAATGGAACCCTTTAAAAGCACCTGTGTATTTTTCTAAGTGAGTAAATTATATTTTTAAAATTATATTTCTTGACTAGAAATCCTACTTGGCAAGTAGCATTACTTTCTAACCAAATTAGTTAGAGAAACCTAACTATCAATTCATCTAGTTACCTTTTCCCAACCCTAGATGAACCTTACGAATCCTTCCAAACCCTAATGGAACCCTTTGGACCGAAGTAGTTATTATTATTATTATTATTATTATTATATATATATATTTGTATATATTCACACGACTAGTCATTTCAAGACTTATTTACTTCTTCAAAGTATATCTTTATCTCTTTAGCCATTGGACAATATTTTGTAGGGAAATCTTTATCCTTTGAGTAATAGAAGTAAGGTTAGCCTTTATCCAATGAGTACCCACATTATTCAAGTATATCTTCTCTCACTTCTTTACCCATTGAACAATAGTTAGTAGGGGAAATGTTATCCTTTGGGTAATAGAAAAACCTAGATTTGCAATAGACTTGTAGCACTAAACCTAGATTGACCAAAGTTACTTTTCTAGACTTTCTAAGTACACTTATATACTTATATGGATGATGCTATGGTGTCCCCGGTCATTTTGGGGACACCGTAACTTTTGGCATAACAAAACCATTATAAGCATAACCAATACCCAATACAAGTATAACAAAATCCAAACAATGCATAACCAAGGAATATCCAAAAAACCAATCAAAGTATAACCAAACCCAACCAAGGCATAACAAACAAGTTATGCCTAAATTATGCCTTGCTATGGTTCTGTTATGCTTGTAATGAGTTTTGGTTATACTCATAATGATTTTGTTATGCCAAAAGTTACGGTGTCTCCAAAATGACTAGGGACACCAAAGTCATTCCCTACTTATATATAGGTATATGTACCTTATAAAGTATTTTACTAGATTTCCTAGGTACACAAATAACTTTATATATAAGTACATGTACCTTATAAAGTTATTTTTTCTAAATTTGCTAAGTACACCTATATATTTATATATAGGTATATGTACCTCATAGCTATTATTATATTTCTAAGGAATCCTAGACCATACTCATAACCTTTACCCATTGGATAATAAATATTAGGGAAATTTTTACTCCATGGATAATAGAAAACCTAGACTTGCCATTGATCTCCAAAGATATTGTCCTAAGATTTTTAGTACATATATATGTTTATATATAGATATATGTACCCTATAAAGTTATTGTCCTAGATTCTCTAAGTACACATATAGGATTATATATAAGTACATGTACTTCTTAGCCTATTTGTTTATTCTAAGGGAATCTTGACCATTTTTTTTTAATTGACACTTGCAAACCTATCACCCATATTTTTTCCAAGACTAGACCACATAGTACTTAAAAATACTTATATATGCATAGTTATATATATAGGTACCTTGTACTAGTGAGAGATGGAGAGATATGAGAGAGATTTGGAAGGTACTTAACATGATCTCTTACATCCTTACATTGTCCTTATATATATTTACTTACTAACACAATCTTGAACCATCACTTCTTCTTCCAACAAATCTTCCAAAAATCTAACCCAAGTACAAAATCTAGGCTTTCAAGCCATATCTATCATCATTATCCCTTTAACCATTAGTTAATAAATGCTAGGAAAAATATTATCCCTTGGATAATAGCAACTAGATTTGCCATTATGTATATATATATTTGACAAGACAAGTCATAAAGGAATCTTGGACCATAGGAAGCCATTACTTTACTTCCAAAAGAAGTAAGCATAGTCATATCAACCTTACTTTCTTCTTTGCCCATTGGATAACAAATGTTAAGAGAATTTTTTTCCCTTGGAAAATGGAGACTAGAGTTGCCAAGGTATATATAATTTGACAAGACAAGTCTAAACCAAAATCCCATCATTTTGCTTCCAATAGAAGCAAACCTAGCTTTACTCTTTCTCTCCATTAAAGGGTCACTTTCAAAAGAATAAATATTCCTTCCAAGAATATTCTTTCTCGTTATTTCCTCTTTAACCTTTGGGTAATAATTTCTAGGGAAATTTTTATCCTATGGGTAATAGTGTGTGCATGTGATTTTGTACGCTACATCAAGCTAACTCTTTAGCCAACTCCACACTCAAGCTTGACAACTCATTTCTTGTCAATTTCAAGCATAGAATCCTAGCCTTAGTCATCCTAGATTTGCTTCCAATCCTAGCCTTTTATTTTGTTCTTTCTTGCAAGCGACCCCTCTTAGGACAAGACAAGGCCATACCTATCATAAATGCCCCTTTACCTATTGGACAATAAGTGCTACGGAAAATTTTATTCCTTGGGTAATAACCAAAACTTTTGGCTATAAATAGCACCTCCCTCATGCCATTCAACTCACACCTTCCAATCCTCCAACTTCTCTCTAGAAAATCCTTGTGTTCTTACTTGTTCTTCTTGTTCTTGAGTGTTCTTGGAGTTCTTCCTAAATTCTTCAAGAAACTCATCCTAAACCACCCTTTTGATCCATAAAGTTTAGTAGTTTTAGTCACGATCTAGTTTCGAGAGAAACGTTTCTCTTTCGAAGCTCCCTGAAGCACACCATAGGAAGTTACTCCGCCCGATCGTCAACTTACTTTCCGTAGTCGCCACTACCGCCAAGAAGAAAGGTAGGATTCCTTATTCACTGACTCCACGTATAGCATATAATCGAATGTTGGAAAGTAGAATGTCCTCATCCTTTAGTTCAACGTATAATATCGAGTTTCCTTAACTGTTTTCTCTAAGTATATAAGGTTATCTATTGCTTAAAATGTTGGAATGCATGGTAGCTAGTAAACTCATTTTGATAATGGTGGTATGAACATGTTGAATAATTGACTTTTACTTCAATAAACATATGTTGTTTAGAACTTGCTAAAAAAGAGGAAAGAACGATTTTCGAAAGATAAAACTTTATCGTTGATAGAAGTATTCATATTTTGTTTTTTAAGATGGTTATGAGCATGCATATATGAATTGCTTGTATTACTTGTGGCGTGATAAAGCATAAGTGATTTTCATTCCAAGGGCGCCCCGTACATGTGGCGTTATGCTTTAAGTGTTGATTTGAGCATGATTAGCAATATAGAGTTGGATGATCTTGCTAGTTTAGTTTCAAAATTGCAATGAATGATTTATGTGTTCGTACAGGAAAAGTCCTACCACGGAGTCTATACATGTAACGAGACACAAAAATTGAAAACGTAGAAACATGACACCTAAAGTGTGTTAAAGGCAAGGCGTGGTTTTTAAAACCCAATGTGGCCGGACTTGCCCATTGTGTGGTATGTGTGTGCATAGAAATGATTTTGAAAACCCAATGGGAATCCGAAGCGGCGGAACCATTGTGGTATACTCGGGAACCTGGAGCAGCGGAACCGAGGGATGAATTGTGGTTTGGTTATCCGCGGAGAGGAGCCAACGCAATTGTTTTAATGATTTCGAAAACCCAAATGGGAACCCAGAGCTGCGGAACCATTGTGGGATACTCGGGAACCTGAAGCGGCGGAACCGAGGGTTTTGAATTAGGGATTGGTTATCCGTGGAGAGGAGCCAATGCCAAATTCAATATTTTGTTTGCCAATGGAAATCTGGCGCGGCGGAACCATTGTGAGGATACTCGGGAGATTGACGCGGCGGAACCGAGGTTGGGTGCGTTAAAACGATTTTGGAAATGTTAATCGGTATATGAAAATTGGTGACACGGTCTACAATGAGTCGCGTAGGTGAAACTCAGAAAATCATCGACACCAACGTTAGTTTTAATAGTGAATGTGGATGTGTTATTGTTAACTACTTTATTAAATAAGCATTTACCATGTGGAAATCGTTAATTTCTATGATCTTCTGTTTGTAAGTTAAGGGTTAGTGGGTACGGATTATTCTATTGAGCTTTTGTAGCTCACGGTGTTACCTTTGTTGACCCTGACATATTATATTGGTGGCGACGCCGGTATAATGTGTCAGACTTTATAGATGAACAAGGTGAGATGTACACCTTGAAGGCCTTTGGAGCTGAAGAGCTGGTTTGGATGGAGGAGCTGGCGGAGCTGTAGATAGTAACCCTAGTTTCCCTCCCTTTGTAATAAAATTACTCTTATGGAGGTTGTGATGTAATAATGAGCCAAACTCTCTTTAAATATTCAATAAAATTGTCTATTTAACGTTCCCAAAATTCGGGGCGTTACACAAAGATTTACCATACTTCCATTCCTATAATTACATTTCAAAGTCTAAAAGTCTCCAAAATATTTGATCGTCGGCTCAACGGCCCCAAATTAACATAAATATCAAGTCTCAAGAGAGTTAAGAATTTACAAATATTGCTTAATCATAAGAGTTATAACTTAAGTTACAAACAAAAGAAATTTACAAAGATGAATAGATAACTCATTTGGTTAGCTTTCAAAAAGGTACGTCCACTCTCCAAGCATTCCAGTCATGTAAGCTACTGATTCGGGTTAGCACCTGAAAATGATATAAGGCTTAAGCTACACTAGCCCAGTAGAAAAGTCTACGCAAACTCTATATGCAAATGAGCAACACGGATGAACAAATGAAGGAAATCAAACAACAACGTATATAAGCATAACTTATCATGGACAAAGTGTCCAACTATCATCAATCCTACATCTTGACGTACTCTTATATCCTGTTCATTTCATTCAAGTCCCAATAACTCGTATCATCAGTGTGTTCGAGTCGAAACTCTTGTCGGGCTAATTATGGGACTCCGATATCCCCTGCCAAGCTCCCACCTTGAAGGTTAGGCTTTAAGTGTTCAATATGAGCGTTAACTCCTGTCGGGCTAATTATGGGATCCCGATATCCCTTGCCGGGCACCTACCCATCGATGGGCCCCGAGTGTTTGCGCGTCGTTCACATGCTCATGTGTATCGTTCATATTTCAACGTGTAATGACGAACATGTCACATTTCTTAACTCAACTAGTTCATTCAAGTCCATTGGATACCACTCTTGTGTGAAACAAGTAACACTCTCCAAAACACTTGAAAGAATGCATAAACAAACCTATTATTGTCGATGAGAAGCTTCAAAAAGTGATTTGGAGGATGTAGGAAAAAGCAGCTCCAAGACACTGTGCTTACCGGTAGGTGAATGAGTCCTACCAGTAGAGGAGGAGAATTCTGCACTTGTCCTGCCGGTAGGTGAAAGTTCCTACCGGTAGAAATTGGAAATAGAGAGGCCAACATTTTGAACAAAAAAATCTGATACTTGGCCTACCGGTAGAAGGAAAGTTCCTATCGGTAGGAAATGAAGATTTTGAGCTGCTGCAGTACGTTTGTGCTGGTTATGAAAAATTTCTCATTTGTCCTACCAGTAGGTGTCGTACCGGTAGGTGAAAAGTTTCTATCGGTAGGGAGAGTGTTTTTCAGGCGATTTTGACAGGATTTTCAAATTTCGATCCAATCTCAATAACAACCAATACAAGCTTAAAGATGACACTAGAACACGCAAATAACATATAAAGAGAGGTAGAATTCCCTATCTCAAGTATCCAAGCCGAAACCAAAGAGATTGTGTAAGCCCTAACTTTCGGAATCCCAACCAAGCTAGATACACCAAACCGAGCTCTATCCAACCCGATACGAGCCCCAATACACAAGTAGAAGATGGAGTTGAGGTTATTTGTTGTGGGTTTTGAGTTTGGAGGTAAGTTTTTGGGTGTGGGAGAGGAGAGATGGAGAGAGCCGAGAGAAAGAAAGAACGGGAAAGAGAGAATGAGAAGGGGGAAATGGGAAATAATCTCCCCTGGCACACACACATATACACACATGTACTATATCACACTAACACCCATATTTTTCAAACTCTTGCACATTTAACCTCCACATTCACATTTACGTCATTTTCTACCATTTTTCCTCGATTACAAATATTAAAATTAAATAAAGAAATTTACGGGTCTCTACATCATCAAAAAGGGGGAGATTGTTAGCCCTAAGGTTCTAGATTTTGATGATAACAAACACAACCTAATTGGAACTATATCAGTCAATTGGACTTCATTGGTAAAATATATTCTTATTGGGCTAATTACGTCATTCCTTGTTTATTAAGGGAGTTATGAGAAATTCCTACAAGTATTGGAGTCTTCAAGGTGTGCTTTACATAGGTAATTATTTTCCCTGTCCTAGGTTTCTACGTTTCTGTACAAGAAAGAGGTGATCAAAGGAAAGGAAAGTATAGAAGTACGTTGAAAAATCAAAGAGTATTTCAATGAGTCAATTGAAGATACAAAAGGAAAGGGCTTCACCTAATTGTTTTGTAAAGCTACAAGTCCACACAATCTAAACCCTAGGGCACCATATGAAAGTGCCCAAAACTCTAAACCCTATGAAAGTGCCTAAATCGCTAAAATCCTATAATGGGAAAGTGCACCCTAAAACCCTATAAAAGTGCCTAAACCCTAGCTGTCACACCCCACCTCAGCCAGCACTCAAATGAGCCCAAACTAACGTGAGGGTACAACATCAACCACCAACCACCAACCCATTCCTATAACTGAATTCTAGCAATTAAGTTAACCAACGGTCACTTTATTGATATAGCAAAACATATCGTTTTTACAAACACAGCGGAAGTTTCAAAAAAGCATTAAACAATACAACGAACTAAATATTAACATAGGCTGCAACTAGATCCCTATCTACAATGTCTCACCAAAACTTGCCAAGTCTCCTTGTCACGCTACCCTAAGCGAGGGTACAACCACAAGACGATCAACAGTAAATATCTACAACGCCTGCAAAACTGGATTCCGAAACAGAATCCATGACTGTTTATCAAACATGAATGCAATTTCATATTAAAGGTACAGCTAAAAGATAATCTCAACTTGTCAATAGTTTATCGAGAAATTAAAAGCAACACTGGCACACAGCCAATAATTTAAGGCATCAGCCTTTTGGCATAATGCCAATCACAAGGCACACAACCAATCACCGGGCACTAAGCCAACAATTCAATTCAATTCAATATAGAACAACATCTATGAATCAAACACTCACCTTGTACTCCAAAAGAAAGTACAACTTATGGTTTTGGTGCTCCTTGATTCACCGACTCGTCACCTATCCACAAGCCAAACATTTAGTATAGAAAAACTTGAAAGGCTTAACAAATGTAAAACATAAGGTCACCAATTCGCACCCCAAACCAAGAATCTCACAAACACACACACACACACAATCTAACAAAACCACTAATCAAATTCTAACTATAGTATTCTATAGGTTTAGAGTTAGAACATCAATCTCGATATAAAATTTGCCTTAATCGGAGTCCAAATGACCAAGATACGCTCAACTGAAGTTAAACATCTAATGCAGAACTTATAGTTTTTAGCAAAACGTTCTGTGTTCAAAAGCTCATTAAAAATCACCTACTCAGTATTTTCCAATGATTCCAACACCAAGACATCACCAATTGATCAAGGTTTAAGACCCAAGAGAACCCATAGTCAGTAACACATTCAACTATGATAAAATTGATGAAAAAATATAGCTCCAAAAGCTGCCCAGATTTCCAAAATTACCAAACCATCAAATTCGGAACAAAACCTGACTTTGCCTAGAAGGAATTAAGGCACAAACCTTGCATATTCAAAAAGGTATGTAAGTCTAGTTTAAGAATCAAGAAATGGTGCATAAAACCGATACCCGAGCTAATAGATATGTTCGTTTCTTCAAGATGTGTCGGTGTTGTCAACACATACATGAATTTGATAGCAGTTTGGTGCGTGCTTTTTATCTTTTTCCACACTTCATATAAAATTTTGAAATTTTTATAGCATAAGCTACACACAGAGGCATCTACAGTAAAAAATACTAAAAATTTACAAGGTTGGTACGTTTATGCAAAAAATCCATGAAACACAAGACAGATTTAACTTGTTCAAAACACAATTAAGCATATTCATAAGATATACAAATTTTCTGAAATAAAAACCCAATTCCAACTTCTAAAACCCTCTCTCATGGATTCAATTCAGTGCTAGCTACATGCCAAGTATGGAATTGAACAATAAAATCATAGATTCAAGTATAGAAGAGCATGAATTACCATACAAAGTCTTCAATTCAACCTAACCCTAATTTCCCCTTTTTCTTCTTCTTTTTCTTCTTCTTCTTCTTTTCCATGGCTTCTCTCTCTCTCTCACTCTTTCTCTCTCTCTCTCTCTCTCTCTCTCTCTCTCTCACAAACAGTGATGATAAGAACAACAAGAATAAACGTGGAAGGTAAATGTGTTGCCTAGAAAATTATCCAGTGTGGACATCCCACATAACTCTCATAACCCTCTCTTTTGTTTTATCAGGCCATAAAAGAATTAATAGAGAGTATGCAAGTGCATGCACTCTCACGCTCCATCTCATCTCCACCAGTCACATTAACAACTAAATCACGATCGGGCATGTCAATTATGTTTAAGCACATAACTTAATTAAAAATATAAATTATGCTAATTACTCGAGGCCGATGTTACAACTCTCCCCCTCTTAGGAAATTTCATCCCCGAAATTACATACCATGTTCAAACAAATGCGGATAGCTCTTCCGCATAGACTCCTCCGTCTCCCACGTAGTTTCCCTTTCCGAATGATTACACCATTGAACCTTCACCAATGGTATTACTTTTGAACGAAGGACATGCTCCCCTCGCTCCAAAATCCAAATCGGTTCCTCCACATAGGTCAAGTTCTCCTTTAGTTCCATTGGTTCTATAGTACCCTATGCTAAGGTAATCTACCCTATCCTATAACAAAAAAGTGCACCATAAAATCTAATGAAAGTGCCTAAAACCTAAGGTACCCTACCCTACTCTAGGGCTACCCTAGGGTACCCTAAAATGAACTTGAGACCTTACAAAATTAATAGGTGGACTTGTGGGCTTATGAAGTTCACATAATGGACCTAAGACTAATTTTCTATATTTTCTAACAGCTGGAAGGGCTTTGAAAAGGAAAGAGGAAATCTTGCGCTAGAATTATAGAGATTGAAAGAAGATGGAAATTAGGCAAGGGCTGATTTTATGCAACGGCTAAGAGGAAATCATTTAATGTTCAATTGGGGATTGAAGAATATAAAGAAGAGAAGAACAAGTGTAGAACACTACAACTTTTGAAGAAAAACTGCAGTGAGCTACATCTTGAATATCTTATTACACTAGTTTGAGTGTTGTTCTTGAGCCATATTTGTAAAAGGGAGTGTTCAATACCCAGACACCCCTTGAACTATACCTCTTTGTCTCACTTACTCCCTTTAAGAATTTCGCCTATGGATAGACCCCCTCATTAAAGTTTTCATTTGGAGGACCTGATGCTGTTAAAGGGAAAGAATAAAAAGACTATTTTGCCCTTACACATGCATACCCACAGCCATCTCTCTCTCATATCTCTCTGTACAACATCTAATACAAAAACATTTCTGGCACCTATTCTGGCGACCACCACCATTTCTCTCCACCTCTCACTCTCATATATCTCTGTACAACATTTAACACAAAAACATTTTTGGCACCTATTCCGACGATCACCACCATCTCTCTCTCTCTCTCTCTCTCTCTCTCTCTCACTCTCTCTCTCTCCAACTCATATATCTCTCTTTCGGGTTTGACCTTGATCACCCTTAGACTATAACTAGTCCTCGTTCTAGGGCGTGACGAAGGGAAAGGGTTTGGAGGATGAAGAGGGTGGGGTGGGGCCAAAGACGACGACGGTGGAGGTGGAGGAGGAACCACCAAATAGCAGAACCAGGAGACTCGTTCCAACCTTGGCTTCACAACAGCAGATCTGTGCGTTGTCGACGTAGTCGCCGTTGTTTGGTTCCGGTGATGGTAAGAAAGGTTATCAGTACCCCATCTTTCTCTCCTTATATTCTTCTACGATTTGTGGAAACGAACAACTCGAAGACGGTGGAAAAATCATTCATATGGTTTCAAGGTTTGTGGGTTTTGCCATTAGTTTTAATTTCTGGTTTGTGGGTTTGTGCAATCGGTTCCTTTTTTTCAATTGGTGGTCTGTGGACAGAGACATTGATTTTGTGGAATCTTGGTTTCCAATTTATGCCAATTTCAATTTGTGGGTTTGGACTTTGAGGTTTGATTCAGAAGATGGGTTTTCCAACTGTGGAGAGAGAGGGAGAGAGAGAGAGAGAGAGAGAGAGAGAGAGGAGAGGGTGGTGGTCTCCATCAAAGTGGGCCAAAATTAAAGTATGGGGCAATATTGGAACATTTTACCACCTTTAACAGAATTTAGGTGAAAATATTAACGATTTTGGACAGAATCCTAACCGAAGGGGTGTACGAGACAAAAAAAACTTTAATGAAGGGTCTGTCCGTAGGCAAAATTCGTAGAGGAGGTGAGCGAGATAAAGAGGTATAGTTCGAGGGGTGTCCAGGTATTTAACCCTAAAAGGGATTGTACACCCTTATTCATACTCTTGTGAGAGTTTATCTTTTTTGAGTGGTTTTGGAGAGAAAGTCACTTGAGAGTTAGGTGTTACTAGCACTGGAATCAAAACTAGTTGGGTTAGGTGTGACTAGCACCGGAGTCAAAATTAGTGATTGGGGATAATTGCTTGTTGTAAAGGTTGTCTAGCACCCGCGAAGCTAGAAGATTATAACTATTGGAGATAGTGCAGCAAATTCCAAGTTGGACACTTGGGGAGTGGGCTCGGACGTGAAGTTGCGGACCGAACCACTATAAATCCTTGTGTTTGATTTCTCTTTCCTTTTCTCCTTTAATTTTCATTTTGCATATATATATATATATATATATATTGCTTACGTAATCTGATAAACTTGAATCTTAGTTGGGGCAATTTAGCTTGCTTAATTAGTTAATTTCGTCCATATATTAAAGCCCTAAAAATCCACTAATCAGTTTTCTATATCTGCTGTGTTTTTGCGATTGTGCTAGCTTCATCTGTTTTGTTTACGATATTGCTGACTGGTTTGATTCGACTCAATTGTGCTATAGCGCTGATTTGTTTCTATCTTGTATTTAGTTTTTTAATTTGCTAAAAGTCAGTGAGAAACCCAATTCACCTTCCCTCTTGGGTTGCTTTGGGCCAACAATAGACATGCCAAAACCACCTTAGCCTATTTTTCCTCAACTTCTCATCTATAGGTGCTACACCTACCATCTCACGAACTATTTTTTTCTAATCCTGTCTCGTCTAATCTTACCACACATTCATCTCAACATTCCTATTTCTGCTACACTCATCTTGCTCACCTATTGTTTCTTAATAGGCTAACATTTTGTCCCATAAATTAAGTATCATTGGTCTTATGGCAGTTCCATAGAAATTTTCCCTTCAATTTTGTGGATACCCTCTTGTCACATAGTACACAAGTAGTGCTCCTCCACTTGAACCACCCTACTTCAATTTTATGGGTGAGAACATGCGGGAAATAAGTAAGCATAGGGCTAAAGGGGATGGGAGAAACATATTAATAACCGTAGCAGAGTCTTTGGTAGTCAGAGATTTTGGCCATTGTCACTATCACTAACGATCGTTGGAAGGAAAGTACCGATCGCCACAGTCACTGGTGATCGTCACACTAAACTGGTAATCACCACTTAAGGTCGAACGATTACCACATGCATACAAAACATCTGACAATCGCCACTCCTCGTTACACCATAACAGAAAAATGAGTATAGTACTACAAAGATAGGGGGTTTAGAAATCGGCCGGCTATGCAATAATTAACCCGTTGGGGTTTTTCCACGTTGTTCCCTCAATGCTCTATAAGACGTCAGAGCATGGTTTTGTGGCCTTTACAAGCTAAAAGCACGAAGAACGGCTTGCTTGGTAGTGAACTTTGGTTGTAGGAGGGGATGAATTACTTGGAGTAATTGTCACGCCCTCAATTTTTAAACATAAATAAAATAACTTTACTTAAATAAAATTCTCACAACATTATACATCGAATCCAAAAGAGTTTACCATTTCCTGTTTATTAAATTATAGTTCTAACTCTAAGAGTTTAACGATATTACATTATAAGGCACCATGGCCCAAAGTTTCATAGATACAAGAATTAAGAAGGTTTACAACGCCACATAGTCAAAAGCATGGAAGTGAGATTTCATTACACTATCAAAATGTGGTTTTCAAAGAAACTAAGTGTCTCCATGTTGTTGGCTTTCAAAAGAATGCACTTGGATGCATGCACAACACTCCATGCTACTGCTCTGAATTCACACTTGAAAAATGAAGGGATAAGCTACACTATCCCAGTAGAAAAATTTACACAACTATTATATGCAAATGGGATGACAGGTAGAATGAATAGCTGAGGTAAAATATGGTATCTCAAGTGTGAAACAAAAGGTGAATAGTGTTGGAAAGCGGGAATGGCACAAATTCGTGCACTAAACAAACTCAACTTTTATTGATGTCTAACACAAATATATTTACAAAATTACACCTCTCACATTCACACCTCACAACTCTATTTCTCACATCCACTGGTGGACTCCCTGATGCGCTCTCTCTCTCTCTCGCTCCCACACTTTTAATCACTGCTAGAGCATCCATTTATAGGCATATAGTATAAATATTTCAAGCCCATGCTTGGAGACTTTTTCTTCCTAGCCTTTAATTTCACACATGCTTTTCCTATCAACTTGGATGCCCACTTGCCTTCAAAGACTGCTGAGATATATCCACGTTTTTCATTCTGTGGGCACACGCCCCCTGGAAATTTTATTTTGGGTGTAAAATCGGGTGCGACCTTTTTTGAAAAAGCGAGGCAAAATGCTACAATTTAGAGTTGCCACTCGGGTTTCGCAGTATGCACCCAAGGAACCGAACTTGAAATGTTTTGCTACATTGTTTGATTTGAAAAAAAAAAGGCTTGTAGACTGCTCGATAGAGCAGGACTCTATCAGGTAGTTCTTGGTGGTTTGGCCTTGGATACCCCTGGAAGCACTACCCGTGGGTAATCATCACCTTCAATATCTGAGGTCGGGAGCTAGGTTACGAGAGGGGAAGGGTTTTATGGCACCCCTCTCGCCCAATCCGAAGATTGATCTCTACTCAAGAATTTTGTAAAACATTTGCATTTTTTTTCTCATTGATCATTTCTTTAGTCAGTGAGGGCGGGGGAATAGTTAAAGGGGATTAAAACTATAACAAGTTGCATTTATGTGCCAAAATGTTATGGATGACTTATTGAAACAGTATAGATAGAAAACAGACTTCTGTGAGCATTTTAAACAAATTGGAAAAATTGATCTGGAATGACATGTGCAAGAAGAAGTCTGCATACACTGGCCAAACCGTTGCATGCAGGCTTCACTTGCGCATGCCACACACAGACTGGCGTACTCTAGTAAGCCTAAACTCACAGCTCTTATTTTCAATCCTCTAGGCTCTAGAAAGGACCAGTGCACACCCAGGACAAACCACACAGTTTATATAACAAGATTTATATAGATACAGACAGCATAAATGAATCTAAGGAAACAAAATAGACATGACACCCCATAAACAGTGTGGGGAAATAAATAGAGGCTAAGGCCTAAATACCATGCAAGGGCCAGCCACTGGACCTTGACATAATTGTCGTACGCCAGTCATAAGACGTCGTATGCAAGTTTTGTCGTTTGTCCAATGCTTGGCTTTGCATCATCTGGGCTCTGGAACATGACCAGATGGATCCTAGAGGCCTTTTAAAGCAGAAATAACAAATAAATACCTACGCAGTCCTAAAATACAGAAAGCTATAAATTGGTCATTAGCATGCAATGGGGTGTCAATATGAAAAGAAAAGTATAAAATGGATGATCAATGATCCCCACACCAGTTTTGCACGTACTGCTATAATTGGCGTACGACTAATTTCTACTGGCGTGCGCCATTAATCACCACACACGATCCTTGAAACCCTGCTAGCTTTAGGGCCATAACGGGTATTGATTGCTAGCCTTGACCCTACCAACCCCCCTCAGGGGTCAAAACAGAATATATACAAAAGGTGGTATACCTTTGCTTTGAGTTTGATGATGTGTTTAGAGATTGAACTTGGGGTTTAAGGGATGGAGGGTGTATGTTTGGGGTGTGAAGGGTGTATGGAGAGGTTATGTGCTTTCTCTTTCAATGGATGAAAGAAAAGGAAGCAACGAACCAAAAGGGGAGAGAGAGAAAGAGAGAGAGAGAGTTGGAGCTTTTATGAGTGTAACCCCTCGCATATAAATGCAAGGGTGGTATTTATAGGCAGGGAATGACTGGAGTGGGTGTGTAACCACTTGAGTTAAGGGCTGATAGCCATGAGAGAGAGCCTCCCATGCATTAAATGCATGGGACTAGTTGATGGGGGATGTAGGAGAGAGAGGGGAGCAACACTGCTTGTTTGCAATCATCAGAAAACTATTTAGCGTACTGGGGTGGCCGCAAAAGTCTTATGCACGTGGTTGAATAGTGATATTTGAATGGCTTTGACTGGCGTACTCCAGCACTACACCTGCATGCGCTAGTGGTAACTGAGTCAATGGTCGATGACTAATAAATGACAGTTTACCAGCGCATGCCAGCAAAGTAGCAGCGTATGTAAGCAGGGTTTTGCCGAGGCCATTTGGTTCTAGTTTGAAGGGTTTGAAATGGACCTCGAAAGAGGTTTGGGGCTCTCAAAGCTCAAACATACCAACAATCTCGGGATATTCTTGACCATATTCATCATTGGGCAATCAAAGACCGTAAGTAAACTAATCTGGACAGTCCAGAATATGGCGTCTACAGTAGCCCCCATTTGACGGCACTTGGAGCACTATTGACTTGGTACAAGTAACATCAAAGGTTTTCTAGACACCCTTCCAGGCTATCCAAAATAGAACATACGACTCAAAGTAGACATGAAACTTAAGGAACCTGACTGATGGACTGAATTTGAATGGGCGAGCCATTGCTGGAGATCGATGACGGGAAAATCGTCGTTTGTTAGTCGAATTGGACAGAATAGGTTGTCACTACAGAGTTAGACGAGACAAGCCGTCGTTGAATGCGGACGGGACATGCCGTCGTTGCTGGGGATCAAACTATCCTCGGCACAAAGAATTCCAACATCCACGGGTAGGTCGTGTCAGGTAGGTTGAATTCCATCCATTGGGAATCGAGCCAATCTCCTTATCAAAGACCATCCGAGACAAAGCAATAAGGCTGCTGGAAGATATGCTTGAAGCTAGACTGAAGTAGAGGTATCTGTTCGGGGCAGGCCGAGGTGGACTCTCCTGGGGAATAGTTAGTTACAGACGGACGGACCTATCGAACGATATTCTGATCGTCATTGATGAATTAAGCCAGACGATGTTCTGATAGCTGTTGAGGGAGAGAATGCAGACGATTTTTTATTATTTTTGATTTGGACAGAACCGGGAGCTCATTCTTTATGATGAACGTGTCGTTTGTGGATTGTACTGGACCGGCTGTCGTTAAAGAGAACGGGTGGACCATCATTGAGTTAGGACAGTAGGTCATCATTAAGGATGACGCGAAGAACATTGTTGAGTTAGGACAGTGAGTCATCATTGAGGATGACGCGGAGACCATCGTTGAGTTGGGATGGTGGGTCATAATTAAGGATGACGCGAAGACCATCGTTGACTAGGGACGGTGGGTCATCATTTAGGATAACGCGTAGACCATCGTTGAGTTGGGACGGTGGGTCATCATTGAGGATGATGTGGAGACCATCGTTGAGTTGGAACGGTGGGTCATCATTGAGGATGATGCGGAGACCACCGTTGACTTGGGACAGTGGGTCATCATTGAGGATGACGCGGAGACCATTATTGACTTAGGATGGTGGGTCATCATTGAGGATATGATGGGGAGACCATTATTGAGTTGGGACGGTGGGTCACCATTGAGGATGACGCGGAGGCCATCGTTGACTGGTGGGTCATCATTGAGGATGACGCGGAGACCATCGTTGACTTAGGACGGTGGGTCATCATTGAGGATGACGGGGAGACCATGGTTGACTTGGGACGGTGGGTCATCATTGAGGATGACGCGGAGACCATCGTTGACTTGGGACGGTGGGTAATCATTGAGGATGACACAGAGACCATTGTTGAGTTGGGACGGTGGGTCATCATTGAGAATGACGCGAAAACCATCGTTGAGTTAGGACGGTGGGTCATCTTTGAGGATGACACGGAGACGACATGGAGAACATCGTTGAGTTAGGACGGTGGGTCATCATTGAGGATGACGCGTAGACCATCGTTGTGTTGGGACGGTGGGTCATCATTGAGGATGACGCAGAGACCATCGTTGACTTGGGACGGTGGGTCATCATTGAGGATGACGTGGAGGCCATCGTTGACTGGTGGGTCATCATTAAGGATGACGCGGAGACCATCGTTGACTTGGGATGGTGGGTCATCATTGAGGATGACACTGAGACCATCGTTGAGTTGGTACGGTGGGTCATCATTAAGAATGACGCGGAAACCATTTTTGAGTTAGGACGGTGGGTCATCATTGAGGATGACGCGGAGACGACGTGGAGAACATCGTTAAGTTAGGACGGTGGGTCATCGTTGAGGATGACGTGGAGACCATCGTTGTGTTGGGACGGTGGGTCATCATTTAGGATGACGCGGAGACCATCGTTGAGTTGGGACGGTGGGTCATCATTGAGGATGACGCGGAGACCATCATTGACTTGGGATGGTGGGTCATCATCGAAGACGACGCGTTGACTTGGGATGGTGTGTTATCATTGAGGATGACGCAGAGACTATCGTTGACTTCGGACAGTGGGTCATGATTGAGGATGACGGGGAGAGCATCGTTGACTTGGGACGGTGGGTCATGATTGAGGATGATGCGGAGACCATCGTTGACTGGTGGCTTATCATTGAGGATGACGCGGAGACTGTTGTTGACTTAGGATTGTGGGTCATCATTAAGGATGACGGGGGGACCATCGTTGCTGGGATGGTAGGTCATCATTGAGGATGACGCGGAGACCATCGTTAAGTTGGGACGGCGGGTCATCATTGAGGATGACGCGGAGACCATCGTTAAGTTGGGACGGCGGGTCATCATTGAGGATGACGCGGAGACCATCGTTGACTTGGGACGGTGGGTCATCATTGACGATGACACAGAGACCATCGTTGAGTTGGGACGGTGGGTCATCATTGAGAATGACGCGGAAACCATCATTGAGTTAGGACGGTGGGTCATCATTGAGGATGACGCGGAGAACATCGTTGAGTTAGGACGGTGGGTCATCATTGAGGATGACGCGGAGACCATCATTGTGTTGGGACGGTGGGTCATCATTGAGGATGACGCGAAGACCATCGTTGACTTGGGATGGTGGGTCATTATTGAGGATGACGCGTTGACTTGGGATGGTGGTTCATCATTGAGGATGACGCAGAGACCATCGTTGAATTTGGAAAGTGGGTCATCATTGAGGATGACGGGGAGACCATCGTTGACTTGGGACGGTGGGTCATCATTGAGGATGACGCGGAGACCATCGTTGACTGGTGGCTTGTCATTGAGGATGACGCGGAGACCGTTGTTGACTTAGGATTGTGGGTCATCATTGAGGATGACGGGGAGACCATCGTTGACTTGGGATGGTAGGTCGTCATTGAGGATGACGCGGAGACCATCGTTAAGTTTTGACGGTAGGTCATCGTTGAGGATGATGCGGAGACCATTGTTGACCTGGGACGGTGGGTCATCATTGAGGATGACGCAGAGACCATCGTTGACTTAGGATGGTGGGTCATCATTAAGGATGATGGGGAGACCATCGTTGAGTTAGGACGGTGGGTTATCATTGAGGATGACGGGGAGACCATCGTTCAGTTGGGACGGTGGGTCATTATTGAGGATGACGCGGAGACCATCGTTGACTTGGGATGGTGGGTTATCATCGAGAATGACTCGGAGACCATCGTTGACTTGTAACGGAAGAGGGTTTGAACTCTATTGGGAAACGGGGATAGGCAGACCATCATTGAATGCCGAGGCAGACTCTCCTAAGGAATAATCAATTGTGGATAAATCATTGCCTCAGAGGATCGAACCTTCTTCGGCACAAAGAACTCCACCTATCACGGGTCGGTCGTGTCAGGTAGGTTGAATTCCTTTTGTTGGGAACTAGAGTCAATCTCCTTATCAAAGACCACCTGAGACAAAGCAATAAGACTGTTGGAAGCTGCACTCATTGTAGACCGATGTGGATTAGGATAGGCGGATCGTTGTTATAGACTGATTGGACGGGCGGACCGTCGTTGTGGATCGATCGGATGATGTTCTAATCGTCATTGTAGTCGGACAGGACGGGCGGATCATTCTTCAGGATGAACGTGCCGTCATGGATTAGACAGAACTGGTTGTCGGTGTGAACTTTCGTGGACCGGCCATCAGTGAACTCGGATTATATTTTTATCCCCCAAAGTGTATTCCAGGTGCTAGCAGAGCGGGACAGAGAGGCTGTATGCTTGTCATTTGCCACGGAGAAAGGGGATAAGGAAAACAGTGTGTGGCACCCCTTTTACAATTTGTACTATCCCAAAGCAGCTGCTTCAACTATGATTTTAGTAGTGACTCGATCCCAAGTACGAACCCCAAAATCCTGATTTCCTGTTGCGTTCGATACTGGATAGGCGTGCTTATGGCACTGGATAGATTTTTCCTGCTTTCAACATTTGATATACAATATGCAACGATATGTATACTAAATTGAGCGCACAAATTGAAAATGCAGATGCAAGCTAAGGGTGGCTCCTAAGAGGACAACGACGCCTGAGGATTACCACTGAGCCTCATTACTTTACTGTCTTTTGCTTTGGAGATGCGTTTCCCAATAGATAGATGTTGAGCGAGCTGGTGCGCCCCAGTTGACATTTAGGAGTGGCATTGGGCCTGCTTCCCTTTTCTTTGATGCTTGGGTGGATGTGCCCCATAGATATGCTTTACTTAGCCTTGGGCTGACGTGCCCCTGTCGCTCACGAGATTTGCACAGCTCGTGAATTACAAATGCTAGAGTAGCAGTATAAAAATTGCATTTTTCAGTTTATCAATCTCCTTTTGACAATGTCCAAAGAACGCATAAATCATCTGCTAATATCTAATTATCTAATTTACATTGACAAACGATCTGAGTCAACAAACAGACACACGCATATATGTATAGACTCGCCTAGCTCGAACGAAAAGGGAAAAAGAGCCCCAGGATTCAACGTGGACTCTTAGACACACGGAAAATAATGAAATTTTGGGCATTAATGAGCCAAAATTCAAATATCTCGTAGACAGGTGAAACTGATACTAGCAAAAGGTCAAAAAGATGTACAATGACCCGTACGAATCGACAAAAATTGGGAAAAGCGACCCGACATGAGAAATAAATCGAAAGACTTGAAAAATGTCGCAAAGATGGACATAAAGCGCGAAAGATGACTCTTATAAGGCCCGGACTGAAACCGACACCCCTGTGTTGTCACATTTGGTCTGTATGACCTGCACGGCATGACAAAACTTGGCGAAAGCCCCTTGAATGACATTCAAGGTACTTTGAACTTGAGATAGAAAATGACAAGTTGGAGGCAGTAGTTGTCTGCTTCCAACTGCTGCTGGATTGAAGAAGCGCATGTAGGTTTGAAACTAACGCACATCACTTTGAATAAATGCGTGTGAACCTCAAACTAGCGTGCATGATTATAAGTCTGCTGCAGCTACTCATACCAGACTTTGCTGAACTTAGAATAAACTTTGAGCCGTTAGGCCTCGCAAGCATTTTGTTTTGTTTTTGATGCTTCAGATATTTTAAGGCTTTTGCTCAGCTGTGAAATTGAAGAAGTAGTTCGAAATAAGATTGAAAGACAAAAGATTTTCCCTCATTCTGCACAAATGAAGCTTGTCTTTTTCTTTGACTACGGCGATGTACCAAAGCCTTGGATCCAATTAATAGATTGCGACCGAACGTCAGGTGTAACGCCCCGAAAATTTGGAGAGATTAAAAAAAATTGGAAAGAGATTTCAATTATAGATTTCCATTTTGAAGCATTTAAAATTCCAAAAGCCTAGTCAATTCCAATCAAATCACAACATATCAACCTTAAAGTATTTTGCCAGATTCTCTAATTGTACAGTATTAAAATAATTAATTGAAATTACAGAGCAACTAAAGGTTTAACTAGAGTTCGATGATATCTTCTTCGGTCAACATCAAATCATTCCTTGTCTATGCTCTTCTGTTCTGTCTTCAATACCTGGCGTTTGAGTTACCAGGGCAACATAGTACCGTGAGCGATGACGCTTAGTAGCCAAAACCCACCCAAAACCCATAACTTACAAACAAGGGCATGTACAATACATTTAAAGTAAGAACAATTAAAGTAGCAAGCGATCAATTTCAATTACTAGCCTTTTAACTTAGTGAAATCTAGAATCTCAACATTTGAGAAACATCCTCCCATGGTAACTACTAGGACTATGGCCATTCGTGAGACCGCTCCCCCTTGCTTGCCCTTACCGAGAGCCCCGACGAAATGACCTAAGTTATGTACTCAGTCGGAGTCATCGATCGCCTCGCAAGGATGAATTCCCTAGGGAACTAACCGTAACCACTTGGCCCACAAGGAACTAACCGTAACCTTGGGAGTAGATAGACCATAACCTGGTACTATAATACATATCACCCTTTTATCTCCTATTCAAAAAGAGTGATCACGCAATGCCATATCCTAAGGTTTCGAATCGACAATCAACTGCCATACCCTGGCTTCAATTCTCTTCTCCCAAATTGGACTCTGCGGATAACCTTCAACAGATCCGGATTCACTGGATAACCTCCAAGAATCCCTTCACAGTATCTCCTATCTTTTCCGATTTTCCTTTAACTTAAAAATCATCTAAGTGATTCTCAAACTACCGTAGACCAATCTCTAGTGAACCTACTGTCTGTTCAAAGTTCTCGTGAAACATGGTAATCAACAATCAATCATTATAATTCACAGAACTGAAATCATGTCTTTACAAAATAAAATTTATCGAACACATGAAGCATAACAATAAGAAGCGTACTAATCTTTGTACATTTTGAGTTATGGCTTAACTAGGCTTGTATGAGATCTCGATGCACATTAGATATTTCCATGGGTCGATCTGTATGTAACAGAAATATAATTAGTCTAGTCTCGACAATTCAGAGGCTTTGTTATAATTAACAACAATTGTTAGATCCCTAATATTAACCTCAAAACTTCTTGAGCGATCATTTTACTTTAGGAATTAACCTTATACTCCCTCCGTCCTTTATTTATAGTCCGGTATTCCATTTTGGGCTGTCCCTTAATAAGTGTCCATTTTGTAAAGTTAGTAGATAAAAGTTGATGAATTGTCTATTTTGTCCCTAAAAGTAGATTCCATTTTAAAAAGTAAGTGAGTAAAAGTGTAATGATGATGGGTAAGTAGGAAAAGTGGAAGAAAAAGTTGATGTGAAAGGTATAATGATGATGTTTTTTTAATAAGTTGAAATTACGAAGCTGGACACTTAAAAAGGGACGGAGGGAGTACTACTAATAGTTAACAAATTCTCCGGTTGAATTACTCAGTGCACAGGTAACACAAATTAGGGGCACTACAAGAAAATAAGGCTTTAACGGCATTTTTATTACCGGCATGTGATAAAGTGCCTGTAATATTAGTTATTACCGGAAAAAATCATCTTTAAACGGCATGAGTTATAAAATGCCGGTAAAAAGCACTCAAAAACGGCATTATTGAAAAAAATGCCATTTTTAGTATAGTCATGGGCGGCAATAATACCATGAACGCGCGTGATTTTTTCTCCCCTACTAAAACGATGTCGTCTAGTGTATACTGGAATACTTTTCCCTTTTTCCCTCCTTCTATTTCCCTCGTTTTCTCTACTTCTACTCTCTGCAAACAAAAATCCCCAAATCAAAACCCCAAACGGAAGCCCAAAATGAAAAGCCATCAATGGTGCCCGGTGGTCGATCGAAGCCCTAGCCCATCTTATTGGTCATTGATATCTCACCGTACTCGCAGGTAGACACGATTTCTTCTTCATCGATCTCTCCTATTTCCTTGTCACAAGATTTGGAGGACATTCATGCGTTCTGGGGTTTGAACCTTGCATCCCCTCTCTCTATTTAGAGTTTTGGGTTTACAAAATTTCTGCATATGTTCACTTTTGAACCTTGAATCCTGTCTCTCTGTTTAGGGTTTCAGATTTGCACGTGAGTGCTCATAGCTCCAAAATCAATGTACAGTGTTCTATTTCTGCCATTGGACTGCGGTTTGTCACGTGATTTGCTAAAACTGTTGGTTTTGATTTTGTGAATAATGTTGTAGTTGATGGTATGAGAAACTTTTTTTTTTGGCTGAAATTGGGGGAGACCATCTCGATTTTGTGTATAGATGTGGATCTTTCAAAGATGCGCATAAGCTGTTTGTTGAAATGCATGTTGAGAAAGTGAAGATAGTGGTCATATGGTTGATGTTTTGTTAATATAATAATCCATTTTTAGGAGTAAATTTGTCATTTAGCATAACTTTGTTATTAGGAACAAAAATGGACTTGCGACCATCCATTCCTAAGTCCTTAGATGTCACAGACTCACACAGCCATGTTGTTCTTTTTGCCCGCCAAGTTGAATTCTTCATTGTGTTCTTCCCATTAGCATGGGTCATCACCGAAGGAAAACTACTAGGTTCCTAGAGAGAGTGATAAGGATGTCGAAAGGTGTTAAATTGGGGGTTTTGTGGTATCCATTTGAGTATTCATGCCATTTCATGTTAGAAATCTATGGATCATGCAATTTCGAGTTGTGCCATTTTCACAAAACCGATAAATAAGGGTTGGAAAACCGCCACAACGATTTGATTATAAACTCCTCAAGGAAGCTACTCATGGGTTCTCGGATTTAAATTTCTTGGCAGAAGGTGGGTTTGGAACAGTTCATAGAGGGGTCTTGAGGGATGGTCAGGTGGTTGCAGTGAAGCAGTTGAAGTCGACTGGTTCAAAGGGAGATACTGATTTCTGCAGGGAAGTGAGGGTTCTGAGCTGTGCACAACATAGGAATGTTGTGTTACTTATTGGGTTTTGTGTCGAGGGAAAAATCAGACTTTTAGTTTACGAGTACGTATGCAATGGCTCCTTGGACTTCCATTTACATAGTATAGTTTAATTCGTTCCATTTTCTTTCTGCCTACATTTATGCACCTCATCCCTCAGCCCATACTCTGATTTTTACTGCGCATAGGCCAATGTTTGTTTGTTTAATACGATAATATTCAATTGACTAGCTGTGCCCTCAATGCATGCATGATCTGATCACAACACATTGTTTATGCATGGTAGGGAACAAGGGAACACCTATAGATTGGCACTCACGCCAAAAGATAGCCATTGGAACGGCAAGAGGGTTAAGATACCTTCATGAAGATTGTAGAGTGGGTCGTGTCGTTCATAGAAATATGCAGCATAGAAACATCCTCCTAACTCATGATTATGAGCCTCTGGTACTTCTTCTTTTTTCTGACAAAACTGAAATCGTTAATTTCTCCAATGTGCTGCACTAGGAGTAGAAATTGATCAACTTTAAAATGCACCGATGCGACCCATGGACTTCTAATGTCGTGCCACGGCTACTACTCATCTTCACATACTATTTTTGGTTTTGAAGTTCATGTCTTGCCAACTTAGGTTCGCTGGTCTTATTACGTGGCTTATCTATTTAGATTGTTGATTTTGGGCTTGCAAGATTGCCCACAGAATGCGATATATCCGATGAGCAAGTTGTTGGAACTTCAAGGTAATTGTCACACGTGTCCTTCAAAAAATATACCCAATATTGTATCCTTCTCTCAGTTGTGAACAACTCTGGAAGCCAGTGAAACTTGATTCTTACTAAGTTTTTGCTTAAAAAAACAGTACGGTTTCTCCTCTTTCAACGTGATGCGTTTTGTATATTATTGCCTTCACTTTTTGGTTACAAAAACAGTGCAGTTTCACCTCTTTCAACGTGATGCGTTTTGTATATTATTGCCTTCACTTTTTGTTTTCCTTAGTACTATTCAATCATGCAACTCTGTAATGTTAAGTTCAAAAACTAGGATCCAAACATTATGGCAATGTGATTTTTGCCGATTCTCTGTCAGGTATCTTGCACCGGAGTACTTTAGTGATGGAAAGATTACAGAAAAAGTTGATGTATATGCATTTGGACAGGTATTATTAGAGCTGATTACAGGTCGAAGAACCATAGACTTCCAATGTTATGAGGGACGGCAAATGGTTCATGGAAATTTTCACTCCTTGACTGCACAACCTGGCCATATGTTTGTAAATAAATACCAACTCAATGACTTGCCAACGGAGGTTCAGGCGATGAGTCGTGCTGCCTTCTTGTGTCTAAACCCTGATCCTGAATCGAGATCCCCTGTGCCAAAGGTTTCTACCTCCCTCTGTGATCTAATAATTAGATAGAACGTTTCTTCAAGTAATAGCTTTTTCTTGCTGACTCTTTTTGATCGTTTGTGATTGCTTCACTTTCTTTGTCGAGAGGTCGATTGCACAAAATGAACCACTTATTTTTGTATTTACTAGGTCCTAAGAATACTAGAAACAGGAGATGGAGTCGTCCCTCTGGGCTTGGACTTGAACTCTGTGGGTAGTAGAAGTGGATATATACGAGGTCTAAATTCAAACATAGGACTTGAATCGACAAACGGGTATTCTTGCAGGCTTTCTCATTCTTAATAATACTCAATCGGCTTGGAACTTTATCTGGTGAGTTGCCTGGATCTATTTGTACTTGTTATTTTTTGCTGCTCTTTCGCATCACTTAACTGTTTCTTTTTCCCAAGTTTATGCCATCGTGGTTATTGTCCATGGCCAGTCGTTCTTTGGGAACTCAAGTTTGGAGCCTTCAATACAATCCAAATGTTGTTTCATTTCCTAGTACTGTTTCAAAGCTTTGCATATTAGTGTTCTGTCCAATCAATGATAGTTTTCGCCTATGATGCACGGACACGGATATGGATACTGACACCGACATGGACATGGGGACACAAAAATTCTAAAAAACTGGAGACACGGATACGGCGGGGGACCACGTGTATATTTATTTATTTATAACATGAACAATCCAAAATACACATAAAACCGTGAAATAAGGTTCAGAATTTTATTTTGCATGTTTGCGTAAGTTTCCTATTCTATCAATAGATGCTAATTCTTCAAGTCCATAGCAAAGTGGCAAGATTTTTTTTCATTCATTTGGCTAATTAACTTTTTGAGTATCTGTTTTTTTTTGTGTGTGTGGACTGCAGAGTAGAGTTAATGAATAGGTATAGACATTATGACATGCAAATGTCTAATTGGTTAATGTATGAAGGACTCCAATTCCAATTGCTCAAAATGAGATGTCTAACGTAATTTTATGTTTAGATCCTAACCCTTGCTGAAAATAATAGTGTACTGGGACTTGATCCAAACACCTGTATTGGACTCTAGACTAATTTTCCTTATATTTTTGTTCATTAGGTATTAACATGGGATTGGGATGTCACCATTTAATGCCTTTACAGCTAAGCTAATAAAAATTTCCTATGAATACATTTGAAAAGTAAGATAATAGTTGAAGATCATGTTGGATATAACATTCATTCACATGCTGCCAATGTTTTAAATTTCAACACGTCAAACGCATCACAAATAGGTGTTGAGAGAAAGGAGGTGCCATAATCACATCAACATTCTACAAGCAGTCACACTACTCCAAACTTGCACTCGTTGGAACAAAGCAATGAAGGGTCAAGAACTTCAGTTGGAGCAGGTACATTCAATTTCAGTTGGAGTAAAGAAGATCTACCAATAGGTGACACAGCAGGTCGCTTACAAAGTCATCTTGGCATCTTAGCAAGAGGGCTCCAGAGCTATATCCATACAAGGAACGCTTATGGCCAGAGGTTAAGGTATTTATTCTAGGGAAAAATTAAGATTATGGGTTACTGTTGCTGCTGCTATTGTTGCTGAATCTATCTTCTAAGACTGAATTTTTATTAGTTGAGCTAATGTTGTTGCCGCTATATTGTTGGTGTTTAGTTGCTCTGTGTTAATGCATATTTGATTGGCTTTCTGCCTTGTTTTGTGTTGATGTTTCATCAACCTTCATTTTAAAACATCATCGTATCATTCGATGTACTTCTATGTAGGCAAACACAACTGTACCAAACGTTTATAAGCATAATTGTCTAATGTCCTTTCGAAAGAAGTGGAAGGATTGGAAAGAAGAGCTTAAAAGAACTACTTATGGCTTATATGATAATGATGAAGGATTGGAAAGAAGAGCTTAAAAGAACTACTTATGGCTTATATGATAATGATGAAGACCGTTTAGCGAATTGTCCGAATAGGGGTCGATCTTGATCAAGGGAGAATTCTTGTTCAATTTTGGGGCACTCCAAAGTACCACCTTGGTATCGTTTAGTTCTTGTTCCTCTTTCTAATCAATACAAACGTATGTACATGGATAGGTAATACTGAATTTTGTTTGTTATAGACACTCAATAAAACCAACCGTGAAAGCATACGTTAGAAAATGGGACACACAAGTGGTTGGAAGGGCCATTGTCGCGTAAGGGATAAGGTATAGGACACCCTTCGCCAACATCACCAAATAGGGATGGAAATGGAGATGGAGATGTGTGGGCAGCGTGCCCTTTTAAAAGGATTCCGTTCCCTTTAAAATGCCGGTTCGAGGGAGCGCTTAAGCTGGACGACAAGCGCTCGCAGAAATACAGAGTTGCCACTCGGGTTTGAAGGTCCGACACCCAAGGAATCATATTTCGAAGCACTTGCTGCGCTGTTTGATTTGAAAAAGTTAAGGAACCAGTTCGTCATAACCATATTTGGGTTCGAGATCCAGGTTACGAGAGGAGAAGGGTTTTAAGGCACTCCTCTCGCCCAATCCGGAGATCGGTCTCTATTTAGGCATTTTGCAAAAACTTTTGTGATTCTTCTTTTAATCAATTTTAGCCAATTAGGGCGGGGAACAGTTAATCGGGGATTTAAAATGTAATAGTTTGCAAGATGTGAATGATACTCCCTCCGTCCCAAAATGATTGTTCGGTCCGCAAAATGGAGTGATAAAAATAATGCAATTTTTTCAAGAAAAAATTCAAACTTTTTTCACAAATTAAAAATACTCATTGATATCTAGTAAGTTGTTAAAAAACTTTTGATTTTTTCTTGCAAAAATTGTATTATTTTTAACACCCCGTTTTGCGGACCGGACAAACATTTTGGGACAGAGGGAGTAGCATGGATGACATGAAATGTTGGAAAATAAATGGAATAAGATTCAACACTGCAATTAAACATCAAACAGTGCTTTGGTATGGATTTGACGTGAGTAGTGGCCAACTTGCATGAATGGAAATTCATGCATGCAAGCCAACCATCGCGCGACAGACCCATACAAACACGCGAGGGTTGATGTCCTACCAACAGGTTGAATTTTATCCCCTTCTGGGCTATGGAATGACCAGTACTCACCCAGAGGGCAAAGCAAGTAGTTTATATGTACTGAAAATAAACAATTATTACAGACAGGAATAAGTTACAACCCCTAAACAGTGAGGGTATTAAAACAGAGGTCAAGGACCAAGTTGCCCATGCAAGGGCCACCACTGGAGAAAGTCTTAGCATCGCGCGATGGATGTGACTGCACTTTCAGGAATTGTTTTGCATGCCTGGGCTCTGAAACATACTCAGAAGCTACCCAGGGGCATTCCAAAGAAAACAAACAAGCTATCTACGCCTAGCTATGAGTTTTAACATGCAAAACAGTGAGCTTATCCTAATCATGCTTCAAATATCTTATAATACTAAGGAAATAGAGAAATAACTAGCATCCTATCCCCACGAGGACCATTCCGTGCAACCTGGAACAGTCGCGCGAGAGTCTGGGTCCATCGCGCGATGGAATGCTAGCACACGGTTCTTGTAACCTTGCCAGCTTTAGGGCCAGGACTGGTATTAATTACCAGCCTTGACCCTGCCAGCCCCCCTCAGGGATCAAAATAGTAAATAGTAGGTATGTTATACCTTTGCTTGAGTGCTTTGAAGATGGATTTGAACAAGGTGGTGTTGCTTGGGCAAGAAGTATGAGAGTGATTAGAATGGGGAAATATGGAATGTATTAGGGCTTGGAGTCTTTCTTGCTTGAGAATTGGTAACCTAAGGTGTAACTTGATTTTTTGTAACCTTTTGGAAGGAGGACCAATGGGGGTACTTATAGGCAAAAGCAGGTGCATGGTGGGTGAGAGGCTTGGCCTAGCAACCAGCCAACAAGGCTGGTCAACCTCGCTTGGTGGAGAAAGAGGCCAACAAGGTGATGGGACTGGTTGTGTGGGTGGTGCAACCCATGCATCTGCAGAACACTGTTGAGTCGACGAAAATGGGGTTCTTCAGGGCAGTGGCCCCCTGATCATCACAAAAGCCAGTTGGAAAAAGGTGAAAGTGACAGGTGTTGACCATCACGCGAGGGTATGAATCCATCGCGCGACGGTTATACCAACCTACGCGATAGTCAACAGTCAAGGCATTGACGTTGACCAACACCTGGCAGGTACATCATCGCGGGTGGGATCTAATGGATCGCACGAAGGTCAACCCTGAGGTCAGAGTTTTGACTCGGGGTTTTTGGGGTTTAGGATGGGCTCCACTCACTCCAAGTTCAAGCCATTTTACTCTCAAGACTGTTTTTGATCTGATTCGTCATCAGGGAAACAAGAAATTGAAAAATGAAGTAAAATAATTTGGGAAACCAGATTGGGGTGTCTACAGTAATCCCTCTTTGACGGCACGCGGAGCACCATTGACTGGTACGGGTAACGTCAAAGATTTCTAGACATCCCTCCCCATTTACCCAAAAGTCGAATAAATGAAGAATGCAAACAAGTATATACAAATACCGTGCACCGATGGGCTGTCGCTGATTGAAAGCGGACGGATGGATCGTCGCTGATTTGATTGAGGACGAACAGATTGTCGTGGATTGAAATTGGGGACGGATGGATCGTCGCTGATTTGATTGAGGACGAACAGATCGTCGTTGATTGAAATTGGGGATGGATGGATCGTCGCTGATTTGATTGAGGACGTATGGATCATTGCTGATTTGATTGAGGACGAACAGATCGTCGTTGATTGAAATTGGGGACAGATGGATCGTCGTCGATTTGATTGAGGATGGATGGATCATCGTTGATTGAAATTGGGGACGGATGGATCGTCGCCGATTGAAATTGGACGAACGGATCGTCGCTGATTTGATTGAGGACGGATGGATCATCGCTGATTTGATTGAGGATGAACAGATCATCGTTGATTGAAATGGGGGACGGATGGATCGTCGCCGATTGAAATTGGACGAACGGATCGTCGCTGATTTGATTGAGGACGGATGGATCATCGCTGATTTGATTGAGGACGAACAGATCGTCGTTGATTGAAATTGGGGACGGATGGATCATCGCCGATTGAAATTGGACGAACGGATCGTCGCTGATTGAAATTGGGGACGGATGGATCGTCGCTAATTTGATTAAGGACGGATGGATCGTCGCTGATTTGATTGAGGATGAACAGATCGTCATTGATTGAAATTGGGGACGGATGGATCGTCGCTAATTTGATATGGGTTCTAGCTTTGAAGATCATGTAACATGACCATCATCAAAATTGCTGCAGTGCCATAACGAGGAACTATGGGCATTTGCAACATGATCAGGCTTGCCCAAAGGCTAGATTGGGCCCGGGGGTCCAACCATTCCATCGCGCGACAGAGCCACTTCGTCGTGCGAGGGTTTTCTGTTAGGGCTTGGGTTTGTAAAGAGCCCAAACCCGGCCCACACCTGCCCTCGTCCATACAATCGACGGGGACATTCTGAAACCGCTCATACCAGTTACAAACTCCCACCAACTCTCTTCTCTCTCAAACTTTCATCCAAACCCTCGATCTCTTCACGAAAATCAACAAACCCATGCACGCATGAACACCCATGGCAGAACACGGCAATGGTGGCGGTGGAGGAGAAGTCGTTGATCATCCGGAGGACGAAGGAAGACCAATGGAGGTCGAAACGAGGGATCAAACAGCAACCGAGGAGGCCATGGGTATGGGTGCAACGGTTACAGGCGGCGGCGATGACGTGCAAGGCCGTGAGCAGGAGGCCAGTGGTAGTGACAAGCATCGCGCGACAGAGGAAGCTGGGGCCGTGGGTCTTGAGATTGAGCCGTTGGATCCGAGCGTAGCCGTGAGTGGCTTGGTAGTGATGGGCGGTAGTTCTGGAGATACCGGCGGCGACAGTGCTGGTGGTGATGACGTCGGGCCAAGCAGGTCTCCGTCGAGGGACCCGAGGAGAGCAATGTTCTAAATGGCGCTTGGAGCTAGTAAGGCGGAGACCCACCTCCAAGCGCCAAGCAATTCGGCATTTTTTTTTTTTTTTTTAACAAACCATTGTCCAATCAAGCTATATTCTATGTATCCATAATACAAGTTCAAAGTTCTACATAACCATAATGCAAAGTTTAATGTACAAACCCAAATGAAATTAAGTAGTAGCAACTAGCAAATAAGTTGAATAAGACAATAAGTAGAAATAAACGAGATCGAAGATCCCTAATGCCAAGTTAAAAGTTCATCTCATTTCTTTAACTCTTCTCCTCCATACCCTTCCAAAACTTGATCTACATTAGTTTAATACTATACATTTTAAGCCGCCAAAGGCCTCCAAAGGCCTCCAAAGACGTCGATGATGCCGCCAAGACCGCCTAGGCGGCCGGCAAACCTCCCTAGGCGCCAAATCGCCGAGGCCGCCTAGACCGCCTAGGCGGCCGCCAAACACCGCCAAACCTCCCTGGGCTCCAAATCAAACGCCAAGGGGTATTGGCGTGGCGGTAGGGTACCTCCAAGCGCCTAGGCGGCCTCGGCGGCCGCCTTTTAGAACAGAGGAGAGGCAAGGGCGTGGCGGCCGAGGAGACAGAGGCCACATGGATTCCATATAGGGAGGAGGATGTACTCTTCCGGCCAGCACCTACATCGTCAGGCCACCGGCCGATCACAAAACAGGATGTTGCAGAGCTCCTGAGTGACGAACAACTAGCCCAACTTTTGGAGGATAACCTCGTGATAGGGGCTGCTGTTTTAGAAGCCTGAGAGGAGCGAGAGAGGGTAATAACAGATTCAGAGGCTGCAGCGAGGACCGAGAGGGAGAGAGCCAAGGAGGAGACCCTGAGAGATATGGGGGCCGAGGAGAGGGCCGGAGCTCGGGTACATGGGCCCAGAGTGACTGCAGTGACAGAGGTGGAGGGTTTGGCTTGTGTCCCTTTTACAGCGGAGGGGTATATGCACCCGCGCCACACTTGTTCGTGCCATCGGGCTTTGCGGCGTATAGGCCACGGTGGACGGAGTACGACCCTGAGCTCGTCCTGAGAGATCTCGAGACTCATATTTCGAGCAGCTGGACAGAGGTAAACTTCCAAAAACCTCCTTTGTAGTTTCTAATATGAACTTGTCTGTTTGTACTTGAATTTTGAAACACACGATAATCCGCGAGAGAAAAGATTAAGCTGTAATACCATGATCTTTGCCTCAAATGCCATGCACGTAACATAATAACTTGAACCAACCATCTGTTATCAAGTTGTATTGATTACCTAGAACTTGAAAATGAAAATTTGGCATGCTAACACACTTCTTGGGCTTGAAACAGGCAAAAGCAAAGCAAAGGGATATTCGCGGCTTTGGAGGCGCATGTAGCTCTTTGGCATTGTACTAGGGTTTGCCAGCGAGAGT
This sequence comes from Rhododendron vialii, assembly GCF_030253575.1. NCBI lineage: Eukaryota > Viridiplantae > Streptophyta > Magnoliopsida > Ericales > Ericaceae > Rhododendron > Rhododendron vialii. The sequence continues at coordinate 29,855,065 of NC_080561.1, forward strand.
GAGGCAGTTGGTGGACGAGGCAGGTTTCGGCGAGTTCATACAGACCCTTGCACCGGCAAGAAATGATCATGCCATCCTGGTTCCGCTCGCGGAGAGGTGCAAGGATACTACCAACACCTTTCACCTTCCTCCAGGGGAGATGACGGTGACACCTACTGACTTCGTGGCGATCACCGGTTTGAGAGTCGGGGGTGAGCCCATCCCGTTTGACTCGGGCATTCATGAAGACCCAGTTGCTTTGGAGTGGTTCTTGGGAGAGGCGCCCAAGATTGAAGAAGGGATGGCCAGGTACGGGCAGTTCACCAAATACCTCAAGAAAGAGGTGACAACTGAACAGGAAGCGGAACAGATGGCCCGAACATACTTGTTGTACCTCTTTGGCGCGACCTTGTACCCGAATAGGCGCAGCAAGGTCCATTTGTCATACTTGCCTGCACTGAGAGACCTGAGGACAACCTTGCGTTTTGACTGGGGTGGAGCGACATTGGGCGCGGCCTATGGCTTCCTGGGGGACTCGTCGAGGACGGAAATGAGCACTGCTTGGGTATTGGAGAATCTGGGAGGTAAGATTTCAATAGAGTAAAACACAATTTCATATTACACTTATATCCATTTGATTGTATAGCCTGCTTGATTGTATTATTGTATGCACTGATGACTTGCTTTGCTTGTGAACCATGCAGCTTTGGGCCTACAAGGTTTTGAACATGTGCCGCCCAGCATCCAAAAGCTTGGATGTGGGGATTCTCCCGCGTGCTCATATTTGGAGTAAAAAGAACATGGGAGAGAAGAAAGGAAGAGGCGATCTGAACGGCTTCCGGATATACCTTGACGAGCTCCGACCTTCACAGGTTTGACATAAAATTCAACCGAATAAAGTACACATCCTCTTGTATTGCTTTAATGCTGTTGCCGATCAATACTTGCATTGTCCCTCTATCCTGTGTGCAGATTGAATGGGATCCTTGGAGAGTGGCAGGGCTAGAGCCCGAGTACCTAGCTAGGAGCAGGGTTGTGACAGCTAACAGGGTGTTGTTGGAGTCAGCCTTTGGCTAGCAGTGGTACTTGGGTGACCGGGTGACACACCAGTCCCTTGGCTATTCTGAGTTCCAGGTGCCAGGGCCACTTCCACCGCTAGCCTCAGACACAGGGGAGTACACACTGGCTGAGCTGGAAAGGTTTACACGGCCTGACACCGATCTGACATGTCACTTATGTCCCGATATGGACTATGCGACATACCAGAGGGAGCGTTTGGCAGGGCCGTTGAGAGTCCGGGACTTCAGAGAGGTCCAGAGTCAGGCTCATGGAGCTGCTGAGGAGAGGAGAGCTGCAGGAGAGAAAGAGAAAGGTGGCAAAGGCCGTGTGAGACGAAGCCTGAGCGGACCAGTAAGAGGTGGGCCACCAGAGCTCCTGTGGAAGATAGCCGTGGTAGATTCTCAGGGCAATCCGGCCGAACTGCACCTAGCTCCTGCCAGAGTTGAGCCCACGCCAATTACTGTTCCAGTAAGACGTTTCTTTTCATTACATTGTCATTAAGATTGGATTATCACTGAATTGCCCGATAACTCCCAATCCGTTTTTGCAGGTACCAACTGAGTGGGCGAATGAAGCTGTTCGTCGCATGCTTGCATTGGAGAACATAGTAAGAAGAACGGCAAGTGGTTTGCCATTGGACTTGTGCTATCTAACGCCAACTCCACCACCGGCGGCTCAGAGGTCTTAGGTATACCCTTCAAAAAAACGATACATTCCTGCTTTCGATACTTGATGAATGCATCCTTCCGCTTGATACATATTATGCTTTGATAATTATTGATTTGAAACTGACCATACCTGCTTTCAAACATACAATATGCACAATGTATACTAATGCACAAAAAATTTTAACATGTAGGTGCAAGGACGGGCGGCTCCTAGGAGGAAGAGTGTTAGAGACCCTCCGCAAAAGAAGCTGGCAACGAGGACTCCCACTCCCCCAATCACTACCAGGCGAGAGGCCCGGAGCCGACTGTCGCGAGGGAGGAGGTAGCCCGAGAGGTTGTGGCGCACGCAGAGGAGCGGTACCAAATCAAGATGCGCCAGAAACCCACACAAGACGAGCCGGTCCGCAAGAAGCGACTGATCCTGCCTGAGCTCTCTGAGGAGGAGGACGAAGAAGAGGAAGAAGAAGGAGAAGAGGAAGAACAGGAAGAAGAGGGGGAAGAGGGGTCGTCTGACCACAGCGGCTCTGACGACACTACGAAAGACCCTGGGTACAAATAGGACCCTAGAGAGAGAGACGACAACGGCGGCTGGCTTGGAGAGGACTGAGGACCACTACGAAGCCTCACCCTATTTCTCGCACTTTTGACTTTTGCTTTCGGGCCTGCGTGCCCAAGTAGATAGGTAGCAGATGGTCCTAGCTGACATTTGATAGCCGTTTTAAGGCCTGTGTGCCTTTTGATTTGCGGGCGGATGTGCCGTAGGTAAACATGATGACTTGATTGGCCGATGCGCCACACATGCAGTTGCTTTCTTCATTTTGACATGGATAGATCATGGTTTAGCTATAAAATTTGCATTTTCATGGTTTATTTACTCTTTGTAATAGATTAGAGTATATAAGAATTCACCACTAATACCGTACTTGCATTGATGACGTACTGAGATTGCTCAAAGACACACATATGCGTGTAAATGTGACTACTTCAGAAGAAAATCAAGATTGTACCTTTGGACACAACCAGGATACGTGAACATGGGAAAATATAATGAAACCTTGGGCATTGATAGGCCAAAACTCACAATACTTTGATTTTGACAAAACCGATATTTCCATTAGATCACACGTGTATAAGATGACCTACACGAGTGGACGGATTGGAGAAACATGTTATGAAACACAAATTAGACCAAAAAGTGCTAAAAAAGACACAAAATGGACATAAGATGGAAAACATGAATCTATTATGTTCTGGACAGAAACCGACACCTCCGTATAGTCATATTAGGTCGCCATGACCTGTACAGCATGAGAGAATGGGACCAAAGCCTCTAAAACGAATTTCGACCTCCCGAAATCACCATGTGAACCTAAAACGGGCCGCCGAGAGTCCAGAATCTTCGTTATATGAGATGTTTTGAATCCGATGCTTGGACACAGTCATGCATACTCATAATGACTTGCTGGAACCATTGGAACGGCAAAATACCCCTTGAAATGAAAAATGACCAAAATTGGTCAGTAGCTTATGTAAACTGTCAAATTGCAGACTGAACCATCGCGCGACGAACTGGAACAAGCGCGCGATGGAAGAACAGTCACCTAATGGACAAATGATCGCGCGACAAAGTGAGACAATCGTGCGATGGATTGTCTCAACTAAGCCACCTTTGTTTGACCAGCCTTGAATCTGAGATGTTGAAAGCCTTGTCACTGTCCTTGGCCGTCCAGGATAACTCTTGGGTAATCCACAAGTGTGCCCTTACATTGAAGGGGGACAATGCCACCTTGCCTAGATATTTGTCTTGGAAAAGGGAGATATTTTCATGAGTTTGGCTATAAAAGACTTCCCTGCAAAGCTAGAATTTCCAACACTCCCCAATATGGCAAATAACCTTCCAATCTTGATCAGTCCATGGCTAACGACCTTTGTCGCCGGAGATTGGCTATCATTCTGATCCCACGGGTTGGCCATTTTTCGCTTTCTCCGAAGCGTGAGGGTCCGGCCTGAAATTCTGATGGCGGCCCTACGGTTTTGGGACCCAGATGTTCATGTCTTTAGGTTCGGGGACAACGAGCTATGTCCAACCGTGGAAGAATTCCAAGCATACCTCCAAGGGTTTGCTTCGAGCGTGATTGTTGTGCCACCCTACAGGAAGAGTATGCTAAAACTTCTACAATCATGTCTCGCCATCACAAGAGGAGCAGTCGAAAGTCTGTTAACTGGGGGAGAGATTAACATTATGCGCCTGATGGAATGGTACGGGCCCGAGGGAAATACTGAGGACACCGCTCTACAGGCTCGGTGTCGATTTGCTTTGGTAATTAGTGTCCTTGCTGCATACTTGTTGGTTTCTCCCAACGGACGAGTTAACCCCTCACTGGTCAGCGTGGCCGCTCAGTTGGGTGCTCGGAGGGGCGTCGTACCATTGGTTCTGGCCGAAACTCTCTTTGGTTTGGATTTGGTTTCCATCGGTCAAACAGAGATATTTAGCGGTAGTCCACTCCTATTGCAAGTAGACTCTCACTCAGCTCACATTTTTCCAGTTTTCACACATTCTATTTTTATCTCAACTCTCAGCTAAGGCTATGTCAGAGCTCCTCACTTGTTTTCTCTCTCAAGCTTTATATGACTCCTTACTTGTCTTTCCACTCATGCAGCTCTGGCTATCAGATAAATTGGGACTGCTCACAGCACTGGAGGCAAACTGGCCTCATCTGCCTGGCCGAATGCAATTGCGGGGCATGATCTATCCAGAAATGTCCGTGCATCAGTGGTACACGTTCATGAAGGAAATGCTACCGAATGAGATCATCTAAAGGCATGAGGCCTTGAACATTCCAGACATGGCCCTGAATTCCGCAGGTTTCGAAAGAATGGTGATAGCCGGACTGACAGCTTTCACATTCTATATTCCCGGTCGCATCCTCTGCCAGTTAGGGATAAGCCAAGGACTGCACCAAGCCGGGGTCGAAACCTTTAACGTCCCTGGGTTCACTGCCCAAAACCTGATAGGATATGAGCACAATTGGGGCCTGAGGCAACTCGGCAGAGCAGACCCAGATTACAGTACGGAGCTCAGGCATCGATACAAAGTATGGCTAAGGAGGGAAGTCGCGGGAAGACAAAACAGCGACCGACTCTCGACAGACTTTAATGATCTAGAATAAATTGTGAGCCTGTTAAGGCCTCTAGCATCTTATTCTATTTTTATGCTTAACTATTTTAAAGGCTTTGCTCAGCTTGTGTAATAGAAGTAGTAGTTTGAATAAAATCCAAAGATTTAAAACTTTCTCCTCTTGGTCCAAATGTTGAGCTTCACGCCGCTTCGAATGTTGAAGAAAAATCCCAAAATGGCAAACCACAGATCACGTTAATGGAATGTGACCGAATCTCATGAAAAGACTGCCTACGTATCCTCTTTCGAGGAATCAGGTCAGAATGTAGTTTAAGCTTAGGTTCGCTTGAGTATTTTTTACTCTCATTTTACGCTCTAACTTTTGCCTAATGCCGCCACTTTGGGTTTTCGGCCTAGCGAGCTTTCGACAATTGCCTATTTATTTTTGCTTAGACCACCTTCACAGGTTTTCAGTCTAACAGGTTTGCTCTAACTTTTGCTTGAAACCGCACACCCTTGTGGTTTTCGGCCCAACAAGCTTCTCTCAGGGTTAGTAACGTTTGAGTTGATCCAGGTTTACCAAAGTGGAGAATTCGTTGCCGTCGAGGTCTATGAGTTGAGCCGCTCCCCCAGAAAGAATAGTCTTGATAATGCAAGGCCCTGAACGTTTTGGACGGAACTTGCCGTGGGGGTCGAACACAGGCGCCCGAATCTCCTTTGTAACCATGTCTCCTTCAACCAAGTCCTTAGACTTCACCTTCTTGTTGAACGCGCGTGCGATCCTTCGCTGATACCCCTGAACATGGTATAAGGCACGAAGTCTCCTCTCATCAAAGAGCATGAGTTCCACAAACCTCCTGCTAAGCCATTCAGATTCTGTGAGCCCACATTCCGCCATGATCCTCAATGACGGCACTTCAAGTTCGATGGGGAGGACCGCCTCCATTCCGTAAACTAAATAATAGGGTGTTTCTCCTGTTGATGTTCGAATTGATGTCCGATACCCCCACATTGCTAGAGGTAGCTGCTCATGCCAGTCCCGGGCTGACTTAGCGGACTTTTTGATAATCATCTCAATATTCTTATTTGCCGCTTTGACAGCTCCATTCGTTTGAGGGCGATAAACAGTCGAGTGATGGATCTGGATTTTGAACTCTTCAAACAGTTCCAAAACCCTGCCTTTGAAGTGAGTCCCATTATCTGACACAAACGCTTGAGGTACACCATATTGATAAATGATGTTCTTCTTGATAAAATGAGCAACCTGAACTGCAGTTAGAGTTTTGTAGGATTCAGCCTCCACCCACTTGATAAAGTAATCTATTGCCACCAAAATGAACCTGTGACCATTCGAAGCAGACGGTCTGATCATGCCAATGACATCAATGCCCCACACAGAGAAAGGCCAAGGAGAAGTCATACCAAAGAGGTTAGAAGGGGGAACATGCATTAGGTTGGCATGGATTTGACACCTATGACAACGCCGCACATAATCCACACACTGAGACTCCATCGTAGACCAAAAGTAACCCTGCCGTAGGATTTTCCTAGCAAGCATGACACCACTCATATGAGGACCACAGACTCCTTCGTGAACCTCTTCCATAATCCTCGCGGCTTCAGAGCTCTTGACACAGAGTTTGTGCATCCCAAAATGGGATCGCTTGTATAACTTTCCCCAATAAAGAATGTACTCGGTGGCTATCCTTCGTAGCGTAAGTTGATCCTTCTTAGAAGCTTCAGCCGGATACTCCCCATTTTCAACAAAATTCCATATGTCATGGTACCATGGTAGGTGTCATGGGGCTATTTTTCGCCTAAAAATCTGCCCGTGATGGCACCAAGTTTGCCAACAACTTGGTCTCAGCCAACTAGTGTTTACTCACACACCCGATATGTTTGAACGTCTAGAAACACACTCAAGAGTTACGGGAACCGTCCCAACCTTTATTAAGCACCAACTTACAAAGGAATACACTCAAGAACCTAGACAGAACAACCCACTGCCTTAGGCTACGAAAATGCTTGCCTAAATAGGCTTACAATCATAAAAACGTGGCCACTAAGTACATGAGATCATGGGGCCAACCCATGATCTTGCAGTTGACACCCCCAACTGCCCTAGGGCTGTGCTGGCACTGCCAGAATCTGCCAGCACACTGAAACATGAAACTGCCTGGAAATAACTGCCGATAACTGCCCGTTTCTACCTTGGACACCTATCCCATGCTGCCAGCAACACATGCAGCCCGTTTCTGCCTTGGACACCTGTCCCATGCTCCCAGCAACATGTGCAGAATGCTGTTAACCGTCAATAACCGTTTTGTCTGAGCCAACTCAAGTCTGCCTCCGTTTTGCCTGAGCCAACTCAAGGCTACCTGGCCAATTTCGTGATTCAACCCCAGCTCCCAATACTTAGCCGTTTTTCTCGATTGCCTTGTCCCACAAGCCTGCTTCCCGTTTAGCATCCCTGCCTCGATATCATTGGGCCGTCATGTGCATCACGACTACCACTTGCCTTGGGGACCAGTGCCGACACCAACCGACATCGTTGGGTCACCTTGTAAAAACATGCCTCCCTCATGCCTTTGTTTCCACCGGTTGGCTAGGGTGCAAGGTGCCACCGCTAGCCAAGCTTAGCAAGCCTTGGAAATCAAGGTGCTAACAAACCACCCCCACCAGAGGAAGCCGACGTCCTCGTCGATAAGGCCTGTAAGTACTCCTGCACTTGCTTCTCAGACTGCCACAAAGTCCCATCCGTTTCCCATGTAGCCTCCGAGTCTTGCCTATTTTCCCACTTCGCCAAACAGGAGGTTCTCCCATTTGCCTTGCTCTGCCCTTTCGCCTTATCATCCAGAATCCTGTGCATCTGAATTGCGAGAAAAGCCCGTTGAGCTTGTTTTCTTCCAGTAACTACCAAGTCTGGAAAATTTTGCATTTGAATTGTCGATAGCCAGCCACCGTTCCTTCCCTTCCTCGCTTTCCTTTCTCTGCCTTGGAACAACGCGGTATAAAGCAGGGCCGTTTCTCATCAGCAATCAAAATCCCATCGAGATGTGGCATCACAGCCACTTTTGCAGCCACAAAGAACTCATTACCCAGTATAAGTTCAAAGTCATCAAACGGATACACCATCAAATCCACTTGCCCGTTCCAGTCCCCGATCCTCAAAGTGACATTGCCCGTCATTCCATGCCCCACATGTGCATTGGAATTTACTGTCTTGATCCGACTGAAACTTTCAACGACTTTTAAATCAAGCGATTGCACCACCCGTTCTGAAACAAAGTTGTGTGTGGCCCCCGTGTCCACCATGGCCAACACTTCCATTCCACAAAGCAACACTTTGACAAACATCAAACCCGATCTCTGCGAGGTTACTGCCTTGTCTGCATGAATCACGTTGAGCAATTGCATAGGGTTAACTCGGACATGCACTTCCGAGTCTGAATCACCATCTTTCCCTTCATCCACGCAAATAGCATTCAGCTTTTCATGCTTTGGGCAATCTTTTGCCCGATGAGGCCCATCGCAAATGAAACAACCTTTGCTGAAATTCCCTTTGCCTTGCCGTTTGTCCTCTGCAACCGATTCCGATTTTTGACCCTTGTCTTTCTGACTCTTATCCCATTTCTTTGAACCAGATTTTGACGTGCTAGATTCAAAAGAATTAGATTCACCCGTCAGTTTGAAATCTGCCAACCCGTTGGCAGCAGCAACAGCCGATGGCAAGTCCTTGATTCCAAGCCTTTGTAGTTCCAACTGTGCCCAATTCTGCAAACCCGACATAAAATTGAAAACCTTGTCCTCCTCTGACATGTTCTTGATATCCAGCATCAAAAAACTGAATTCCTTCACATAATCTTGCACTGAACCCGTGTGCTTCAATTGTTTCAGCGACTCCCTTGCAAGCCACGAAGAATTGCAAGGCAGGAATTGATCCTTCAATTCCTTCTTCAGCGTATCCCACTGCTCAATCTTTGGACGCCCGCTGTCCTCACATCGAGTTCTCCACCAGAGTTTCACATCGCCCATGAGAAACATCGTGGTGATTGTCACACGATCTGCCTCTGGAACACGAGCAGCAGAAAAGTACTGCTCCATATCCCACAGAAAGTTTTCCAACTCCTTGGCATTTCGGGCACCACCGAAAGCCTTCGGTTCAGGGACCTTTACACGAGTCTCGAATCCGTTTGAGCAACCCAAGAAGGTGTTAGGACCGTGAGGGATACCATGCACACAAACAACGTAGTGATTTCAGAGAAAAACTCCCTTTGATTATATATTCACACAATATACAATAAAGATGAAAAAACTCTTCGAGAACCACACGCCGGTTCCTCTCCGGGAGGCCACAACCTGGCCCGCCACGCTCGCCTCACCCTCTCCCTCACATTATGTCACACATAAATCTCAAATACGCCTCGGTATTTATAGAGTATCAAGCCTTGACCTCCAAGGCTTCCTACTGCCTTATAATTCCTTTTCCTACTCGGATTAGGAAATACACCAAGAAGGAAACTCTTCCATAGTAATACCGCCAAGTATGGAACTCCTCCAACTTGCCATAGGATTTGATTCTCTAACCAAAACCAAATATAATATAACTACACACGAATAATTACCAAGCACCCCCTCGATAAATTATCACACGTGGGTGAAACCCAACAATCACCCCCTCGCCCATGTGGGATGATTTTGCACCCCCTCACCTAGGTGCACCGGAGTGCTCGCATCCTTACCAAGATGCAATCCGTGACTTCATCTCTCCTTCTCATGCGGCCACATACCATAGAGAGAATTCAATCACAAAATCCACAAAGGAAGAGATCTCAGCGATGCATTGTCTGGTCTCCATCTCAATCCCTCTGTCCGGAGCTTCCGTGAACATCTCCCAAACAACCAGTTGCCCGCTGTCTGCAGATTATTCCATACACAATTTGATTCGGTAACCGACACTCCTGTACATCTCAGGTCATGACTCCTAGTACTCCATTGCCCTTCTTGTGTCTCCGCAACTGTTGCTTCACCTGTTCACTGTCACCAAAAAATCATACTGCTTGTCTAGTACCAAACATTAGCTCCATCTGTCTGTACTCTCCACAAGTATGTATCAGTTGCCCATCATCATCCTCATGTAGCCCAAATCACAACTGCAACTCCTGATGATAGGTCTTCAAACCCGATTGAACCAGACTGCCTCTGATCACTGTTAATCATCTCCGCAAACCTTCGCTCTAGTAAGTGCCTGTGTCACTACCAACCCGAGTGTATCCTTGCTCACTAGTTTCGCGCATGTTTGCACTGATCAACCTCTGATCCTTGCAAGTTTGCTCTGTCCATCGTCCTTTCCGCCACTTCCAATCGCCTGTGCAACCTCCTCGGGTGACAAAAAAGAAGTTCGTGAGCACCTTTTATTTTTTTATTTTTTCAGAAATCGAACCCGTGGTTTTTCTGGTGACCCTCTTCTTCAACCCTGCTCTGATACCAATTGTTAGGACCGTGAGGGATACCATGCACACAAACAACGTAGTGATTTCAGAGAAAAACTCCCTTTGATTATATATTCACACAATATACAATAAAGATGAAAAAACTCTTCGAGAACCACACGCCGGTTCCTCTCCGGGAGGCCACAACCTGGCCCGCCACGCTCGCCTCACCCTCTCCCTCACATTATGTCACACATAAATCTCAAATACGCCTCGGTATTTATAGAGTATCAAGCCTTGACCTCCAAGGCTTCCTACTGCCTTATAATTCCTTTTCCTACTCGGATTAGGAAATACACCAAGAAGGAAACTCTTCCATAGTAATACCGCCAAGTATGGAACTCCTCCAACTTGCCATAGGATTTGATTCTCTAACCAAAACCAAATATAATATAACTACACACGAATAATTACCAAGCACCCCCTCGATAAATTATCACACGTGGGTGAAACCCAACAGAAGGCCCTCTTCACAACCAGCAATTCTGACTCCAAGTTATAAACCCGCTCCTTCATGACATCTGAGAGTTTGTTCAAATCCGTCAGCATCTCTGTAAACTTGGTTTCGGTTTGATCGACGTGTGTTTCATGAGCCTTTTTCTGTGACTCGACCGAAGCCAATACGACATCCAGGCGTTCAACCAAGGTAACGCCCTCATCAGAATCATCATCACCAACGAGCTTTTCCTACTGTGTAACTCTGACCCGTACCGCCTCGAGTGCAGCATTTACAGCCATACCTTCAACCCGAAGTTCTGCAACTTTTGCTCGCAACCTGAGTTGCTTTGATACCAACTGTCACGGGGCTATTTTTCACCTAAAAATCTGCCCGTGATGGCACCAAGTTTGCCAACAACTTGGTCTCAGCCAACCAGTGTTTACTCACACACCCGATATGTTTGAACGTCTAGAAACACACTCAAGAGTTACGGGAACCGTCCTAACCTTTATTAAGCACCAACTAACAAAGGAATACACTCAAGAACCTAGACAAAATAACCCCCTGCCTTAGGCTACAAAAATGCTTGCCTAAATAGGCTTACAATCATAAAAATGTGGCCACTAAGTACATGAGATCATGGGGCCAACCCATGATCTTGCAGTTGACACCCCCAACTGCCCTAGGGCTGTGCTGGCACTGCCAGAATTTGCTAGCACACTGAAACATGAAACTGCCTGGAAATAACTGCCGATAATTGCCCGTTTTTGCCTTGGACACCTGTCCCATGCTGCCAGCAACACATGCAGCCCGTTTCTGCCTTGGACACCTGTCCTATGCTCCCGGCAACATGTGCAGAATGCTGTTAACCGTCAATAACCGTTTTGCCTGAGCCAACTCAAGTCTGCCTCCGTTTTGCCCAAGCCAACTCAAGGCTGCCTGACCAATTTCGTGATTCAACCCCAGCTCCCAATACTTAGCCGTTTTTTCTCGATTGCCTTGTCCCACAAGCCTGCTTCCCGTTTAGCATCCCTGCCTCGATATCATCGGGCCGTCATGTGCATCATGATTGCTACTTGCCTTAGGGACCAGTGCCGACATCAACCGACACCGTTGGGTCACCTTGTAAAAACATGCCTCCCTCATGCCTTTGTTTCCACCGGTTGGCTAGGGTGCAAAGTGCCACCGCTAGCCAAGCTTAGCAAGCCTTGGAAATCAAGGTGCTAACAATAGGCCATCATCTACATCATCGATGGCGTTGACATACTCATAGGCAGGGCAGTCCCGCTGTTCGATCAAAATAGGGCAGAGTTTGACACCTAAAGGAAGTTCAACCATGGAAGCCAAAGTCGCGAAGGCATCAGCAAATTGATTCTTCAAGCGGGGGATATGAGTAAAGGTAACCTTATTGAAACGAGGAATAGGATCTTCCAAGTCCTGATGATAAAGTTTCAACTTCTCTTCGCGAACCTTTCAGTCCCCGTTGGCTTGAGACACAACAAGATTAGAATCACCAATGACCTCAAGTTTGTCCACACCGAGGGTAATGGCGGCCTCCATACCAACAATACAGGCTTCATACTCAGCTTGGTTGTTCGTGACATCGAAATTGAGTTTGAACGAAAGGGGAATATGAGATCCGTCTGGCGTAATCAACAGTACTCCGATTCCATACCCCTTCTGGTTGGCTGCTCCATTAAAGTAGAGTGTCCACATGTCTTTGACAACTGTTAGCACTTCCTCATCTGGGAATGCGAAATTTGAGTCCTCTGGTCCATCAACAGGGTGATCGGCCAAAAATTCCGCGACTGCTCGTCCCTTGACGGACTTCCTCGTAACATACTCAAGATCGAACTCTGCCAATAAGAGCAACCAACGTGCTAACTTACCAGTAAGTGCCGGCTTCTCAAATAGATACTTGAGAGGATCCATTCGAGAAATCAATTTCACTAGATAAGCCAGCATGTAGTGTCTCAACTTCTTAGAAGCCCAAACAAGAGCCCAACATGTCTTCTCTAGGGTTGTGTGGCGCTCTTCACATCCAACCATCTTCTTACTTAAGTAATAAATGGCCTTTTCGACACCTTTATCTCCTTCTTGAGCTAGTAAACACCCCATAGACGAAGGATTTACAAACAAATAAAGTATCAAAGGCTTCCTGGGAATCGGCGGCATGAGGACCGAAGGATTCTGCAAGTAATTCTGAATGGAAGTGAAAGCCGTTTGACACTTGTCTGTCCATACAAATGGAGTGTTCTTCTTCAGAAGATGAAACATTGGCTCGCAAGTCAAAGTTAACTTGGCGATGAATATGTTGATGAACTGAACCTTCCCCAAAAAGCTCCGCACTCTCTGATGTGAAATTTTAATGTACTCGCAAGCGCACGAATCGTATTGTAATATAGTATGGCGAGAGCGAGGTCGAACCCACAGGAACTTTGTGATTTTTAATCAAAGGAGAAAATACTAGGGTTTCGGGATCCACACCCATTAACTAGTATCATTATATATTCACGATTATTGACTTTACCCAAAATTTCTTCATGATAATCTGAAAGCTAATTCTGTTACCATGGAAAATATCATCATGAAAATTCATCAAAAAGTCTAATATTTGTTCCTCTCCGCTCGTAAGTATAAAACCAAATCATTAATTGTATCCGCTTTTAACAAATCACAATAAATATCCAGTTTTATAGTTAATGATGAACAAAACAGCATCCAATGTTAAAGACAATTCCAAATCTTGAGAAAAACATGATTGAACTCATATCCAAAATTTATCCCTAACAGTTGATTTGGAGTAAGAGCAATTTAATCATAATCGAAATCAAATATTTGGATAAAATCAAATCTCATAAATATATAAATAATAATCGTTAATGGGGCTTCATCCTCAACCCTAGTTGAAGAGTTTAGCCGCTCATGGAGTCAAAACACATACTCAAATCATAAAAGAACTCCATAAAAGCTTACAAAATTAAAGTAGTTATTTTTTTCTGTAGGGGGATGAAAACAATTGACGCTTCGGATCAACTGGATTGCAACGGCTTATTCGTGCCTCTTCACCGGAACCCTAGCTCGACGTCTGAACCCTAATCTGCAAAATAGACAGGGGGTGAGTGCACCTTTGCCTCTCGTGGCAAAGGCCCTCCGATGCCTTTGTTAGTATCACGTACTAGCAATTAAACCCTAATTATCAGTAGGAAAGCAATAATAATGCAACGTATTGCGTACCTTTCACCTCTAGGTTTTCCTCATATTTATAGATTTATGGATGCTTGCTGTCCAAGCATCCTTATTGCCATAGGATTCCTAACTCGTGTAGGAAACCCAGGATATCAAGGAGTCTCGTTTCCTTTATCAGTTTATGGAAAAGAGTCCTTTTAGGATTCTTTTCCATTAAGAGCCGAACATCCCATACTTGTTGGGTATCTTTCTCAGATCCTATATTCTTGGGATCTTTATCCCTATATGGGACATGACTATTCTGGAATCTTCCAGAGCATTCCCTCTGCTCCTACTCTCGATTGGAGCTCCATCTTTGTTCGGCCGTCTCATGGCCGAACAGACGGCTTGGACCAATTACCTCACATGTAACCGGTCCTTGAACCCGTACTGTCCTGTCTATATTCAAACTATGGTCCCACGTACCATTTATTCGGATATCGATTGCATTGCTTTCAACCCGTGATTACTCGTATCACATGCTAGGTTCTTTACATCATCTGTTCGGCTGTATCATAACCGAACAGTCTATTTATAGCCATGACTTCTCATAACACTGGTCCATATCGCTGTTCACCGAACTGCTCGGCGATAAGTCCAGTCGTATTTACCACGTGTTCCTAAACATCACGTGTTCGGTAACTAAATGTATCTGCTCGGGAATACCTCCCTACAATTGCTCCCCAGCTTCATGTATTTACCACTGTTCGGGGGTAATATATGACGCTTAGAAACAGAATTCTATCTAGACCAAACTCTTTGATCCCGTGCAGTCATAATTTCAATACTTCATTGATGCCTTTTGGCGCCTATGTCATTATATCATTTCGGGGTAAAACGACTCCACGTGGCACGTTTTCGTATGCCTAGCATTAACTTCGAACTGACGTTCTATGAAACGGCGTCAGAACGGTTTCTGCTTTCCGTTACTTTTTCCTGTAACGGTGTGAGAGGAGACGTTTCGTCTCCGTCTCTCACCCTTTAACCCCTGAAAGGGCTCTCTTTGGGTTTTTACTAAAGACTTACACGCACTCCTTCTCTCTCTAGAAACCAGGCGAAAGCATCCCGCTATCCGCCATTGCCGCCACCTGCAAATTCAATTGCATTCAAGGGAATCGTCACATTATTCTTGTAAGATTCTCGTTCTTACTCCATTTCGTCTTCTTAGGCTTCCCTCTGAGATCTCACTCTCAGATTCGTGGGTCGTTTTTCTAGGGTTTCAATTACACCTTTTTTCAGTCTTTCTTCTTTCCTGAGTATACCCATGGCTGACGATGGTGAGAATCCTTTGAGACCCAGTAAATTTAGGAAATTATGTGAGACCCCTACTGCCATGGCGGCATTTAGGAGGGAATATAACGTTCCAGAGAACGTTGGTCTCGAACTCGCCCCCCTGGGCGCAGATAGAGACGGAGGTTCCTGGGATCGAATGTGTATCCCCATTGTTGCCATCGTCGAAGGTGGAGTTCGATTTCCTCTTCACCCACTACTCCGTCAGATCCTAAACTGGTATCGTCTCACCCCCATGCAAGTATCAACAAACGTCTTTAGGCTGATAATGGGTGTAATAGCTTTGAATAGGATTCTGGGGACCCCGTTAGGAATTTGGGATATTCAGTGGTGGTACAGTATTGTACTAAACCCTGACTATAATACCTACTATTTCAAAGTTAGAAGGGCAGAAAAGCGCTTCGTGCTCAATCTGCCAGATTTTGCTCGTGACCACGAGATCGACTTCCTCTATGTGACTGGAGCATTCGAGCCCTTAGGGGAAGATGGCCAAGTGATAGGGCTCCATTGCCCCCACATATGGGGTTATCCACGTATGCTCTTGCTTTTTATCTTTTGCAATTTCTTCATTTACTGCTTTCTCGTAGCTTTCTCATGAACTAAATTGGTTTGTCAATTTGAAACTTGCAGCTGAAAACGTTAACAAACGTCCTAGACGTGAGCCGAGCTACATCCGAGCAGGGGACATTAACAGGATACTAAAGTATACAGGAGAACCAGGAACCCGAACAGCTGGTCGGGGTCGAGACGCTGATATACTGCTGGGATACGATCCTTCGTACAGAGGGGTCATTGATAGAAGACTTGCTCATCCCAGTACCAGTGCCGCATCCACCTCAACTGCCCCTCAAGAACGTATCTCAAGACTTCAAACTGGGGTTACTGTTGCTGGCCTACCTGGTGAAGTTCCCATTTCAGAAGGCGTGCCACTTCCTCGTTTGAGACTCAGAAGATCTTCTCGTGGATCAGTCTCTAATCAACAACAATCCGAGCAGCTGATTGCAAATCGTGATACCAGCCAGTCTTCTTCTTCTGGTTATTCTCGATCCCCTTGTAACCCAGGTACAATGACCCGTCAACCTCTTAATCTCAGCTCCTTACTTACTGTGTCCGCACGAGGACGAGGTGCTACCAACAGGGTAGCATCATCTGGCGCTCCGCCCCCACAACCTCGTCGCAATAGGGGGGGATCAGCAAGATCATCATCTTCTCCTTGGGGGGAGGAGGGTTCCCTTGATGCTGCTAACGCACATCGGGACAAACGGCCGAGGTCTGATGACCCAGCTGATTCTGTCCCACAGGCTGATACAGAAACCCATCTCCCCGTGTCACCAACTGCTCAAGTACTCCCCCAGACATGGACTCCTTCTTTTACTAGGGGAGACCGTCTTGTCCATGTTGGGGATAGTGCTAGTTCATCTGAGACTGCTCTAGCCTTGGCCCAAGGGTTAATGCTCCCTGTTGATTTGCAAAAGGAGTCTCTGTCGTCTCCTGATCGGCTGGTGTCTACTGGTCTTGTTAATGGAATTAAGGTAATGTGACTCAATCTTTTCATGTATATTTCGTATACCATATATCATATACTGCTACACTTGTCACTCACCACTCGCTGTTTTTGCCAGTTTATTCAAAAAATGGTAACCATGGGGCAAAAGTACCAAGAAGCTGAGGCCGAACAAATCAGGTTGCTAAATGACAACACTCGACTTCTTCGGACAGTTGCTCGGCTTGAAAGAGAAAGAGACAAAGCCAAGGCAGATTTTAATGGTGCTAAAGGCAAGCTGCAAGTTGCCGAAGAGAGCCTAAACCAGGCTTTATCTGAAATTGACAGCACCAAGAAGGCTTCATATGAAGATGGCTACCAGAAGGGTTATGATGCCACAACCGCCAGTTACGTGGAACAGATGCCAGCTTTACAGGACCAGGTCTGGATTGCCAGCTGGGAAACCTGTCTGACAAAACTAGGGGTTGCTGAGGATTCACCCTTCTGGGTTGAGAACGAGCTGCCTAGCACCCGTGTTCAGAACATCGAGGACATTCCAGAGCCAACAGAACATCCAGAGGAAGACTTTGAACAGCAAATTGAAGAATTTGCTAATGCTGAGGAAGATATCCCCACGGATGTGGTCCCTACTGAAGCTCCTGCTCGGGATGTACCTGTTGAGCCCATTAACCTGGAAGAAAATGCAGTCGAAGATGGTGCTGATACTGACATCAACACTAACACTCCTGAGGTCCAGAGTGTGGACTAAGCTGGTAAGTATATAAGCTGTTGCTGGTCCTGCGTTGACCATAAGCATAGTTTGGCCCTGCGAGGCATCAGTATAACCAAAATACTTTGTTTAACACAGGTATTCGGCCCTTCGTGGCATAACTTTATGTTTTGCTCGGCGTCCATGTCTGCTGCATCTGTTCGTATGCAATTTTCAATCTAAGTAGTTCGTACTGTTTAAGCATCATTTGATTGCATAAGTATTTCGTACTTTTAGCAAATCTTTCACACAAGATTTGCTGTTCTGAATTCTAAGTTTCACGTACGAAAAAGCGTTCCACCTTGAATGGTTTTTAAGGCATATAAGTGTGCTCTCACTTAATCACACAAGTGTTTCATACTTGTGTTTAAGTGTCACGTACTCAACCGTTTGGAAATCACACAAGTGTTTCATACTTGTGTTTAAGTATCACGTACTTAATGTTTTTAAGTTTCTCGTACTTGAACATAAAGGTTTTCCTCAAGTTTCACATACTTAGGAACATCAGTTTCACGTACTTAAACTAAATGTGGCTTACATATAAGTCAAGCCAATATAGTTTCTCAAGTATCACGTACTTAAAATACCATATAAGTATCTCGTACTTTGAACGTCCATACAAGTAGTTCGTACTTGTACTTTTTTAAAAGAAAACATACAAGTGTTTTCATACTTGTGTTCAAATGTATACCCAAGTTTCACATACTTGAAATTCTATACAAGTGTTTCGTACTTGTATTCGTTAAGTGTCACGTACTTAAAAATGTATAATGCTTTTAAGTTTCACATACTCAAAAGGTATACCCTGCTCCCCAATACGAATAAGGAGAACCAAACTCGTAGTTCGTATTTAAATACCACAACAGTTATTCGAAAGAAGTGATTGTATTCATAATCTGTAAAACGCAAGAGGGCGTTACTCGTACCCTTTGCAAAAACAATCAAAACTAGAACAAAGGAATTATATTCGTAATTCCCACACAATCACGTAGTGTAAATCCAAAACAGAATTTAATACTTCTAAACAAAGAACTTTCGTAAATTATGAACATTCCAAGGCCTCGGAATTGGATCACCATCCAGATCTGCCAGTCTATAGGCTCCGATGCCCACAATCTCAGTTACTCTATACGGGCCTTCCCAGTTGGCCCCCAGCTTGCCTTCATTTGCCACCTTGGTGTTGCCGAGCACTTTTCGTAGCACAAGGTCCCCAACACCAAATTCTCTAGGATGAACATGTTTGTTGTAGCTTTTCATCAGCTGTTCTTGGTAAGAAGCAAGATGTACCAAGGCCTTTTCTCGCTTCTCCTCGGCAAGATCAAGCTCGATTTCAAGGGCCCTGTCATTGCCTCCACTTTCAACCAAAGCTGTCCTGTTGGTCGGCAGACCCACTTCCAGAGGTATGACAGCCTCTGTTCCAAATGCCAACGAATAGGGGGTCTCTCCCGTAGACCTCCTAGGCGTTGTTCGGTGAGCCCACAAAACTAATGGTAACTCATCAGGCCATTTTCCCTTTGCTTTGTCCAGCCTCTTCTTTATCCCATCTAAGATAGTTTTATTGGATGCCTCTGCTTGCCCATTACTTTGAGGGTAGGCCGGAGTGGAGTAATAATTTCGTATTCCATACTGGGCACAAAAAGCCTTGAATTTCTTCTGAAATTGGGATCCATTGTCTGTAATCAATGAATAAGGGACCCCAAAGCGGGTGATGATGTTTTTCCACACGAACCTTTCTATCATAGGCTCGGTGATTTTGGCCAGTGGTTCTGCCTCAATCCACTTTGTAAAATAGTCAGTTGCAACAAGCAGGAATTTTCGATTCCCAGTTGCTTTGTGCAATGGACCCACGATATCCATCCCCCATTGAGCAAAAGGCCAGGGACTTGTTAATGGCACCAGATCTTCGGCGGGTGTTTGAATCATTGGTGAGAACTTTTGACATTTCTCACAAATCTTTACATACACCTTTGCATCTTCTTGCATGTGTGGCCACCAGTAGCCTTGAGTAATTGCTCGGTGGGCAATAGATCTGCCTCCAGCATGGCTCCCACATGTCCCCTCGTGGATTTCATGAAGGAACTTCTGTACCATCTCAGGATGTACACATAGCAAATAGGGACCCGTAAAGGATTTCCTATACAACTTACCCTCTGGGGACAGCCAAAACCTAGCAGATTTGATTCTTATCTTGTGGGCCTCCTTTTTATCAGAAGGGAGTATCTCGTCTCGTAAGAACTCCATTATTGGGTCCATCCAACTTGGTCCTTGGTTCACGTCCAAGACCAAGTCTACACTCCTCCCAATGCTCGGCTCATTGAGGTATTCTACTGCCACCCTTCTTTTAAACTCTGTTGGTACTGCTGCAGCCAACCAAGCTAAAGAATCTGCATGAGCATTCTGTCCAGAACTTATTTGCTCAATATATACCCTCTCGAAGGTATCAAGCAAGTCTTTTGCTGCCTGCACGTAGGCTACCATCTTTTCATTCCGAGTCTCGTACTCTCCGGACAGTTGATTCACAACAAGCTGGGAATCACAATACACCCTGACCCGTTCTGCTTTAAGGGTCTTCGCACTTCTTAACCCAGCCAAGAGTGCTTCATATTCAGCCACATTATTCGATGCACTGAATCCAAGCCGAACAGAGAGTTCAATGAGAACTCCTTGAGGAGGAAAGAGGACAACTCCAATTCCAGAACCAGTATTGCACGCTGATCCATCAACGAATAACTTCCATTCTTTGGGATCCTGTTCGGCTACGGGTTGATCCTTCAAGGATGATGTCTTAGCTGCCTGTTCCTTTCTCGTAGGAGGCAAAGGAGCAACAGTGGGGGAAAACTCTGCCACAAAATCAGCCAACACTTGGCCTTTAATTGCTGTGCGTGGCTGATACTCGAGATCATACTGACTTAACTCTACGGACCATGTCGAGATCCGTCCTGAGAAATCCGCCTTTCGAAGCAGTGATTTTAATGGATACTCAGTATAAACCACAACCTTATGGCTTTGGAAGTAGTGTGGCAATTTCCTGGTTGCTGTCCTAAGTGCCAGGACAAGTTTTTCTAAAGGCAGATATCTCGTCTCTGCACTCAACAACGTCTTGCTAACATAATAGATGGGGATTTGTTCGATCCCCAAGTCCCTCAACAAGACTGCACTTACTGCATGCTCGGAAACAGCTAAGTACAGAATTAAAGACTCACCAGGCTGTGGAGTTGACAACAGTGGGGGCTCGGCCAGGTACTTCTTCAGGTCCTGGAAAGCTTGTTCACATTCTGCTCCCCATTCAAATCCCTCCCTTTTTTTCAATAACTGAAAAAAGGGTCTGCATTTGTCGCTTGACCTGCTGATGAATCTGTTAAGTGCTGCTGCCATCCCAGTCAGCCTTTGGACTTCCTTGGTAGTTTTGGGACTCTGTAATCTTTGTAAGGCATCAATCTGATCGGGATTTGCCTTTATCCCTCTCAAAGTTACCAAATGACCCAGGAATTTTCCTGAACCAACTCCAAACGCACACTTCGAGGCGTTGAGTTTCAGCTTATACTTCCTCAGGATTTCGAACACTTCCCTTAGATCAGAAATATGCCCTCCCTTTTCTCGACTCTTTACCACCATATCATCTATGTAAACTTCCAAAGTCTTCCCGATGAGCTTCTTGAACATAATGGTTGCAAGTCTTTGGTATGTAGCCCCAGCATTCCTTAGTCCAAAGGGCATAACACTGTAACAGTATAACCCTCGTGGTGTGATGAACGAAGTCTTCTCTTGATCAGGTTCAAACATAGCAATCTGATGATATCCTCGATATGCATCGAGAAAACTCATTCGCTCATAACCAGAGGTTGCATCAACCAATTGGTCAATCCTAGGCAAAGGAAAACTGTCCTTAGGACATGCTTTATTTAGGTCTGTGAAGTCCACACAGACACGCCACTTCCCATTCTTCTTCTTTACCACAACAGTGTTGGATTACCATTCTGGGTAATAGACCTCACGTATTGCCTTGGCCTCCAATAAACGATCGACCTCTTCGATCACAGCATTTACATGCTGTACGGCTGCCCTTCGTTTCTTCTGAATGATCGGTTTATGCAGAGGATCAATGTTTAAATGGTGACAGATCACATCTGCATCCACCCCAGGCATTTCCTCAGGTACCCATGCAAAAACATCAATATATTCTTTCAGAAATCGTATCGACTCAGCCTTTTCGTTTGCTGGTAATGATTCCCCAATCAAAAAATATCTTTCAGGATCAGTCTCGTTGATCTGAATCTTCTCCAGGCCCTCAAGCACTTTTTCAGCCGGGCTTCTCCCAACATCCTCGATAGTTGGTTGATCTGGTACTTCTAGTGTGTGAACATGGTGGACCTTTGGGGCTGTTTTGATGATGGAAATCAAGCATTGCTGTGCCACCTTCTGGTTTCCTTTAAGGACTTCAATCCCATTTGATCCTGGGAACTTCACCATCTGGTGATAAGTCGAGGAAACTGCTCTCATTTTGTGCAACCAAGTCCTTCCTATAATCGCGTTATAGGAAGATGGGACATCGACCACCAAAAAATCTGTTCTCAGCACTACTGATCCGGCCCGAACAGGTAACGTTACCTTTCCGAGGGGCCAGACTGCTCCTGCACCGAACCCAATAAGAGGCGTTGTAGACTGTTCTAAGTCTGATTGGGCCAGGCCCAGCTTCTTGAATGCATCATAGTACAACACCTCTGTACAGCTCCCCGAGTCCACTAGAATTCTTTCGATGTCGTACTCCCCAACTCGGAGGGTTACGACCAATGCATCATTGTGGGGTATTTGGACCTCCGCCAAATCATCGTCACTGAATGCCATGCTCTCGTTGCATGCATTAGTCTCTCGCCCTCTCTTTTTTCCCAACCGCATCACGTGCTGATCATGCTTGACCTGTCTTTGCAACAGCCTCACCTCACTCCTCGTATAAGGTGCAGCCAGCCCATGTATCATATGGATCACGCCTTTAGGGTGTTGCTCGTAACCCAGTTCCATGGCCTTCCCTTTCTCTTTAGGGTCCTCCTGGATAAACTCCTTGAGATAGCCCCGAGAGACCAAATCATCAAGGTGCCTCTTGTATACCTCACAATCCTCGGTCATATGGCCCCAATCCTTGTGATAACTGCAGTGCTGATTCGTAGCACGTTTTGCATCTTTGTCTCCACCTAGACTTGTGGGCCATTTAAAATATGGCTGATTCTTTATTCGATAAAGAATCCTGTATATTGGCTCTTTCCAAACCGTAGTGATAGAAAAGAAGGACTTGGGGTCAGGAGCTTGCTTGTCTTTGTATGCCTCCTTCTTAGCCTGCCCGTACTCCCTTCTGTCTTTGTAAGACTTGGGTTCTGGCTTATCCACCTTTTTGGCAGGTGCCTTCTGCTGTTCGGCAACCGTCCTGCCATCCTCACGGAGTATGTCATCCTCCATTCTGGCGTGTTGCTCTATCCGTTCCATCAATTTAGCCAAAGTGGCTACTGGATGTTTATTCAATGAACGGCGTAGCTCCCCCCGAACAGGCAAACCAGTTTTGAACGTAGCAATTGCATACTCTTCACTGCAACTTTCAATCTCGTTGAAAGTTTCCCAGTACTTCTTTGCATAATCCCTGATCTGCTCGTTCTCCTCCTGCTTCATGGTGGAAAGACTCTCAAAAGTCTTTGGGGCCTTTCTGCTCGTTAAGAACCGAGCAGTGAATTCCTCTGCCAACTGCCTCCATCCTCGTATGGATCGTGGGGCCAACTTATGAAACCAGGATAAAGCCACCTTGCCAAGACTGGAGGGAAACATCTTGCACAAGATGGAATCATCCCCCTCATGCATAAACATGGCCTGTTGGTAATGCTGTATGTGAGCTACGGGATTCGTATTTGTCTCGTAAAGTACGAATGCACCGTGCTTCACTCTGCTCGGCAACCTTGCTTCTTGTAGCCTCTTTGTAAAGGGAGAGGCTGCAATATTACTCAGGGCCTTGCGTGCTGCTTCTCGTGCAGTCACTGTCCCATCCTCTTGCTCCTTTGACTTGTGGGCCGAAGTCTTGACCCAATCAGCATCAGGTCTTTCGTACCTGTCTCGATGATGCTTTCTCGTGTCTTCTTCCTCGGGGGTAGAACCCCGGTCTCTGCTCCTTCTTTTTCGTGACGAAGTCCTCCTCTCTGGTGTTCGGCTTCTACTTTTTCTTCCCCTTTTTCGTGGAGAAGCTTCATGACGCCCTATGACAGGACTTCTGCTCCTTATTCCTCGTGAAGGATCTTTTCTGTATTGTACCATAGCATACCTACTACCTCTAGAATTTCTTCGAGACAGGCCAGAATCCTCCGGATGATCCCTAATTCTTTCCAATTCTCTGATCTCATGCTCTCGTTTTTTAATCAGACGAGCATACTCCTCGACTTCTTGCCTCTTCCTATCAAGAACGTCGTCACTATGGTGCACACTCCTGGAGTGCGCGATCGATTCATCCCTGTGATGGGATTTAGTCCTTCTCGTGGATCTTGAAGCCGTCTCTCCATCTCCTCTATTTTTGGAGTTATGATGCACGGTAAGGGGGCGGTCCTTACTCGTGTTCCTCCTGTGCCCACCCTGGGGCTTTCTCGGAGCCCCAGGTGGGGATTTGTCCCTTCCCTCATCTAACACATCTTTTGGCTCATGCGGTGTTACTGGAGTTACTCCCACCATGGTCGTATTTCAAAGGGAATTCCTTCGTTTCCCACAGACGGCGCCAATTGTAGGGGGATGAAAACAATTGACGCTTCGGATCAACTGGATTGCAACGGCTTATTCGTGCCTCTTCACCGGAACCCTAGCTCGACGTCTGAACCCTAATCTGCAAAATAGACAGGGGGTGAGTGCACCTTTGCCTCTCGTGGCAAAGGCCCTCCGATGCCTTTGTTAGTATCACGTACTAGCAATTAAACCCTAATTATCAGTAGGAAAGCAATAATAATGCAACGTATTGCGTACCTTTCACCTCTAGGTTTTCCTCATATTTATAGATTTATGGATGCTTGCTGTCCAAGCATCCTTATTGCCATAGGATTCCTAACTCGTGTAGGAAACCCAGGATATCAAGGAGTCTCGTTTCCTTTATCAGTTTATGGAAAAGAGTCCTTTTAGGATTCTTTTCCATTAAGAGCCGAACATCCCATACTTGTTGGGTATCTTTCTCAGATCCTATATTCTTGGGATCTTTATCCCTATATGGGACATGACTATTCTGGAATCTTCCAGAGCATTCCCTCTGCTCCTACTCTCGATTGGAGCTCCATCTTTGTTCGGCCGTCTCATGGCCGAACAGACGGCTTAGACCAATTACCTCACATGTAACCGGTCCTTGAACCCGTACTGTCCTGTCTATATTCAAACTATGGTCCCACGTACCATTTATTCGGATATCGATTGCATTGCTTTCAACCCGTGATTACTCATATCACATGCTAGGTTCTTTACATCATCTGTTCGGCTGTATCATAACCGAACAGTCTATTTATAGCCATGACTTCTCATAACACTGGTCCATATCGCTGTTCACCGAACTGCTCGGCGATAAGTCCAGTCGTATTTACCACGTGTTCCTAAACATCACGTGTTCGGTAACTAAATGTATCTGCTCGGGAATACCTCCCTACATTTTCTTCCCTAGCCTTTTCCTCTGCCGCTGCTCCTGTACGTGTCGAGAAGTTGCTGCCTTGCAATCTTCAAAAGCCGAATTCTGTGAAAGCGTCCTGCTCTGTTTCGTCATGTTTTCTTTTTATAAGGCTAGCTGAGAGTTCCTTTAAAGGAAAACAAAACCTTTTCTGATTTTGCTTCCCTAAAATTGTGAACCACTATCCCAAATAAAGAATAATATGTTTCCTAATTGTATAATAATATTAGGTATATATGGTGGTGATCAAACACTAGTATTTGGTCCTGCCATACTCGTACAATCCGTCCAAACATGAGCTGCCTTTCATATTTCCTTCCAAAACCCGACTCAAAATCCTTTTTTTTTAAATCTCGGACAAAGCCTTTTTGTGCGACAAGTCCAAAATACCTACAAAACATGAATCAATAATAATAAGTCTTAAATAACTATTAAGTGCCGACTAAAAATGCAAGTATGAGATACTTTTTAATACTATATTTTGTGTTCATCAAATACCCCCAAACCTGCATTTTGCTAGTCCTCGAGCAAAAGAAATAAATAAAACAAAGAACAAGGAAAACACTAGATAATCCTTTTTCGGAGGAGTCCGATTGCATTTAGCGTATGCAACAAGCCTTTAAACCCCTAGGTTGCCCTAGTGGACGAGTTATAGTCTCGTGAGGGTTTGCCGTGAATATACCCACAAAATACTTAACAAGATGACACTCGATTAGAATTCCAAAACATAGTCTATGGCCTCTCAAAGTAACTAGCGTGAGAATAACACAATTTAGAGGCAAGATATTTCATCCATTAACAAAGTTAAACAAGTGAACATTTTGATCCGAATTTGCACAAAAACTGTTCCTCCCACATATATTTGGATAAAAAGAAATCACAAGGCATGCGTGTAAATGAAAAATCACACAAAGATGTTCATTAACCTCGAAAACAATACACGCACCTTCAATGCCTCAATACTCATCAAAATGCTTATATCAAATTATAGCCCTTCCCTTTATTCATACTTTTTTCTTTTTTTTTGCTATATATATTTTTTCTTTTGGTCGTGCAATGCCTTGGTCCCTTAAGCTTTCTAATTGACCCTTGTAACGAGTTTTAGGCCAGTGACACCCAAACCAAATGGCTTTAGGGCACTAGATGTAGAGAACACCCCAACGGACTTAATCACTCAAGTCAAAAAGGCTACGAACCCAAGCTAACCACACATGACAATCGCGGAACTCTCCACTGTTTGACGCGAACACTCACTGCTTACTGAGGCAAGAGGCCTGGTCACTAAGTGAAAAGCCCGAAAAAGCATACTTTTTATTCTCTCCTTTTTTTTTTTTACTTTTTGGGGAAAGGACATTACGCATTTTAATAAGACATATGACTCATACTGAGGCATCAAAAATATATGTATGGTACTCGAGGTCAAATCCAACTCCAAGTGTGACGGTGCTCGTGCAAAGGCATGTACACAAGTGATTAATCGCTATCCAAACATAGATGATTTGAACCAACTGAGTGCCTCTCTTCAATACATGTGTTCACAAGTTTAACTAAACCAATGAATTCATATCAAGACTCCAACTTGGGCAACAATCAAACTAGCACTAATTGAAAACCAATAGACAAGTCGGAAATCATAATCAAGTATCCAAAATATTTTTTTTTTACTCATTTTTTCTTTTTTTTTTATAAGAGAAACAACAAAAAAAATTAAAAAAAAAATGGTTGATTACGGAGTCCATGCATTGAACAGACATAAATAATAAGTGAACCCTCCGCCAAACCTAAATGTGACAGTGTCCTCAATGTCATGAATGCAAGCGCTTACAAAATAGACTGTAACATAAAAGTGAGAGAGGATAGGATACACCTGATAAGCGCAATAAGACTGAACTATGTGACTCCTGCAAAACAAATTATGGGAACACAAGAAAAGAAAAGAATGCCTACAAATATTGAATGAGACAAATAAAAATAAAATAAAATAAAAATAAAAGAAGAGAAAATACTAATCTCATCTAGTAATGTACAGTAGCATACAAAGATCACCAGTTTTGGGCAGACTAAATGGTTAATCCTGATAAATAGGATCTTCCAAAAGGATTTCCTCTACTTCTGGGATTTTCAATTCTATAAACGGTTTCAACCGCTGCCCATTCACTTTAGACACGGAACCATCTTTAGGATTCTCAATTTCAACTGCCCCATGCGGATAGCTAGTGCGAACAATAAAAGGGCCAGACCATCGAGAACGAAGTTTGCCTGGGAATAAATGCAAACGAGAATTATAAAGAAAGACTTTTTGACCAGAAGTGAAAGATTTTCTTAAAATGTTTTGATCATGAACCCTTTTCATACGGTCTTTGTATGATTTGGCACGGTCGTAAGCATCATCCCGAATTTCCTCTAGCTCAAGAAGTTGAAGCTTTCTGCGAACACCTGCCTTGTCAAGATCAAAATTGAGTTTTTTGGTAGCCCAATATGCCTTGTGTTCTAGTTCTACAGGTAAGTGACATGCCTTGCCATAGACAAGTCGGTAAGGAGACATTCCAATGGGAGTTTTAAATGCCATACCGTAAGCCCATAATGCGTCATTAAGGCGTAAAGACCAATCTTTCCTATTAGGGTTCACTGTTTTTTCAAGTATATTTTTAATCTCCCTATTAGATATCTCAACTTGACCACTAGTCTGGGGGTGATAAGCAGTTGCAACTTTATGCGTTATGATATATTTTTTCATTAAATGCTCAAATACTCGATTGCAAAAATGCTTACCACCATCGCTAATAATAGCACGTGGTGTCCCAAAACGAGCAAACACATTATCGTTCAAAAATTGGACCACCACTTTGTGATCATTAGTTTTACATGCAATGGCCTCAACCCACTTAGAAACATAATCAACAGCGACAAGGATATATAAATTACCAAAGGAATTAGGGAATGGACCCATAAAATCAATGCCCCATACATCAAATAGCTCTACAATCAAAATTGGGTTAAGAGGCATCATATTTCTTCTTGTAATACGACCTAACTTTTGACAACGCTCACAAGCTATACAGTATGCATGCGAATTTTGAAAAATAGAAGGCCAATAAAATCCACACTGCAAAATTTTTGCAGCCGTCTTTTTAGCACTAAAATGGCCTCCACATGCATAATCATGACAAAAAGAAATGACACTACATTGGTCACTTTCAGGAATGCACCTTCTAATAATCTGGTCTGGGCAATATTTAAACAAGTATGGATCATCCCAAAAGAAGTACTTAACCTTGGATAAAAATTTAGATTTATCATGCTTGGGCCAATGCAAAGGTATCTCTCCAGTTACAAGATAATTTACAATATCTGCAAACCAAGGTGAAGATAATTGAGACACATGCATCAGTTGTTCATCAGGAAAAGTTTCAGAGATGGGCAATGAATCCTCAGTGAACTCTACAATTAATCTAGACAGATGGTCGGCCACCACATTCTCAGAGCCTTTTTTATCTCGAATCTCAATGTCAAATTCTCGCAGTAACAAAATCCATCGAATTAATCTAGATTTAGCATCTTTTTTAGACAACAGATACTTCAATGCAACATGATCTGAATAGACTACGACCTTAGAACCCAATAAATAAGCTCTAAACTTATCAAGTGCAAAAACAACTGCTAGTAACTCCTTTTCTGTAGTGGAATAGTTTAATTGTGCATCATTTAACGTCTTACTAGCATAATAAATTACATGAGGGAGCTTATCGACACGTTGTCCTAAAACAGCGCCTACCGCGTAATCAGAGGCATCACACATAATTTCAAAAGGGACATTCCAATTGGGTGGTCGAATTATAGGGGCGGAGGTCAACTCACTTTTTAATCTCTCAAAAGCAAGAAGGCACTCCTTGTTGAACACAAACGGGGCATCTTTGGCCAACAAATTACATAGAGGTTTAGCAATTTTACTAAAGTCTTTAATGAACCTCCTATAAAAGCCCGCATGACCCAAAAATGATCTAATCTCCTTTACAGTACGTGGGGGTGGAAGGTTAGATATCAAATCAATTTTAGCTTTATCCACTTCAATACCTTTATGCGAGATAATATGCCCTAATACAATTCCTTGCTTAACCATAAAGTGACATTTTTCCCAATTAAGCACAAGACTTTTTTCTTTGCATCGCATTAACACTAGGGTCAAATGGTGTAAGCATTCATCAAAAGAAGATCCAAAAACTGAAAAATCATCCATAAACACTTCCAAAAAACGTTCTACCATGTCAGAAAAAATACTAACCATGCATCGCTGAAAGGTGGCTGGTGCATTGCATAGTCCAAATGGCATGCGGCGGTACACAAAAGTACCATAAGGGCATGTGAACGTAGTCTTTTCTTGGTCTTCCGGTGCAATGGGAATTTGATTATAACCAGAATAACCATCAAGAAAGCAATAATACTCATGTCCCGCTAACCTTTCTAACATTTGGTCAATAAATGGTAAAGGAAAATGATCTTTTCGTGTCATGGAATTTAATTTTCGATAGTCTATACAAACACGCCATCCTGTTTGAACACGGGTTGGAACTAATTCATTGTCTTCGTTTTTTACTACCGTCACACCCGATTTCTTAGGAACAACTTGAACAGGACTCACCCAACTGCTATCAGATATGGGATAAATAACGCTAGCATCTAAAAGCTTAAGAATTTTTGATCTAACTACTTCTTGCATTGCAGGATTTAGACGTCTTTGTGGCTCACGTGAAGTTTTAGCATTTTCCTCTAAATGGATTCTATGCATGACCAATGAAGGACTAACTCCCTTGATATCATTTATGGACCACCCTATTGCTTCCTTGTGCTCTTTTAGGACATTCAACAATTTTTGTTCTTGTGTATCATCTAAATCAGAAGCTATGATTACTGGTAAAGACTCACAAAGGCCAAGGAATTTGTATTTGAGAGTGTTTGGCAAAGGTTTGAGTTCTAACTTAGGTGGCTCCACTATAGATGGAAGTGCTGGTGATGTAGATAGTGAAAGAGGGTTCACTTTTGGTTGCCATTCATCGATGCTCATTAACGGGGCATTGTCGAATAATGCATTAACCTGCTCAATTGATTCATCTATGTCAAATTCACACCCGAAATGTGCTAGGCAAGCTTCTAAGGGATCCTTAAAACTTGACTGAACAAAAGTATTTTCAACCAAAGTGTCTATCATACAAACTGCACTAATCTCATCTTCATCTAGTGGTTGCTTGCTTGTATTAAAAATATTTAGCTCGACAGTCATATTACCAAATGATAATTTCATTACGCCATTTCTACAATTGATTAAAGCATTAGATGTGGCCAAGAAGGGACGCCCTAAAATAACAGGAATTTGCCCATTAGAGTTTTGGACAGGCTGAGTGTCAAGGACTATGAAGTCCACAGGAAAATAGAATTTGTCAACCTTAATTAGAACATCCTCAATGACTCCTCTAGGAATTTTGACAGATCTATCAGCTAATTGGAGTGTTACTGGTGTGGGTTTTAACTCTCCTAAACCTAATTGTGAGTACACTGAGTAAGGTAATAAATTGACACTCGCCCCCAAATCTAACAAAGCCTGATCGATATGATGGTTACCTATAACGCAAAAAATTGTTGGACAACCAGGGTCTTTGTATTTTATTGGAATTTTGCATTGGATAATGGAGCTAACCTGTTCAGTTAAAAACGCCTTCTTTGGAACATTTGTCTTCCTTTTTATAGTGACTAGATCTTTCAAAAATTTAGCGCACGAGGGCACTTGTTGAATGGCATCTAAGAATGGAATGTTGATTTGTACTTGCTTAAACACTTCTAGAATGTCTCCAAATTGTGTACCTTTCTTAGGAGCTACTAGTCTATGAGGATAAGGAGCTTTAGGGACAAAGTTCCTAACAGGTGGCTCTATTACAAGTGGTGGAGAAATAGACTCTTGAACTTTAGTAGGATCAACATGATTTTCTTCTTTTTTAGCCT
This sequence comes from Rhododendron vialii, assembly GCF_030253575.1. Lineage (NCBI taxonomy): Eukaryota > Viridiplantae > Streptophyta > Magnoliopsida > Ericales > Ericaceae > Rhododendron > Rhododendron vialii. The sequence continues at coordinate 29,886,250 of NC_080561.1, forward strand.
CAACTAATTCCTCTGTTGGCATACTAACTTTATTATCAACTTCTTTCCCGGATCTAAGGGTAATGATTGATTGAACATGGTGTTGCTCGTTTGAAGGAGTAGAGGTGGTGCCTATAGAAAACTGTCCTTTTGGATTCACTAGAGTTTGACTCGGAAACTTCCCTTTCTCTCTCTCTGCAAGTTGACTAGCTAATTGACCCATTTGATTTTCAAGTTTAGCAATGGCTTGAGCGTGCAAGTGAGTTGAATTTTCAATTTTAGCATCATTTTTTTCAATTTTAGCCATGATTGCTTTAAGGGTGTCCTCTAAGGATGATTGTTGCTGTGGTGCAACAGATTGGAAGTTCGGTTGAGACACGGGAGTTGGAGCATAAAATGGTTGAGATTGAGGAGGGTATGATTGTGTAGGAGGACGAAAACCTGGGGGAGATTGATTTTGTGAATGAAAAGGTTGCCCACCTATATTTGCAGTAGGTTGGTTCTGAAGCCATGAAAAGTTTGGATGATTTCGCCAATTTTGGTTGTATGTTTCCGAAAAAGGACTAGCAAATGATTTTCCATAATTATTGAGCGCATTCGCTTGTTCAACATAGCTGTCAGAGTATCCAATAATGGAAGGACATGTTTGTGTTGTATGCACATGACTACTGCAAAGAGAACACACCTCACTTTGAACTTGATTGGCTGACTCCATAGTTCTACTTAAAGCTAGAACTAGGGGTGTCAAACGTGCCTGTCGTGCCGTGCCGTGCCATTTTCTTTCGTGCCAACCCGTGCTTCGTGTCGTGCCGTACCGTGCCCGTTTACTTCATCATGCCATGGCGTGCCGTGCCGTGCCGTGCTCGTGCCGTGTCGTGGTGGGCCATTTTACTTTGTCGGGCCGTATCGGGCCGTGCCTTTTTTAAATCGTGTCATGTCGTGCTGTGCCCGATTAATCAATCGTGCCGAGTCGTGCCGTGCCTTTTTTTGTCGGGTCGTGTCGTGCCATGCTTTTTTTTGTCGGGTTGTGTCGTGCCGTGCCTTTTTTTGTCGTGTCGTGCCGTGCCGGCCCTTAATGGCTTGTGTCGTGCCGTGCCTTTTTTTGTCGTGTCGTACCGTGCTTTATTTTGTCGGGTCAGGTCGTGGCGTGCCTTTTTTGTCGGTTTGTGTCGCGGACCTCGCGGTGTCGTGCCATGCCGGTCCTTAATCGTGTGTTGTGCCGTGCCATGTTGTGCCTGCCGTGCTTATACCGTTTCATAGTTCTGCTGCTCCCCTCAAATTTGCCCGCTGGATTTCTCTGCTTCCTTATGGTACAAACCAAAATTACATGACTTTTTTTCAAGTAAATAACTTAGAAGGAGAAGAAGATGAACATGGTAAAAAGCAAATTTTAGACGTGAATTCTCTCTTAAAAGATCAAGTTGTGAGAAACAGGAGGCTATTGGTAGTTGAGATGTTTAACAATTGCCAACACGATTGCTGATTGCCCTCTACATATTGGGAGTTAAGGTGAACACATGGGAACTGTTATTCCCTAGATAATTATTTTACAGCCAGAGAACTGATTATGCTACTATATGGAAAGTAAACTATCCACCAAATCCATGGAAGATAGGGATATACATCTGCGCAACAAAACTATTTAAAAGGATTTGGACCATTTGGTGGCTTGTTTCCTCTTGGTAACCATCCGATGCTTTCCACCTACAGTAGGTGCAACTTCTCCAAAGAATAACTACTTCTCATGAAGAATTCATCGAATTTCCTAAGCTAAATGTGTAATTGTCCTTTAGTAAGTTCGCGTCTCGGTGTGTGATGCTCAACTATTGCAAACCGTTTCAAAGAAAATTACTATCAGATGCACGTCTCATTTTTTCTTTTGAATAAACAAAATTAATATCATCACCAAAAGTAAATGGTTGTTCTGCTGCAGCTACATAAAGGGCTAGTCCACGTCTCATTTTTTCTTTTGAATAAACAAAATTACTATCAGATGCACCACCAATTTTATCGGCATGTTTACTTCTTAGATGTCTACCATGTGGCCCTACACCATTATTACTTAAGCATTTATAATTTCTGTCACAATAATGGCATACGGCCCTCCTTCCTATGTCAATACCCTTTTCATCCTTGAAATTGTCTACTATAGAGAAATGATTCCATACCCATGAGTAGCGTCGTGACCTTTTTGAACCACTAAGGCCTGAATTTGCAGCTACAGAATCTGATGGAGTAGCAGTAGAACCTAAAGGTCCTGTTCCACTTCCACCAGGACCACCACCAACAATGTTTGAAGCGGCCTCCTCCTCACCTACAGAACCCATACCCTGTGGTGCAATAGGGTTTCGTGGTACTTCATCAGAAGAACTTGAGTGGGAGTCAGTAGCCATCTACAGAAAAACACCATAACATGGGTTATTAAAGGGGAAACACGAAAGCCCTAATTGGGTACAATATAACAGCATACTGACAAAATCATATGCAAAAGCAGCAACAATAGACTGATGAATCACATGGAGGGAATACAAGCTGATACTCTAATTTTCTAATTATTGAATCTTTTCTACAAATTGATCACGCCTTCATGAATATGGATTGTTTGCTGCAAAAGGCAGAAATATTCCCCAATGTTGGTAGTTTTGCATCTTATGATCTTGTTATTCCTCTGCAGCTCAAAGACAAGTTGGAGAAACTGCTCTAAATGATAAAAGCTCAAGATCACATCAGATAATTAGACTGGTAAACTTAATCAGCTGTTTGCTCATGACCTTTTTCAATGGTGTAGTGCAAGTGCGTCTAGGATTTCGGTTTATCAGTGATCATGAATGGGCATGAGGATATAAGAAATAAAGCTACCTCTATCTCTAAGAACTTAATATTTTAGATGAGCTGGAATATTACAACTTGGTGAAATATAATTAGCTATCAAATCGTTTACGGCTTGGACTAATTGGGTCGCTAGAGTCGAATCTTCTCATAATTTTAGTACTATTTTGTTTTTGACGAAAGGGGATACAATGGTTTGCGATGCATGATTCTTGGGCATATAATATCAGTCTCCAACTTCGAAACTCTAAAGTAAAGACCCACTGACTGACCCACATATATTTTTTCAGACTAAAGCTTCAGAATATCAAGGAAAACTCAAAACTGAAGCTATAAAAAGCAAGGGAAAAACAGATCATCGAGTGAAATACATCAAGCCAATGCTTTTCACCGTATTTAGAATAAAACTTAAAAAAGCAACAACATCGAGTGAAAAACAGATCATTAATTGAATTAACATGTTTTCGCGTCGAAACCCCAAGTACTTGCAGTAAAACGGCCTTAAATGCAACGACCGTGAACAAAAACGGGCCAAGGTTGTAAATACTCACCGTTTGAGAGTTGTGTGTCGCCGGAAATGAAGAGAGACAGAGGTGAGTCAGGCAAACTCAGATCTGGGGTTTGAGTTGTCTGACTTAGGGTTTGAGCCGTTTGAGTTAATGAACGGCAACAGCAACGGAACGAAAACCGCAATCGCTAAATGGTCACCGACTCACCGCTGGAAACGGAAACGGAAACGGCAAGGCAGTCACCACGGTCCACGGTCACCAGATAGGGCTTGCCGGCTTGGCCGCAGGCCGCTTGGGCTTCGCTGTTTCAGAGTTAAGAGGGAGAGAGGAAGACGTTGAGAGAGAGAGAGAGAGAGAGAGAGAGAGAGAGTCTTGATCAGATCTGTGAGTGAGAGAGAGAAACGCTGAGAATGAGAGAGAGACGTTGAGAGTGAGAGAGAGACGTTGTGAGAGACGACAGAGAGAGAGTGAGACTGAGAGACCGGTCAAATGAGATGAAAGGGCAAGGGCTGCTAGGGCTCTGGCTCCACTAATCTCTTTCTATTTATACCAGTGCCGTGCTTAATCATGTGCAACAGTCTCACCATAATCCATATGCACTCAATAAAGAAAAATTCTCGTAAAGTCTTATAATGCATCAATCGAGGGCTGCCCGAGCTGTTTTTTGAAAATCGAAACCGTCTATCTTTTATGTGGGAGTGGTTATATCATTTGTACAAAAAATGAAGTCAATTGGTTATCGTTATATACTTGATCGCACATAACAAAAAATTTCATATTAATGAATCTACGTCTCGATGAAAGGGTTTCCAAAATTCGATAGACCCGAATTTTTGCGAGAGTGATTAAAACACCAAAAACAACAAAATGAATGGAATGGATCATTATAGTTGTGTCATAATCGTGTGGCTAACATATTTTGGACTATGGCAGAGTACATTGATATAGAACCAGAGAAGTTCGATGTATAGATTTGAAAGGTAGCTACAAACTCATTTTTTCAAATGTTCGATCTAAACCGTTACAATTTAAGATCTTATATAATTTATCATTCTCCCCTGAATAGGTGATAAATTGATAATCGGATGTCGGAAACCACGTGATCAGAACACATTCGGTGGTTCTAAACGCGTTAAAGTCCTATAATACACCACTTGAGGGCCGTCCGAGTTGTTTTTTGAAAATCGGAACCGTTTACCTTTTATGTGGGAGTGATTATATCATTCGTGCAAAAAATAAAGTAAATTGGTTATCGTTATATATTTAATCGCACATTACAAAAAAAATTCTATTAATAAATCTACGTCCCGATGAAAGGGCTTCCAAAACCCAATAGACCCGAAAATTTGCGAGAGTGATAAAAACACCAAGAACAACAAAATGAACGGTATGGATCATCATACTTGTGTCGCAATCGTGTGGCTAGCGTACAAGAGGCTCGTCTTTATAGAATAGAATTATCAATTATGTAATATATATTACTTGTTCTAATTATAAGCATAAAAAGATTGTTGGCCTTGGTGGTTTGAGATGTGTGTCAACTGTCAAGTCCCCAAGAACTTGGGTTTGAACTCCATAGAGATTATTTTTTTAAAACCATTTTTTTTAAAGTAGTTTTTTTTCTTCTTTTTTTCTATGTATTTTTTAAAAATCTTTATTAGATAAAACATAATGTATATTAGTATATGTGTAGTAATTAGTATATTTTATTATTATCATGTTTGAATTTTGATTTAAAATTTCTTAATCATATAAAATATTTTAAAAGCTTATTTTACTTAAATAAAAGGAAAAGATTATTAAATTATTGAATTATAAAAAAACACATACAAATAAAGTAAACTATAATCTAAAATCCTTTGTTCATTTAATAACTTTTTTTTTTTGGGTTTTTCCACGCCTAGTGCCGTGCCGTGCCCGACGACGAGAACCGACACCGTGTTGTGTCGTGCCTGTGCCGTGCCGTGCCCGACTAAAATCCCGTTCTACTTCCGTGCCCGTACCCGTGCCCTTGCCGTGCTTGGTTAGAACCATGTCGTGACTCGTGCCCCATCCTACTTCCGTGCCGTGCCGTGCCAAACCAACTTCCGTGCCGTGCCCGTGCCGTGCCCCCTCATTTCCGTGTCTGTGCCGTGCCCCGTGCCTGTGCCGTGTCGTGCCGTGCCTGTCTAGAACCGTGTCGTGCCGTGCCGTGACTCGTGCCCCATTCCACTTCCATGCCGTGCCCATATCGTGCCCGTCTAAGACCGTGTCGTGCTGTGCCTGTGTCGTTCCCGCTCACTTCCGTGCCCGTGTCGTGCCGCGTGCCCACTACGACCGTGCCGTTCCGTGCCGTGCCGGGATTAAATCCGTGCCTGTGCCGTGCTGTGCCGCCTTCAAACGTGCCGTGCCCGTGCCGTGCCCGTGCCGACCCGACCCATTTGACACCTCTAGCTAGAACCTCAACCTTTCGAGTAAGATTATCCAATTTTATTCTCATATCAGAATCCTCTTTCACTTCATATACTCCCCCTCTCTTAGATGTAGAAGATTGTTTGTCTCTATGAGAAGTAAAATCCCACTGTTGAGAGCTCTCACACAAATTTTCAAGAAATTCATAAGCTGCATCGCCCCTAAGATTTAGAAAACCACCCCCGTTCATTGACTCAAGCATATTGCGGTTAGACTGAGTTAAACCATTATAAAAAAATTGAACTAGTCTCCATGTTTCAAAACCATGAGGGGAGCACTTTAAAATAAGATCTTTAAATCTCTCCCAACTCTCATAAAATTTTTCATGTTCTTCTTGACAAAAATCAGTAATCTCCCTCCTTAGAGTAGTTGTTCTTGACATTGAAAAGAATTTTGAAAGAAACTTTTTAACGAGGATGTCCTATGAAGTGATTGAGCCAGAGGGTAGAGAATTTAACCATGCCTTTGCTTTATCTTTCAGTGAGAAGGGAAAAAGGCGCAATTTAACAGACTCCTCAAAAAAATTTTGAAACCTAAAGGTAGCACAAATTTCAAGAAAGTCTTTAACATGCATGTATGGATCCTCTCGTTCAATCCCATGAAATTGAGGAAGAAGTTGTATTATGTGAGGTTTCAGCACAAAATGTGTCGCATTTGTCGTGGGTAACACAATACAAGAAGGAGGATTAGTGGTTACAGGTGAGAACTACTCTCTTAAAGGTTTTGTATGTAGAGACCCGTGTTTAATTTCAATAATTTTAATGTTAGAATAAAATTAGAATATTGAGGTAAAGAGAAAGTGTGATTTGAATATGTGATTTGGGTTGAATGTGATAGAATCTGGAAGTTTGGGGTGAAATTGTAATTGATGTGTGTGGTGGTATAAATAGGTGAGAGTGAGTGGTAGAGAATCATTCTCCCACTCACATCTCTCTCTCTCTCTCTCGGTCTTCTCTCCCTCCCGCCCGATTCTCTCTATCTCTCTCACTCTCTCTCTCTCTCGAAATCAAGCCTATAAACTTGAGACCCATGAAAATTAACCTTCATTCCTCCTTCCACGCGCGATCTTGAGCTCGTATTTCGTGGGTTTGAGCTCGGAGAGGAGTATTCGGATGATTCAAAGTTTTCGGAGCTAGGGCTTGCTTGGTTGGGCTTGGATTTCGTTCTTCGACTTCGAGGTAGGGATTTCTCTCATCTATTATATGTTTATGTGTTGATTTGGTGTTTGAATCGCACCTTAGATCATTGGTTTTGTTGTTGGAATTGTTCTGGTGAAATCTGAAAATCGTGCACTGAAAACCCAAGTCCTACCGGTAGGAGTTTTGGCCCTACCGGTAGAAACGCTGTCCAGTAGAGTCATTTTCGTGAAATTGTGGTCTCCTACCGGTAGGAAAATGTGTCCTACCGGTAGGAAATGAAAAATTCAGCATTTTGGCAAAACTTCGAAAGGGCATAACTTTTTCATCCGAACTCTGTTTTGGGTAAATTTTATACCGAAATTCATGTGCCGGAAGTCTACTTTCCAATGGTGGTGGTCTCATCTCCTAATTCTTCACCGATAAGATTTGGTAGCCAAAATAAGATGGATATGTTTGTATACGTTGGATATTCCTTTTTCCTTAGAAACGTTGAGCGAGCCACGGACGTCCTTAAGTACGCCTGAGTACATAATTGAATGATTAGATGAGGTTAGTGGTATGCTTAAGTCTTTATAGTAGTCGTTGGATTCCGTATGAGCCTATTGATATCGAAACGAGGGTTTAGAGAATATATGGAACATAGGTGAGCGAAGGTTGTGTGTGTTGACATGCTATGTGAAAAGCGAACATGTGGAACACCCCTTTGAGTTAAACAACGCTAGGCATGGATATATGAGACATTTTCTTATATTTGATATGTGGTACATCTCTTGTGTAATTGGTACGGTTTTATGAATTGCAAGGTGAAGATCTATGAATCGTTGTTAGGGAATATCCCTTGATATGTAAGTGCTTGTATGGTGATGAGAAACTAATTACGTAATGATAGCTAGTTGACTGAGATAAAATTATCCCTACTACTTCTTTGTGAATAAGTCTTTGTTGTGAATTCATTATATGTGATTGAGATGAATGGCTGAGTTGTGAGGTGTATTGGAGGAATTGTGGTAGAGTGATCTATACTATATGATCGATGTGATTCAGTTCTTTTAGTGAGGAAGGTATTTACAGGGAGTAGCGAGACTCCATAAACAGCCCAGAAAGAGTACTTGCTTGTGATGTGTGACGTGTGATGTGGGATTGCAACGGTGATGTATATGAGTAAACGAAAGGGTTTGTTTGATGAATATACGAAAGAAATGATTGGTTGTCGAAACAACACCATAGAGTCATCTATCAACAGGTCCTTTTCTTTAAACATGGGACGTTATGACTAAAGTGAAGTCAATGAGCGGATAGAGTATTCGGAATAGGGTGTGGTGGTTAGCCTAGAGTCTTGGTGTGTAGTCATGGTACTTCATCTATGTCGTCGACATTGGGAAAATTACTAGTCGTGTTTTGTTTCTCCTTTGAGATACCGTATGTTGCCTCTGTTATTCATTCTACCTGTCATCCCATTTGCATATAATAGTTGTGTAGATTTCTCTACTGGGCTAGTGTAGCTCAACCTATCATTTTCAGGTGTGAACCCGGAGCAGTAGCATGGAGCGAAGTGCATGCATTCAAGTGCATATTTTCGAAAGAAGTGGCAAAAGAGACTCAAGGACTTTTGATAAAACATGTTTTGGGAATGTAATAGCACCTTAACTCTATTTCTTTTTATGATCTAATATATTCAAACTCTTGGAGTTGGATCTGTAATTTAATGATTAGGATTTGGTGAACTCTTTTGGGGTATTATGTAAGATAATGTGAGGGGTTTTATTTATGAAAAGCTATCTTTATTTATGTTGAAAATCGAGGGCGTGACAACTTGGTATCAGAGCATAAGTTTAGAATACCTTGAGACCGTGGGGAGACTTTGAGTCTCATGGGTTCAAAAAAAAAAATTATTGCATTGTGACATGACTTGTGTGCTACTGAGTGATTGACATGCATCCAACTAGGTGGCATTGCATTTATGTTACCGTATAGTGGCGTAGAGTTGTTAGAAGAGATTGGTGGAGTTGGAGATTCGTAGTGTATCTTTTGTTGATGATCTTTTTATTGTTTCTTTGTAGTGAGATGCCTCCGAGACCTGAGAATAGACGGGGTAGGACTGGGAATCCGAGAATGGAGGCAGGACAGAATCAGCTTGCTAGGGATATTGTAGCGGCACTTGCGGCGGCTAATCTTTTGCAACCACCCCCTAGGGATAACGTGAACAGTCGGGCCATAGTAGCCATGCGAGAGTTTAGTCGTAGAAATCCACCTCAGTTCGATGGAGAAAGTAGCGACCCCCTTGTGGCTGATCATTGGCTTGCACAAATTCGTAAGATCTTCAACGCACTAAAGATTACGGAGGACGACCTACGGGTGAGCATAGTAGCTTGTCAACTTACCGGTGAGGCGAATGAGTGGTGGGAATCTGTTTTAGGAGTAAGGAGAGACGTTAGGAGGGCGGCTGGAGTTGCAAATCAGGAAATTGAGCCGGTTGAGGAAAGTTTGACTTGGGCTGAATTTGAGACACTTTTTGAAAACCAATATTTTCCAGAGTCGTATCGTGAACAGCTTAGAAACCAATTCGAAAGGTTAGATCAAGGTGACATGACCGTTTCAGAATACGCCACTAGGTTCCAAACCTTGTCCCGTTTTGCGCCAGAGTTAGTTGCAACCGATGGTAGGAAATGTAGGCGTTTTGAGAAAGGGTTATGTCTGTCTATCAAGAAGTTTGTGGTAGGTCAACGAATTGAAAGGTTTTCTGACATTATCGAGTGTGCTAGAAGCATTGAGTATACGGAGGAAATACCAGAGGAGGCGAAAGTGCGGGAGTCGAGGAAACAAACCATTAGCAAGAACATATCTATAGAAACATCTGGGAGCCAAGGCAGGAAGAGACAAAGAGATCAATTTTGGTCCACCTCGGGCCAGCATAGTTCAGAACCACCTAATCTTTCCAGAACGTCAGGAGTTCCGTCGGGATCAACAATTGTGTGTTATCGATGCCGCCAGTCGGGCCATCGTGCAGTAGACTGTCCTCAGGAGAAGGAATATCATGGTCAGAGACCACCTCGGGTTTGCTATCGGTGTCGTCATCCGGGGCACTTAGAGGTAGATTGTCCACAATCGACAAGCAGAGGGAGCGTACAAAGACCCACGGGGTCGGGTCATGCGTTTTATACCGCGTTGCAAGGTAAAGTGAATTTATATGTTATGTTGAGATTACTTATGCATATACAAAGTGCTTATTTGCCAAATGATTGTTATTATGAAGTGTAAGGTCTATTCTAGTGTTGGATAGCATTGCGGAGTTGTCTCTATGAACTTGTCTGATAAAATCTAAGTGTTGTGACAACTAGACTAGTGGGATGAAAATATTCAAGATTTATAAAATGAATAGAAATCGTGTAAGGTCTTGTGGGATTGAAATGAACTAAATTACTATTGGGCTTCTTAGAGCCACGAGTTATGAAGTATTGGACACTGTGTGAGCCCGTGGTTGTGTAGGGTACTGTGTGAACTCGTGGTGAGATAGGGCACTGTGTGAGCCTGTGGTATCTGGGCACTGTGTGAACCCGTAGGGTATAGGGCACTGTGTGAGCCCGTGGTTGTATTGGGTACTGTGTGAACCCGTGATGGTATTGGGCACTGTGTGAGCCTGTTGTTGTATAGGGCACTGTGTGAGCCCGTAGTATGCTGGGTACTGTGTGAGCCCGTACTATATTGGGCACTGTGTGAACCCGTTGTTGTATTGGGCACTGTGTGAGCTCGTGGTTGCGTTGGGTACTGTGTGAGCCCGCTGGGTACTGTGTGAACCCGTTGACGTGTAGATGTATTCGGTACTGTGTAATTGCAATAAATTGTGCGGAAAGTCTATGATTGGTTGACTTATTACTGTATTTGGTGTATAAAATGTGTTGCTATTTAGTTTCAACGTACATGTTAGAACTAGTGTGCAATGTTTCGTTCTTAGGATGTGGTGCTGGATAGATAATGATATAATGTGAGGGTACTTGCTACATGCTAGATAGATAATTTATTGAAGGTGTTTGTATGGACGATTTAACCTCTTAGTTAGATGTAATGCTACATGCTAATTGGAATCTCTTGTCTCGACTACTAAATTTGTTGCAGCTTATGAATTGATGATAGTTTTGCATGTCTTTCAATTTTTGTATTATGGTTTCGTTGAGACAACTGCTAGTTTGGTTAATCCTTCGTGAAGTTGTTGAATAAGCAAGACTACCCTGGACGTCGTAGACATATGCCGAACATGAATTGAATTCTTTACTTGGAGCGCCGCGTAAATATAGTGAAATGTGTGGAGTGGTGGGTCTTGGTTTAGAAAGTTGTTACACTTACGGATGTACATATTTTGAACTCAAAAATTTTCGGAAAGGGATAATGCTTGGTGAAAATTGAATCTTTGCATAGTTCATTTTCAAAATTATAACGGTATAGATCATTTTCAAAAATGATAACGGTATAGACTTGGAGTCGGCTACATCATAGTCCATTTCCATGTTGACAAAATTGTCATTATTTTCAAATGACCAAGTGCGCTGTTCGTAATAAATTGTTGATAATGTCGTTCCGAAATGAACATTTCCTTTCAAATTCTATAGAATTTTGTCACACATGGGCATGTTTCAATGGTTTGGCAACTACTTGAACAAGAGTTTTCAAGGAGGGGGCAAAATTTTCATCAAAACTAACACTTCACCATGGCTTTGGAAAATATAAGTTGGAAATTCATGATCATTTTTAGTTTAGACTTCATCGTGTTGGACACTTTAACAACTACTCGGCATTTGTCTTTTGAGGGAATTTGTCTTGAGTTAGTATTAAGAACTATTAGAGTTCTACTTGTGCGAGTCTTAATAATTTGAGTAAGTCGGGGAGTAAAGAAATGAGGTGAAAGGAGAAATGTATGAAAGTTGATTTCCCTGTAAGCGTGCGCGAAGAATCTAGTAAATCTTGGGATGGATGAGTTAATCTTAGAACTTTTCGATTACGTATTGCTTGACAAGATTGTTGAATTACAACGTTATGAAATTCTCCTTTGTGTTTGGACACGGTCCATGGAACCAAAATTGGTTAGTCGGAAGTAATGAGAATGGATATGGTTTGTGAGACTGGAATTAGTTGGTAACATGACTATGATTTGTATGAATACGACAACTTCGTGATTTGACGTGAATGAACATCGGAACTTGGCAATTGTTTAGTAAGAAGCTAAGCTAGTTAGTTGTGGCATTATAGAGTTTTCTACTTTTCTTGCATTTTGGACACGGAAGTGGCGGATACGAAGCGTTGTGTGATGAACACGGCCCTTAGGACAAGAAATCCATTGATGGTGTGCTTTCATTTATTCTATGCAAATTTCGGGACGAAATTTCTTTAAGGGGGGTAGAATGTAGAGACCCGTGTTTAATTTCAATAATTTTAATGTTAGAATAAAATTAGAATATTGAGGTAAAGAGAAAGTGTGATTTGAATATGTGATTTGGGTTGAATGTGATAGAATCTGGAAGTTTGGGGTGAAATTGTAATTGATGTGTGTGGTGGTATAAATAGGTGAGAGTGAGTGGTAGAGAATCATTCTCCCACTCACATCTCTCTCTCTCTCTCTCGGTCTTCTCTCCCTCCCGCCCGATTCTCTCTATCTCTCTCACTCTCTCTCTCTCTCGAAATCAAGCCTATAAACTTGAGACCCATGAAAATTAACCTTCATTCCTCCTTCCACGCGCGATCTTGAGCTCGTATTTCGTGGGTTTGAGCTCGGAGAGGAGTATTCGGATGATTCAAAGTTTTCGGAGCTAGGGCTTGCTTGGTTGGGCTTGGATTTCGTTCTTCGACTTCGAGGTAGGGATTTCTCTCATCTATTATATGTTTATGTGTTGATTTGGTGTTTGAATCGCACCTTAGATCATTGGTTTTGTTGTTGGAATTGTTCTGGTGAAATCTGAAAATCGTGCACTGAAAACCCAAGTCCTACCGGTAGGAGTTTTGGCCCTACCGGTAGAAACGCTGTCCAGTAGAGTCATTTTCGTGAAATTGTGGTCTCCTACCGGTAGGAAAATGTGTCCTACCGGTAGGAAATGAAAAATTCAGCATTTTGGCAAAACTTCGAAAGGGCATAACTTTTTCATCCGAACTCTGTTTTGGGTAAATTTTATACCGAAATTCATGTGCCGGAAGTCTACTTTCCAATGGTGGTGGTCTCATCTCCTAATTCTTCACCGATAAGATTTGGTAGCCAAAATAAGATGGATATGTTTGTATACGTTGGATATTCCTTTTTCCTTAGAAACGTTGAGCGAGCCACGGACGTCCTTAAGTACGCCTGAGTACATAATTGAATGATTAGATGAGGTTAGTGGTATGCTTAAGTCTTTATAGTAGTCGTTGGATTCCGTATGAGCCTATTGATATCGAAACGAGGGTTTAGAGAATATATGGAACATAGGTGAGCGAAGGTTGTGTGTGTTGACATGCTATGTGAAAAGCGAACATGTGGAACACCCCTTTGAGTTAAACAACGCTAGGCATGGATATATGAGACATTTTCTTATATTTGATATGTGGTACATCTCTTGTGTAATTGGTACGGTTTTATGAATTGCAAGGTGAAGATCTATGAATCGTTGTTAGGGAATATCCCTTGATATGTAAGTGCTTGTATGGTGATGAGAAACTAATTACGTAATGATAGCTAGTTGACTGAGATAAAATTATCCCTACTACTTCTTTGTGAATAAGTCTTTGTTGTGAATTCATTATATGTGATTGAGATGAATGGCTGAGTTGTGAGGTGTATTGGAGGAATTGTGGTAGAGTGATCTATACTATATGATCGATGTGATTCAGTTCTTTTAGTGAGGAAGGTATTTACAGGGAGTAGCGAGACTCCATAAACAGCCCAGAAAGAGTACTTGCTTGTGATGTGTGACGTGTGATGTGGGATTGCAACGGTGATGTATATGAGTAAACGAAAGGGTTTGTTTGATGAATATACGAAAGAAATGATTGGTTGTCGAAACAACACCATAGAGTCATCTATCAACAGGTCCTTTTCTTTAAACATGGGACGTTATGACTAAAGTGAAGTCAATGAGCGGATAGAGTATTCGGAATAGGGTGTGGTGGTTAGCCTAGAGTCTTGGTGTGTAGTCATGGTACTTCATCTATGTCGTCGACATTGGGAAAATTACTAGTCGTGTTTTGTTTCTCCTTTGAGATACCGTATGTTGCCTCTGTTATTCATTCTACCTGTCATCCCATTTGCATATAATAGTTGTGTAGATTTCTCTACTGGGCTAGTGTAGCTCAACCTATCATTTTCAGGTGTGAACCCGGAGCAGTAGCATGGAGCGAAGTGCATGCATTCAAGTGCATATTTTCGAAAGAAGTGGCAAAAGAGACTCAAGGACTTTTGATAAAACATGTTTTGGGAATGTAATAGCACCTTAACTCTATTTCTTTTTATGATCTAATATATTCAAACTCTTGGAGTTGGATCTGTAATTTAATGATTAGGATTTGGTGAACTCTTTTGGGGTATTATGTAAGATAATGTGAGGGGTTTTATTTATGAAAAGCTATCTTTATTTATGTTGAAAATCGAGGGCGTGACATTGTATCTTCTGCAACTTCCGCCATTTTTAATTGATTATGTCCCACTCTTTGAATATTTAAACTGCGTCTAAAGGTTCTCTCAATTTCCGGATCAAGAGGTATTAATTCTAATTTTTTCGAACGGCAACCAAACATAAACTTATGAATGAAAGCAAATAAGTGAAACGACCGAAAATAAAAATAAAAATGATAATAATAAAAAATGCGGCAGAAGTATCTAATGCTAAGAGTGACTTTTTTTTTTTTTGGCAAACACTGACTCACGAACACGTTAATAAGAAAACAATAAATAATAACAGTAAAGTAAATTCTACTAACCTTCAATTAGTTGCTTCTAACTCCAACCACAGTACGTGCACGGAAATTGCAGTGGTTCCCGGCCAAAGTTATTTCAATCAAGCATTTGTAGCCAACTTGGAAATCTCGACCGATAAAAACAAATAAAAAGACAACTCTACTGTGTGACAGCAACCACAAAAATACTTAGTGACAAAAAGCAATTACTACTAATCAGAGATTCACTGTATAGCAAATGCACGTGATGAACGTTTTTTTTTTTATTGCTAACTAAACTAGTAGAAGAGTGAAATCAATTCAAATCTCTAGATTTCCTAAAAAAAATAATTAAGTCCCCGGCAACGGCGCCAAAAACTTGATGTGAAATTTTAATGTACTCGCAAGCGCACGAATCGTATTGTAATATAGTATGGCGAGAGCGAGGTCGAACCCACAGGAACTTTGTGATTTTTATAGGAAAACTAAATAATTTTAAAATGATCCAACCCTAACCTAGTTGACAGAAGTTTGAGATTGATTTTTAAACTAAAAGTGAAAAGTAAAAACAATAAACTAAATTATCAAAGACGAGGAAACTGAAATTTCTTTTTAATCAAAGGAGAAAATACTAGGGTTTCGGGATCCACACCCATTAACTAGTATCATTATATATTCACGATCATTGACTTTACCCAAAATTTCTTCATGATAATCTGAAAGCTAATTCTGTTACCATGGAAAATATCATCGTGAAAATTCATCAAAAAGTCTAATATTTGTTCCTCTCCGCTCGTAAGTATAAAACCAAATCATTAATTGTATCCGCTTTTAACAAATCACAATAAATATCCAGTTTTATAGTTAATGATGAACAAAACAGCATCCAATGTTAAAGACAATTCCAAATCTTGAGAAAAACATGATTGAACTCATATCCAAAATTTATCCCTAACAGTTGATTTGGAGTAAGAGCAATTTAATCATAATCGAAATCACATATTTGGATAAAATCAAATCTCATAAATATATAAATAATAATCGTTAATGGGGCTTCATCCTCAACCCTAGTTGAAGAGTTTAGCCGCTCATGGAGTCAAAACACATACTCAAATCATAAAAGAACTCCATAAAAGCTTACAAAATTAAAGTAGTTATTTTTTTCTTCCCTAGCCTTTTCCTCTGCCGCTGCTCCTGTACGTGTCGAGAAGTTGCTGCCTTGCAATCTTCAAAAGCCGAATTCTGTGAAAGCGTCCTGCTCTGTTTCGTCATGTTTTCTTTCTATAAGGCTAGCTGAGAGTTCCTTTAAAGGAAAACAAAACCTTTTCTGATTTTGCTTCCCTAAAATTGTGAACCACTATCCCAAATAAAGAATAATATGTTTCCTAATTGTATAATAATATTAGGTATATATGGTGGTGATCAAACACTAGTATTTGGTCCTGCCATACTCGTACAATCCGTCCAAACATGAGCTGCCTTTCATATTTCCTTCCAAAACCCGACTCAAAATCCCTTTTTTTTTAAATCTCGGACAAAGCCTTTTTGTGCGACAAGTCCAAAATACCTACAAAACATGAATCAATAATAATAAGTCATAAATAACTATTAAGTGCCGACTAAAAATGCAAGTATGAGATACTTTTTAATACTATATTTTGTGTTCATCACTCTCTTTTCAGACTCCGGCGGCTTCATTTCAAGTACAGCCACAATCTTTGACGGGTCAACTTCAATCCCACGAGTAGTGATCAGAAAACCAAGCATTTTACCTTCCGTGACTCCAAAAGTACACTTCTGCGGATTGGGGCGCATCCTATATTTACGGAGTCGTTCAAGGAACTTTCGGAGAATAGGGACATGCCCCTCACGAGTTTTTGACTTGGCAATCATGTCATCTACGTAGACTTCAACTTCCGTGTGCATCATGTCGTGCAAAATGGTTGTAGCAGCGCACTGATAAGTAGGACCGGCATTCTTCAAACCAAACGGCATGACCAAATAGCAGTAAGTCCCCCATTCAGTGATGAACGTCGTTTTCTCACGGTCCTCTGGTGCCATGAGAATCTGATTATAACCTGAAAAACCATCCATGAACGAGAGCATGGCATGTCCTGCCATGTTGTCAACGAGCACATCAATATGCGGTAGGGGAAAATCGTCTTTAGGGCTTGCCCTATTCAAATCCCTGAAATCGATGCATACCTGGATTTGTCCATTCTTCTTAGGTACCGGCACAATGTAGGCGACCCAAGTAGAGTATTGAGAAACTATGAGAAAACCAACGTCGATCTGCTTAGTGACCTCATCCTTGATCTTCTGCACCCAATCCAGCCGCATCCGTCTTAGCTTCTGTTTTACGGGTTTAGCATTTGGCAATAGAGGAATTTGATGCTCCACTATCTCTGGGTCAATGCCGGGCATGTCTTGATAAGACCATGCAAAAATATCATTGAACTCCGTGAGCAGTTCTTTGAAGTCCTGATATTCCTCTGGGGATAAAGTGGAGCCCACTTGAATCATTCGGGGATCGCTCTCATCTTTCAAATTTAAAGAAACTATTTCTTCTTTTAGCGGTTGAGCATGCCTTTGATCTTCCCTTTCGATGAAGGCACGGACTTCCTTGGGAACATCCCCATCGAAGTCTACCCCTTCATCATCAGGGTCGACATAATTTATATAAAGATCATTAAAGTAGTCAGAAGTAGGTTCTTTCATTCCAAGAGGCTCCTCAGGGGCTGCCAAGTACAGCAGAGTCAAACTCAAAATAAAAGCTATGACGTGGAAGGCCAAGAGGCACAAACTCCGACTCAAAGCTAGACTCACAAGACTCTGTGTCAGACTCAGACTCAAACACATCATCAACGCAAGTTAAGCGTGGCTTGAAAATGCAATTTTTAAGGCTACCCTTGGCTTCTGTAATAAGAGAGGTGGGATCCTCGAGGGCATCGGGCCCGAGCATGAGCACTTCGGCTTCTTCAGCTTCTTCGACCAAACCCACTTGGGAGAACTTGTGAAACAGCTGCTCTAAGCTTCCCTGATTGAAAGATCCCAGCCAGTCAGTCTTGATCTTCGGTTGATTGAGCTTCTTTTTGAATTCCACCCCTGCTAGCTCCTCATCGCTATCCGACCAGGTGTCGTTAGCAAAAATCTCAATACCCGGTAGTAGCTCCCCAGTCTTTGGGTCGATAAAGGGCTCAGCCTGCCCTGTGTAAACAGCGTTTCCCTTCTCACAGACGAAGTAACTGTCAGGATCACCATAAAGGGTTCGAGGTTTTCCCGCACATTTCCTTCTTTTGGCATCATTGGCCGAGGCGATATACCCCAAGCCAAAGCGGCCCTCACAGGAAGGAAAGGTAGGGAATTTCGGAATCCCTTGTTGGTGAATCCCTAAGCCCAAACCAAGTAGATAGGACATCCTCCTCATAATATCCAAAGCAATGGAGCTTATGATAAAGTCCCCATCCACGTTGATGGCCAAGACAGAGCCTGATGTGTCGAAAGAGAAACCTCCGAGATCCATGTCCTCCTCACCATGGTTAATTCCCAAAACCGGAGTACCATCCTCCTTGAGCGGGCGAATGCAAGAGTCCCCTCAAATTGTTAACGTGCCAGTAGGAAGTCACAGCATGACTTTTTGGTGGAGAGTTGATGGGACAGCCATGATGTTAGATCTATGGAGCCACGGCGTACCGAGCGTAAGGTTGAAAGTGGCAGGGATGTCAACGACATGGAATTCAACATCCATTTCAAAGCCCTCGCAATCGAGCTTGAGCATTAGCATACCCTCGACCATACGGCTAGTGCTGTCATATGCTTTAACGGCCATATTGGAAGGTTCAAAGTCCTTTTTAGTCAAACCTAGACGGTAAGCCACCCTCAAAGGGCAAACATTGATGGCTGAGCCATTGTCGATGAGAATAGTCGGAACCCAGACCCCTCGGCATTTGATAGTGATGTGTAAGGGGCGATTGTGATCGACCCCTTCAAACGCAGGTCCTTATCAGTGAAGATCACGGTATGTTTGGAAGTAGGTGGGAGGATAAGAGATATCATTGCTTCAGGAGTGACATTAGCTTGAACCTCGAGACAGGAGAGAGCGTGACTAAGCTTCTGACGATGCTCACGGGAGGAACAGATTAGTCCCCGAATTGATATGGCAGCAGGAACCCGCTCTAGTTGCCTTTGAGCTGCATCGATAATCGGAGAGTCAGTCGGAACCTCAAGCGGTGCAGACCTTGGGAAAGCAAAATGGTCGTTCCTCTGGTTAGAAGGGTTGGACGAACTCCCAGCGTGCAGATTAGCAGGCTGAAAAATCCGTCCACTCCTCGTAACATTGTGAACATTTCCTAAGGAGGGCATGACCTAGGGGTCTTCATTTACATCCCAAAGATCAGCCGGGACTTCACCTAGCTTGCGTTTTCCTTTATCGACGGCCGGTGCTATTGCAGGCACTTCCCAGTCTAAACCCAAATCCTCAGCCAAATCTGTCATCAGCAGCGATTCCCAAAAATCTACGTCCTTAACTGCTGCAACCTTCGCAACGGGTTCTGGATTGGCGATGAAAGGAACATATCCCAAAGTCCGCCCTCAGCTAAGTTACGATTGACGGTCCAGACTTCTGTTCCAACTTGGATATTGACCACATTATCCACGTCCTAAAGGTCGGGTGGCGGGATGAGATCCGTGACCATGATACTGCAGTCTTCTCCAGCCGAAAAAGGAACCATGGGGCGCGGGAGTCCCTCATCAATGATGTAAAATGTGGGATCTTGCTCGATGTTAGATACCGAGTTGACGAGGCTGTCGATGGTAGATGGGAGAAAGCATTCCCCTAAGACACAAAGTTCTTCTTGAATGAAATCGTCCTCAACAAAGTGAGTCATGTAATCTGGTAAAGCGTAGCCTTGAAGGGGATTAGTGTCAAAATCCAAAGGGAATTGCCAAGCGGGCTCAGGATCCCAATAATATTCTTCCTTAGGAACAATAGGTTCGGGCTACTAAAAGAGCATGAACAAAGAGATGCCATCCAAGGGGTCGAGCAATGCCTGATTGTGCCCGCCCAGCCACTCTGCGTTCCAAGCAGGGTCCAAAAGGGCTTGTTCAGGCAATGGGACTTGTTCGGGATGCATAGGGAACCCTTCCAACTCAAGTTGATGCCATTCTTGGATTAGAGAAGCGTCATGATCGTGGCCGTCGGCTATGGACCAACCTACAACCTCCATGTCAAGCTCCAGTTCAGAGAATACAGACATTGAAGCCCTGAACCTGGATGCGAAACTCTGGGATGGGTTGAGATTAGCCACAATGAACGTAGGATCACGTCGAGTTGAAGTAGGACCGAATTGTACGGGTTAGATTGGGCCATTATGGAGATCGCTGATAACCTCATTGAGAAGGTCCAATCCTGCTTGCAACAGCTGAGGGGGCGGGTTGGAGGTGTATGGTTCTCCAATGTACATGAGTTCAGTCTCGGTTTCCAATGGTATGGACATAATTGGTTTGGGTTGATTGGCGGAGATTATGTGGTCAGTTGGGTTGAATGTGGTGGAGCGGAGGTTGATATGAGTGGAGCTAAGGGATATTTGGCCAACATGCGGGACAACTTTATGGTTGGGCATGGAGTTAGAAAGGATGTTTGGCTTTTGAGGCAATGGAGGCGGGGCTTGAAGAGTGCCCGCATCTATGAGATCCTGAATCGCATGTCGGAGGCGAAAGTAGGAGTCCGTAAGATGACCAGCCCCTTGGTGATAGGCACAGTAGAGATTGGCCTTGAAATTGGGTGAAGGGTTTTTGGATAAAGGAATTGGATCAAGGGGCTTCAGATGACCTGACTTGATCAACTTTTCCATAACAGAGGATAATGGAGCCTCGAATGCGGAGAAACTGCGGGTTTGGTTACGAGGCCGGTTGTTCTATGGAGTCTGCACTTGATTGACGTCGGCAATGTGGTTGGTAGTATTAGAGGAAGCGTTAGTACCACTGGTTGTTGCGTTGGAGAAAGTCCCACCTCTAAACAGTGCATTGGCGATGCCGGAGTATGCCCGAGGTTTTGACTTTGGAGGGTTAGAGGATTCTCCTTTTGATAGAATACCACTTTGCAGCGCATCCTCGATGGCCAGGCCAGAGTCGAAGAAGGTTTCAAAGTTTGTCGATGCTTGAACAAGAACCAAATGCTTGGTGTAGTCTGGCTGAAGACTGCGGGAAATGATGCGGAGTTGATCCCTCTCACTTGGACGCTCAGTCATTAGAGCGGCTTTCGCCCTTTATCTCTTGACGAAGTCTACGAAGGACTCCTTGGCTTCCATTTTGGTGGATTCAAGTTCCCATGTAGTCATTTTCGGTAGAGAGTTATAACTGTACTGCGAAATAAACGCAGCAGCAATATCTTCCCAAGTCCTTCTCTTAGCGATGTCAAGTGATAAGAACCAATGGAAAGCCGGACCGGAGAAAGTCTGAGGGAACAATTGTGACATGGCTTCGGGCTCGACTGACAAGAGCTTCATAGTAGCATGATAACTATAGAGATTAGTCTTAGGGTCACCACTGCCATCAAACTTGGCTAGGTTTGACATTTTAAACTTATTGGGAAGCTTGGCGTTGGGATATAAACAGAGACGGTCTAAGTCGATTCCTCCAGCACTGATCCTTTCAGATTTAGAGATAGCCTCCTCCAGCTTGGTGATCTTGGTCATAAAAGTAGCCAAATCAGGATTTTGAGCAGGCCTAACGATTGCAGGATTCAAGTTTGCGGCTATTGGGCGAGCTTCTCTTGGATTGGGCTAAACTATGAGTCGCCTGCATGATTCGGGTCCTCGACAAAGATGGGTTCCGCATGAACATCCTCATCGACCTCGCCTCCTATTTCTGCTACTGGCGGAAGGCGAGTGTTGAAGAGGTCATTTAGACGAGTAACATTGGCATCTGTTTGAGCAGCTCTTTGTTGCATGGTGGCGATGCTATTCTGAAGGCTCATGAACATTGCTTCCATAGTAAGAGGTTGGGGTTGATCTACCATGATTGGTATTTCAGAGGAGCTTGACGAAGATGAGGTAGTCGGCGAAGTCGGGGGTTTAACTTCTTGAAAAACTGAAGACGAGCCTGACTGAAGAGTAGCCAACAGAGAACGCGGAGAGTCTTCCATTGTGATTGACTGGGATTGTAACTTGACTAGCCTTTGAACCGGATTCTGACGCAGATGTTCCCAAGTGGGTTTGCCTTTCTGCTTCGATACTCTCCGTGGTGGTGCAATGATTCAGAACTTTGCTTGCAGTAAAGTGAGGAGAGGCTCAATAGGGGTCTCGCAATAACTTTAATCTAAATAAAAGACTAAAGCGAAAGTGCAGTCAACGTCGTCAGTGTCATCCTAGACTCTACGACTATAGACGAGTCTGTCTCATGATGTTCGAACGCTGCTAGAATCCTCGGATTTCTTTTTGAGGGTGTATCCTTGTTTGAATCGACTAACACTAAGAGATGTCAAAACAGACTAAGCCTTTGTCTATTCCATTCTAGAAGTTTCGACTTGGAATTCGGAACAACTCAGTATTGATGGCATGACACCTTAAGTTTGAACACCGCGGTGTATAGTGACTTCGTACTTCAACCGGGGTAGCGCTGGTGACACAGCATCCATACTTTATGGTTCCTTATTTTCTGTTGAAACTTCAATTGGGCATAAGTCAAGGACTTAAAAAGGTTTGATTTCCTAAAGTCTCGTTGATCTAAGGACTTTGAAAATTAATAACATGCATCATTGAGATGCACGACTCTTCATCGGGTCTAGCAGTGTCCTAATAAGCATGAGAGAGACTCGAAAGAGAGACAACCTAGAAGCCACCCTAAACATGCTCCTACGCACAACGGTATGTATGTACAAAACTAGAGACAAGTTTGCCTTACGAATTTCAGACGTTGCCAGAATCATCAGAATTCTTTTTGGCGATGTGTCCCTGAGTAGATCGATAGATCCTAAAAGATGTCGAAATAGACTAAATCTTTGACTAGTCCCATTTGAAGGTTCAACTTTGAATTTGGAACGACTTGGTGGTGATAACATGGCACCTTAACCTTGAACACTGCGGTGTATAGTGACTTCGCACTTCAACCTTAGTGACATGGCATCACTATTTTTGTTGTTCCATATTTTCGGTTGAATCCTCAATCAGGCATGAGCCAAGGATGTAGTAAATTTTGATTTCTCAAAGTCTCATTGAACTAAGGACTTTGTGCTTGATAACGAACATTCGACAGAATGAATGACTCCTCATCGGGTCTAGCAGCGTCTTAGATAGTGTAAGACAAACTCGAAAGACAAAATGACCTTAAGCATGCTCCTATGGATGTACAGTACATGCGATAGGAAAAGCAGTAACACATAGACAGTATATGAGGGTTAGATGCAAGTAATCCTACCCTGTAGGTACCTGTCCTAGTTTGAAAAGTTCTAATGCTTTGTATATGCAAAGGCCGGTTTTGGCTTGTAACGGGTTCCTCGGACTAGGGCCAAAGATATACCTCCCATTGCCCGCGTAACTGCAGAGCAACAGTCGAACGGTAAAATGACCCATCATCGTCGGAGGTTGTTAGTCATTCGGGGTCCCCGGGCTCCAGTAAACCATGGCGAATTGCCAAAACGATCCAACGAGGCTTATCCCACATCGATGCAAATGAGAGTGCTAGATTTTGATTTAAAAGAAGAAGAATCGCAAAATCGCAAAATGCCTTTTCAAATTTGTCTCTCTTTATTTAATCAATACTTAGAGAAAACTACACGAGAGAACAATCGGAAAGCTTCGTTTTGTCTTCTTCAACAGTCATTCATAAAAACTCCCTTTCTTCCGCCATAGCCGCCGCCTGCAACTCGCTCGTGTCACAGGGTCCTTGTCACTAAACTCGTAAGATTTTTACTTCTTCTGTTTAGGTTACCCACTAAGATTTCTCTCATTCCCATTAGTTTCCCTCTGAGATCTCATTCTCAGATTTTAGGTTAAGGGTTTAAATCGCGCCCATTTCCAATTTTACTTTTTCTTTGAGTATATTCATGGCGGATGAACATAATCCAAAGCCTAGTAAATTTAGGAAACTCTATGACACCTCTGCCGCCATGGCGACATTTAGGACTGAGTATAGTATCCCTGATAACGTAGGGCTCGAACTCGCCCCTTTGCGAGCAGATAGGGATAGTGGCTCATGGGATAGAATGTGTATCCCAATCGTGGCCATTGTCGAGGGTGGAGTCCGTTTCCCCCTACACCCATTACTCCGCCAGATTCTGAATTGGTATCGTCTTACACCCATGCAAGTTTTGACAAATGTGTTCAGGCTGATAATGGGGATTATAGCCCTAAATGGGATTCTAGGGACCCAATTAGGAATCTGGGATATCCAATGGTGGTATAGTATAGTACTAAACCCTGAGTATAATACTTACTACTTTAAGGTTAGGAAGGCAGACAAACGTCTTGTGCTAAATCTACTAGATTCCGCTCGCGACCACAAGATCGATTTCCTCTATGTAACGGGAGCATTCAAGCCAATAGGGGAAGATGGCCAAGTGGTGGGGCTCCATTGCCCCCACATATGGGGCTATCCACGTATGCTCTCGCTTTTGACTTTGCAATACTTTGTTTACTGCCTTCTCGTAGCTTTTCTATGTGTCTAATTGTAACTTTGAATTTCGATCTTTGCAGCTGAAAACGCTAACAGGCATCCTAGACGAGAACCAAGCTACGTCCAAACAACGGAGATCAATCAGGTTCTGAAGTATTCAGGTGAACCCGGCACCTCAACAGCTGGTCGGCGCCGGAACGCTGACGTGCTTTTGGGATACGATCCCTCTTACTGAGGTGTTATAGACAGAAGACTTGCCAACCCCAGCACTAGTGCTGCCTCCACATCAACTGCTCCCCAACCGAGGAGCACAAGAGCTAACGCTGGAGTGACAGTAGCCGGGCAATTGGGTGAAGTTCCTATTT
The DNA here is from genome assembly GCF_030253575.1 of Rhododendron vialii. Classification (NCBI taxonomy): domain Eukaryota; kingdom Viridiplantae; phylum Streptophyta; class Magnoliopsida; order Ericales; family Ericaceae; genus Rhododendron; species Rhododendron vialii. The sequence goes on from NC_080561.1 coordinate 29,911,024, forward strand.
CAGAAGGCGTTCCATTGCCTCGGGTGAGAGTTCGAAGACCTTTATTGAGACAGGCTGCCTCTCAACCACAGTCCGAACAGCCAGCTCCTAGCCGTGTAACCAGCCAATCCTCCTCTTCAGGTTATTCTCTATCTCCTCCAAACTCTAGTACTATGACTCGTTAACCACTAAACCTCAGCTCCCTTCTCACCGTCTCTTCTCGGGGACGTGGAACTGGTCGGGTGGCCTCTACAGGGAACGCTCCTCCAGCACCCCGTCACAACAGAGGAGGTTCTAACCGCTCCCCTTCATCTATTCGAGGAGCGGACGCCGCTCCCAATGTCGGTGACGTTCATCGAGATAAACGGCCTAAATCTTAAGACCAATCTGGCAATGCTTCTCAGGCTGATACAGAAACCCATCACCCCACGTCACCAACTACTCAAGTACTTCCCCAAACATGGACTCCTCCATTCACTAGGGGAGACCGTCCCGTTCACGTTGGGGATAGTGCTAGTTCATCAGAAACAACACTTGCCCTGACACAAGGGTTGCTGCTCCCAGTTGCATGCAGAAAGAATCTGGATCCCCACCTGATCGTCTTGTAGCCACTGGTCTCGTCAGTGGTATTAAGGTAACAACAAAAACTTTCCTTCAATCAAGTTTTGATCCTTGTATTATATTTGATCATTAACTCTTTTGGTATTCCTTAGTTTATTCAAAAAATGGTCGTACTGGGCCAAAAACTCCAAGAGATCGAATAAGAGCGCAACAGGCTTTTGAGAGATAACACAAGGCAACTTCAAACAATGACAAGGCTGGAGAGAGAGAGAGAGACAAGGCAAAACTGGAAGCAACAGGAACTAAGGAAAAGCTTGAAATTGCCGAGGAGGGTCTCAGCCAAGCACTGTCCGAAATTGACAGTACAAAAAAGGCGGCCTATGAAGATGGATACCAGAAGGGCTTTGATGCTGCCACTTCCAGTTATGTGGAGCAGATGCCAGCCATCCAAGATCAGATCTAGGCTGCTTGCTGGGAGGCGTGCCTGACAAAAGTGGGGGTTGCAGAAGATTCTCCCCTCTGGGAAGATAATGATTTGCTGAGCACTTGTGCCCAGGTCATTCAGGAACCAGCGGAGCATCCAGAGGATGACATCGAATAGCAGATCGAAGAATTTGCTAATGCTGAGGAAGATATGCTTACCGAGGTACAGCCTCTTCAATCACCTGTTCGGGTTTAAACACTTGAGCCTATTAACTTGGAGGAGAATGCAACCGAAGGTGATACCACTGTGGAAGTCAGTGTAGAAGTTCCAGACAGAACACCTTCAGATGTCCAGAACCTGGATTAACTTTGGTAAGGTTGCTTAAAAATGCTTTTAAAACAATTTGGCTAGTCCTACGTGACCATGATATTTGAGCCCTGCGTGGCACCAGTACTTTCTCTAGTATGGTAATACTTTGATAATACCGGTATTCGGCCCTTTGTGGCATAACTATATAATTCGCTCGGCTCCCCTCGTTTTTGCATCTGTTCGGACGCAAATAGATTAATCTAAGCATTTCGTACTTTGATCATATGCTTTGCTTGTGTTTAAGTGTTCAGTACTTAGCAAATCTTGTGAACATCATTTCTTTCTATGTTTCTAAGTTTCTCGTACTTTTGAACTGAATTTAAGTTTCACGTACTTAAAAAACGTTCTAAGTTTCTCGTACTTGTTTGAACTGAATTTAAGTTTCACGTATTTAAAAACGTCTAAGTTTCTTGTACTTGTTTGAACTGAATTTTAGTTTCACGTATTTAAAAACGTCTAAGTTTCTCGTACTTTATGAACTGATTCTAAGTTTCTCGTACTTACCAACCATACAAGTGTTTCATACTTGTGTTTGTTAACTTTTAAGTTTCACGTACTTAAAAAAGACATACACGTGTATTCATACTTGTTTAAGTTTCACGTACTTTAAAAACCATACAAGTGTTTCATACTTGTACTCGTTAAGTTTCACGTACTTAAAAAAGACATACAAGTGTTTCATACTTGTACTTGTTAAGTTTCACGTACTTAAAAACCATACAAGTGTTTCATACTTGTACTCGTTAAGTTTCACGTACTTAAAAACCATACAAGTGTTTCATACTTGTACTCGTTAAGTTTCACGTACTTAAAAAAGACATACAAGTGTTTCATACTTGTACTTGTTAAGTTTCACGTACTTAAAAACCATACAAGTGTTTCATACTTGTACTTGTTAAGTTTCACGTACTTAAAAACCATACAAGTGTTTCATACTTGTACTCGTTAAGTTTCACGTACTTAAATACCATACAAGTGTTTCATATTTGTACTCGTTAAGTTTCACGTACTTAAAAACCATACAAGTGTTTCATACTTGTACTCGTTAAGTTTCACGTACTTAAATGTATAAGTGCATGTTCCCTGCTCCCTGCTCCCCAATACGAATGAGGGAAACCAAGCCCGTAGTTCGTATTTTTAAGACAAATACCAAGAACGCAATGTTTAAAAAGTGATTTTATTCATAATCTGCCAAACTCAAGAGGGCGTTATTCGTACCCCTTGCAAAATAACAAAACTAGAACAAGGGAGTTATATTCGTAACTCCCACATAATCACGTAGTGCAATCTAAAACAAAACTTAATGCTTCTAAACAAAAGAATTTTGTAGATTATGGACATTCCAAGGCCTCGAAATTGGATTACCATCCAAATCTGTCAATTTATAGGCCCCTATGCCTACAATCTCGGTTACTCGGTACGGGCCTTCCCAGTTGGCCCCCAGCTTGCCTTCGTTGGCCACTTTGGTGTTGCCGAGCACCTTCTGTAGTTCTAGGTCTCCAACACCAAATTCTCGAGGATGAACATGCTTATTATAGCTCTTCATCATTTGTTCCTGGTAGGAAGCCAGATGGACCAAGGCCCTTTCGCTCCTCTCCTCGGCGAGGTCAAGCTCAATTTAAAGGGCCTTGTCATTGCCCCCACTTTCAACTAATGCGGTCCTATTGGTCGGAAGACCAACTTTTAGAGGTATAACAGCCTCTGTTCCATATGCCAATGAATAGGGGGTCTCTCCCGTAGACCTCCTAGGCATTGTTCGGTGAGCCCACAGCACTAATGATAACTCGTCAGGCCACTTCCCTTTGGCTTTGTCTAGCCTTTTCTTGATCCCGTCAAGGATAGTTTTATTAGACGCCTCCGCCTGCCCATTACTCTGAGAGTAGGCTGGGGTGGAATAATAATTTCGTATTCCATACTGGACACAAAAAGCCTTAAATTTATTCTCAAATTGGGATCCATTGTCTATAATCAATGAGTAAGGGACCTCAAAGCGAGTGATGATACTTTTCCACACGAACCTTTCTATCATAGGTTCAGTGATTTTGGCCAATGGTTCTGCCTCAATCCACTTAGTGAAATAGTCTGTTGCAACTAGCAGGAATTTTCGATTCCTAGTTGCTTTGTGTAGGGGACCCACGATGTCCATTCCCCATTGAGCAAATGGCCAAGGACTTGTCAAAGGCACCAGATCCTCGGCTGGTGTTCGAATCATTGGTGAGAATTTTTGACACTTCTAACAAATCTTCATATACACCTTTGCGTCTTCCTGCATGTGTGGCCACCAGTAGCCTTGGGTAATTGCTCGGTGGGCAATGGATCTGCCTCCAGCATGGCTCCCACATGTTCCCTCGTGGATTTCATGAAGAAATTTCTGCACCATCTCAGGATGTACGCATAGCAAATACGGGCCTGTAAAGGATTTTCTGTATAACTTTCCCTCTAGGGACAGCCAAAACCTAGCAGATTTGATCTTTATCTTATGAGCCTCCTTTTTGTCAGAAGGGAGTATCTCGTCTCGTAAGAACTCCATGATTGGGTCCATCCAACTTGGTCCTTGGTTCACGTCCAAGACCATGTCCACACTCTTCCCAATGCTCGGCTAACTCAGATATTCTACTGCCACCTTCCTTTTGAACTCAGTTGGTACAGCTGCAGCTAACCAAGCTAACGATTCTGCATGAGCATTCTGTCTAGAACTTATCTGTTCAATGTATACCCTTTCGAAGGTATCAAGCAAGTCTTTGGCTGCCTGTACGTAGGCTACCAATTTTTCACTTCGGGTTTCATATTCCCCGGACAGCTGATTAACCACAAGCTGTGAATCACAATACACCCTAACCCGTTCTGCTTTTAGGGTTTTTGCACTTCTCAAGCCAGCTAAGAGTGCCTCGTACTTCGCCACATTGTTTGATGCACTGAAACCTAGCCGAACAGATAGTTCGATCATTACTCCTTCAGGAGGAAAAAGGACTATCCCAATTCCTGATCCAGTATTACATGCTGATCCGTCAACAAATAGCTTCCATTCCGTGGGGTTCTGTTCGGCTGAGACTTGTTTCCTCTTGGGTGATGTCTTAGTCTCCTGTTCCTTTCTCGTAGGAGGCAGGGGAGCTACTACAGGAGAAAACTCTGCCACAAAATCAGCCAACACCTGGCCTCTAATTGCCGTACGCGGCTGATAATTGATATCGTATTGCCTTAACTCGACGGACCATGTCGAGATCCTTCCTGAAAAGTCTGCTTTTCGTAGCAGTGATTTCAATGGAAACTCAGTATAAACCACAACCTTGTGGTTTTGGAAGTAGTGTGGCAGTTTCCTTGTGGCTGTTCTAAGTGCTAGGACAAGTTTTTCTAAGGGCAGATATCTCGTCTCTGCATCCAGTAGTGTTTTGCTAACATAATAAATAGGGATTTGTTCGATTCCCAAATCCCTCAACATGACTGCACTTACTGCATGCTCAGAAACAGCTAAGTACAAAATTAAAGACTCACCTGGCTGTGGAGTTGACAAAAGCGGGGGCTCGGCCAGATACTTCTTTAGGTCCTAGAAGGCCTGTTCGCACTCTGCTCCCCATTCGAATCCCTCCCTCTTTTTCAATAGTTGGAAAAAGGGTCTGCACTTGTCACTTGACCTACTGATAAACCTATTAAGTGTTGCAGCCATTCCAGTCAACCTCTGGACTTCCTTAGTGGTTTTGGGACTTTGTAGCCTTTGTAGGGCTGCAATTTGATCAGGGTTAGCCTCAATTCCTCTCATGGTCACCAAATGGCCCAGGAACTTTCCTGAACCGACTCCAAACGCACATTTCGAGGCGTTAAGTTTCAGTTTGTATTCCCTCAGGATTTCAAAAACTTCTTTTAAATCAGCTATGTGTCCCCGTTTATCTTGACTTTTCACCACCATATCATCTATGTAAACCTCCATGGTCTTGCCAAGCAGCTTTTTGAACATGATAGTTGCAAGTCTTTGGTATGTTGCCCCAGCATTCTTTAGCCCAAACGGCATAACACTATAGCAGTACAACCCTCGTGGTGTGATAAATGAAGTCTTCTCTTGATCAGGCCCGAACATGGCAATCTGATGATATCCCCGATATGCGTCGAGGAAGCTCATTCGCTCGTACCTAGCAGTTGCGTCAACCAACTGGTCTATCCTTGGAAGGGGGAAACTATCCTTTGGACATGCCTTGTTTAGGTCTGTGAAGTCTACGCAGACATGCCACTTCTCATTCTTTTTCTTCACCACAACGGTGTTGGATAACCACTCTGGGTAGTAGACTTCACATATTGCTTTGGCCTCTAGCAAACGATCGACCTTCTCGATTACTGCATTCACATGCTGCATGGCTGACCTCCGTTTTTTCTGAATGATTGGCTTATGCTGAGGATCAATGTTTAAATGATGACAGATCACACTTGCATCCACTCCGGGCATTTCCTCTGGCACCTATGCAAATACATCAACATATTCCTTCAGAAATCTTATTGATTCAGCCTTTTCGTCCGCTGGTAATGATTCTCTGATTAAGAAATATCTTTCAGGATCAGTCTCGTTGATCTAAATCTTCTCCAAGCCTTCAACCACCTTTTCTGCCGGACTTCTTCCAACATCCTCGATAGTTGGTTGATCTGGTACTTCTAACGTATGAACGTGGTGGGCCTTTAGGGCTCTTTTAACAATGGAAATCAAACATTGTTGGGCCACTTTCTGATTGCCTCTAAGTATCTCAACCCCATTTGATCCTGGGAATTTTACCATCTGGTGATAAGTCGAGGAGACTGCTCTCATCTTGTGCAGCCATGTTGTAGGGGGATGAAAACAATTGATTCTTCGGATCAACTGGATTGCAACGGCTTATTCATGCCTCTTCACCGAAACCCTAATTCGTCGTCGGAACCCTAATCTGCAAAACAGATAGGGGGTGAGCGCACCTTTGCCTCTCGTGGCAAAGGCCCTCCGATGCCTTTGTTAGTATCTCGTACTAGCAATCAAAACCCTAATTATCAGTAGGAAAGCAATATGAAAGCAATGTATTGCGTACGTTTTACCTCTAGGTTTACCTCTTATTTATAGATTTTCGTATGCTTGTTGCCCAAGCATCCCTGTTTCCATAGGATTTCCATCTCGTATAGGAAACCCAGGATCTCAAGGATTCTCATTTCCTTTACCAGTTTATTGGAAAAGAGTCCTCTTTGGATTCTTTTCCATAATGAGCTGAACATCCCATACTCGTTGGGTATCTTTCTCAGATCCTATATTCTTGGGATCTCATCCCTTAACGGAATACTACTGTTTCTGGATCCTTCCAGAGTGTTCTTTTTACTCCAACATCTAATTGGATTTCTTTCTCTGTTCAGCTTTCTCATCGCCGAACAGAATGTCTGGACCAATCACTTCACTTGTAACTGGTCCTTAAGCTCGTACAACCTTCCTGGACCATTGACTTCTCATGTCACTGGTCCACATTGCCGAACATTGTTTATCATGATGACTGTCCTGTCTATATTCAAACTATGGTCCCAGGCACCAAATTGTTCGGATATCAATTGCATTGCTTTCAATCCGTCATCCCTCGTATGACGTGCTTGGTTCTTATTTCATCTGTTCGGCTGTATTATAACTGAATAGTCTCCTTGGACCAGCTACTTCACATGTAACTTGGTCCAATGTAATCGGAATGTCTCTCACTGCCGAACAGTCAGTTTATAGCCATGACTTCTCACGTCATTGGCCTTTAATTAGCCAAACAGACTGCATGGATCAATGACTTCTCATGTCATTAGTCCATTTCGCTGTTCACCGAACTGCCCGGCGGTAAGTCCTATCGTACTTACCACGTGCTCCCAAATATCACGTGTTCGGCAACTAAATGTATGTGTTCGGGAATACCTCCCTACAATTGCTCCCCAGCTTCATCTATTTACCTCTGTTCGGGGACAATATATGAAGCTTTTAGAAACAAAATTTTATTTAGACCAGACTCTTCTGATCCCATGCAGTCATAATTTCAATATTTCATTGATGCCTTTTGGCGCCTCCGTCATTATACCATTTCGGGGTAATGACTCCACGTGGCACGTTTCGTATGCCAATCATTAATTCCGATTTGACGTTCTTTGAAACGGCGTCAGAACGGTCTTTGCTTTCCGTTACTTTAACCTATAATGGCGTGAGAGGAGACGTTTCGTCTCCGTCTCTCGCCCTTAAACCCCAGAAAGGGTTCCTTTTGGGTTTTCACCCAAAAAAAACTCGAACTGTCAGCCTTTCTCTCTCTAAGCTCTCCGCCATCGCCGCCGTCTGCAAAATCGATTGCTTTCCACGGAATCGTCACAGTATTCTTGTAAGATCCTCGTTCTTACTTCATTTCTTCTGCTTAGGTTTCCTATTTAGACTTCCCCTCCATTCCATTAGATTCCATTTGAGATTTTCATTCTCAAATTTGTGGGTTGTTTCTAGGGTTTCAATCGTACCTATTTCAAGTTTTACTTTCTCTTTCGAATATATCCATGGCGGATGATAACCCTCCTAGACCCAGTAAGTTTAGGAAGCTCTGTGATACCCCTGCTGCCATGGCGGCATTTAGAGAAAAATATAACATTCCTGAAAATGTAGGGCTTGAACTCGCTCCATTAGGAGCGGATAGGGATGCTGGCTCTTGGGACAGAATGTGTATCCCAATCGTAGCTATTACTGAGGGCGGGGTCTGTTTCCCCCTGCATCCATTACTCCGCCAGATTTTAAGCTGGTACCGTCTTACACCCATGCAAGTTTCAACGAACGTTTTCAGACTGATAATGGGGACTATAGCCCTAAATGGGATTCTAGGGACCCAATTAGGAATTTGGGATATCCAATGGTGGTACAGTATAGTACTAAACCCCGAGTACAATACGTACTACTTCAAAGTTAGGAGGGCAGACAAACGTTTTGTAGTCAATCTGCCAGATTCTGCTCGTGACCACGAGATCGACTTCCTCTATGTAACCGGAGCATTCGAGCCTTTAGGGGAAGATGGCCAAGTGCTGGGGCTCCATTGCCCCCACATATGGGGCTATCCACGTATTCTCTTACTTTTATCCTTTTGCAATTCTTCGTTTACTGCTTTCTCATAGCATTTCTATATTTTAACTTTGTTTTTGCAACTTTGGGTCTTTGCAGCTGAAAACGCTAACCATCGTCCCAAACGTGTACCGAGCAACATCCGAACAGAGGACATTAACAAGGTACTAAAGTATATAGGCGAGCCCGGTACCCGAACAACAGGTCGGGGCCGGAATGCTGACGTGCTGCTAGGTTACGACCCTTCGTACAGAGGGGTCATTGACAGAAGACTTGCCCATCCCAGCACGAGTGCTGCTTCTACCTCTACATCAACTGCTCCCCAACCACGTATTTTAAGACTTCAAGCTGGTGTCACTCTTGCCGGACAGCCAGGTGAAGTAGCAATTCCTGAAGGCGTACCTCAGACATGTGTGGTGCTCAGAAGACCTGCTGGTCGAAGGTAAGTGATCTCTGAAGAACAATCCATTCCCTTCTGCAATACTAACCAGTCATCTTCCTCTGGATACTCCTGATCGCCTCCAACCCCAGGTACGATGACGCGCCAACCCATTAACCTCAGTTCTCTGCTCACTGTCTCCACACGGGGACGTGGTGCTACCAGTAGGGTAGCATCAACTGGGGCCCCCCCCCCCCCCCCCCCTCCCCACGATCACGTCGCAATAGGGGAGCAGCAAGATCATCATCTTCTCCTCGGGGACACGATAGTTCCCTAGAGGCTGCTGATGCTCATCGGGACAAACGTCCCAGGAGTGAAGAAACTGGAGACGCCCCCTCTCAAGCCACTCCTTTAGTCCAGGAACCCCATTCATCGAGCACTCAAGTGCTTCCTCAAAGCTGGACCCCCAATCTCATTAGGGGTGATCGGCCTGTTCACATTGGGGATAGCGCCAGCTCTTCGGAAACAGCACTCGCTCTTGCACAAGGTCTGCTACTTCCTGTAGACATGCAGAAGGAGTCTGAGGCTGCACCTGATCGGCTCGTTTCCACTGGACTCGTCAGTGGTACCAAGGTAGTGTGACTTGATCTTTCCATACAAGTTTTCATGTATATTTCGTATACCGCTTAATATGTATTGCTACACCCTTTACTTACTGTTTGGTGTTTAGTTCATTTAAAAAATGGTCACACTGGGCCAAAAGTTCCAGGACGCTGATAATGAAAGGATCTCACTTTTGAATAACAATACAAGGCTGCTTCGTACCATCACCAGACTAGAGAGAGAGAGATAAAGCCAAAGCTGACTACGAAGTGGCAAAAGATAAGCTTGGAGCTGCTGAAGATAGCCTCAACCATGCTTTGGTTGAGATAGAGCAGACCAAAAAGGCAGCTTTTGAAGATGGCTATCAGAAAGGCTTCGACGCTACAACGGCTAGCTACGTGGAGCAGATGCCAATCATTCAGGATGATATCTGGGCTGCTTGCTGGGAGGCATGCCTTACGAAGGTAGGTGTTGCTGAAGATTCTCCCTTATGGGTAGAGAACGATTTACCAAGCCGCCAGGTTGCAGCCCCAACTAACGACGTCGATCAACAAATTGATGACTTTGCAGACGTTGATGAAGAAATACAGGTAGAATCACAAAATGATGTTGAGCAATCATCTGTTCGGGAAGTGACCACTTAAATTGTCGTCCCAGAGGAGACTGCAGCTGCTGTTGGCAACTCGGCTGGAACTGATGTTCAACCAGAAATTCAGAATCTAGATTGATAGGTAAGCAAGTATTTTGTTGTTAAACAATGTGGCTGGTCCTGCGTGATCATAGTATTTCAACCCTGCGTGGTACCAGTACTTGCTCTTTAGTTTGGTAATACTTTCGGTAATACAGGTATTCGGCCCTTTGTGGCATAACTTTATACTTTTGCTCGGCTCCCTTCGTTCTGGAGCTTTTGTTCGGATGCAATTTAGTTCAATCAAAATATCTCGTATTGTGATCATCATATGTTTGCATAAGTGTTTCGTACTTTAGCAAAGTTTACAAACATGATTGCTTGTATTGATTCTAAGTTTCCCGTACTCAAAATCATTTGCTTCTCAATGTCTCGTACTGTCTACAAGTTATTTCATACTTGTACTTTTCACGTAAAAAATACATACAAGTATATTCATACTTGGATTGTTTAATAATCATACAAGTGTTTCATACTTGTATTCTATATGTATAAGTGTATTCAACAGACTGTTTCCTAAGTTTCACGTACTTAATTTTGTTGCAACAGACATACAGGAGTTAAGTGTCACGTACTCAACTTATTTAAGTTTCACGTACTTAAATAAGTGTGGCTAACATATACTCGTATGCTTTAAGTCAAGCCAATAAATATTTACAAGTGTCACGTACTTAGATTCCATACAAGTGTTTTCATACTTGTTAAGTTTCACGTACTTAAGTATTTCGTACTTGTTAAGTTTCACGTACTTAAAAAATCATACTTGCGTTTAAGTTTCACGTACTTAAACAAGGCATACAAGTGTTTAAGTTTCACGTACTTAAATATATACCCTGCTCCCCAATACGAATGAGGGAAACTAATCTCGTAGTTCGTATTTTTTAAACAAATACCAAGAACACAACAGTCATACTAAAAAGTGACTTTATTCTTTAATCTGTAAAACTCAAGAGGGCAATATTCGTACCCTTTGCAACTAGAATAAAAACTAGAACAAGGGAGTTATATTCGTAATTCCCACACAAGTACGTAGTGCAAATCTAAAACAAAACTTAATGCTTTTTTAAACAAAGAATTTTCGTAGATTATGGACATTCCAAGGCCTCGGAAGTGGATTACCATCCAAATCTGCCAATTTGTAGGCCCCTATACCTACAATCTCAGTTACTCGATAAGGGCCTTCCCAATTGGCCCCCAACTTGCCTTCATTGGCCACCTTGGTGTTACCGAGCACTTTTCGTAGTACGAGGCCCCCAACACCAAACTCTCGAGGGTGAACATGCTTGTTATAGCTCTTTATTAGCTGCTCCTGGTAGGAAGCCAGATGGACCAATGCCCTTTCTCTCCTCTCCTCGGCGAGATCAAGCTCGATTTCAAGGGCCCTGTCATTGCCTCCCCTTTCAACCAAAACGGTTCTGTTGGTCGGCAGACCCACTTCCAGAGGTATGACAGCCTCTGTTCCAAATGCCAATGAATAGGGGGTCTCTCCCGTAGACCTCCTGGGCGTTGTTCGGTGAGCCCACAAAACTAACGGTAGCTCATCAGGCCATTTCCCCTTGGCTTTGTCCAGCCTTTTCTTGATCCCATCATGGATAGTTTTGTTGGACGCCTCTGCTTGCCCATTACTCTGAGGGTAGGCTGGGGTGGAATAATAGTTTCGTATTCCGTACTGGGCAGAAAAAGCCTTGAATTTCTTCTGAAATTGGGATCCATTGTCTGTAATCAATGAGTAAGAGACCCCAAAGCGAGTGATGATGCTTTTCCACACGAACCTTTCTATCATGGGTTCAGTGATTTTGGCCAGTGGTTCTGCTTCAATCCACTTAGTGAAATAGTCTGTTGCTACCAGCAGGAATTTTCGATTCCCAGTCGCTTTATGTAGTGGACCCACGATGTCCATCCCCCATTGAGCAAATGGCCAGGGACTTGTCAAGGGCACCAGATCCTCGGCGGGTGTTCCAATCATTGGTGAGAATTTTTGGCACTTCTCACAAATCTTCACATACACCTTGGCATCTTCTTGCATGTGTGGCCACCAGTAGCCTTGGGTAATTGCTCGGTGAGCAATGGATCTGCCTCCAGCATGGCTCCCACATGTTCCCTCGTGGATTTCATGAAGAAACCTCTGCACCATCTCGGGATGCACGCATAGTAAATATGGTCCTGTAAAAGATTTTCTGTACAACTTACCCTCTGAGGACAGCCAGAACCTAGCAGATTTAATCCTTATCTTATGAGCCTCCTTTTTATCAGAAGGGAATGTCTCGTCTCGTAAGAACTCCATGATTGGGTCCATCCAACTTGGTCCTTAGTTCACGTCCAAGACCAAGTCTACACTCCTCCCAATGCTCGGCTCATTCAGATACTCTATTGCCACCTTTCTTTTGAACTCAGTTGGTACAGCTGCAGCCAACCAAGCTAGTGAGTCTGCATGAGCATTCTGTCCAGAACTTATCTGTTCAATATATACCCTTTTGAAGGTATCAAGCAAGTCCTTGGCTGCCTGCACATAGGCCACCATCTTTTCATTTCTAGTTTCATATTCGTCGGACAGCTGATTGACCACAAGCTGTGAATCACAATACACCCTAACCCGTTCTGCTTTCAGGGTCTTTGCACTTCTCAATCCAGCTAAAAGTGCCTCATACTCAGCTACATTATTCGATGCGCTGAATCCAAGCTGAACAGATAGTTCAATTAGCACTCCTTCAGGAGGAAAAAGGACAATCCCAATTCCTGCACCAGTATTACAAGCTGATCCGTCAACGAATAGCTTCCATTCCATAGGATCCTGTTCGGCTGAGGGTTGATCCTTCGTGGTTGATGTCTTAGTCACCTGTTCCTTTCTCGTAGGAGGTAGGGGAGCCACCGTGGGAGAAAACTCTGCCACAAAATCAGCCAACACTTGGCCTTTGATTGCTGTGCGTGACTGATAATCGAGATCGTACTGACTTAACTCCACGGACCACGTCAAGATCCTTCCCGAGAAGTCTGCTTTTCGTAGCAGTGATTTCTATGGAAACTCAGTGTAAACCACAACTTTATGGCTTTGAAAATAATGTGGTAGTTTCCTTGTGGCTGTCCTAAGTGCCAAGACAAGCTTTTCTAAGGGCAGATACCTCGTTTCTGCATCTAGCTATGTCTTGCTAACATAATAAATAGGGATTTGTTCCATCCCTAAGTCGCTCAACAGGACTGCACTTACTGCATGCTCGGAAACAGCTAAGTACAAAATTAAAGACTCACCTTGTTGCGGTGTTGACAAAAGTGGGGGCTCGGCCAGATACTTCTTCAGGTCCTGGAAGGCTTGTTCACACTCTGCTCCCCATTCAAATCCCTCCCTCTTTTTCAGCAATTGAAAAAAGGGTCTGCACTTGTCACTTGACCTGCTGATGAACCTATTAAGTGCTGCAGCCATTCCAGTCAACCTTTGGACTTCTTTTGTGGTTTTGGGACTCTGAAGCCTTTGTAGAGCAGCAATTTGGTCGGGGTAAGCCTCAATCCCTCTCATAGTTACCAAGTGGCTCAGGAACTTTCCTGAACCAACTCCAAACGCACATTTCGAAGCGTTGAGTTTCAGTTTGTACTTCCTCAAGATTTTGAAAACTTCTTTCAAATCAGCTATATGCCCCTGTTTCTCTTGACTCTTTACCACCATATCATCTATGTAGACTTCCATAGTCTTTCCAAGCAACTTCTTGAACATGATGGTTGCAAGTCTTTGGTATGTTGCCCCAGCATTTTTTAGCCCAAACGGCATAACACTATAGTAGTACAACCCTCGTGGTGTGATAAACGAAGTCTTCTCTTGATCAGGGCCGAACATAGCAATTTGATGATACCCTCGATATGCATCGAGAAAACTCATTCGCTCGTAACCAGCGGTTGCGTCAACCAATTGGTCAATCCTGGGCAGAGGAAAACTATCCTTAGGGCACGCTTTGTTTAGGTCTGTGAAGTCTACACAGACACGCCACTTCCCATTCTTTTTCTTCACCACAACAGTGTTGGATAACCACTCTGGGTAGTAGACTTCACGTATTGCTTTAGCCTCCAATAAACGATCGACCTCCTCAATTACTGCATCCACATGCTGTACGGCTGCCCTCCGTTTTTTCTGAATGATCGGCTTGTGCTGAGGATCAACGTTTAAATGATGACAGATCACATCTGCATCAACTCCGGGCATCTCCTCAGGCACCCATGCAAATACATCAATATACTCTTTCAGAAATCTTATCGATTCAGCCTTTTCGTCTGCTGGTAATGATTCTCCAATTAAGAAATATCTCTCAGGATCAGTCTCGTTGATCTGAATCTTCTCCAAGCCTTCAACCACTTTTTCAGCCGGAGTTCTTCCAACATCCTCGATAGTTGGTTGATCTGGAACTTCTAATGTATGAACGTGGTGAACCTTTGGGGCTCTTTTAATAATGGAGATCAAACATTGTTGGGCCACCTTCTGATTGCCTCTAAGTACCTCAATCCCATTCGATCCTAGAAACTTCACCATCTGATGATAAGTCGAGGAAACTGCCCTCATCTTGTGCAACCATGTCCTTCCTATAATTGCGTTATAAGAAGAGGGAACATCGACTACTAAGAAATCTGTCCTCAATACCACTGACCCGGCCTGAACAGGGAGTGTTACTTTTCCAAGGGGCCAGACTGCTCCTGCACCGAAACCGATCAGGGGTGTTGTAGATTGCTCTAAATCTGTTTGGGCCAACCCCAGCTTCTTGAACGCATCGTAGTACAACACCTCTGTATAACTTCCTGAGTCCACAAGAATCCTCTCAATGTCATATTCCCCAACTCGTAGCGTTACGACCAATGCATCGTTGTGGGGTACTTGGACCTCTCCTAGGTCGTCATCTGTGAATGATATGCTCTCCTCGCACGCATCATTCTCTCGTCCTCTTTTGCTTCCCACTCGCATCACATGCTGATCGTGTTTGACTTGCCTTTGTAACAGCCTAACCTCATTTCTCGTATAAGGTGTGGCCAACCCATGTATCATATGGATTACTCCTTTAGGGTTTTGCTCGTAACCCAGCTCCAAAGCTTTCCCTTTCTCCTTAGGATGCTCCTGGATAAATTCCTTGAGATAGCCCCGAGAGACTAAATCATCAAGGTGCCTCTTGTACACCTTACAATCCTCGGTCATATGGCCCCAATCTTTATGGTAACTGCAGTGCTGATTTGTAGCACGTTTTGCATCTTTGTCTCCGCCTAGACTTGGTGGCCATTTAAAATATGGCTGATTCTTTATTCGATAAAGAATCCTATAAATTGGCTCATTCTAAACTGTAGTGATAGAAAAGAAGGATTTAGGGTCAGGAGCTTGCTTATCCTTGTACGGCTCTTTCTTAGCCTGCCCATACTCCCTTCTCTCTCTATAAGTCTTGGGCTCTGGTTTATCCATTTTTTTGGCAGATACCTTCGGCTGTTCGGCAACCGTCCTGCCATCCTCTCGGAGTATGTCATCCTCCATTCTGGCGTGTTGCTCTATCCGTTCCATCAATTTGGCCAGTGTGGCTACCAGATGTTTATTCAACGAGCGATGCAGCTCTCCCCGAACAGGCAAACCAGTCTTGAAAGTGGCAATTGCATACTCCTCACTGCAACTTTCAATCTCGTTGAAAGTCTCCCAGTACTTCTTTGCATAATCCCTGATCTGCTCGTTCTCCTCCTGTTTCATGGTGGAAAGACTTTCAAAGGTCTTTGGGGCTTTTCTGCTCGTCAGGAACCGAGCAGTGAATTCTTCAGCCAACTGCCTCCATCCTCGTATGGATCGCGGGCCTAGCTTATGAAACTAGGCTAAAGCCACTTTGCCAAGACTGGAGGGGAACATCTTACATAAGATGGCATCATCCCCTTCATGCATGAACATAGCTTGTTGATAATGCTGTATGTGAGCCACGGGATCCGTATTTGTCTCGTAAAGTACGAATGCACCGTGCTTCACTCTGCTCGGCAACCTAGCCTCTTGTAGCCTCTTTGTAAAAGGGGAGGCTGCAATATTACTTAATCCCTTGCGTGCTGCTTCTCGTGCAGTCACTGTCCCATCCTCGAACTCCTTTGACTTGTGAGCCGTTGCTTTGGCCCAATCAGCATCAGGTCTCTCGTACCTGTCTCGATGATGTTTCCTTGTTCCCTCCTCTTCGGGGGTGGAACTTCTGTCTCTGCTCCTCCCTTTTCGTGAAGAAGCCCTTCTCTCGGGTGTTCGGCTTTTACTTCTTCTTCGCCTTTTTCGTGGAGAAGCCTCATAACGCCCTATGATAGGACTTCTACTCCTTCTTCTTCGTGAATGGGTCTGCTTATGGACTACCATTGTCCGTCCATCCCTCTGGGAATTCCTTCGAGAAAGTCCAGAATCTTCTGGGTGATCTCGTATCCGCTGAACTCCTGTATCTCATACTCTCGTTTCTTAATTAAACGAGCATACTCCTCGATTTCCCTTCTCTTTTTATCTAGAAGATCGTTATCATCGTGTATACTTCTTGAACGGGTGACTGACTCATCCCTTCGATGAGACCTACTCCTTCTCGTGGAGCCAGTAGCAGTTTTATCTCCTTTTTCTCTGGGGTTATCCCCATTATGTCTACCAGTGGGCTTTCTCGGAGCACCTGGTGGGGATTTATCTCCTCCCCCACCCAACTGGTCCTTCGGACTAAATGGTGTGACTGGATCTTGTTCCATCATGATTACTTTTCAAAAAAGTTTGTTCGTTTCCCACAGACGGCGCCAATTGTAAGGGGATGAAAACAATTGATGCTTCGGATCAACTGGATTGCAACGGCTTATTCGTGCCTCTTCACCGGAACCCTAATTCGTCGTCGGAACCCTAATCTGCAAAATAGACAGGGGGTGAGCGCACCTTTGCCTCTCGTGGCAAAGGCCCTCCGATGCCTTTGTTAGTCTCTCGTACTAGCAATCAAAACCCTAATTATCAGTAGGAAAGCAATATGAAAGCAATGTATTGCGTACGTTTTACCTCTAGGTTTATCTCTTATTTATAGATTTTCGTATGCTTGTTGCCCAAGCATCCCTGTTTCCATAGGATTTCCATCTCGTATAGGAAACCCAGGATCTCAAGGATTCTCGTTTCCTTTACCAGTTTATTGGAAAAGAGTCCTCTTTGGATTCTTTTCCATAATGAGCTGAACATCCCATACTCGTTGGGTATCTTCCTCAGATCCTATATTTTTGGGATCTCATCCCTTAACGGAATACTACTGTTTCTGGATCCTTCCAGAGTGTTCTTTTTACTCCAACATCTAATTGGATTTTTTTCTCTGTTCGGCTTTCTCATCGCCGAACAGACTGTCTGGACCAATCACTTCACTTGTAACTGATCCTTAAGCTCGTACAACCTTCCTGGACCATTGACTTCTCATGTCACTGGTCCACATTGCCGAACATTGTTTATCATGATGACTGTCCTGTCTATATTCAAACTATGGTCCCATGTACCAAATTGTTCGGATATCAATTGCATTGCTTTCAATCCGTCATCCCTCGTATGACGTGCTTGGTTTTTATTTAATCTGTTCGGCTGTATCATAACCGAATAGTCTCCTTGGACCAGTTACTTCACATGTAACTTGGTCCAACGTAATCAGAATGTCTCTAACTGCCGAACACTCAGTTTATAACCATGACTTCTCACGTCATTGGCCTTTAATTAGCCGAACAGACTGCATGGATCAATGACTTCTCATGTCATTAGTCCATTTCGCTATTCACCGAACTGCCCGGCGGTAAGTCCTATCGTACTTACCACGTGCTCCCAAATATCACGTGTTCGGCAACTAAATGTATGTGCTCGGGAATACCTCTTTACACATGTCCTCCCTATAATCGCGTTGTAGGAAGAAGGAACATCGACAACTAAAAAATCTGTCCTCAACACCATTGATCCAGCCCGAACAGGTAGTGTTACCTTTCCAAGAGGCCAGACTGCTCCTGCACCGAACCCAATCAGAGGTGTTGTAGATTGCTCTAAGTCTGTTTGGGCCAGCCCCAGCTTCTTGAACACATCGTAGTACATCACCTCTGTACAACTCCCTGAGTCCACTAGAATCCTCTCAATGTCGTATTCCCCAACTCGTAGGGTTATGACCAGAGCATCGTTGTGGGGTACTTGGACTTCTCCCAGATCATCATCTGTGAACGCTATGCTTTCATTGCACACCTCGTTCTTTCGCCCCCGCTTGTTTCCCAGTCGCATTACATGTTGGTCGTGCTTGACTTGCCTTTGTAACAGCCTAACCTCATTTCTTGTATAAGGTGTGGCCAACCCATGTATCATGTGGATTACTCCTTTAGGATTTTGCTCGTAACCTAGTTCCATGGCTTTCCCTTTTTCCTTTGGATCATCCCGGATAAATTCCTTGAGATAGCCCCGAGAGACCAAATCGTCAAGGTGTCTTTTGTACATCTCACAATCCTCAGTCATATGGCCCCAATCTTTATGGTAACTACAGTGCTGATTCATAGCACGTTTTGCATCTTTGTCTCCGCCTAGACTCGGGAGCCATTTAAAATATGGCTGATTCTTTATTCGATAAAGAATCCTATAAATTGGTTCCTTCCAAACCGTAGCGATAGAAAAGAAAGATTTGGGGTTAGGAACTTGCTTATCCTTGTACGGCTCTTTCTTAGCCTGCCCATACTCCCTTCTCTCTCTATAAGTTTTGGGCTCTGGTTTATCCACCTTTTTGACAGGTGCTTTCGGTTGTTCGGCAACAGTCCTGCCATCCTCACGGAGTATGTCATCCTCCATTTTGGCGTGTTGCTCTATGCGTTCCATTAATTTAGCCAACGTGGCTATCGGATGTTTATTCAATGAGCGACGTAACTCTCCCCGAATAGGCAAACCAGTCTTGAAGGTGGCAATTGCATACTCCTCACTGCAGCTTTCAATCTCGTTGAAAGTTTCCCAGTACTTCTTTGCGTAATCCCTGATCTGCTCGTTCTCCTCCTGTTTCATGGTGGAAAGACTTTCAAAGGTCTTTGGGGCTTTTCTGCTTGTCAAGAACCGAGCAGTGAATTCCTCAGCCAACTGCCTCCATCCTCGTATGGATCGTGGGGCCATTTTATGAAACCAAGCTAAAGCCACCTTGCTAAGACTGGAGGGGAACATCTTGCATAAGATGGCATCATCCCTCTCGTGCATAAACATTGCTTGTTGATAATGCTGTATGTGAGCTACGGGATCCGTATTTGTCTCGTAAAGTACGAACGTACCGTGCTTCACTCTGCTCGGCAACCTAGCCTCTTGTAGCCTTTTTGCAAAGGGAGAGGCTGCAATATTACTTAGGGCCTTGCGTGCCGCTTCTCGTGCAGTCACTGTCCCTTCCTCGAGCTCCTTTGATTTGTGAGCCGTAGCTTTGACCCAATCAACATCAGGCCTCTCGTACTTGTCCCGATGGTGCTTCCTTGTTTCCTCCTCTTCTGGGGTGGAACTTCGGTCTCTGCTCCTTATTTTTCGTGAAGAAGCCCTCCTTTCCGGTGTTCGGCTTTTACTTCTGCTTCTCCTCTTTCGTGGAGAAGCTTCGTATCGCCCTACGATAGGACTCCTGCTCCTTCTTCCTCGCAAATGAGCCTGCTTATGGATTACCACAGTCTGTCTGTCTTTCTGGGAATTTCTTCGAGAAAGTCCGGAATCTGCTGGGTGCTCTCGTACCCGTTGTAATTCTTGTATCTCGTACTCTCGTTTTCTAATCAAACGAGAGTACTCCTCAATTTCTCTTCTCTTTTTATTGAGGACATCGTTATCATTGTGTATACTTTTTGAATGAGTGACTGATTCATCTCTTCGATGAGACTTACTCCTTCTCAGGGAACCAGTGGCAGTTTTGTCTCCTTTTTCTTTAGAGTTATCTCTGTCATGTCTACCAGTGGGCTTTCTCGGAGCACCTGGTGGGGATTTATCTCTTCCCCCACCCAACTGGTCCTTTGGACTAAACGGCGTGACTAGATCTTCTTCCATCATGATTATTTTTAAAAATTGGTTCGATTTCCCACAGACGGCGCCAATTGTAGGGGGATGAAAACAGTTAATGCTTCGGACCACCTTGGATTGCAACAGCTTATTCATGCCTTTTTACCGGAACCATAATCTGCAAAATAGACAGGGGGTGAGTGCACCTCTGCCTCTCGTGGCAAAGGCCCTCCGATGGCAAAGTTAGTCTCACGTACTTGTCAATAAGCCCTAATTATCAGTAGGAAAATCTCAAATAATGCAACGTATTGTGTACCTTTTTCCTCTAGATTTACCTTATATTTATAGATTTGCGGATGCTTGCTGCCCAAGCATCCGTGTTTCCCTAGGTTTTCCTACCTCGTATAGGAAACCCAGGATATCTTGGATTCTCGTTCCCTTATCAGTTCATTCCCTTAATCCTTGTAGGACTCTTTTCCATAAAAAGCCGAACATCCCATTCTCGTTGGGTATCTTTCTCAGATCCTATATTCTTGGGATCTCATCCTTTACGGGACATGACTACTCTGGAATCTTCCAGAGTACTCCCTCTGCTCTTGCTCTTGATTGGAGCTTTTTCTTTGTTCGGCTGTATCATAACCGAACAGTCTGCTTGGACCAACTACTTCACATGTAACTTGGTCCAATGTAATCGAAATGTCTCTATCTGCTGAACAGTTAGTTTACACCAGTGACTTCTCATGTCATTGGCCCTTATCGCCGTTCAATGCACTGCTCGGCGATAAATCCTGTCCAATCTTTCACGTGCTTTTATACATCACATGTTTGGCAACTAGATGTATCTGTTCGGGAATACCTCCCTACAGGGATGGCCGGACATGAGGTCCTGTTAAATCACCAATCCTTTCTTTAGCAGCGCGAAGCTCACTATTTTGACAGACTTTTATGGGATTGTTCTCAAGCGTATTAAAATCTAAGTATAGACCAATATTGGTTCGATCCCCAGCAGAGTCGCCACTGTGGGCAACGTGCCTTTTTAAAAGGATTTCAGTCCCTTTAAAATGCCGGTTCGAGGGAGCGCTTAAGCTAGACGACAAACGCTCTCAGAAATATAGAGTCGCCACTCGGGTTTGAAGGTCCGACATCTAAGGAACCATATTTCGAAGCACTTGCCGTGCTGTTTGATTTGAAAAAGTTAAGGAACTAATCCGTCATAACCATATCTGGGTTCGGGAGCCAGGTTATGAGAGGGGAAGGGTTTTAAGGCACCCCTCTCGCCCAATCCGGAGATCGGTCTCTACTTAGGCATTTTGCGAAAACTTTTGTGATTCTTCTTCTTTTAATCAATTTTAGCCAATTAGGGGGGGGGGGAGCAGTTAATCGGGGATTTAAACTGTAATAGTTTGCAAGATGTGAATGATAGCATGGATGACATGAAATGTTGGAAAATAAATGGAATAAGATTTAACACTGCAATTAAACATCAAACAGTGCTTTGGTATGGATTTGACATGAGCAGTGGCCAACTTGCATGCATGGAAATTCATGCATGCAAGCCAACCATCGCACGACAGACCCATACAAACGCGCGAGGGTTGATGTCCTACCAACAGGTTGAATTTTATCCCCTTCTGGGCTCTGGAATGACCAGTTCTCACCCAGAGGGCAAACCAAGCAGTTTATATGTATTGAAAATAAACAATTATTATAGACAGGAATAAGTTACAACCCCTAAACAGTGAGGGTATTAAAACAGAGGTCAAGGACCAAATTGCCCATGCAAGGGCCACCACTGGAGAAAGTCTTAGCATCGCGCGACATACTGGGACACTCGCGCGATCGATGAGACTGGACTTCTAGGAATTGCTTTGCATGCCTGGGCTCTGAAGCATACTCAGAAGCTACCCAGGGGCATTCCAAAGAAAACAAACAAGCTATCTACGCCTACTTATGAGTTTTAACATGCAAAACAGTGAGCTTATCCTAATCATGCTTTAAATATCTTATAATACTAAGGAAATAGAGAAATAACTAGCATCCTATCCCCACGAGGACCATCCCGTGCAACCTGGAACAGTCGTGCGAGAGTCTGGGTCCATCGCGCGATGGAATGCTAGCACACAGTTCTTGTAACCTTGCCAGTTTTAGGGCCAGGACTGGTATTGATTACCAGCCTTGACCCTACCAGCCCCCCTCAGGGATCAAAATAGTAAACAGTAGGTATGTTATACCTTTGCTTGAGTGCTTTGAAGATGGATTTGAACAAGGTGATGTTGCTTGGGCAAGAAGTATGGGAGTGATTAGAATGGGGAAATATGGAATGTATTAGGGCTTGGAGTCTTTCTTGCTTGAGAATTGGTAACCTAAAGTGTAACTTGATTTTTTGTAACCTTCTGGAAGGAGGACCAATGGGGATACTTATAGGCAAGAGGAGGTGCATGGTGGGTGAGAGGCTTGGCCTAGCAACCAGCCAACAAGGCTGGTCAACCTCGCTTGGTGGAGAAAGAGGCCAACAAGGTGATGGGAGTGGTTGTGTGGGTGGTGCAACCCATGAACCTGCAGAACACTGTTAAGTCGACAAAAACGGGGTTCCTCAGGGCAATGGCCCCCTGATCATCACAAAAGCCAGCTGGAAAAAGGTGAAAGTGACAGGTGTTGACCATCGCGCGAGGGTATGAATCCATCGCGCGACGGTTGTACCAACCTACGCGACGGTCAACAGTCAAGGCATTGACTTTGACCAACACCTGGCAGGTACATCATCGCACGTGGGATCCAATGGATCGCGTGAAGGTCAACCCTGAGGTCAGAGTTTTGACTCGGGGTTTTTGGGGTTTAGGATGGGCTCCACTCACTCCAAGTTCAAGCAATTTTACTCTCAAGACTGTTTTTGATCTGATTCATCATCAGGGAAATAAGAAACCGAAAAACGAAGTAAAACAATTTGGGAAACTAGATTGGGGTGTTTACAAGATGCATAGGAGATCACACACTGTCACTACCGGAGCACACTGGAAAGGTAAATTCTAGTTTCGTGGTACTTTTTGAGGCAATGAAAATATAGTTGATCATTTGATTGTTTGAAAATACACCTGCCTATAAATTGGTTGCTAAAATACATGTTTAAGTGGGTGAAGATGGTACGGTAATAAGAACCATTTTTAGAATACTCATGCTTCTTTTGAAAAGCATGGCCAACACAGTAGTTTCCCAAATTCATGTTCTAAATTCAGTCCCAAATGATAACAATTTGTTTTTTTCTTTTTTTCCCCTCCTACTCCATTTTTAGAACAAATATCATAAGAGCATCCATACCAGGGTATTAAAACATATCGTAAAGTCTTACTATGGAGATATATGTACCTGTTGCAACCGAGAAAAAAGAATGCGATGTTCTACCTCACATTGCAACCATTGCCGTGTTTGGTTATACCTGAATCTGGTGTTGGTGTCCAGACTCCAGAGAGAGATGTTAATGTGAGAGAGAAGGTCCAAAAGTGATTGTTATGTTATGGTTTCAAAATTTGAAATGGCTAATAATGGCCAAAAGTGTTACTGAACACACATGACCCGTTAGATTAGAGGTTGAAATAAGTCCTGGCCCTTGAAAGTTAGTATGTTTTCAGTAATTGTCAACCATTTTGTAATTCAAACTTCTAATTTATTTTTCTTTTTGCCATATTGGTTATTGTTTGGTACGACTGTTCTCATTCTGGTACTTATAAGATGGGGTACAAGGAAATTCGTTGAATGTGTCCCATTTTGTTTAGAATTCAATGTGTCCCATATTTGTGTTCGTGTTCGTATCTGTATCCATTTTTGTGCTAAATAGTTAATTGGAGTTGAATTTTGTTGGTCATGAGCACAACATACGTGTGTACAGAACCAATTTCTGCATTGTCTTTTCAAAGCTACTTTATATATAATCTTTTCAAAGCTACTTTATATATAAATATATATACATGTCTAATGGTCTCTTGCATTTGCAGGTTGATAACATAGGCGAGCATGCACAGTATGAATGATGGGAAATCTTCTTCATTAATAAGCCAACCGTTTTGGGTCTTTTTGTATGGGAGATTCGCAACTATAAGTTTGATCTTTTGTTTTTGGGGATACGGAATTGGAACTTGTATTTTGTTGCTTTGGTTTTGATCTCTTCATTGGCATTCTATGCCCAACACTCTTGTTTTGTGATAAAGTTATGTGATGACTCGGTAGACACGAGCCTCTTGTTTATAGGATATCTGATTTTATTATATGTAACTTGCATTTTGATAGTTAAACTTCAAATATTGGCCGCTACAATTCGGTATACGAAAAATAGTGGATTGTGTCAAAAATTGGAGCAGGTTCATTTTAAAATGGAGAGATTATGTCCAAATTTTTACAGGCGGTTCAAAAATGCAAGCAAAAGAATTACAATAAATGAAAAAACATATAAACGGCTTTTAACAAATGCCGGTAAAGAGTTAGAACATTTGCGGCATTTGCCTAATGCCGGGTATAATATCTTTTCCGGTGGTTTTATCAAGTGCTGCTAATAGGTGCATATTCCTCTATTTTTTTACCGGCATTTATCAAATGCCGAGAAAAACGAGGAAAAACGCCAGCTTTTTTCCTGGCATTTGTACAAATGTTGTTTTTACATTACCGACACTTTGATTTCGTCAACAACTGCCAGGAATAATTTTACCGGCGTTTTTTGAACTTTATTGGCATTTTATAAATGCAGGAAAAGTGTAATTTGGCGCAGTGGGGCTAACATTATTGTTTTATATACTAATTATAAAAACGACTACCTAACTAATCGGTGCACGGCATAATGGAATTCAAGGGATGACATGTACATAATACTTCTAGTCTAGTTGGAGTAACATTTGTCAGTTTAAGAGACTAACCATTATTTACTATATAGCCAGTGATTAATCTAATTAGTGAATGGACAATACAAAATCACTCTAGCTTCGTCTTCATGGGGTACACGGCCTACATGTTTTTCTTTTTCATTTTGAACTTCCTCTTCGAATGTTTAAGCACCATTCATTCCGGTAAAAATAAATGTAACATATACACCACATTTCAAGTTCAACGTTTACAAGCTATGTACAAATATACTTAGGGAGGTAGGATTTTAACTACCTGTTGTCCGGCGAATGGGGTTTCGGAGAGATTTTGGCAATGGTTCGGAGCGGATGCAGAGCTCGGTCGGATGGTGGCCTGGCTGTGACAAGAGGTGGTGGTGTTCTCGGCGGTGAGGGCTTCTCCGGTTGGTGGCTGCTCCGGTTGATGGATGACCGGCTGCCACTTCTCTCTCTCGCTGCACTCTCTCTCCTCTCTCTCTCTCTCTCTCTCTCTCTCTCTCTCTCTGTCTGAATTTTCCGGAAGAAAATAAAATGGGAAGGGGGAAATATTGGGTTTGATTTTTGGAGAGTATGAGGGAGGGCAAGAACCAATGGATAAGAAATTTGTAGTAGGCTTAGCCTTAGGGTGAGTTGTCGAATTTTTGTGGGAGTTGAAAGGTGGCGACAGCCGAAAATATGGAGGAAAGTGGGCATGTGATGGGTTTGATTTCCCTTGGCCAAGAAAGAATAGACAGAGATAACAAAATAAGGAATAAGAAAAATGTAAAGGATGTTTGGTTTCTGGCGTGAAAATGAGGGAGGGAATTGGGGTTTGGGTAAAATAATCCAATGTACACACATACACACAATAAGGAATTTACTTGTCGGAAAAGCGCGCACACAATCGATTGCAGAATAAAATTTGTTGTGACGACATAAATAATTTTTTGAACAAAAATAATATTTTTGTTTTGATAATAAGTATTATTTTTATTAAAAATATTGGGTCTTTACATCGGGGAAAGATTTGTCAAAACATAGTTCAGGCGGCCAACGTGGTGCACCAAAGCCAAAACTTGAGATCTAGTTGATAGATTATGACCGAGTCTTGAAGAGAGAGACTGCCTACGTATCTCCTTCTAGGGAATCAGGTCAAAACGTAGTTTAGGCCAAGATTCACTCGTGTGTTTTGCCTCTCCTTTTGCGCTCTAACTTTTGCCTAGTACCACATTTTCAGGTTTTTCGGTCTAGCGAGCTTTGAATATTTTGCCTATTTATTTTTGTCTAGACTGCCTCCTTAGGTTTTCGTTCTAGCAGGCTGCTCTAATTTTTGCTTGGCACTGCCCACCCTTGTGGTTTTTCAGCCCAATGAGCTTCTCTCAGGAAAAAGTAGCTTTAGTTGATCCACGTTGACCAAGGCATTGACTTTGTTGCCATTGAGGTCGATGAGCTTTAGCTGTAGCCCCAGATAAGGTGGCTTTGATAATGAAGGATCTAGAGCACTTCGGCTAAAACTCCTTGCTCTAGTTCATTTTTTGAACTTTCTCATTGGTGGAACACCGCCTCGCTGTTTTGAACATGGTATGAGACCTGGAGCCTCTGATCTTCTACTTTCTGGCTTGGCATCGGTAGCCGGGGATTTGATGCTTCGTTATATTAGGAGCGGCGCTAGACATGTCTTTTGGGAGACCATGCCAAGCCGCCGATGAACTCTTCGAGCCTGTCTATCCAGGCGCAATACTCCTCAGGGGACCGCGTTGAACCAATTTCGAACCATCTAGGGTCTACCTCATCTTTCAAGTTTATTGAAACTACTTCTTCTTTTAGTAGGCTAAGCATGCCTTTCGTCTTCCCTTTCGGGGATGGAACACATTTTAATGGGGATGATCCCGTCGAAATCTATCCCTTCGTCGTCAGGGTTGACACGCTTTATTCAAAAGTCAGCAAAGTACTTAGAAGTAGGATAATGAATATCATAAAGAAAGCCCTCTCGGGATTGCCAAGTATAGCAAAAGACTCGATTTGAACATAGAAGCTACGACATGGAGGGCCAAGAGGCACAAACTCTGACTCAAAGCTAGACTTAGACTTCTTGATAAACAATGTGTCAGACTCAGATTCAAAAGTGTCAATGCAAAATAGACGCGACTTGAAAATGCAATTTTTAGAGTTACCCTTGGCGTCCTCACAGAGAGGTGGAATCCTAGAGGATGTCAGGTCCAAGAAATAGCACTTCGGCTTCCTCTGCTTCTTCGACCAAACCCATTTGAGAAAACTCCTTGAATAGCAGCTCCAAGCTTTCATGATTGAAGGACCTCGACCAGTTCGTCTTTTCTTTTGATTGATTAAGCTCCCTCTTAAATTCCTCTTTGGCAGGCTCCTCATCACCATCAATCCTGGTGTCAATAGTGAAGACCTCAATTGCACCTATGGCCATCAGGTTAACCTCAGGTTCGGACGGGAGAGACGATTGGTTTGGATTGATTTTTTGGGATAATGTAGAGGTTTGGGTAGAATTTGGTGCAGTTTGTATTGATTTGAGTGGAGTTAATGGATATCTAGCTAACATGTGGGTTGGAATCGTGTTAAGGCATGAGCTTAGAGATGACATTGGGCTTTCATGGGAGTGGAGTTGGAATGATACCAATGTCGATGAGATCTTGAATGGCATGTCGGAGGCGGTAGCAGGTATCGGTGGGATGACCAGGCATTTAATGGAAAGCACAATAGGTGTTTTGGTTGTGACTGATAGGGAGAATTTTAGGCAATGGAGTTGGGGTTAGAGGCCTGATGGAACCAGCATCGAAGAGTTTCTCATAAACTGAGGCCAAAGGTGAAGGGAAGCATGAGAAAATCCTTGGTTGGTTCCTGCGACTAGATCGAGAGTTCAAGGTGGAACCTTTGCTTGCTTTGCAGCTGCACAACATTGCACCATCAACAAGATGCACTCTTTTGCCTTTGGGGTTGATTTCTTTATCGCGCATACCCTCCCTTTCGGCGTTGGCTTTGACCAAGGATCTAGCATCCTCCTTTGGGTGAGTCCTACCTTCATGAAACTCAGCCAGGTCTTTGAACATGTCTTTCAAGCATAGCTTGGTTTCGACTGCTGAAGTGTGGCAAGCATGTGGAGGTTCTTTGATTAGCCCCAGATTCGACTTTGACATGGTAGAGGTGAAAAGGTCAACTAGCCCCTAGACCATAACCATTTGTTTGTCCATTTTCTGGTTCAGTTCTTGTACAGCCTTCTTCAGCTAAGCCAGCTCTGCTTGTGCTGCCATTTTGGATTGATGATTGAGGATGAAAATATGGCTTTGGAAGCGACGGTGAAATAGCCCTGGCAGACGCTTCCAAGTAGGTTTGGCTCTTCTTTTCAGTGACATGGCCTAGAGCTTTCAGATAGTAAAGTAAATTAGAACTCGGTGGTGTTCCTGTAGCAAGCTTTTTGAAAGAATTTGAAGAAATGCAATGCGTGTAACGCCCCGAATTTTGGGTACGTTAAGAAGACAATTTATTGATAAAATCTGTAACGCCCTGAATTTTGGGTACGTTAAAAGGACATTTTATTCATAACCTCAAAAATGGAGTCTGGCTCTTATTACAACAAATACTCCTACAAGAGTTCAATATTTACAAAAATGAAGGGGGTTCTACGGTTCCTGACTACAGCTCCTCAGCTCCTCCGTTCTTGCCTGCTCCTCAGCTCCAAAGCCTCCATGGTGATCTGCTTACCCTGATTATCTACAAGGTCTGACACATTATACCGGCGTCGCCACCCATATAATATGTCAGGGTCACCAAAAGGCAACACCATGAGCTACAAAGCTCAGCAGAGTAATCCCATACCCGCTAACCCATAACTTATAAACAAAACTATAATACAACATCAATTTCCACATGATAAGTATAAACACAGTTTAATCAATGACACATCCACATTCATTAATCATCTATCGTCGGTGTCCAAGAGTTCAGAGTTTCTCCTACGCGACTCATCGTAGACCGTGTCAACATTTTCACTTACAAAACAATCTTTCAAAAACCATTTGTTTAACACAAAACATTTGCATTGGCTCCGTACCGCGGATAACCAAGCCATACCTCACCATGGTTCCGCCGCTCCGGGTTCCCATGGGAACACACACATTTCAAAACCCTCAGTTCCACCGCTCCGGGTTCCCGAGTCTCCCACAATGGTTCCGCCGCTCCGGGTTCCCAATTGGGGGTTTTCGAAATCTAAAAACCTCGGTTCCGCCGCTCCGGGTTCCCGAGTATCCCCACAATGATTCCGCCGCTCCGGGTTCTCATTGGGTTTTTCAACACACACAAAACCTCGGTTCCGCCGCTCCGGGTTCCCGAGTATCCACAATGATTCCGCCGCTCCGGGTTCTCATTGGGTTTTTCAACACACACCACATAATGGGCTTCCACGTCCGGCCACATTGCGGTTTTCAAAACATTTCAAAAACCCTTTCACATGTTTCTTTTACACACGCACACAACACACATAATGCCACCCAAAACCGGTCATTATGTTGTTTCAAAATATTTCCTTCCTCGGAAAACATTTCTTTTAATTAACCACACCCTAGGTGTCATGTTTCTACTTTCTCGGTTCTCGTGTCTCGTTTACATTCAAAGACTCCGCGGTAGGACATGAATCTTTCTAACAAGATCATCCAATTCCATATTACTTTAACACGCTCAATCACTACTTATAGCATAACGCCACATATACGGACGCCTTTGGAGTGTATCACTTATGCTTTATTCAAAGCACAACGCCACATGTACGGACGTCTTTGGAGTGAAATCACTTATGCTTTATCACATACCACAAGTAATACAAGCAACTCATATACGCATACTTATAACTATCTTAAAGATCAAAATACGAATACTTCTAATCAAACGATAAGTACGTAAATAAAGATAACCTACTTTATATTTGAGTAAGTAAATAAATAGGGAGTAAGTAAGGATTTCCTTACAGTTCTTCTAGGCGGTAGTCGGCTACGGAAAGTACGTCGGTGGTCGGACGGAGTAACCTCCTACGGTGGTCTCCGGTAGCTTCGAAAGAGAAAGGTTTCTCTCGAAACTTCTACTTGACTAAACTACTACTACTTTATGGATCGAATGGTGGTCGAGTGGCGGTTTAGTGGCGGCCTAGGTTGAGTTTCTTGAAGAACTCAAGAACTACTCAAGAACATGAAGAACAAAAGAAAGAACAAAGGAATTCTAGAGAGAGAAGTTGTAGAATGGGAGGTGTGAGTTCAATGCTTGGAATGGGGTCTTATTTATAGGAAAAATCTTGGCTCCCTCTCCTCTCTCAAGGCCGGCCCCCCTCTCTCTCACCATACCTCACACTTTGACACTTGTCAAGCACTTATGGAAGGTCATAATCTAAACCCTAGGCTTGCATGGCTAGGTTAGGCTAAAAGGTAGGTTTGCATGGCTAAGATTTGTCCTTGGATGGGATTATGGGAGATTTGTTGGAAGATTTGGAGACAAAGGTACAAGGTTCTTGGTTAAACAATTGAAAGTTGTACAATGGGGAGTTATATTTGGTTAGGAGAAAGATTCACCAAGGATTTGAAAGATCAATTGAAAGATCAAGGGAATCAAGGTACACATCAAGATCTCTCTCTCTCTCTCTCTCTCTCTCTCTCTCTCTCTCTCTCTCCTAGTACTACATATATATCTATATGCATATAAACAAGAAAGAATAAATACAAAGTACAAAGTACAAAATTTTCCAAAATCAAAATACCCATTAAAGAAATCCAATTGGGTACAAAACCTCAATACAAAATAATAACAAAGTACTTAGAAGAATATTAGGCTTTAAAGGCTACAAGACTACTAAGTACTTTAATAACAAAATATGGGTACTTCATCACATGGGCAATAAGGAAAAATGACTAGTTTAATAAGCTCATGTACTTGGTGAAAGAATAACTCTATTACCCAATGGATAATAAATACCCTAACTTTTATTATCCAATGGACAATAATAACTAGGGAACTTTTATAGTAAAATAATCAAGGAGTACTTTTAAGCATGTGACAAAAAGCCCTATATTAAATATAGGTGTGGTACCAAGTACCCCAATTAAATAAAAATGCTAGGATTCTCCCCAATTAAATAATAATAAAGTACAAGTCAAATCAACTTTATTGGAAAGTTCCCTTGTCACATCGGTACTTTATTTGGTCAAAAGTCTCTATTATCCAATGGTTACTAACTTCCCTAGCGGTTATTATCCAATGGATAATAATTCTCCTTGCGGTTAATAACCAATGGACAAAAGAAGTACAAGTACCTTTTATTAAAATAAAGTTTTGAAAAGACTACATGTACTTTTATAATAAAAAGTTTATTATCCAATGGACAAAAATTACCCTTGCGGTTATTATCCAATGGATAATGGAGGGGTGGGAGAATCCCCAATAAACAATGCATATAAGTACTAGCACAAGTTTTTATAAACCATAAAAATATTATATCTTGTACTTACCAAAAATATTTTAATAGGAGGCCTATTGTCCAATGGACAAAGATTACCCTAACCATTATGGACCAATGGGCAAAGGCAAAAGGTTCAAAAGGTCCAAAAGGTTCATCTAGTAACTAAGTAAGTCGGTTGCTCGGTTCCTCCAAGTAGTCGGTTGGAAATTAACAAAATTTGTCACGTAGGTTTTTCTAGTCACGAGTTTAACCAAGGACCAAAATTTAACTACGATGAATATCAACAAGAAATCATATAACACTCAAGAGAAAATAAGTAATTCAAATAAAATTCAAATATTTAACGAAATTTTTACAGACCAAAATTCAGGGTCGTTACAATGCGCACGTCATTGTCGTCAGTGTTCTCCTAGATTCTAAAACACGAGCCTACCTTATGGTGTTCGGGTGCTACCAGAATCCTCAGAATTCTTTTCGAGGGTGTATCCTTTGTTTGAATCGACTAACACTAAGAGATGTCAAAATAGTCTAAGCCTTTGACTACTCCATTCTCGAAGTTTCAACTTTGGAGGTCGGAACAACTTGGTGTAGATGACGTGATACCGGAACCGGGGCGGCGTAGGTGGCAACACTCCACTTAGACAAAACGGTGTAAGTGTTTAGCACTTAACCTGGGTGGTGTAAGTATCACGGCATTCTCTCCGTTGTTCCTAGTTTTCTGTTTGAAACTTTGATCTGGTTTAGACAAGGACTTAGAAAGTCTTGATTTTCCAAAGTCTCGTTGATCCAAGGACTTTGAAAATTGATAATGTGCACCATTAAAATGCACAACTCTTCATCGGTTCAAGGCAACGTCCTAATAGGATGAAGACAGACTCGACAAGAGCTAGACAACCTAAAAGCCGCCCTAGCATGCTCCTACGTAAAACGGTATGAATGTATGTACAGGCATGCGATAGGAAAAGCAGTAACACATAGACAATATATGGGGTTAGATGCAAGAAGTCCTACCCTGCGGGTTCCTGTCCTAGGTTGGAAGGTTCTAGTGCTTTGTACACATGTAGAGGCCGGTTTTGGTTTAAAGGGGTTCCTCTGACTAAAGCCGCGATATACCTCCCGTTGCAATGCGTGTAACAAAGCAATGGTCGAACGGTAGTACGACTCATCATCATCCAAGGTTGTTGGGCATTCAAGGACCCCGGGCTCCAATAAATTGTGCCGGTTTCCCAAAAAAAACCTCAACGGGGCTAGCCAACATCGATGCAAATGGAGAATGCCGAAGAATGATTGAATGAGAGAAAAACGCAATGTTTTGAAAAATGCCGTTTTAAGTTTGGCTCACTTTTTATTAGTCGATACTTGAAGAAAACTACACAAGTGAACAATAGTAAAAGCCCCAGTTCAGATTGGTCGGATGCAGAGATCCTGTTATGTTACCATTCCGTTCTTCAGCAGTGCGGAGCGCACTGTTTTGACAGACTTTTGAAAGATTGTTCTTTGATGTATTAATTTCCAAATATCAATTAATGCAATGAGTCCCCAGCAGAGTTGCCACTATGGGCACACGCCCCCTAGAAATTTTATTTTGGATATAAAATCGGGTGCGCCCTTTTTTGGAAAAGTGCGGCGAAACACTACAATTAAGAGTCGCCACTCGGGTTTCGCGGTATGCACCCAAGGAGCCGAACTTGAAACGTTTTGCTACGCTGTTTGATTTGAAAAAAAAAAAAAGGCTTGTAGACTGGATCGTCGTCAGCTTCGATATTTGAGATTCGGGAGCCAGGTAACGAGAGAGGAAGGGTTTTATGGCACCCCTCTCGCCCAATCCGGGGATTTGTCTCTACTTAGGCATTTTGTAAAATATTTGCATTTTACTCTCATTGATCATTTTTTTAGCCAGTTAGGGCGGGGGAATAGTTAAAGAGGATTAAAACTGTAACAAGTTGCATTTATGTGGCAAAATGTTATGGATGTCTTATTGAAACAGTATAGATTGAAAACAGACTTCTGTGAGCATTTTAAACAGATTGGAAAACATTGATCCGGAATGACGTGTGCAAGAAGAGGTCTGCATGCACTGGCCAAACCACTGCATGTAGGCTTCACCTGCGCATGCCACACACAAACTGGCGTACTCTAGTAAGCCTAAACTCATAGCTCTTATTTTCAACCCTCTGGACTTTGGAAAGGACCAGTGCACACCCAAGACAAACCACGCAGTTTATATAACAAGATTTATACAGATACAGACAGCATAAATGAATCTAAGGAAACAAAATAGAGAGGACACCCCATGAGTAGTGTGGGGAAATAAATAGAGGCTAAGGCCTAAATATCATGCAAGGACTAGCCACTGGACCTCGACATAACTGTCGTACGCCAATCATAAGACACCGTACACCAGTTTCGTCATTTGTCCAATGCTTGGCTTTGCATCATCTGGGCTCTAGAACATGACCAGATGGATCCCAGAGGCTTTTTAAAGCAGAAATAACAAATAAATACCTACGCATTCCTAAAATACAGAAAGCTATAAACTGGTTATTAGCATGCAGTGAGGTGTCAATATGAAAAGAAAAGTATAAAATGGATGATTAATGATCCCCACACCAGTTTTGCACGTACTGCCATAACTGGCATACGACTGAGTTCTACTGGCGTGCGCCATTAATCACCACACACGATCCTTGAAACCCTGCTAGGTTTAGGGCCAGGACTGCTATTGATTACTCGCATTTACCTTGCTAGCCCCCCACAGGGGTCAAAACTGAATATATACAAAAGGTGGTATACCTTTGCTTTAAGTTTGATGATGTGTTTAGAGCTTGAGCTTGGGGTTTAAGGGATGGAGGGTGTATGTTTAGGGTGTGAAGGGTGTATGGAGAGGTTTTGTGCTTTCTCTTTCAATGGATGAAAGAAAAGAAAGCAAGGAGAGAGAGAGAGAGAGAGAGAGAGAGAGAGACTTGGAGCTTTTATGAGTGTAACCATTTGCATATAAATGCAAGGGTGGTATTTATAGGTAGGGAATGATTGGAGTGGGGGTGTAACCAGCTGAGTTAAGGACTGGTTAGCCTTGAGAGAAAGGCTTCCATGCATTAAATGCATGAGACTAGTTGATGGGGGATGTAGGAGAGAGAGGGGAGTAGCACTGCTCGTTTGCAATCATCAAAAGATTGTTCAGCGTACTGGGGTGGCCACAAAAGTCTTGTTCACGTGGTTGAATAGTGATATTTGACTGG
Source organism: Rhododendron vialii (assembly GCF_030253575.1). Taxonomy (NCBI): domain Eukaryota; kingdom Viridiplantae; phylum Streptophyta; class Magnoliopsida; order Ericales; family Ericaceae; genus Rhododendron; species Rhododendron vialii. The sequence goes on from NC_080561.1 coordinate 29,945,585, forward strand.
CTTTGACTGGCGTACGCCAGCACTACACTTGCGTGCGCCAGTGGTAACTGAGTCAACGATCGATGACTAACACATGGTAGTTTACCAGCGCATGCCAGCAGAGTACCAATGTGTGCAAGCAGGGTTTTGCTGAGGCCATTTGGTTCTGGTTCGAAGGGTTTGAAATGAGCTCGAAAGAGGTTTGGGACGCTCAAAGCTCAAACATACCAACAATCTCGGGATGTTCTTGACGGTGTTCATCATTAGGGAATCAAAGACCATAACCGTAAGTAAACTAATCTGGATAGTCCAGAATATGGTGTCTACACATTCTCAACCAAGCTTACTTTTCAACAAATAGTATATATCACATCATCGATTACGGGAGTAAAGTATAATGACCACACACCAAGATTCTAGTCTAACCATGTTGACTTACTATCCATGTGAATTACTCATAACTACCATGATCCCTCATCCCTATCCAAGTAACAAATTAGACATCTCAAGTTCATAGTAGACATAAAGTCTCACGCTTAAAGGAAATGAGAATATCACTATACTATCGTGCCCGAACAACCAACCATTTCTCTCATGAATTTATTCGGCTAATCCTTCATTCGTTCATATGTCACAGTTGCCAACTATCTTTACATATCACGAGCGAATGCTCCTGCCGAGCTATTGATGGAGTCCCATTACCCCCTGCCTGTACCCTTCTCACTAGTGGATTGAATTCATGTCTCACGGTATAGGTCACCATACCACTTTTCTATTGATACACTTAATAATTCAACCATTTGTCTCAATCTCACATAGAAAATTCATAAACAAGACTCATTCACATGGAAGTAGTAAGATAATCCCATTTCAATCATGCACGCGTTCACATACCTCATATAAAGGTATATTCACTCACAACGATTCCAAGATTCCCACCTTTTTGCTCATTAAATATTGCAAGCTACGCAAGAGAAATATTATGCATCAAACATAAAGAAATGTCTCTCGTATCCCAATCTAGCATTGTCAAGCTTAAAGGAGTGTCCTACGTATCCGTTTCTTGTATCGCATGTCAACACATATAATTTTCGTCCACTTTCGTTCATTATGTTACATAAGTTCTAGTTTCGGTGTCATTAGACTCCTACTGATTAGCACCCAAGAATGTATAATCTTGGGGCTTAAATCCTCTAATTTGTAACTTTTATGCATTTAAGTAGTCGTTTTTATCCGATAATGCATGTAAGGTATTTTTGTGTGTATTTCAGGAAAAACGTGCTAATAAGGTGGTTTTGAATGCCAAGGGATGTTTTGGGATGTAACCAAGTGTTCAAGTGCCCAGCGGTATACATTTCATTGTCACGAGATCCTAACGGCATCATAAGGAGCCTTGTAGGACATTCGGTGGTAAAGATGGCGAGGAGCATGCCAAAGTGTTTCAAGCGAGGCATATGCATGGAGGATGGGCATCGAGGGTATCCAAGAGACCAAGGCCACAAGGAACACCTCCTCCAAGTCCCGTTGATCAAGAAATCAAGCATTGGAAGGCCGTTGGGGCACGACAAGGCATGATGTTGCAAGCTATCCCAGTTCTGCAGTTTTCACGGATTGGTACCAATACCTATTTTTGTGGTACCGGTACCATGTTGCTAATATGGAAAACAGTTGAGTTGGTACCAATACCTCATTTTTAGGTACCGGTACCAATGCCCTTCGACCAGCTTTTTGTGCTGAATGTTTCAATCTTCCATATATGGAAAGTTTATACTTTAAGCATGTTTTTGGGATATTTTAAGGGCTTTTTGGTCCATTGTTTCGCTGATTTGTAAGGCTTTTAAATAGACTTTATTGCCATTTATGGCCATAATGTAATCTTTCCAACTTTAAGTCTTTGAAATTCCTAGAGCTCCTTTGGTAAGTTTCAAGCTTTATTTCTCTTGTTTTCTTCAAGAACACCAGCAAGCAATTTTATTACGTTAATTTCTCGAGTATTAAAGTTGTTCGTGTGATTTGGATCTTCTATAAAATCAAGTTTATTTTCATTTTTATCGGTGAATCACGTTTTCCATGCTTAACTCTTTTTCTAGTCTTTTTGCTATGTGTGAGTAGTATATAGGTTTGGTCATGGGATGAGGTTCAATCTATGACTTAGTGGTTTAAATGGTTTCTCTTAACTTTAGCTTAATTTCAAGATTTTGAATGAATTATACCCATGATGTCTAGTTTTGATCATGGGGTTGGTGGCTTCTTTGATCAATGAAGTTTATCGCTTTGTGCTACGAGCTTGATAATCCTATGCGTGCGAACGATTTTTTTTCGTCTCTCACTTGTGTTAAATGAGTTCAATTTGAATTAGAGGTTTGAATTAAGTTATAAGTAGTCTTCAGCTTTTAATTCTTCTAGTGGAATCCGAACGGTTTCGGTCCACTCTTGGGTTAGATGAAGAAACCATTTGATGGCTAAGTCGTGGGTGAATCAATCCCTTTTGACTCGACCATCTATAATCTAGTTTAAATATCATCATTCAAATCGAATACCAAAGCTGGCCGCTTGAACGCCACTACTTTCTACACAACATCTATTCCGAATTCGCTTAAGAAGATTTCTCAGTGGGAACGATTCTGGTCTTACCGGTTATTATGCTTTTAACGACCTAGCCCTGCCTTCGGGGTGTGAACCTTTCTAAGAGGTTAGGTTGCGACGAAGCACCTACAGAACCCGAAGACCACCACCAAGCCTTAAACATACTACAACGGTCCCAAGCCTAAGGGCATACGTAAACTGACCTCTCATGAAGCTCAAACATCCACAAAGTGGGTGGAAGGAGTCTCGAAGCATACAAGATCACTGGGAGTGATACACAAAGAAAGTTGCCTCAAAGGCCTGGGTATCGATACCTTGGAAACTGGGTATCGATACCAAACGTCTCAGTGCTTTATAGAATCACCGGTATCGAGGTATTGATACCAATGACTTATGGGCTACGATTTTCTAGATTTTGACAGCGCTCAATGAGATAAGAATGGGATGATCAAACACGAATCTAAGCATCAAATCAACACATAAACATATAATAGAAGTGAGAAATCCATACCTCAAGGATCTAAGCTGAACCCAAGTGCTCCAAGCGAGCCCTAGCTCTCCAAGACTTGAAATCCACTGAGAACATCTCCTCCGAGCTCTAATCAATTGGGTACAAGCTCAAGAACGCGACTTACAGGTGAAGTAGGGGTAGATCCTTGCGAGTTTGAGGAGTATTGAGCTCGAGGGTAAGTCTGTGAGAGAGAGAGAGAGAGAATGGGGAGAGTGGGAGAATGATTCTCTACCACACACTCACCCCTATATAAACTACTACACACATCAATTTACACTTGCACCCCAAACTTCCAAATTTTCGCATAAAGAATCCTCAAACACATTCTCCACATTATTATTCATATAATTTATAACTCAAGCATTTATTAAATATCAGAATTATTAAAATTTAATACGGGTCTCTACAGTAATTCTAAATTCGAGATTAAGGGATTGAAAGCTAGGGTTTTTGTGAGTGTTGAGAGGAGATTTGTGCAGAGATTCGAGGTATTTTGATGGTTTGAAAACCTAACTAAGTTGGAGGTAGAGGCCCTCTATTTATAAGGAGAGAGTGGTAAAGCTTGAAGATTATCACTTGGAATTAGAATACTCCGAATTGAGAGTTTAATCCGAGTATAACTCTAATAGAGAGAGTTTTAATGAGATTGTGAATGTATAAATATCAGAATTATTAAAATTTAATACGGGTCTCTACAGTAATTCTGAATTCGAGATTAAGGGATTGAAAGCTAGGGTTTTTGTGAGTGTTGAGAGGAGATTTGTGCAGAGATTCGAGGTATTTTGATGGTTTGAAAACCTATCTAAGTTGGAGGTAGAGGCCCTCTATTTATAAGGAGAGAGTGGTAAAGCTTGAAGATTATCACTTGGAATTAGAATACTCCGAATTGAGAGTTTAATCCGAGTATAACTCTAATAGAGAGAGTTTTAATGAGATTGTGAATGTATGTGGACGGTATAAGCAATTAGAGTTTGAACAGATTCAAACTCTATTCACCGTTTAATTGGGTTTTGGAATATTCTACTGTGAAAGGAGATCAGCAATTGCCAGAAAATTTGTGGCGATCGCCAGAAATGGTGAAAGGTGCTGGTTTTGGACCAAAAGGAGAGTGACGACAAACGTCAATAGTGGCAATCGACTATCTATTCAATGATCGCCATAAGTTTGTGACGATCGTTACTTTGGAAAGTGACAACAAAGGTGGAAAAAGTGAGAAACGGTAAGGAAAAAGATATGGAATGATGTTTCAACAACTTTGGTTCGCAACCACTCAAGCAAGACTTCATACTCTTAGTTGTATAGTGCCATGATAACCTATTCGTCATTGGGAAATACCCAAGGTGGGGCTTAAATACTTATAAAGCCAAATTAGGGGTCTACAATGGTGAACTCCCTGGCCTTCATAGATGACGATCTTGCTCATAGAAGATGAAATATGACCATGTGGAAAAGGTTGTGAGAAGATAAAAAACATGAGGCCATGGCTGATGAATAAATGCAAAACTTGAATTAGGGATATTAAATAAATTTTTACACTTTGATATACCTTCACACTAGTTTTAACTACAAATTACCACTATTATATACTCCATATTTTTTCCCCTTTTTTGCACTTACGCATAAGTGCAAAACTTGAATTAGAGATATTAAATAAATTTTTACACTTTGATATACCTTCACATTAGTTCTAACTACAAATTACCACAGTTAATTATCATAAATTTTTACACTTTAATATACCTTCTGTTCATTTTCCGCTGAACTCTCGAACCACTAGCTCAACAATGGCCACTTCAATTCGACTCATTACTAACTCCGACGACAGCGAAACAAATTGGAGCACGAGTAATACCGGTGAGCTTCCAGTTGTATATCTTCAGTAAAACCGCCATCGATCATCGGCGTTGACCCACAATGACGCATTACGCAGATTTGGATTTGAGCAACTATTTCTCTCTCACAAACTCCCTACCACTTGAAAGCGGGTGCCTTCTCGGTCCTTGCTGAGATCCATCGGCGACTTCACCGATTGAGCCACGCGTGACCTCCGCCTCCTAGATTCATGTATATGGCGGACGACGGTGATAAATCGGTACCGGAACCTCCAGCTCCACTGCCGAGATTCATGTTTTATGGCCCTGCATTATCAGCAAAGTTGAGTGATTAACTTCTCTTCCACGGCTGGAGTTGGAGCGGTGAAGTCAGAAAATTTCTGCGCGTCGTCTGTTTTTTCTTCAATTTCCCTCCCCTTTTTTTTTGTTAAGGGTGTTTTTGGAAAGCTGGAGCCTGTAGTGGGCCAAAATTTCCCTCAGTTCCAAATGGCGTACCATCATATCTCAGAAGGACCATAAAGTGTTATCTTCGTTCTTATTTTTGGGACTTTTATTTATTATCTTGCCAAAACAACATCATTACAGCCAAACGATTTCAACAAGTAAAGTGTTATCCCACAAGTGTTGCCGAACATTGGTCATAAGTATGCTCGGGAGCTCTTTGTATCACTCGGCAGTTCTGTAGGGAGGTATTCCCGAACAGATAAAATAATAACCAAGAATGTGATACGAGAGATCACGGGTTAAACATGATAAAACAAACCACCATGAGCGGTGATCGGCGATATGGATGAATGGCATGAGAGGTCATTGGTCTCAACTGACTATTCGGCAGAAAGAGACATACCGTTATATTGGTCCAAATAGTTAAACAAGGACTAAGTTACATGTGAAGTAGCTGGTCCAGGCAGTCTGTTCGGCTACAAGATAGCCGAACAAGGAAAGAGCTCCAATAAAAGAGTGAGAGCAGAGGGAATACTCTAGAAGATTCCAGAATAGTCATGTCCCGTAAGGAATGAGATCCCGAGGAAATAAGATCTAGAATAGATACCCAATGAAAGTGGGATGTTCGGCCAGCGAAGGAAAAGAGTCCTAAAGAGGACTAAGGTAATGAACTGATAAGGGAACGAGAATCCAAGATATTCAGGTTTTCTATACGAGGTAGGAAACCTATTGCAATAGGGATGCTTGGGCAGCAAGCATAAGCAAATCTATAAATATAAGGTAAACCTAAAGGCAAAAGGTACGTAGTTTATTACGATCTAATCTCGTTCCTACTGATAATTAGGATTTCTCTAAGTACGTGATACTAACTTAGGCATCGGAGGGCCTTTGCCACGAGAGGCAAAGGTGCGCTCACCCCTTGTCTATTTTGCAGATTAGGGTTCCGACGACGAATTAGGGTTCCGGTGGAAAGGCACGAATAAGTCGTTGCAATTCAAGGTGATCTGAAGCATCAATTGTTTTCATCCCCCTACAATTGGCGCCGTCTGTGGGAAACGAACCACATTTTTTTGAAAAATTATCATAATGGAAGAAGATCCAGTTACGCCATTTAGTCCAAAAGACCAGTTGGATGAGGGAAGAGATAAATCCCCACCAGGTGCTCCGAGAAAGCCCACTGGTAGACATGACAGAGATCACTCCAAAGAAAAAGGAGACAAAACTACCACTGACTCCACGAGAAGGAGTAAGTCTCATCGAAGAGAGGAATCAGTCACCCATTCAAGAAGTATACACAATGATAACGATGTCCTCGATAAAAAGAGAAGGGAAATTGAGGAGTACGCTCATTTGATTAGAAAACGAGAGTACGAGATACAAGAATTACAACGGGTACGAGAGCACCCAGAAGATTCCGGACTTTCTCGAAGAAATTCCCAGAAAGACAGGCGGACTATGGTAGTCCATAAGCAGGCTCATTCGTGAGGAAGAAGGAGCAGGAGTCCTATCGTAGGGCGATACGAAGCTTCTCCACGAAAGAGGAGAAGCAGAAGTAAAAGCCGAACACCGAAAAAGAAGGGCTTCTTCACGAAAAGGAGGAGCAGAGACCGAAGTTTCACCCCAAAAGAGGAGGAAACAAGGAAGCATCATCGGGACAGGTACAAGAGGCCTGATGCTGATTGGGTCAAGGCTACGGCTCACAAATCGAAGGAACACGAGGATGGGACAGTGACTACACAAGAAGCAGCACGCAAGGCCCTAAGTAATTTTGCAGCCTCCGCCTTTGAAAAGAGGCTACAAGAGGCTAGGTTGCCGAGCAGAGTGAAGCACGGTATGTTCGTACTTTACGAGACAAATACGGATCCCGTAGCTCACATACAGCACTATCAACAAGCTATGTTCATGCACAAGGGGGATGATGCCATCTTATGCAAAATGTTCCCCTCCAGTCTTGGCAAGGTGGCTTTGGCTTGGTTTCATAAACTAGCCCCACTATCCATACGAGGATGGAGGCAGTTGGCTAAGGAATTCACTGCTCGGTTCTTGACTAGCAGAAAAGCCCCAAAGACTTTTGAAAGTCTTTCCACCATGAAACAGGAGGAAAACGAGCAGATCAGGGATTATGCAAAGAAGTACTGGGAAACTTTCAACGAGATTGAAAGCTGCAGTGAGGAGTATGCAATTGCCACCTTCAAGATAGGTTTGCCTATTCGGGGAGAGCTGCGTCACTCATTGAATAAACATCCGGTAGCCACATTGGCTAAATTGATGGAACGTATAGAGCAACACGCCAGAATGGAGGATGACATACTCTGTGATCGAGGATGGCAGGATTGTTACCGAACAGCCAAAGGCGCCTATCAAAAAGGTGGATAAGCCAGAGCCCAAGATTTATAGAGAGAGAAAAGAGTATGGGCAGGCTAAGAAAGAGTCGTACAAAGATAAGCAAGCTCCTGACCCCAAATCTTTCTTTTCTATCTCTACGGTTTGGAAGGAACCAATTTATAGGATTCTTTATCGAATAAAGAATCAGCCATATTTCAAGTGGCCCCCAAGTCTAGGCGGAGACAAGGACGCAAAACGTGCTACGAATTAGCATTGCTGTTACCATAAAGATTGGGGCCATATGACAGAGGATTGCGAGATGTACAAAAGACACCTTGACGATTTGGTCTCTCGGGGCTATCTCAAGGAATTTATCCAGGAGGATCCAAAGGAGAAAGGGAAAGCCATGGAGCTGGAATATGAGCAGAATCCTAAAGGGGTAATCCATATGATACATGGGTTGGCCACACCTTATACGAGAAATGAGGTCAGGCTATTACAAAGGCAAGTCAGGCACAATCAGCACGTGATGCGATTGGGTAACAAGAGGGGGCGAGAGAGTGATGTGTGCAATGAAAGCATAGCATTCACTGATGATGATCTGAGAGAGGTCCAAATATCCCACAATGATGCTTTGGTCATAACCCTACGAGTTGGGGAATATGACATCGAGAGGATACTAGTGGACTCAGGAAGTTGTACAGAGGTAATGTACTATGATGCGTTCAAGAAGTTGGATCCAGCCCAAAAAGACTTAGAGCAATCTACAACACCCTTGATTGGGTTCGGTGCAGGAGCAGTCTGGCCACTTAAAAAGGTAACACTACCTATTCGGGCTGGATCAGTGGTGTTGAGGACAGATTTCTTAATTGTTGATGTTCCTTCTTCCTATAACGCGATTATAGGGAGGACATGGCTGCACAAAATGAGAGCTGTCTCCTCGACTTACCACCAGATGGTGAAATTCCCAGGATCGGATGGGGTTGAAGTAATTAGAGGCAATCAGAAAGTGGCCCAACATTGTCTAATCTCCATCATTAAAAGAGCTCCAAAGGCCCACCACGTTCATACGTTAGAAATACCAGATCAACCAACTATTGAGGATGTTAGGAGAAGTCCAGCAAAAAAGGTGGTCGAAGGCCTGGAGAAGATTCAGATCAACGAGACTGATCCTGAAAGATATTTCTTAGTTGGAGAATCATTGCTAGCAGACGAAAAGGCTGAACTGATAAGATTTCTGAAGGAATATGTCGATGTATTTGCATGGGTGCCAAAGGAAATGCCCGGAGTGGATGCAGGTGTGATCTGTCACCATTTAAACGTTGATCCTCAACATAAGCTGATCATTCAGAAAAAACGGAGGGCAGCCGTGCAGCATATGGACGCAGTAATTGAACAGGTTGATCGTTTACTGGAGGCCAAAGCAATACGTGAGGTTTACTACCCAGAGTGGTTATCCAACACCGTGGTGGTGAAGGAAAAGAATGGGAAGTGGCGTGTCTGTGTAGACTTCACAGACCTAAACAAAGCGTGTCCAAAAGACAGTTTTCCTCTTCCAAGGATAGACCAGTTGGTTGACGCAACCGCTGGTTACGAGCGAATGAGTTTCCTCGACGCATATCGAGGATATCATCAGATTGCTATGTTTGGGCCTGATCAATAGAAGACTTTATTTATCACACCACCAGGGTTGTAATGCTATAGCGTTATGCCATTTGGGCTAAGAAACGCTGGGGCAACGTACCAAAGACTCGCAACCATCATGTTCAAAAAGCTGCTTGGCAAGACTATAGAGGTTTACATCGATGATATGGTGGTGAAAAGTCAAGATAAACAGGGACATATAGCTGATTTGAAAGAAGCTTTCAAAATCCTGAGGGAGTACAAACTGAAACTCAACGCCTCGAAATGTGCGTTTGGAGTCGGATCAGGAAAGTTCTTGAGCCATTTGGTGACCATGAGAGGGATCGAGGCTAACCCTGATCAAATTGCAGCCCTGCAAAGGCTACAAAGTCCCAAAACCACTAAGGAAGTCCAGAGGTTGACTGGAATGGCTGCAGCACTTAACAGATTTATCAGCAGGTCAAGTGACAAGTGCAAACCCTTTTTTCAATTATTGAAAAAGAGTGAGGGATTCGAATGGGGAGTAGAGTGCGAACAGGCCTTCCAGGACTTGAAGAAGTATCTGGCCGAGCCCCCACTTTTGTTAACTCCACAGCCAGGTGAGTCTTTGGTTTTGTACTTAGCTGTTTCTGAGCATGCAGTAAGTGCAGTCCTGTTGAGAGATTTGGGAATCGAACAAATCCCTATTTATTATGTTAGCAAGACACTTCTGGATGCAGAGACGAGATATCTGCCCTTAAAAAAAACTTGTCCTGGCACTTAGGACAGACACAAGGAAATTGCCACACTACTTCCAAAGCCACAAGGTTGTGGTTTACACTGAGTTTCCATTGAAATCACTGCTACGAAAAGCAAACTTCTTAGGAAGGATCTCGACATGGTTCGTTGAGTTAAGCCAGTATGATATCGATTATCAACCATGCACGGCAATCAAAGGCCAAGTGTTGGCTGATTTTGTGGCAGAGTTTTCTCCTGCAGTAGCTCCCCTACCTCCTACGAGAAAGGAACAGGCGACTAAGACATCACCCAAGAAGAATCAACCCTCAGCCAAACAGGATCCTATGGAATGGAAGTTATTCGTTGATGGATCAGCATGTAATACTGGTTCAGGAATTGGGGTTGTCCTTTTTCCTCCTGAAGGAGTATTGATCGAACTATCTGTTCGGCTTGATTTTAGTGCGTCGAATAATGTGGCTGAGTACGAGGCACTCTTGGCTGGATTAAGAAGTGCAAAAACCCTAAGAGCAGAATGGGTTAGGGTGTATTGTGATTCACAGCTTGTGGTCAATCAACTGTCCGGGGAATATGAAACCCGAAGTGAAAAGATGATAGCCTACGTACAGGCAGCCAAAGACCTGCTTGATACCTTTGAAAGGGTATACATTGAATAGATAAGTTCTGGACAGAATGCTCATGCAAATTCATTAGCTTGGTTGGCTGCAGCTGTACCAACTGAGTTCAAAAGGAAGGTGGCAGTAGAATATCTAAGTGAGCCGAGCATTGGGAGAAGTGTGGACTTGGTCTTGGACGTGAACCAAAGACCAAGTTGGATGGACCCAATCGTGGAGTTTTTACGAGACGAGATACTCCCTTCTGACAAAAAGGAGGCTCATAAGATAATGACCAAATCTGCTAGGTTTTGGCTGTCCCTAGAGGGTAAGTTATACAGAAAATCCTTCACAGGCCCGTATTTGCTATGCGTACACCCTCAGATGGTGCAGAGATTTCTTCATGAAATCCACGAGGGAACATGTGGAAGCCATGCTGGAGGCAGATCCATTGCCCACTGAGCAATTACCCAAGGCTACTGGTGGCCACACATGCAGGAAGATGTAAAGGTGTATGTAAAGATTTGTGAGAAATGTCAAAAAATCTCACCAATGATTCGAACACCAGCCGAGGATCTGGTGCCTTTGACAAGTCCTTGGCCGTTTGCTCAATGGGGAATGGACATCGTGGGTCCACTATACAAAGCCACTGGGAATCAAAAATTCCTGCTAGTTGCAACAGACTATTTTACTAAGTGGATTGAGGCAGAACCACTGGCAAAAATCACTGAACCCATGATAGAAAGGTTCGTGTGGAAGAGCATCATCACTCATTTTGGGGTCCCATATTCATTGATTACAGACAATGGATCCCAATTTCAGAAGAAATTCAAGGCTTTTTGTGTCCAGTATGGAATACGAAATTATTATTCAACCCCGGCTTACCCTCAGAGTAATGGGCAAGCAGAGGCATCTAATAAAACTATCCTTGACGGGATCAAGAAGAGGTTGGACAAAGCCAAGGGGAAGTGGCCTGACGAGTTACCACTAGTACTGTGGGCTCATAGAACAACACCTAGGAGGTCTACGGGAGAGACCCCCTATTCATTGGCATATGGAACAGAGGCTGTTATACCTCTGGAAGTTGGTCTTCCAACCAATAGGACCGCACTGGTTGAAAGCGGTGGCAATGATAGGGCCCTTGAAATTGAGCTTGATCTCGCCGAGGAGAGGAGGGAAAGGGCCTTGGTCCATCTGGCTTCCTACCAGGAACAATTGATGAAGAGCTATAATAAACACGTTCATCCTCGAGAATTTGGTGTTGGGTACCTCGTACTACGGAAGGTGCTCGGCAACACCAAAGTGGCCAACGAAGGCAAGTTGGGGGCCAACTGGGAAGGCCCGTATCGGGTAACCGAGATTGTAGGCATTGGGGCCTATAGATTAGTTGATCTGGATGGTAATCCAATTCCGAGGCCTTGGAATGTCCATAATCTGCGAAAATTCTTTGTTTAAGAAGCGTTGAGTTTTGTTTTAGATTGCACTACGTGATTGTGTGGGAATTACGAATATAATTCCCTTGTTCTAGTTTTTGATTTTATTATTTTAGTTGCAAGGGGTACGAATAACGCCCTCTTGAGTTTCACAGATTATGAATAAAATCACTTTTTGCAGCATAAATATTGCGTTCTTGGTATTTGTCTTAAAAATACGAACTACGGGTTTGGTTTCCCTTATTCGTATTGGGGAGCAGGGAACAGACACTTATACACTAAAGTACGTGAAAACTTAACGAATACAAGTATGAAACACTTGTATGTTTATTTTAAGTACGTGAAACTTAACGAATACAAGTATGAAACACTTGTATGTTTTTTTTTTTTTAACGAATACAAGTATGAAGCACTTGTATGGTTCTTAATGAATACAAGTATGAAACACTTGTATGGTTTTTAAGTACGAGAAACTTAGAAAGTTTTTAACAAGTTTTTAAGTGCGTGAAACTTAAATTTAGTTCATAAGTACGAGCGAATTATATAGTTATGCCAGAAGGGGCCGAATACCTGTATCATCAAAAGTTTTATAGTACTGGTGCCACATAGGGCCAAATACTTACGGTCACGCAGGACCAACCAAAACTTTTCCACAACCATTAAAATAGTTCATGTCAAACACTTACCTATCAGTCCACATTCTGGACCTCTGGAGGAGTTTCATGTGGGACATCAGAACTGGTCCCGGCCACGGCACCATCTCCATCTGGATTCTCCTCCAGGATGATAGGTTCATTGGCTGTATCCCGGACATGTGAGTGTTCAACAACGGTACTACGGGTGTCAGTTGGGGTCTCCTCATCAGCCTCAGCAAAGTCTTCAATTTGCTGGTCCACATCTTCTTCTAGATCATCTGCAGTGGTTGAAACATGCCTACTCGACAGATTGTTTTCCACCTAGAGGATAGAATCTTCAGCAATACCAACCTTTGTCAAACAAGCCTCCTAGCTAGCACCCCAGATCTGATCTTGTATAGCTGGCATCTGTTCCACGTAGCTGGCTGTAGCAGCATTAAACCCCTTTTGATAGCCTTCGTGAGTAGCTGTTTTGGTTTTTTCTATTTCAACCAAAGCCTGATTGAGGCTGTCTTCGGCTGTCCCAAGCTTGTCTTTTGCCTCTTCAAAGTCAGTCTTGGCTTTGTCTTTCTCTCTCTCCAGTCTAGATATGCTGCGGAGAAGCCTAGTGTTGCTGTTTAACAGCATGATTCTTTCAGTATCAGCGTCCTGGAACTTCTAGCCAAGTGTAATCATCTTTTGAATAAACTGCAAGATGATCAACAAGATGTTACTGTAAGACAACAAAAGGAAAATGAAGCTTGCTTAAAAGTGATGAGAACACTATACCTTGATTCCACTAACGAGACCAGTGGAAATAAGCTGATCAGGTGCGGCCTCGGACTCCTTCTGCATATCAACGGGAAGCAGCAGACCTTGAGCGAGGGCGAGTGCTGTTTCCGAAGAACTGGTGCTATCCCCAACGTGAACAGGCCCATCACCCCTAATGAGTTGGGGGGCCCAGCTTTGAGGAAGCACTTGGTTGCTCGGTGAAGGGGGTTGTTGGACTGAAGCTGCGGCTTGGGCAGGGGCGTCTCCAGCTTCTTCGCTCCTGGGACGTTTGTCCCGATGAGCATCAACAGCCTCAAGGGAACTATCGTGTTCCCGAGGAGAAGAAGATGATCGTGTTGATCCCCCCTATTGCGACGAGATCGTGGGGGGGGGGGGGGGGAGGGGGGCGCCAGTTGATGCCACCCTACTGGCAGCACCACGTCCCCGAGTGGAGACAGTGAGAAGGGTGCTTAGGTTCAAAGGTTGGCGAGTCATAGTACCTGTGTTTGGAGGGGATGGAGAATATCCAAAGGATGATGATTGGCTGGTATCGCGACTAACAGTTGGTTGTTCGGGGAGTTGTGGAGGAGTAGCCTGTCTTTATGAAAGCCTTCGGAGTCTTAAGTGAGGTAATGGCACGCCTTTCGATATAGGAATTTCACCTAACTGACCGGCAACTGTCACTCCAGCATTAGCTCTTTAGCTCCTTAGATGGGGAGCAGTTGTAGTGGATGCAGCACTAGTGCTTGGATGGGTGAGTCTCCTGTCGATAACACCTCTATACGCGGGATCGTATCCTAGAAGAACATCCGCGTTACGACCCCGACCAGCAGTTGAGGAGCCAGGCTCACTCGTGAATTTTAAAATCCGATTGATCTCTTCTGTTCGGACGTAGCTTGGTTCTCGGCGGGGGCGCTTGTTGGCGTTATCCGCTGCAGATTAAAGCACAGATGTGGTTTAAATACAAAAAGAGGAAAAACAGTGGAAAGAAAGTATAAGAAGAGCAAAAATCAAGAGCATACGTGGGTAACCCCATATGTGGGGGCAGTGAAGGCTCACCACTTGGCCATCTTCCCCTATAGGTTCAAAAGCACCGGTAACATAGAGGAAATCAATCTCGTAATCACGAGTAGAATCTGGCAGGTTCAGCACGAGTTGCTTTTTTGCTCTCCTAACCTTGAAGTAGTATGTGTTGTACTCAGGGTTTAGAACTATGCTATACCACCACTGGATGTCCCAAATCCCAAGCTGGGTTCCCAGAATCCTATTCAGGGCTACAATCCCCATTACCAGTCTAAAGACGTTGGTCGAAACTTGCATGGGAGTAAGACGGTACCAATTCAGGACCTGACGAAGCAGTGGATGTAAGGGGAAACGAACTCCGCCCTCAATAATGGCTACGATTGGAATACACATTCTATCCCACGAACCGCTATCTCTGTCTGCACCTAGAGGGGCGAGTTCAAGCCCCACATTATCAGGAACGCTATATTTGCTCCTAAATGCCGTCATGGCAGCAGGGGTTTCACAGAGTTTTCTAAACTTGCTAGGTTTTGGGGGATTCTCATTTTCATCTGCCATGGATATTCTAAAAATTTCTACAAACTCAAAAAATACGTATGAAACCCTAAGTGGCAGGTGAGTCTGAGAAAGACAAATCTCAGAACAAAATAAGAACAAAGGAATAGAAATCTTACGAGAGTGTGACAATGATTCCCAGGCACGAGATCGTGTTCCAGAAAGCGGCGATGGCGAAAAAGGAGAAAACTTTCGTCTGGTTTGGGAGAGGAAAAAAGATGAAATTGGATTTTTAGGTGGAAAAACCCCAAAAGACCCAAAAAGGCTTAAAGGGGGAGACGGAGGTGAAACGTCACCTCCCCACTCCGTTACATGAAAAGTAACGGAAAGTTAACCTACCAGAGGAACTGTTCAAATGCCGTTTGGAAGGAATGTCAGTTCGAATTAAATGCAAGGCATACGGAACATGCCACGTGGAGTCACTGCCCCGAAATGGTATAATGACAATGGCGCCAAAAAGCATCAATGAGTATTAATACTATGACTGCCCGGGATCAGAGGAAATTCGGTCTAACGTTTGTCTCTGAGCTTCACCCATTGCCCCCGAACAGTGGCAAATAAGTAAAGCTGGGGAGCAATTGTAGGGAGGTTTTCCCGAACAGATAAAATAATAACCAAGAATGTGATACGAGAGATCACGGGTTAAACATGATAAAACAAATTAAACCACCATGAGCGGTGATCAGCGATATGGACGAATGACTGTTCGGCAGAAAGAGACATACCGTTATATTGGTCCAAATAGTTAAACAAGGACTAAGTTACATGTGAAGTAGCTGGTCCAGCCAGTCTGTTCGGCTACGAGATAGCCGAACAAGGAAAGAGCTCCAATCAAAGAGTGAGAGCAGAGGGAATACTCTAGAAGATTCCAGAATAGTCATGTCCCGTAAGGAATTAGATCCCGAGGAAATAGGATCTAGAATAGATACCCAATGAAAGTGGGATGTTCGGCCAGCTAAGGAAATGAGTCCTAAAGAGGACTAAGGTAATGAACTGATAAGGGAACGAGAATCCAAGATATTCAGGTTTTCTATACGAGGTAGGAAACCTATTGCAACAGAGATGCTTGGGCAGCAAGCATAAGCAAATCTATAAATATAAGGTAAACCTAGAGGCAAAAGGTATGCAGTTTATTACGATCTAATCTCGTTCCTACTGATAATTAAGATTTCTCTAAGTATGTGATACTAACTTAGGCATCGGAGGGCCTTTGCAACGAGAGGCAAAGGTGCGCTCACCCCTTGTCTGTTTTGCAGATTAGGGTTCCGACGACGAATTAGGGTTCCGGTGGAAAGGCACGAATAAGCCGTTGCAATCCAAGGTGATCCGAAGCATCAATTGTTTTCATCCCCCTACAAGTTCTTATTGTTGCTCGGCAGTTCATAGTATCGTTCGGCAGCTCTTTGTATCACTCAAAGGTTCTTTATGTTGCTCGGAGTACTTCACCAACTTGACATATATCTTTATCGTTCGGTAAAATATACGGTCGCTCGCTATTGCTCAGAATGTACTGCTATTGCTTAGTATGTGGACGCGGTAAGTTGTGATCTTCTAGTAGTTTCTAGAAGCTTCCCTTCCACTTTTTACATAGCTTACTCCCTAAGTTTCCTTACTTGCCATTTATAGGAACTTTCTATTAATAGCCTTTACTTAGTCATTAAGTTTCACTCACTTTTTCTCTATATAAGCATTTGCTCTTTCCCTCGACACACACAACACCCCTCTCCTAGATAAATGGCTTATATTCTCTGCTTTATGTTTCTTTTTATCTTCCCCGGGTACTAACTAGCTCGTCGGAGGCTCTACCCGGAGGAACCCCCTCCGTTTTGCAGGTATGATGTACTGTTCTGACGATGGGGTTCAAAAAAGAGCTATGCTACGGGTCAAATCATTGGAGAACATCGAGGTTAGATTTTCATGCCCCCACAATTGGCGACTCTGCTGGGGAAGGAAACATGGCATATGTTGGTGGGCTCATCCTGATTTGACTTTGTGCGTCTCAATTTCTGATTGTATGGCGGTGGTACTCTCTTCAATTTCTGCTTTTGGGTCCTCATCTAGGATCCTCTGTCTTTCTCTTCCTTGGAACAGTTTTTCTATCCTTTTTATTTTAAATAGCAACTTAAAGTGCTGGACTCACTTATACGTTTACTCTTTAAATTGCAATTTATATTCTACAACTACATTCTGCCCAATTGTTCAGATATATGCTCAAATTATTTTTCATTTGCTACCCTAAGTTTATTGTGGCTTCTAATCATTCAATTACCGAGCTACTACCCGTTCACGATACTGCTAGGAGTATGTGCAATGACTTTTTCAGCTTGTTTATGTTCCGATATGTGGCTTGGCGACTTCCCTTGGTCTCTAGGGGCTGGACTCTCAGTTATCTCTTTGTGGAGCAGATCATTCTTCGCCAACCTCTCTCCTTACAGTCTGGGGTCTTCGTTGTTCGGAGAGCCCTTCGTACAGTTCTGAGGTCACTAAATGTCTCGTTCGGACATCTTAAACACTTTCAGACTTGAAGAATGGCAAGCTCTTTCCATGCAACTCCGTCATTCGGTGAGGCATTCACTCTCGATGGCGGACGATTCTGCCTTTCCATGCAACTCCGTCGTTCGGTGAGGCATTCATTCTCGACGGTGGACGCTTCTGCCTTTCCATGCAACTCTGTCATTCGGTGAGACATTCACTCCCGGCGGCGGACGCTTCTACCAATCTATGCAACTTCTTCATTCGGTGAGGCATTCACTCCCGGCGGCAGACTCTCCCACCGAGCATTGGGGCTCACTCCTAGTCTCACATCTAGATGGTCTCAGTTTCCACCACTGACTCTTCCAGTCCAAAGTAGAGATTCACAAGTTGAAGATGGCCCAAATCCACCGAGCAATGAAGACTGATCAACACTCCAACCTCAACCTGTCCCTCCTGGTTGGAGGCCTTCCTCGTTTGGTTGGGCCTCTTCCACGGGTCTGAGGTGAAAAGCCACAAGATCAACCGAAGATTGAAGATTCAGTACTCCATCCTCAGCCCGTCCCTCCTAATTGAAGGGCTTCCTACGTTCGGTTGAGACTTCCTTGAAGGTCGGAGGTCTCCCTCTTTCGGTGAGCCTTCCCTGCGGGTCTGAGGTGATGTAGAGACCCGAAAAATCTTTAATTATTGAAAATTGAGAGCGTGACAGGTGAAGAGTCGTGCAGCCGCACCAAGGTCTACGAAGAATCCTTACGTTCGGACTAAGCCCTCCCTCTAGGTCGCAGGTCTCCTACGTTCGTTTGAACCTTCCCTGCGGGTCGAAGTGTTCTCACGACTGGACTAAACCCTCCCTACGGGTTGTAGGCCTCCAACGTTCGGGCGACGAAGAAGACGAAGACAGCGTGGATTTGTTACAATCTTGGATACTCTTTCTGTCACTATCTTGGTTGCTCGGCGCATAACCCGATGCTTACCTTCGACATTTTTGCCCGAGTGTTCACTCCCAGGAATACCAAGCGGCGTGTATTCCTGGCACAGCTACCAGGAATACCGAGCGGCGTGTATTCTTGGCACAGTTCTGGGGGATTCCGAGTGGCGTGTATCCTCAGACTGTTCGCTCTCGGTTCGTTTCATACTCATCATTTCATACTTGTCATTTCATTTGCATCATCTCATAAACATTCAGGTTTCAAGAGCGTTCGAAATTTCATATTATTATTGCATTCAGATTTCATTACCTTTGGACAATCCAGCCGAATCTAGCCATGGGGCTTTCTCTCACTCCGACTGAATCTGGCCATGGAACTCTCTTTCATTCCAGTCAAATCTGGCCAAGGACAGGACTTCTATTAGCATTCTGGGGCTCGGCAACATCACCCCGGCTTGGGTTATTATGCTAAATCTATTTGAAGCGCAATTATGGTCTATTTGTATCTTGCAAGGAATTCTCTTTGGTCATTTGGCCACACCTGGGTTCAACTCCTCCTTCATCTAAGCGATAAAGAAGAAGTTGAAGGGCTATTGTAGTGGGCCGAAATTTCCCTCAATTCATAAGGTCCAAATGGCGTATCGTCATATCCCGGAAGGACCACAAGGTGTTATCTTTGTTCTTATTTTTGGGACTTTTATTTATTGTCTTGCCAAAACGACATCATTATAGCCGAACGATTTCAACAAGTAAAGTGTTATCCCACAAGTATTGCCGAACATTTGTCTTAAGTATGCTCGGGAGCTCTCTGTATCACTCGGCAGTTCTTATTATCGCTCGACAGTTCTTAGTATCGTTCGGCAGCTCTTTGTATCGCTCAAAGGTTCTTTATGTTGCTCGGAGTACTTCACAAACTCGACAGACATCTTTATCGTTCGGTAAAATATACGGTCGCTATTGCTCGGTATGTGGATGCAGTAAGTTGTAATCTTCTAAAAGTTTCTAGAAGCTTCCTTTCCACTTTTTACATAGTTTACTCCCCAAGTTTCCTTACTTGCCATTTATAGTAACTTTCTATTAATAGCCTTTACTTAGTCATTAAGTTTCACTCACTTTTTCTTTATATAAGCATTTGCTCTCTCCCTCGACACACACAACACCCCTCTCCTAGATAAATGGCTTATATTCTTTGCTTTATGTTTCTTTTTATCTTCCCCGGGTACTAACTAGCTTGTCGGAGGCTCTACCCGGAGGAACCCTCCTCTGATTTGCAGGTATGATGTACTGTTCTGATGATGGGGTTCAAAAAGGAGCTATGCTACAGGTCAAATCATCGGAGAACATTGAGGTCAGATTTTCACGCCCCCGCAGAGCCAAATGTCTTTGCGCCTATACGAAAAATATTCATATCCTAATTCCACAATAACACATATACTATGTCCTTCTCGCTGAACTTCGTAGCTTGTAATCGTTATATTTATCAATGCATTTCTCTCGCATTTAAAAAATATATATTAATAATTTAATACCGACATATATAACCATTAATCAAACATGTTCATAACATCTCACCCATTAACTCATAAGCACCTCACTCATTTCTTCTTTGTTTTCTCTCATCAAATCCCACCCAATTGACTTTGTCTTCTAACAAACTACCACAACCAGTCTTTAATCTTTCCTACAAATGGTAATCATCTTAATAAAAGGGCCGATCACTTTGCTTGCCAAAAATGCCAGAACCATATGTTGCTGAAATGAGATCCACAAGGAGGGGAAATTGAAGTGACACAAAGGACGTGATTGGTAAACTGGCTAGTACGGCCACTGGAATAAGTATCCACAACTTATCTTGCCCAAACGAAAGATAGAGTGTGGCACTAAAGGCCACCATCATGGTTGTTATGGATAGGAACAAGGTTGATAGGCCAATTATCAATCTCTTGGGAAGAACATAGAGAAAATCAGATTCAGCACAACGAGAAGTAAGGATGGACAAGAACATCAACAGAGAAGTGGTGGACGTGAAGAGAGAGATTGCATCAGAAATAGCAAAGGCAATGAATGCTGTCTTTTTGGAGAAAATGGGAAGCCCGGTGTTGTCGTTACCACCAGGAACAGTGATTGCGGCTGCGAATACCACGGTGACGATGAGTGCTGCCACAATTGTGCACGAGTTTGCAGTGTCTTTCATCCATTTCTGTCCTTCCTCTACTAATTTCTCATGCGCAGTAGTGAAGACCATTGCGGGTGTTTCTCCAGAATTGTTTTCCCACTCCTTATACATGGGCAGTACTTGTTTCTCCACTTCCTACATGATAGCATAAAAAGTATAAACATATAAAGTAATATATACAAACATATGTGAATGACTAATATCCATCAAGAGTATATACACATAAAAAAAACTTATCACACAACCCATTTGGGTATCACCAGGACTTGAGTATATACATACTCCCTCCATCCCAAAAAGCCGCCCCCTCTTTCTATTTTCAGATCGATGTCCTAAAATAAAAGTCCATTTTCTACAAATGACCAATAGATTTTAAGAAGATTCTTGTTTTTTCATTTCTCTTTCTCTTCCATTTCTTAAAACCAATTGTATTGTTTACTGTAAAGAAGGGGCAATATAAAAAAGTCAAGTATAAAGTAATAGTACTATACTTAATAAGTTGGATTCCCCAAAAAGGACAAGCTATTTGGGACGGAGGGAGTATATAGGAGTGCCTTTATTGGTAACATAATGTCACTCTATGCAACCACTCTAAAAATAGACTTGTGGTTGAAATGTCGAATGTCATAAAATATGATACCTGACCGAACACAAATTGGTCTTAGGAGAGATGTGGAAAAGTGTAACACCCCTGAAAACCTAATCAATATTTCAGTAGAATCAAAATTACTTTAACATGATATTTTAATCGAGGTAAAGACAAGGTTTAAAAGAAAAAAAGGATAGGAAGTGGACGTGGTTGTGTGCATGAATTCTTGAGGGATAAGTATTGTGTGTGCATGTTAGATGGAAGATAAATTAAATAGCTTAATGAATGGACTTGTGTCCACCCTAGAGTTCATCTTGGTGTCATCAAGTTTTGTAAAAAGAAGAAGAACACAATTGAAGTTGTGGTCTTATAAAAACAGAGAAGTCGAATAAGAGAATATATACGATTGGGATGAGATTTGAGGATGGTCTTGAAGCATGCATGTTTAACGGTGGTGATCTTAATTAAGGTATCGGGTAGTATGCAATACATTCCTAGCTAAATCTCTTTGCAAAGAGTATTCTTTTGATTCTCTCATATTTGTAGTACTCATTTGATCTCTAAGCTTATTGATTCGATTATTTTGTATTGTGACATAGAAAATATATATTTGGCTGAAAGTTATGGAACAGATAGGTAAATGAGCAAGCCTACTGGATCAGAGAAGTATGAGAAACGTATGATTGAATGCCTTACAGGGAGTCTAGAGAAATTATGGGGCCCAAGTGGCCTATATAGATTAATTTTGATCTGGATGGTGCGTGGCATGTTACCGAAATGAGCCCGGGTGCTAGGCTACATATGAAATGTTATTCAAAATTATCCAATTTGATTTGTTATCCTCCTTTATTGAGCATATTCTTATTGCTAGCCATGTTTATTGTCCTTGTATTGCATGTACTACACAGCCCCTTCTATATTTTTCAGGCGCAGAGCAAGTTAGTTTTAGAAATTATTTGAAAAATCTATATGATTTTGGAGGTTTTTAGGCACATCATGTATATTTATCTTGAAGACTTGAAATTATTGTAGACATATTTATTTTGAGGCAATATAAAAATTCGGGTCGTCATAAAAAGTGATCCGACGAAATTTCACTGATCCATAATAGATTTGACCATCGGCAAGTTTTGGTTATCTTCCTCATTAAATGACCGGAGATACCGCCCATATTCATGTACTAGTTAGATCAGAGATGGAGCCAGAAATTTCATTACACAGGGGCGACCATATATGCGAGCTAAAAATTTCTTACATATTTTCATAGGAATTTTTTTTCTTATAATAGTAGAGTTATTTTTTTTCCTTGCAGGGTGACCGTCTCTACTGGCCCCTCCCTACCTTCATCCTTTAGTCAGATAGTACTATTCAATTGATGTGGGATTAGGTTTGAAAAGGAGTATTCACGTGGATGGTAATAGCAGATGCATATCACAAGGATTACAATTGAACGACTTGCAATTTTGGCTCAACAGAGCATCAATCAAATCAACGATGAAAGAGTCTTCCAGAACCTTTTCAAACCAAGCTTTGTTACGAAAATAAACAAAACATCTAACCCAAATGCGATCGATTGACGAAAATGAAAGGAAGACCATCCAACATCAAATACTAGTTTTAGTTGTGTCATTTAGCTAAGCGGGACAAGCTATTATCAACATGTCCGTACGTGCACGGCTCTGCAAACACACACATATGTATGTTTGGCTTATAACTGTTACGCATGCATGCATGTTGAAAGGAATATGTATTTTGTGAACAATCCTTAGAAAATTAGAAAGTAAGATGTCGTACCTTAAACCATTGTAACTCACGTTGCATTTGCAAAGCTGCACCAGGAACAAGATCGAGTTTTATTCGGGGTGCCAATCTTCCGGCTAAGTGCAACATAGTGTCTCGAATAGTGTCCTCATGATTCTCTTGAGCCAACAAGAAATTTTTGTCTTGAACCAACATGAGATATCGTTTATAATCACCCATTTGATATAAGAGGTTGAACACATTTTCATGGCGTTCTATAACTGCTCGTTGAAATATGGTACGATTGTCATTGTCCCTCATCCAAATTAACTTGGGATATGAATCCACGATCTCTTCTATAACCTCGTGAATCCCTAACCTTGTTGCACTAATAAGTGCATCTTCGGCAAATGACTTGAAATGCATTGAGTTACGTAAAGATCTAATCTTCTCGCATACACATTTGAGTAGTGTAAGTGCTTCATGATGCATTTGTTTTTGCTCTCGGATGTGTTTGATGAGAGGCACTGCAATTGAGAAAAGCCTTAGATATGTTCATTCTCAAATGAGTCATAGTTTAGACACAAAAAAAGAAGAAGGATTAATTGATCAATAGTTGTGTTTTAAATTAACTTGCACTAGTACTTGCTCATTACCCAAAAATTCAAACACTTTCCAGAGCATGGTTTGCAATTTTTGGCATCCTGTACATCCCAAAGCTAAATCGATTAATTGAAATAAACACATAAAGAGGATGCTAATGCTGAAGACATCTGAATAACATGGAAATATAAATTGAATATCTAACAGATTAAGAAAAAAATGTAACACTTGACTCATATTAGCCTTTTATTTGCGGTTTTTTTTTTTTACTTGCGGTAATAAATCCATCGGTAAAGGGTGCTATTACTTCTTTTTTTTGGTATATACAGAGTAAAGGGTGCTATTATTGGCGGTAATGACAAACCACCGCGAAAGGTAATTATTAATGGCAGGAGTAGAACCGCCGGTATTAGTGACTATTAATGGCGGCAACGTGAAGCCACTGATAAAAGTAAGCGAAAAACCATTGGTAATAATATCGTTGTATAATAGAAATTTATTATTTTCGCAATAAACGTAGAATTTTATGTAGTTGAGTGGTTAAGTAATTGGGTACTATTCAAAGGGTTGCGGCTTCAAATCTCATATAACTTTTTTCTCGAAAAAATCTTTAGCGGCTGTTTGTAAGACTGCCATTAATATATAGTGTGGAACTTTTACCGGTGGTCATTTACCTTTGTTTTTAGTGTCCCAACTCTTGCTTTGGCAGCGGTATAAATTCTGCCATTATTACTACCGGGAATACTTTTAATTTCTGGCGGTTTCGGAACTATTAATAGCAGTTATTTAATACCGCTAAAGCCAAAATCTAGCGTATATATATAGGTGATCTTGGAATCCAACCAACCATGTAAACTACTACATATTACTCAGGTTTAAATATTTTGAGGTCTATTGGTAGGTTTTAACAAGTTACTAGGTAAGTGGTCTACATGAGGCGTTAATGTACAACAGGATGAAGTACTAGAAGTAAGTATCCATTTTGTGTTTTGTGTATATGTAAAATCTGACTTGTTTTACTCAATAAATGGCACAAGATTTATCTGAATATTGTTGCATTTCATTTGGTATAAAACAGAATTAATGGTAGCTAGCTTTTAAAATAATTAAATAGAAGGATATGTAAATGACAACTGAAAATGGAGAAGTCCTTCAAAATTAGTTCAGCACAAATACCCCAATTGAGCTTGTGCACAATCACTTGAGATCTTCTGTTAGCAACAACTGGATTGTCAAGGTCGCCTCTAGCTCTGCTCATGGGATCTTCGATGGGGACGAACGTCTGCAATTTCACAGGAACACCTTCGAAGGGATCAAAAGCATATGTAAATGAATGTAAGCTATTATTAGATAGTATAAGATTGCACTTGATAACTTGGTTTCAACGTCAATTCATTTTCATTTATTTTGGTTTCATCGTCAAATGAGATGCAAACAAATTCAAAATTTTAAAAAATAAAAATATGAGTTGAGATTACTAGAAACTTACAACAATAGATAACGCGTTGCCAAAATTTCAGGCGACTACCACTTGGGAATGCGGATGCCTTTCTAGCTATCTCTCCCAAAGCACACATATTGTCATATTTTAATGTAGCTACTTGGGGATAGCGTTGCACCAGCTGGAGGGCTACATCTGTTTGTCACAGGGGTGAGCAAAATAATCGTCAAACCGTGAATCCAATCCAGTTAAACTATTACAAATCGTCTGGTTTGTTTCGGGTTTTTAGTGATGTGGTTTGGTCCTGGTTTTAAATTAAAATCTAGAGATCGTTTTAAATAGTTTGGTCTATGCATTTACGTTAACGGTTTTGGTTCTAAACCGATTCGGACCGTATAACACACACGTATACATTAATTAGAATTAATTTTCTAATCTAATTCTCCATTCCACAAC
Organism: Rhododendron vialii; assembly: GCF_030253575.1. Classification (NCBI taxonomy): domain Eukaryota; kingdom Viridiplantae; phylum Streptophyta; class Magnoliopsida; order Ericales; family Ericaceae; genus Rhododendron; species Rhododendron vialii. The sequence goes on from NC_080561.1 coordinate 29,971,014, forward strand.
CCTATTCTTGTACTTCCAAGATTAATTCTCTCAACTTCTATATGTGATTACCTATTTCTACAATTTCAATACACTAAACATACACAGCTTGGATTTAGTCAATTGATTTCTCAATCTTTTCGCTCGGTGACTAATTTTCTAATCTAATATTCTATTCCTTGGCTCTATTCCTTCACTAATTACTTGTATAGACTCTTGTTTAATTGGTTGATGTTAACAAGTTTTGGTGATTTTAATTAATATAACTAGCTAGTTTTAATATAAGGTTTAGTATGCTATTTTAAGTACTTTAAATTATTTTTGGGATGATATCACAATTTCAAGCAAACCGTAGTTCAAAACCAAAACAAAACCTCCTTTTAACGGTTTGGATTGATTTGGTTTTATGAATTTTATGGGTTGGTTTGGTTTTCCAAATTCTTAATCCATAGTAGAGGTGTCAAATGGGCCGTGCCGTGCTAGCACGGCCCATTTAACTCTGTGCTAACCGTGCTTCGTGTCGTACCGTGCCGGCCCGTTTACAGTATTTACTCAAATCGTGTCATGCCGTGCCGTGCCGTTTGTCAATCGCATCGTGCCATGCTGGCCCGATACTTAAATCGTGTCGTGTCGTGCCGTGCCATTTGCCAATCGTGTCGTGCCATGCCGGCTCGTTTTCTTAAATCATATTGTGTCATGCCAGCCTGTTTGCCAATCGTGTCGTGTCGTGCCGTGCCAGCCCATTTTCTTAAATTGTGTCATGCCGTGCTGTTTTCAATCATGTCAAGCCGTGCCGGCCCGTTTACTTAATCGTGTTGGATCGGACCCTGCCATTTTAAGTCGTGTCATGCCGGCACACCACCAACCAATTTCCATCCAAACCATGCTTAAAGTAAGACATATCAAAAATGAAATGATACGAAAGATGTTTCGTAGGTGCCATTGAACCTACTTTGATTAAAGTATCATAAGACCATGGTTAATAAAAGTATCATTAAAAAGTGAGACCATGGCCGTGTATGATAGCACACTTCGAAATATGGCCAATGGTCTTGGTCATATTAACCATTTTAATGCCATGAACCAATTTGTCAATAGCACCAGTTGGAAATATGGCACACTTTTACTTCTGATTTGTGGTTAAAGGGTGTTTACCATGGTCATATTAACCATTTTAATGTCATGAACGCATTGAATGGTATCGATCGTCGTGATTGTGTTACGATTTTGTGGCTATTGCTTGATGGGGCCTCGTTTTTATATAATAGAGCTACATATTATATACTAATTTTTCAAATCTATAACATAAGTTAATTGGTGGTATAGTGGTTTGTTTGTGTATGAAAGAATCTAGGGACTTGGGTTCAAGTGCTCAGCCAACTCCTTTTTGCTTTCTTTTGACTTTTTTCTTATTTTGTTTTTTTCTCCCTTATTTCTACTATGTATTTTTTTCTTTTCTTTTTTTGAGACTTTTTTTCATATTTCTCGTCAGATTTGGGGTAAATAATATACGAGTATATAACTCTTGTACATTTTCTTTTGTATTAAATTACTCTTGCACCATAAATATTTTGATAAGTTTTTTAATTTTAATTGTTTTCTTGTAATGTTGAATTTAGAAGTTAAAGGTCCAAAGCTTATTCACTAACAAAAACAAAACAAATATTTTTTAATGAATAAAAATTGATAATTTTTTAAAGGTAAACAAATGATTTTTTAAAAACATGATTTTTTTCAGAAATTGTTTTTTTTTAAATTAAATATCTTAGCTGTTTTACCTTTAATTTTTTAAAGGTAAACAAATATTTTTTACCGAATAGAAATTGTTTACTTTTTTTAAAATAAAAAAGTCATTTGGCTTATTTAAATTTTTTTTTTGTTTTTCCATGCCTCGTGCCATGCCCTTTCGTGCCCATGCCCATACTCGTGCTCATGCCTGGCTAGAACCGTGTCGTGCTGTGCCGTTCCTGTCCACTTTCGTGCCCGTGCCCGTGTCGGGCCGTGCCAAGCTAACTTCCGTGCCGTGCCTGTGCTGTGCTGCTCACTCCCGTATCCGTGTCGTATCGCGCCGTACCAAGCCAAGACTGTGCCTGTGACGTGCCGTGCCAGCACGGCCCATTTGACACATCTAATCCGTAGTTAGTGGTTTGGTTCTTAGTTAATTTACTACAAAACCAAACCAATTCGATTCATGCTCACCCCTAGTTGTCACAGACAAATAGTGAAAATAAAGCACAATACTAGCTAGTATTTTCATTTATATTCAGAGCTAGAATATTTGCAAGTACTTGTCATTCTCATGATATTTTATTTACCTTGGGAAATCGACTTACCATAGAATCCGGAGGAGATTGCGTAAATGACAAGCCGAACAACATTTTCATTTGAGAAGGGCATAGACACATGATCATCCCTGGTAACTTCCAATAAGAACAAAAGGGTGTCTTTGCAAGCATACATAGCAGCGCAATGGAGGGGTAATAGGTTATCCTGGCCGCAGATGTAGAGTAATTCAGGATTTTTTTGCACCAACACGATAGAGGCCCTCGTATTGCCCACATTAGCAGCCGCATGAAGGGCGGTGTTACCAATACCGTCAGGCCGTCTCAAGGCCTCCACTGGCATCAACTCCACCAGCTTCTCCACAAAATGGATTGCACTTTCTCCAGTCCCAACTGCTATGTGGAGCACTGTCTCGGAAAAGTCGGTGATTGGGGCTGTGAAAGCTCTATCGTCTTGGGCAAAGAATCTACTGGCCGTGTCCCAGTCGCCTCTGATTAGTGCAGCTTTAAGCAGTGGTATGTATCTCCAGTACTCATCAATCACACCCTCCAAGTTCTCTGCGCGCAATGAGTCGAATCAATTAAGGCATAAAATTTGAGAAGCCATGATCCAGGAGATAGGTATATGAGAAAAATAAAAGTGTGCTTTCGCGAATAGTAAAAGCTTGAGAGAGCACAAAAGCTCGAGGCATAAAATTTTCGACTGGATTACTCTCCACTAGTGAGATGGAATCCTTGTTGGGGGATGTCGTTGAAGCTTCCTCTAAGGAACAAACACCCTTCTTTTCTCATATTTCAGGAGTTCGGTACGTATATATGAGAGGAGTTAGGTACGTAGATGAGAAAATTAATTTACTTAAGAGAGAGAGAGAGAGAGAGAGAGAGAGAGAGAGAGACTTATGCGCAAGTTCGTAACAAAGAGAATTAAATATGCAATTCTGATCGGGATTTTAAGTTGGTCGTGTACAAGCACTTTGGTGTTGAGGTTCAAGTTGATGGAACAATAACGACATCTCTTGTGGTTAGGCCTATTAATGGGCCGGATCCGACAGATCTGAATTCGATCCAAATCTAATAAAACCCAAATTCGATCCGGATCCGATAAGACTCGAATTTTGGCAAAAAAATTATATTTTCCAAAAACTTTTTTACTTCTGGATCCAAAAATCCGAATCTGATCCGAAAGCTTTTTTACTTCAAAAATTTTGGCAAAAAAAAATTATATTTTCCAAAAAAATACAATTTTTTTTCTAAAAAATATATTTTCCGAAAAAAATTTAAAAAATAAAAATACAACTTCTTAAACATTTTTTTTTTCAAAATAAAAAATTTACTTTTTTAAAAAAAAATTAAAAAAATAAAGTTCGGATTCGGAATGATAACAGATTTAATCCGATCTGATCTGAATCCGATCCGATCCTGTAACGCCCCCAATTTTGGAAACGTTAAATAGGCAATTTCATTGAAAAACTAAATGGAGTCTGTCTCAATATTACAGAATATTCTTAAAAGAGTAATCTTATTCAACAAAAGGAGGGTATACTAGGGTTCCTATCTACTGCTCCGCTTCTTCCTCCATTCTGGCCAGCTCTTCGGCTCCAAAAGTCTCCAAGGTGTAGAGTTCACCCTGTTCGTCTATAAGATCTGACACATTATACCAGCGTCGCCACCGATATAATATGTCAGGGTCACCAAAGGTAACACCGTAAGCTACAAAGCTCAATAGAATAATCCTATACCCACTAACCCTTAACTTACAAACAACAGGTTATAATAAAACATCGATTTCCACATGATACGTGTATACACAGCTACAAAATATCAATAACACATCCGCAATCGCTATGTAACTATCGTTGGTGTCCAAGATTTTCTGAGTTTATCCTACGCGACTCATCGTAGACCGTGTCAACATTTTCACATACCAATCCATCTTTCGAAAATCATTTGTTTAACACACCCAACCTCGGTTCCGCCGTTCCGGGTTCCCGAGTATCCTCACAATGGTTCCGCCGCACCGGGTTCCCATTGGCACACGATTGCATTGGCTCCGTACCGCGGATAACCAAGTCATACCTCACCATGGTTCCGCCGCTCCGGGTTCCCATGGGAACGCACACAATTCAAAACCCTCGGTTCCGCTGCTCCGGGTTCCCGAGTATCCCACAATGGTTCCGCCGCTCCGGGTTCCCATTTGGGGTTTTCGAAATCTAAACCCTCGGTTCCGCCGCTTCGGGTTCTCATTGGGTTTTTCACAAATCTTACTTTTGCACACGCACACAACTCACATAATGCCACCCAAAACCGATCATTATGTAGTTTCAAAATATTTTCATCCTCGGAATACATTTTTCTTGTTAACCACACCCTAGGTGTCATGTTTCTATTTTCTCAATTTTCGTGTCTCGTTCTCATGCATAGACTCCGCGGTAGGACTTTTTATATACGCAACCATAAATCATTCATTGTAATCTAACAAGATCATCTAATTCTATATTGTTACTCATGCTCAAAACCATCTTAAAGATCAAAATACGAATACTTCTAACCAAACAATAAAGTCTCCACTTTTGAAAAACCGTTCTTTCTTACTTTTTGAGAAGTTCAAAACAACATATGTTTTTCCGAAAAATAAAGTCGTTTTGTTTAACATACTCCCCTTCCTTTTCATCTTTTTAGGAAAAACACCTTTCAAGTTTTTCATGCATTTCTCAACATATAAGCATCATGCAAAATACTTAAAGATAGAGGATAAGAGCATTCTACTTATACTTAGGGAAGTGAGTAGCTAGAGAAAATCTACATGATCGTAATGTCATTTCAAGATTTTGTAAAACGAGCTTGCTAATTATTCCTAATACCTTAACTTGCCTTATCATAAACAAAAATAACTAAAGTTATACTAGGGAGAATGAGTAGAGATTTATCTACCTTAATCCGAAACTAGTCGAGGCCGAATAAGCTACTTGGAAGTTTTCTACGGGCAGTGAAACTCGCAAATCTGGACCAAATTTTGGATGGCAGTAACTCGGTCAATATTTGGCCGAATATGATTGTTCTTGGGTTGAGATTGAAGCTCTCGAAGTGCTCTACAACTTTCGTGAAGGAAGTTGATCCTAGAAACTACTTTAGGTAGGAGAAAAATGGTGATAAAGGAAGAGACAGTATGCTGTCTGGAAATGGAAATCCGAGGATTTTACTGAACTTCGGATGCCAATATCTTTGTCATTTCTTCACCGATTGGGGTGGTTCTTGGGTCTAACTTGAAGGTTTCGAAGTGCTCTACAACTTTTCCGAAGGGAGTTGGTTCTAAAAACTACTTTAAGCAGGAGAAAAATGGAGATTTGTGAAGGGCAGTAAGCTGTCTGAAAAATGAAAATGGTAAATGAGTGAAGGTGTGAGTTGAATGGAAGGCATGGGGTGCTATTTATAGCCAACACTTGAGCTCCTCCTCCCTCCTCTATGGCCGGCCCCCCTCTCTCTCCTTCCTCCCATGGATTTGCTCCATTGAGTTGTCATTTCAAGTCTTAAATCAAATCCTAGCCTTCCTTCACTTGTCATTTCGATTCTAGGCCAAATCTAGGTTGATCGTGAAGGGTTTTTGGCTTGTCAAGTCTATGGGGAGGTTGCTTGCAAGAAAGAATAAAATCATTGGCTAACTTTGTACTTTGGAAGACTAGAAATGGGTTAGCATGGTCAAAAATAGGCTTAAGGTTATAAATGTTGCTTGTGTAAGTAATCAAAACTCATGCACACACTCCACCCCACTCTCTCACTCTCGGCCTCTCTCTCTCTCTCTCCCTCCTAGGTACATATGTTTAGGAAAGTAAGTCTAGAATTATTAGGTTTAAGTCTAGAACATAGGTGTGCATGCATGGCAAAACTAGCCTTGCTTCCAAAGGAAGCAAAATGATGAGATTCCATGTATGACTTGTCTTGTCATGTATATTAGCAAGTCAAAGGTCTATTAACCAAGGGATAAAAATTTCCCTAACAATTATGGACCAAGGGGTAAAGGAATATTAGTAATAATTAGGGTTTGAAATGACTTGTCATGGAAGTAAAAATGATTACTCCTATGGTCTAATGGTCCTATAGGGTTCGGGGGTTCAAAAGGCTCCAAGACGGTCAAAAAGGTCCAATTAGGGTTCGGAAAGTGTAACTAGGAGAAATGATAGTTTGGTTTGTCCAACTAGTCGGTTGGAAACTAACCTTACTCGCCAAGTAGGATTTCTAGCTAAGAAATATAATTTAAAGATTTTATCTAACTCGTTAGGAAAATATACAAGTGCTTTTATAAGCATACTTGTTTTTAGAAAATGACTAGATTGCTCGGCGTGAAAGATATAATTTTATAAGTCTCAAATTTAATTATGACGGATTATAAAAATTAAAAGAAAATTTTTAGTAGCAAATTCAAGTAATCAAAATAAAATTTAAATATTTAACAAAATTTTTATTTACCAAAAATCAGGGTCGTTACAGATCCAATTCGTATTGAATTACCGGATTCGGATTGTCGGATTTTTCGGATCAGATCCGATCTATTAACAGGCATACTTGTGGTAATGTACTTAATTAACTACCATACCAACATGGTCTCGTCTGGGACCAAAAAAGAGAGAGAAACTTGCAATGTTAAAAACCAAATCCAAAGAAACACTGTTTGAAAAGTGATATCGTACTTGACCAAGAAGGAAATCATTTGTAGGAACTGAAGTTGTTTGTTCTCAAAATTTCCAAAAGCTCTCACTAAAATAGAATGTGATTCCAATAATTGCCATTTGAGGAAGAAATTAATGAGTTGGGCATCTCAACAAAAGAATGGGGATTTAGGAACGAAATCTATAAGCTCTGTTTCACTGCTTCCCTGTATAAACTTCATCTGGAAGCAAACAAATATGGGTATTTTTCAGAGGAAGATTGGGGATGTGAATTCAGTGGAGGAAACTTCAATTTTTTTGGAAAACTTCCACTGGGTAGCGACAAACATAAGCCAAAAAGGATCAGAATCAACTGATATGGAATCACACATCATTGTTTGTTTCCCTAATTTGAGAGACATTGTTCGAAATTATATGTCTAAATGCCAGATCATGCATGAAAGAAATAACCAGAAATTTTTAGTAGTTTTCATTAGGTGGTTTGAATAATTACCCGGTTCCATGATGTCTACAGCCACATAATTTTGCATTTCGAATGAAGAATTCCGGGACAGTTGTTGGCCCATAACTACTGCCCTGCTCTTGAGTATGATGAGAGAGAGAGAGAGAGAGAGAGAGATCAGTACTCCTTAGTTCTCATTGGAGATCTATATATATAGGGGTGTTCCCACTATTTTTTGAACGACACTTTTTTTTTTTTTTTTGATGGCAGGGAGTGTTTTCATTTGAGTCTCAGACCATAACTTTTGGGTTTTGTCTTTACTCAATTTTTCTTCGCATTTATTAGTTTTGTGTCAAACATTTATATATTATTGGTTTGTCTCAACAAAAGGAATCGGAAAAGTAAAAGATTATGAGCGTTTGCTTAGGTATTTCTCAAAATACTTGTGTAAAGTAGTAATTTTTTACTTTTCTGATTCCTCTCGTCGAGATGAACAATTATTACATAAAAGTTTGGCGCAAAACTAACAAACGAGAAAAAATCATCTATAATACAAATCGCGATGGTGTGGTGGCCCACACATTTTTCCTTCATAAATCTTCACCATTGCTTTAACACACATTTTCCTGCACAAATCTCTGCCCTTCCTTCAACCCTTGGCATTTTGGTAAATACTTTACATTTTTTGGAATAAATGGTTGAGTAATGATTCTTTCTGTTTTGGTAATTAATTTTCCGGTTATGGTAATAATTAATTTGTGATGAATGAATGCTAAGAATTTTTGTTCATGATTGGCGTTGAAGTACATACAAAAACCATGTGACAGGATTTTTGGAAATGAAAATCAATACAAACAAAAACCGTGTGGGAGGATTTTTGATAATGAAAATCAATACATAGAGATGGCGTTGAATGCTATCTAATAACATGTAAATGCTGGTAAGGATTATTGGTAAGTTTGAACAAGCAAATGTGGGAGGGATGTTGAACGAATTTTTGGTTACCTCAAATTTATTCTCGGTAATGAATACTAAATGATTTATTTTCATTCTTTGTTTCCTATTCTCTCTCTCTCCCTACGTGTTTTCTTTCCGGTTCTCTTTCCTGTCTCCCTGACTCTCATAGGTATGGCTCTATTGTTCTCTTTTTTTTGAAACAGCTTTGACGGCTGTAAATCAAAAAATTAGTTCATCGTTCTCCATCCACGGTAAATTCTTTTTTTTTTATTCTTCTGTGTAACCATAAAACCTTTGATCTTATTTCTCTTTTTGATGTTTAGGATTGACTTAAGAACCGCAACGGAGCTGTCTCCTTTTTTGGCAGTTGGCAATCCATGGCGAACGCACCATGCTAACTGTGGATTAGGTGGAAAGTCTAAATAGGTGGTTGTCTTCTTGACAGTTGGTGGCTAAAGCAACATCAAGACCAGAGTTTGAAAGTGCAAAGGGTACAATCAGTTTAATGCCACAAAGCAATAGCCGCTAAACATATATAATTTGGAACATATATAATTTGGTAATTGATCTTAACTTTTTTATTCATGTATCTTCTTCTATTTATAGAGTTTCTGTATGCATATTCGAGGGGGTTACCGAGCTATGATGTTATGTTTGTATACTCTATAATGTCACATTCGTTGAGATTCCAACCTCCGATGTTGTGTTCATATAATATTAGGCACGATCAGTTTGCTGACGCCTAACTAAGGTCACTCGAAATTATATTAATTAACAAATTTTTCGATCCGTGTAAGCCCTAGGAATTGGTAAGCATTCTAAATACCAAGACTAGATTTATATCATGCAGTTCGATTGTTCTAGAACCATCTGCTCCATCTTCAATTTGGTTTTTAGTTTTTCATGAAATTCCATCTTCGAAACCGAAAGACTTTACTTGGAATTCCGTTTATTTATTTTAAATAATTCGTGCTTCAACTTCTGCAAATTGGTTGATGAATGGTGACTGTCCATTACATCTTTTGATTTTTTGGGGTCCGGTGTGACACTATTAATTTGTGTTATTTGCAGTTAGAGATGTACATAAGCTCTGAAATTGCATAGCTCAAATGGAATCAAGTTAGTAATGTAGTCTTTATTCCTTTCTGCTATAAGGATTACAAATTGAAATTAGTAGTATAGTCTTAGATGAGCATTGCTGCACCTATTTGGCTGTGTAAATTAAAGTTTTTTATTTTTTATTTTATGATAGTCGAGTTAGGTTAACAAGGGTAGTCATAGTAGAGCAAGGGACCGACAATTTGCTAGATAAATGGTTTTTGCTTTGTCGATTTTTTAAAAAAGATTCATGTTTGGTTTAAGGAAGATGCTTAATACGGAGCATTTGGTTTTTTAGTGTTTGCAGGTAGTTTTTAATGTACAAGTGGCAAGATTATTGAAATACACTAGACATTTATAGTTTTCCTTACCTGTGTGTTTTCTGTTGAGTTAATGAACAATGATGATATGTATTTTTTTTCTAAATGATATGTTTTTTATTTTCTAATATGTCGTCAAGTTGTCTTTTTTCTCCTTATCTTTGGTTGTTGGGCGAATTATATTGTACATAGGTGTGATATAAATAATTGCTTGATTGGTTATTAATTTGGTGGTATTTGTTGTTTGTTTCATGAATGATTATTTTTATCTTAATTAAATAGTATCAAGATCAGTTTCCCCACAGTGCTAAAAGGGGAAATTCGGCCTTAGTCCGGTAGGAAAAATCGGTCTTAGTTTTTTTTCCTGGAGAAGTCAGGTTCATTGGTAGAGGTGATTAATAATAGAAAACGGTAGTCATTTAATACGGTATATGTGCAGGTCAAAAATCGGTCTTAGTTTTTTTTTCCTGAAGGCACGGCGCAACACATTTTGAAGACAATTGAAGCTACAGGTCGAAAAATGAGCAAATGGAGGACATGTTGAAAAAAATGGGTAGGAACAAAGTAAAATACGGTATATGTGCAGGTCAAATCGAGGTGCAAAAAATATTCAAACAGGTCAAAAATATCCCTAATCCATAAATCACTCGGCACATGTAATAATACCGATTATATTTGTAAAACTTAACCTAACAATAAAAATTCCTTATGAAATTCCCAATCTATTAACAAAGCTCTTATTATGACGATCCCATTGTTCCTTTGCCAGTCCTCGACATTCCTACATAAATAAGATTAAGAATTATTAAATCCATCACAAAATATGGACTGATTTATGTGTAATCTAGTTATGACAATGAAGAACAAAGGAATGTCCCCCCTACAATCTTTGTAATCGTTTATTACCTTTGGAAAGATGCAAACACTCTTCTGACCAATCAACTTTTAAAACAAAAGTCACAACAGAGGCATAATGGTCAAGACTTCCAGTTGTTGGAGCAGGAATAATGAACACATATGAGCTCCCATAATATTGAGAAATATAGTCATTGAGCATTTGCATGCCATTATCCTAGCAAAATAATAAGCAAATAAAAGTACTGCAATATTATTTCAATTCTATACAGTGTAATTTATATCTAACTTTAAAGTATTTACCTTTAACATTTATTTTTTTCGATAGGATGCAACACATTGTAAGATAAATTCTGCCTTCGTATCCTCTAGCAAGAGTTCCATTGAGCCAGTGGAGTCTTTCACGACCATCTTGACATTATACCTAAAATGCATGCGAATATTTCAATCGTTTTGGTTGTGTTACATCTAAGTTATAGTAAAAAATGAATACCTGGTTACGGTTTCGACATCTTCTCGTCCGCATTGATTACACACAAACCAGCCGTACTGATCTTGAACTTGCTTAAAGCATGTTTTGCATAAATCTTGTTTTCCCGAAAAAGCCATTGCCCACATGTGCAGGCTCATACCCGTGAACATTCTTCTCCATTGGCCACATGTGTTGGATTCCGTTTGCTAGCCATTGTCTCTAATTCGTCGTACCCTGTTAAGAATCAAAAAACATGATCGCTTCAAACAAAAGCACCCTCACTCTGCCCTCTTGAAATCATAATTGATGAGTGTTTTCTTAAATGAACCTAAGGACATAGTTTACTGGTTTGAGAATATGCAAGACTCTTACTATAGCTTTTGAGTAGAAATCCATTTAAGCTCATTACAACACTTGATTTGAAAAAGTGAATACACATTAGAGGGTTAGCGAAGGCAAAAATCACTAACTTTCATTCTATCTTTTCAATCAGCATCCTTAGATCTACAAATTAGAGCAAAATATCTATTTTAGTAAAAAATAGGGCAACGGTTGACAACCGAATATAAATTATAAACTGCTACCTTGGTTGGGCTCCCAAGAAATTCCAGTTAACACATGCAATTAGGGCTCTATTTGGTCACTGAATGATACCTGCGAAGAGCAGGGGGAAATCAAACATAATGAGACCTGATAACGTACCCAATTAAGAACCCTAATAGGAAAAAAAATGAAACAACTAAATAGAAAGTGTAGTAAAATCCACAGTCAAATTTGGTTTAGCCACTAACAATAGAATAAATCTCCATTTGAAGAAGAAACGACTAACAATTGAACCTTCCTTTGTAATGGAGTTCCTGTCTTAACCTCATTGGGGAAGTTGAAATCACCACGTGTTGTCATGTTCCTTTCATGATATATATTGGAGAAATTGAATGGGAGCAAAATATCTATTCTATTTTAGTAAAAAAACAGGACAATGGTTGACAACCGAATATAAATTGTAAACTGCTACCTTGGTTGGGCTCCTAAGAAATTCCAGTTAACACATACAATTAGGGCTCCATTTGGTCACTGAATGATACCTGCGAAAAGCAGGGGGAAATCAAACATAATGAGACCTGATAACGTACCCAATTAAGAACCCTAATAGGAAAAAAATGAAACAACTAAATAGAAAGTGTAATCAAATACACAGTCAAATTTGGGTTAGCCACTAACAATAGAATAAATCTCCATTCGAAACGACTAACAATAGAACCCTTTTTTCTTTTTTTTTGCTTCCTTTCCGTCAAATTTGGGTTAGCCACCAACAATAGAATAAATCTCCTATCATGACCACCATTCTCCTATCTCAAACATGACAACACGTGGCAGTTTCAACTTCCCAATTGAGGTTAATATAGAAACTCCAATTCAATTTCTCTAATATATATCATAAAAGGAACACGACAACACGTGGTGATTTCAACTTCCCATATGAGGTTAAGATAGGAACTCCATTACAGAGGAAGGTTCAATTGGTTTGCATGTGAATGACAAACAAAAGTCTTGGCTGCATCTACGCCATTTATAATGCTAACACTAATTGCATGCATACTTCAATACAAACATACTAAATTCATGCATTGCACGCACAACCAAGACTGAAACATATCACCCATAAATGCATGCAGACATTCATGCATTTGTGCATACGTAAATGCCTCAACTACAGCTAAGTCCATGACAAAAAAATCTAAACTATGAAACCTAGTTGAGACATTTTATCAAATAGTTTGAAGGTAGACGGATTACTGCTTGGTTGGAGCAAATTATACCAGTAACTCATGCAATTTAAGACCATGTAAAGCATAAGGCTAATTGGTAGTTGAAGTACACATTTTCTCAAACACGTGGCAGTCACTTATCGTAAACAATGAGGCTAATTGGTTTACTGAAGGAAACTCATTCGAGACTGTGGAGAAGCACATGAAAAGCATAAGGCTATTGTAGTGAAGTCAAGATGTCAAGAAAATGGTAGAAAGCTAAGAAAACTCGACACAGCAGTGAAGTCTCTCTCTTTGGTCATCTATCACAGGGTTTGTTAGAAGAACGTGACATAAATTGGTACATTATCATTGCTGTAAGTTAAGTATTGAAAAACAAATGTACAACTTAAGTTTGCAATTTCAAAAGAAATGTAGACATAAAGATCCTAGTAGACAATTGTCTCATATCATCAGTAGGCAAAAAGTGTGGATCAAACTTATTCTATTTATTGAACTTGGAGAGGAAACTACAAAAATACACAGAGAAAGAGACCATGAGCAAACCTTAGCTTATGGCTAATCAAAACTGTTCAATCCAGAAGCTATGTCAGGCAACCCAACTTTTTTGAAATTTTTTTTCTGCAATGCATACAACCTGAAGAAAAATGATGACGAACGTTCCAAATCAGTTCCAACAATGCAATTCTCAAACCTAAAAAGTGGAACTGCTTGACGTTGCATATTTGAACTCTGGTAATCTTTCAGTTAGAGGAGTTGAGAACGACATTTATACAAACACCTGATAGTCAATAAAATGCTCGACGAACGTTCCAAACCAGTCCCAACAATGCAATTCTCGGACCTAAAAAGTGAAACTGCTTGACGTTGCATATTTGAACTTTGGTAATCTTTCAGTTAGAGGAATTGGGAACGACATTTATACAAACACCTGATAGTCAATAAAATGCTCACAGCAATTGAGTATTTGGGAATGGTATTTATACAAACACCTAGTCAATTACGGTCTTCGAAAGTGTATGCGGGCCGGTTTGTGTGTCGTGTAAGCTCTTTTTTTTTCCTAACCTAATTATGGTCCTGCACAATTTCATGAGGTGGTGGAGGAAAATACCCTAGAAGCAGCACCGAATGAACCTAGTTAATAAGGGATATGAAAAAAAAGACATTCTCATAAACTTTGTGTTCTAACAGGAGTCATAATAAAATACATCCCTGCCAAACTTTGTGATTATTCCCGATTAAGATTCAGATTAAAGCATAATAAAGTATGAAAATACAACTTCTGGAATCGAGAGCTTAATTAAAAGAAAGTGATTAGGGCTAGAGGAAGCAGTAGGCGGAGATTGGCGGAAGAAGCAGTGTTTGGAGGAAGCGCATGAAGGCGGAGATTGCCGGCGCGGGGAGAGTGGCGGCGGCGCCGTCTGTCTGTGGTTGTTGAGCAAGAGAGGGAGGCGATGGCTAAGCTGTGTGAGGGGAGGAGGCAGAGGCGAAGTTGGGTGAGGGGGAGGCTATTCGTAAAGAGAGAGAGAGAGCGCGGGGGGGGGGGGGGGGGGGGGGGGGGGGGGGTTGGTTTGGAAATCATGTTTCCAAATTAGATGGGGAGGCATTATTTTTAAAAAAATTAGTACGGCTGGGTTTGTTTGGGAAATGGTCAAGAAAAGTTAATTATTTACAAAAATGCCATTTGGAGAATGAAGGGTGAGGATTTATGCAGAAGGAGGGATAAATCTTAAGCGTTGGTTGTCTTTTAAATTCAAACACAGCTCTGTTTTATTTTATATATATATATATATATTTGTGATGCCATTCTCTCCTGTCCTTTTTAGCCGATCATCTTAATCTTACTTATTTTTTATTAATAAAATCTTCTTTTCGCCGTTAAAAAAGAAATAAAGTTGTCAAAAAGTTAGGCGGGGCCGTTACTAATTATTATGTTAATGCTACTTATTAGATTGTCAACTATCAATTAATTTAAAAGTTTAAACTGTTAGAGAGTTGAGCAACTTTAACTTTTATCTTCAAACACGCCCCCTTACGTGTATCCATGCTCTTCTTCACAAGCATGCTAATCACGTGTAAATATTTTAATATTAGGTAAGCGGTAAGATTCGAACACAGAATCTGTTGTCTGCTCTGATATCATATTAGATTATTAACTACTAACTCATTTAAAAACTTATACGTTGACCACTACTAAACGTGCTTTGGAAAAGAAAATAGAAGAATAATGCAATTGCGATGAACATGTCATATATTTAATTTGGTGTACGTATAAATTCTTTTAATGTTAGAATTGTAGGCAAGGGCCATTAGTTAATCAAGGAGTGGCAGCTGATTTTCATTTTAAGAACGTTGGTTAAGAAATTTAGTTAGATGGTATGAACTGTTTGATGGCTTTATGGTCTTTTGCTTCCCAGATACTATAAGCATTTCTTTAAAAATTAGGATGTTTGGGGCGGCTTACGCGCACTTTGACTAATCTCTATAGAATCAATCACGTTGCTGTGAACAGGAGGACTGATTAAAGTCGGAGGAAAGTTACAAACCGAAAACCTAAAAAGAAAGCAATTCCTAAAGTCTCAAGCGCGCCTTACCGCAGTACTAAAATCAATACTAGTAGATAGGACAATGTGTGCACTAGTGGCTAAGCCTACGTTAGGACTAAATTGACTTTTTGCTTTTTTGTTTTCTACTTCTATATACTTTCGTAAGTAGTGCGTCATTTTTTTTTCTTTTTCGATTAGTCTTGTGTTCAAAATCTACAAAGGACACAATATAATCAAAAGCTATATTAGGTTTAAAAAAAAAAAAATTCAAATTAGACAGATTTTTAAATATGAGGAATGGTGAATTTATAAATATACGGTTAGTCTCAAATGAAGGGGTCCTCATTTTAGTTGAAATGCAGACTCCCTTTCCCGATCGAATTTCGATGATTCAAACCGCTCAATATGTTCAAAACGTGATTTTGTCTCAATCCTCTGAAAAATGGTGCATAGGATTTTAACGGTTAAGGTGGCATGCACTGGCTAGGAGAGGTGTGGTGTGGTGGAGGAGGTTGTTTGTCGAAGTGTGAGGCAGCTAGCGAGTCGGTAGAGCACGTGTTTTTTGAGTGAGAGGCAGCTAGGCAGTGCTGGAGGGCGTCTAGATTGGGTATAGATTTTTCGGTATCGATGAGGGATTGGATTAGGCGGGTCAAAAGGCTGGATCCAATCCGGATCCGACAAATTCGAATTTGATTCGGATTCGGTAAAATTTAAATTCGATCCGAATCCGATAAGACTTGAATCCGGTAGTAGTAATCTGAATCCGACAATTTCGGATCTGATCCGAAAATTTTTTTACTACAAAAATTTTAGCAAAAATAAAATTATTTTTTTCAAAATTACTTATTGTTAGACAAGGTTCGGTTCGATTTTCACTGAAGCTTTTGAATTATGTAGGGACAAAACAACCAAATCTGTTTCGAATTAAGACTCCGTTTGTTCTGATGTAAAATGTTTTCCGCATTTTGATAGAATCGATCAGATTCATTTTGATCTTCTTCACTACTTAAGTAGTAATCTATTGGGGTAATTAATTACTCTGACTTAGAGCATCCACAATGTAATAATCAAAACTAAAAGGTTGCTAAAGTTAGCAATGTTTGTTTAAAAAAGTGCTCACATTGTAATAACCAAACTTAGCAACCTCTTAGCAACTCATCAAATTTTGACCTTTGAATAACCAAACTTAACAACTTTTACCAATAATCAAAACTCAATAACCAAACCCAATAACCAAATTCAAAACTAAAAAATTAAAAAACACCTCACATTAGAATCGTCTCATCGAGACGAATAATTTGGTGTGGTCGGGTACGTGATTGGAACTCGTTTGCAATTGGACATAGATGCGTTGCGTATTGTAGGGGGATTTTTTATAGGGATACAAAAATAACCAATGTGGAGATCAAGTTTGTTAGGTTTGATTATGAACTAAATGAATAATCAAATGCTGACGTGGCACATTTTGATTATCGATTTTGATTATTCCCATTGCGGATGCTCTTAGAGCATCCGCAATGTAATAATCAAAATCAAAAGATTGTTAAAGTTAGCAATGTGTGCTTAAAAAAATGCTCACATTGTAATAATCAAAGTTAGCAACCTCCTAACCAATAATCAAATTTGGGCATTTGAATAATCAAAAGTAACAATGTGAAACTTCACATTGCTAACTTTAGCAATCTTCTAAATGAATAATCAAAAGCTGATGTGGCAAATTTTGATTATTCACTTTTAATTATCACATTGTGGATGCTCGTAGTACTTAATTAAGCTTGGCTAGAAAGGACAAGTGCTTATCGCTAGCTTATTAAATAAATAAATAATTAAGTAGTAAGTAATGGAGAGGTTCCAAATGCTATTAAGTAATCACTCATTCCACTCTCAATGAGCAATGTGAGACTCCATTTTCTTAATTAATTAACAGTAAAAAACCAAGTGCTATATATATAGTCAAATAGTTTCATTTGTTTATTTTATTTTTATTTGCTACTACTTCCATCCCATTTTGTGTTGAGAAATCGGAGCCTCGCGTTCAACTCACAATGTACAAAAAAACACTTCAGGGTCTTGGAAAAAAAAAGAAAGATAAAAGAATGTCAGGCTTGATCCGAAAAAATAGTACTATAACTAACAACGTTGGACGATTTCGTAAAAGATATTCTGCATTTCTTTTTAAATACGAATTAAGCTAGTCAACGATTGGCCAATCTTAGCTAGAGTGTTTCATTACATAATCTCGAACTTAGTATTAGAATATTGCATTTAAAAATTTGGACCAAGTTTCATGTGTGTATATATACTACTATACATATGTCTCAGATCTCTTTTCATCCCAAATAATATTAGAGAGAGAGAGAGAGAGAGAGAGAGAGAGAGAGAGAGAGAGAGAGGGGGGGGCCAGATCTGCCAAGGATTAGGAAATTCACCAGTAGTCAGTAATCAAACTAAAAAATGTACTCCAATGTATTAACGAGGTTTGACAATAACACATGTTAGATCTACAGTATTAATGATTTGTTTGATAGTAACGACTTCATAGGTTTTCTTTTTGGGTGAATCCCACATGCATGCCTCCCCTGTGGTTTGTCTTCAACACAATACCTCCCCCACCTTTTGAAAATCACAGTGACCTCCCTTGTCAGAAGACGGGCGGAGCTATGTTGTGACCCTGTCTCCCCGAGCCCTTCGAGTTTTTAAATTTTTTATATTGTATATATCTAATTTTGAATATTGTTCATAATTATTCATGTAAAGCTACTTATAATCTTAATAATTTTGGTTTGAATTAATTTGATAAAAAACCAGTTATTTTATATTTTCATTTCTCAATTTCTTCCATACATAAAAAATGGCAAATACTAACTAATGCTTCTGGGGCACAAATTAAGATGTAATAAATATGGAACATATATGCGCAATTGTAAAGGTGCAATAAATATGGAATATGCACAAAAGAATAAGGAAAGTAGGCGAGCTGATCAAAACCAGATTTGCGATGTAGATTAAGGTGAAGTTCGATATTGAAGTATACACAGTAGAGGATTTTAAGGGCTTCCTTAATTTATAGAATTAGAAAGCTAAAATGTGTAGTGCTGTATGATTGAGAACTGGTTCCATCCAACTCTCTGTTGGACGTTTGTTTTGTTCTGTCTTGCTCCCTTTACTATTCTTTTGTTTAACATTTCAAGCATGGTCTGCTTTTGATGTTTCACATTGATATATCCCTTTCGAGTTTTATAAAAAGTTTCGTTTGCCGAGAAAAAAAAACCATTGATCAATGAGTAGTATTTCTACAAAGTACCTTTTATGCTTACATGTCCAATGTCAATGCCATATTGATTTGATCTAAGCCATATATATAATTAATTTCGTTTATTTAGGTGTTAATTTATCCATTTCATCTTTTGTATTAAAAACGCTAAAAAGATTGACACTACAATACTCTGCTCATTTGTTGCTCGGAAACCCCTTTATTCGTTTATTTTCCACATCTTAGGCCTCCATGTCTCAAATGTGCTCCCCTCAGGGCCGACTCTGGGCATAAGCCCATCAGGCGACCCCTTGGGCCTCCAATTTTGGGCCCAATAATAGAGCCCCCAAATAGAAGAAACCTAATAAATATTATATATGTCAATTATTTTCCAAGGAAATTTGTGTAGTTCAGTGGTAAGGATCACAGGGAGGGATAGCAGATGTATTTGTATTGTATTCCTCTGTGATCTCGTTGACAACTTGTGCCAACGAGTTTTGTTTGTTTTTGTCTTTTTACGAGTCCGGAGTGACATACGATGTCAAGAGGTTGGGACACAAGGCTCGATTTTCATTGAAGCTACTGCTTCATTTACTACTGGTTCATGAGCATGTACCATATGCGTTAGTGACAGGAGATGATGTCTATTTATACAATGTACGCAATTGTACTCCGTGAGAAAGATCAAGCAAACAATACGGGGCAGACGAATTATTCAATGTAACCGTACAGTAAATAATTCAGTTATGAAAATTAAACCGGTCCAAAGATTCAATAGCGAAAACGTATCGGGATTATTTGCCACAAATCTAATAACGGCCCACCCTCCAATAGGTACTCCAATGGTATTGCATTTTTGCGGAATGATGAGATTGAACGATTCGGGCCAAGTACCATTGTCGTAATTGCCAAACCCTTGTGCCAGAACATAAAAATTAACCCCGTGCAAATGTATCGGGTGGTTCTCCATCCCCACCAAAGCCGTGTTTTGAAACACAATCTGAACTGTAAAATTACACTTCAATTTTGTAACCCTCGTCGACTTAGTCGTCATCACGAGCGATGTATTCAAAGCGTTGCTTGAGTCGTGTAGTTGAACTCCAACGGTGGATTACTAGGAAAATCGGTGGTGTAGATCCCACTGATATTGTAGAAAAACGCTTGTAACATTGATAACTAAGTAGGAAGCTCGAAAGATTTGTTGTTCATGCCCGCGGCAAATTTGAGCCCTAAAGGACCCTCACAAGTATTGTTCGATCTGCAAGGTGCAAGGCCCAAGCCTTCCGTCACAAACATGTACTGGTCGATGGCCCACTCATTAGGCTCGTCAAATTGGAATAGAATTGGAAGGCCAAAGAAGTGTCGTTTACACGATAATCCTAGTGGTGTTTGTGGAATCGTATACACCTCCCACGCTGTCGTAGGCATGTGCCGCCATGTAATAGGAGGCTAGTGGTTGGTCGGCAGTGAGTAGTGCATTGATGGTCTGGCCGAGAGCCATGACGATGGTGTCAGTGACCATCGAGTTGGTGTAACAGGCATCCACGGTAATGACCATCATTGTGTGGTTCGCCATCTTGAAGAAGAGCTGGGTATTGAGCGCAGCGTTGATGCTGAGCAAGAGATATATTTCTCCTTGTATAACTTTCAGATTATATGTGCCTAAACACAGAAAAAAAAATCCACATATGTTCAAAATGTAATTTGTTCTTAATCTTGCTAGATGATCAATACGCAATTTGATTCTCGTCATTGAGTACAAATGTCATGTGTATTGGTACATATCACACTGAGCAATGCTAGGTACACAAAAAATGTATCCTGAAAAGTTACATATGCGGTCCACATTCACTTCAGAAGATAAATCAACACTATAGATTTACTTTTTGGATAATTTCGGTGTACATTCTTTGTGTACTTAGATTTATTGTCCATAATATTTTGCTCCTTTGGAATACTTCCTTTTTTTTTTTTTCCCTTATTTGAAACAAAAGTCGCTACTTGCAATTTCTAAATTGTCATGATTATCTTATCTATGTGAATAAATATATGTTTGTAATTCATTTTCTGTTAATATCATTATCACTTACCTTCTGATGAGCATGAATATAGATCACCAAGCTGACCGTTGATGGTGAAAGCATTGGAAATATTAGGCGCACCATATAATACCATATAAATACTCATTGAGTCAATGAATTAATATAACACCAACAATTACCCAATCTAGAATGTTTCACCATATAATTTCGTATTTAGCATTACAGAAAGATTATAGAAAGATTTGAGATTATTTATTCAAGAGTAGCGTTTCCTGTAAAAGTTGGAAAATAATGTTTTTGTTGGGAATGAGTCTATTTTGTCCTTGACAAGGGTAATTATTAGAAGGGCAATGAATATTTGTGTCTGTTCACTGATCACAACTTCTTAAAAGGACATGTTAAAAAGCTGGATATTTTTAGAAGCAACTTCAAGAATCTGCAGCAAATACTCCACTACAGATTTTTAGAAGCTAGAATTTCATAATCTGCTCTTAGAATTTTTCGGAAATAGGCAAAATATGCATTTAAAAAATTGGACTAGTTTTGTGTGTGTGTATATATCTATCTCTCGTACGTGAGGGGGTTCTCATTTTAGTTAAAATGCAAACTTTCTAATTTCTCTCATTTTCTGATCGAATTTCGATGATCCGAACTGCTCAATGTGATCAGAAAGTTATTTTAAGGGCACCCGCAAGAAATCAGCTAAAAAAAAGACCCGAAAGAGCTTGATTTGAGCAATTTTTATTTTAACCGTTCAATAAAAAATTGTTTGGGATTGTTCGGATGAAGCCCATTCTAGTTTTTTTTTTTCACTGATTTCTCGCGAGGTATCCTTAAAATCACATTTTGAACACGTTGAGCGGTTTGGATCATCGAAATTCGATCGGGAAAGGGGGTTCGCATTTTAACTAAAACAAGGACCCCTTCAGGGAGACGAACTCTGTGTGTGTGTGTGTGTGTGTATATATATATACGGTCAGTGTCAAATGAGGAGGTCCTCATTTTAGTTAAAATGCGGACATCCTCATTTCTCTCATTTTTCGATCGAATTTTGATGATCCAAGCCGTTTAATATGTTCAGAATGTGATTTTATGGGTACTCGCGAGAAATTAGCAAAAAAAAAGATCAGGAAGAGCTTCATCCGAATAGTTTTTATTTGAGACGTTTAATAAAAAATAAACAAAAATTGCTTGGATGAAACCTTTTTCGGTCTTTTTTTTTTGGTGATTTCATGCGAATACCCTTAAAATCACATTCTGAACACATTGAGCGGCTCGGATCATCGAAATTCGATTGAAAAATGGGAGGTCCGCATTTTATTAAAATGAGGTGGTCCTTACGGGAGACGGACTAATATACATATATAGAGTCCCATTTAGATAAGGGCGCCCTTACCGTATTAAGTTGCATACCTCCCCTATTTTCTCATTTCCCGATCGAATTTCAATAATCCGAGCCGCTTAATGTGTTCAGAATGTGATTTTAAGAGTACCCACGAGAAATCAGCAAAAAAAAAAAGACCGGGAAGGGCTTTATTCGAGCAGTTTTTACTTGAACCGTTCGATAAAAAATAAATAAAAACTGCTCGGATGAATCCCTACCCGGTGATTTTTTTTTGCTGATTTTTCATGAGTACTCTTAAAATCACGCTCTGAAGACATTGAGCTGCTCGTGTCATTGAAATTTGATTGGGAAATGGGAGGTTCTTACCTTAACAAGGTAAGGGCACCCTTACCTGAAGTTTTGTGTGTGTGTGTGTGTATATATATCTATGTGTGCTCGCGCGTGCGTGCTAAAATTGGATCTTATTCTCATGTTAACGAAATATAATCTCTCATTACTTGAGAGTGGAATGAGTGATCACATGGTGTAATGTTGGGAACTTTCTACTCATAGTCAATTGATTCTATACGTGTTAGAAATAAGATTTCCACCTTGTACCGAGCGGGGTTTATTTTACTCCACATTTTAAAAATTTATAATCTACACACTATGATGACAGACCAGTAAAACGGATGCGCATTGATAGACTAAAAAGCAGTTGCAAGTGACATACCTCAAATGCGGATAAACATGAAAGCAGATGTTAAGAAAATATTATAGTCTCACATTGCTTGTAAGTGAAATGGTGATCTCTTAATGTGAGTGTGTGCGCGCGCCCACGCCTTGGCATTAATGGCCTAAGACTTGGGCTGCCTCTGTGGAGGGTGTTGTGGCAAATGCCAACGGCCCCAGTTCTTATTACTCCCTCCGTTCCAAAAAAAGAGTCTCTCTCTCTCTCTCTCTCTCTCTCTCTCTCTCTTATCATTTTTCAAATAAAAAAATCAACTACTTTCATGTATAATTTTTTGAATTTTTTTGCACTGTATTAAAGTAACGGTGCGAAAAAATTCAAAAAATTATACAGAAGTAGTTGATTTTTTTATTTAAAAAATGGCTCAACTTTTCATAGTGGGCTCTTTTTTTGGAACAGAGGGAGTAAGAGATTATTTTACACTAATAGAGTCCAATTACTATTACTTACCATAATAATTCAAAAAAAAAAGTATATGTATCTAAATACTACTACACTTGTAAGCGCGTGAAACAAGTATGAGAGGAGCTGTAAGGTTTAGTTCAAAGTGCGCACAAATTGGCCTAGGACACCTTGCATTACATTTAAAAGAAAAGATAGATATTCAAAGAGCCAGTTGACTATAATGTACAATACCAGCTGGAAATCTATGCTAAGTTAAATTAATTATAGTCAACGGCGGAAAATAATTCAAAATTGTGGTTGTCGTATATCTAGTTGTAGACTCATGATACTTGCCAATGAATAGAAAGGGTGTAGGGAGATTCATTGAAGACATGAACGACCAATGTGTCACCCTCATCAACCTCTAGAGTTGGGCCAGGAAGGCCTCCATTCACGGCGATGATGACTTATTCTTGGCATAATCGGGTGATAGTTAGATTTTCCACCTAAAAGAAAATCATTGTATAAGAAACATACTGTAAAAATAAACATAAGAAAACATCATCCGTTAATTGCATTGTTTGCAGAAATAAATATAGTTGTTCCGGGAATACATGGATCGTCGGTTTCCAAATATTCATGTCTTCAAATAATTTGCATCCAATAACTTGATATATTTTCCTATCTCAAAATAAATAAAAAAGGAAGAATGAGAGGGAATGAGAAATTACAAAGAAATAAAACCAAAAGCAATGCTCGATGATTTCGGCAGAGGCCACTGAAGAAGAATAAGCCGAAAGGGCCAAAGCAAATGCCAACAACAGCAGCATAGGGCGTCCCGTGTGTACGTTTATATATACACACACACACAATAACTTGCCCACAAAGCAATGTAAAAGAACACAATTATTGAATAATTTTCTGATATTTCATTCATTGTTGTTCTACAATATATATAGTACAAACATTTACAAGGAAAGAATAAAAATACGGGGAAACGTCCTATAATTAAGGAAGAAAATAAAAGGACTAATTAAGGAAGAAAATAAAAGTACTTACTAAATTAAGGATATTGATCATATCAAATCCTTAGTTCTAGCAATATTAAATCCTTAATTCTAGCACTCCCCCTCAAGTTAGAGCGTGGATATCACACATGTCTAACTTGTCTAAAGAGTCACACAAAACATTGCTGGCTACAGCTTTGGTAAGAACATCGGCTAGGTTATCTTCAAACTTCACAAACAGAAAAATAATTATCCCAGCATCAAATTTTTCCTTAATGAAGTGTTTATCAACTTCTACATGTTTTGTCCGATTGTGTTGAACTGGATTATTAGCAATCTCTATAGCTAAAGTGTTGTCACAATACAACTTCATTGCATCCTGAGAGTCCACACCCAAATCAATTTGTAAGTTCCTCAACTATAGTAACTCACATACTCCAAAAGCCATGCCTATATACTCAGCTTCTGCACTTGACCTTACTACTATCGGTTGCTTTTTACTCCTCCAAGTCACAAGGTTTCCCCTTACAAAAGTAGAGTATCTTGACGTAGATTTTCTGTCATCAGCTGAACCAGCCCAATCTGCATCAGTATAACCGTCTACCTTCAAGTGATTATTCTTGGAGAACAATAACCCTTTACCTGGAGTAGACTTCAAATACCTCAATATACGTTCCACGGCATCCATGTGAGGTTTATAAGGATTACACATAAAGTGGCTCACTACACATACTGAATAAGCAATAGCTGGCCTAGTGTGGGACAAATAAATCAATTTCCCCACAAGTCATTGATACCTTGCTTTATCAGTAGAAGTTGCATTCAAACAGTGGAACAATTTATGATTTTGTTCAATAGGAGCATCTGCAAGCTTACATCCAAGCATACCTATTTTAGTTAACAAATCCATTGAGAAAAGAAAATACTATTCTTTGAGGGAGCTACCTCAATCCCAAGAAAGTACTTCAAGTCTCTAAGTTGTTTCATTTCAAACTCCGAGGCCAAGTGTGGCTGTAAGCTCTCAATTTCATCTTGATCATCACATGTCACCACCATTGTAGATACCCTATTCTGGATTGTCCAGATTAGTGTATGTACTGTCTTTTAATCTTTGATTCCCCACTGATGAATAAGGTCAAGAATACCCTGAGGTTGTTGATGTGTTTGAGCTTTGAGTGTTCCGATCCTCTTTTAAACACCTTCAAACCCTTCAATCCAAAGCCAAATGACCTCACCAGAACCTAGCATGCTTATGCCAGTTCAGCCCTAGCGTGAGAAGGTTGACTGCCACGTGTCAGTCATCGACCATTGACTCAGTCTCAACTTGCGCACGTAGGTAGAATACCGGCGCACGCTGGTCAAGCCCAGTCAAATCAACTTTATTCAGCCACATGCACAAGAATGACGTAAGCCACAGTTCCCCTGATGATTACACTCGGCAGGGACGTTCCCCTCTTTCTCCTATACCCCTCATCAACTAGTCACATGTATTTAATGCATGGGAGGCTCTCTCTCTCTTAACCCAACCAGCCAAACCAACCCTTAACCCAACTGATCACCCCTCTCTTCAGTCCACTCTTGGCCTATAAATACCCCTTGCATTTATATGCAAGGGGTTAACCACATTGAAAGCTCCAAGCTCCCCTTCTCTCTCTAGGCTCATTGTTTCTTCTTTCATCCATTGTAAGAGTAAGCAAGTAGCCCCTACTTACATATCATCCATAACCTTGCACTTATCTTCCATCCTTTAAAAACCTCAACTTCAAGGCTCAAATCCTCCATCAACCTCCAAAACCAAAGGTATACCACCTTTGAGTAGCTTTCTGTTTTAAGCCCTGAGGGGAGCCAGTCGAGGTCCAGGCTGGTAATCAATACCAGTCCAGGCCTTAAACTGGTAAAATACAAAGATCGTGTAAGGTGAAACATGGCGCACGTCAATACTATTGAGCCGTACGCCAGTAATGGCAATACGTGCACTACTGGCATGGGGATCATCGATCATCTATTTCTTGCTTTAGTGTTTTCTTTTATCACCTTACAGCATGCTAAGAACCAGTTTATTGCTTTCTGTGTTTAGAACTGTTTAGCTGTGATGTTCAACACCTGCTTTTGTTTGTTATGGAATGCCACTGGGATCCTTCTGGTCATGTTCCAGAGCCCAGATGACGCAAAGCCAAGCACTGGATGAGAGGCATAACTGGCGTACGGCCATCCTACACTGGCGTACAGCGGTAAGGCTTAGGTCCAGTGGCTGGCCCTTGCATGGTAGCTAGGCCTTAGCCTATTTTATTTTCCCAAACTGTTTATGGGGCGTTTTGTTTATCTTTTAATGGCTTAAAGCCATTTCATCTATCTGTAACTATATATATGTTGCTCTATAAACTGCGTTGATTGTCTTGGGTGTGCACTGGTCCATTCTAGAGCCCAAAGGGTTGAAAGCAAGAATAGTGATTTGAGCCTACTGAAGTACGCCAGTAAGCAGCTGGCGCACGTAGGTCATGATGGCATGCAATGGCTTGGCCAGTGCATGCTGCCATGTTCTTTGTGTACGCCGCCTCCGAATAGCGTACCCCAGTTTGTTTAAATGCTCACAGGTGCTTGTTCTCAATCTATGTTCATTATCTTAATCAAATCATCCATAAAATATTTTGCCACATAACTGCAACGTGCTACAGTTTTAATCCCCATTAACTGCTTCCCCGCCCTAACTGGCTAAAAGAATGATCAATGAGAGAAAAATGCAAACATTTTACAAAATGCCCGAGTAGAGATCAATCTCTGGATTGGGTGAGAGGAGTGCCATAAAACCCTTCCCCTCTCGTAACCTGGCTCCCGAACCTCAGATATCGAAGGTGATAACGATCCAGTCTATAAGCCTTTTTCAAATCAAGCAAACGTAGCAAACATTTTCAAGTTCAGTTCCTTCGGCACAAACTGCGAAACCCGAGTGGCGACTCTGAATTGCAAAACGTTTCGCCGCGCTTTCCAAAAGGGCGCACCCAAAATTTCGCAATCTAAAAACCGAGATTTTTCGAGGCGCGTGCCCACAGTGGTGACTCTGCTGGGGAGCTCATTACGTTAATCAATAGTTGGCAATTAATACATAAATGAACAATTTTTCAAAAGTCTGTCAAAACAGTACGCTCCGCGCTGCTGAAGAATGGAATGGTAACGTAACAGGATCTCAGCATCCGACCAATCCAAACTGGGGCTTTTATTATTGTTCACTTATGTAGTTTTTCTCCAAGTATTGATTAATAAAAGTGAGCCAAATTCAAAAAAAGGCATTTTTCAAAACCTTGTGTTTCTCTCTCACTAAATCATTCTTTGGCACTCTTCATTTGCATCGATGTTGGCTAACCCTGTTGAGGTGTTTTGGGTAACCGGCACAATTTATTGGAGCCCGGGGTCCTCGAACGCCCAACAACCTTGGATGATGATGAGTCGTAATACCGTTCGACCATTGCTTTGCTACACGCGTTGCAGTGGGAGGTATATCGTGGCTCTAGTCAGAGGAACCCCTCTAAACCAAAACCGGCCTCTACATGTGTACAAAGCACTAGAACCTTTCAACCTAAGACAGGAGCCCACAGGGTAGGGTTACTTGCATCTAACCCTCGCAAACTGTCTATGTGTTACTGCTTTCCCTATCGCATGCTTGTACATACATTCATTCCGTCTTGCGTAGGAGCATGCTAGGGCGGCTTTTAGGTTGTCTCTTGTCGAGGTCGTTTTATGATTGTTAGGACGTTGCCTTGGACCGATGACGAGTCGTGCATCTCGATGTTGCACGTTACCAAATTTCAAAGTCCTTAGTCGATGGGACTTTGGGAAATCAAAAACTTTCTAAACCCTTGTCTACACACCCAATCAAGGTTTCAAACAGAAAACAAAGAACGACGAAGAGAATGTCATGATGCCTACACCACCCAGGTTAAAAGTGCAAATCACTTACACCGTTCAGGCTCTGGCACAGTGCTGCTTACGCCACTATGGTTATGGTATCATGACATCTACACCGAGTTGTTCCGCATCCTAACATTGAAACTTCGAGAATGGAGTAGTCAAAGGCTTGGGCTGTCTTGACATCTCTTAGTGTTAGTCGGATCAATCGAGGATACACCGTTAAAAAGAAAATCTAAGGATTCAATGGCAGCGTCCGAATGTTGTAAGACGGTCTCTCTCTAGTTCTAGAGTTTAGGAGGACACCGACGATGTTGGCATGATCATTTTCCATCCTTTTCAGTTCTTTCAAATAAAACTACTGCAGGCTATCATTGAGCTCTTATACTTTGATGTCTAGCTGTATCATGGAGAGATCCCAGATCAAGAGCCAAACCTACTTGGGGATGTCCACCGGGTCTGCTTGAGGATCTATCCAGGGGTTTGCTTTTCAGTCAGTCACAATAGGAACTCAAGTCTGCACTCTGTCAAGGGAGGATTCACCACCGACTACTCCGCACGAATCTCCTTCGTCTTCTCCGTTTTCGCCTGCGTCTTTGAAATTGGTCAAGAGAGAAACCTTAGACATGGCAAAAGTTCCACCACCAAATCTTGCTACTGTTTTAGTGGATCTCCAACACAATTTGGCCATCATGCAACAAAGGGTTGACCAAGCCAATGCCTCAGTGGCCAACCTGCGTGCTCTAATTGAGGAAAGGCTCCCGGCTGGAAGGGGCGGTGGTGAAAGACGAGAGCGCGAGCTCGCGGCCGAGGAAATTTCTCTAATTGAAAATCCAGCCCCGAGTCCAAAAATGGCCGCTCTGATTGCTAAGATGGCAAAGCTGGAAGAGGCTGTCTCCAAATCCGAAAAGATAGGCGCGGGAGGGTTGGACATGGACCAACTCTGCTCGTTCCCAAATGCCAGATTGCCCGAGCAATTCAAAATGCCAGACTTTGCAAAGTTTGATGGGACCGAAGATCCAAAAACCCATCTGTTAGCTTACCATGGCGCAATGAAATTACACGGGGTCAAGGAAGAAGCCATGGCCCAGTTATTCCCACAAACCCTCGTCAGTCCTGCTTTTCAGTGGTTCTTATCACTCGACATCTCCAAGCGAAAGACATGGGAAGACATTGGTGCTGCTTTTAACTCTCAATACAGTTACAATGCCCAACTCAAAATGACCACTCAGGAGTTAGAATCAACAAAGATGCATGCGAAAGAGTCCTTTGCAGATTTCATTAAAAGATGGAGAGGTAAGGCGGC
Organism: Rhododendron vialii; assembly: GCF_030253575.1. Lineage (NCBI taxonomy): Eukaryota > Viridiplantae > Streptophyta > Magnoliopsida > Ericales > Ericaceae > Rhododendron > Rhododendron vialii. Next base: position 30,000,368 of record NC_080561.1, read on the forward strand.
TCTCATGACAGACCGCCCTAGTGAGAAAGATCAGATTCGCATCATCTCTCACAACTTGCTACCGGATTTTGCTAAGAACCTTATGCTGGTTTAAGGGGCTAACTTTGAGACCTTCTTCAAATCCGGCCTTGCCATTGAAGCCCTCCAAACTGGGGTTCTGCCGCGAAGTGATACCTCCCCCTCTTCCTCTATTTTTGTTCCAAAACCCAAGCCTCGTGCCTACACAGGGAACAACATTGCTTTGTTCGGCGGCAGTAACTACGCTAATGCAACTCCTGCCAGCAATAATGCCACAACCCAGAGTTCCAACCAAGTTGCCAATGTCAACCAAGTTCAAACCCCGCAAAGACCCCGCAACCGAAACCAACCCCCAAACTTTGCCAATTTCGAGGCTCCGCTTTCCTCGGTATTGGAGAGGTTAGTCAAAACCGGCCATCTCAGGCAGTTAGCTCCAACCCCACTTCCTCAGAACCCACCTCCTAGCCATAATCCAAATGCCTTCTGTGCTTATCATCAAATGCCCGGCCATCACACTGACTCTTGCTTTCGTCTCCATCATGAGATACAAGATTTAGTGGATAAAGGAACCCTTCCTGCCCCACCTACCAAGCCAAATGTCATCACTAACTCCCTGCCCAAACATAATAACCACCCTCAGGTTAACCAAATAACCCTCACCTCCACTCCAGTCCAGCCCAGCTCCACCATATTCAACCCCACTAACCACATAACCTCATGACGCTACCCCAAGCCCGTTGTAACTTTCCCTCTGGACTTCAGCGTCAACATGCTAGCAGCAAGTTGGCACATGGAAGATAAGGCGAAAGAATGGGAAGAGCTCGCCAATGACTGGAATGAGCGTCATTATATGGATTTCCCTCAGGATCCAGTGGTCCAACAAGAGTAATTAAATCAATTGGAGAAGGAATGCGATGCAGCACAAGCAGACCCGCTATATGGCCTCTCCTTATTCATGTTCTACTATCGGCCTGAGCCAGTCGACCTCGAGGAGGAAGAATATGTTTGGGATCCCCAACCCGATGAGAAACAATTGGCATGGAGCCACGATTTCAACATGGAATTGGCCGATCCCGATAGCGGCATTAACCAGCTATACCTGGATTTCTATAGCGAGGGGGAGCTGATCCCCGACTCGCGTCGCCAGATTTGATCTGTTTCTCCCCAGATCGATTCAATCACAAATGCTATACATCCGCGTACTGACTTTGGAAGCTATCTGACCCTCAACATCGTGCCAACAGATCAGCCTCGCCCAAACATTGCTCCTAGCGACGATTGCTCCATCATGATTCTGAATGCACCGCCTGATGATCTATGGGGTGTGGGCGAGATCATTATTCTTAATAGAAACCCTCTGCCTGACAACTTGTGGGATGCTGACAAAGCTATAGATATTGACATGGATAGTGAGGTGTGGACTGTTAATTCTGCATTGGTAGATAGTGGTTTTTGGGATGTGCCGTTCGTCACCAACCCGGGGACGCCTATCGAGGAAGCGGCCGCTCAAGACCCCGATTTTTGGGAAGAAATGGTAATGGAGAACCTAGAATGGGATTCAGCTTTGGGATAGGAATTGTCAGCAACAGTCGCATCAACGGATAAGGGGAAGCGCAAGTGTAGACACCCCATTCTGGACTGTCCGGATAATGTCATTTGTCGATCTTTTATTTCCCCAATGATGATTATAGTCGAAAACAGATCAAGGACAAGGGTGTGCTTAAGCCTTGAGCGTCCAAAACCCATTTCAAACCCTTCAAACCAGAGCCAAACGGCCCCAGCAAAACCCAACTGGCATACGCCAGTGTCTTGGTGACGTACGCCAGTAAGCTGCCACGTGTCAGTCATCGACCAGTGGTCCAGCTTATACTGGCGCACGCCAGTAAGAAATGGCGCACGCCAGTCAAACCCAGTCAAATCAACTTTATTCAGCCACTTGGGCGGGACTTTTGTGCCACCCTGACGTCGGCCACAGTGTCCCTGATGATTGCTTTCGGCAGGGGCGTCCCCTCTCTCTCCTACACCCCCCATCAACTAGTCCCATGCATTTAATGCATGGAAGGCCTCTTTTGTTCCTAAGACCAGCCAAACAAGGCCTGACCTTAACTGATCTCAGTCCACTCCCCCTCTATATATACTCCCCTCTCACACTCTTGCAAAGGGTTACCAAGTTCACAAAAGGGTTAGCCACATTAAGAAGGTGCCATCTCTCTTCTTCTCCTTTCTTCAAGCCTTCTATCTCCTTTCATCCATTGAAGGAGAAGAAAAGGTCATACACTTCGACACATCCTGCTGGAACCCAGTCATCATATAAGCCACCATCTTCAACCCTCAAGTTCAAAAACAACCACCAAACCACAATACTAAGAGGTATACCACCTTTGTGTTCTTTTCTGTTTTCAACTCCTGAGGGGGACCAGTAAGGCCCAGGCTAGTAGATAATACTAGTCCTGGCCTTAAATAGATAAAATACAGCTATCGTATGTAATGATACATGGCGCACGCCAGTATACAAACGTCGTACGCCAGTCATGGCAGTATGGGCACAACTGGCGTGGGGATCATGGATCGTCATTCCTTTTGTTTTATCTTTCTGTCGACCACCTTAGCATGCTAATAACCAGTTTACTGCTTTCCATATTTTAGAACTGTTTAGTGGTGGCATCCTATCTCGTTCATTTCTGTCATGTAAAGGCCTCTGGGATCCTTCTGGTCATGTTCCAGAACCCAGATGATGCAAAGCCAAACACTGGAATCAAAGGCAAAGTGGCGTACGGCAGTAATATACTGGCGTACGGCAGTAGGCTTCTGGGTCCAGTGACTGGCCCTTGTATCTGAAGCGTAAGATAGGCCTATCTTCTGTCCCACACTATTTTGGGGTGTTCTGCTTTCTTTCATGGCCTAAAGCCATTCATTTTGCCTGTGACTGTGTATATTCTGCTATATTAAACTGCGTGGTTTGCCCTGGGTGTGCGCTGGTCCTTTTCCAGAGCCCAGAGGGTTGCAAACAAAGACTGAGAGATCCAACAAGTGGAGTACGCCAGTTTATATGTGGCGTGCGCAGGTTGTATCACCATGTAGTGGCTCGACCAGTGCATGCTGGCAGAATCTGCTCACGTCACCTTGTGACGGCGTACTGCAGTTTGCTCGGGATGCTCAGTGCTTGTTCTCAATCTATACTTAGCATCGCAATCAAATCATTCATAAGCATTTTGTCACATAAACTGCAATTTGTTACCGCTTTCGTCCCCATTAACTGTTCCCCCGCCCTAACTGGCTAAAAAATGATAAAATGAGAGAAAAATGCAAAGGTTTTCATGAAATGCCCGAGTAGAGACCGATCTCCGGATTGGGCGAGAGGGGGTGCCATAAAACCCTTCCCCTCTCGTAACCTGGCTCCCAAACCTCAGATATCGAAGGTGACGACGGACCGGTCTATGCCTTTTCAAAATCAAACAAACGTGGCAAACGTTTTTTCGAGTTCGGTTCCTTGGGTGCTCTCACCGCTAAAACCCGAGTGGCGACTCTGAATCGAAGCGTTTCGCCGCGCTCCTCCAAACAAAAAGGGCCGCACCCCATTTTCACAAGCAAAATTTCCGGGGGCGCGTGCCCACAGTGGCGACTCTGCTGGGGAACATTGCGTTGATTGATATTTGGCGATTAATACATAATTGAACAATTTTCAAAAGCTTGTCAAAACAGTACGCTTCGCGCTACTGAAGAACGGAATGGTAACGTAACAGGATCTCAGCATCCGACCAATCCGAACTGGGGCTTTTACTATTGTTCTCTTGTGTAGTTTTCTACAAGTATCAATTAACAAAAGTGAGCCAAGCTTCAAAAGGCATTTGTTTTCAAAAGCGTTGCATTTCTCTCTCATTGGATCATTCTTCGGCATTCTCCGTTCGTATCGATGGTTGGTCAGCCCCGTTGAGGTGTTTTGGGTAACCGGCACAGTTTACTAGAGCCCGGGGTCCTCGAACGCCCAACAACCTTGGACGATGATGAGTCGTACTACCGTTCGACCATTGCTTTGCTCTACGCGTTGCAATGGGAGGTATATCGCGGCTCTAGTCAGAGGAACCCCTTTAAGCCAAAACCGGCCTCTACAGCGTGTACAAAGCATTAGAACCTTTCAACATAAGACAAGAACCCGCAGGGTAGGATTACTTGTTTCTAACCCCATATCCTGTTTATGTGTTACTGCTTTTCCTATCGCATGCTTGTACATACATTCATGACCGTTTTTGCGTAGGAGCATGCTAGGGCGGCTTTTAGGATGTCTTTTGTCGAGTCTGTCTTGCACCCGTTCGGCATTGCCTTGGACCGATGACGAGTCGTGCATCTCGATGTTGCACGTTATCAAAAATTTTCAAGTCCTTAATCAATGAGACTTCGGGAAATCAATACTTTCTAAGTCTTTATCTAACGCCCGATCGAGGTTTCAAACTGAAAAGCTAGGAACAACGGAGAGGATGTCGTGATGCTTACACCGCTCAGGCTCCAGCACAGTGCTGCTTATGCCACTTTGGTTACAGTATCACGCCATCTACACTGAGTCATTCCGAGCTCAAAACTTTGAAATTTCGAGAAGGGAAAAGTCAAAGGCTCAGGCTGTTTTGGCATCTCTTAGTAACATTCGATTCAATCAAGGATACACCGTCGAAAAGAAAATCCGAGGAAATTAGGCAACTGTCCGAGTATCGTAGGGCAGACTCTCTCTAGCTCTAGAGTCTAGGAGGACACCGACGACGATGACATGCGCGTTGCATTCCTTCAAAATTCTTTCAAAAGCTTGCTGCAGGAACACCACTGAGTTCTCATTTACTTTGCTGTCAGAAGCTCTAGGCCGTTTCACCGAAAGAAAGAGCCAAGCCTACTCGGGAGGGTCTGCCAGGGCCATTTCACTATCACTTCCAAAGCCATATCACCCTCCTCAACCATTAATCCAAAATGGCAGCACAAACAGAGCTGGCTGAGCTAAAGAGGGTTGTTCAAGAAATGAACCAGAAAATGGACAAACAAATGGCTATGGTCCAGGGACTGGTTGACCTTTTTGCCTCTGTCATTTCAAAGACAGATCTGGGGCTAGTCAAAGAACCTCTTCAGGCCCGCCACGCTCCTGCGGTTGGAACCAAGCTGTGCTCGAAAGACGTGTTCAAAGACCTGGTTGAGTTTCATAAAGCCAGGACTCACCCGGAGGAGAATGTTGAATCCTTGTTCAAAGCCAACGCCGAAAGGGAGGATATGCGCGACAAAGAAATCAATCCCAAAGGCAAAAGAGTGCATCATGTTCCTCAATCTGGTCGTCGGAACCCACCAAGGGCCTTCTCCCGCTTCTCCACACCTTTGTCCTTGGTTTATGAGAAGCTCCTCGAAGCTGGCTTCCTCAAGCCACTCCTTCCAACTCCTTCGCCTCGAACATTCCCAGCATACTACAACCCAAACGCCTATTGTGCTTTCCATCAAATGCCCGGCCATCTCACCAATGCCTGCTTCCGCCTTCGACATGAAATTCAAAATCTCATTGACAATGGCACCATTCAAGCTCCACTCCCATCAAAGCCCAGTGTCATATCCAACTTCATGCTCCAACACGGTTCCAACCCATGTGTTAACCAGATATCCATCAACTCTACTCAAATCAACTCAAGCTCCACTCAAATCAAACCTAGCTCCACCATATTCAACCCAACCCTTTTCATTAGCCCAGAAAATCAAACCAAGCCAATTTTGTCTCTCCCGTCCGAACCCGAGGTTAACATGATGGCCATAGGTGCAGTCGTGGTCCTTACCGCCGATACCTGGAAGCCTACAAAGGAAGAATTCAAGAGGAAGCTTAATCAATCAAAGGAGAAAACGGACTGGCTCGGATCCTTCAATCATGAGAATTTGGGGCTGTTGTTCAAGGAGTTCTCTCAAGTGGGTTTGGACGAAGAAGCTGAAGAAGCCGAAGTGCTATTGCTTGAGCCTGTTGTCCTCTAGCTCCCACCTCTCTGCGAGGAAGTCAAGGGTAACTATAAAAGTTGCATTTTCAAATCGCGTCTCTTTTGCATTGACATTTTCGAGTCTGAGTCTGACGCAGTGTCTGTCAAGTCGTCTAAGTCTAGCTCTGAGTCGGAGCTCGTGCCTCTTGGCCCTCCATGTCGTCGCTTCTATTCTCAATTTGAGTCTTTTTGCTGTACTTGGCAACCCCGAGGGTTCTTATGATATGCATTATCCTGCTTTTAAGTACTTTGCTGGCTTTTGAATAAACCGTGTCGACCCCGACGACGAAGGGATAGATTTCGATGGGATCATCCCCAAGGAAATGTGTTCCCTCGCCGAAAGGGAAGACGAAAGGCATGCTTAGCCTCTAAAAAGAAGAAGTAATTTCAAATAAACTTGAAAGATGGGGCAGACCCCCGGATGGTTCAAATTGGTTCAACGCTATCCCCATAAGAGTATTGCGCCCGTTCAGACTTGTTCAAAGAATTCAACAATACCTTGGCATGGTCTCACAAAGACATGCCTGGCGTTGATCATGGGATAAAGAAATATCAAATTCCCGGCTACCGGATGCCAAGCCAGAAAGCAGCAGCTCAGAAGGCTCCAGGCCTCGTACCATACGCAAAACAGTAACAGCAGCGTTCCATCAAGTGCACATTATAAGGGTGCAAAAATGGCCTGGAGCGAGGCATTTCCAATTATAGCAGTCAGGACCCTTTCACTATCAAAGCCGTTCTATCTGGGGCTACAATCAAAGATCATCGACCTCGACGGTAGCACATCAATACCTCGGTCAACATGGATCAACACAAGTGTTGCTTTTTCCTTAGAGAAGCTCGTTGGACTGAAAACCCCAAGGGTGGGCAGTTCCAAGCAAAAGTTAGAGCAGCCTGCTAGACCGAAAACCTATGAAGGCGGTCTAGGCAAAAGTTGGCAAAAAGTCGAAAGCTCGTTAGACCGAAAACCTGAAAAGGCGGTACTAGGCAAAAGTTAGAGCATAAAAGGAGAGGTAGAACACACGAGTGAACCTTTGCCTGAACTACGTTTTGACCTGATTCCCAGAAAGGGATACGTAGGCAGTCTCTCTTCGAGGCTCGGTCATACTTTATCAATTAGATCCAAGGTTGACGTTTTGGTGCACATCAAGGGTCAAGAAAGGTCGAGAACAAGACAAGCCGAAGTGTTGACTGGTAGGCTGAAGTCCATTGATTCATTGGAGAATCAGAAGGGGGAAATCATTCGTCTTTCAAATTTAATGTAAACTGCTATTTTAATTTTAAAGCTGAGCAAAAGCCTTAAAATATTTTGAAGCATCAAAAACAGAACGAAATGCTTATGAGGCCTAACGGCTCACGGTTTATTCTAGGTTCAGCAACGTTTATTTTAAGCGGCTGTAGCAGCTTTGCAATCTCGCGCGTTAGTTTGAGGCTCACACGCATTTGTACAAAAGTGATGCGCGTTGATCTCAAGCCTGAGCTCGCTTCTTCAATTCCTGCATCAGACAGCAGTAAGCAGCCATCACGCCTAACAGAGATTTTTGGACCCTCGGGGGCACATTTCAAATTCAAAGAACCTCAAATCTCGTTCAAGGGGCTTTTGCCAAGTTTTGTCATGCTGTGCAGGTCATATGGTCCTAACGTGGCTGCACAGGGGTGTCGGTTTCAGTCTGGGCCTATATGAGTCATCATTTGCGTCTTTTGTCCATCTTTGCGACACGTTTCTAGTTCTTCAATCCATTGTCATGTCGGGATGCTTTTCCTAGTTTTACCGATTTGTATAGGTCAATGTACATTTATTCGACCTTATGCAAGTGTCAGTTTCACCTGTCTAAGGGATACTGTGAATTTTGGCACATTAATGCCCAAAATTTCATTGTTTTCCATATGTCTAGGAGTCCGTGATATATCCGGGGCTCTTCTTCCTTTCTCATTTGAGCTAGGCGAGTCTGTACATATATGTGTCTGTTTGTCAATTCAGTTCACTTGTCAATGCAAATTAGATATTAGCGGTTGGTTTCTGCATTCTTTTAGACATTCTCAAAAGAGAGTCAAATAAACTGAAAAATGAAATTTACATTGCTACTCTACCATCTGTGGTCCACAAGCAGTGGAATCTTGTGAGCAGCAAAGGCATGTCGGCTCAAGGCCAAGCAAAGCTTATCTATGGGGCTCATCCGCCCAAGCATCAAAGGAAAAGGGCACGTCGACCCAATGCCACTCCTAAATGTCAACTGGGGCAGGCCAGTCCGCTCAACGTCTATCTATCTAAGGACACATCTCAGAAGCAAAGGACAGTAAAGTAAAGAGGCTCAATGGTAGTCCTCAGTGGTAGAGCTCAGCCTCGTTCTCGTCGTTGTCGTCACTCTTGATCTCCTTGAGTACCTGGGGCTCCTATCCCATTCGCCTCTTCTGAGGAGGCTTTCGCTGATGGACTCTTTCTCTCTCTCTCTCTCTTAATCTCTTAGACTACTCTCTCTGAACCTCTGAAAACTCTTTGGCGCGAGCCACCCTTTCTATGGGCCTTTCTTTCAACTGCACATCTCTAGCCGCTGGTTATCTATTGCTCGCGTATCTCTGAGCTGTGACTAAGGTGAAAATATCGCTTTGTGAAACTCTTGTTTATGTGGCCATCCTAGGCTATCATCCTCTAGAAGCCGCCCTAGTCTGCCCTTGCATTTTCAATTTATGCATTCAATTTAGTACATATCATTGCATACTGTATATCAACTATTGAAAACAGGAAAAGCCAATCAAGTGCCAAAACATGCCCGTCCAATATCGAAAGCAGCAAGTAATCAGGATTTCGGGGGTTCATACCTGGGATCTAGTCACTACTGGAACTGGAGCCGGAGCAGCTGCTCTGGAAAGTGCAATTGTAAGGGGGGTGCCACATGTTGTTCTCCCTATCCATTTCTCCATGACAAATGTCAAGCATACAGCCCACTCTGCTAGCACTTGGAGCACACTTTGGGAATCAGAATACAATTCAAAGCAGCAATGGCATGTGCAACTCAAATCCAAGTTCATCGACGGCACGTTCATCCTGAAGAATGATCCTCTGGTTCTGTCCAAATCAACGACGATCAGCCATGTCGTCCTTCTCAAATCAAATCAACGACGATCAGCCATGTCGTCCTTCAAATCAAATCAAATCAACGACGATCAGCCATGTCATCCTTCAAATCAAATCAAATCAACGACGATTAGCCATGTCGTCCTTCTCAAATCAAATCAACGACGATTAGCCATGTCGTCCTCCTCAAATCAAATCAACGACGATCAGCCATGTCGTCCTTCTCAAATCAAATCAACGACGATCAGCCATGTCGTCCTCCTCAAATCAAATCAACGACGATCAGCCATGTCGTCCTTCTCAAATCAAATCAACGACGATCAGCCATGTCGTCCTCCTCAAATCAAATCAACGACGATCAGCCATGTCGTCCCTTCTCAAATCAAATCAACGACGATCAGCCATGTCGTCCTTCTCAAATCAAATCAACGACGATCAGCCATGTCGTCTTTCAAATCAAATCAAATCAACGACGATCAGCCATGTCGTCCTTCAAATCAAATCAAATCAACGACGATCAGCCATGTCGTCCTTCTCAAATCAAATCAACGATGATCAGCCATGTCGTCCTCCTCAAATCAAATCAACGACGATCAGCCATGTCGTCCCTTCTCATATCAAATCAGCGACGATCAGCCATGTCGTCCTACTCAAATCAAATCAACGACGATCAGCCATGTCGTCCTTCTCAATCAGATCAATGACGATCATAATGTTGTCCCACGGTCTATCCGTCTGCAACTAATTGTTCCCCACGAGAGTCCACCTCGGCTTGCCCCGAATGAATACCTCTCCTTCAATCTAGCTTCAAACACTTCTTCCAGCAGCCTTATTGCTCTGTCTCGGATGGTCTTTGATAAGGAGATTGGCTCTGATTCCCAACAGATGGAATTTAACCTACCTGACACGACCTACCCGTGTTTGTTGGAAATTATGTGTGCCAAGGATAGCTTGAACCCCTCAACGACGGTTCGCCCGTCCAATTTCAAATCAACGACGATCTATCCGTCCAATTTCAAATCAACGACGATCCATTCGTCCAAATTCAGATCAACGACGGTCCACCCGTCCAATTTCAAATCAACGACGATCTATCCGTCTAATTTCAAATCAACGATGGTTCAACGAGTCGTCCTTCAGTGATGACCCACCGTCTCAAATCAACGATGGTTCCCGAGTCATCCTCAACGATGACCCACTATCTCGAATCAACGATGGTTCAACGAGTCGTCCTTCAGTGATGACCCACCATCTCAAATCAATGATGGTTCAACGAGTCGTCCTTCAACGACGACCCACCGTCTCAAATCAACGATGGTTCAACGAGTCGTCCTCAACGATGACCCACCGTCTCAAATCAACGATGGTTCAACGAGTCGTCCTCAACGATGACCCACCGTCTCAAATCAACGATGGTTCAACGAGTCATCCTTCAGTGATGACCCACCGTCTCAAATCAACGATGGTTCAACGAGTCGTCCTTCAGTGATGACCCACCGTCTCAAATCAACGATGGTTTAACGAGTCGTCCTTCAGTGATGACCCACCGTCTCAAATCAACGATGGTTCAACGAGTCGTCCTCGCTGATGACCCACCGTCTCAAATCAACCATGGTTCAACGAGTCGTCCTTCAGTGATGACCCACCGTCTCAAATCAACGATGGTTCAACGAGTCGTCCTTCAGTGATGACCCACCGTCTCAAATCTACGATGGTTCCCGAGTCATACTCAACGATGATCCATCATCCATGTTCAACGATGGTCCGTCCATTCTGAATGACTACCTCTACTTCAGTCCCGCTTAGAGCACATTTTCCAGCAGTCCTATTGCTCTGTCTCGGATGGTCCTTGATAAGGAGATTGGCTCTGATTCCCAACAGATGGAATTTAACCTCCCTGACGCGACCTACCCGTGATTGTTGGAGTTCTTTGTGTGCCGGATAAGGTTTGGTCCCCAACAATGTTCATCATTCCGCGATTAAACCATTTCCCCAAGCAGAGTCAAATCAACGACGGTCTGCCCGTCCAACTCTCAACTCAACGACGGTTCGCCCGTCCACTTTCAAATCAAACGAGCGACGGTTTGCCCGTCCAACTTCAAATCAACGACGGTCCAATCGTCCAATTTCAAATCAACGACGATCCATTCGTCCAAATTCAATTCAACGACGATCTATCCGTCCAAATTCAAATCAACGACGATCCATTCGTCCAAATTCAATTCAACGACGGTCCAATCGTCCAATTTCAAATCAACGACGATCCATTCGTCCAAATTCAATTCAACGACGATCTATCCGTCCAATTTCAAATCAACGACGATCCATTCGTCCAATTTCAAATCAACGACGATCCATTCGTCCAAATTCAATTCAACGACGATCTATCCGTCCAATTTCAAAAATCAACGACGATCCAATCGTCCAATTTCAAATCAACGACGATCCATTCATCCAAATTCAATTCAACGACGATCTATCCGTCCAAATTCAATTCAACGACGATCCATTCGTCCAAATTCAATTCAACGACGATCTATCCGTCCAATTTCAAATCAACGACGATCCATTCGTCCAAATTCAATTCAACGACGATCTATCCGTCCAATTTCAAATCAACGACGATCCATTCGTCCAATCTTCAAATCAAACAGGTTCTTCAAATTCCATGCATTCTGGATAGCCTCGAAGAGGGTGTCTAGAAAACCTTTGACGTTACTTGTCTCCAGTCAATGGTGCTTCAAGTGCCGTCAAAGGGGGGCTTCTGTAGACACCCCATTCTGGACTGTCCGGATAATGTCATTTGTCGATCTTTTATTTCCCCAATGATGATTATAGTCGAAAACAGATCAAGGACAAGGGTGTGCTTAAGCCTTGAGCGTCCAAAACCCATTTCAAACCCTTCAAACCAGAGCCAAACGGCCCCAGCAAAACCCAACTGGCATACGCCAGTGTCTTGGTGACGTACGCCAGTAAGCTGCCACGTGTCAGTCATCGACCAGTGGTCCAGCTTATACTGGCGCACGCCAGTAAGAAATGGCGCACGCCAGTCAAACCCAGTCAAATCAACTTTATTCAGCCATTTGGGCGGGACTTTTGTGCCACCCTGACGTCGGCCACAGTGTCCCTGATGATTGCTTTCGGCAGGGGCGTCCCCTCTCTCTCCTACACCCCCCATCAACTAGTCCCATGCATTTAATGCATGGAAGGCCTCTTTTGTTCCTAAGACCAGCCAAACAAGGCCTGACCTTAACTGATCTCAGTCCACTCCCCCTCTATATATACTCCCCTCTCACACTCTTGCAAAGGGTTACCAAGTTCACAAAAGGGTTAGCCACATTAAGAAGGTGCCATCTCTCTTCTTCTCCTTTCTTCAAGCCTTCTATCTCCTTTCATCCATTGAAGGAGAAGAAAAGGTCATACACTTCCACACATCCTGCTGGAACCCAGTCATCATATAAGCCACCATCTTCAACCCTCAAGTTCAAAAACAACCACCAAACCACAATACTAAGAGGTATACCACCTTTGTGTTCTTTTCTGTTTTCAACTCCTGAGGGGGACCAGTAAGGCCCAGGCTAGTAGATAATACTAGTCCTGGCCTTAAATAGATAAAATACAGCTATCGTATGTAATGATACATGGCGCACGCCAGTATACAAACGCCGTACGCCAGTCATGGCAGTATGGGCACAACTGGCGTGGGGATCATGGATCGTCATTCCTTTTGTTTTATCTTTCTGTCGACCACCTTAGCATGCTAATAACCAGTTTACTGCTTTCCATATTTTAGAACTGTTTAGTGGTGGCATCCTATGTCGTTCATTTCTGTCATGTAAAGGCCTCTGGGATCCTTCTGGTCATGTTCCAGAACCCAGATGATGCAAAGCCAAACACTGGAATCAAAGGCAAAGTGGCGTACGGCAGTAATATACTGGCGTACGGCAGTAGGCTTCTGGGTCTAGTGACTGGCCCTTCCATCTGAAGCGTAAGATAGGCCTATCTTCTGTCCCACACTATTTTGGGGTGTTCTGCTTTCTTTCATGGCCTAAAGCCATTCATTTTGCCTGTGACTGTGTATATTCTGCTATATTAAACTGCGTGGTTTGCCCTGGGTGTGCGCTGGTCCTTTTCCAGAGCCCAGAGGGTTGCAAACAAAGACTGAGAGATCCAACAAGTGGAGTACGCCAGTTTATATGTGGCGTGCGCAGGTTGTATCACCATGTAGTGGCTCGACCAGTGCATGCTGGCAGAATCTGCTCACGTCACCTTGTGACGGCGTACTGCAGTTTGCTCGGGATGCTCAGTGCTTGTTCTCAATCTATACTTAGCATCGCAATCAAATCATTCATAAGCATTTTGTCACATAAACTGCAATTTGTTACCGCTTTCGTCCCCATTAACTGTTCCCCCGCCCTAACTGGCTAAAAAATGATAAAATGAGAGAAAAATGCAAAGGTTTTCATGAAATGCCCGAGTAGAGACCGATCTCCGGATTGGGCGAGAGGGGGTGCCATAAAACCCTTCTCCTCTCGTAACCTGGCTCCCGAACCTCAGATATCGAAGGTGACGACGGACCGGTCTATGCCTTTTCAAAATCAAACAAACGTGGCAAACGTTTTTTCGAGTTCGGTTCCTTGGGTGCTCTCACCGCTAAAACCCGAGTGGCGACTCTGAATCGAAGCGTTTCGCCGCGCTCCTCCAAACAAAAAGGGCCGCACCCCATTTTCACAAGCAAAATTTCCGGGGGCGCGTGCCCACAGCAAGTTGGAGGAAGTACCGGCGGATTTTTGGGACTCCATTGATAAGGCCTCTTGGGGGGATGTTGCAAATGTCACAAGGAGTGGCCTCGTCTTCCAGCCACACAACCTCCAGACTGGAAGTTCGTCCAATCCCGCTGATCAAAGGCCCACCGTCCCTGCCACTCAAAGGAACACTCCAGTCCTTCCTAGAGGGGTGCCGGAGGAGAACGTTATTCAGAAACAACTCGAAAGGATCCCTGCCGTTGTCTCTGTTTGGGGTCTGATATCATCATCAAAGGAGCATCGCGAGAAGCTATCTGCGGCATTAGCCCGACTCACTGTGCCGACGGACATCACCCCCGAAGCCATGTTCGCCTTAGCCGTACCCTTGCTCTCAAAGCATTCTGTCACTTTCACTGAGAAGGATCTGCCAGTTGATGGGACCGCTCACAATCGCCCATTGCACATCACACTCAAATGCAGAGGACACTGGGTGCCGACCGTGCTGATCGACAATGGCTCTGCCATTAATGTCTGCCCGATGGGAGTCGCGTACCGCCTTGGGTTCACCAAAAATGACCTCACGCCTTCCAACTTGGCAGTCAAAGCTTATGATAACATGCGCCGTGTGGTAGAAGGGACCCTAATGCTCAAGCTCAATGCTGAGGGTTTTGAAATGGATGTAGAGTTTCATGTGGTTGACATCCCTGCTACCTTCAACCTGCTGTTAGGAAGGCCGTGGCTGCATAGGTCGGATATCATGGTTGTACCCTCAACCCTCCACCAAAAGGTCATGCTGGGGCTCCCTATCAGAACTTTGACGATCTGCGGTGACTCCGGGATCCGCCTGCTCAAGGAGGATGGAACGCCGATTTTGGGAATAACACATGGGGAAGAAGACGTTGACATCGGAGGATTCGCGTTTGACACAGCTGGCTCAGTCCTGGCCATTGCCATGAATGATAACTTCATCCTTAGCTCAGCTGCTCTTGAAATGATGAGGAAGATGTCATTCATGCCTGGTCTAGGACTTGGGATCAACCAGCAAGGGATCGCCGAGTTCCCCACCTTCCCTTCACTGAGGGCAATTTCGGTCTGGGATACGCTCCCCCTACCAAAAGGGCCAAAAAAGGGAAAGATGCGGGAAAACCTCGAACCCTTTATGGTAACCCCGATAGCTACTTTGTTCATGAAGGGGGTGGCAATGCTTATCTGGGGCAGATCGAACCGTTTTGGGATCTGCAGACTGGGACTTGGCTGTCAGGGTTTGAGATATTTGTTGCAAACACTTGGCCTGATACCGAGGAGGAAGTGGCCAAAGAAGAGCTGGCCATGGCAGACTTTAAGAAACAGCTGACTCAGACCAAAAGGAAAGCTGACTGGGTGAAGACCTTCGATCAGGGGAGCTTGGAAATGCTCTTCTCCCGGGTAGGATTGGTTGGCACAGAAGAAGCTGAAGTGCAGATGCTCAGGTCCGACTCTCCGGACACTCTCGAGGATCCAACCACCCTCATCATGGAAGCAAAGGGTAGTGTTAATAACTGCATTTTTACTCCCCATTTGACATGCATTGACGATGTATCTGAATCTGACATAGCGTTTGTCGAGTCTAAATCTAGCTCAGAGTCGGAGTTTGTGCCTCTCGGCCCTCCATGTCCTAGCTTTTACTTCGAGTTTGAGTCGACTGTACTTGGCAACCCCTCTGGGTTTTATGAAATGCATGATCCTACTTCTGACTACTTTGCTGACTTTTACATAAACTGTGTCAACCCCGACAATGAAGGAATCGACTTCGACAGGAGCATCCCGGCTGAGTTGCGTTCCCTCATCGAAAGGGAAGACGAAAGGCATGCTCAGCTTCTAAAAGAAGAAGTTATTTTAGTAAATTTGAAAGATAAGGATGACCCCCGTATGATGCAAATCGGTTCCAATTTGTCCCCAAAAAATCACACTGGTACAGTCGAGGCACTCAACGAATACTTCGAGGTCTTTGCTTGGTCTCACGCAGATATACCTGGTATTGATCTCGAGATAGTACAGCACCGAATTCTGTTGACACCTGGGGCTATTCCTATCAAACAAAAACTCCACAGAATGAGGCTGGACTGGATTCAGAAGATCAAGGAAGAAGTCACCAAGCAGATTGATGCATGATTCTTGAGGGTTACCGAATATCCCAAATGGGCTGCCAACATTGTGCCCGTTCCTAAGAAGGATGGGAGAATCCGAGTCTGCGTCGACTTCAGGGACTTGAACAAAATAAGCCCCAAAGATAGTTTTCCCTTACCACACATTGATGTGCTTGTGGACAACACGACGGGGCATGCCTTGCTCTCTTTTGTCGACGGATTCGCAAGATACAACCAGATCTTTATGGCGCCAGAGGATTAGGAGAAACAACGTTCGTCACTGAATGGGGAACTTACTGCTATGTAAAGATGCCGTTTGGGTTGAAGAACGCTGGATGCACTTTTCAAAGGGCTCAGATGACCCTGTTTCATGACTTCATTCACAAGACAGTCGAGGTATATGTGGATGCTATGATTGTAAAGGCGAAAGAGGAAAATGACTACCTTCCTTCACTCAGGCAGTTTCTCGAAAGGCTTCGCAAGTACAATGTGCGTCTCAACCCACAGAAGTGCACGTTTGGGGTCACAGCAGGCAAGATGTTGGGATTTCTGATTACCAAAAGAGGGATCGAGGTAGACCCATCCAAGATCAAAGCGATTCTCGAAATGGAGCCCCCGCAATCTGAGAAAGAAGTGCGGAGTTTTCTAGGAAAGATTCAGTTCATCAGCAGATCCATCGCCAAATTGACTCTGACTTGCGAACCATTGTTCCGATTGCTCAAGAAGGACGTCCCGTTCGAGTGGACGGACAATTGCCAGGCTGCTTTCGAGTCCATTCAAAGATACTTGCAGAACCTTCCGGTACTAATGCCACCTATGCTAGAACGACCTTTGATTCTGTACTTGTCCGTAATTCCTATGGCAATGGGATGTTTGCTAGCAAGGAAGGGGATAATGGAGTCGAGAAGGCCATCTACTATCTGAGGAAGAAAATGGTAGGATGCGAGGAGCGCTATACCCCTTTGGAAAAGACGTGCTGGGCATTAGTTTGGGCTACCAGAAAGCTTAGACACTACATGCTAGCCTATTCGGTGAAGCTGATTTCTCGAATGGACCCTATCAAGTATCTATTCGAGAAGCCAGCGCTTACCCATAAGTAGAGGTGTTATCGGTTCGGGGTCGGTCGGTTCGGTCCACCGGTATTGAAGACCGATCGGGTTCGGGGGAAAAATTGTCAGGACCGATCCCGACTGAAAATACAATCGGTCCAATTCGGTTCGGGGTGAATTCGGTCCGGTCGGGGAATTCGGACTGCCAGAATTGGGCCTAGTTGGGCCAAAGATAAAAAATTCAAAAAGGGCCAATTAAAAAAGAAATTCATAGTGGGCCAAAAATAAGCCCATTGCTCCTGATTTTTTGATAAAGCTATTTTTTTTGTTTGTGGGCCAATTTCACCTGTTTTTTTTAAAATGGCAAAAGAAGAGTTTTGGCCCACATGGCCCAATCTACCACAAATAAATAAAAGCCTCATGTTAGTGGCCTATTGGCCCAATCTCTTTGTTTTTTTTGGATCCCAATCAGCCAATTTTTTTGTTCACAACTCATCACACCCAGAATTTGAAAGAAAAAGACTTATTGAAAGTTTGAAACCAACTACTTAACTTTCGCAATACAATAGCAATAGCATACTTGCATCAAAAATGTAAAATTACACCCAGAATCCTAACTCTGCGATCCTTAGCACCACTCTTATATGAGTTTTTGCAACCCCAGGTGTCATGGCAACATCAGAAGCAGCCATCCCAAATTTCAAAAAACAGAAGCAGCCATCACAAAAACACAAAATACCAACAATCTAGCAGAATACAGTTAAAGTGTCCGTCAGAAAACAACACCACCATACTTCCAAGTTCAAGTTAAAATCTACCAAATTCAAAACACTAATGTCAACAAAATCCCATGAAATCCCAGTCATTATCATCACAAAATGCTACCAAATGCAAAACAAGTCAACCAGCAGATTGCAGAACTAGCAGAATATAGAACCATCCCCAGCTTGAAAACTGCACCACCATACTTCAAAATACGCCAAGTTGCCAACAATCTAGCCCTCATTTTGAACATAAAAAATAGTAAACACTAAGAAAAACGAAAAGTAGTAAAAAAAAATTACAACAAACAAAAAAAGATGTGTATGTGATTAGGATTTACCTCAACCATGAAAAAACAATTGTAGCATGCAACGGTTGCCACCAACTCCTTAATCGTTATCAATTGATTCCAAGACAACTACAAACATAAGAAGAAAAAAACAAACAAAAACAAACAACTAAGACATTTAACGTAAAAGATATTTAAGAACCACATAACATAAAGAAATCAAGAACTAAAAAGAGTAGTACCCGAATCTAATTGCTCCAACTCATCAAGTTGTTCTTTTATATTGATTTTAGTTGGTTTCCTTATCCATTGTTGCGTACAAATAAGAGCTTCCACGGTCTTCGGAGAGAGAGAACTTCGATAAGGATCAATCACACGTCCGCCCGTGCTAAAAGCGGATTCGGAGGCAACCGTGGACACAGGGATAGCTAGCACATCTCGTGCCATTTGAGAAACAATTGGATACTTAGAGGAGTTTAACTTCCACCAACGCAATACATCAAATTTGTCACCATCATCCTCACTTGCTTCCACAAGATACTTTTCCAATTCAGATTTGCATGCCATGTTAGTTTCCTTTTGCATGTGCATCTTAAATTGAGATTTCAAAGATTTGTGACTACCAATCTCCATTTCAACTCCATCCAAATCTCCTTTGTCCGATGACCCCCCAACCTCTTGGCTACGCACATTCGAGTTTGCATTATTCTTCACATACCATTCAAATAAACGGGTAATTCCATTTGTTATATTATCCGTCAACTCACCAACCACCGTCTTATCATATCCCAAAGTATTTCGAAAGCAATATTCAAAAAACCCAATTTTGCATCGAGGGTCAAGAACAACCGCAAACATCAACATTTGATTAATCTTATCAAAATCTCCCCAATACCTATCAAACTTCTCACGCATACCAAGTGCCATATCATGCAATTCACTATCATCGGTTTCACACAACTTCACAATATCTTGTTGAATCAACACCATTTCATCAAAAAAAATATTGCACGTGACATACAAAGAATCCAAAAATTTCAAAGTTGCAAGGTAAAACACTCGAAGAAACTTTACATACAACTTGATTTTTTCCCAATCACTTGAAGTTGGAGGCCCAACATTTTCCTTCCGCCCTCTCCCTCTCTTTTTCTTTCTTTTCTCAATTTCAATTATCCTACCCATACCCTCAAAACCATCAACATCATCAAACGCCTCATCAATCTCCTCCTCTCTTACATTTAATTTGAAGGACGGGTCATCAAATAAACGATCAAAAGCCTTTTGATAAGTTAAAGCCCTCTCCAACATAAAATATGTATAGTTCCAACGGGTAGACACATCCAAACAAGGTTTAAGTCTACATGTAATGCCCTCCTTTTCAACACAAGACCAAAACTCTGCCATTCTAGAAGGGGAAGACCTCACATATCTCACAATATTTCGCACCCTTCCAATTGGGTCATCAATCTCTTGCAATCCCTCACGTACGATTAGATTCAAGATATGTGCCGAACATCACACATGCAAGAACTCGTGATTTGAAATGGTGGTCTTCCTATGTTTGGTCTTTCTCTCCAAGTAAGCAATCAAAAGACTATTCGATGATGCATTATCAACCGTAACAGTTAAAAACTTATCAATCCCCCAATCCAACAAGCATTGTTCAACCATCCTACCAAGAGTATCACCCTTGTGATTAGGAACTATGCAAAAATTTAGAATTTTCTTTTGATATTTCCAATTGTCATCAATAAAATGTCCCGTAAGACACATGTAATTCAAATTTTGGACTAAAGTCCAAGTGTCCGTTGTAAGACACAACCTTTGATGCTTAACTATTTGTTTCAATGCCATTTTCTCCTCCCCATAAATAAGCATGCAGTTCTTGGCCATCACAAGCCTAACAGGAGGCTTCCACATTGGTTGAACAACTTCATTAAACTATTTGAATCCTTCACCCTCAACAAATGAAAATGGCAATTCATCAATTATTATCATCTTCGCTAGTGCTCTTTTACATGCATCAGCACTGAAGGTCATAGGCACAAGGTTTGCACTTGTTTCGCCATTGTGTTCCTTTTTTTGAAAACTAAGTTGTTTTTGCCTACTACCCATGAATTTCTTGCTCATGGGATAATTCAAACACTGAAACTTTAGATGATGAGAAAGTGATTTTGTACCATTGAGCTTCGAATGACATGCATAATCCTTCCGACACCATTTGCATGCGGCCCTAGGTTTCGGATGACCTTCTGGGGTAATAAAGTAAAAATGTTTCCAACAAGGAGCCCTCTTATTACTAATACTACCAACAATCTTTTTCGACTCAACCTTATTTTCAATTTCAGCCACTTGATCATCATTTAATTCAGCATTTTGAGGAATATCAAACTCAGCAGCATCATCCATAACATCATCATCATCATCATCAATATCATCCATCTAAAACAAATTACAATTAAAATGAACATAATCACACTCTAATTTTCATGTAGTAATCTAATGAAATTGTATATGAACTTATAAACTGTGTTCTCATGCTCCAAACTCTAAAGTTCATGCACTAATCTTATTTTCAGTCCATCACCTCATGCTCATACGAAAAGTATATTGCAAATACTAATAAACTAGGATTTTGATATTGAATACCTCAAGCTCATAGTCAAGCTCATGGTCAGACATTTTGTTGGCGTCGTCAAGGTTGAAATTCCACGTGAGCCTAAAGCTTGGGCTCAGCCAATGCCAATGTGCCCCCACACCTTTGAAAAATCTCTCTCAATAGCTGCAGACAGAAAACGAAAAATCAGGTGATTCGTAGCTCCACGGAACTTAGCCCAATATTATCTAAAAATCAAAAAAAAAATCTGTTGGTTCGAGATCAGGAAAAAAAGGGTTTCAGTCTGCTAGTTCGAGATCAGGAAAAAATAAAAAATCTGCTGGTTCAAGCTCAGGAAAAAATCTGCTGATTTTTCCTGCTAGTTCGAGACCTGGAAAAAATCATCTGTATCCAAAAATGGTTCTTTACAATTTACATAATACTAAAATCAGGAAAAAAAAAAGGTATGAGAGATCAAATAAAAAAATAAAAAAGAAACAGTGTAAAATCAGGAAAAAAAAAAGAGACGTTTGAGATCGGATCAAATTGGTCTCACCGATTTTCGGTTCGGTTTTTCTGTATGAGTTTTCTAGAAATGTTTAAAAAAAAAGAAGAAGACGGTTTTGAGAGAGAGAGAAAAATCACCTGTTTACATATTTCACTCCCGTAAATGATCTCCCGATTTTCAATTTTGGTCTTCTGTATCAATTTTCTATAAATGTTCCAAGGAGAAGGGGTTTTGAGAAAACAAAATTTAACTTCTTGTTTTCATACTTTTCACCCTCGAATCTCGCACACCAACATCGTTTCTTTTTCTTCTTCTTGTTTTTTTTTTTATGATTTTACACCATTACACACACACAGAGAGAGAGAGAGAGAGAGAGAGAGAGAGAGAGAACAGATCTAAGGGTGGTGGCAAAATAGAGAGTGAAATCTGCTTACCGAAGTGGTGGCGGATGGAGATTGATTACGGTGCCGATGTTGATAATCGGGGATTGTGGACAAGGCGACGTACGTGATGGGGGTGGCGGAGGCGAGGACAGCGCTGGTGGAGGACGGCGCTGCAGATCATGGAGGTTTAACGTTAGAGAGAAGGGAGAGAACTGAGGGAGTGAGGGGAAATGGAGTGGTTGTGTGAGTGGTTTGATTTTGAAGGAGTGGAAGGAGTATGACAGATAGAGTACGGTTTGGGAGGAGTGGACGGTCAAGATTAAAAGACTAAATAGATTGACGGTCAAGATTAAAACGATTTAATAATTATATAAAATATATATTATTCAGTCGGTTCGGTCCAATATATGTTCGGTTGGTTCGGTCCGCAGTTGGTTCGGTTCGGTTCGGTGCGTATAAATTTTTAGAAAACCGAGACCGAACCGAACCTAGTTTCGTCCACCCCGAACCCCCAAAAAATGGCCTTGGACCAACCGAAGACCGAACCGAATTTTCGATTTTTTCGGTCTTGTTCGGTCCGGTCAGGTTCATAACACCCCTACCCATAAGCTAGCACGTTGGTTGCTTCTGCTGGCTGAGTTTGATCGCCAACATGTCACGAGGAAGTCGGTGAAGGGCCGTGCTGTGGCGGAATTCCTAGCTGATCACCCGGTTGAAGAGTTGAAGGATTGAAGGATGTGGATTTCACCTTCCCAAACGAGGACGTGTTGACTATAACTGAGGAAGTGTGGACGCTCTACTTCGATGGAGCCGCTAACCAAAAAGGGTTGGGAGTTGGGATATTGCTAATCACGCCTGCCGGTGCGCATATTCCGCTTGCATTCAAGTTGAATTTCGATGTCACTAATAATCAAGCAGAGTATGAGGCCTGAATCATTGGAATGGAGGTTGCAATTGCTTTGGGGGTCGAGAAATTTGAAGTAATCGGAGACTCAAATTTGGTAGTCTCTCAGGCCAACGGGGATTGGAAGGTTCGCGAAGAAAAGCTGAAGCCCTATCACAAAGATTTGGAAGAACTGATTCCTCGCTTCAATAAGGTGACCTTCACCCACGTTCCACGCTTAAAGAATCAGATCGCCGATGCTTTGGCAACTCTAGCTTCCATGATCGAGCTTCCGATAGGAGTTAAGATGCGGCCAATTGTAATCGAACAGAGAGACCTGCCCGCCTATGAATATGTCAACGTCATTGATGATGTCGATGATGTCCTACCCTGGTACCATGATATTTGGAACTTTGTGGAACGCAGGGAGTTTCCCGTTAAAACCACTAAGAAGGATCAAATTGCCCTGCAACGTCTGGCTGCTCAGTACATCATCTGTGGGGGGAAGTTGTATCGAAGGTCTCACTACGGGATGCACAAGTCATGTGTGAACGGTGCAGAAGCAACAAGGATAATGGAGGAAATTCACGAAGGAGTCTGCGGTCCTCATATGAGTGGCGTCATGCTTGCAAGGAAAATCCTCAGACAGGGCTATTACTGGTCTACAATGGAGTCACAGTGCATCGACTACGTGCAGCGCTGCTACAAGTGTCAGGTCCATGCCAACTTACAGCACGTCCCTCTGTCTACATTGCATGGCATGACCTCGCCTTGGCCTTTCTCAGTATGGGGCATCGATGTTATTGGAATGATCACACCCTCTACTTCAAATGGCCATAAGTTCATATTGGTGGCAATTGACTATTTCACTAAGTGGGTTGAAGTCGAATCATACAAAACCCTGACAACAGTTCAAGTTGCGTAGTTTATTCGAAAGAACATCATCTACCGGTATGGGGTTCCTCAGGCTTTTGTGTCCGACATTGGAAGCCACTTCAAAGGCAGGGTGTTGGAACTATTTGAAGAATTTAAAATCGAGATCCACCACTCTACGACCTACCGTCCACAAACAAATGAAGCAGTTGAGGCCGCAAACAAGAATGTCGAGATGATCATCAAAAAGACCGCTGAGTCCGCCAGGGACTGGCACAAGCTACTGCCTCTGGCACTCTGGGAGTATCGTACGTCAAGCCGCACTTCCACAGGCGCAACTCCATTTTCCCTAGTCTATGGAATGGAAGCAGTACTTCCCATTGAGCTTGAAGTTACGTCACTATGGGTCATGGTAGAAAGTGGCCTCGAGGAAGCTGAATGGCTGAGTGGAAGGTTTGTCGAGCTCATGTTGTTTGATGAAAGAAGGCTTCGCGCTTTGTATCATGTTCAAAGGTATCAACGTCGAATTGCTCGAGCATTCAACAAGAAGGTGAAGTTTAGAGGGTTAGTCGAAGAGCACATGGTCACAAAGGAAATCCGCGCTCTGGTATTTGATCCTCACGGGAAGTTTTGACCAAAGCGTTCTGGGCCGTACATTATCAAGACCATCCTATCCGAGGGTGCTGCTAAGCTCATTGATCTCGATGGAAATGAATTCAACACCTTGGTCAACCTGGATCAGCTCAAACGTTATTACCCCTGAGAGATGCTCGTTGGATCGAAAACCACAATGGTGGGCGATTTCAAGCAAAAGTTAGAGCAGCCTACTAGACCGAAAACCTGAAAAGGCGGTCTAGGCAAAAATAAATAGGCAAAAGTTGAAAGCTCGCTAGACCAAAAAACCTGAAAAGGCGGTTCTAGGCAAAAGTTAGAGCGTAAAAGGAGAGGTGAAAATACACGAGTGAACCTTGGCCTGAACTACGTTCTGACCTGATTCCCTGCAACGGGATACATAGGCAGTCTCTCTCTGAGACCTGGTCATATTCTATCAATTCGATCCATGGTTGGACATTTTGGGTTTACATCAAAAGCCGAGAAGATCGGGGAAAAGCCAAAGCTGCATTGGAGAATCGGAAGGGGGAAACCCTTCACCCTTCATCTTTATTGCAAAATTACTATTTCTAATACACAAGCTGAGCATAAAAGCCTTAAAACAGCGAAGCATGAAAAATATAACAAAATGCTTAAGAAGCCTAACGGCTCACAGCTTATTCTAAGTACAGCAAGGTGGTTCGGAGTCGGTCTATATTTTCCCGTGCTTGCACATCTGCTCTTAGCCATCGTCTGTATCGATTTCTCGGCCTTGGGGTAAAATCAGGCATTTCTGCCTGAAGAACCCTGAGGCCCCAGCGCCTTTGATAACCGTTGAGTGTCTGAGCATTAAAATTGGGAACGCGAAAATTCCTGGTGCTGATGCGAGTGTTCTCCTGCGAAGCGCCCAACTGACAAAGGATGCGGCCAGGGATATAGAAGGTGAAGCTTGTCAGCCCTGCAATCACTATCCTGTCAAAACCATCTAAATGAATAGCCATGTCTGGAAGGTCCAGCCAGGGGCATCTCCAGACAATCTCATCAGGCTGCACCTGCTGCAAAAACTCATACCAGCCCTCCAAGTTCATGTCAGGGTACTTCATCTCCCTTTGATGGATTCTTTTTGGAAAAAGGTTCCAACCGTCCACCGGCAAGTGCAGCAAACCCAGCTTGTCTGATAGCCACAACTGCATGAGTGAAAAGACAAGTAAGAAGCCAGATAAAACCTGAGTGAGAAAACAAGTAAGGAACTAGGGAGCTGCCTAAGTTGAGAATCGAGGTAAAATGAGAAAGTGTGAAAAGCTGGAAAAAGGTGAGCTGAGTGAGTTTACCTGGAGCAAAAGTGGGCTCCCACTAAAAACGGCCGACTGTCCTGTGTACACCAAATCCAAACCCGAGAGTGTCTCCGCTAAGACTAAAGGAATCACGTTCCTCCGTGTTCCCATCTGAGCAGCGACGTTCACAAGTAAGGGGCTGACCCGCCTGTCAGCTGGAACGAGCAGGTATGCAGCCAGTAGACAGAGTACCAAGGCAAAGCGACGGCGCGCATGTACCTCGTCATTAGTCAAATCACCCTCCGGACTATATCTCTCGATTAGCCGCATGATGTTCACCTGGCCACCTTCGAGAATAGTGTTGGCGAAGCCCCGAGAAATGTTAAACGAGCTGGCTAGTAGACCCGGCATGCTCACTTGATACGGCGGAACAACGAGCGTCGGGGACGAGTAGGTCCGAAGGTATGCCTGGAATTCCTCTACGGTCGGGCACATTTTGTCATCGCCGAAAGCGAAAGACATGGACGTCGGGGTCCCAGAACCGAAGGGCAGCTCTTAAAAGCGCCGGACGGAGCGGTACGTGCCGAAGATAGCAGAATGAGCCGAAGACGTGATATTGGAAATTTAACCAATCAACGGACAGGAATTGCACTTACCAAGGCCTGAGCAAAGTTGGGAGAGGATTTTCCATGAGAAAGGCTGAAGTATATTAGGAGTGAAAGAAGCAGTAGAGGAGTGAGTGCCACGGATGAACCCATCTCTGCTTTATAGGCCATAGCATCCGTTTGCATTTCACATAATGCATGCAGACAATTGGCTAGCTTTCAAGCAACACTATAGTAAAGGACTCTGCCTTCTGAGCTCCCAGAAACCGTGTGCAAACCGTGTGAGGGTAAAAACAAGATGTTCCCAGAGAAAGGACAGTTGGTCAGACAAGTGGATCTGCAGCCCAGAAAGCTGGCGTACGCCAGTTCCTTACTGGCGTGTCCATATCCTCATCAACTGGCGTACGGGACCAAAGTCCTAGCGTACGCCAGTAAGGTTCACCAAAAACCAGTTTGCAGTAGTTACTGCCATCGCTTTGCCGTTTTCAATTTCAGAGCTTGTTTTGGCCAGCTACCAGTTCCTACAAGTCATAAATGGTATATGGGACTGTGTGGAAGCATCGGATGTCAAACGTCACGCTTAACGAAGATTTCAGACCCCCGGCGGCCCATTTGCAAGTTAAAATCAAGGATACGGGAGGTCAAAACTCGTTTTAGGGGCTCTTGCCAAGTTTTGTCAAACTGTACACGTCATGCAGACCCTTTATGACTATACGGGAGTGTCGGTTGCAGTTCGGGACTATATCGAGTCATCTTTTGCGTCTTATATTCATTT
This sequence comes from Rhododendron vialii, assembly GCF_030253575.1. Classification (NCBI taxonomy): domain Eukaryota; kingdom Viridiplantae; phylum Streptophyta; class Magnoliopsida; order Ericales; family Ericaceae; genus Rhododendron; species Rhododendron vialii. Next base: position 30,026,905 of record NC_080561.1, read on the forward strand.
TTGCAACATTTTTAGCATTTTTCGGTTTGTTTCTTGTCTCGAGGCATTTTCATCGATTTGATCAGTTCGTGCAAGTCATGGTGCATCCATTTGGTCTTGCAAAAGTGTCAGTTTCCCTCGCTTAGGAAAATTTCAGATTTTGGCCTGGTAATGCCCAAGATTTCCTTATTTTATGCATGTCTAGGGATACGTGTCGTATCCTGGGGCTTTCCTATCCTCCCCTTTCGAGCTAGGTCAGTTATGTGCATATACGAGTGTCTTTTGTCGATTCAGGTCATTCATCAATGCAAATTAGACATTAGCAGATGGTTTATTCGTTTCCTTTACCAAAGTTTCATCAAAAGGAGATCAATAAACAGAAAATGAAGATATTATAAACTACTGTGACAATATTCAAAAAGCAAAAGGTGGAAATGTATCAAAACGGCACAACGGCCCGAGCAAAACCGGTATGTACTGGGCGCATCTGCCCAAAAGTCAAAAGGGCACGCAGGCCTCATCACAAGCATCAAGTGTCTAAAGTGTCAAAAGTATCAAAAGACAGCAAAGTAAACTGAGGCTCGGTGATAGCCCTCAGTCGTCGAAAAGGTCCTCGCTATCGTCGTCCTCCTCGCTCTCCTCTATCTCTCGCAGATCCATCCGGAACCTAGGATCGCTAGCTGAGTCAGAGCCGCTGTTGAGCGATGTCTACTCCTCTTCCTCCTCTTCTTCCTCTTTTTCTTCTCTCCTTTTCTTCTGCAGCGGTCCCTCAGCTGGCCTCTTCTCTGCAGGCCTCTTCCTCAGCTCTCGGTGGAAATGCATCCCCTCGCCAGCTGGAGTGATCTCCACTCCTCGCTGCTGGCCGAGAGGTGCTCGGTGTAATCTTCTTCTGTGGCGGAGGCCGCACGCTCTTTCTCTTAGGAGCCGCCCTAGCTTGTCCCTGCATGTTCATTTAATCATTTTAGCATACATTGTGCATGTCATATAAAGTGTTGAATGCAGGAAAGGATAAAAGCAATTCTATCAGGATCGAAATGGAGGTTAAACCTATGAGATCATACCTAGGGCTGTACGGCAGGAACTGGAGCTGGTGGTGGGTAGTGCAACTGCAACTGGCCTCCGCTCACTATCTTATGGAACTCCTTTTCCATGCCCATCATCAGGCGCACTGCTTCCCGCACCCATGCCATCGGGGCCTGTATTACAATATTGCCAAAATCAAGATGCAAGCTAGATATACATGTCAAGCACGATCCAAAGGAAAAAGGCAAAAGCTGAAGGAACATCATACCAGTCCTGTGATTGCTGTTGGCTCTGTCCTGCTGGGCTCAAACTGAATGGTGGCTGCCTCCCCCTATGCGTCCCGCACTGCCTGCATCCAAGAGAGACGGGGAAGCCCGGTCACTGTAGCATATTCGCTCCTCTCCCGTGAGTGAGACGTCCTTCCTCTCTGGCCCCGTCTCTCCTCGCCAGCCTCCAAGGCCTCTCCCTCAATGGCCATGTGCTCTCTCACCCCGAGCGGACCCGCCAAGTACTTCCTCCGGTAAATGGCATAATTGCGCTCAGGCCTCAGGAAGGCAGTCAGGTCCTCTGGAACAGTGAAGCGCTGCAGCTCAGCAAGTGTGTATCGGCCAGTATGTGAGGCGTGAAGCGAAAGTGGCCCAGGTACTACAAACTCAAACGACTCAAGGGACTGCCGTGTCACCCGGTCACCCAGGTACCACTGCCACCCGAAAGCTTACTCTAGAAGCATTCGGCTCACAGTCACCACTCTGCTTAGGGCCAGGTACTCAGGCTCAATCTACGCATTCCTCCATGGATCCCATTCCACCTACAAAACAAGCAAAGGCCAGAAAATAAACAATCAATCAGCGACAGCATTAAAGCAATTCAAAGGCAGCGGTGAAGCAGCAGGGGTTATATTTTACCTGAGTACCCGACAGCTCGTCCAGGTACGCTCTAAAAGCAAGGAGGCTCCCTCTGGATCTCTTCTTGCCTTTGTACAAAGGCCCCCATATCATGGCACGAGGGAGCATCCTCAGGTCCGGGCACTTGTTCTCTAGAGGGTACATCTTCAGCACCTCATAGGCCCACAGCTGCAAGTTTCAAACAATCAAAGTATCAATACAATGTTCACAGTTAAAGGAAGGAAGAATGCATGAAAGTTAAGTTGCAAGTGTTATTCCTTACCTCCCACACCCTCCAGTACCTAGCAGTTGCCTTCTTACCGCGCGAAAACTCACCCATGAAGCCATAGCAGGCCCTCAAAGTCGCTCCTCCCCAGTCGTACCTAGAGGCTGTCCACAGGTCTCGGAGGGCTGGCAAGTAGGTCAAGTGCACCATGGCCCGCTTGTTTGGATACAACGTGGCCCCAAACAAGTACAGCAAATAGTCTCTCCCCATTTGCTCCTCCTCCTGTACCGTGGTCGAACTCTACCCTTCAAGTACCTGTGAAATTAGTCATGTGGGACCGTCTCTGCACTACCCTCTGGCACCTGTCCCAAGAACCACCTCAGCGCCCCTGTATCCCTATGGATCCTCGAGTCAAACGGGATAGGCTCTCCCCTACCCTCAAACCAGTAAGTGCCGCAAAGTCCGCCGGAGTCACTGTCATCTCCCCGATCGGAAAGTGGAAAGTGTTGGACGAATCCCACCACCTTTCGGCCAGCGCCGTGAGTAGGGCATGGTCGCTCTTTGTCGCCGTCAGAGTGAAGATGAACGGCCTGAAACCCGCAGCATCAACCAAAGCCCTGACTCGCTCAGGCAGCTCTCTGTACAACTCGAGGGAACTCGCCGGACCGCCGTGTCCCCGAGTGCTGACCACTCCTCTCTGCACACCATAATCAGACAAAACAAGCAGCCAAATTAGTCAAAATCAAGTCAAGAAGCAGTCGAAACAAGCTACAAGGCATCCTATCGGTCGATCGCAGTTTTTGTCAAGACATTCTAGTTAGTTAACACATTCCCGTCGATTCTAATCATTTCAAGGGTATTCCGTTGTTGTTTAAGTAATAACAAGTCGATCAATTACCAAGGGTAAACTGCTAGTCAAGTCAAGCTACCGGGCATCCTATCCAGATAGTTATTGTAGTATGGCATTGAATTGCATTTATCAGCTGGGGCAACCTACTGGCAAAGTCAAGGATCACTATCAGCAAACCCTATTGGGGTCAAGCATGTTATCAGTCAATTCAAGGCGTTCTAATTAGTTGAATATCAGTCAGACGAATCACGTAATCAGGACATTCTATAAGGCAAGTTTCAAGTCACATGCAAGCTATACAGTTCAATCCCGAGTACATATAGGAGCTATGGTACAAAGTTGAAGCTAAAGCAAGTTCAGAGGCATACCTGTGCCCAAGTCACGGACAAGTGTCTCTCAGGGTCTCTCAAAACGAGCTCCGTGTCGTAGCTATCCCGCTGAGGAACATAACTCTCAACCCCAGACAGTATGAACAAGTGTGGCTCTGGTGGGGTGTACGTCTCCGCCATAAACTGGGCACGAGGTGCCTGCTATTGGGACTCGGCCAAAGTCACTGCGCGCTCATGCGCCCACAACCCCTCCTCCTCAGCTCTCTCCGCTGTCTCGGTCTCTCTCTCTAAGACCTCCTCCTCAGCCCTAGCCCTCTCGGCCTCGGCTCTCAAGCGCTCCTCCTCTTGGGCTCTCTCAACCTGTCTTTGTCGATCCTCTCGGGCGGATATCACCACTGCAACTACCCCTGGGTTCTCTCGAAGCAATCAACCTAGTTCCTCTTCCGTAACAAACTCAACAAAGTCTCCGCACGTGATAGGGGTGTGCGCCGAAGACCCCACTGTTGGCCTGAACTCACTCGTCTCCACCGGTACCTCTCCGAAAACCTCTTCCATAACCACTGGATCCTTTCCTCTCGCTGGGTCTCTCTTCGGTGACCCCGGCCCAACACCTTTACCACTGCCGCCGCTGCTGGCCTCAGCCGGGCCCACGCCCATCACCACTTAGCCCTCACATCACTCCTCGAATCCAGTCGACGAATCCGTGGACCCTCTAACCCTACTGCCACAGGCGTATGCCCCTCATCACCTGGCATACGCCACTCACCGTCGCCACCAGTCTCCATTGCATGGCCACCTTCGCCACCACCGCTGCCTGAGACCTCTACACCGGCGCTCGTCGGAGATTTGCTACGAATTGTTTTCTGAGGCCTTATGGGCCTACAGAACCTCAAAGAAAGAAGCCATCAATATAACCCCTTATATGTTGGTATATGGGCATGATCCAATCCTACCAATGGAGGTAGCAGTAAAATCAGCAAGAATAACATATTAGTATGGCTTCACCCCTGCAGATTATACTTAGGCTATGTTGATGGAGCTTGAAGACTTGGATGAGGTCCGGCTTACAGCCCTTGATCACATGTTGGTCTAGAAGAGAAGAGTTGCAAGGTCTTATGACAAACGTGTAAGGAGAAAGAGCTTTACTGAGGGTGACTTAGTATGAAAGGCAGTCTTCCCCTTAGGGGAAAAGAACCCAAGATATGGCAAGTGGTCTCCAACCTGGAAATGACCTTACCAGATTGCTCAAGTCCTTAGAGGTAATGTCTATCTTCTTATGGACTTAAATGGCGGTCTGTTTAAGCATTTAACAAATGAAAAGTACCTAAAGCATCACTATCCTACTATGTGGGAGATGAGAGACTTTGGGGAAATTCAATCTAACAAACCATAGAGAAATTTCATGGCAAGGCCTGAACGGAGGCCGTAATACCTACTATGCAAAATTCATAAAGGCCTCAAGTTCAGGCCGCTTATCATCAAACCAAACCAGTGCCTTCGGCCATTTAAAGGAAAGTTCCAGGCCAGGCACAAAAAAGAAAACAAATTTAAAGTTATTACAGGCCCAAATCAAAAGAAAGAAGTTAGGTCTTAGAGGTCAAGACCTACAGAAGGCCTTCAAGACTGTTTTTGGGACTCTCCCAAGAAGTGTCAAGGCTAGCAAGTTGAGTTTCAAGTGTTTCCCGCTGTCCACAGAGACTTGGCATTTCTTCAACCAACAGGTTCAGTTTCATCTTCTGGCTCTTAGATCCAGCCTTCAGATCATCATGGTGTTGGGCCAGAGTTTTGGATTCCTTCCGAAGACACTCCAGATGACCTTCAGCTTGTGCCAACTTGCCCTTGAGGTCTTGGATTTCTGTGGAGGTAGTAGTAATGTTTGCTTCGTTAGTCTTGATGTCCTCCTTCAGCTGGGTCCGTTCAGTGCTGAACCTAGTAAGCTCCGCGTCAACAGCTTCTAGCTCTGACAGCTTGGAATTTATCTTGCTAAGCTCATGGGTAGAGGAATCGTAGGACTTGACCATGTCAGGGAATTCTTTTTGAAAGTGTTGGAGTGAAGCCTTTTCTATCCCTAAGGTTTGAGACTTTACCAGCACATCTATGGCCTTTTTAACATTGGAGGCCCTGGCAGGATGAGCTACTGCTTTAAAGTTCTGAAGTAAGGCCATTCTGAGGGCTGTTTTGGCCTTAGAAACTTCTTCTGAAGAGAATTGGGATTGAGAGGTTGAACCAAGCCCACTGCCCGAGGTGCCCGAGGTAGCTGCTTTCAATAGATCTTGGGCAGATTTGAACAGAGAATCCAGGTCTTCATCTTCATCTTCCTCTACCACATTGACAAGCTCAGGCTCAACAGAAGGATTGATTGATGGAACAGACTGGATGATTGGAGATCTAGGCTTCTCTGGAGTCCTCGAGGATGCTTCATGCTCAGGTTCTTGGTCGGACAGGTTGAGTTTCTTCTCTTCTGCCTTTACTTCTTCTTCAAAGTAGTCATCAAGTTCCTGAGGATCGAAAACAAGAGGGAGTTGATGATAATACGGAGCCATAAACATTGGGGATTTCATGTCACAGTACATCCTTAAGATTGGGTTATGTTCAGTGGCAGACACGGTGTTCTCAGAATCGGCTGGTGTCGAAACTTTTTTTCTCAACTTCTTCTTCTTGGAGGGAGCTGATTCTGCTTGCCCTTCTTCACCAATGGAGGTGGCCTGTAAGAAAGAAGGTTAGTAGAACATTCAAATAGAGGATAAGAGGAAGAGCTAAGGAAAGCTCAGACCTTGCCCGAAGGATCGGTTTCGGGAGAACTTGTCTTAGCACTACTTCTTGTTCTGCCAGCAACTATTGTTTCAGAGGCCTACAAAAGAGATAAATGCATGATTGCCTTATTCTAAAGGAACAGGCAAGGGGCCAAAAAGTTCATACCTTTGGCCATTGTCTCTTGGCTGTGGTCTTCACCCTTTTGGACCTCTGAGCAGGAGGATTCACAGAGGCCTCCTTTGGTTCATCTTCTGAACCTGTCAGCAAGGGAAGAAATTAATTTAGATCTTGGGAGGCTTAGAGAAATTAACGCGTAAGTAGACCTTTTAATATTACCTTTTCTCTTGACACTTGAGACCAGAGAAAGACGGAGTTGTTGCAAAGGGACAGTTATGCCAGGCTCAGGAACCTCAGTGGGGTGCGGCAGAATATTCATGAGAACATCTAGATATGGAGTGGAAAAATGCATCTTGGTGTATCCTCCCCACCAGTTATCAAATTTTGCTCCCTTATCAATACGCTCAACATAGGGATGAAGGGCAAAGGTCTTTCTGAGCTCAGGAAGGACATTTCTAACTTTTTCCAGGTCCCTGGGCTAGATCACGGGCCTATCAGTGAAGTCCTCATTTAAGGACTGGTATGGAGGCATAGGGGTGAGTATCCAAACTGCCTGGCGAATTGAGCTGCATTGTAATACTCGACTCCACATTTAAAATTTGTTGGGGTAAAAGCCATTCCATACATAAGATCTCTAGAGATCAAGAAACTGGTCCAGACCTCCTTGTGATCATCATAGTCATCTCTAAAGTCTGACGCACCTCTTTTTAACCACCAAGGCACGGTATCTCTCACAAAGGGCATCCAATTTTTTCCCATACTCACGAGTTCGTGATAGAAAAACTTAAAGTAGACACTGAAGGCATGTCTAGGGCCACGAGCATCAACGTAGTGAAGTCCATAACAGGTATTTTCTGAGTTCTTGTTCATGGGCGGGGCGAGTTTGGGGAAATAGGACCACAACCACAAGGTGATGATCCACAGTGGACCGGGAGCAAAAATAAACTTGTTACTTATCAACTCTTTCATTCCATGATAAAGATGTGCCAAGACTAGAGGGCCTAGTGCCAGCTTCTGCCCCGAAGCTAGGGCACAGGCCAGATCTATGAAGTCTTTGGTAACCCTATTGGCAGAGACACAAAACACAAATTTGTTCAACCAGTAAAGAAGGAAAGTGACGTGTTCACCATCCTCAACAGGACCCTTTTGGGCATAATGATTGATGAAAGGGGAGAAAGACAAGGGCTCCTTGTACTCAAAGTAGGGGGGTTTTTGGGACAGAAAATAGTTGGCCTCAATCCCGTGAGGACGGAGGCTTGTTAGAAAAGCAATATCCTGAAGAGTAGGACTCATAAGGCCTACCTTGAAGTGAAAGGAGTTGGTGGCAACTGACCAAAATTGAGAAGCAACAAGAAATAGGTTCTTGTCCATGTCGATCAAGGATCTACTGAGCAGGATGGCGTCCCGGATCCCTATCTGTCTCCATAAATCGCCTTTCACCTCCAGCATTCGATCAAGCCACTCCACGTATTTGGCGTCAGGTCTGTGCTTGAGTCGATTGGGAATATTTGTAGAAAAGCGAGTCCAATCGAGACATGGAGACTCGAATGGAAGGGTTTCCTTTGCCAGAGGATACATCGGGGCAAGTTGGGAAGGAAACCCTAGCTGGAAGGCTAGGCCAAGACCGACTCGATCAGCGTTAGCAATTACCAAAGTGTCGTTAGTGATTGCTATGTGTTCGTCGGTCAAGATCTTGCGAATCTGTATGGCGAGGCTGTTAGGGTTTGAAGGCAGTGTGTGGGCTTTATGAGTGGCCATTTCTGTTGAGGATTAGAAACACAAGCGAAAGCGATGAAGGTCTAGGGTTGTTTTTTTTTTTTCTGGGTCGAGTTTGTGCAAGAAAATAAGAAGTAGAGAGAGAATGAAAGGTCAAGAATGAATTTTAAATGGAAAATGATGCAAGATTTCAGGGGCGCCATGGTCTCTCTCTCTCTCTTTGATCATGATTGAAGAATTAACCCAAGCGTGGGACTCTTGACTGACCCGAGGAAGTCCTGGCAGTTGAGAAGACTGCATGGCAGCCAATGCAAGGCCTGGGGCATCGACACGTGTCTCCTAGGCCTAAAAAGCTGATGATTGCTGTTGCCGATAGGACTCCTCAGTGGGGTTTCTATCTTGGAAGTTGTTGGAATTTGGTTCAATTTAAGTGGGGAGTCCAAATCCAATTAAGAGATATACTTTGGAACTCGAAAAGTTGTTAGGCTTATTATGGCCTGATTATTTTTTTAAGTGTAAACATTTGAATTTTTAAAAAATTCTTAGGCTAAATAAGCCTGATTATTTTTTCAAATCTAGCGATAAGGATTCGTCTGGTTATGCCAAAAACTGTACTCTGTCCTGATTCACAAGCCTAGATCTTGAACAAGATCAAGGCATGGGGGGGCATTGTTTACACCCGTTTTTGGCACCCAGTCCAAGGCAAGCGTTGGAAGGCCATTTAATTATCTTTTAATTAAATTGGGCCAAAAAATAGAGATGTATTGGGTTAAAATTAATGGGCCAAGACAAGGATTATTGGGCCCAATTAATTTTAGTTTGATTCGGGCTCAAGTTTGAAAAGTTTTGGGCCTATATACAAAAAGAATTCGGATTGGCCCGTGATTTATTTAAACTTGGTAAATATTTTGTGGGCAAAAACATGTTAAAAGGCCATTTAATTTATTTTAATGGCCCATTACCTAAGTGGCCCATGAAAAGTGGAAAGAAAGAAAGTAGTTGTTGCCTGGTGAAAAGCCATTTGACCAAGTCAAATGGCTGGGGGGGTTTTGCTACCCACGAAAGAAGGATGAGAAGTAGGCCCATTATCCCATTAATTGTCCATGATTAAATAAACACATGGGTAATTGTTATTTACCTCTAATAACTACTCATGACCCCACTAACTATGTTAGTGGGCAGTTACTTGGGACACGTGGCAACATCTGAGGCCTACTCAGGACATATGTCAGTTCGTGGTGAAGGCGGTAAACTTGGCCCAAATCTGGACCAGTGCACTATTTGCCCATGATCTTTTGTAACTTCCAATAACTACCCATTATCCCATGATCTCATGAAGGGGAAGTTATAAAAGACACATGGCGCCACGAGAAGAGGACAACAAGCCCCTTACATGCAGAAAATCGAAGAACCTTTGCCTATAAATACTAGAAGACAAGAAGAAAAAAGGGTTCCCACACCAATTAAGCTCAACGCTTAAAAAACCAAAGCCTTCCCAGTGAAGCAATTATCTCACTTCTCTCTCATTTACTTAATTAATTCACCAAGTAGTTCGAGTTTTCTATCTCTCTTGTACCCCAACTTTATTATTACGACATAATAAAGTTATTCATATCTCTCTTGTATCCCCGACCTTATTATCACGATATAATAAAGTCATTCTACGTTGCTACTTCTTTTCCTACACGGTTAGGAAATTATTAAGTCCTCGCTCGTAGAGGCAAAACCATGAACCAGCACTGCAATCCAGCCTTTAGGTTTGCAGCACTATCGCCCTCACGATGAAGAAGTCAGAAAAGGGACGCTCAGCCCTTTACGTTAGACGCGACAAGTCTTGGCACGCCCGCTCAGTCCTTGAGCCATTTCGGAGCCGAACAGTTAGTCCATAGTATATTCTGTGCATGAAATATTTTTGAACTTGATTACATGGTGTCAATGTAGAGATGGATGAGATCCACGAGGGTAGGGAATTATATGCTTCTTTTGTGTAAGAATATCATTCCATTCCATGTCAGTCAAGTCTAGAATATCATTCCATTTCATTTGTGGATTGATGCAATGTTATGCATTTCATTCCATGTCAAGTTTTGTGAAGATTATCATGCATTTCATTGAGACAAGTTGACGGGTGTTTTACACTTACACTACTATGACATTCCTAGTCTTCCATGCTCCTGCATGTAAAGCTTCATTAGTAGCTGGTAGCTTCACATTCATCTAGGCCTGTCAATGGACTGGATTGAATCCAAATCCGACAAATTCGAATCCGATAGATAACGCTTAAATCCGATCCAAATTTCATAAATCCGATAGCGGTAATCCAAATTCGAATCCGTAAAATTGGATACCCAATCTGAAAATTCGAATACGATCCGAAAACTTTTTTACTTTAAAAATTTTAGCAAAAAAATAAATTATTTTCCAAAAAAAAATTAAAATAAAAATACAACTTTTTAAACTTTTTTTTCAAAATAAAAAATTTACTTTTTTTAATTTAAAAAATTTTAAAAAAACATTTTTTTAAAAATAAAGTTCGGATCAGATTGATAACGGATATAATCCGATCCGATCCATATTTGAATTACCGGATTCAGATTATCAGATCCACGTTGTCAGATTCGGGTCAGATTCAGATTAGATTCGGTCTATTGACAGGCCTATGTTCATCCGGTCCACTTTTTTTTTTTGTTAAATTAACCAAATGAAAAACAAAACTAAATTCCAGTGAAGTGGAAGCTACTCCTTAAAAGACTATATTGGAATGAAGGAATAATCGATACATGGAGCGAATGAAAACATGAATTCAAAAGGAAAAATATATTCCACGTAATTTCCAATGATTTTCCTTTTCCCGGTTAAAAAAAAACAAAAAGCATTTTCCCTTTCCCTGTTGGATTGCTCTCTATAAGCCTATGGTCCAAATACAAATAGCATTGTTGTGGTGGCCTTGGTTACCGTCTCAGCAACCTGGCCAAATGGTCCGAACCAATGCTCCGTGAGGGTCTTCCCTTTCAACTTGGTAAAAGCTAGTGGTTTTGACATACTGTTCAGTTTAGAGATCGGTGACAAGACTTCGGTTACCGCTTCGGTAATTATCTGTAGCGCGGAATGTTTCTGTTCCGATGACACCGAAGCCGTCTAAGAGAAGTAGTTACGCCAGATGGGGCCCATGAGGGTTGTGCGACAAGCATAGTCATTAGGATCAGATCTAGCTATGTGCTCCGTAACTGCTTTGCCCCACTCGTCATAGATGACGTCACCCGAGGCAGTTACCCGAGCGTACCCGAGACGCGCTGGCTTAGAGACCAAGTAAACCTTGGTCTATAAATATAAAGGGATACTCACCTGGAAGAGATATGTCATTCAACCCTAACCCTAGACCTATATCCTTCTCCTGTGATCTAACTTGATCGTCGGAGTGTCATTGGGCTATTCAAGCCCTAGTGACTTGTTGCAGGTCTAGCAGAAGGAAGGCACGGAGCCATGGAGGAAGGAACCTAGCCAGACCACAATCAAGATCCTTATAAATTGAACCCCAACACTTGTAATACTTGTAGAGCAATTTATTGAAGTGGAAAAAATTGTAAGCTAGGAATTTAGTATATTTTCCTATGTAATACACCAATATCTCTTACCTTGTTATGGTGGCCTTGGTTACCATCTCGGCAACCTTGAGTGACGTTACCCAAGGTGGTTATCCGAGCGTACCCTCCACACGTTGGCTTGGAGGCCAAGTAAACCTAGGTCTATAAATATAAAGGGATACTCACCTGGAAGAGGTATGCCATTCAACCCTAATCCTAGACCTACATCCTTCTCCTGTGATCTAACTTGATTGTCAGAGGGTCACTAGGCTATTTAAGCCCTAGTGACTTGTTGCAGGTCCAGTAGAAAGAAGGCGGAGCCACGGAGGAAGGAACCTAGCCAGAACCACGGTCAAGATCCTTATAAATCGAACCCCTACACTTGTAATACTTGTAGAGCAATTTTTTGAAGTGGAAAAAAATGTAAGCTAGGAATTTAGTCTATTTTCCTATGTAATACACCAATATCTCTTACCTTTATTTTATTTTATGTATAAATTGAAGATTCAAAAACAACATAAAACTATAGAGAAATTTCTTCTTTTGTTTGCGAGATTTTTTTTTGCTCGGCAAAAAGAAAATTTTATATACTCGAAACGGGTACATCGAGAGAGGAACTCACTAAGCACAAATGCTTACCGAGTAAAGGAAACAAAGCAGGAAAACAAGATAATAAAACAGAGGACCATCCAACAGAAAATTGGATCGCACCAACCCTCGCACCAACCCTCAATTAATTGGTTGGTATTGCGGGAAAGCAGTGACACGAGTTTTAGATTAATAGCTAATGAGAGGGTGTGGATATTGTCAAGGACTTTATGTTATGCTGTGGCTAAAGGTCTTTCAACTCCAAACTGTTGAGGGCTAAGAGTTAGCTAGAGACCAACTCTCTGCTCTTTCAAATCCAAAATTTGGAGGGCTGGAATTTCGGTTTGCCAGTTTTAGTAACCTGAGGTTTTGCTATCAACATTATGTTATCAACTCGTGATGTCAATTACGTGAAGATGGTGGCAAGGGTGGAATTTTCTGATTGGTTCTAATCCTGAACGCTGGAAGGTATTGTCTCCCGATATTATGTCTCTTCAACTTCTAGCTCTTGGAGGGCCAAGAACCCTTAAGCCTAGGAGGGCTAACAGACTGATGATGACTGTTAAGCAGTTTTCCATGTGGTCTTAGAAGAGATGTCGAAAAGCGATATGACGAAATTTCACTGATCCTTAATAGATTTGACCAACTGCCCATCTCATGTCCTCTACATTATTGCTAGTTAGAGTCTGTAAGTGGCAAATTTCGGTCATCCTCCCCATCAAATGAGCTGAGATACCGCTCGTATTCGTGTACTAGTTAGATAGTACTATTCAATTGATGTGGGATTATGTCCGAAATGGACTATTCGTGTGGATGGTAATGGCAGATGCATATCACAAGAATACCATCAAATGACTTGCAATTCTGGCTCAAGGGAGCGTCAATCAAATCGATGACAACAGAGTCTTGCCCCGAAGCTTTTCAAACCTAGCTTTGTCACCAAAATAAACAAAACATCTAACACAAATTCGATTGACAAAATGAAAGGAAGACCGTCCAACATCAAATACTAGGGGCTGGTGAGCATGGTCCAGATTAGTTGGTTGGTCCTTATATGTGTAATTTCTCCCAATTTGGGGTAACCACCCATTTGTTTGTTCCTTCATTTGTGCTAATTTGGTTATAATCTATGACATTAGGTTTTAATTTTGGTCTGCTATTCCAAAATTCGAATCTCAAATCCAATTCGAAGAAAGGGAGAACTGATCGTTAATTTAAAAAAAAAGTGAGAACTAATTATTCTCTGTCTTGTTGATGATTCCACTATATATATCTTTGATTTCTGTAATTACTAGCGAATGCCCGTGCCTGAAGGCACGGGTCAAACAATGAGCAAAGGGAGCACCGGTATATGCGCAGGACAAATTGAGGTGCAAAAAATATTCAAGCGGGTCAAAAATTTCCAAAATCAACAAATCACCCAACACACATAATAAAAATTAAATAAAGTCAAACTGAATATATATTTGTAAAACTTAACATAACAAATAAAATGTCATTATGAGATTCCCAATATCTTAACAAAGCTCTTATCATGACAACCCCATTGTTCCTTTGTCAGTCATCGACATTCCTACATAAATAAGATTAAAAATGTGAAGTGATTTATGTATAATCTGGGCATGACAATGAAATAAAAATGACAACTTATGACACCTACAATCTGTCTAATCATTTATTACCTTTGAAAATGTGCAAACATCCTTCTCACCAATCAACTTTTAATACGAAAGTCACAACAGAGACACAATGGTCAAAACACGCAGCCTTTGGAACAACAATAATAAACACGTATGAGCGTCCATAATATTGAGAAACATAGTCTGTGAGCATTTGCACCCCAGTATCTTGGCAAAACATCACAAATAAAGGTATTGCTATATTATTTAAATTCAATCTTGGCAAAACATAACAAATAAAGGTATTGCTATATTATTTTAATTCTATACAGTGTGATTTATATCTAGCTTTTAAGTATTTACCTTTAACATTAATTTCTTCAGATTGGATGCGACACATTGTAAGATAAATTCTGCCTTCGTATCCTTTAGCAAGAGCTCCATTGAGCCAATGGAGTCTTTCACGGCCATCTTTACATTATATCTAAGATGCATGCGAATAATTCAACCACTTTGGATGTGTTACATCTAAGTTGTAGTACTCATTATAAAAATGAATAGCTGGTTACGATTTGGACATCTTCTTGTCTGCATTGATTACACACAACCCAACCATACTGATCTTCAACTTGCTTAAAGCATGTATTGTATAAATCAATCCATAGGTGTTCAACATATATTTTTTCGATGCGGCCAATAACGCGATACTATTGTACGCACGAAAAAATTCACAAATTCGAAGTGTAGGTATATAATGAAAAAAAATATTAACCATGAAATCATGTACGGAAAAATCTTACATTGGACAGCATGAACACAAATTGGTTTATTCGAATTCTCTTGGCATTTGAAATTATTAGTGTCTGTGGGAGCGAAAATCAATGAGTGCGATTCCATGCTACCAACTTTTATGCATTTTTGTCTTCGGCGAACCTAGATTAGCACGTAATTTTTTAGAACAATTAATCAAACAAAATAATACTCATCTCAATTATACATTGTAGAGTATGCATCAACATATTAGTTTGATTCACTCTATATCCAACTTAGTTTGGTTCATGCAACATCCTTTAATCTAGCGAACAAAAAAAAAGTGCAAACTACTGTGTGTACCAAACTAACTGCTTAAATCATTTAGTTTGCCTTTAGGGCACACAAAAAAAAAGTGCAAACATCTCTAACGCTTCAATTCGTCCCTTTCTCTTTCGGGCACATGAGAAAATGGCTCCATTTAACACCTTTTGATTCTCTATTTGAAGCCGTAGCTTGCTGGCTTTGCTTTGCCCTTGGGTTTGTCAACCAACCTATGGCTATCTTGATGCTCAATCTCTGGAACTAATGGTATGCTAAGGGAAACCTTGTACAGTACAAAATAGAAGGAATGAACAACAGAGCAGAGCAGAGTAGGAAGGGATTTCCCCAGACCAGACTTTGTTTTGTACAGCTGCCTATTAAACAGTATTACTAATAGTTCTCATAGTCTCTAATCTAATCTGAGAACGGAATGAAAAGAAATAAAAAAAGGTGAACGGTCAAACTGCATGCAATTGACAGCCAAAAGAGAGAAGCCAGTTGCGGCACACTAACACTGACTATAATCTACCCTGGTGACCAGAGTCATTTCCTTGTTTATCCATCATATTGAATGGCACCAGAAGCATTTCCAATGAGATGCATCAGCAACGGTTCAGTGGGAGTAAGGTGATGTTGAAGATGTGTCAACCTACGTTCAGGAATCAGACTCATCTATGACAATTACCATGTCCCTCAACTGATATACCTTGTCCAACCAACATGACTCTCCCTCGAGTTACCAAAAAAAATCCATGCAAATGGAAAGCGATAATGAAAAACAAAATCCATATGAAATCATTTATTTAGCAGTGAAGGTGGGAGAGTGGTTACCTTTGACCTCGATGGTTCCTGCTACTCCGGTGAAGGCAAAAAAGAAGAAGAAAAAACTACTCTTTGTCGCTAACATAAACAAATGTCCGGCTGTCTCTATTGAGTCTCTCATGCTATCCAAATTACAATAGTTCAAGATCACCAAATTCGTCTGCCATGCCAATGC
This sequence comes from Rhododendron vialii, assembly GCF_030253575.1. Lineage (NCBI taxonomy): Eukaryota > Viridiplantae > Streptophyta > Magnoliopsida > Ericales > Ericaceae > Rhododendron > Rhododendron vialii. The sequence continues at coordinate 30,042,645 of NC_080561.1, forward strand.
GAGACAATGTGGCAACTCCTATAACAGGTGACTTCTTTTAGATAAGTATGAGATGGTGACTTCACATATACTTGGTGATATAGAAAATAAATACAGAGATGGTTACAATACCAAAGTTACAAAGAAAAATAGCCACATTACACGTTAGTCATATTTCAATGCCAAACAAACAAAAATAACCAAAAACCAAATGCCAAACAAATTATCGTAATGACCAACAAAGATTGAGTCTCTTAACAGAATCAAAAAGGACCATTTCCAATCAGACAAAACAAAGGCCAAAGATGGGTTCGAGATTGCTTACTTAAAGTCTTCATGTCATCTCAATTGAGTTTGAAAGAGCATATTTTGGATGTGGGTATGGTATATTAAAACCTGTAGAGCAAAAATCAACAACAGTTAGTAAGGCAAAAAGGAACAAACTCCATTTGCCAAAAGACATGCTACCTTGATTTTTCAAACAATAACTGTATTGGAGTAAAAAAGAAGTAAAGGAAAATAATGCAAGTACTTAATGCCCTGAAAAGAAAAATAATATTTCTTTTACCTCCAAAAGCACTTTCAGACTCACTCATTTTCATCCAAGTACTTCATGCCCTGAAAGTTACAGTAATGATCGTAAGAACGCTAAGTTCCAAACAAAAAGTAGCTTCCTCGAATAGGCATAAACAATAACGCAGCACAAAAATATAAATCACCATTTTGGATGCCCTATTTCTTTCTAAACAATTTCTCATTCTGAGAAAGATTTTTTCTTTTCATCTCTTTCCCTATACCTTATAACACCATTTTGGATGCCTTGTTCCTTTTATATTCCCTACAATTTTTTCCAGAAAAACAGGCAGAATATAGAAGATGAGAAGGAATTTGATTTCCCCCAAATTCTCTTTCTTTATCTTTAAAGCCATAAAAAAAAGGTTGCAACAAACACTAATTCAACAATTAGGGTTACAAAATTGGAAAAAAGGGGAGCAACAGTATACCTGGACGAATGAGAGAGAGAACCCGAAATCATGAGAGGAGAGTGGCGGTGGGTATGGCGGAAAGAGACGATTGACAGAGTGATGGAGGGAAAAGAGCGTGTGGACTGGTGGAAGTCATCGGCGGCTTGGCGTTGGTGGGATTCGGAAGACGAAGACGGAGAGGTATTGTTGGTTGTGTGTATGTGTGTGTGTGTGTGTGTGTGTGTGTGAGAGAGAGAGAGAGAGAGAGAGAGAGAGAGAGAGAGAGAGAGAGAGAGAGAGAAGATGGAGCAGATCGGTTTCTCCAAAGAGAGAGACACGACGATGTGCTCCATCGGTGGCTGCACTTCCCTTTTTTGGAAGGATTCAAATAACATTTCCATAAAAACTGTGCTCTATTCTTGCCCTAATAATGTTAAGTATTTACAAAAATGCCTTATGTAGGATGAAGGGTAGAGATTTATGTAAGTATAAGGATAAATCTAAAGCGTTGGTTATCTTTTGGATTCAAACACAGCTCTGTTTTATTATATAGATGTTTACAGTACTTGATCATAGCAAGCACCAAATACGTGTGGGATAAGCTCTTTGTGATCTTTGGCTTTCCCTAGGCAATATAAGGAGGAGTCCAACAAATACCAGATCGACCAAAATTTCGAGTTTTTTTTTGTGTGTTCTATTCATATTGGAAGTTAGAAAAATATGAGAGGACCTATATGGCCGGCTTTCTTCTCTTGACAGTTTCATGGTTTCACCTTCAATTTTGTTGTTGAATATTGTACGTTCACTATCACCTCTGTTTTCCCACAAATTTGTACGTTGCTACTCAACTTAGTCTTTCTACAAATTCTTAGCCGATCCTGTTTTGTGCTAATATGTTGGTTTACATCAAAAAGGAGAGGGCCCCTATTCGGAAAAAGTTTGGGGGTCCGGAAGCTCTTTTCAAAGTTGAATCTGTGAAATGCTCTCTGGTATGCTCAAGACCTTCATTGCAATAGAACTTTGTTATGCACTTGGGTCCACTCAAAAGGAGGGACTTCGTAAATATACCGAATAACCTGTAGCTAAGATAACATTCATTTGAGTCGTTATCTCTGGTGTGCTTATCACAAATTTTGAGAAGTTTTGGATGTATGCTATGTGTACTTGTGTAAATAGGGATCTGGAAGAATAGATCTTACCTTCTTCCTTTGTTTTTTAGAAGGTTTGTCACTCAATTTTTTTGGGGAGTTTCCTCAGTATTTTGTTAATGCGCTTTGATTATCGAGTGAGTCCCTCCTAATGTACCTTGTGAATTCAAATTGATGCATGTCAGATTTGCCCAAAAAAGTACCTCTGTGTAACCGCAGAACTCTCCAACTCATAAATTGCCCTCTTTTTAATTTTTTTAGGAGAGTAACATCTTTGGTACAGTGGGGAAGAGGAGTGCGTGGAACCCCAAAGTAGAGGTTGGTAAGTAATTGGCCATCCAATCTTTATTTCACATTTTAGCATGTAGAGAAAATATAATTTGGGGTCGACTATTCGCAGCCCCCTATTTTCTCCCGCAACCCGTTAAAAATTTTCAATTATACTCGACAGTTAGTTACCGAAATTGAGATACATTTTCAGCATCCAATTACCGAAATATAATATTTTTTTCAACAGCTATTCACCAGAAATGCATATCGGCAGTTGTTTACTGAAAGTTGAACATATTTTCGACATGTAGTTACCGAAATATAATCTTGTTTTCAACAGCTATTTACCGAAATGTTATATATAAGTTTCAACAACCCTTTATCGAAATGTAGTGGGCTGCGGGAGAAAATAGAAGGCTGCGAATAATCGCCCCTATACTTTTTGTTAAAATAAATCCGATGCTATCACTGTCACTATTTATATTGCAAGTACTGAAGCTGTGGTTGATGATGGTGTTATGCATTATTCGACTATCCTTCACCAAATCAAGGTAATACCAAACCGAGCCTTATGTCTCAATCAATTGGGGTTGGTTGCATGAATTTTTTTCCTCTTTAAAAGGCCTATGAAACTGGCAAGTCGAACAAATTGGTTGAGTACGTAGGTGTATGTGATCTTATTGGACAAATTAGAGGTGATATGATATGATATGATATGAAGAGCTGGATATTTGTTACTTCTTTTATTCTTCTGCCTAAGAGTGTCCATGTGGTAGTTTATTTGCTAACATTGTGGTTTTTTAAGTGTTTTTATGCCAGAACTTTCCTGCCTTGTGGGATTTGATTTTTATTGTTGCCAAGCAATCCTAGAATGTGATAAATGGTTTGTACGTGTTTGAGAAGGTGACCACTAACTTGTGAATTATAAATCTCTTCTGCGCCATTTTCCTCCGCTTTGTATTGAAATTATGCAGAAGCGTTCAAACTACTCCTAGAGGAGCAGTGAATATGAGTTTTGATAAAGGAAATCACCAAATTTCTAATTTAAAAATTAATATAGATGAACGGGTTGATTATCTCGATTAATCCAAACCAAAAATTAAGTAGTGCACTAGAATAAAAATTGAGACAGGATACGCACGATTTACATGGAAAAACTTAGGGTCTTAAATAACTCTAAGCCAAAACTATAGCCTAACACTACTGATTTATTCTAGGGGAATTTTTAGGCCGGCCCCAAAAAGTAGGTTCGGACTTACTTTAGTCCTGACAAAAATATTTCTTCTTTATTTCAGTCCTTTTTTTTTACTTTTCATGCATTTTTACTATTTTGCCCATTCTTCTTAATTTTTTGTGTACATGTTCATTTTTAGTCAAATTTATATTTTTAGAATCAACTCCTGACACATATTATTTCGGACAAAAATACCCTTGGCTATGAGAACTGTCAATTCTCATAGCTAGTTAACATAACATTTCAGACAAAAATATCCCTGCCAGTTCACATAGCCCAAGTTAACATATTATTTTGGACAAAAATATCCCTGAACTATGGCTATGAGAACTGGGACTATGAGAGCTATATTTTTAGAATCAATTCCTGAATCATATTATTTCGGAGAAAAATACCCTCGACTATGTGAAATGGCTATAAGAACTGCCGAGTCTCATAGTCAGTTCTATGAGAACCGCTCAGTTCTCATAGAGAACTTATTACGTGACTGAGCTATGAGAACTGCCAATTCTCATAGTCAGTTCTATGAGAACTGTCAGTTTTCATAGTCAGTTCTATGAGAATTGGCTATGAGAAGTGATTGTTTTCATAGAGAACTAGCTTTGTGAACTGATTATGAGAATTGAACTACGTGAACTAGCTATGTGAACTATGTAAAATACACAGTTCTCATAAAAAATATATAGTTCTCATAGGAAATACACGGTTCTAATAGATAGTTTTCATGAATAATACACAATTTTCATAAAAAATATGCAGTTCTCATAGAAAAATACACAATTCTCATAGACAGTTTTCACATGAAATACACAATTCTCATAGAAAAATACATAGTTCTCATAGAAAATACACAGTTCTTATAGACAGTTTTCACATAAAATACACAATTCTCATAGTCAGTTCTATGACAACTGTGTATTTTAAGCTATAAGCCACTATGAGAATTATGTATTTTAAGCTATGAGAACAGGTTATGTGAACTGTCAATTTTCATAGTCAGTTCTATGAGAAGTGACTATGTGAATTAAGTTATGAGAACTGGCTATGAGAAAAATTGGTTATGAGAATTGACTAAGAAAAGTGAATTAAGCTATGAGAACTAGCTATGTGAACTACCAATTCTCATAATCAGTTCTATGAGAACTGTCAGTTTTCATAGTCAATTCTATGAAAATTGGCTATGAGAAATGACTGTTCTCATAGAGAACTAGTTTTGTGAACTGATTTTGAGAACTGAACTATGAGAACTGAAAAATACACAAATCACATAGTTCACATAGTATTACCATACATTAAAATAAACAGTTCTCATAAAAAAATACGTAGTTCTCATACAAAAATACACAGTTCTCATAGACAGTTTTCACATAAAATACACAGTTCTCAAAGAAAATATACAATATTCATAGACAGTTTTCACATAAAATACACAATTCTCATACTCAGTTCTATGACAACTGTGTATTTTAAGCTATGAGCCACTATGAGAGCTGTGTATTTTAAGCTATGAGAACTGCCAATTCTCATAGTCAATTCTATGGGAATTGGCTATGGAAATTGGCTATGTGAATTAAGCTATGAGAACTGACTATGAGAAGTGAATTAAGCTATGAGAACTGTCAATTTTCATAGTCAGTTCTATGAGAACTGTCAGTTTTCATGGTCAATTCTATGAGAATTGACTATGAGAAGTGACTATTCTCATAGAGAACTAATTTTGTGAACTGATTTTGAGAACTGGACTATGAGAACTGAAAAATACACAGTTCACATAGTCTTACCACACACTAAAATAAACAGTTCTCATAGAAAATATATAGTTCTCATAGAAAAATACACAGTTCTCATATAAAATTCACAGTTCTCATAGACAGTTCACATGAACAACACACAATTTTTATAGAAAAATACACAATTTTTATAAAAAAATACACACACGAACAAAAATTAAACAAAAAAAAAGGTAATCAAAATCAAATATAGAAATTGTGTATTTACAATCAAAAAAAAGGTAATCAAAAGTTTGTTTACAATCACCGACGTGAAGCATTACTCAAGAAGTGGTTGAGGAGTGGGCTGTCCCTAGAGTAATTTGAATTCATAGCCATTTATAGCTATGAATTAAAAAAAAGGATTTATAGCTTCACTATTTGCACAACAACAGTTTAACATTTTCTTCATTTCCATAGAAGAACAACCATGACGACCCGCGATGCTCTGAATCCGACCACAATTCCGAGATTTGACCTGATTACCTTGATTTGCTCTCAATTGGTCTATGAATCTCAAAAAAACTGTGTTCTGAAATTGGATCGAAGATATTTCAATGGGCCTCCGTCTCCTACGTCGTCTTCATGTGCCTCGTGCTCCGGCAAGCACCGCGGCCTCAGCGTCCACAATAGTTTCGTTCGCTCCGCCCACATCATCTTTCTCTGATCGGCGGCAGATTCAGAAAGTTGTCGTTGCCGCTGAGGGCGGTAGCGAATTCAGATCTTGACTCGAAGAGCTACGATCATGGTCTCGCCCACCTTCGCTGGTGATGTAGCAGAGAAGGACCAGGCGTGGTGGTGGCGGCGCGACGGCGATGTTGTCGGAGAGGAGACGATGGCGGCGGTGGTCGGAGCTTCTCCATCGGTGGAGGGAGAGACATAGAGAGAGGTGTTGGTGGTGTTACTGGTAGTTGTTTAGAGAGAGAGAGAGAGAGAGAGAGAGAGAGAGGGGTGGGAATAAGTTCAGTTTTCATTTACTCTTGGACGGGATATTTGATGGCAGAAAAGTCATCAAGTAGGTAACCGAGCCTATCTAGGATCGGAAAAATATTTCAGGGTTGGTTTCAAACCGAGGCTAAAAAACGGGGGCGGCCTCTAATTTACTATTTATTCTATTAATAAAAAAGAAGTACAGACTGCGAAATAATAAAAACCTTACCCAAGCCTTTACCTATTCTCGCCATTCTCCGATGCTTCCCGAGCTTCTTCATCAAGATCCAATAGATGCACCACGGACTTCACGCCCAATCTCCGGATTCAACCGGCTCCGATTCAATTTCCAAAAGATTCGGCCACAGTAGCAAACGGCACAAAGAACCACGGTACAGTGAATGAATGAATGATATGATATGAAATGTGATCTAAACAACTCAAACCATATTCGAAGGTGCAAGAGGCAAGAACAAACAAAAACCGGAATGCGGGACTGCCACACCAAAAATCCCTAAGGCTCCGTTCAGTTGCCAGAAAAGTACGGGAAAGGATGGGAAAATCAACTTTCCCATGATTTTTGTATTGTTCAGTTGGCAGGAAAGTGGTGGGAAACATGTTTTTAAGTTTTCCCACAGGAATTACTTTCCTGCAAAAGTGATCCTGTAAAAAACACAGGATTTTGCGTCGCGGGAAAAGAAAAATGAGTGAACACTCACAAAATTTTCCCGAAAGTTTCTTTTTCCTGACAATTGAACAATTAAACCTTAATTATTCTTGCAAAATTCTTTTGTCAAATGAACACTCACAGGAAAATAATTTTCTTTTTCTTTTACTTCACCTCACTTCACTTTTTCTGGGAACCAATTTCCCACACAACTTTCTCGACAACTGAACGGAGCCTAAAGACCGTGCACCCCTTTCTTTCTTTTTAAAACAAAACTTTCGCCTCTGCCGAAAACTAAACACCGTGTAAACTTAAAACGAAAATACAAATTTTATAAATTTGCTTTCCGTTTATGCAAATTTAGATTCTCTAAGTCCACCCCTTTTATACTTCTATTTTCACTTCAAACGAAAATCTTTTAATGACGCATAAACGGAAAGCAAATTTTCCGACAGAATATTTTGGAGAGATTTTAGGAAAGGCAAACGAGTAATCTTTTTGTACTCTTGCCAAGAAAAACTTGTGATGATATGTATATATGGAAAACAAAATTTCGGCCAATTTTATAGAAAAGACAATTGTGCAAAAATAAACTTTCTTAATTGAAAATAATATGCATGATATGATGTGTAATGCTTTTACCTCTCACGCAATTGGATCGATTTTGGCGCGGTCAACTTGGCGCAGGTAATGGGAGAAGCATCAAGCGAGAAACTACCCCATAAGAACCTACCCATTACAATCAAACGGAGACGATATAACAAAGACACCAATCGAGGTTTTGAACAAAAGTGCCAAAATATCTAACATCTCATATTTATCTTAGTCTCTAATGCATGCATGTGCAAAACCCAGAATTATGCTTTTTGGTTATCAACTTTGGGTATATATGATGAGTACTGTAGATTGTATAATTTTCTTGTACCAAAATAAGTCCTTTCACTTAAAAACCAACGGGCATGACTTCCCATGCTGAGGCACCTTATATGTGATTATTAATGTTAGTGATCGATAACGATTAAGTACACTTATTATATAGTTCTTATAAATTACAAGACCTGCTCGTTTTGAAAAGGTTGTTTTAATCTCTAACGACGAGCATGGTACTCGTGCTCTGCACGAGGCAGCCCACCTGGTAACACATAAGGAAGAGTTTTTGACTTAATAGACACACAAAATCATTTTTGGAGGCTTCCTATGGCAGTGATTGAATTTGGATTTTACACCAATGCTAGGATGACTTCTCTATTTCTACCCTTCCCCCCGAAAAATGTCAATGCCTGACCCATCACCCGTTCAGACGTGTTTTGTGTTAATGGACCAGATTTTGGGAATCCTTCACTCATACCAAATGTTGGTGGGAGAAAAATTAGAATTTCACACAAATTTAAACCCTCTTTATATGTAAAATTACAAACAATACAAATCACTCACTACAAAAAAATTAGGATCTAACAACGGTCAAAAGCGTTACTAAAAAACACAAAAAACGTTGCTAAAAGCTATACCAACGGTTCACCAACCGTTGCGAGATATCCGTTGGTGTAGACATATAGCAACGGTTTTGACGAGCGTTGGTACAGATTTTTTTTTAGTAACCGCTGCTAAAGGCAATTTTTTTTATTTTAAATCCGGGGTAATTTTTTAGTAACGGTTTCTTAACCGTTGCTAAAGGCAAGTTTTTTTTTTTTTAAATCTGGGGTAAAATATGACATGGCAGCCACGTGGCGCTGACGTGGCCCCCCACCTGTCGCCCACGTGGCGCTGACGTGGCCCCACCTGGCGCCCGCGTGGCGCATGGAAGGAACACAATAATTTTGCTTCTCCTGGGAATCGAACCCAGGACCTCGCGTATGCGCGCGCGAGTACGAACCAACTGGGCTAGCCCAGCACTTGTGTAATATTGAGGGCCTTTTAATATTTATACTATGCAAACCAGTTGGGCTAACTTATGTCATCAGAGTTTTATCGATTTATTCTTAATCCAAGTTTTTAAATTCGGTTTATACTATACAAACACCTACTTTTTTTTTCGATTGGAACCGTCTATTTTTTACATAGTAAAGATAGCTACGCTTGTTCGGATTATTTTTTGTCCTTATTCAAATTTTTTTTGCATTTGTTAGTTTCTCATCAATTTTTTTGGGATTATTGCTTCGTCATAACGAGAGGAATCATAAAAGTAAAAAATTTCAATCAAAACTTAATTTTTTTGAATAAAGACAAAAAATAGGCCAATAAGCCAATTTTTTCGTCTTTATAGTCCGGTTTTTAGTAACGGTTATGGAAAACCGTTGCTATAGTCCGGTTTTTAGTAACGGTTATGGAAAACCGTTGCTATAGTCTTGTAATCTAGTAACGGTGGCATGAAAACCGTTGCTATAGTCCTGTTTCTAGTAACGTTTGGAAAACCGTTGCTAAACACTATCTATACCAACGGTTTTTTTAACCGTTACTAAAAAACCGTTGGGAGATCCCAAAATTCTTGTAGTGACTCAACCCTCAAACACTCGATCACACACATGACATAGACCCCTCTCTCTCGCGCCCAAAACCTTTACGACAATAATTCAATACCAATATAACCATTAATCAAACACATTCACAACATCTGATCACCCACTAACTCGTAAGCACCTCACTCATTTCTTATCTGTCTTCTCTCATCAAGTCCCACCCAATTGACTTTGTCTTCTAACAAACTACCACAATCAATCTTATCTTTCCTACAAATGCAAATCATGTTAGTAAAAGGGCTGATCACTTCGCTTGCCAAAAATTCCAGGACCATATGTCGACGATATGAGATCCACAAGGAGGGGAAATTGGAGTGACACGAAAGACGTGACCGGTAAACTGGCTAATGCGGCCACCGGAATAAGCATCCACAGCTTATCATGCCCAAATGCAAGATAGAGTGTGGCACTAAAGGCCACAATCATGGTTGTTATGGATAGGAACAAAGTAAACAGACCAATTATCAATCTCTTGGGAAGAACATGGAGAAAATCTGATTCAGCATAGCGAGAAGTAAGGATGGACAAGAACATCAACAGAGAAGTGGTGGACGTGAAGAGAGAGATTGCATCTGAAACCACAAAGGCAATGAATGCTGTCTTTTTAGAGAAAATGAGGAGCCCGGTGTCATAGTTGCCACCAGGAACAGTGATTGCGGCTGCAAACACAATAGTGACGATGAGTGCTGTCGCAATTGTGCATGAGTTTGCAGTGTCTTTCATCCATTTCTGTCCTGCCACTATTAAATCCCTGTGCTCTCTAGTGAGAAGACCATTGCAGCTGTTTCTTCAGCGTTGTTTCGCACCTCTATGTAATTAGGCGGTAGTAGTTTTTTCACTTCCTACATGATAGCACATAAACTACAAAGTAATACAAACATATATGAATGACTAATCCATCAAAGAAAGAACATATAGACATATTAAAACTTTAATTACACAACCCATTGGGGTATCACCTGTACTTAAGTATATACATATATAGGTGTGTACGGTATACAGTCTGGATTAAGTCAGGATCTCCCCTTTCCCGATCAAATTTTGATGATCTGAGCAACTTAATGTATTCAGAACGTGATTTTAAGGATACTCGTTTGAAATTGGAAAAAAAAATGACCAGGAAGGGCTTGAGTTGAACAGTTTTTTATTAAACCGTTCAATAAAAAATTGTTGGGATGAAGCCTTTCCGGTCATTTTTTTTTTTTTTTTTGCCAATTTCTCGCGGTAATCACGTTCTGATTACATTGAGCGGCTCGGATTATCAAAATTTGATCAGAAAAGGGAAGGTCCTGACGGTCCTGACCGTAAGAGGTCATGACTTGAACTGGATTGTAGGCACATATATATGTATGTAAATGTATGGATGTATAAGAGTTATAGTTAAAATTGTTGGGCTTGGACCCGGAGTGCCTTCGTTGGTAACTTGGTAACATAATGTCCCTTTTTGCGACCGCACTAAAAATAGACTTGCAATTGCAATGTTGAATGCCATGAAATACTTGATCCATAATAGATTTGACCAACTGCCTATCTCATCTCCTCTACATTATTGGTAGTTAGAGTCTGTAACTTGCATGTTTTAGTCATCTTCGCCCTTAAATGATCGGAGATACTGCTGATATTCATGTACTAGTCAGATCATACTATTCAATTGATGTGGGATTAGGTTCGAAAAGGACTATTCACGTGGATGGTAATAGCAGATGCATATCACAAGGATTACTATCAAAAAATCTGCAATTTTGGCTCAAGGGAGTGTCAATCAAATCAACGATGAAAGAGTAGCCCAAAACCTTTTCCAACCTAGCTAGATCTGTTACTAAAATAAACAAAACATCTAAACCAAATGCGATTGACAAAAATGAAAGGAAGACTGTCTAACATCAAATACTAGTTTTACTTGTGTTGTTTAGCTAAGCAGGACGAGCAATTTCTTAGAATGCACCATTGATACGACATGCTATTTTTTCCATTCATTCCTCTTCAGGATCAGTCGTGGTGGTCTCAATTTGTACACGCACAGCTCTACAGACACACATGTATGTATGTTTGGCTCATAACGGTTACGCATGCATGCATGTTGAAAGGATTAAAGGAATATTATTTTGTAAACACTCCTTAGAAAGTAAGATGCCGCACCTCAAACCATTGTAACTCACGTTGCATCTGCAAAGCTGCACCAGGAACAAGATCGAGTTTTCTTCGAGGTGCCAATATTCCGGCTAAGTGCAAAATAGTGTCCTCATGATTGTCTCGAAACTTTGTAACCCATTTTTTTTGATCAGTCATTTGATATAAGAGGTTGAACACATTTTCATGGCGATCTAAAACTGCTCGTTGAAATAAGTTATGATTGTCATTGTCCCTCGTCCAAATTAACTCGGGATATGAATCCACGATCTCTTCTATAACCTCATGAATCCCTAACCTTGTTGCAAGAATAACTGCATCTTTGGCAAATTTGTAAGCGTTAGTCATTTGAAGATCTAATTTCCTCGCATACACATTTGAGTAGTGTAAGTGCTTCAAGATGCATTTGTTTTTGCTCTTGGATGTGTTTGACGGGAGGCACTGCAATTGAGAAAAGCCATAGATGTGATAATTCTCGAATGAGTTATAGTTTAAACACAAAAACAAATAAGGATTAACTGCTTAATAGTTGTGTGTTAAATTAATTGGCACTACTTGCATTACCCAAAAATTTAAACACTTTCCAGAGCATGATCTGCAATTGTTGGCTTCCTGTACATCCAAAAGTTACGTCGTTTAATTGAAATAAACATAAAGAAGATGCTAGTGCGAAAGACATCCGAAATAAATTGAATACTCAACAGATAAGAGATAAAAAAACCATAACACCCGACTCATTGTGGGAGTCTACATATACTATGCCAAAAATAGCCTTTATTGGCGGTTTTTTTTTTACCTATGATAATAAATCCGTCGGTAAAGGGCGCAATTACCAGGGATAAAGACAAACCACCGTACAATAAAATCACCGGTAATGGTGACTATTAACGACAACAATATGAAACCACAGGTAAAAGTACTATGTACAGCTGTAAGCCAAAAACCTTGGCAATAATGTTGTTGTATATTAGAAATATTATAATTTTCGTAATAAACACATAATTTTATGTAGCTGAGTGATTAAATGCTTGGGTACTATCCAAAGGGTTGTGGGTTCAAATCTCATTTAACTTTTTTTTTGGAAAAACCTTTAGCGGCAATGGTAAGACTGCGGTTAATAGTATGGAGCTAGCTTTTACCAATGGTCATTTATTGTTGTTTCGTTAAAAATGGCTAAGTATTGGGAGCTGGGATTGGATCACGAAATTGGCCAGGCAACCCTGAGTTGGCTCGGGCAAAACGGAGGCAGACTTGAGTTGGCTCAGGCAAAACGGTTATTGACGGTTAACAGCATTCTGCACATGTTGCTGGAAGCATGGGACAGGTGTCCAAGGTAGAAACAGGCTGCACATGTTGCTTGCAGCATGGGACATGTGTCCAAGGTAGAAACGGACAGTTATCGGCAGTTATCTCCAAGCAGTTTCATATTTCAGTGTGCTGGCAGATTTTGGCAAAGCCAACACAGCCCTAGGGCAGTTGGTGGTGTCAACTGCAAGATCATGGGTTGGCCCACGATTTCATGTACTTAGTGGCCACGTTTTTATGATTGTGAGCCTATATAGGCAAGACATTTTGTAGCCTAAGGCAGAGAGATGTTCTGTATAGGCTCTTGAGTGTATTCCTTTGTAAGTCGGTGCTTAATAAAGGTTGGGAGGATTCCCGTAACTCTTATGTGTGTTCTAGAGTAACAACTGACTCGTTTTACTCAATAAAATAGCACAAGATTTATGGAATTGTTGCATTTCATTTGATATCAAACAGAAGTAATGCTATCATTTATTCAAGTTTGGCTAAAATAAATAGAAGATATGTAAATGACAACCGAAAATGGAGAAGTCCTTCAAAATTTGAGCCCAAATACTCCAATTGTACTTCTGCCCAATCAATGCTTGAGATCTTCTGTTAGCAGCAGCTGGATTCTCAAGGTCGCCTCCACTGGGGGGATATTTGATGGGGTTCGTCTCCAATTTCACGGGAACATCTTCCAAGGGAAAAACATTTGTAAATATAAGCTATTATTAAAAAAAGAGAGAGTTGGGATTACTAGAAACTTACAACAATAGATAACGCGTTGCCAAAAGTTCAGGTGACTACCACTGGGGAATGCGGATCCCTTTCTAGCTATGCATTGCAAGAAACACTCATTGTGGTCGTCTTTTGATTTAGCTAATTGGGGATAATGTTCCACCAGATTGAGGGCTACATCTGTTTGGTCACAGACAAAAAGATACAATAAGTGAAAATAAAAACACAGTACACAAGTAGGAGTATTTCTCATTTATACTTGTTATAGATTATTTTTAAGTATGTACTTGTCATTCTCGTGATTTTTTATTTAGCATGGGCGACTTACCATAGAATCCGGAGGAGATTGCCAAATTGACAAGCCGAACAACATTTTTATTTGAGAAGGGCCTAGACACGTGATCATCCTTGGTAACGGTCAATAAGAACAAAAGGGTGTCTTTACATGCATATAGAGCAGCACAATGGAGCGGTAATAGGTCAAGATAGCCGTGAATGTAGAGTAAATCAGGATTTTTTTGCACCAACACAACAGCGGCCCTCATATTGCCAACCACAGCAGCCACATGAAGGGCGGTATAACCAACACTGTCACGCAATGTCAAGGCCTCCACTGGCATCAACTCCACCAACTTCTCCATAAAATGTATAGCCCTTTCTCCAGTCCCGACTGCTATGTGGAGCGCTGTCTCGGAAAAGCTAGTGATTGGGGCTGTGATCGCATTTGCATCTTGGTCAAAGAATCTTTTTGCTGCATCCCAGTCGCCTCTGAGTGCAGCTTTATTTAGTGGTATGTATCTCCAGTATTCATTATTCACACCCTCCAAGTTGTTGTTCTGATCTGCAATAAGTCGAATAATATTGGATATCTAACAATGACAAAAACATCCATCACTACTACTAGCTAGTAGTTAATTAGTTTCTAATCCTGTGTGAATGACGCAACATTGATTTCTCCAAATTATTTATTTTCCAGCAATGCTACATATCCAGAACCCAAGAATTTAAATATCTAGTCACGGTACAAAAATTGTAGCGACAATATTAGGAGAATTGAACGATATGTTAACTCAGTTTTGACGAGAAAATAATATTTTTAAAAGTTCCTAATTAACACACCCTTAACGATCAACTATCGACTATAACGGCCGTGAACCAGTACAGAAGAAACTTATGTCCAATTTCGTAACGATGAGAAATATGCAATTCTGGTCGGGATTTTAAGTTGGTCGTGTACAAGCACTCAGGTGTTGAGAGGTTTTAGGTTTGAGTTGATGGAACAATAACCAAATCTCTTGTGGTAATGTACTTAATTAACCACCATACATCTTCGTCTTGTCTGGCAGGAAAAAAAAGAGATAAAACTTGCAATGTTTAAAAACCAAATCCAAACAAAGACTATATAGATATTTGAAAAGTGATAATCGTACAAACAAAGAAGGAAATTATTTGTAGAAATTGTAGTTGTTTGTTCTCAAAATTTCCAAAAGCTCATTAAAATGATCAATACATCACTAAAATAGAACGTGATGTTGAAAATAGGTGAATTGGAAATTGACTCCAAAATTATACCATTTGATTTGGTTGTAATTTATTTGTTCTGCGATGGATAAATAAATATAGAATAATTGAAATTGTTTGGTTTCCGCCGAAACAGGCCATGCGTGGCAGTGGGTTCATAAAATTCCAAAGCTTAAAGTTTAGTGGGAACTTGTAATTAATTTAATTAGTTACTTCATCCTTTAAAAGCTTTTTGAATTGATTTTAGTGTTGGTTCATAAACCAACATGTGGCAAGCTACACCAATGGGTGCCAATGCTTCATTTACCTTGGCAACATGAAGTGTCTCTCCATTTGGAACGTGGGAATTTAATTAAGTGTTGGTTCGGCCAAGATGATTTCGGACAATGGTGTCTCTTCGGCCGAGACCATTCTGAACATTTGCGTCTTTTTCCTTACGCTATTTTGAATAGACATCGTTCTTCTTCGTTGAGATGCCTACTTCTCTATAAATAGGACCCATCTCCTCCCATTTCAGTTATGAAAATTCTTGCACTTATAGCATACATATTCTGAGAGAATTCTGCACAGTTTCTTGGTTCACCCGTTGAAGAGATTGGAGTGTAACTTCCGTTCTTCGAAAATCGGGTAATCCTGGAAGGCAAACGTTCAAGAGACCTGTGGGCTACCCGCCCGGAAGGCTTCCGTTTTGAAAAATAGAAAGAGTCACCGCCCGGATTTAAGATTTGGGACCTGAGAAAACGTTTTGGTTGAAAATAATTGATGAAATTGAAAACCAGAGATTGTTTTGGGTTTGGAAGTCATGTTACGAGAGGAGAAGGGTTTTACGGCACCCCTCTCGCCCGACACGGGGTCGATCTCTACTCAATGTTTGTGGGGTTTATCGAAAACATTTTGTTTCATAAAAGCAGCTAGTAGGTATCCACAAGTATATCAAATAAAGAGTACATGCATGTGCCAGTGTACATATATGATAGTGAAATGATGCAAAGCGAAAAATGACAGAAAATCAACTACTGTCACTGAAACCACTCTTGAGCGCTCAGGACTACACTCCTGAGCGCTTAGGAGCTCTATTGAGCCACCCTGCAAACCTTGGTTAGAACAGATGCAATATGAAACTTAAAACAGAAACACATAACTACTAATATGCACCAGTTCTCAGTAAAGGGCTTAAACAGTTAAGAACTGGTCCTAATCATTCGAGCATTGCTTCCTTGCAACTGAAAATAAAATTAATTGGGCTCTGGAAGGACCAGTGCGCACCTAGTATTTACTAAAATACAGGAAAAGCAATATTTAGTGACAAAACAAGATTTTGATGACAGCAACACTCTTGAGCGCTCAAGAATGGTCCCAAGCGCTCAGGAGTGAACATAGTGCCTAGAAAAAGTTTTATTTCTTTGTGCTCCTCTTGCTCTTGTTGCTTAAACTAAGATCAAATGAGCTCACAACTAGTATGAGAAACTGGTATGGGCCCTTGATTCCCCTCAGAAGTTTGAAAACAATAGATTTTGAAGTATAAAGTGAGCCTTTATACCTTTGCTTGACTTGAACTTGGCTCCTTGGATTGATTTGGATGCTTGAAAATGGGTAGAAAACAGTAGAAAAATGGAGTTCTAGACAGACTAGAGATTTCAACAACCTTTGAGATCTTTTGAGTACGTGGAGATTGTTTGAAATTTTTCTTAGAAAACACAAGTTTTGGAAAACATTTGAGGGAGGTTTAGAGACTGAAACTTTCAGAAAATAGCAAAGGGAGAGAGTGATTTTTCGTGTCCCTTTGAAAGGTAGAACATGGGGGTATTTATAGGGGAGGTTTGAAATTTGAAAATAAAATGGGAAAATAGTTTTGGGGAAAAAAGGCATGATGACATTCCTGCTAGTCTTTTGAGACTTGCAGGCTTAAATTGCAAGTTGAATGAACAGAAAACTCTAAAAAAGCCATGGTCAAAGGTCAAGTTCATCATCCATTGGCCTGTCAGAGCTACCGAGCGTTCAAGAGTGGAGTCCTGAGCGCTCAAGAGTGCCACTCCCGAGGGTTCAAGAGTGCCTGCCCAACTTCAGAGGGCCGCCACGGACACTCCCGAACTCGAATTTGGGTGTTTTTTGAAGTGTTGGAAAGCTAGATGAGTCCTCTTTCTAACCTAGTTGGTTTCATTCAAAGATATTTTATACATTGAAATGTGTGACCATTTTACCCTCAGGGTGTTGAGAAAAAAATTGCGTTTTAGTTTTGAAAAAGACCAAGAAGCATTGTTCAAGCTTTAGCCGAATCCTATTTTGATTCCGTTTCATCATCGGGAAGCCCTGAGGGTACAAATTAAGGATAATTAATAGGTTCAAATTGGGTGTTCTACAAGACCTAAGAGCACCAGCGTGGGGGACGAATTTGCTTTGAGGATATATTATTAGTCATGAAAATACAAGCCTCGATTGCCAATTTTCGGACACCAGAAATTGGTCCAGTAAGTTTCTAATCTGATTTACTTTTTGGTGTGTAGCGATTTTTCAACGAATCCTAGTTCCAACATGTGATTCTTTCCATTTGAAATGGAATCTATAAGCTCTGTTTCACTGATTCCCTATACTTTATCTGGAAGCAAACAAGTAACAACATGTGAATTCAGTAGAAACTTCAGATTTTTTTATAAAACTTCCACTAGGTAGCTACAAACATAAGCCAAAAAGGATCAGAATCAACTGATATGGACAAGATTGTCAGAAGTCGATCAAGCCTTGAATGGAATTTCGGGATAAATATATAAAGGCTGCGTACTCCACTCATGGAAGGAATCACACATCATTGTTTGTTTTCATTAGGTGGTTTGAATAATTACCTGGTTCCATGGTGTCTGCAGCCACATTATTTTGCATTTCGGATGAAGAATTCCGGGACAGTTGTTGGTCCATAACTACTGCTCTCCTCTTGAGTATGATGAGAGAGAGAGAGAGAGAGAGAGAGAGAGAGAGAGAGATCTCAGTACTCCTTAGTTCTCCTTGGAGATCTGTATTCTATATATAGGGGTGTTTCCACTATTTTTTGAACGACATTTCTTTTTTCTTTTTTTCTTTTTTTTTTTTATGGCTGGGAGTGTTTCCACTAGTCCACGACTTTTGGGTTTTGTCTTTACTCAATTTTTTTTCGCATTTGTTAGTTTTGCGCCAAATATTTATATATTATTGGTTTGTCTCGATGAAAGGAATCAGAAAAGTAAAAGATTGTGACTTTTACATAAGTATTTTTTGAACTATCCAATAAAAAGTCCAACAACTAACTTTTTGAGCTTTTGCTAAGGTATTTCTCAAAATACTTGTGTAAAGTCATAATTTTTTACTTGTCCAATTCCTCTTGTCGAGATGAACAATTATTACATAAAAGTTTGGCACAAAACTAACAAACAAGAAAAAATTATAACTTTACGTTGAAAAGTTGTCAGATATGTTTGTCTAAAGTTGTAAGATGCTTGTCTAAAGTTGTGTAAGATATGCAAATTCAAGCAGAACAATAGAATTGTAATTCACTATTTATTCCCGATGCTCGCCAAATCTGAAAAACCCTGGAGGTTATTTGTATACCGTGAAAACCCTTGCCCACATCATCATTTAATATTTATTGGCCCATGATTGCCCAAACTACTTGGGCATTAGGCGCAATGTGAGTAGAATCGCTTAACCATGCTTCATAGTTGGAAAAATGAGTACCATGAAAATACATGCCACTCAGCCAAAGAAAGATGATGGAGAGTTAACCAAAATGGGCACTAAATACTTTTCATAGGATCTCCAAATCACTGGTATGGCTATCAAAATCGTGAACATTAGCATGTAGGTTCCAGATCCAAGTGGTAGTATCCGGGTCTTTAGCTATTGTTCTTGAGAAATGGATTGGTCTGGCCTATTCTTTTTTCTTGTTAGTTTTGCGTAAAAATATTGGTATAGAAGTTAGTGACTCAGTGCATGAAAGAAGGGAATAAGGATCTAAACAAGCAAGGAAGTACTGTGTAAAAGTCAGTTTTTTGGCAGTAAGGAATTTCTATTGGCATGGGATTCCTCCTTAATGGAAATCACTTCCGGATCAAACACCATCCTTAGTGGATTCCCATGACAATAGAAATTCCTTGCTGCCCAATAATCATGTAGGAAAATTATCCGACGTGGGTGAAGCACAACTGTAAAATATGAAGAGAAGTTTTATTGACTTCGATATATAAAACCTTATAATGAACCCTCTATTTATATAGGAGAGAGAGCCTAATTATGGAATAAAATCATACTAATTAACTATGAAAGAAAATCATCCTAATTACAATCAAATCACAATCTCAAGATCACGATTTTATTTGTTATATATCCATTTATTCTAACATCCCCCCTCAAACTCAAGTAGATCTACCAATTTGAGTTTGAGAAAAGTAGAAATCAAGAGCACTGAAGCCAAAAAGAAACCAGGAACAACCAAGCCAAGCCAAGAGAACCAAGAGAGCCAAAAGGATAACCATAAGTGAGAACCAGGAGCAGCCACGCCAAGCTAAACTCAAGTAGGTCTACCAACTTGAGTTTGAAAGAAAAGAAATGAAGAATCCATGAATCAAAAAGCCATGAGTGCTAGTGGTGAAGAGGCACGGTGGGCGAAGTAAACTATGAGTGCCTGGCGGATGGCAGTAAGGCTTAGGCCGCCCGCCAGGAGCAAAAATCCATAGGGCCTAAACCTTATAGCTCTGATACCATGTGAAATATGAATAGAAGTTTTATTGAATTTGATATATAAAACCTTACAATGAGCCATCTATTTATATAAGAGAGGGAGCCTAATTATGGAGCGAAATCATACGAATTAACTATGGAAGAAAATCATCCTAATTACAATCAAATCACAATCTCAAGATCACGATTTTATTTGTTATATATCTATTTATTCTAACAACAACAATTATGCTTATCTTGATGCTTCTCCTTATGTCTATAAAAGAAGAAGCCCTTGATGCTTGTTATTTTGTACGTATTTAGTCTTGTTTGAAATAATAAAACCTGTGTGCTTCTTTCATAGATCGTTATTCCCTTCCTACTTTGTGTTTGCACCTACTTTGTGTTGCATTTGTGCAAAAGAAATTTCGAGGCCATCGTAAGTCAGATCATTGCTATATTTGCAAGAAAAATGGTTACTATGCAAAGCAATGTCCACAAAAGTCTACAAGAGACAAAATGGTGAACTCGCTGGCCCTTGTAGTGACGACTTTGCTCAATGACAAGGTTTGGAGGTAAAGGATCTATTGCCCCAAGGGTAGGCTTGCCAATCCCACAGGTATGAATGGAACTTGTGCATGAAATATTTAGAGTTAGTCCATAGTATATTTTGTGCATGAAATATTTTTGAACTTGATTACATGGTGTCAATGTAGGGATGGATGAGATCCATGAGGGTAGGGAATGCCATTTTAATTTATGGCTTAACCAGCAAGGTCATTTGCAGCCTCATGTGGCAGTGGTAGTGCCACTGGCATGTGCTTCATTAATTCTGGGCTGCCTTATTTCTAAATAGCTTGGTTTGGTTTGTGAACTGGTGCAATGGCTTAGTTCTGGAATTATATGTTATGCTTCATTGGTGGCTTGGTTTGTGGACTGGTGCAATGGCATGGCATGTTATTTTGTGGACTAGTGAACTAGAATTATATGCTTCATTTGTGCAAGAATATCATTCCATTCCATGTCACTCAAGTCTAGAATATGTAATGCATTTCATTCCATTCCATGTCAGTCAATTCTAGAATATCATTCCATTTCATTTGTGAAGAATATCATGCATTTCACTTAGAATATCAGTCAATTCTAGAATATCAGTCAATTCTAGAATATCATGTTTTACACTTCATACGAGCTTACACCTATCACAACCACAATCACTACCAGTAGGACTACCACTACTATGACATTCCTAGTCTTCCATGCTCCTGCATGTAAAGCCTCATTAGTAGCTGCTAGCTTCACATTTATCTAGGCCTGTCAATAGACCGGATTGAATCCAAATCCAACAAATTCGAATGCGATAACGCTCAAATTCGATCCGAATTTTATAAATCCGATAGTGGTAATCCGAATTTGAATTCGTAAAATCGGATATCCGATCCAAAAATCCGAGTACGATCCGAAAACTTTTTTATTTCAAAAATTTTAGCAAAAAAATAAATTATTTTCCAAAAAAAATTTAAATAAAAATACAACTTTTTAAACTTTTTTTTCAAAATAAAAAAAATTAATTTTTTTAAAAAAAGTTTTTTTTTTAAAAATAAAGTTCTGATCGGATTGATAACGGATATAATCCGAATTCAATCTGATATGTATTTGGATTACTAGAATCGGATTATCGGATTCAGATTAGATCCGGTCCTTTGACAGACCTACATTCATCCGGTCCAATTTTTTTTGTTAAATTAACCAAATGAAAAACAAAACTAAATTCCAGTGAAGTGGAAGCTACTCCTTAAAAGACTATTGGAATGAAGAATTAATCGATACATGGAGCGAATGAAAACATGAATTGAAAAGGAAAAATATATTCCACGTAATTTCCAATGATTTTCCTTTTCCCGGTAAAAAAGAAGAAGAAGGTATTTTCCCTTTCCCTGTTGGATTGCTCTCTATAAGACTATGGTCCAAATACAAATAGCCTTGTAATACTTGTAGAGCAATTTTTTGAAATGGAAAAAAATGTAAGCTAGGAATTTAGTATATTTTCCTATCTAATACACCAATATCTCTTACTCCCTCCGTCATTTTTTAAGTGTCCTGCTTCGTAACTCCAACTTATTAAGAAAACATCATCATTATATTTTTCACATCAACTTTTACCTCCACTTTTCCTATTTACCCTCTATGGAGACATCATCATTACACTTTTACTCGCTAACTTTTCAAAATGGAATCTACTTTTAGGGACAAAATGGAAAATGTACCTACTTTTACCCATTAACTTTACAAAATGGACACTTATTAAGGGACAACCCAAAATGGAATACTGGACTTTAAAAAGGGGACGGAGGGAGTACCTTTTTTTGATTTTATTTTATGTATAAATTGAAGATTCAAAAACAATATAAAACTACATCGAATTGCTTCTTTTGTTTGCGAGATTGATGTTCAATTAATTAGTTGGTATTGTGGTATTGCAAGAAAGCAGTGACATGAGTTTTAGATTAATAGCTAGTGAGAGGGCGTGGATATTGTCAAGGACTTTATGTTATGCTGTGGCTAAAGCTCTTTCAACTCCAAACTGTTGAGGCCTAAGAGTTAGCTCGGGACCAACTCTCTGCCTTCCAAATCCAAAATTTGGAGGGCTGGAATTTCGGTTTGCCAGTTTTAGTAACCTGAGGTTTTGCTATCAACTCGTGATGTCGATTTCGTGAAGATGGTGGCAAGGGTGGAATTTTCTGATTGGTTCTAATCCTGAATGCTGGAAGGTATTGACTCCCAATATTATGTCTCTTCAACTTCTAGCTCTTGGAGGGCCAAGAACGTCCTTAAGCCTAGGAGGGCTAACATGCAGACTGGTGATGAGTGTTAAGCAGTTTTCCATGTGGTATCCCATATTGCATATATCATACACATGTTTCAACTGCTGGATGTGTGGATTCTATGTCCTGTTTTCCCCACCTATACCGATGCTGTTAGTTATGGGACGCGGGGGCTCTGCTGCCCAGCATGGGCAGCAGCCCCTACCCACACTCACACATGGCACCGTTTCATCAAAGAAAAAAAAAAACTCTTCCGCTTGCAATCTTATGGAGCAGAAACGTGATTATGAGAGCTTTAGAGTTAAAATTTAATTATATCTCTTTAGAATAATATGATCAGAATAATAAGATTTTCACGTCAATTCAAACGGATTGAAAATTGGAGCACTTAATTTTTTAATCATATTTTTTAATATATAAACTGTCTAAAAAATTAAGTGTACCACTTTTTAATTCGTTTGAACAAATACGAATATCTTATTATTCTAATCATATTATTTTAAAGAGATATAATTAACTGTTGTCTATAGGACTCTCATAATCACGTTTCTGATTTACAGGATCCTAAATAAAGAGCAGATACTTAATTATGAGAGTCCTAGAGACAAAAATTAATTATGATGCTTTAGAATAATATAATTAGAATAATAAGATATTCGTACTTGTTCAAACGAATTAAAAAGTGGCACACTTAATTTTTTAGACCGTCTATATATTAAAAAATATGATTAAAAAATTAAGTGCTCCAATTTTCAATCCATTTGAATTGACGGGAAGATCTTATTATTCTGATCATATTATTCTAAAGAGACATAATTAAATTTTAACTCTAAGGCTCTCATAATCACGTTTCTGTTCCATAGGATTGCAAGCGGAAGAGTTTGTTTTTTTTTTCATTTGATAAAACGGTGCCATGTGTGAGTGTGGGTAGGGGCTACTGCCCACCCTGGGCAGCAGAGCCCCCGCGTCCTTAGTTATGCTGCTGGGATGGACGCAAGTTAAGATGAGGCTTGAATCAGTGAAGTTCTAACCTGTATTGGATGCTTTATGCTGCTGCTTTTGTCTGTTTCAAATGGATTGGAAGCAAGGTTGTGAATACCGCTCCGTATCGGCCGGTATGTACCGGATTAACAAGAAAACGGCAAACTGACCCCCCAATTCCGGCCTTTACCAGGCAGTACCGGTCATTTCGGACGATACTGGCTGAAACTTGGTTATCGGGAATTTCGTCCGAGATTTTGCAGATCTGGCAATTTCGTAATAATGTCCAAATTACGTCCTCAAATCGTATTTTTACCTCAATTTGGTGTATCTAAGAGGATCTCCAGCCTTGACTCAAATTTTTATTGAAATTTGGGTAAAACGCCATTTTGAATCAAATTCACTCCAATAGCAAAATGATCTCTTATCCATATATATATATATATATATATATATATATATATATATATATATATTTTATGTTTTCAAGAGTATTTTCCTCTATTTTGGTTTCCATCGTTTCTTTCACCAACATCTCCTATTTTATTTACCTTTCATTTTTCACCTTTTTGCAAACAAATTTTCCTCTCAATTTTGTCTTATCCAAGACAAACCCTTTCCAGGTTTATATTGGAGAGATCATTTCCCTCTTGATTCCATCTCCCTTAAACAACTGATACCAGATATATAAGGATTCTGAATGCGACCTATTTAGAGAGATAGGGGAATGTGGAAGAGCGGGTGATAAAAGACTTTCTTCCTTTGAATGGAGTTTGTTCAGACGAAAACAAAGGAGCTTGAACGGTTGGTTGAATGGAGTTTGTTCAAACACGGACAAAAGGCTATAAAGAGCCGTTGGAAAGTAGAAAAGAGCTGTTGGAAAATGGGGAGAAAAATGGGAAGAGGCTTTCTTTGTCTTAGATTTGAGCAAAGAAATGGGTAAAACCCAAAACTGGAGAAGGATTTGGGTCATGATTGGAGATAGATTTTTAAGGGTTTTGCCCAAATTTTAAATTTAGGTCTTAAAAGGGTCAAGATTGGAGATGCTCTAATAACCCTAAAGCGTTTTTTTCCGCCTCCTCAATCAGTGAATCACTCCCCAATCGACTTGGAGACTTCGAGTTCATCTTCGATCATCTCTTTTCACCTCATCGGCTCATCAATAAGTCATCTCATCCACGGTGAGCCGATGACGACAAAAACTACAGGTAGGTCTTTCTCTCTCCCCCCTCTCTCCGGTCACTATTTTTACTCCATAAGTCCCCCTCAATGGAGTATGTGGATTTTGTTATCTTAATGTATGTATTTTATGATGAATTGTATGGTATGGGGAATTTTTTTGAGTTATAATTATTATATATATTTTAGTTGCGGTAAATCTGAAATGGTATCCGGTATTTAACCGGTACCGATACGCACCATACTAGTAGGAAAACCTGTATCCTGTCCGAAACGGTAGTTAGAACCTTGATTGGAAGTGCTGATGTTAGGCCATATTGTTTTGGGCTCATTCAATTTCCATTGAATGTAATTTTTTTTCTTTTCCTTTCTTTATTTTGTAGACCTCTTATGGTACCTTATTCTCTGTAGTCCACAATTGGTCTCTCCTCAATGTACCATTTGTCGAGTTTCTAATAAAATTTTGTTACCTATAAAAAAAAAACTCTAAAACTATGTGTTGCCGAACCATTAGATAAAGACAACTATACTTTTCATGTAAAAAATATGTAACACTATGATACTACTAAGACCAAGGCCAATGTTTGTCAAACTTGGTGCTAATGCCAAATTTGGCACCAAATTTCCAATCATGAGGCTCCAATGGGGTGCCGAACTTGGTTAAAAAAATGGCTTAGTTCTATCTTTGTTTCCAAATATTGAACCACAAATGGCTATAGCCATTCATGCCATATCGCGAAAATGCAACTATTTTTCGTCAATCAACCGCGAACATTTGGCCGAAAGATTGCCAAACCTCGCCAGAATTGGGAATCGTTTGAAATTTTAGGGGATTAAGTTGCAGAGACCATCTTTTGAGGAAACCAATGGTATCTAGTGCAATTGTGCGACGCAACAATGGGACTCCATCACATTACACGAGAGCCCTTTTACTCGCACAAGCAATGCTACCAACACAGATCATGATACCTACAAGCAGATTGAACAACTTTAGACACATCTATACATGGATCTAGTAATAATTTGTTTTCAAGCATTTTATTAGCAATAATTTGTTTTAAAGCATTTTATTACAATCATGTTCCAACTTTCCTAAAAGCACCATGTTGTATTTTCCAATATTATTTTCCTAATCTAAAATGCTTGAATCCAATATTATACTTCACAATTTGCACGTTAAATGCTTTGGACTTCGATATTCTAGTTTCTAAATAAATAACAAAGATAAGTTGGTTTGTTTTTACTACACTAATTCAATACCAACATAATCATTAATCAATCAAACACATCATAACATCTGATCATCACCTATTAACTCATAAGCACCTCACTCATTTCTTCTCTGTCTTCTCTCATCAAGTCCCACTCAATTGACTTTCTCTTATAACAAACTATCGCAATCAATCTCATCTTCCTACAAATGCTAATTATGTTAATAAATGAGCCGATAACTTCTCTCGCCAAAAATGTCAAGACCATACGTCGACAATATGAGATCAACAAGGAGGGGAAATTGGACCAACGCAAAAGACATGAACGGTAAACTGGCTAATACGGCCACCGGAATAAGTATCCACAACTTATCGTGCCCAAACGCAAGATAGAGTGTGGCACTAAAGGCCACAATCATGGTTGTTATGGATAGGAACAAAGTAAACAAACCAATTATTAATCTCTTGGTAAGAACATAGAGAAATTCCGATTCAACATAGCGAGAAGGATGGACAAGAACAACAATAGAGAAGTGGTGGACGTGAAGAGAGAGATTGCATCAGAAACCGCAAAGGAAAACGGGCAGCCCGATGTCATCTTTTTTGCCACCAAGAACAGTGATTATGGCTGCAAATACCACGGTAATGATGAGTGCTGCCTCAATTGAGCATGAGTTTGTAGTGTCTTTCATCCATTTTTGTCCTTCCATTACTAATTCCTTGTGCTCTCTAGTGAAGATCATTGCAGGCGTTTATCTAGAGTTGTTTCGCCACTCTATATACGTGGGCGATACTAGTTTCTCCACTTCCTACATGATAGCACAAAAGTAATACAAACACATACGAATGACTAATCCATCAAAGAATATACATTATACGTACATGTATATGGATGTAGAAGAGTTATAGTTAAAATTGTTAGGCCCGAACGTGGAGTGCCTTTGTTGGTAACATAATGTCAGTATCTGCGATCGCTCTAAAAATAGACTTACAGCTGCATTGTTGAATGCCATAAAATATTTGATTGATACCCCACCTAATACCAATTGGTCTTAGAAGAGATGTGGAAAAGCGATATGACGAAAATTCACTGATCCTTAATAGATTTGACCAACTGCCCATCTCATGTCCTCTACATTACTGCTAGTTAGAGTCCATAAGTGGCAAATTTCGGTCATCCTCCCCATTAAATGAGCGAAGATACCGCCCGTATTTGTGTACTAGTCAGATAGTACAATTCAATTGATGTGGGATTATGTCTGAAATGGACTATTCGTGTGGATGGTAATGCATGGCAGATGCATATCACAAGAATACCATCAAATGACTTGCAATTTTGGCTCAAGGGAGCGTCAATCAAATTGACGACAACGGAGTCTTGCCCAGAAGCTTTTCAAACCTAGCTCTGTTACCTAAATAAACAAAACATTTAACCCAAATGCGATTGACAAAAAAGAAAGGAAGACTGTCCAACATCAAATAGTTTTAGGGGTGAGCATGGTCCAGATTGGTTTGGTTTTGTAGTAAACCAAGAACCAAACCAATACCTACGGTTTATGAATTTTGAGAACCAAACCAATCCATAAAATTCATAAAACCTAACCAATCCAGACCTTTAAGATACGGATCGGTTTCAGTTTTGAACCACGGTTTGCTTGAAGTTAAAATATCAATTTTATACACGATTTAAAGTACTCAAAATGGCATAGATAAATAAAACCAAAACTTATATTATCGCAGGTAAGAAACGTGGCAATAAAGGCTATTTTTGGTGTAGTATATGTAGACTCCCTATATGAGTCGGGTGTTACATTTTTTCCCCCCCTAATCTATTGATTATTCAGTTTATTTCCTTGCATGTTATTTGTACTTCTTTGAATTGGACATACCTAATTCGAATGTGTTTAGCACTAGCGTTTTATTTTATTATTATTTTGATCCGCACTAGCATCTTCTTTCCATGTTTATTTCAATTAATCGATTTAGCTTTGAGATGTACAGGAAGCCAAAAATTGTAGACCATGCTCTGAAAAGTTTTTGAATTTTTGGGTAATGAGAGCAAGTAGTGCAAGTTAGTTTAAAACACAACTATTGAGCAATTAATCCTTCTTTTTTTGTGTCTAATCTATGACTCATTCAAAAATTATCATATCTAAGGCTTTTCTCAATTGCAGTGCCTCTCATCAAACACATCCAAGAGCAAAAATCATTTGTCAAAGAAGCGGTTATTAGTGCATCAAGGTTAGGGATTCACGAGGTTATAGAAGAGATCGTGGATTCATTTCCCATGTCAATGTGAACGATGGACAAAGACAATAATACTACCTTATTTCAACGAGCAGTTATATATCGCCATGAAAATGCGTTCAACCTCTTATATCAAATTACTAATCATAAACTACATGTTACAACGGTTCGAGACAAAAATGGGAACACTATCTTGCACTTAGTCGGAAGATTGGCACCCCAAGTAAAACTCGATATTGTTCTTGGTGCAACTTTGCAAATGCAGCGTGAGTTACAATGGTATAAGGTATGGCATACTTTCTAAAGATTCTTTACAAAATACATATTCCTTTCAACATGTATGAATGGGTTAACAGTTATGAGCCAAACACACATATATGTGTGTGTCGTTTAGCTAAGCAGGACAAGCTATTATCAACATGTCCGTACGCGCACGGCCTGCAGACGTCAAATACTTGTTTTAGTTGTGTCGTTTAGCTAAGCAGGACAAGCTATTATCAACATGTCCGTACAATACGGCCTGCAGACAGACACATATATGTATGTTTGGCTCATAACTGTTAACTCATTCATGCATGTTGAAAAGAATATATATTTTTGTAAACAATCCTTAGAAAATTAGAAAGTAAGATGCCGCACCTTAAACCATTGTAACTCACGTTGCATCTACAAAGCTGCACCGGGAACAAGATCGAGTTTTCTTTGGGGTGCCAATCTTCTGACTAAGTGCAACATAGTGTCCTCATGACTGTCTCGACACATTGTAATATATCATTTATGATCACCCATTTGTTATAAGAGGTTGAACACATTTTCATGGCAATCTATAACTACTCGTTGAAATAAGTTACGATTGTCATTGTCCCTCGTCCAAATCAACTCGGGGAATGAATGTACGATCTCTTCAATAATCTCATGAATCCCTAACCTTGTTGCACTAATAAATGCATCTTTGGCAAATGATATGTAAGCGTTTGAGTCATTTAAAGATCTAATTTCCTTGCATACACATTTGAGTAGTGTAAGTGCTTCAAGATGTATTTGTTTTTGCTCTCAGATGTGTTTGATGAGAGGCACTGCAATTGAGAAAAGCCATATATATAATCATTCTTGAATGAGACATAGTTTAGACACACACACAGATTAACTGCTCAATAGTAAATTAATTAACTGGCACTAGTTATTCATCACCCCAACACTTTCAAGGGCATGGTCTGCAATTTTTGGTTTCCTGTACATTCCAAAGCTAAATTGATTAATTGAAATAAACATGGAAAGAAGATGCTAGTGTGGATCCCAAAAAAAAATTAAACTGAATACTCAACAGATTAGGAAAAAAACGTAACACCCAACTCATATTGGGAGTCTACATATACTACGCCAAAAATAGCCTTTATTGGCATGTTTTTTACCTGCGAAAATAAATCTCTCGGTAAAGGGTGCAATTAATTGAGATCTTCTATTAGCAGTTGGATTCTCAAGGTCGCCTCTACTCATGGGATCTTTGATGGCGATGAACGTCTCCAATTTCACAGGAACACCTTCGCAGGAAAAAACATATGTAATGTAAATGTAAGCTATTAGATATAAGATTGCACTTGGGGTCAACGTCAAATAAGACACAAATCCAAAATTTAAAAAGAAAAAAAAAATTGAGTTGGGATGACTAGAAACTTAAAACAATAGATAATGCGTTGCCAAAAATTCAGGCCACTACCACTGGGTAATGCGGATGCCTTTCTAGCTATACTTCCCAAAACATGAAGATTGCGGACTACATCTCTTGATTGAGCTGCTTGGGGATAGCGTCCCACCAGATTGAGGCCTACATCTGTTTGTCACAGATAAGACAAAAAGAAACAAAAAGTGAAAATATAAACACAGTAGAATAGTTGGTATTTCTCATTTATATACACTTGACATAGAATATTTAGCTTGGGCGATCGACTTATCATAGAATCTGGAGTTGATTGCATGATTGACATGCCGAACAAAATTTTCATTTGAGAAGGGCATAGACACATGATCATCCTTGGTAACGGTCAATAAGAACAAAAGGGTGTCTTTACAAGCATATAGAGCAGCACAATGGAGCGGTAATCGGTCAAGATACCCGTGAATGTAGAGTAAATCAGGATTTTTTTGCACCAAAACAACAGCGGCCCTCGTATTGCCAACCGTACCAGCCGTATGAAGGGCGGTATCACCATGTTTTTCCCGCAATGTCAAGGCTTCCACTGGCATCAACACCATCAACTTCTCCACAAAATGGATTGCCCTTTCTCCAGTCCCGACTGCTATGTGAAGCGCTGTCTCAGAAACGTTTGTGATTGGGGCTGTGATAGCTTTGACAAAGAATCTTCTGGCTGCGTCCCAGTCGCCTCTGAGTGCAGCTTTAAGCAGTGGTGTGTATCTCCAGTATTCATCCTTCACACCCTCCAAGGTTGTCCTCTGCAATGAGTTGAATAATATTCGATCTAATCTAACAATGACAAAAATATCCATCACTACTTTTAGTAGTTTATGATCTTGTGTGTAGGACGCAACATTATGAGTTTCCAGCAATGCTACATATCCAGAACCCAAAGATTTTAAATATCAGTACCGGAAACGAAATTGTAGTGGTATTTTCGTTGCAGTGTAACAATAGCAGGAGAATCGAACGAACGACATACGTAAAGGGAATCTATTGTAGCCGTTGAATTTTAAAAAACATTTTTGACAAGAAAATAAATTTTTAAAAAATTCCTAAATCACCCTTAACGATCGACTATTGGCTATAATGGCCGTGAACCAGTATGTAAATTGAAAAAATTGAAAACAGACCAAAACATGATGGAAACCGGAGATACACATGTGATTTTCCATCTCATTGGTATATATGGATGTAAAGATATTGGAAGGCTCAAAAACTGTACCCTATTGCCTCGTACAATACATACGGCCGAGATTTAAAACCTTGTCTTGAATAATACTACCAAAAAAACTTTAATAAAATTATGACCAGATTCAAAAGATGAACGGGAACCCAAGATCCCTCGACTGGATTACTCTCTACTATTGAGATGGATCCTTGTGGGACAGGTGATGTTGAGCTTCCACTATGTCTAAATATTCATATTTGCACCAATAAAGTGTTAGTGGTAGTTATCCCATGAAGGATATACCAGGAGATAGGGGGGGGGGGGAGGGGGGGGCTTATTACGAAAGAAACTTATGTCCAATTTCTTAACAATGAGAAATATGCAATTCTGATCGATCTGGATATTAAGTTGGTCGTGTACAAGCACTCAGGTGTTGAGAGGTCTTAGATTTGAGTTTTCCACATTGTGCATGGTAGTTGTAGCTTCTCCTATCTTGCTAGTTTCAGCCAAGAGAGGACCATGGACAATATTGGTTGACTTGTTAAAAGCTTTGTGCTGAATTTTCTCACGCCTTTGATCAAAACTAGCCCATTTAACAAACAATTTCCTACCCTCAATCCAAATGCCATTAGTTTCTTTTATTGCTTTTTCAACTGATCGAGTTTTCATTATCATATCTAATAAAACCAAAATTCCTCCCTGTTGCCTTGCTACGTTTCAAAGGGATGAACACATCCTTAACTACTCCGAATTTGCTATGCGTCTTTCTTAACAAATTTTGGCTAACGTCCTCCGGTAAATTATCCACAAACAATGTGAACAAGTTTTGAACAAATTTTGCCATTAATTTCTATGTTTGTTAAGAACTGGTATCCAATCACCCATTGCTAAATAAGTCTCATACAATCCGGAAATGCGTAACAGTTACCTCAAATCGGCAACGGGAAGAAGCAGACGGAGGCGCGGAAGAAGAGCAGAACGCAGCCTCAACAAACACGCAGAATCTGAAGGGCGCTAAGCAGCCAGGGGAAACACAGCCCAAGAACGCGGTGGTTGAGGGGCGATCAGCACGGTAGAAAGAAGGATCGGTAACGACTGAAAGCTGATGGTAATGAGGAGAAGGAAGGAAACTGGAACAAAACAGAGGGTAAAGGGAGGGAAACAGGGAGATAGGGATAGAGAAAAGATAGGGGTAGGGGCGGGTTGGAGACGACCAGCCGGCGGCGGCCGGCGGAAAGAGGGGTTGTGGACTAGGGTTTCATAATATTAGAAATCGCCAACATCGCCTTGTAGGGTAGCTAGTTTTTTTTTTTTTTTTTTCCGTCTAATATCATTTACACGACATCTCTTGTGGTAATGTACGTAGTAACATCTCTTGAGGAACAATGACGGCATCTGCCGTAACACTTACCCTACAATACCGTCCCGGCCTCAAAACCGGTCATTTCCGGTCGATACCGGAAGACAATACCGGACGAGATGGCGTTACCGGCGATTTCGGCCGGTATTTTGCAAAACAGTCCCATTTGTGCGGGCAGTGGAGAAAATGGAGGAAAATAAGGTAAAAAGGGAAAAGAGGAGATGGGAACGAAATCTGGCTCCTCCGGCGTATTCTCTGGCTCCTCGTGATCTTCTCCAGCATATTGGATTGGGAAGTTGAATTGGGAAAAGTGAAGTTATATTGGAAAAAGTTACTACTAGAAAACCAGTGGGTTTTCTTTTAGGGAGTTTATAAATACAACTGCGAATTTACTGCATGTAACTTGTTTTTAAGTAAATAATATTCGGACAAAAATGCCCTTATAAAAATGGACAAAAATATCCCTACTTTTATTACATACAACCACAAATATATAACCACGTCAAAAAAACATACATCCCATAAGTCCATAACCCACCCACGTTTCCCTCCATTTTTTTCCATCTCCTTCTAGGGGAAACCGTCTGGTTCTCTGGTTCCATTCCAAACCACCATTGTTGAGCTCCCACCATTGTTGAGCTCCCACCATAAATTCAGTCGACATCTGCCTTCGAACTCTCGCCTCACACCTTCTAACTCTCAATGGAAACCTCCATTGCTTCTTCTCCCTCCATTGGTAAAGAAGAAGTCTTGAACCCAGCATATGAGAGCAATGTGCATTTTGATTGGGGATTGGAAGGTTGTGCAATGGAAATGGAAGTTGACAAGGAAGAGGGAGCCATGGATGTTGTAGTTTCAGAGCCAAAATCACAGCACGAGGTAACTCATCACTCCTCCATTTTTAGCCTGGTTCTGTCCCGACATTGTCATATTCTAAAAATTGAAATTACGCCATAATTTCAAACTCTAGAGTTTGAAAATTAGAAACAATATCATATTCTAAAACTCGAAATTATGCCAAAATTTCAAACTCTAGAGTTCGAAACTTGTCGACAATAATCACTCCTCCATTTTAAATCTGGTTCTGGCACGACATTGTCAGATTATAAAACTTGAAATTAGGCCAACATTTCAAACTCTAGAGTTTGAAAATTGCAGATATATCATATTCTAAAACTCGAAATGTTGCTGAAATTTCAAACTCTAGAGTTTGAATTTGTAGACAATAATCACTCTCCCATTTTTAAGCTGGTTCTGTCCCGATGTGTTCAAATTCTAAAATTCAAAATTATGCTAAATTTGCAAACTCTAAAGTTTGAAACTTATATCATATTCTAAATCTTGAACTTATCACAAAATTACAAACACTAGAGTTCGAGACTTGCTGATAATATCATATTCTAAAACTTGAAATGTTGCCAAACTTTTAAACTTTAGAGTTCGAATATTGTGCAGATTGTGTTTAATTGATTTTTCTTTTGGTGTTCTAGGGTGACACTTCAACATTTGGTAGTCATGTAGGACCCGCAACTAATCCTACTCCCACTCCTACACTATATGATATATTATACGGAGCATTTCACAACGGACAAGGTGAGTGTTTCAAACCATGGAGTTTTTTTTCATGTGCAGCCTTATGGTGCGGGTTATGATTATTTTTTTTACCTTTCTACAGGTATTTTTGTCCGAGAAAGAATTGGTAGAGTGGACAAGATCTACGGGTAAACGATACGGCTTTGTCATTATCATTAAGGCCTCGGAGAAGTTTATTAAGAATCGCAAACCAAGGATGAGGTTTTCATGCGAAAGGAGCGGGAAGTATAGGAAGTTTGTGAAGAAGTCTTTGGGGGAGGAGGTGGCTGTGAAGAAAAGGGCGACGCGTTCCACGGGCGTAAAGAAAATTGAATGCCCATTTCTATTGAAAGGTGTAAAGGACAATGATGGTTGGACTGTCTCTATCCACAATGGCACTCACAATTATCCCCCAGCGGTGTATTTGGAGGGGCATTCGTATCCTGGAAGGTTGTCAGTGGAGCAAACTGCCATGTTGGTGGATTTGTCAGTCTCTATGGTTAAACCCAAACAAATTCTAAGTCAGTTAAAGGGCAATGATCCTTCGAACGTCACGACAATCAGAGATGTGTACAATGCACGACATAAGTATGGAGTGATAGAGAAAGCGGGGAGAACTCAAATGCAACATCTAATGGCTCGGCTACAACATTTTAGCTATGTGAATTGGGACCGTTCGAACAAGGATGGGAATGTCACGGACTTGTTTTGGGCTCCCCCTTGCGCTGGAGAGATGTTACGTGCTTTCCCTCGAGTGTTAATGATGGATTGCACGTACAAGACAAATAGGTACAAGTTTCCATTGCTACAAATTGTTGGCGTAACATGTACGGAGTTGACTTTTAACGTAGCCTTTGCTTTCATTGAGTGTGAAAAGGCGAAAAACTACACTTGGGTGTTGGAGAAGTTAAAGGGCATGATGGATGCCGATTCGCTTCCGGTTGTTATCGTCATGGATAGGGAGTTGACGCTTATGAATGCCATCAGAAGTGTTTTCCCTCATGCTACCAATCTCTTATGTAGGTTTCATATCTCAAAGAACGTCTTAGCTAAGTGTAGGAAGATGTTTGATGACAAGACGTGGGAGGAGTTTAGTTGTAGTTGGGGCCTAGTTGTCCTTTCAGCGAGTGCTACACAGTATGAAGAGTGCCTTCGTGCTTTGAAGCGTGATTTTCAAATGTTTCCTGCAGCACTTGATTATGTTGAGAAAAATTGGTTAATACCTTATAAGGAGAGGTTTGTTGGAGCTTGGACGGATAAAGTCATGCATTTTGGTAACCTAACAAGTAATAGGTAAATGTTTTATTCGCAATTTAAGCACTTTCTTTTTGCATTTCAAGTAAAATCTATATATGTTATTTGATATGGCTAACGTCTGGATATATTTATTTTTTCGTAGGGCGGAGAGTGCACATGCTGCGCTAAAACATCAACTAGAGCACTCCCAATGCAACTTTGACAATATATGGGAGAAAATCACTACAAGAAAAAGTATGTTTAGTGACGAAAAAGTGGCGACAAAATTTAATTTCGTCGCTAAATGAGTATATTTGGCGACAAAAAAATAAATTCGTCACTGTTTTGATAACTTCCTTGACGAAATTATTTTGTCACCAATTATAACTATTTAGTGACGAAAAAGATATTCTTGTCACCAAAGGCTCCTATTTGGCGACGAAATAAAATTTTCGTCACCAAAAGAGTAAAAAATGAGACGAAATTATTTTTTGTCACAAAAAATAACTATTCGGTGACGGAAAAAATATTTTTTCGCCAAATAAACCAATTTGGTGACGAAAAATATTTTCGTCTTCTTTTTACATTTTCAGTGACGAAAAATTTATCCTTTGGTGACGAAATTTATGAATTACGCTTTGTCACCAAATATATTTCGGGCATAACTCTTTGCTCAGAACTCCGATTGAGATAATCTAAATTGGGTTTGAACAATAACATAAAGAGCTACGACTTTCATGTTTATTAAAATTGCTAATTTTAATGTTTAATAGTTAAAAATGGCGTTCAAAATATATTTTAATGTTCAATGTATGTGTTATATATTAGATATTTCAAACATATGCTGAAAAGTTTGTGTGGTGTAGTTGGTTAAAGCATGCGTGCAAAACATAGGAGACTCAGGTTTGAAACCCCGCAGGAGCAAGAAAGTGAGATTTTTTTCACATATAAGAATTTCTTTCGTGACGAAAAATTTCGTCACCAATGGGTCACTTTTGACGAGCCAAAGGGAATAATTTGTGACGAAATTTTTTGTCATCAAAAAAGCACAATAGGTGACGAAGAAAATTTCGTCACCAAGTCATTTTTCCGTGACGAAATTTTTCGTCACCAAAAGGCACTATAGGTGACGAAAAATAGATTTCGTCACCAGGTAGGAATCCTCGACAACCTTTAATCGACAAATTTTTTTTCGTCACCTATATTATTTGAGACGAAAAACATACAATTTGCGACGATTTTCATTCGTCACCCAATGCAATTTTTCTTGTAGTGAATGCACTGACTTATTTTGTTACAAGAAACTGAAGTCAAAGCTTCTTTGGAGAAGAGTCTTACTTTTATCCCACATGAATTTAGGAGTCCTATATTTGAGATGCTGAGGGGAGTTGTTTCGAAGAATGGCATGACACATGTTTAGCCGCGTCTCGTCAAGTTGAATGGATTGTGGAATCGAACCATGCGTGCGAGTGTGCTTTGAGGTACACCCATGGTTTACCTTGCGCTCATGAGATTGCTCATTACAAGACGAAAAATATCCCTCTACCGCTTGAGTTAACACACGACCATTGGAAAAGGCTGTCTTTGGTTCCAGCCAAGAATGATGCTTCGTTGGGGGAGACAATTAAGGCTAAGTTTCAGATTTTCTACGATAGATTTGTTAGTGAAAAGCCTGATGTCTAGCGCAATATGTTCAAAAAGTTCGAAGAGGCTATCAATCCGGATTGCACTACCCTTGTTGAACCCCAAGAGAAGGCAAAGCCACGCGGTCGCATGTCAACAAAAGAAAAAAATGCAGCCAAAGTGCGAAATGCAACCAAAGTAAAAAATTCGACGCGTAGGGATCCTTCGGAGTTTGAGCACGTTTTGGCCTCCCTTCAACCCTCCCTTGAAACCCCCAAGGCAGTCAAACAGAAACCGCGGCGCAATCCGAGAGCCAAAGAAAAAGTTGCAGCACAAGTTTCAACATGCCACTTCATTGATCAATTTCTGGAACCAATAAGACCTTACATCGAATCGGTTAAGGATGTTGAATCTGATGGGAATTGTGGGTTCCGGGCAATTCATCAATGAGGATTGTAATTAGCATGAGTGGAAACAAGTAAGAATTGATTTGCTAAGAGAGTTGGATGCAAATTTTGACTTGTACGAAAGAGTGGCATTGAGGAGCGGGGAGGGCTTGGGAATTACATGGCATTTTAAATTGGTATGAAAGTCCAGCGCCACAGGCTAAGTGGATGACAATGCCA
Organism: Rhododendron vialii; assembly: GCF_030253575.1. NCBI lineage: Eukaryota > Viridiplantae > Streptophyta > Magnoliopsida > Ericales > Ericaceae > Rhododendron > Rhododendron vialii. Next base: position 30,080,209 of record NC_080561.1, read on the forward strand.
GACATGGGTCACCTCATAGCCTCTACTTATAACTGTGTCCTCATCCACTTATCAAAACTACAATGCCTTACATTCCTTTCCCTCCAATCTAAACCCCTACCCTCCATGAAGCGAAAGGTTATTGCTATTGGATTCGTTGATGGCGGACACTTTGTACAGGTACTCAAGTTATTAGTTTATTATTTGCACATTTCTATATAACGAATGTTGCTCTTGAAGTCCAAGTCAATGTAATTGTTATACATACCCTCTCATTTGTACATAATGAATGTTACTCTTAAAGTCCAATTAAAGTTAATTTTTTTTAAAACCTACTATGGCAGGTGTTCCTCAAAAAGGGTTCTCCCATGCCACTAATAGCTTGCAATTGGACAATCTATCGCGACTCTATAGCCAAAAATTGGGATGTACCATATGTCAAGGCCATTCAAAAGTTCAAGGAGATCATTGGCAATGACGTTGCAACAAAGGAGGTCATTGATATGGATTAGACATTTTTATTTGTCAAATGTATCTTGTACTTTGTGCTCGTATTTTGGGAAATAGAATGGTGATTGCACTTTGGATCCTAATATCTGACAAATTGTAGTTGTACGTATTTTGGTACTTATGGATGAATGTTGGCAATCAGGTACTTATGGATGAATGTTGGCAGTCAGACAAAGAACTTTCAGATGCTAGAGTTTGAGCAAACTGCTTACAATCATACTCTAGTACATGAAATTTGGGAAATATTTCAATGTAATGAATTCGAAATTAGTAAAAATTTCATACTTTAATTTCTGATTTTGTTATGCAATTTCATATCCATGCCAGACATGGGCCACCTCATAGCATTTGTTTTTCACGTGGTGCTCATCTTGTAATCGAATCACCAATGCCTTACGTTCCTTCCACTACGATATCCGCCCCATCCCCTTGCCTACATTTGATTACGCTTGGACATGTTGATTTCACAGGATAGTAGGCACCAATGTGGTAAGATACTGGTTACTATAATTTATATATTTCAGATTATGTATTTCAATTTCTGGAATCTGAAATACTGGCATTATTTCATACTCTAGAGTTTGAAATTTATAAGGATTTTCATTTTGTAATGTATGATATTGATGTAATGCACAGACTAGGTTGGTATAATTTAATTTATGCGTTTCGGATAACGTAGTTCAATTTCTGGAATCTAAAATGTTGGTAAAAGTTCATACTCTAAAGTTCCAAACTTTTGAGGATTTTCATATTCTAATGTATGAAGTTTATGTAATATTTCTAGTTCTAGATATTGAAATGTTTGGATAGTATGTTGTTAAGGACTGGGCTGGGTTCAATTTCTAGAATCTGAAATGTTGGTAAAATTTCATACTCTAGAGTTCCAAATTTTTGAGGATTTTCATATTCTAATGTATGAATTTTTTTTAATATTTCTAGTTCTAGATATTGAAATGTTTGCATAGTATGTTGGTAAGGACTGAGTTGGGTTCAATTTCTAGAATCTGAAATGTTGGGAAAATTTCATACTCTAGAGTTCTAAATTTTTGAGGATTTTCATATTCTAATGTATGAAGTTTTTGTAATATTTCTAGTTCTAGATATTGAAATGTTTGCATAGTATGTTGGTAAGGGCTAGGTTGGGTTCAATTTCTAGAATCTGAAGTGTTGGTAAAATTTCATACTCTAGAGTTCTAAATTTTTGAGGATTTTCATATTCTAATGTATGAAGTTTTTGTAATATTTCTAGTTCTAGATATTGAAATATTTGCATAGTATGTTGGTAAGGACTGGGTTGGGTTCAATTTCTAGAATATGAAATATTGCTATAATGTCATACTCTAGGGTTTGAAATTGACATGACTTTTCAAATTTTAACATCCGAATGTTGGTAAAACAAATGCGACAGTTGTTTATTTATTTAATTTTCTACAAACCTGTAGCCGCAAGTATTTGTCAAATGCACGAATAAGCTAACACATATATTAGCAACATATTTGTCAAAAATTATGCTACCAAGAAATTGAACATAGTATCCATCAATCGCCATATCCTACATCATCAAATAATACACAAAATAAATACATCCATCGAGAACTACCATGGCTAACTAGTGCAAAATATGTCTGTCATGAACGCCATATGGCATTACTAATCCATCATAAAACAAAAGGTATTCCACCACAGACCATGTGTCAAGTGAAATGGTTGCGCCGAGCGTGCCGAGCGAAAAAACAACCTGAGCTAGGACCTGGTGTGCTAGGGTGAGCAGCGTCTTAGCCCCTCAAAATCCTCTGCACTTCACGAAGGGTATTTTTCATGTCAAACGGGGAAATATGTGTTCCACTCAAGCAACTGTCTAAAAGGACCAAAGCCGCTGCAATCCGCTCTTCTGCACTCTCAATATTATGCCCGTCTCTGCGACCACGTGCCACCTTCAAGTGTGAGACCCTCCTAAACCAAGGAAGGTAGTCTTGGTGTGACTCCCAAGGAATTCCAGGTGTAACCGGAACTCGCTTGTCCTCATGTAGCATATGGTCACGCCAATTTTGCCAAAGACCATTTGTATACTGGTACACCACACTGTAGGTAGCAGACGTAGATCCTCTAGTACCCCGCAACGGGGCTAACGGAGGCCCGGGGACTAACTGCACAAGGCCGAACTGCCTCAAAACTCTGTCCGGTAGGTAGGGCTCAACGACGATCATGCAACAGATGCAGCCAGTGTATAAAGCTATATCTGCCACAACTTGCCTACGTTCTCTATACGGGTTAAAAACCATCTGCCCAACAAATTTTGCATAAGTCAATTGATTAGTTCAATAAAACTTACAAGTATGTATTCTAGTTACCTGGCTAGCTTGGACATCGTCCAACATCTCACGGTAGCGGACTGTGGTGGCCGACTTAGCCTCCTTACGACTTTGCCAGTGTGCTGCCCGTGGTAGGTCCTCCGTGTAGTTTGCATTTATGGCGTGCTGGAACATAGGAAAATGCTCTTGAATCCATGCCTGCATTTTAGTACACATAATTCATATATTTAGTAATTCAGAATCCATGTGTACATTGCAAGTTTAACGTGTCCGTATCCGTGTCAAAATTAATGTCCCAAATCTATAAAATTCATGTCCCAATTATAAAAAGTACAAAGTCTATCAATGTGTATGCATGTATCTATATCCTCTCTCTCTCTCTAGCAAATCTCTTTAAGTTTGAACATGTCTCTCTTTCTCTATAACTCTCTGTCTCTCATTTCAATTTTTTAAGTAAATTGTCCGTGTATAATGTGCGAGAGATATCTAATTTTTTCACGTATTTGATGAATAAATACATGTAATTAATGTGCGAGAGATATCTAAATCGTTGTTCGTGTAGCAATATTTTTGAAAATAACTAACTACCTCCAACAAGGTCATGTAGCCACCCATCTGCATAACGTGACTTCTACTTGCTTGTCCAAGCTGCCTATACAGGAACCCCAATGCTCCTACACCCCAAGCATACCTCTTGACCTATCCCAAGTCAGACAAAAGAGCGAGGCAGGAAACATTCACCCTAATTCCAGTCTTGTCCACAAATAGTGTGGTCCTGAGAAGGTACAACAAGAAAGCCCGTGCACAATAATCCACCCTCTCATCTGTGGCATCATCTCCCACATTCATGAAAGTATTTTTCAACCAGTGCAACACCACCACAAGAAACAGCGTCACTCGCTGCAGCCACTGTCACACCAAGACATCTATGCATAAGAGCAACACAATCCTCCTTACTATGAACCTCTGCATGCACAGCTAACCCCTCGACTGGGAGCCCAACAAGATAGAGCACGTCTTCAAGTGTAATGGTCATCTCCCCAAACCCAAAGTGGAAGTTGTTTGTCTCTGGGTGCCACCTCTCCACAAACGCAGACACTAACACCTTGTTGCAATACCTGTAAGTAATTTGAGCGAGTGGAAACAACCCTGAAGCTTTAACCCTATCCATGAACCTACGATTGGTTGTCGGTAGCTCCCAAATTTTCAAATAACGCGAGTGGTTATATATTTTCAACAACTGTCGCTCCCTACCATTCCAAATATCACCTGCAACATGATTCCTGAAATCCTTTAACAAGCTCGGATATTCTGTACCAACCGGAACCTCATCATGCCTCTGCCTCTGTTGTCGCCCTCTCCCTCGCCCTCTACATACAACCGAAGCCTCAATGTGTGCATCAGCCTCATGTGCATCGGGCCTAGCCTCCTCCTCCGCCTGTCCATCAGGCCTTGCCTCATCCTCCCCCACCTGTGCATCCGGCCTGGCCTCCTCCTGGACCTTATCCGCCTGTGCATTGGGCCTAGCCTCCTCCTCTGCCTCTATAGCATTCTCCTCCACTTGTTGCTCTGCCTCAGGCCTGTTCCCCTCCTCCCCGACCTCTCTGACAACCTTCTTCTGCCTCTGTCATCGTCCTCTCCCTCCAACTTCTCCAACTTCTGAAGTTAAAGTTTGGTCAGCCTTCCTCTTTCTTGCTGAAATAGTAGGACAAGTCCTCTTCATTTTCCTGTATTCACCAATTCAGAGCAATCAACCTTTAGCACATGGATTCCTCTACATTTTCCGTCAAAAAAATCAATTTTAAACATCTAAAATGATAGAACATCTCACATAGTATAAGCAAATAAGACCCATTCTTGGAAAAATATTATAAGAAAGAAACATAGAAAAACCAGTACCCAAGTGGAAAAGACCTTCATTTATTGCCCAAAAATAATAATTTGCGCATATAAGTGTTATACCATGAAAAGGAAAAAATAAATAATATGAAACTCACAAGCAATACTATTGCCTTCATACCATTAGACTTCATATCTTACTGCTCTATTGTTTACTTTCATTATTCTTTGAATTTTCGAATGTGGATTTCGTCTGTGAATCTATCTTACGCACAATGCATTTGTAGATTGCATGACGTTGGTGGATTCGTTTGCCTTCTTTGTGTTTTCCCAACCTAGGATGTGTTCTAGGCTGAAACCCATGAAAAGTTGGACAGTCACGTAACCTGTTTCCATAGTGTTTTATCTATCCACTTCGTAGCTGTAATTCTTTCCATCTAATCCATCTTAGGAACTGAATGATGTGGATGACTAGATTGCAACATGTTTATTTTTATGCTCTCCATCATAATTCCCATGCATGAGTCACAAGCAACAATTACCAAAATGGTTATTCATTCTATCACTCTCCCAAGCACCATAGTAACTAGGCTCTTCAACATGCTAACAAAAATTTGAAAAAAGAAAAGACAATAATTGCCTAAGTTAACAACATTCCATAAGATTTAGGTATTGCTCAAATAGCAACAAAGTTGTCAAATAAGTACTTCCAGGACCAAACACAAATGAGTCAAACGACCCAACGTAAGAAATGTAAACTTCTACAATGTGTCTTAGTGTGAGAGAACCTTTATATTCCAGATTTGCTCCATGTACAACTTTTAGAGATTTGAATGTTTGAACTGGAGAGCAGTGGACTAAAGATTAACATGAGAATTGGGTTTTTTCCCGCCTAAAGGTTCACATATAACTACGGATGATTATACAACTAAAGTTCTGATCATCATTATTACATTTTTAATCGCAGCTAGATTATCCATTAATGAGAAACTAACTCCTAAAGTTCGGAACAATGAGCTGCTGAATTACAATTGCTATAACACCAACGCCTATTCAATAGAGTTATTAAGAAAAACAAACAAAGGTAGTGATTTCCAATCTCTTCTTTGATAAATGCACTCCGTCCTTTAGTGAAACTCTTTGACAGAAAATAATCGGATCAACTAGTCCTCTTTTCTACATTGGTTTTTCTCTTAGGAATTTCAGCGAACACATGGTGTGCAAAGTTATTTACAGTTGATTAGAAACATATAAAATGAACATAGAGGAACCACTATAATTTTCAATCTGTTTCAGATTCAAACATCTCAAATAAATGTAAAAAATCAAATTCTTAAGTTCGAAATCTGTCACAGAAATCAATTTCAAACATCTGAAATAAATTGAAAATTTCAAGTTTATATGTCTGAATATGGCACCAGATTTTCAGACTCTAATAATTGAACAGAAAACCTAAAATCAAGTTCTAATATCTGATTGTATCAGTTAGGGATTCAAAAATTACCTTTTCAAGGAGTTGGGTCGGACGACGGTAGTGATGCCACCTTGGTGGTGCTTGCTGATGTGTGGCGATGGTGGTTCGACAATGGAGACAACAGAGGTAGTGAGGGAGAAGAACAGGGAGAAGGGGGAAGGGAAGTGGTGGTGTTTCGGGTGGGTTTCAGAATTGGAGCCGAGGGTTTTCAAGTGGGTTTTTCAGAAAACAGAGAGAGGCCGAGAGGGGAATGGAAGGTTTTCAAAAAAATTTGGCCGGTGGATTGGGGAGGGATAATTTTGGAAGTTCACGCCTATTTTGGGGTTGTATGGTAACAAATTTTTATAAGATTTGTGGTTTAAGTTAGTAAAAGGTTACATGCAGTAAATTCGCAGTTGCATTTATAAACTCCCTTCTTTTATCGGTTAAAAAAACAGTGGTTTTAAGAGCACGCCGTCATGACAAAGCAATAATCCCAAAAAAATTGACAAAAAATTAACAAATGCGAAGAAAATTGAATAAGGATAAAAAAATAAGCCGCTTGGCTTATTTAGCCGAACGACAAATACTCCATAGTTTTATTGGAAAGGGTGTGTGTATCCTAATTTAGTCAAATGATTTTGACACTCAATTCTTTTATGATAGCACTCTAAAATTTGTCTTTTAGCGTGAAAATTATACATAGCAAGATACACTAAAAAACAAATTTTAGAGTGCCAACTGCAGTGCCAAAATCATTTTCCATTTAATTTAACCCCAAAGAAAGTGTGTGTATCATAGAGCACACTCTTTTATCCTACTAATTGCGGTAAATTCGAAACCGTACCGGTATCTAACCGGTATTGGTACCGTACTATATATATACTAGGAAAATCGGTACTCTAACCGGTATAATATTCAGAGCCTTGGTATGTACTTAATTAACTACCATACCAAACGTCGTCTGATCTGGTGGAAAAAAGGAGAGAGAATCTTGCGACCCTATTCGTTTTGGGGGATTTTAAATTTGTAGGTAATGAGTGGAGAGAGAAATAAAGTAATATTGAAAATATGGGTAATGATTAGAGAGAGATAGAGAGAAAAATGAGAGTAATGATTGAAAAGAAATAGAATAATAAATCCAAAACCCCAAAACGAATGGGATGCAATATTTAGAAACCAAATCCAAACAAACACTAAATAGATATTTGAAAGGGTAGACCTATGGTACACACTTCTTAATAAGTGTGTACCGTACACACCCTCTATATATTTCTTTGGATTTGAAATAATCTAATCTTAACCATTCAATTTTTTAATTAAAAAAAAGTGCAACCTGTCTAACCGGTCATCACTTACTCTATTGTTTAGTTTATCTCTCTTCTATCTTTAATGGGCTTTCAAATACAGTCCAATATCAATTTGGGTGGTTTAGAAATTGGGGTTTTTAGGATTTTTTTTTAACTTTCTAAACTATTAAATTTAAAAATTATGAAAACAATAAAATAATTTAAAACTAATTTAATAAACCAATAAAGTTAGACTGTTCGATATGATCAATTTTTTAGTTCAATTTGATCAACATGACATTATTAAATAATAATGTCTTCTGATACGTACTTGTCAATATCCGATAATCTTTGGTTTTAGTAAAAATGTTGAATATCACAAGACTTGATATCCTAACGGCTTAGATTGATCATCCTAACAAAAAATTAAAAAACAAAACTTAAGTTAAAATTGGTCATACTTTTGACAATCATACTCAACCCATTTCACCTGAAAGGTTGAACCTAAATCCTTGTCTTGAGACAGTTGAATAATTAGTTTTTTAATAAACTCTCATTTATCCACGAAAATTGGAGGGATTTTGATTTTTTGGATAAAATTTTTTAGAGAGAAAATTTGATTTCGAGAGGAAATTGCAATTGTAATAAAAAATTTGGGTATAGTACTTACGTTTTGGTGAATTTCTTGGATGAAAATTTTGAGCGAGAATTTCATTTTTAGTTTAAAATTTTGAGGTATTGTATAGGGAAAAATTAAAATTTCAAAAAAAAAAAGAGGATGGAATTGAAAGTTAAGATAATATGGCGGATATTTTAAAATTTTAAAAAATAATGTGGCAGAAATTAAAAATAATTTTAGTTTAAATTTCGTACAACACATTGTGCTAAGATAACAACAATATATGGTATTGTTACTGAATTTGTGATTTTTTAGACATGTATTTTACTTGGGTATAATTATTATTGATTGTGG